>NC_134299.1:4655943-5891686 GCF_949628215.1 Phalacrocorax aristotelis
CTTATGAAAAATAAAAGACAAAGACAAAATGGTATGAGCTATAAATAATGCCTGCCAGAACTTTTCATCTTTAGGTTCAAGCCCACTTGTACACAGATGGAACCACAAGTACACACACACAACCCTACTTATATTATTTAAATGTTGGTTTGTGTACTTCAATACTTATCAGCTTCATAAAACACATAATTTACGCTAGGAACCAACACTGTACCTAGGAGTAAGTGTGTTAACTAAGCAGTTCTGTAAAGGGTTCATTATTTACCTAGAAGACCGGAAAACCACCAATGGAGATGTTTGGTCTCTCAGGTAAATAAGGGTTTAGTCTGCAGGAATGAAGAATTCAAATACCTTTTTAAGACTTATTTGATAAAACACCAAATATATACTGTGTTATTTTTATAATGGAGCACAATAAGCTCAATTTTTCTTTACGTTAGGACCTCTTTTCGTTATTTTGACAATACTGAAGCGGCTTTAAAAACAGAAGCAGTTGGGATTTAAACTTTCAGAATGGTAGAAAGGGACCACACAGTAAAGAGAAGCCCTTTGCCTTTCCTATATACCTTAAAGATGTTACTCCTTTGGCATCCTTCTAGTATTTTTTATTTTCAAGTAGCAGACTTCACCTAGTAAGATTTGTTCCTGTTTCAAAAGAACAGGATCTTTTGTATACAGTGCATATATTTTTTTTACTATATTAATTATATCTATCGATTTCTTCGGTTAATTAAGAATTTTTTGGCATGTCCAAATGATTACACCTCATTAAGAGCAGCACCTTAAAAAAAAACCCAAAACAAAATGAAAAACCCCCAACAAAACCCCCTCGTCCATGTCAAAATCATTCAAATTAAAAAACTACTGTACCTCCTCTATAGGATGCTCCAAGATCCACTAATGAAATCACGTCAAGAACTAGGGAATGTTGATAGTGGCTTAGCAAATACAGTACAACGACTGGACTATGCTGCTATCTCAGCTTCTAGGCTGAGATAAGGGTCTCCTTTGCAACAGCAAATCATTTGAATTTCTTAAAAATTCAGTCTCAGTTCCTCTTAAAAGTCTGGGGGGTTTTCTTCAAGATACAGAAACCAAAGCATATGCAAAATGAAAAAATAATTTATTCAAGCCAGCCTAAGATGAGCTTTTATTCTCAACTCTTAAATCCATACACAGCATTACAGATCGTGTTTGAAAACAGGAGTGAATACACGTGCAGTGCACTGAGAGAAAGGGCAGGTGCGTGGAGAATATGAATGGCTATTAGAAAAGCAAAACAACCCCCTAAAAAAACCCCAAATCATCAGCCAAACCCTGAAGAGGCACACTGTGTAAACTTTAAATCGAATACACCCTTCTGTCCTCAAAAGAGGAGGGGAAAAAAAAAAATTAAATCTTGGCTCACTAACTGAAATCTTAAACTGTTGACTAAACTCTCTGCGAGTTGTATGCTCACCATACACATTGCTGGATATTGGCAAAAAAATCTGGAAATGCTTATAAATCCTAAATTGCAACATCAGTCACAAACAGCTAATCTGCAATCAGATTTGTTATTATACGGTCTCGGGCTGTGCTCTACTACGCTGAACAATACTTGGGAATTCAGAGAAGCAAGTGTATGATCCATAACCTTATATGTGTCCAAATGAAAAACCTGTTGCCAAGGAAACACCCAAATATCAAAATTGAAATATAGCTTGGCCCTTAATGAGTCCAAAAGGAGCTGTAGGAAGTTTACACAAGTTCAGCAGAGATTTTGGCTAAATGTGGGGAAGACATTATTAAAAGAGATCCTAGCTCCATGGCGGAGGCAGAAGAAGAAACCGAATACAATTTTGCAACGTAACTGTGTTTAAAATCCTCTATTACATTTTTCTTCTCTTGGGACAATCATGAACACCCTAAGTGCAATAAAAATGTGAAATTTACTGAGGGGATGAAAAAAAGGAAAACATGCATTTGGGGACAAAACAAAACAAAAAGAAGGAAAACTTGTAACGTTAGCACAACGATGCAACCTTAAAAAAAAAGGTACAGTTTTCCAAGAACTGCATTTTTCTGACATCTTGCACATATTGAGGTCCATGGAGACTTCACGTTTTCCACACTCAGCACTTTGAGGGTCAGAGAGGTCAAGGTACCAGTATTCCCAATGGATCGCTGATAGTTCATCCAGAACAATCAAGCTACTGGCTGTGCCTCCCCCCTCGTTACCAAGCTGACACTGGGGTAGAGAAATAGCCATTGCCACTAGGAACGAGAAATCCAGAGGCAAAGGCTTCATTCGAGATAGTCTGTTTCTTTTGGATTTTAGTGGTTTAATTCTTTTAAGTCATGACCCACACCTACCCCAAAAAATACAAATAAAAGTTCCTACCAATCTCCAGCTGAAAGGGACTCCACCCCGCAGCGCTCCTTGGCACCTATGAAAGCTGAGTACAGGCAGAATTTCTAAATTTCTTATAGCCTCCTATCAGGTAAAATTAGAACGTTGTAAGTACTTTGGGACCAGAACTGCCTTTTTCTGGACCATTCAGAAAGCACCTAGGGCAAAGAAGCTGATGTTTTGAAAATTCAGCAATAGCTAAATGAGCCTATGATTCTATGAAGAATACATATCACCAAAACCAACATTGTTATTCAGGGTGTGACTCTTATTTCTGGCTAAAAGCTAACAGTGTTTGACTGAAAAATTAAGCAGGAAAATTATTTGCTCCTGAAGAATTGGTGATTTAAGCAAATCAGCAGAAGAGCAATCTTTCCTCCTTTTTTTACAAAAAATTGTTTGCATACCTTAGCTAAGAATCACTGTTTCCATTCTCTAACACATGTATTTGTGTGTTCATTCAATATGTTCACTTACTAATTAAATCATACATTTCAAATGCTCCATCCAACCTAACTCTGTCTGAAAGAGCTTTAAACTTTTTATGCAAAATAACTAAGAAAAGGCATCCAATGCGTATGTTTTTATATTTACCTCAATAGTAATTTTCAGAATATGTTGCTAGTTTTGTTCCAAAATAATTTCCGGAAGAATTAAAAAGAACCCCAAGTATTTGCTAACTACCTTACATCAATGTTATTTTTCAAAATAAAAAATTAGGCACAGTACAAAAATATCTGTGTATTTTAAAAATACCAGTGAGCCATGGATTTGAATTTAAATAATTATGGTTTCTCATAAATGTTTTTCAGAGTTTACATAGCTACCAATCAGAAGTTAAAAATTTAAATCCAGAAAATGAATTGATGCTTCTGGCTTAAATCTTTACAAGATTCTTAAATAATATTTAAATTAATATCCAATTAAAAAATAGACAACCATGCACACATACATAAATACTGTGTATTATGAGTCAGTTCTGACTTGTTCTTTCTGACTGTAATGAATAAACTCCCCATAAGATAAATCACATTGCATCATGTATTTCATAAAAATAAATTAATTTTTAAAATAGGATGTGGTTAAAAATTGTTAAATCATTATTGAATATACTTCTTAAAAACCACATGCAGTTTTTCCATGTTATTTCCCCACTTCAGAATCAAAATCAGTGTAATTTAGCCAATTTGGCAATCTCCCATCACAGGCTGCTATTAAACACTATTCAAGTGCTAAGCTTTCTGACTTCCATAAAGGTTTGTAGGCCCCAATAGATGCTGAATGGCTGTTTGACATCTTTAGAAGCACTCATAATATTCTGGGCAAGAAACTTAGGAAAATGACATAAAGAGGGAGTTAGCTGCAAAAATATACAGTCTACTTCAGCTGAACACAGCTATTATTTGGGTATGATTCCCCACATTTTCTTGCATTTATTAGTTATTCCTATATAGTTTCCAGCGCTTGAGATTTCCAGGCTTTGTATATTTGAAAAAAAAAAAATAAAAAGAAAAGCAAAAAAAAGAGATAGAGAAAGAGACAAGTTTACAGGGAAAAAAAATTCCGTTTCACCTTGGAAGTCTCTCTGCTAAAAGTGTGAAGCCTGATTTTTATTCTTACAATTCTACAGTAATAAGAATTGTGGTTCTAAGAAAAGAGAAGAAAGGAACAAAAAACCAAAAATGGTTGTTGCATTCTCTGCAGCTACTGTAAATATTTTATGAATGGATACCTCAGAGCAAAGAATCAAGATAAAAATTCTCTACAATTATTTGTCTAACATACTGAGTAAGGATTTAGACCTTGCCATAAGTCCTTAATGCAAAGAACTTGTCAACAGCAGCTTGTTGAGACATTAAGAGGATTTCTTTGGGTGCCACCTTTTAAACTCCAGTATTAAGCCACAGCTTCTAGTAAATTTACCCCGTGGTAAGCAATTCCAGATGAGTTCTAGTGACAGGCTTCAGTCTCAAGGTACTTATTCATTGCACATTAACATCTCATGTTCCCAGGACCAGGTTGTTTTCTGACTGATATCCAATTAGGGAATAGAGAAAAGAGGCATTTCCAAAGCTGGAGTTGAACAAAATAACCCAGAGCAGTAACTCGCTGATAAGCACCAGCAGCAGTTGGTACTTCCTGTTTACTAACAACAAGGTAAACTGGAAAGGGATGAGCTCGAAACAAGTAACAGCTCCTCAGGAATCAGCAGAGCAGGATCAGCACTACAGCCTTACAATCATCCTCAAAACAAGCTATAGACAATATTTGTACATACCAAACAATCAACTTTCAGTCCATTTAAGATATTTCTTTCCGAGCAATTCATGAAACACTATCAGTACCGAATATCAGCAACCCAGACCATAGTACCATAGAAAAGTACCATAATTTTATAATAATTTTTTAAAAATAAAACCATTTCACAGACCAGAAAACTAAGGCTTGTGGAAGTGAACTGAGTAACCCCACGTCACTAAGGAAGCTTATGACAAAGTACAAAATTGAAAGCAGGCCGCTTAAGCATTAAATTTTAACTTCAGATTATCACTTTTCTTTTCCTCTTACACACCAGATGAAATTATCGGTCCCACCAGAACAAGCATTGGCCTCTGACTAACACTAGATTCCAACGCCCTTCTACAAGGAATTAACACAATACATAGATACTGTTATAACAACACATGGGGCTGATTTCCTGTCCTCCCACCAACATTTTTAACAATGAGCTTATCAACTTAAGCAGATATAGTAGGTTATTATTCATATAGAACAAAAGGCTGTAGATGCTACACAAATCCTCTGTCAATGGCTGGAGAGTCAGGGGCAGGTGTCTGGCTTTGCTGTGGTAACACGCACATCGTGCCTCCATGCCGCTAACTCAGAAAGGAGCTATAGCTGGGTAGCAAGGATCAGGGCCTGGCACCAAAAGCATAAGAGGAGCTGTCTTGCTGCTGAATTTGATGAGTACTTTGCTATCAGCTTTGCTAAGAATACAAAGGGTTTCCCAAGTGCCAGGATACGAGTAGGAAATCTTAGTTCACATCTTGCTTTGGAAATGGAACGTCACAGCCGTTTGGGAGCTGGCGAGGCCCTGCCCCTGTGAGCATCTCTGCGTGAGAAACACTTGCGGGACTTTACCCCCCTGAGCTCCATGAACAGGTTAGACAGAAGGCAATACTCATATAATGATCAAAGAGAAGAACCAGGAGCTAATCCACCTCTCTCCTCTTATCCCCATTTACTTATCCTTTTCCTAGACACTTCAGAAAAATGACTTTGACCCATTGTCACTTCACAGTAGGAGGTGAAGCACCAGGAACCCCATCCAGCAGGAAAGGCAGTCGTCGCAGGCTAGTGGGCAGGTCAGCCTCAGCCCCAGAGTCATCGAAGTCTCTGTCACTGAACTCTTGTCACACCGTGGAATCCAGAGTGAATGCACGACTCATCTCCCTCTAAGAAGGGAACATTCAATAGACAGACAGACAGACGTGCCAGAAAGAAACTGAGACACGTTTGCCTGAAGCTAAACAAGAGTCAGGTCTGCAGGCCTGCTGCAGGAGCATTGAAATAAACCGTACAAAGCAGCAATCCTTTCAAGCGGCAGCAGCAGGCAGCCTTTCCTTTTACGACTGCTAAATGCCTGGCTTTTTCCCTGAGCAATTTACAGTGCAGCCACACGTCAAGATGGCTGGTGGGAACCAAGATGCTCCAAGTTACTCAAAATAGATCAGGGATTCTACTGACAGATGCCTGTGGTATTTGCCTGGCTAATTTGCTTTTATTATGGTGAACAAGGCTTCTGCTAAATGTTTGCTGTCTACTTCATGTTTATTATGATGGGGAGGTTTATATAGGTGTTTGTGGAACGGTGTCTACTTTTGTAATGGTGGGGGTTTTATCAATGTTTGTATTAGACTACTTTCATCATGATGGGGATGTATATTTTAATAGCCTACTTCACTTTAATTATATTGGATGCTTTATTTAAGAGGTCCTAACAGCCTCCTTTTAACACATTTGTGTGAAGGCTTTTATATTCTGCTGGTTTTATTAGGTAGGAAAGATGTTGTCCCTATCTCTGCTAATACTAAAAGCTTTCTACATCCATATATTGTTCCCAACAAGATTTCAATGTAAAGCAACCCTTTGCAAATATTTGCAAAGCACTGGTAGAAATTTAAGCATGCTTGGCAATATACTGCACAAACACTGGTTGTCCATAGGGTTTACTGTGCAAACTCATAAGCTAACGTAGTGAAGAAGAAAGAAGGAAGATGAAGTCAACCAATACAGTATCAAGATGGTGAGGTGGCTCATTGCAAAACTTATTGTGTTAAAGGTTATTTTGATAGAAAAGACTGGGAAATCTTTCCTAAGGTCCCAGAGGTGTTAAACAAGTCAGGAACAGAAAAGGAGGGGAAAAAAAAACAAACCACAAAAACAAACAAACAAAAAACCCCACTCATTAAGACTGCCGGAATGGAAAACAGTGAAGAGGTAAGAAATAGGTCTTGGTGCAGCAAAAGGGCATGATGAAATGGAAGAGGAACTGCACAAGGGTCATATGAAACCAGGAACCCCAGAGGGATGCAGAGTAAAGTTCTAATGATGGCAAGAGCTTTTTACTTGATTGGGGAGGACATGAAATGGCCAAGTCTCAAACTGGAGAACAAAGAAATCTGCTTTAAAAAGGGGTCTACAAAGACAGTGAGACAAGTAGCAGGAAAAAGCAAAACAAAACCAAAGAGAAACGAAAGGAGAAAAGCTGAAGATGCTATCAAGGGCATGGGCACAAATTGTCAGGTGAAGGGTGCTGCCCATGGTTATTAAGAAACAAGAAATTAAGATTGACCTCGAGCCTGTGATTCTTTAAGGTAACAGAGCACTAAAACTTCTTGGAAAAGAATCTGACATCATCATCAAAATAGAAATCAGTCAAATTTACCTTGCAAGGCTATTGCTATAGGTGTACAAAGCTACGACAGTTAAGGGTTGACCATGCAAGGAAACCAGTGGGCATGTGTGAGAGACAGGGCAAAGGAGGATCATTAGAAGAGAGTGGGTAAGAGAAAGCATATTGTGGAATAAAGTCAAATTCTGGAAGATGAGTCTGAGAAGGGAAGACAAACACAAATAGAAACGGTTGGCTTAACAAAAAGCAATGAGGATAAAGATTATATGGAAGGGAGCTGCTGGAGAAGATAGCATCTAACATGCTTGATAATATAGCACCTAACAGGTGGAATCAAAAAACAGCCAATCTAATCCATTAAGTTTTACGCCCTGATGGGAGGCAGAGAAAGTATCTTAATCCCTATTGAACAGATGGGAGAATGTAAGGAAAAGATCCAGCAGACCTTTTTTTTTTCCTCCTTTCCCCCTCCTTGCAAGTCACAAGCAGAGCAGACTTCATCTATTCCCTGATGTCCCTTTCTTCATCTCACTACCAGACAATACACACCCCTGAGAGCAATGCGGAATTCTGACCATCCTGATTTCCAGTTTCCTGATCTACCAGTTCAGCAGCAAGACCCCAAAACTACAGGCACTGCCTTACTTCGCAGGACTACTCATGAGAGCAAAGTTAGGCATATGTTTTAGCCTTGATCCTGGATATGCTTAACTTAGTAAATGCTTCCATTTTCACAAATATAGTCTTACGAGTCAATCAATAGGAAAAGCACAACACATTATAGATGTTAGATTTAATACCT
The DNA here is from genome assembly GCF_949628215.1 of Phalacrocorax aristotelis. NCBI lineage: Eukaryota > Metazoa > Chordata > Aves > Suliformes > Phalacrocoracidae > Phalacrocorax > Phalacrocorax aristotelis. The sequence continues at coordinate 4,664,053 of NC_134299.1, forward strand.
CCCCTATCCAAAGTAAAAAGCCCTTAATAGTCTCAAAATCTCAACCCCTTACTGACATTTGGAGTTATCTGATTAATCACAGCAACGCCTGCATCACCTTGCACAGAAGAGAAGGCTCAACTCCTCATATTAGGAAAGCTTTTGACAGAGGGTTTTGCAACATCATTTTACATCATCTTGGAGGCTTCACGGCTCATAGAGAGCAAGTCTTACTCTCATTAAAGGAGGAAGCAAGTGGATAAAGTTTCTGGGGACAGATCCAGATGAGAACATTCAAATAGGACTTTAAAGCAAGCACAAAGCTTTACATAAAGGTAGGAAGAAGTGGAACATGAGTGAAAGTAGAACATTAAAGCAGAACGACCAGCCAGCTAGATCAGTAGCCCTGTCCAAAGAGGTAGGTGAGGGTTTATTTTTTCTTTTTATTTCACATAACGTTTTAATTCTGCCATGAAGAATTTTGTTTTGTGTGATGCAAAGTGCTCAGTCCCAGTAAAACCACATAGCAACGGGCTTCATGGGTTACCTGTGTTGTTCAGCTAAGAAAACCGATCTACCTACCAACATGCTGCCTCCAAAAAGCATCATTCAATCCTCCCTGTCTGACACCCTTCCCTCAGAGCATGCATGGAGAGGGGGAAACATCATTTAGAGAGCACAAACTGCCTCAGAGCTAAAAAACCTGGCTTCTGAATGTGGGGCAAACCCAGGCCTCACAGCCCAAGCTTAAATGACAGGAGGAGGACGCGACAGAGGCACAGCACATCCTGTGTTCATGCAGCCTCACACAGAGAGCAAAGGAGATGCTAGTGTGTCTGCAGGAGGTTACTGAAACTTGGGCTTGGCCCTGTATCTCTCATTGCTGTATATCACAGATACTTATTTTTACAGTAGTAAAAGGAGCGCATCAATATTTAGCCTGAAGGTTGTAGTCCAAAACCCACTGACTTCACCTAACCACAGGACACCCTGTGGCTACATTATTACTGTTTGTAATGCACAAGCAGCAGGAGGTCCCAGTCAAAGCCAGGAAGCTTACTGGTCTGGGCACTTAACCACAGACACTCTGAAAATCCCAACAGGTGAAGGAGAGATGAAAGGGTGAGAGGTGTCCCAGCCAGTCAGTCTAGCAGGCTGGTCAGAGTCAGGAATACAACATTTATTTTATCAGCTCCCTGCCTCAACAACAATATGGCACCTACAAAAAATCAGATCACGCCATCTCTCTGATACACACGCTTTTCATCATGTCTTTTCTTCTAAAAAACAAAGATGTTCTTCCCCCAGAAAATCACCACCTGAGCACCTGTAACACCATTACCTTTCTTTCACCAGATCTAACCCTGGCTTTTCTTACTGATGAAAGCTTGGGTACATTTGCCCTCTTTGACCCTTGACTGATGTTCTCTTATAAAATTTAAACATCAGTTGTTCCTCTTGCTTTATTATGAGAGGGACACATCACCCAAAGGAAAGGAAAACTATGATTAAATCCAAAACCACCAGAAAAGGGCACAAAATCATATTTATGCAAAGCTTTGTTTAAATTACATTTTCATTTTAAAAAACAAACAAAAACACACCAAAAAACACCTAAAAACACACCCCAAAACACCCTCTGTGGTGAAAACTATGGTTAAAGTCACACTGCTGAACATTTCACCTGCAAAAAGGCGGCAGGGGTGTACATTTGTTTGTGTGTACAATGGGAAGAAGAAATACTACAACTCTGAGTAATGTGCATTCACACGCTAAGTAAAGCAAACCCCTCATTTCCTCCTCTGCACAGAAACACAGTCAGACACTCCCGGTCCCAGGAGTGCCACCCCCATGGACCACCAAAATAAAGCAGAACAAAGGAGGCCCATTTAGGCCATATTCAAGGGAAATATCTTGTTTACCGATCATCTTGATTTTTGGAGGAGGACAGCAGCTGAAAAATCTGCGCATTACTAAGAAGTTGTGGAGTGGGAGATGTGTGTTTCCGTTTTCTTGCTTTGCAGGCGAGAATGGGGCAAGGGAGGAGAAGGAAAATTCAGACAACTTTATCCTACCAAACACATATTGGCTGGGCTGTACGTAACATTGCTAAAAAGAAAAAAATATTAACATTTCACAAGTTCCCCTCGTGGCCTCCCTTGCTCCTCCTCCCCCATCAAAAATTCATAAAGGGAATCAGCATTCTTTACCGAATGGGTCCCTGAGGTGCCATAGACCTTGTTGGAGAGAAAGGCTATAAATATCGAATTATACACCTCATGGGAAGAAAGGGTTGAAGATTCAGCTTCAAACCCGCTGCACTGTCCCCGGGGGAACTCACTCCAGACTCAGGGTCCAGCGTGGCAAGGAAATGGGTCAAGTGTGTCAATTTTGAGATCGCCGACCTTTGACACCTTTAATGATGCCCGGAGTCCACCTCCTTGACGTCCCGCTGCCCCCTGTGCACCACAAACTTTCTAAAGTCCCTTCAAGTAAGAAATAAATAACTGAGTCAAGCGGCATTGAGAAGCTGTGCTAAAGGCTACTTCACAGACATTTCTGACCCATTAAGGCAAGTGCAGTGCTCAGATTTTCAGGCCTTCATCACTTATCTCTCTACCACTGCAATACAGTGATATTAAGGGCAACCGCACTTCTATGGTCCTCTATGTAGGTTTTGTTCTAGGTAAAACGTAAAATCCACATTATTAGACTTTACAAGACTCAAAACCAAGGATCTTACCGCTTTTCTTTCTTTTAAAAGTATTTCCAGTTCAAGTCGCAATAAAGAATAACAGGTGTTAAACAGTTAAAAAGCTAAACAAGTATCTTAAAAAAAAAAAAAAAAAAAATCAATAAAAATCCTGTCTGTAGGCACAATCCATCAAATGTTTACTATTGAGACACAGGAGGTCAGAAGAGCTGCCTACAGCTCGGCAATAAGCATCTCCAGAATCTGGCCTCTCCCCACATTTTTCTCATCTTTGGCTTAGGCTAGTGGTAGCAAAAGCCACCCATCTCCAACAGCAGAAAACAGAAAGAAAAACATGCTCCTCTACACAAGCCAACCTCGGTGCATAATGGCTTGCATCACTGCAGTATATTTCATCTTCACAGATTTTTAAGAAAATATGGGTGAAGCAATATTTTCAAATAGGCACAAGCAGAAACAGGAGTTAGTTGCCTCCTGTAGAAACGCAGTCACATATGGGGTGAAATGCATTTAAGCCTGGTTAGGTCATAACACTGAGGACAGATGTTATTCAATAACCTCATAAGGAATCATAGGTAGGAAAATGCAATGACCTAGTTCCTAAACTGGGATCTGGCTAGGACGTCAGGGCCAACAATTCTTCTTCCAAAACAAACCATCACAGGATTGTAACGCCGCAATATATTTTCAGCATAAAAATAAAATAGCGCTTAACACACTGTGGTACCCTAGAAACATATGAAAAAAACCAATCTACTTGAAACCTGTCTTCCACCAAGCAAAGCCATCACTCAAATGTTATCACCCCATTAGGCACTGGGGTGTGAGCTGGTAGTTTGGGTTTTTTTACTTTTGTAGTACAAATTCAACAGGAAAGCGATGCATGCAAACCCTGGAAATGCCTCAGGTATAATTGTTTCAGAGCTCTGAAACAATTCTCTGAAGAGAAGATGCAAAATTCAGCTTCTAGGGCTGTGTACAGACACCATGAAGAATTTGGCTCACAGTTCACCAGCAACACAGTTCTACTGTAAGAAATAGGCTTAGACAACATCATTCTAATTTACAGCTGCTATCATTAAGATGAATTACAAGGAAAAGATGCCACACTGAGAAGGTTAAGACAAAGTATTACAATGCAGAAATGCCAGGTTCCATTCTCAGCTCTACTATGGCGTCCTTGCATGGCCAAGTGAATCAAACCCATCCTAATCACAGCTGCCTTTCACAATGCTAATGTAACACAAACAATCAAGAGTAATGAGCAACAACATTTAGTTGTTGTAATAAATAAATATATGCCTATATATTTTTAAAAGTTAATGAAAGTCTGGCCTTGCTTTTTTTTTAACATCTTCTGCAGTTCAGCTCTCCTCATGTGAATTGGTTTGTCCTTATGCAAGAACACTTCTGAGCTCCCAAGGCACTTCTGTGCTGCAGGAAGAAAACTCACCTTCTTACTGGGTTATGTTGGGTTGCAGGAGAACAGACCTGTCTCCCCAAGACAGACAAATTACAATTGTAAAAGTAAAAATCATTTAAAACCCTATGAAATAAACTCAGCTAAAAAGGGTTTCTTCCTCACACAGCACTCCATCCCCAACTTGGACAGACTCTCTCATTATATTCCATTGAAAATTCTCTGCCAGGCCAGCTCATATAAAAGTATAAATCCCACTTATCCACCATCTCAGGGGAAACCAGGTTCCTTTGGATAAGCAGGGTTAGAGATGATGGGAACTGTGAGCCTCCCAGCACAGAAAAGGCCACGTTCCAGGTCCCCACCCCTGAGGCACAATGAAGAGAAGACCAAAAGACTTTGCTGACTGGCCAGATTTTTAAGGGATCTTGCTCCAAACAAGCAAAAATTCTAGTGGGTGTGCATGCATACATACACACTCTCACCCCGCAGGCCCATGGATATAGAGCTAAATGACTGTTAACCCTCTTGCTCCCAACCTCAGCAAAGTGAATGTAATGCTGAGGAAAATTAGATGATCATTGGTCCCTGTTTATTCCCAAGTTGGGTACAAGAGAGGCCGCAGCCAGACGACTACACTGTCTCACATCAAGGCTACCTCTGTTGACCTCTTGCCATTCTGAGACTACCAGCAATATGTTACTTAGTTCTAATGCAACAGTTACTGCATTTATGCATACCAATTAATGTTTTATATGTAGTTTCTCTGGTCTCTTACAGTTGCAGGGTAGCAGGGGAGAGGAGAAGGCGAATGCATGTGGTTGCAAGCATCAAATTATTCGCACATCTGAGAAGAAATTGGTCTCTCAACACCAGAGGGGAAACAGCCTCCAAACCATCATTCCTTCTGCCATCTTCCAGTCTGAAAGCACTGAATTTTTTAGCCCACCCCCAACATCGCCACCTTTACACACAACCTTCCACCCAAACAGAGAAGAGCACTTTATTGCACCTGTCAATATTCACAGGGCAAAAGCAGCCCCCCCACACTCATCTGCATTGGATCTACTACATGCACAGAGGTGATCCAAATCAGAGGTGTCCCGCCTGCATCAGCCTGCACATCGCGTACACAGGGAGAAAGGTGCGCTTTGGATGCCTCAACTCACTCACGCGCCCCATGTCTGCTTATTCAGAACTGCTAGACATCTTTGCAGAAGTCCAGAAAACTGGTATAGTTACTGCTAGATGCAGGAGAGTAGACAGCCATGCTTTGAAAGGTATAAACATTTCGGTCACCTATAAAGGAGATAATTTTCTCCCCTGTATGTTGGTGAAAGAACACAAAGAGAAGAAGGAAAGTAGCCTCACCAACTATCGACAGCGCAGAGTAGTTGTGGATACAGCAAGGTCTCCTGCCTCTACATCTTATCATCCTTACAAGATTATGATGTGATGCGTGCTATACGCAGTACAAAATTTATCTGCAGGTAAGTTCTTTTTAATGCTTGTCTAGGTAACATTTGTCTGGAGACTGTATTTAAAGAAATGTTTTAACATCACAGATCAGAACTCTAATGAGACACTTTAGCACAAAACCCCAGTTTCCTCCCTTCTCCTCTGACTTCCAGCCACCACAAATCCATAGCCCCTGGGCCTGGTCAGAGCCACAGGACTCTGCTTCTGACCTTGTTATCTCTCACAGGTGAATACAGTGCACTTAGGTCACACATTTCTAGGTTTAGAATACACAACCCCATCACATTTTTATTAAAAACAACAATAAAAAAACACAATGCAAGTTTTGTCTAAGAAATTCAAGGCCTGTGGCAAGTTATTTGACTGCACGCTGGTTTGGTTATACACAATGGGCCAGAAAACAAAGAATACAATATATCATTAACAAAGGTTTATCAGTTTTAAGACAAAAAAGGAAAGCAAGGTCACAGGACACCATCTATTTATGAAAGGTACCAGGAGGAAATTTAGCCATATTAGGTAAAAATTTGGCAAATCTTGCTGTACAGAACTGAGCTAAACAGACTCAATCCCCCAAATAAATATTTCCTATCTTTATATCTCCTAAATGTGACAAGATGCAATTTGAGCCTCTGAACAGCCTTCTCAGCTTCCGAGTTCTTCCCATACATAATGGAAAGGTGCCAGCTAAACTAGCACTTCTCACAAGACATCTACCATATCAGAGCGAAGCAGAAGTGGGGCAGAGAGACACATATCAACCGGAGTTCTGGGTCTGAGTATCTGGAACAAAAAACATTATAGCCCAATCTGAATTTTATGGCTTAAACCCTCCTTTTAATTATAGCCCCAAACGGTTCATGCGTGGATAGAAATCAAGTACACAGAAGGATCCTTTACAAATCAGTTGATTCATAATGAATATTTGCAGTCTCCTGCATTCACCTATAGATCAGCTCACAGATAATTCATTTAACATTCACAACAATGGATACAGGTTTAACAAATACAGGCCTTATCACACACATGAGCAAACGGAGGTACAAAGTTAGATATGAAACTCTGAAGATCTATACTTACAGAATTCAAGAAGCTTGTCTGCTAGTTAGGATTAGTATGAGAGTCCACACTGAAGACCCCAAAGGTCTCCCTTTTATTTGTTTGAAGGCCATACGTGAGAATTTGCTAGGGTAACCCAATGGGGAAATGAGAAGCAATTAACAACAATTCCCCGCTGACTTTCTCTGGGTCATTCATAATTTCATATACATCTACTCAATCCTTCATCAGCTTTGTAATTGCCAAATTAGAGTCTTTATTTAGTCTTTCCTCATATGAATGCTGTATCATACCCTGATCAAGTAAGCAAAGGACATATAACAAACACTCAAACTGTGTTGGATAGTTCTACTTGCAGTAGAAATAATTTCTCTGATATCCCTTCATCTATAACTCTTAAATTTGCCTCCCTCCCCCCCCACCCCGCCCCGTTGCTAAAAGCAGGGGTTGCTAAAATGCTCTATGTAACAGACAGCTTCAGAACCAAAGCATCACCCTCGGAAAACAGAAGCTGGCTGTATCAAACTAAAGGTGCAGGTAGCAGAGAGGAATAAATATTCCTAATAGACGATAGACCAAAATGTCAGCGCTCTCATGTCACTGCTATTTCTCTCGTGCCAATATTATTTGCAGAACATTGAGTGATTTTGTTGAAAAAACTTTACTATATGGCTTCAATTTTGCTGAGTCAAAGCAACTTCGAGCATTGGAACCATATTATTTGCCCACAATCTGATAAGAAAAGCTCTCCACTTTGATCAGAGACACATTTTAAGAACATTATAATTTATGTAAACTCATCTTTCCATGGACAATTCATAACTGCCCTGTTTTCTTCTCTTTTGCTTATAACACTTCCCACGTTGCGTTTCAGTGTCATTAAATGCCCTTTTATTGCTCCCTCGTTGTAAGTACCTGAGTATTAACCAGGGCTTCTAGATTTACAGCCTCTTTTAAACTCAGATAATGATGTTTAATTTGTTATTGGCTGTGTAAAGGTTAACAAAGAAATAACTCAAACTATTAGCAAAGGAATAACGCACTACAACAGGGCAATTAAGAGCTATATCTGGCACTGCACGAAAAGATTGATCTCATTTCAAAAGGAGCTCGATCATCTGCATTCACAACTCATGAAGTGCAAGGGCAGCTCGCAAGTTTATCCTTTAGATACTTTATATATTGTTGAGTTGGTTTTCATCAAGAAACTTGCATGAGTAACATGCTGACAGACAAGCTCTCACAAACCTACCTGTGAGGTCTGGAAGATGTTTCTGCCCTTAGCAGTTCATACTGCTCCGTTTCTGGGGGTTACCTCTCTCAGAGCAGAGTTGGCAGAATGCAATAAGCAGCATTTACCTGGGGCTGCCTGCCTGTAAAAGCCAGCTAAGCTTAGCTTAAACACACCTTCAGTGGCACGCTGAGCTATGTCTTTGTCCATAACTTGAGTAAGATGCAGGCGCTCTTCGCTCCACCAGCTCTGCAGTGAAAAAGAGGCACCATCTGAAACTAATGTACTGTAAATAAACACAAATCAAGGCCCTAAGTGAGATGATTTCAAACTGATTTTATAGTACTGCTGCAACAGTACCCCAAGGCCTTGCTTTTAAACTTCATTGCTGTGGACTCCGCTGACCTTTTGCTGAGGGCGGACAGAGGGAGAGCTCGCTTCATTCAAATTCATTGCACCATTACAGTTGTTCTTGTGCAGATAAGTCCCTTTTTTTCTCATCCTTATTCGGGCTGTTAGGCAATTGCCGGAAACACTTTTTGGAAGAGTTGGGGAGAGGTTATTGGATGTAGGCCCAAGGCCTTTGGAAAAACAGGGTAGAAAATATGCAGAATTCATGGAAGACAGGCAAGCAGATGCTGCTTGAAAAGATGGTTATATTCTTATGTCAACAAATTAGTACATGAGCAGCCAAAAAGCCCACACAGAGGTAACACAAGCAAATGAGTCCTTAAGACATTCAAGGGAAAACACAAACTCTCCCTGCAGGATCTACATGAGCAAGCATACTGCTAAGACCCTACTTAGCAATGCACTCGAGACCCATTCCCATAAACTTTGGATCAAGGCAGTGGAAAGGCTGGATATAAGGTAAACCCAGGCCTGAATCTTCTGCAGCTGAGCTTGATTTTTGAACAAATCCTTGCATTTAGAAACAATTCCAAGCCATCTTCCATGGGGCTGAAAAATATGGATCAGATTGGAAAAACATGGATTCTGCAACTTTGGCTTGAACAACACCCATTTTATTTCCTTAAATACTTACCCGACGTTGCAGCCAAGTGCTAGTTCTATCAGTCTTCCCAACCACTCTTTGGGAGAGGAACAGACCTCCAGTTGGTATAAAATGGCATTTGACTTCAACGGCTTTAAGATTATTTCCAGCAAGCCTAGGGCGTAGCTTTCTATTCTTTTTAATACCCCTTTCTTCATTATCTCTACCTGCAAGTCCTACCTCTATATCTTTTCTGACACCTCCACCCAAATTTTACATTTCTTGGCTCTAAGCTTGCAAAAACATTGGAGGGGGGAGGAGTGGAGGGGACTATACTTCCCCTGTAGGATTTTAGCATAAATTCTAAGCAGTCTTATTAAATTCTGTGGAACCTTCTCATCCTACCCTTCCCCCACTTTTTTTTTTTTTTTTACTTTTTTTTTGTTTTTCCCCCTCCTCCTAACTCTTACCACATGTTATAAAGGCCAGACATGAGTCAGACCAAGCTCCTTAAGCGGTAGGGAGGGGGAGGGAGGAGGTAAGCAGAGTGGAGGGTTCCTTTATCAGCTAAGAGAGGGGCCATTTCCCAGGCGGCCCATTCCACACTCCAGTGCTACCTCGCACAGCACCAGAGCCTGGCAGCAACACAGATGCACCCATTAAAAACAGCCCTGCCAAGAGGCTGAAAATTGAGGACCAACAAGAAATTTATAAAAGCAGTATGAAAACTCTGGAATTCATTCTTTTATTGGCCAGTAAATTTCTAGTGGGTCTACATGTCCTAAATGACAATCAGCTGACGGGGTTAGGTGCACAGGCTCCCAGCTGCTCTCAGATCAGTGCCATAAATGGAGATTTATGCATCTCATGCATATGCCCCAATCAATGGAGACTGAGGGTGAAATAAACCTTATGAACTGCGTCACACTTTCATATCGAAACAAGGTGAATCCTAAGGTTCACAGTTATAAATTGGCTTATCTATTCTCTCCCATTGCATTTGTGTTTTATTTGCTCAACTTGGTCTTGCAATCTGTTGCTAAGAGGACTTTTTCAGCAGCTCTGCCAAACACACAGGCTTTGATCTCGGTTGTTGCCACACCAGACACAGCATTTGACCCTTCAAACCCTATGATAAGGCCTTCTAGAAAATCCTGCAGTGCTTTATTACAGAGTTATTGATTAGTGTCAGAACTCACCAAGCAGCTACCTACATCCTTCCTAAAATAAAATTCTCTATTCTCAATATCACATCCATACAGAATATTTATAAACCATGATAATCATGAATTCTGTAATATTGACTGGGAACAAATGCCAGAGGCCAACTATACCTCAAAATAATACTATTTCTTTCTTCATCTGCAGACTTGCGGTTTCATTGAATATTCCCTTTGCTTAACTTAAACTACGCCCCTGTTCCTTGCCTTTTTATCCATTTCCACTTTTACAGTGTCCCTCTAGGATGAAACACGCAGCTCATTGTGCCATAGGAGTCTCATCAGAAAATTCAGGCTAGACAGAATTTTTATCTCACACTCTTCTATTTCTCCCTATGTCAAGCTGCTCCAGCTTCCAAAAAGCATTTTTGGTTACATTTGATGTTGTTGTTAAGTCATCAGTCTGTAATTCCAACAAATTCCTAATCCATTCCCATCAGTCCCACTGTGGCAAATGGGCAGCTTAAAGTTCCATGGATAAGCGCAAGTGATGATTCTTGGATTATGAACTGCAATTCAGTTGGCATTAAGTATTGCAGCAGCAGTAAAATCCCCAGGAAATAGAATCATCCAGACAGATCTCCTGCAGAGCCAGCTCAAGTATCTTTGCATCATAAATGCAAGTGTGTCTGGATCAGGGAGGACTTACTAACATAGTTGTGTACCCACACAGAAGACATAGATCAGGCTTAGGCCTAAAGGCTGGACTGTCATGTCCACACAGCCCTGCATCCAAGGCATTATGTCTTTCCAAAACTAGAAGTGCTGGAAAACATGACACAGAAGCAGAAGTGGCTCTGCCTGGAGCCCGTGTAGACATATTTGCAATGCTTTTAATGCTGCTTCCAGATCAGCGCAATCCTTGGCCCAGCAGGATTTCCAAGCTTTGTGCTAGCGGAATAGCTTACCAACAACTCAGCTAATCTCACTCACAGATATGAGAAGGAACCACAGACAGTGCTATATTAAAAGGCAAACTGCTAATTTCTTGATTAAAGGAGAGCAGGGTATCCAGCAGCAGAAGCTCCATTACCTACTGCCTTTCTCCCTAAGGCTACAGGAGAGAAGAGTGCATAGGAACAGCACACAAGATTTTTGCTGCTTCTAGGATATTGGTGTTAAAAAAAAATAAAAATATATTGATGAACTACTTTGTCATTGTTAACAGCATTGCTGACAAACTCACAGCAGGCCCACTGAGAGGAAGACAGCGGCATGTCTACTGAATGCCTGTTGTAGCCGAGACATGTGCTCTGAATTAGGCAAGGTGTGTAAATTATGACAGCCAGAGCTCTTTAGAGAATGCCCAGGTCTGAAGGATTCTGGTGCACTTTTGTTGTTGCTGCAGCATTTCCCTGTAGTTCTTCTCTCAAAAGAAACCTTACTCCTTGGAGAGAGCATTAACAGGCTCCAGCTCCTGAAGTGTCATTTGACAGAAATAAAATTGAAATGCTAAAAAGAAACTCCAGTTTCCTTTCCTTATTGCATTCATTATTTTATTCTCTCTAACTGTAGCTTAACCTCAGAGGAGAAACAGCAACCACACTAGGCTGGGGGAGATGGGGGAGGAGAAAGGATGAGACAGACAACCAAAAAACATGGTTTCCTTTACAGAAAATTATGCATGAAACTAGCACCCTGGTAACATCTGGGAAGACCTTGCCTGCAGCACAGACTGCCAGATGGATCCCAGAAAGCTTCATTTCCAGGAATGCCCCTACCAGGGCAGTAACGCTCAACGCTGCATCGTCATTATTGTTATTTGAAGGCAATTAGGCTACGCTGCACTCGGTTATCAAAAAGGTAACACTGAAAAGGCCCTTGAAAGGACATCTGTTCATTCTCCTGCCTTCAGGCCTATACTCAAAGAATGATAATATTTGAGAAGATGCGCTAGTCCGTACAGAGCAGACGCAGCAGCAAAGGGAGCGAGGTACCAAACTCATAGGCTGGAGAGCACCTGTGTAAAACAAAATCTAGAGGAAGAACTACAGCTTTCTGCTGACAACGCGGAACAGACAAATGGAGTGAGCAAATACGGAGGCTAATTGTTATAAGAAAGGTGGATTTTTCTCTGAGTGAACCTGCAGGCATTTTCTTTGCTGACCTGTTTCAGTCCCTGGGCTACACGCATTTTCTGTCAAGATGAAGAGTTTGGCAGTCTAGAAACGGAACACAAAGTGTGACACAGCTGTGAAGAACCAGGGTTAAAAACAAACTTCCTCTCACAAAGACTTATGTAACCCTTTCAAGATGAGATTATTGACCTTTCCTGGAATGTCATCCTTAGCATATAGTCTCATATTCTACAGACATTCCAAATGTACAGATCAGAGTCCTAAAAATAGATCCATTTTGGCACTGTGAAGCTGGCCATTTTACAATTTCAAAAGCAAAATCCATTAACTCGATTCCAAAGTTGTAAAGAAGGTGGTTCTTAATTAAGAAAGATGGCCTGAAATTAGCACACCACCATCAAAACGGTGAGCTGGTAAGGAAAAAATTAACTAAAAAGTATTTTTAAGACTACAAAATATACTAATTAAATTCATTGGAGAAATTAATCAATCCTACTCCTTGATGTCCTGCAATTTCATCTTTGGTTTTGTCTCTGGACCCCTGAAGCCTGTTCAAATTCTCTACCCAAAAAAATCTGAAACAGTCATAATACAGTTATCTCCAGAAAATATTTTGACCTCAAGAAGTATGGCAGTGCAAGTGCTCATCTTCTTCTAGGCATTTATTGGCAGGAAAAAATGTTGGGATTTTTCCTTCCAATAATTGAAAATACACTTCCAAGTTTTCCCCTCTTAGCAAGAAGCTCTTAAAACTTTGCATAAAAAGTCTGAAAATTAATAGTTACAAACACAAAGTGCCGACCAACTTCCAACCATTTCTAAGTACCACCATTATTACGCCACTGAGTGGAAGTTTCCTTATATCAGCTTAAGTATAGAGATGCTAAGCTGTTTACTGAAAACAAACAAACAGAAAAAAAATCAGTGAAAGATTTAACCACCACAAAACACCACTTCCTCCTTCTGTTGAACTAGACTTCATACTTTGGCTCTGAAAACACTGTGTCTCTGTTCCGTTCAGCGTGTGGGAGGACTGGGTGGTTTTGCATTCAGAGCAATCACAGTCATTTCAATCCCATTCTGCTGCAATGCTCAGAAATGTTCTCATTTTGATATAATTAGTGTTTTATTGCAGGGAAAATTAACCAAATGAAACTTCATCAGCTGTTTAATTAATACTCAGTTTGCCAGTGCTTTTTGCCAGATATCACTGTGTTGGGCTTGTTCATTCGACTGCTACTACAGGGAACAAGCTCAAAATGCCAGCTCACCACTGGTGTCTCCACTGAAGCACACATTCACTCATGTCTTTGCCAGTCAGACAAGATGCCCCTCGTGGAAGAGCAGAGGAGGACACAAAACTGAGGAGCTATTGTGATAGATGAATGATCTCTGGTGTCAGTTCTACAGTGCTTCAGGAGTCACAGCTACAGCTGCAGATACAGACCCACCTCCCCTTTAGGCCTGAGCAAGAGCAAATAAGGAGACACAGGAACGGCAAGGGAAGCCGTATCCTCTGTTTGGTAAGGAATACCTACCACTACCCTATTCTAACCAACATGACATTATTAAAAACATTTTAAATCTTAATTACAGTTATGTTACTCTGGTAAAAGAAATTTAGACATCGGTTGCCTTTAAGTCCTATTTGGAATATTTCCTACATAGAGATGCACCAGCTGGACAAGCTTTAGGCTGAGATCCAAAGCTGGGAGAGTATTTCGATCAAGAAAAATTAAGACTTGTATTAGCTCAACTCAGGGGGTTTCTCTGAGCAGTATTTTCCTCCATGCTAAAAGGCATGAAAGACACCATTGAATTTCTGACACTGTAACCTACCTAAACAGATATTTACCTCTAGTTCCCCCCCAGTTCTCTTTCATACTTCAGTATCTAAACATCTTCCAGTCATGAATATTGTAGTCAGCAAGCTAGGTGAGTATAACTGTCCTCCATTTCACCATTGAGACACAAACCACCTAAAGGAGAAAGAAAGGGTGCAGGCTTTCTGTGCTGCAGTCAGTAGAGACAGACGGGCTTCTGGGAGAGGTGACGCAGCAGCAGGGAGCTATCTGAATTAGCTGTATTGACTCACCCGCTGAAAGACGCTTCTCTACCACAAGTCAGCCTGTTTGAATACCACCTTAGTGACAGGGACCTGAATGAGGTCTCCCAAGCCCCAGACTTGTGACTCACCCTCAGGACACTCCTTCCAATATGAGACCTTGTTATTTCCAACTTTCCTCTCTCTGTTCCAGGCCTAAACACATCAGGTGTCACTGTCTGTGAACAATGGGTAGATTGAGTCATTTCTCCTTTGGAATGGAACTACGGAGCACCAAGGTCTGACAGCAGACGCTGCTGAAGTACGTGGTCTGAACCGGCCCTGATATACATCCCCTGCTTCCCAGTCACAGCCTAGTTTGGGTGATGACATTTTACAGTGGGAGGTCACAGTGCATTCGTATCCTTCCTTCTAAAATCATATCCTGCCTTCCCTGTCACAACAGATGGGCTACAGCATTCCCACCTTCTCACCAAAGTAGCTTGCAAGTCCAAAATATGATCACACAACACATTTCCACAGACTTTCTTTACTGCTTGCTCTAACTTTAAGTCCCGATATTACTGTCCTGGTTGAACGATCTGAAATGTCATATGATAACAAGACAGGCAAGAAAGGACCTGTTTGTTAGTACCTAAACCAGGCTGAAAAGCTGCAAGTCAAATTTTCCATAAATGAAACTTGTAGTTGAAAAAGATGAACTTTTGCATTATTTTTCTTTCACTATTTGCTTCCACAATTTTCATCCTCTTAGTTAGTTATGGAAACTAACTGAAGGCTTCCAACTGAAAATAGTCAAAACTGACTACTGAAATTGCAGCAAAGACATTAAATGACTTTGCTAAGGCCAGAAAGGGAAACTGTATCAGACATTAAGACTACAATGCCAGGGTTCCTGGCTTATGCTCCCCTCGTTACTCTATGCCTTTTCCTGCACAGGAGTTACCAGCACTGTCTCATCTCTTCAGAGAGCACGGCCACATCCTACAGAATGAATTTTAATAATGGCTGGAGCGATATATTAACATTTCCCTGGAACAATTGCTATAAAATACCTCTGTGCTTGCAGCCACCTTAGCACTAAGAGCAGAAGCTGACACTAGAAACATTTTAAAGCAGAACAACTGGTCAAGTAAACTTGTTCAAGAAGCCGCCAAACAGCAGCTTCACAGGGGAACTAAAAAAGAGCTCAGCTCAGCAGTTCTTACTGGCACTGTTTCACGAATCACAAGGCGGCTGCTGGGAACCAGCACGGTGTATTATTGGCGCTACACAGCTGGGTGGGAGAGGGGCATAGAGAAGGGTTCAGAAGGAGAAATGCGGATGCGACGACCCATTTGCTATAGCTATCGGTGCAAAGGGGAGGAAGAAAAAAAAGTCAGACAGGGCTTCCTTATGAGTGAGTTTTCGAAATAGAAGGCCAAGCCCCGATTCCGAGAAGATACGAAGAATTTGGCAATCCTACGCAAACTCCTTATAAGACAGAGAGAGCACCATGGGAAAAAAGGGGGGGGCACAGCATGCAGGAATAATAACCAAATGGGAAAGCTAGCCTCTGTGGAGAAAAAGAAAAAAAGATCACGTACCATGCAACTCACCAGGCCATTACAACAGGTAAAGGGAGATGTAATATTATTATTGTCTAGCCATAACTATAAATACAGCCCGACTGGACAAATTCTTGAAGGGAAAAAAAGTGAGTGTCCGCTGTTATTGGTCTAATGAGCTAACTCTGAAATATGAGCTAAAGACAGCTCCCTAGCGGCTGCTGACTACTCCACGAACTGAGAGGAAACCTCTTTCAGAGTCCATCAGTGCAAACCGTTGCTGACAGCTTGGGACTACACAACACACAGATTTATTTCACAGACAGCCACAGACAGGAATTTAGCACCCCAAGCTGGCCTCCTGCTTAGCAGAGAAGGTGTTAAAATGCAACCATGCAGAGCCTGGCCCCCCTCCCTGCACACATTTTCTTCCCTGACCCCTCCTTGAACAAAACACAGTAGCAACTAATCAATTTGGTCACCTGCTCCAGGCATCAAAACACTCACCAGGTTCCCCCTTTTCCATCCCAGTCCCCACCCAATAAGCCCCCAAAATTTATATACAGCAACCACCTAGGGGAGGAAATCCAGCAAGCCCAACAGCTGCTCCCAGTGCCAACCAAGTTCAGCTGCAGTGCCTCGAAAATTCCCAAATATTTTGCATGACCTTTCATCTTACAAATTAATTTATTTCCAAACAGCAGCCAACTCCTTTTGTACCTGACAGCTTGCAATCACGGAACTCATCCAAAAAGATTTAAAAGGAGGAGAAATTGTGAAGACACATCCCCTGCTGATATTACCGAACCTGAAGGATTCCTGTCTTTTTTTTTTTTCAAAACTTCAGTTTCAACGGTTAAAATGTAAGCCTTTCTTATTATTGTTTTCCCCCAAATTTGCTTTTAAAGCTTAAAAAAGGATTTGCAGAGTTTCACTTCAGTTTAATTAACATGTTGATAAATTGGGGACTGAAAAAACAGGTCAGATGATCACTGCAGGTTCTCACACACACAAATATTTATACATCTATACAGGGAAACTTCATTTCTAATAACACAACTGCAGAAGCTCTGTGAGATCCCCCAAAACTAGAGGAGATTTGGTACAGTTGGCAGTGTAGCTAGTACTGACTCGATATACAAATCTTGCCTGCTCACACATCATGCTTCTATTTTTAGATTTTTAGGAAACAAAGAGTCCTCATTAATGGCTATCTTCTGTTTGGGAAAAAGGGAGGGGAATAATTTTGTTTGTATTTCTCAATCACCCTGCTGGCTTTCACACAAAGCACTAAAGCAATTACACTGGCTAGTGCACTAGATGAGAGATTTAGGAAACATCATTAATATTATTATTCATTTACTTAATTCATTTCTTTCCTCTTCCATTCCTAAAGACACTGAGGGTCTAATCCATCCCTCTGCTAGTGCATGTAACTCCCATTAATGTTGGACACCTGCCTTCAGGAAGCAACACACCAAGTTACAGCAGGGCAATATATTAATAAAATACAGCAAGAGATTCCCTAGCAGGGCCACACTGGGGAGCGCGCTGGATGACCTAATTGAGATGGAAGAGACCTAACTTTTATAAGCCTGGTTCCATTGACAAAGCAGCCCAAAACCTAAGGATTCAAAGAGGAATGCACCGTAAGCACATTCTGAAGACTATAGGTTAAATTTTCTCTTTGGACACTAACAAAAGATTCTTTAAACTGCTTCAGAGAGGTCACTAGTGTTACATACCATCAGATAAGATGAAGATTTAGAGCAGAATACTTAAATTCAAAAGAAACAGGCTAGAAATGGCCTCATTTTCAAAAGTTCTTAAGAGCCAGCAATTTATGTAATGTCAACTGCGGTTCTTCGGCAAATTTTTCCAAGCCAGCTCTTAGATTTGCATTATAATTTCCATTATAAACTCTTCGGCAACACAGAAGATCTCAGCCTAAATAGTGACAGGGGAGCTAAGGCTGAAATTTTTCACATTCAAGACCTTGGTCCGTAAGCCGGCCAGCTTCAGAGGAAGTTTTGATGTGCTGGTGAAGAAGCAGTCTGCAACCACCAACAGTATGGTTCAGCCCTTCACGATGCTGTCACTCTCACACAAATCAAAACCTTTCCTGATGTCAGCATGAACAGTTTGAGATGATCTCCTTGCCATTCAATTAGAAGCTGCTAGCCTTTTAGCATTCTAAGTGATTCCTGATGCATGTTAAGGAAACCCCTTCCTGGCCCAGAGTACCCAGGCACTATATTAACCAGATTGCTCAACAGTGACAAAGTGTATTTGCATTCCAAGGTGAAATCTATTAAGGGGAAAAGATGAAGTGTGATATTTCAGTGCAGACAAGGTGATCAGATAATGACGTTATCCTGCACAGTACAGGATATGGTTACCATTTTAAGCTGAACTATTTGTTTACTCTCTCCACCACCCACCTACCAAGTACATGAGACTCCAGATTTTAACACGAGATACAGAGGTGAACATCAGGGGTAAAGCTTCATACTGCTTAGGGTTTAGCTTAGATAAGCATCCAGCTGAAGCCTACGGAGTTTGAAAAATCAGACAGGAAATCTCCTCAATATAGACTCTTCCCCCTTTTTAATCAGATTTATACAAATTGTCCTTTCCCGTTTCTCTAAGCACATTTACAGCCATTTAGGCACTGTACTTAACTTAGGAAGAGGCTGATTCTCAGTGAGAGATCTCAGTTGAAGAACCAGGTTACTGGCTGAGACAAAAAGCTTCAAAATAAGACACACCACAGTTCCTGCCACCACAGGTGAGCATTTGTGTTGCCTGCTCGCAGCAGGAGGCAGTGAAGTCTGCTGGGCAAAGCACTTCACCAAGGTGGCTTCTGTTGATTCTGTTCTTCTCCCCAAGGTGAGTTTTGACCTTCTCAGATCTCTGTTCCTTTTCTTTCCTTCTCTCCTCCTTTGTCGCTCGAATTTTTTTTTGGCGGTAAATTCAACCAGTACAGCCTGGTACAACGTTCAGGGCAATAAAAGGGAACACTTTGCTACCTTGATTCCTAGATCAGATTCTGCTCTCAAATACAGACTGAGAAAAGCAACAACTAAGGCAATTAGCAAAGGCTGGTTCTGTTGCACCAGTAGAGGGAGTGAATTACAGTGTGTCCGTGTTCTGCTTTGCCTTCTTTAAATCTAACCCTTTCCTCCCACTCCATAAAACAACCTCTCAGGATTTCCCCCCTTCTCGCTCCCCCACCACAGCAGATCCTAACACAGACAAACCTGGAAACGTTACTGAAGCCCAACACAGGCTTCAGAAGAGGGGAAAGGTTCACAAGCCAGAGGTTCAGCTTTCCCCCTTCCTGCTGCCTCGTGTCATCAAAATGAAAAAAAAGGACCACTGCTTTTTGAGTCCTGCACAGTTTAGATCTCGACCCAGTCCTTTCCCCAGAGGCAGGATACTTCAATGCAAGAGCCTTTGACTGCTGTATTTACTCGTTCCACCTGTACTTCAGGCCTTACCTTCTTATCTACAGTTTAAGAAAGAATTTCAAATGGGAATTCCTTAGCGCAAATATTCTGACTCCTTATTTACTACTTCAGCCTCATTTTCCCAACTTTCTGGTTTAGAAACATCAAGAAGCTGCCAGAATAAAAACCAAAGGCTGAAATTCCTGATTTTTCAGCCCAAATCAAATACTACCAAATTTAAAGTTTTCTAGTGTGTCAGTTTGATTTAACTGTGTCTTTTGCACACACATATGCACAACATCCAAGGAAAGCAGACACTCTTAATTCTTCAGCAGGGGGTGGGTGGTGTTTAAAAAAAGAAAGGCATTTTCACAGAATTGGCGGGGGTGGGGGGAGAGGAGGGGTGTTGCAGCCCTATGGAAACCCTCTTAGAGGCTTCTGAATTTAATTTCTTACCAACAAGTCATGGAAACTTATTCCTAAGGATTCGATATCATGAAAAGCCACAAGGGATATAGCTTTAAAAATCAGTTGGAGAAAATGGCTACGGCTGAGATCCCACCCACAAAAAGATTTTATTTTCTAAACTCTTGCTTGTCTGATGACTGATCTTGTTTTCTTACTCTGGATCTGATCATTCTCATTAATCAACCTCATCTTCCCAGGTTTCTTTTCCATCTCCAGCCTCCTTTCCCATTCCACTTCTTCCGTGTTGCCCCAACTTCCCAAGACATTTCCACCCTACATTTTTCTAAGCCTGTTCAGCTATCCATATAAAGCAACTGGAGATTAAATTATGTTAAAAAAAAAAAAAAAACACGACACAGTGGGGAGAGATGAACCTCATTACAATGTATAATATTAAATTGAGCTTATAGCTCTGGCTGTACCAACACAGCACTCGCGGTTTCTGGTTCTCTCCAACTTTTCCAGGCTGGGGAATCTGACGGGCTAGTTCCTTCTTTGGGCTCCCAGTAGCCCTCCACACCATGGTCTAGCGAGCATCATTAAGATATATAGCAGAAAGGCTCGGAACACCAACCAGATTCAGGAGCAATACACCAGACATGAAGTGGGGTTGTTCGTTTTTCAGTTGGATGTTTTGTTGTTTGGTTGGGGTTTTGTTTGGGTTTTTGTTTTGTTTTGGGGTTTTTTTTGTTTTTAATCCACCTCTTCACTTTACCCAGCAAGACATGATCTTCCTACAACCGCATTCTTCTCTTCACTGCAATGACACCTAAGGTAATATCGCCTCTTGATAATATAGTCTGTGTATGCACCTACAGAACTAAGAGAAATACAGGAGAATTTGTGGGTTGTGGGAAATAATTTCAAACCAAAGGTAAGAAAGAAGTACCACACAGAACTAGGTGGTGTGAGATCAGAAGAAACTTCTCTCTGATCCATACTATAGATCTCACCTCCTAGTGTCCCAGTTCCCCTACCTACACAGAAGTCTCCCTTATGTCAGCACTGAATATTGATCGGGAGAAAAAAAAATAATAAAAATAATTTTTAAAATATCAACAGCAGCAGGATGGAGCTCTCTTTTACTATTGGCAGTACAGTAGGATTAGGAAGGTCCACAATGCTAGACACTCTATATATATTGGCTGCCAGACAACTTTTGACTCCAAGAGCCTACAATGCCCAATCACAGCTGAACAGCAAGACCTTCCTTCTGTGAAATTTAAATTAAAAGGTGTTAAGAATAGTCATTTCACTCTCATAGTCTTTACCAATTAAGCTAAGTGTTCAATATGGTCAGGTTGCCCTCTCATTTTGATTTGTCCCCCACCCACATGTTAACTCCAAAAATTGATTTTAAAAATTAAAATCTTTGTTGCAATTTGCTTAGCTTAATATAAAGCAAGAGCATGATGTCCCCTCATGAATGCTACTGCAAGTGGCTATGTAGCCTGACCCTTACTTATAATCCCCTGTAAATTCACCCAAAAAGTCATGAACTACATAATATTAGTTCTTACAGACTGACATATTTCCCTGATCTTTCATGAGCCACATGGGGAAACAGTTTTCGCCTGATCTGAATGAAGAAGAAAAACAGTGATCCTAATCAACCGTTTACCCTTAGTGGCTTCCCTAAACAAATCTGGGAAAGAGCTTAAAGGCTTGGGAATATCCTCGACCCTGCTTGATGCACTGTAATAACCCTACCTAATTATACTGATATAAAAACTAATTGGAAAGATAGCAAATGTCAGGGTAAGATGCAAATTGTAGGGTGTTAATTGCTGAACAGGTGCTGGAATAGAATTAAATGAGCATCTTGATTAGGAGAGTGGAAAAAACAAATGTGGACCCCGAAATCAAGTTGGCCACGTGAATTATTTAGCAGCCTCCTTGTACCAGCAAAAGGTCATGTTGATGTGACCTCTGCTTTGTGATGGGTGGGCTGACAAAACAATAGTGAACTCCAGGAGAAAACATGGCTTAGGAGAGAGATGAGACTATACAACATATGAAATTTTCCATGGGATAAGGGAGGAGATTTTTCTTTTATTGGTGGACTTCTAGGTGGATAATACACTACTAGAAAGTTTTCCATATGGATCATTGCAGTATACAGAGCCACTAGTCCTAAAGCTAGGGCAGTCCCTGGCTGCAGGAGGCCATGCAGGTACACCACCTGGTCCTCTTCCGACCTTGCAAGCACAGGAACAAGGTTACTGCCACTTACAGCAAGTATTTTGGGTTACCAACGTTGGTCCAAACAAAAATGGACTGAAAGCGAGGTTTTGTGTTTGTACAGAACCTAACAGAATTTTCATCCGCAGCCAGAGGTTCTTCAGTGATGCTACTACGGTAGTGAATTATTTTTCACCTAGGCCCTTAGGAAGCCATCTCATGTTTCAGTTGCCACCGAATAACCAGCAAACAGATTAGATCAAATAACATCAATTAGAGCCAGCAGTCTAGAAATAAGAGACCCTATCATTAGCAGTTATTATTCGGGGCATACAAGAGAATAATTTTCATAAAGGATTTAATGCAGTTTCAGTTATCCCTAATTTTGAACCTGAGACTAATCATTTTTGGCGAAAAAATTAAAATTTTGCAAGAGCATGCTGCAGGTAGAACAAGGCTTTATAAAGAAAGCCTTTTCATTTTTGAAGACAGCTTCAACAAGTGACAGAACCTACTGAAATGTTTTGCCAATTAGAAGAAAAGTTATGAAGAATTCTGGAAACCAATTTAAAAAAAATAAATTACTGAAAAGATTTAAATGGTTATTTAGTTAGTTCTAGGAATTTACACTTTTTCACACCAATTCAAACAACTGTGGCACAGGGAAAAAGGAGACCTTTTCCATTAAGATCACTTAATAAACAAACACATCTCAATGGATGGCAGCAATCACTAATAGGTGCTAGCTGAAACGATCGCGTTATTTTAGGAGCAACTATAGACTCAGTCTAGAGCCGGGCTCCAATCCATTAGGCATTGTACAAAGTCAGAGTGCAAAAAAACCCTGCACTGCAGAGCTTCCAATCTAAACAGAAAGGATAGAGCCGGAATGACTGAAACACAAGGAAAACAGGTCGGTTTTTCTGGACAGGCTGAAAATATCAGGAGCCTAAAAGAGATCTTAAAATTAACACAGGCAAGAGCCCAGTTTAAGGCTTTTAATACTGCCAGTGAACTGCAAAGGATTTGCAACTTAAGAGCTGGATCTTAATTTTTTGCCATGTACTAACAAACTACCCTCCCTCTCCTTTTAAGTAGTGCGTTCCCAAATGTTCATGAAACACAGTGCACTGCAGCTGTCTCTAGCCTAATTCTCCATTAAATAAGTTTCTACATATTGGACCTTTTTTGCAGAAGACAGAGCTAAGCACAGAGCTCACGCAGACAATAAGACATTGTTTCCAGTATCATTCTGGCAGCAGGTAATGGATGGCGTTAAGGTAGCAGTGAGAATGCGACCACCTGTGCTTTTGACAGTTCCTCCAGAGGAAAACTAACTTGCACAAGATGACAGCCTGAGTCAGTGACGGAGAGAGACACAGTATAGGAGAGCGAGCTCCCTTTTCCCCACCCAAATGCTAGAAAATTCAATAAAGATATCTGCAACAGTGCCAAGTCATAAGAAAAGCATGTTTCTGCTCTAAGAAATGCAAGAAAGGGACAACGCTTACGGTGCGTGCTCTAAGGTGGGTCTGCACACAGATAAAGGACGCGCTGCTACCACACTGCAGTCAGAAAGGAGCGGATACCATTTCAGAGGAAGATGAAACATTTTACACAGATCTTCGGGGGCAAGGGGAGAAGCACGCTTAAGACTGAAAACTTAGATTTATGACACTAAGACCTGAAGTTTCCTTTGTATCTAGGGGATACGATACACCACGGGTGACAGGAGAATAGAGTGGGTACCGCATTGCAATGCTCCGTCTCCTGGGATGAAGACACCAATTCATTATCTGTACACCATCCTTCTTGGGGCCTCCACTGCTAGAGGAGGTAGCTGCCAATCATGTTCCATTCTGCAGACTTATATTTAGTGCTTGCAGTGTGGGCTAGAAGCAGCTGCAGGGAGAAACAGACTGAGTTAATTTTTCAAGTTCAGATCTATGTCTTAGAGGAGAAAGGCTGCAACTCCAATCAAGCTGTCTCTCCAACGACTTCAGCTTTAACTTTACTGTTCAGGGCCACTACAGATACGCAGGGTGTACCTGAAATATTGTATTGTGGGGGGCAGGGAGAAGACGATGCCAGAGAAACTCAACTCCTGTAGGGTTAAGCTGAGCAGAGTCTTGATAGTCTGTGAGAATCCTGTAGGTATTGTACTTGGGTATGATCATGGCTGCGCTGCAGGCTATTTTATACAGCTATGTAGAACTAGTATGTTAACAACTATCCTGTACTGCTCTTTGCCAATGCTGACACTGTCCCAAAACAGCTCATGAAACAGCTCTAGATATCTTATATATAGAAAAAACAATGTACATGAAAAATAGAGGGGATTTTTAAAAATTATTTTAAACACTCATATTAAAGCTTGCAGGAAGAGAAAACTTCACCCACACCTGCAGTTTATAGTGATGTTAACAGGAAGTATTTCACATGGCAAAGATCTGAAGTACAGGAATATTACTGAGCTCATACAATCTAGATGCTCATACAGACTCATACTATGCTCATACAAACAAAATGCTAGAATTAAGATTAAAGAAGTAACTCTAATTTAAATCTTTTGACATATACAGTACAATCCTTAATTATATTATAATTCCTCCCCAGTGTGTCAGCACCTCGCCCCCATCCCCATTTTTACCCGCCTATTCTAGCCACTTCATGCCCTTTCCCCAGCTCCCAGTTGAGTCCAGCCTATTATGAGGTCCTCATCTTCCAGCCAAGACTCCTAGTCCAGTACAGAATTACTCACCAAACCGTAAAGCCTACTTCTCTTGACCAGAAACACCATTTCCCCACATTGCAAGTAAGCCATCAAGATGATGCCCCCAAACTCTGCATAATATATATCCACAAGTGTTACAGGCAAGCCTTAGCTGATATAAACTATCTCAGCTGCATGGCAATTCACGTCAGCCAAGGAAACAAAATCCATGCTGCTCTAAAAACCAGCTTTGATCTGTGCAGAGAGCATTTATATGTTGTCCACTTTCCTCCTGCTAAAGCAGTGGAGCAAAACAGCCACCCAATGTACGAGTGCAGAAAAATACAGAACTTCACATATCTTTATATATAACACAAAGATAAATCTTGCCTGTTTAAAAAAAACCCTGAAGCTAGAGAAGAAAATAAAGGGGAACACAGTCACATTACCCATCACAGAAATGGTTAAGGTCACGGCTTCTGAAGGGCAACTATATTTTAGGCAAGTTATCGGGCAGAGCTACTATCCTGCTTGTGGTGTTTGGCTAAATAGAAAGAAACTGAGAGTGATACTTTCTGAAGGCACCAAAATAAAGCTAGAAAATGAGAGAACCAGATGTCCCTGTAGGAATGCTGGAAAATGCTTGAGATAAAGGGGAAGGGGGCGGGGGGGATGGGGAACCAAACCCAAACCAACAACCTTTAACCAAAACGTCCCAGAGGATATTTTTTTTTTGAGGTTCTATGTCAACAAGTGACACTGACACAACACTGTATACTTTTTCCTCCCCTCTTTAGCAGAGGAATTTTGACTGACCAGATATTTTGTCAACATCAAGTAGAATGATTTATACTGGCATGGGTTCAACCTTAAAAGTCATCATTATTTTTATTTCAAGGTACCGAGCACCCATGTTCCTAATGAGAGTAGAGATTTGGAAAAACATCACTATCCAAGTATTCACTCATACTCCAAATTAGTATCTATCACAATCTAGTTTGAAGACCCAGTGAAATTTCTCGTAGCTATAAATTCAAGGCTTATTTAAAGCTGTCCAGAATAAAAACTTAAGACAGATCCGTAAGATAAACAGCATGGAGAAAGGAGGCCGCTTTACCAATCGCCCAAAGCAGCACTTTTTGTTTTAGAATTCTCATGTTCACATGAATCTAAGTTTCATCTTTTCAAAAAAGGAAATTTCAAGAACTGTAGTTTCTTACAGAAGGTTTGCAAATGTAAAACAATCCAGAAGTGCAGGCAGGAATCTTAGCAGTTTTATTTTTCTTTTCAGAACTCAGTTTCAAAGTATTCATGTAGATACATCTTGATGCTGATGCTAAATAATATCAAGTGCTAATTGCTTTGCTGAATCGGGACCCATTTGCTGAAATAGCTTTTTATCAATGTTGCATAAGAAAACCAAACCACATCTCTTCAAAAATAATTAAATCCAATTTGTATTGGCATCAGCACTCTCGGCTTCAAGTCTAATTTCTTTATGCCATCAGCTAATTTCATCTGTTCACTGTGTACCGGCTTTCAACTGCTTTAAACGCCTCTGTAATTACTCTCCCTATGCCACCTCTTTTCAAACACTCAATGATCTTCCTCTAAGGTTTGGGGTTTTGAAAAAGAACGCATGTGTGTCTGGCTAATGCAAACGTACCTTGTGCTGTCGTGCTTTGCAACACGGCACTTGGGTATGGAGCCGGAAGAACAAGGCAATTATTTCTTTCCTTTCTGATACAAACCTCTTGCACAGAGCTGCAAAGATCAAGACAAGGACCCAGCGGGAAAATACGGTAGTGGAAAACTTTTCCCCTGGAGCAAAGGAACAGACCTAACTAGAGCAAGTGAACACCTACAATAATCAGGCTAACAGCTTGGTGGTGCAGTCAGCAGCAACAATGGAAAGCACAGGAAGCGTGCAGAACTGATGGCACATCCTGTGGAGAAAGTTGACTAGTTCTTTGAGGGAAGCATCGGGGATAAAAGGGAAGGACTGTCAGAGAAGCAACTTCCTACCAGGCTACAGAGCCTGAATCCTGAAAGGATTTGTGGTAATTGACAATGTCATTTTAGTTTGCTTGGGATTCACATCTCCAATGAGAATAGTTACTCTTTTTTCTTTAAAGGGATGAAAAATACACGGAGCAGAATTTTTTGCCTTCATGCCAAAAACTGAGCAGAGGGAAAAGGGCTCAACATTCCACAGGCTACAGAGTTGGAGTCACTTTGCTCACTAGTCGCCCCAGGCCATGTCAGTATGAAGTTATGATGCTCTGAGCTGCAAAGCTTCTATAACCCAGACTCTTGCAGCTCAATCACTGGACTACTTTTTCAAAAGCAAATTAATTGGTACTTAACTTTGTGTATTAAGCTGACATCACGGTGTCTAAACACGTAAGCAAGAATGTCCTTTTCAGAAGGAGGTCTGCCTGTGTGGACTGACTCTGCTCCGCCTCAACTAGCTGTCAGCGTACTCAAAACATCTTCTGTTGTTGACAGACACCATCAATGTCATTTAAATTGCCATCACAATTAGTACTACAGAATCAGCTAGCGCTCCAAACCAAGATGAAACTCTCCTCCTCCCCTACCCCATCTTTCTTGCCAAACAGTCCCCATTTCAAAGGTCTTGCAATTTAACGAGGCACATCAAGGTAGGTTAAGGGAAAAGTGATTTGTCCAAGTTCCTCTGCATGCTACAGGAAGGGGAAATGGGCTTCAAACATCCTAATTCCCATCCCTTCGTTAATTCAAAGTGCTGGGTTTATAAGAGGTGTATGCCTCTGTGGTAGGACCACAGAAGGCCAGCTCCCCAATGTGATCTGTGAACACTGTATTTATAAAGCTGTAGACTTCAGAGTCTGATTTTATATAGCCTCTTGCCCCAAATTTACTCCTTCCCCTATATGGCCTCTTTTTTATCCACGCAGGCTTAGGGGAAGAGCTGAAAAGGAGGAGTGGTGTGTGCTGATTTTACTGAGCATTATGAGCTTCCTCTAACTCAGTCTTTTCATTTCACTTTCCTTTGGTGGGAAACCTAGGATGGGAATGGGTTAGGACAATTCCTACAGTTTGCTAAAGGATCTCGAATAGACAGAGCAACAAGATGTTTAAAAACACAGGCCAAAGAGGGGACGCTGGGCTACAGATTTTCTGAAGTCAGTCCAAATGCATCATCCTATTCTATTTCTCTTCCCTTTGGAGAAATACTCATCTTACAAACAACATTACCTTGGAGTTCTTGCTTACTGAGAAGCAAGACACTATGCACTGTATCAAACCCTCTCCATACTGCAGTAATTTCCCCCAGAACACTGCTCATAGACAGTGGAATGACTTTCATACATAGCTGTAACAGAGCCTAGGCTGATGGGCACGTTTGTACTGTCACTAGCTGCTTTACTCCTCTTCCCAGTTGCAGGCTACCCTATTTTGGTACCTTGGGTGCAGTGCAACAGTGGAAGGAGAAGCTGTGTAAATGACTGCACTGCTGTTTCCTACAGCCCACAGAGAGCTTCCTGCTGGAACAAATAAGAAAAACAGGGTGTCTGTCAGGCTGATGCTGGACTGACAGTCCTAGCCGGTGTTTCTACCCCACACATCCCCTGAAAGTTACTAAGGAAAAAACACAACACAGTTGGACAACACTCGGTTCAGAAACAGTAGACTGGTTAAATGTGGGACAAAGCTCAGTTTTAAAAACTGAAGGAATAAAAGTGCTTGTGTACTTGGAGAATTATCAAGTGGCTTTAGACTCCCAGTTTAAAGCAGGAATATAGCTTGACCTTCACAAAGCAAGGGTAAGCGCTGCAGAAAACCTAGTGGAAAAGTGTGAAGTTTTCTTTCCCAAATTGCAAGTCTTTTCTGGAAAAGCAGACTGGTTCTCAGTCCTTGTTTTTTGGTTTGGTTCCTTCTCTCCCCAGCCCCACCCTGGTGAAAATACATTTTTAAGTGCAGATTAAAAATCTGATTTTCATTTTTTTTTATCTCAATGAAAATGTTTTTGCTAGATGTAGTGCCATCTGGAAATGGAACCTTTGCAAAACGGTTCATGGTTAGACCTCAGAAAAAAATCAGTGTCAACCAAAATCGTTAGTCGCTTTTAAATTTTTTTTTCTGCTAAAACTTATGTAATCACTTCCAGAATACTTGAATACAACCTTGCTCCTGCTTCCACTGAAATTAAAGGAAGTTTTGACGTGGATTTGTACAAGATAAATCCCTAAACCTATAACATACCACACAAATCAGAGCCCTGGTGGTTGTTCTCTGCTGGATAAATTTAAAAAAAAAAAAAAAAAAAAACACCTTCAGCCTGAGAAATGCCATCATCTGGTGAAATCAGCTTTATGCTGTCTCCTGTCAGGTGTGACAGCGCTTGTGAGTTCATGAGAGGGGCAAGTGATTAAAAGCCACCATAGGGCAATCAGTTACCACTTCATTTTATTTTATTTTCTTGAAATAGCCTTTGTAAGAAAGACTCAAACCCATGTAAGAAAGAGCAACTCGTTTTGCCTAATGGATTCACAGTCACCGACACTCAAATAAGCTGACTGCTTAAAAACAACTCGGGAGCCACAGTAAAAGATAGAAAATTATTGCTTCCTGTCATGACCAAATATTAAACACAGCACACACCTAATGGCTCTATCACTCCCCAGGGAAGAAGCTTTATGAACAATAAAATCCCAGCAGACTTGCACTGTTTGGACTGAGAAGCCTCATTATAGGCTCACTGATCCAATACAATTTACAAGCTCAATGGACTCCACTTGAAGGAAAAGCCACCGAACATGGAGTTATAAATGGAACGCCCATGGAGAAATAAGCATTTATTTGTGAAGGAAATTAGCAGAGAAGAGGAGAGGGAAAGGAAAAAAAAAAAAAAAGACGGGGTGGATGGCAGCAGCACCAAGATCCAAATCAGAAAGATGAGAATATGAATTACACTTGCAGAGAGCAAATGCTGATCCAGGACATCCTTACATGATCCAGCCTGGAAGACGCAAGATTTGGATTCTGCTCCTCACTGTGTCACAAACTGTCTCCCACGTGATCTTGGGCAAGCTACGTAAGCTCTTAGTATCTGTAAAATTATGAACCTGCCTCCAACTGACTTAAGCAAGTTTCAAATATACATTATATACTTCCAATCCCAACCTTGTCTTCATTTTACAAGGACTTCGGGTGATGTTCTGAGCAAGACAAATTATTTCATACCCTATCTGAAAAGCAGGAAACATTACACATTAATTGGGAGGCCTTCTTCAGATGTGAAGCACTCTCTTTAGAGAGGCTGAAATCCTGGAATGTTTACAGGGCAGAGAATATATGAGATCCCACCAGAAACAGATGGTGAATGAAACACACAAGGAAGGGATGGACAGAAACAAAAGGTTCAAAAGGAAAGCAAGAGGCAGTAACAAAAAAAGGTTAGGGCAGATGAAGTGACAAGTCCATAAAACCAGGTCTAGACAGAGGCCGAGTGCAAAAGTGATAAGGAAGAGTATTTCAGGTCATAAATACACAGAGGATGCTTTCATTAGAATGCAAATACTCTGAAATATTGACATTTTCAATGACAAGCGCAGATGGATTCAGGCAAACGCAGGCCCATTTTCAAAAAGTTGAGTTGTAGAGATCCCATGTCACACACAACTGGCTCTACGTGCCCCGAACTTCTTTTGTGCTGTTTGCATAGCGAATTTATCCTCGGCTTCTATTCCCAGAGGTGCTTTAGTTCATGGGAAACTTTTATTCCATTCCCCTCTCCACTACTACAAAACTCATCGATTCTAATGGCTCCTTACACTGCCATCTCATCTGTCCTCCTGAGACCTCTTATTATCAGCTAGCTGGGCAGCCATTTAACCTCCTCGCTTGCTGCTTATGAGAACACAACACAAACTGGATCAGATTCTCCCTATTGCAGGGACAAAGCTTCAACTTAAGAAGGCACATGGATTTTTCCACACTATGTCTGAACTTTGCTCAAAACTTTGCATTGCTCAGTCAGGATTCAGCCAGCCAGCATCATCAGTGTTTTTTATCTCAGCTAAAGCACAACTAATCTAACAAGATTGGAATTCATCCATGCTTGCTGTCCAAACTGCACTAAAGCATCATAGCAGCTTATCTGATTTATGCAGAATTGCTAAAATCCTTTGGGTCTTGTCTTCATGGGACTTATTTTCTTAAGGCTTCCAGGCAGTAGTAGCAATAGTCAGATATCATTTCTTTAAATTATATAATATGTCCTTGCTCAAACTTAACCATGCTCCCCTTGCAGTTCTGAAACCAGAACATGTGCTGACTACTCCAGTTACAGACTTTTAGTGGAACTAAAGCATCCCTATTCGTTAACACTCCCACCCATTACATTTTTCCCCTCTAACATATCCAGAAGGGCTCAGGTGAGGGGCTCAGGACAAAATGGCTGCACAGTCGCACAATGACAGCACATGGCTAGGAGCACACATGTACAGAAAGCTAGCGAGAACGAGGTTCCAGTTCTGTTAGCTTCCCAATAAATCTGTGCTTAAAATCAGCAGTGATTTAAATGAGTTGTGGGTTTTTTTGCTTAGTTTCAGAAGTAGTAACACCTTCAGCCCAGGCAGCAGCAACTAACAGCCTGGGGGGAGAATAACTTTTTTTAATCACTCCAAAACAATCTCATCCTAGTGGCAACAGTTTTCCACATCACCATAGTATTTCCACACATTGATTTTCAGCATACGTATCTCTGTGTTATCAGTGAAAGCCAGAAAAGCACACACTTATACTTGGTTTACTCTTAAACAGAGACTAGGTGAATGGTTGGAAAAGTACAGGAAATCTGCAATGGAGAGAAAGGAGCAGAACCCAGGACTTCCACAGTTCAAACTAGAACCTTAGCCACAAGTCCATTCTTCATTTTTCTAACATATTCAAAGAGATCTTTAAGCTTCTTTCAACTCACCAGCTTGCTGGAAAATCTGTTGTCTGTTGACATTTAAAACAAAAAAAGAAAATTAAGTGAAACAAGCTAGTCTCTAGTTTACTCCACTTACAAGCTTTAAGTGGTTGTATGCATCAAAGATTTCAAGATGCTTTGGGCAGCAAACTGGTAAAGAAATTTTCTTTTTGCCTAAAAAAGGTGGGGCAGGGGGAAGAAACCAACAAACAAATTACGCACTAAGAGAACCACTTGTCAAATAGCTGGATAGTGCACTTTAAGTTACTGACTCCCCACAAGCATCCAGTCTACTAAAAAATTCATAAAGAGACAGATGGCACAACAGCAGCTCTTTGCAGGAGAGCAGGGTTTAGCAGTGAACAAAGGACTTTGACTCCCTAGGACAAGAGAAGAGATCATTGTGGGTTTTGGAGGCTTGGAAGGGGGGATTGGAGCACGCGGGGAGCTGAGGACGGCTGCATCTATCTGTGGCTCCTAGTTTCACCCCACA
Organism: Phalacrocorax aristotelis; assembly: GCF_949628215.1. Lineage (NCBI taxonomy): Eukaryota > Metazoa > Chordata > Aves > Suliformes > Phalacrocoracidae > Phalacrocorax > Phalacrocorax aristotelis. The sequence goes on from NC_134299.1 coordinate 4,696,103, forward strand.
GCAGCAACAGATATGAGACATTTATTCTACCTTGGCAGACTTACAAGGACTATGGAGAACAGAGTAGGACAAGAACAATCCAACTCTGCCATGTAGATTAAATCCTCCTTGCAGTAGAAGAATGAAAAATAAAACCAAAAGCTCCTATTCAAGGATCTGAAGCCACTTTCCCCAAGTAGGTAATTGCTAATTGATAACACTTTGCATGAAGGGGGAAACTGAGGCATGGAGTTACGTGGCTTCTTTAAAGTGACAGGGCAATTCAATATCAGTGAGAATTTGATCCAGGCCTCTCCATTCACGCTGTTCTGCCTTGAAGCATTAGGAAATATCCTTGTGTTACCCAATGGCTTTTGGAATCAGCCTAAAAAAGAGATGGAGGGAATAAAGTCCTTTTGAGATGGCTAAGATTAAGAGAAAATGAGGAAAAAAAAAACCAAACACAAAAAACCCACAAACACCAGGATAGCCAGGAGTCTGCACTTACTTCAATCCAGATCCTTCAATACAAAAGATAATCTATATGCCCTTTGCCTTTTTTAGGAAAAGGGAATGGGGGGGAGGGGAGCATAAGACAACATAAAGCCATTCCTGTTAATGTGGACATCTCACACAGAACACTTCAAACACATCATGGGCACTATAGGGACATAGTCAGAATGTTTAAGCCTGGCAACAGCTGTCTTTCCTGAAGTGAGTTTTAGTGCTTGTGAAATGTGCCAGCCAGCCTGGGAGAGTTCGGTCCTCTGTTTATCTATACAGTAGGTAGGCCATGACTATCAGCAGGGAAGAAAATCTCTACCTGTGCCGCCTTATTTCTGCACTAAAGGGATGGACCCCTATAGCACAAGAATGTAATCCGGTCTCTTCTGCTTCTTTATAGAGATGCTGACAAGTGTGCCAGCTGTGTTCATGCTTTGCGGGTTTTCTTTAAAAACAATAATAACGGAAGCCTAAATGTTTCCAGCAAGTGTCAGCTGACCAATATTGTAGTTCACCATCTACTGAAACCACAGTGCCAAGTGCTCAGCTGGTGCAAGTCAATGCAGCGCCGCTGGCCCAGCTGCAGATCTGGCCCCATGCCTCCACCCACTGGTTAGTGCATGTCTCGACCCAAGGTAATATTCCACACAACACCGCAGCTCACTCAAATCCCATTCATCACTACCACCATTGCCCCAGTAACAACCGCAATAAATAAAAGGTAGCAACAAAACACATTAGATTCTTTACAGGACCATTAGGAAGAGTCTAGGCTAACAGTAGGAGGGATTGGACCCAGGATCTCTGGTTCTTAAAGCATCTGAGCTAAGTGACCTCATTTCAAAGGCAGCAGAGGACTTAAGAGCCTCCACAGTAAAGCCATAAAGACAGCAAGCTACACACAGCACAGAGCTTATGCTCACATTTTGCAGTGCTCTTCTAAGTAATTTCCCCTGTAGCAACAAAAAGATTTGTCCCATCCCAGGTGTTTTGCATTGTTTCATTGAATTAAGATGTTTCGTTTGAATTACATAGAAATTTTGACTATTTATCTCTTTTTAGAAAAAGGAAAAAAAAAAAGAGGCAAATAAATTGTTCAATCAAAAAAGTCACCCAGTTCTCCCCAGTACCCTGGAGGCTTCAATTAGATCACAGCTTTAGTAAACTAGGTAAAGCACCAACAGTAACAAGCAGACGAAATAACCTGCTCTAAAGAGCTTAAATCTTCAAGAAACGCAAAGAATAAAAACAAACTAAAAAACAAACAAACAAACAAAACAAAACAAAAAAAACAAACACACACAGAAAAAGCCAACCCACTTTATCCCACTTGACAAATGGGGAATTTATATCCAAAACTATATAAATCACCTAAAATGAGAGAGAAAATCTGCAATAAAATGAGGAATTAAATTAATTTGCAGTATCCACAACCTCTTAATCATAAGACCAAGTTTCTTTTTAGTTGCATAACAGGGGTGGGAAAGGTAGCAAACTACGTCATATAATATAGGCGTGACAAAACACAGCTTTCATTTGGGTAATATCATCTTCAAAAAAACAAACTTCCACCCTTCTATGTGAAAGCCACCCCAACACATCCACCTCATATCCCTGTCTACCATTTCAAAAAAGAAGGAGATATTAGTGTGCAAAGTTCACACTCTTAATTTCCAGGAACTACAAGGAACATTAAGAACCACCACTTCAGCCATGAGAAAAAGAAACACACGCATACACATTCACATTTACATTTCTGAAGTCTCATAAACCTACCAATTCCACAGGTTCTAACTTACTAACCAGGAAGACAGGATAAATAGGAGTTAAGATCACTGGGAGTCCACCAGTGCTATGACCCACCATGGGAAGCACACTAGAACCGATTTAGCTCTGATGAATTTTGATCTTGTAGGCCAAGTTATAGCTTGCTTTAATGTTCTGAGAAGCAACCTTGGCTTGTGTGGTCTAAAAAAAACTCAGAGTGAGTGTTCTGCAAATGCTTCTGGGCTCAACATCTACCATGTAATCTCCCATATATGTGTTCAGGTGGTCCTTTCAGTCCTACGCTTCAGCGGAGTTATGTCTGTTTCTGCTTTCTGATGCCTGGAAAAGCAGCATTGCAGGATTTGAGCTGCATCATTGCTGTTAAATCAGAGGCAGCATTCCCAAGTCAGATTCTCATCTGAGTTACAGTGGGATTCTAACTCAGAACGTTGCAGGAACCTAAATACTCTGGTGTATCCTACAGATCTTTGTTGGTGGGAGAGGGTACACAGTAAACTGCAGTGAAGAAGCTCCCCTTCATATAGAAAAGCGCTGGTTTCCAAGGGTGAACAGAAAAATAGCTGCAAGGCCCTTAGGATCTAAATCTAGTCCCCAGAGCAAAGGTCACAGCAGAAATGTTTTATTCAGCATCATAAGAACTTTTGGAATTCATTCAAGGAAAAGAAGAAACCCAACAACAACAACATGGCTGACATTTTTTTGCCACTGAACTAGTTCTTCCTTTTTAAACAGGGGTATGGGTTGCCATGATTTGGAAAACGCCAGTGAATTGTGCCTCCCTGCAGCAATAAACAGGTAACCCCACACAATAGCCTGAGCACCGGTCTCTGGAAGCATAAAAAGCAAGGAAGCAGGAAGAGAAACACATAAAAGGCAAAACACTGTACTTCCAATGGAGTTATGTTCTTTTATATCAGCTTACAACATAGTCCCTGAACTCAGCTAAATTTGGTGCATGCTTAGTTCAGAGCAACACTGGATGGCAGGTTATAACCTCAACCGATTTGAATGCTTCATTAGCCTCCTGAGGTTTGTAGGATGCATCTAGAGCGTGGTCAGAAGTGTGCAGTCATAGCACAGACAGGCGTACCAGCTGCAGCCACTTAGTCAGCTCAGGCAAAAAAGAAAAAACAATGAAGTTGCTGTAGCAGCATCGGTGCAGGTGCTGCAGCAGGTACAGGCATTAGTGTATCTCTCTACCCAGTAGCAGTGCCTCTGCTTCTTCACCACCTTTAGAGGTACCCAAAGTAGTTCAACGTGTGCCCACTCACAGTAGGAGTATATCTCTGCGTACCAGACAGAGCTTGCTTCATCTTGGACTCTAAACCCCTCTACTTGCAGCTCCTTTGCTGTTGAGGGAACCTGCTTGCCGCACACGGGCAGTAAAGCAGCTTCAAGATTAGTAACATGGTGTCCTCCCAAATCCTTTATATTTGAGTAGGCCACTGCCTTTGTGGGAGCTGCAAATCAAACACAGAACTTGCTAGACCTAAGCAATGCACAGCTTAGCCTAAAACTGGGCCCTATCCCTGCTCTCACACTTCATGACAGTGACCTAAGACAGCTTTGAGGATGTTGGTCTTCCCTACGCTGTACAACCAAGCCATGTTTTACTTGCGTATCTACACACACACGGCTGGAATTACAACGCAGATGGCACCACCTGAGCACCAGCCGCAATTTTCTCATGCACTCTTGCAGCAGGAGTAACGCATAATAATTTACCTAGTCCCAAAGGGAGAACCTAGCACCTTCAGACAGCTAACTTCTTCTCTAGCCTCCATTTTCTTTCTATTCCAAATGGAAAGCTCTAGTCCCACTTCACTTCGCACGCGCTATTTAGACATGGCTCTGTGTTACGCATATTTTTGCAATCCCTTCTCTCCCTGTCTTACTTTGGTTTTTTCCCACTTCCCTACAGACATGCTAGAATGTAACAGCTGCATTGTTACAAGTTTTTACATTTACCTATCATTTCAAACAACAAAAACACACCTTCATTCCAATGATTATTTAAAGAAAACCTGTAGTTCATTTTAAACTAAGAAAAAACCCATCATGAAATCTTACCACATTTATTGGCCTGCATGATCGCAGACGGTTGCAGGCTGCATTTCAGAAGTTATCTTCCACTTGCTACCAAGCTCTTAAGCATAGATGTTTTCTCCTAAAGAAGCCTTATAAAGCCCCCCTAAATAAGAACACTGCTGCCCAGAGTCCCAAGCTAGCTCAGACCACATGTGACCCTCCAGCAGAGCTTGGGAGAGCAGACTGCTCAGTCAAACTCCAAAGCAGTTGTACTTAACTGCTGTGGAAATGTCTGAGGATGACACACTAGACAATGAATTCCTCTGTGCACAGACATGTACAGCATAACTTCGTTATTATGTTTGCATTACATGTGTTAACTCAGATGTACTACACAGGATTATCCCCCATTCCTCAAACCTTCTTTAACTGGCTAAAATAGTGGAATAGAAGTAACTGTACAGAAGAGGGAGTCATCTGCTAGATGCTGCACTACTGATTAGTGGTAGAGCAAGAAAAAAGGATTTAGCTTCCAGTTTAGCTTCTATTCCCCACACTGTTCACCAAACCATGCCACCCCCAGACAGCAGTGCAGATTTGAAACTATTTCTTTTCTCTGAGGCCTAATCTGATTTAGTGACTGCTTTTAAAACCAAGTGAAGATAGCTTTATCGGGCTATGCCCCTTATTATTACCCCACTGAACTCCAGATTTCACTTGCAATTTTGCTACTCGCACACAGAGAGATGAAAAGGGAAGAGCTGACACTCAACAAGAAACTGCCAGACTGAACCCACAGGATGCTTCCACACAAACAGAATGCCTATTGCTGCGAGCAGGGGAGTTAGGAATAAAAGTTCTAGGCTTAGAGCAAGTTAGGAAAGCTTAGGACCCACTGACCACACAGATGACTTGTGATGCACATTTTACAGGTGGTTTTTAAAAATAACAACCCTGTTCTTTCTAGTAGTTCTACTTCCATTCATTTTACATCAACAGATCTCAAATCCCTACTGAAAGCATCAGAATCTTCATCTTGCATGAGAATGGGCAGCCTGCTCAAGGCAACAAAACGACAAATAAAGTCAGTGGTAGGACCTAGTCCCTTCATGGTCTTAATTCTGGGCTGCCTTACGTCATGCTGCTTCTCCAGCGGTCAGACAAGTTTCAGACCATTCAGACTTCAGATTGGACAGTTCCCAAATGCAGATTCATACCAAACACCAACACAGCCGAAAATAAGCTAGCAATGTTGTAGAAAAGGTCAAGATGGCGTATCTAAGACTTCTGCTTCTAGTCATGAAGCTGCCCCTTGCACCCACACAAACAGCCCAGTTTGCTGGAATTTCCAACTTTCGCCCCAACTGCAACTTGTAAGTACAAAATTGGGAGGCAAAACCATGGAGTAAAGGGACTGGAAGAACCCCATCACATCAAAGTTCCAAAATTATTTAGATTGACTCTGTGATTAAAAAAAGGAAATTATAGAATTTTATTCAAGCCAGCTTGACCATTCTGAATGCCAAAACAAAATGCACAAGAAATACTATGACAAATAACGCTTATTAGAATGCAGACAGGACATGCCAGACACATACAGACATAAAAACTGAATCCACAATCAATCCACTTCAGCATCAGCTCTCACTGGCCCCCTGTGCCAGCTGCTTTAGGGAGAAGAAATTCTTTAAACAGTTACTATAGAATAATCTGGGCAGGGGGAGGTTTCCTCCTGACTTTTCCTTATTTACTCTTCTCCTTCTGGATATCTTGATTGCATACTTCTTTTTGAAACAGCTCTGTCTTCTTATTTTTCCTTTTTGAATCTTGCTGAACTCCAGCACTTTGAGCCAGCGAGTTCCACAGGCTAGTTTTCTAAGCCTCCACAAAATACTCAAAATTTTTAATGTGCCGGTTCATTATTTAACAAACTGCTGCTCTCCCTATTTCTGTGATCCACTTAGAAAGTGACGAGCAAAACCTAGACCTGGATGAAGCTGCTGTTCCTCACAAAATTGCTCACAATCCCCACACAGGCAGTTTTTAATCCTGCCTAATATGTTGCACTTCTGCCTTTACACCTTCCTTCCTCCCCGTGTCCCTACAAAAATTTTGTATTTTTGTTAAAGAATATTGTTGAAGCTGCCAGGATGCACAAAGCTTTATCTGCCTTAGTAATCTAGTTGGCTCATATCCCTGGTGAATAGAAAATATTCCAGATACATACGTGGAATATTTGGTCACAATGAAAATTATACACAGAGAACTTAATTTTAAAAATAAACATCAACGGATTTCTCAAGGTAAGCCTAGGCAGACTAAAGCTAACCAGCTCTTAGGCTGGCATTTTTCTAAAGAATGACAAAACACAGACACCCCCGACTGGCAGACACTGACAGATAGCCATCAAGACAGACCCTCAGCCATCTCAAAGTACACACAATGCTTTGCCAATGTTTTTGTCAGAAAATGAGGATTTGTTTCCTACCTGTCAATGATCACGGGGTCAGACGGAGTCTCATTTCTGTTGCCACAACTTTTCTTCTCACAGCACCGACTAGAGAGAGAAAAAAAACAAACTGAAGAATTACTGGGACAGTTGGTAGCAAAGCAGCCAGCTAAGAGTCTTGTCTGCAGACCTTCAGGACTCAATATATGTCTAGAAGAGTGACTGAGAAAACTCCAGCTAGGCTTTCCAGAAGGGGGAAGAACTAAGGGAACCAGGTGCCCAAATCCCACTTGATTCCAGATGGAGTTTGGCACTTGGCCCCCTCATAGTCATCTTTGAAATTCCCAGCCAAAACTGAACCCCAATACGGTCACACTTTAGGCTAAGGCACTATTTATAAAGGCTTAATAAATGATTAACAGATGCCATAATGATATTACAGGCATGAGTATCATGTGTTATGTATGGTTAAAAGTCCATCAAAAGAAGGTGTTAGAACTGACTATAAGCAACCTACTGATTTATCTTCTAATAACTGATTTGTTGATTATGAAATATCTAGTAACCCCTAAGTTTCATATGCCCACAGAAAACTTCAACACTATAGTAGCACCAATGAAAAACCAGAAACTGGATATACTTAGATCCTACTAAAGATCTGAAGAGGTACTTTTTCAGGTTGGCATTTCATCTGCAAATCCCTTTGCTATTGTTTCAATGACGATAAGCCCTTAAGATTAAGCATGTATCTATACACATTTTATATTGCATGGCCACCAACATGATTGTATAGAAATTAGAACTCTCTGGTGAGCTCACAGCATAAAATAAATGTATTTATCTGACTTGGTAAGAAAACGCAAGATAATGGCGTCACCCTAAAGAGCTTGCAGGTAAGGTTTGTATTGCAGAATGATATCCTTGTTATGCCCTCGTCTATGCACGTGTGCATGCACACATACGCAAAGACAACTCTGCGCGTGCACGCACGGGTGTGTACATATAAACACAGGTGTATCAGGAGATGATACAGAAGAATACATCCTACACTCAGGCTATTTGACGTTCTTCACTCCCAGTGACTTAAACTTTCTTCAGGAAAGAAGAACAGAACCACTGCATTTCCTTTCTCATTTTTAATAACAATAAACAAACAAAAACAGAAAAAAATCAAGAGACAGGTAGTTATTTGATTTCCAGTGATATACTCACTGACATGGGTGATGCTCATTGCATATACACCAACCGAGTACCAAAAGTTTAATAGACTTTAAAAACAGTCCTTGCTCTGAAATTCTCAATTTTAAGATTTTGTAGCAACGTAGAAGTCTGTTAGGTTTAAGCTGTTTTGATGCTTAGATAGTTTCTCCCAACGAAAGGGAACATGGGAGGGAGAGGATGGAGGCATCCAAAACTTTAAGTAGACTATATCAGAAGTCCCATATGCCTCAGAAGTCGCCAGATCAGATTCTGCCTTAAGTTACACAAAAGCCTTTCCAAATTATGTTTTTCACATTCTGCTGAGGTTGTTCAATTTTATACACATGGAATCAAGAAATTGTTTAGGTTTTTGTACAGCTGGGTAATAGGTGCTGAATACATTTGCAAAATTCTCAAGTCAGTCTGAATCCCGCAGTCTTCCAACTGGGGAGCAATTCCAAGCAGAGGAAGTTAAAAAAATGAAATGAGATGCTTGAATTCACTGAAGGCAGTATAAAATATGAAAGAGTAGCTTTTTTTTCTTGAAATGTCTAATATTCAATTATAAATACCTAAAGTAAGTGTTTAAACAAAAAACCTCTTTCAGATACGAACACTTTCAAATACATGTGCTTTCTCCTTAAGTTACAGTGTGTGCCAGCAACTTCCCATTTGCAAGTTGAAATTGCCCAGCAAGATGAGACACAACTAGCAGATCTGTTTGAATAGCAGCTCTAACTGTTTCAACATTTCTACGTTCCCTTTGCCTCAAACCTGCACTTATTCATCGATGCTAGTCCTTTTAAAATAAAAGGATACACTAAATATTTAAAAATCCCTGGGGCAGACCCTCTAGCTGCTGTAAATTGTCATAGCTCCATCGACTTCAGTGAAGCTATGGTAATTCACACTAGCTAAGAATATCCCTCTCCCTCCTTCTCCCAACTTTGTTTTAAGTGCATCTTTTATGCATTTCACTGCCTAATGATTGTTTATAAAGTATTGCATATTTTTGTACTAAACGCCAAGATGTGAGATATTTTCTAAAGGAAAAAAAATAAACCCCCCCCAAAAAAAGCAGAAAACCCTCACTCAGAAGAATATAAATTAGGCATGTACTTCTGACACGTCCAATATAACAATGCATTGGAAACAACACCAGGAATAATCGCCTTGCTGGTTTACATGCGCGATAATAAAACAACAAAAAGAACTAAATTTTTTAAATAGTTATGTAGCGGTTTGTTGTTGGGGGATTTTGTGGTTTGGTTTTTCAGGCCTTTTGGTTTTGTTTTTGGGTTTTTTTTCCTTCATCTAGCTGAAACAGCCGTCATTTCCTCTCTTTGCAATAATACCAAATGAGATATCCTGTACTCGTGGAGCTTATGCAGATGGTCGTAATATTTCTGACTGCACTACACCACAGTAACGACCAAGCAGAATACCCTGGCAGTACCTCCACTACATCTCAGCAGCTTGTATACTCTTCCCAGCGAGGTTGCCATTTCTTGGCATAGTCAGTGTTTTCGAATGAGTTACACGAGATTGGAGTACAACGTGGCTGGGTTTGGAAAGAAGCACATCTTGGTTTATTTTAGTTTGTACAATTATCACACTTAGGAACTTCACCTTTGTAATACTTCCAAATTTTCATTCTAAAACTGTGGCTTACAGCTAAAGTACTCCTAATGTTTTACAAATATCTACTTTCTTTTCACACTCGGGTAACAGATTTTTGTTAGAGTGCTAGACTTTTTTTCCCTTTGACCATAATACTTTTAGACCCCAAACATATATGAAAAATGTCTTGATTAGGGAACGACTAGCTCACACATAAATCAGAGTACTTTTAAAGTCTGAGAATGTTTCAGCCCAGCATTTTAGCAAAAATACATCTCGAATCTTTAAAACTCTGTTCTCAAGTATTTCATCACAGTATCCAAGCACTAACACTTTCACTGGGTTTGTTTTACAAGTGCCATCTGTAACAGAACTGACTTGTTCCAATTTAAGTCAATGGCAAAAAATCCCAAACTCTGGTGGTCCAGGATCAAGCCTACAATATTTTCTTAAAGCAAATTATCGGCATGACTTCACTGATATTTACGCTTCTGCTACAATGTTGTGCTAGGAACAAACCTTTAGAGATGTTTATTTGCTTAAAACAAGAATATCGAGGCCTAAGACTTGTATTTTCTACACCTTTTCTTGTTATACTTTCCCCTCTAACAAGGTCTACATGGGAAAAAGAATGGTTTACATTATGAACAGTCATAAAAAGACTTAAACACAGAAACCAAAAACTACCACAGACAACACCAGACCTACAAACTGAGTACTCCAGAAGGCTCATGTCAAAGGCAAACTTTCATCCTTTCCCTCCTCACACTTGACTAAAATGGTTTTAAAATTCAGCCCTCAACTACCCTCCCCTCACCCCCACCAAAAAAAAAAAAAAAAAATCTGTCTCTAATTTCAAACTCAAATAAGCTCACAGCATGGTGGCCTTTGTTTTGTTTTCTTCTCCCCAACTCCTCCCTGCAATTGCATAACAAAAGTGTCTAAATTCACACCATCTGGCCGATAAAGACACAGGCCCCAGTGGCCGCCTGGCCCAGCTGATTAGAGCTCCTGTCTAGTCTGAGCCTTGTGGCGAAAGTCACAGCTGTGGGGCTTGCTTGCACTCAATACAACTCTGTTATTAGCCAGCTGTAGGCCCTGAGACTACTTCTGTTCAAATTATACCACCTTTTAACCCTCTGAGCATTGAGGGCATAGGGGGTTGCTGGCAGCAGCATAACAACTAGTTTCCTCTTAGTCGATAATTGGAAGAAAAAGAAGAGGAGGAAAAAAAAAAGTTATTTCAGGAGAGGAGACTGTTTACCTTGATTTCCAACCGTTGCAGGGAAAGACTGTGTATTTAAGATAGACCCACCTAATAGGAACAGTTCCCATTAGGCTGTAATAACCCAAATGAAAAATTTCAGATCTGCAAATAAATAAATAGAGCCCCTCACTGAAAGCACTAATTATTGAGAGTTGAGAGTTTACCTTTCAATTGGTATGACAGATTGTTGTAGCCGTATCAATATTTAGACAACTTTCCTGCTAAGCACGCATCTGTCACTAACTGAGCGGAAGATGGGGAGTTTCGGATGCACTTGTCTCTATACAGCAAGAATATCTGCGTGCATGATTACATACAAAAAAAAGGAAGCCAAAAACAAAACAAAAAAAAGCCTACCGTCAACTAGCGAGGATTGGAAGAAGAGGAGCAGAAAGACAGGCAGACCCTTCTTTTTAAAAACAGTAGGCATCAATTTGGACAGCAGAGTGGGTACAGTGCATTAAATTTTTATATAGTGTTACTAATGCAAACTAAACTAGGGGCTTTAAAAATTGATGCTGCCACTTAAGCAGCACACAATGAGGAAGATTTGATTATTGTACTTAAAAGAAATAAAATAAAATGTCAAGTTTAACTAGAGTTGGATCCATTCCCTTGGCATTATTCAAAGTGATATGCGTAATGCCTCTTCAGAATACGCAGCATCCTGTTCAGAGATACTTTAGGAAAACACGACATTTAAAATCAAATGTCTTGATTAGGTATCAAGGTTACAGAACGCTTTTGCTTTCGTTCGCTAATCTGTGATTTACATGGAAAGGACGTCCCCGAGTTGTAATTCTTCCATGCCTAATCTATCAAACAGGAGAGTTCACTATGATCGGAACAATGGTTTATGTTTGTAGAACACAACCTTTAACCAAGCACGGAATATGTTTATAGGCATCAGTGGAGACCAGGTATATAAAAGCTGAACAGAGCATTTGATACTAGACAGGCATGGAGAGGAAGCGGAGGGAAAAGCCAAATCAATTTTATTTTAAAGAAGAACATTTGGATTGGAAGGTGGTGGTGTTTGCTGAACTATTTGAACTTCTAAGATAGAACTGCACTCTGTACAGGAAGAGTGGAGGAAGACGAAGTATGCTAACTGTTGTTCTGTTACCACTAACCAGGGTATGTAACTGCGTAGCAATTCAAAGATCTTCCTTCTCTAATGTTCACCTTATTACAGGGAAGACTCCCAACGATGTGGAGAGCATTTATATTTTAATACCTACACAAGTTCTGGATGTGCCAGAAAGTAACATACACACCTTTGATCTTTGCCACTACATCTACAGGTCCTCATAAAGCACACTGTATGCATCCCTCATACACGAGATATGCTGTGTTTGTGATATATGTACATATGTAAACATTGGTCAGAAATAACAATGCTCATTTTCTTAATTAATGAGAGCAAAACACTATACATTTACTTTTTAAATGTAACAAAAATCAAGTAATGGAATAGTTGACATAATTGCTAAGTACTGAAACTGAGACTTTCCCTTGATAAGAAATTTGTCCAAATAAACTGCTCTTACTTCAGTATTAGCTTAAAAGGCTACTTTAAAAAAAAAATCAAGTAGCAAACTGCAACATTAAAAGCAGCAACATTCAGTCCAACAGCTTAACCCCCTCCCACTGATACAATAAATCACAAACTGTGTTTAATAAAGGGCAAGATTGGTTTTGCCTTTCATTTTATGAAAGAACATTCTATGCACAATTTAACACATTTTAATATAAGAACATTGACTGTTTGCATTGTTATAGGTGTTGAAAAAAATTTAATTACATGAGAACAGGAAAAGTAATAAGTTACCATGGAAGCGCGATGTACATACATAAGGTACATGTAACTTCAGACTTACACAAATGTTATTAAAAACATCCTCAACTCACTTTACCCTCTAATTTAGAACTCTGCATGCTAAAAATAGTGTCTTTTTTAATTAAGAGGTGGAAGTCCTATAAATATTGCTTACACAGTACAGGGAAAAAAAAAGGATTTGTGTTTTGGTTTGAGGGGTTTCTTTTTCGGTTGGGGTAGAACTAAGCAAAATTAAAGAACATTAATGATGATAATTTAATTAAGAAAATTAAAATATTTCACCAGAGAAAGTTACAAATTTTTTACCTGAAAACTAAAAGGCATTCCTTGTGTAAATTAAACTGCTCATTCTCAAAAGGTGAAGGGGAATTTTGTAAGAAATAAGCATATGAAAAGTATTGATTTACACAACACATACAAAGGCCTAGTTTAAAAAAAATAATAATGCAGCTCAGACTGTGGACCTGGGTTTGCTAAATTTCTTGCAGTAACAAACAAAAAAAACCCACACCCCAATAATTTGTATTGAACCCAAATCAAGTATTATTCACAGGAAAAAAAAAGTCTTCCTACACAAAGGATCTCTCTGACTCAACAACATCAAAAAAAAAAAACAAAACAAACAAAAAAACCAAACTCTTCCTATCCACCACTTCATCAGAAAGGCCATTCTGGAATCTATGGAAACAAACTTAAACAATACGCCGTTAATAAAGTCATCTTACCTGCACATGACCTCGTGGGTAAGCAAAACTCTGCACATTTCAGGATTCTTGTTCTGTCCTTCGTAAGTTATGGGCTACAGAAATTAAGAAAAGGGGTAAGGCAGGAGCATCAGGGGGTTACTTATTTGTCATAATATTCAGATCTGAGGTGAAGGCTTCTTACCATTGCTCACCATTGCTTGCAAATAAATACCTTCCCCCAAAGCCTTTATGAGCAGGGAAAGCAGCTTATACATAAATATTGATAAAAAGTGGATAAAAACCTACAATCCATAGAGGAAGAAAGAGACTTAAAAGCATTACTTTTCAATTGCTCTCAAAAATAAGGTCTGCAATAGAGGTGGACAAGAGACAAAAATGAACCAGAGAAGAAAAAACATGCAGGGCAATGTTAAAAAAAGTAGGCTGAGGTGGGACAGGATAACATGGCACATATTAGCTGTGCTCACCTGCTTAGTGACTGAATCGATGAGTCTAACGTACAGATCCTGTTCAGTCCTGACACCTAGAGCGAGAGGGGAGAGTAATAAATGAAGCTGTTACATGCATCTTTCCCTAAACATGGGAACAAAAACATTCCGTTTCATCTAGTGCCTTATTAAACACCCTCAGAAAGACCATTTAGTTTTTTCTCTAGTGTGCTTCCCAAGCCCATCCACACCAGGTGAACCCCAGATCCCATCCCTATGCCGCAGGGGCACCGTGCAAGGGTATTTCTGTGCATTTTAGAAATTGGAGCGACAGCACCTACACACCTCGCCTCACTGTACAGCCGACAGCAGGTGACTGGAGAGGGGACTCACCATTGCTATAGAGGAGCTGGAGTTTGTAATGTGTGCCGTTGTTCGTCTTTTCATTGCCTTGCTCCTGAAAGAGACAATTAAAAAAATAAAAATTCTTCCAGAACTTACACATGGCACATTTAAAATGCAAAAGCTGATAATCATGATGGAAGTGACAACAAAGTTCATTAAAATTCTGAGAGGTGAATCCACTGATTGGGATATATTAACCTTCCAAATGACCCAGGACAAACTACAAAATACTGCTGACATCTTTTCCTGTAGGAGTTCAAGAACTTCTTTTCCTCTCTCATTTGCTATTACACTCTCAACTTTTTCAAGGCAATACACTGAGGCAAATTTGTGCATTTCAAGTCAGTTAATATAAAGCAGATTGATAGTGGTAAAGCTCACTGGGTTTTGAGTCATTAATGTTATTTATTTCCTGACGGTTGTGTTACAGGGATGTTTCCTGCATTTTTTTTTACTGTAATTTCCTAGAAGATAATTATTTCAGAGCATCCTTCATAATGAAAAAAATCTTGTCCATGGCTAAGGAAATAATTGTAAAAACAAATGTGAAGTGGTCAACACATCGATTTAAAATCCAAAAGCAAGTGCTTTTCAGGTCCTGCCATTGACTTTGGAGTCTTAAGAAAGACATATAAACGTGCTCAACAGATAATATGACATATGACAGGTCAGACTCTGCTTCTGTCAGGATAATAATAAAACTTGGCAGATCTGGTAGGCACCAAAAAAAACCAACCCCCAACCACAAAAACAAACCACGAAACCAAAAAAGCACGCATTTGTCCCCCATAAAATTTTTTATTCTATTTTTAGTGGGCGTATGAAATTCCCATTGTAGTCCTGATACAGCAGAGGCTTGCGAGCCTTTTTAACTACAGCAGCGCACAGAGGGCAACAGCTCTACCGAAGCACCTGAACCAAGAGCTGGTTGTATTTTGTCAGGGACAACAGGTATTTAAAGTTAGCAACTCAACGGCGGAGAAGAAAAGATCAAATTTGGAGAGGGAAAGAGGAAGAAGAAAGATAACAAGCCTTACTTTATCATTTTCTACAAAGTCCACAAAAGCTGTCCTCTCTATTTCCACGGGCTGCCCCTGTCTGTCGTAGAGAGCCAGAACAAAGTGAAAGAAATTGGATTTCCTCAAGTTGGAGGGTGGCTGTTTTTCAAAGTGAGCTCTGGACAAAGCTACTCCGCTGTGGAGGAAACACACGGGATAGGGTGTGGGGGGAGAGACAAAGACATTACCAGGTTGCGCAGCAGTAACAGCAAAACAACAACGGAACAGGCACAACGCATCGAGAGGAGAGCCTCGGCGGGAGGGAGCCGCACGGCGTTAGGAGCAGCCCCTTGCCATCGCCGGCCCCGGCCTCGGCTCCGCTCCCGGCGGGGCGGGCTGGGCCGGGCCGGGCCGGGCCCCCGCCCGGGGCAGGGGGCGACGCCGCGGTTCGGAGCTGTCTCTGTGACCCCCGAGTCGGCCTGGCCCCGGCGTCTGTATAGCTCTGCTCCCAGGACAAGGGCAGTCTACAGCCGCCGGGCGTGAAGGGATCGGTTATTGACACGCAGCAAGCATTTGACTCCCTCCTCTACCTATTTTCTTCTTGCCTGGCGCGTTTCGGGAGCTCAACGCGCAGGGTGGGAAATAGGTGTAACACAACAGAGTCCGGGAGCGCTACCTGTACATCCCCGCACCGCTCGCTTTTCCTGCGGGAGAAGGCAAGCGACCCTAAAACGTTTCCTACAAGCGGACTGTCAGCTTGGGGCACCTATGTATTAGGTAAAAGAAAACTAGTTTCAAGTAGAACATCCACTTGCCTCGGCAGCAAAATTTGCCAGCGTAGTCTTTAGTCACTGACCTATTTGAACCTATGCCTGCGTCTTCAATTTCTGGTTTAAATTGCAAGAATTTAGACTCAGGTTAATCAGCCCTTGCCCGAATCTTGTTCCCGACTGCAGAAAATGCAGTGACGTTTCCCACGCATTTCCCGGCTTGGAACGATTCAAGCGCTTTTGCGTATCCACAAAAAGTGCAGCTACGTTTCTTAGGGAAATCAGCTGTGGCTCCCTCTCCCTAACGCCCATTTATATCCGCTCCAGAGAAACTGGGTGCACATGAGCACCTCCGTATTACCCCATAGACAGATTAAGTCTATCTGCCAGGCAAGTTCGGAGTCGGAACAGCGTGGGTTTTCAGTCCCCAAAATAACTCCGCTGCACCGGCCAAACTATTCGACTCTTTCGGAGAACTACAGATGTTTCCCTGCGTTTTCCATTGCCAAACAGGTACAGCGTGATCTCACCGCATCCGCCACAACTGCGCCTAGCTGGGGGCTTCCTCTTACTCTGCGTGTAAGAACTGGGATTTCTGGGTTTGTTACGGACCTCTGGGACAAAAAAAACAACAAACCACCTGGCGATGCCACCGCCTGGCCCGGTGCGACCGCATCTCTGCCGCTCCCGCGGGTTAGAGGCTTCTTAGGAGCCCTTTCCTTTTACTTTCGGTTTTCCCAGGAACAAACCTCTCCCCACCCCCCATCGTATTTATTAAACCGTCTATCGACATTCATAAAACTCTGATAACTCCTCCCATAGTGCTTGGAAAACCTTGCTCACGGATCAGGCCGTGAGTGGGGGCATGGAGGTACTTGCTTCTGTAACGTCCCTGTTCCTTGTGAAGTCCCATCTGCTGTTACACGCCCTTCACCTATCTTGTCTGTGTATTAAATAAAACCCAACTTATTCCCGGGACCAAGTTAACGTTTCCCTTCCCCGACGCTACTACACTTTTCTTTTTCCTTTTTTAAAAAAAAGAAAAAAGGTATCCAGAGAGCAAGGAGGAAAAAAAAAATACCTAAAAGGGTTTTTCATCGTCTAACGGGAAAAGACTAGAATAACGGTCCTGTGCCGACCTGAGGGAGAGGAAATAAAAGGGACGAAGCTGAGCCACCCGGACAAGCCAAACCCGGCCGGGCAAGCCCCCAGGCCGGTGCGTGCCGCAGAGGGCGGGCCGGTGGTGCGGGGCTGTGCGGGGCAGCGCGGAGCCGGGGCTCGGGGCTGCGGCGGTCCCGAACTGCCGGCCCCGCTTCCCCCCCCGCCAGCCCCCGGCTCCCCCGAAACCGCGCTTTGCTCGCCGGTTTCAGCCGGCCGGCAGCCTTCAACCCGCGGGTCGAGGTTCCGCCAGTGCCGGCGGTAGCCACAGAGCCACTGGAATTGAGTGAAACAAGGTGGGCCGGGGAGAGGGGCACACGGCCCATCTACATTTAAGTTGATTCTAACTTGGCTGCCTCGCCCAGAAAGTGGGAAGGAGTAGTCTGTATCGCTAAGTACAGCCAACCCGCCCCCCCACACACACACCTCCCCTGTGCAGAAAAAGGATGATCCCATCTCTCTGTCATCTGGACCCCGCACTGGATTTTAGGGCTCTCGATGCCCTCCGATTGGGGAGCGCTTGTTCCCAGCTCTAGCTGTACAGCCTGGAATTTTCACTGACCAGAGGAGACCGGGAGGAGGGAGGGGGACAGAAGGCAAGAAAATAAATTTAATAACAAATACAAACAACAACAGGGAGTCAAGAAAAGGCTTGCTTAGAAAGGGAAAAAATAAAAAGTGGGGAAAAAGCACGGGAGAAATAGTCACGGTTACCTTTGTGCTGCTACGTTTGCATCCACAACCCCAACGTTTCTGACCCAGGACCTGACGGAATCCATTTCAGAACCTAGAGATTTATCTTTCAGAATTGGTCCTCTTCCTAAAGTATCTTGAATCCCAAACATTTAAAAAGTCTATTCCAACTAGCAACAGTTTCCTTTTGGGGGATAAGGGAGGAGAAAAGAAGAAAAAGAAAAAAAAAAAAAAAGACGCAGCCTTTGAACTTGACACACACAAATCCCAGGAAAGTGGAGAAGTTCAGCTTTAAGACCAACTTCTTCTGCTTTTAAATGCTACGTGCTTTTAATGCCTTCAAATAGGGGAAAAAAAGTTTTTCCTCTTGCAAAGCAAAAGTTATGCTGATTCAGTCTTGCCTGGTATCATCATCCTTCAAACGCAGGAGAGGAAACTGCATCCAGAAACTGATCGCTGTTAACAAGGATCACCTGTTTCTCAACAGACGTGGGGAGAAGGATTGATTGCTGCCTAATCCAGGAGGAAAAAGACAAAAAAAAAAAAAAAAAAAAAGAAGCGGGATAAGTTGCAAAAGAAGGGAAGAAATGGAGCTAAGGAGAGCCTGGTTACACACGACGGCGGGGAAGAGCCGGTCCTTCCCAGCCCGGTCACCATGAATGGGTTACAGCCACGGGAGCGAACATACCGGGAAGGGGGCGGAGCCTGCTCCCAAATAAGGGGCTGTATTTGCATAGCTTCACCCGATTGGAGGGCTGCGGGCAGGCCCGCCACCGCCCTGCCCTCGCCGCGGGGCGGGGGAGGTGCGGCCGGAGTTGGCCGGCGGGAGGCAGGCCCGGCCCAGCAAGGCTTGGCCCAGCAAGGCCCGGCTCGGACCCGCTGCAGCGGCAGCCCGAGCCGGCCAGCTCCGGATGTAGTGTCACAGCCAGCGCCGCACCACACGGGCCCGCCGCCTAACCACCGAACTGCGCTGAAAGCGGCGATCGCCGTGCATCAGTTCCGTACCGTGGCAATAAAGCAATCGCACAGGTAGTTGGCTGGTCGGCTTTCAGGCGCGGTATTTAAGAAAAAAATAAAAAGGTGCCCAGAAGGAACGAACTGGGTGGCGGTGGCAATGCCTGCGGGGGCTCTGGGTGCAGGGGCTGCCTGCACGAGCAAGAGTGAGAGAGACAGACTGCAGCGCGCCCAGAAGACCCTGAAGTTCCCACTACATGCGAGTTGCCAGGTCTAGCCTTAAAACTTTTTATAACATCCTACGTAGCCAAAATTTCCCATTAAAGGAAGTTGGAGCTCTCCCCAGCCCAGCCTGCTGTGAACCGGGACGATACCTGCGGCTGTATTGAATTAAAAAAAAAACAAAACACCACTTTGCCTGGGTGATATTTTCCTCCCGCCCCTTTTGTATTCCGATCCGTGTATAGATCTGCCGCTGAAATCTATATAACACCAACGCGAAAACAGATTTCAGGACAATGAATGCAAATCTGTGCTCAGAGACCATCTGCCAGATGAGGGAATCAGATGTTCGGTAGTTAAAGGGACAGCGCAAGGATTTCCTTGACTCATTATGTGCAGCTCCTCTCTTTAACCTGCTTTATTTTTTTTTTTAACGGGATAGAAATACAATTTCCATTTCAGCATAAATCCTAACTCCTTCCATCCACGTTCAGCTGCATTTCAAAAATACACCTTTCTATTAAATGTTAGATTATTTTCATGGAGTTTCATACAGTTCTTTCTCCCAAAAAAAGCAAATTAAAATATTCCCATAAAACTTTCATTAAAATGTATCCTTAATTCAGGCACGACTGAGGGCAAAGCCAGGACTCCGAATTCTGTCTCCGTAAGTGACAGGCACAGTATTAGATGAACTAATACATCTCCCACAATCTTTGTTCGAGGAAATTCACCACGCTCACCCACCACCCCAAATTGATAAATATGCAGCAAGTGCTTTTGCCAGCTTCGCAAAAGGCGAGCCTGGCGTTCTTTTAACATTAAAGAAAAGCACCAGCAGTTCGATGGCGTTATAGAGTGGAGGCCAACCTTTCAAAAGATGATCCCAGCAGCTTTTAAGATACAATTTCTCAATCTAAAAACAAGCCGATCCAGCCAAACAGGGTAAGATATACAAACAAAAAAAAAGTGAGAAAACGAGAACATACAATGTAAATGTACGGGCGACGGTAAGGCATATCAGGGTAGTGGTTTGTTGTTTTCTTCTTCCTTTTTTGACCATTTCGCAATAGGCGTGGGTACATTTCCTCGAATAAAAGCCCTCTCTTTGTACTAAGATAATTTTTGGCAATGCCACTCTGACCGTTTCTGCGTTTATTCTTAAACCTGGGGCAGGGACGGAAGGGGAAGGGGCGGAATTCCCGCTTGATCTAACCTTGGCCGATGTATTCATAGGGAGAAAACGTTTCCTAATAACCCAGGTCCCTCGCTCCTAGTGACAAAGCCGAGCCTGTCCCTGCAACGCGTTCGAGGGAGCCCGCTCGGCTCCAGCCCAGATGCTTCCCCCGTTCCAGCCTCGTCGCTCAAAGCCCGGAGCGCGGCGGGGCCGTGCCGGCCCTGGGAACAATAGGGGCTCGTGTGCCGCGGCCCCCGGAGAGCCCGGCTTTTCGGGATTCATGGCGGGTCAGAGGGCAGCGGCGCGGGTCACCGGAGACGCACTTTCTTCGCCCCAAACAGCTGCCACCGGAATTTTGCACTTCGGGGACAAATGACGGGAGCCTTCCCGTCTTGCCCCAGCGGGGGCCGCTGGCCGTGGGGCGCCCTCCGGGATGGGGGGGTGGGGGGTTTTGCTGGGGAAGCGCCGGCGGCGGCTCAGCCCCGCGCCTCGGCCGCCGCCGGGAGGGGAAGCGCTTGCAGGGGAGAGCCTTCTCCCCCCAAGCTACACTGCAGAGGAGGGGAGTTCTTAAATACTTCTGAAATTAGAAACTCCTCATCTAGACTCCCCAGTTCGAGCACTCGGCTTAAATGCAAGTTTGGTAAAAGCCCACCTCTCAGACTCTTCTGATGTAAATTCACCGAGTAAAAGCAGCCTTTACACTAGCGCAACCGCCGCTTAATTTGGCTTTGCGCTTCGGAAGTTCCCGCGGTTCGGCTAAGGGTCGGTTCCGCCGGCGGGCCAGGGGCACCCCGGAACGCCAGGAGGGGAGAAGCCCTGCGAGAGCTGGCGCGGACACGGCGGGGAGGGGGGGAAGCCTCGGCAGCGCGTCCTCCCCCGCACTTGCGCCCAGTTCCGATTACGATTTAGAGGCATAGATCGGAGTACGCCTAAGGCTCGGGAGAAGGTTTCTCCAAGCCAAGCGGCGCTGGGAACGAAGCCGGGTCTAAAGCAGGAGCGGCCGCCGCGCACGGTACGAGCGCGGCGCGGAGCCGCCCCGGGGCGGGGAGAGGCGTCGGGCCGGGCCCCCCAGCGCCTCCCGGGCCAGCGGCCGGGGCTCCCGCCCGCACCAGCGCCACTCCGCAACTTTCCCCCAGCGCCGCGACGCGCCGCTTTCATCCTCCTGAATCGCCCGGAGCGATTTTCTTCCGCGTACTAAAAAAGAAAGGGGGGGGAAGCAAGTGGCTCGGCGAGCGCTGGTGGTTTCCTTCTGGAGGAAGGGCTGCTCCCCTCCAGACTGCCACACTTGCTTCCACATGCCGGGGCCAAAATGACAGGTGAGGCAGTTTTGACGTGGTGGAGCGAGATGCTCGTCTCTGTTAGCGGGTTTGAACAGCGCCGTTTCACGCACCCGAGACAACTTTCCCGGCTCGACGCATCTCAAACTCCCAGCAGGAAGAACCGTATATATTGAAGGTAATACTACGCCTAAAGACGACACCTAGAATGAAGCATTTCAATTTTTGATCATATTAATTTGTGAGAATTCACCATCCTTCAGGTGTCTCAAGGGAATGAATCGTAGGCTAAAATTATCAGCGTCAGAACAGAGAAGGATAACTTCTTCCCCTCTTTATCCAACAATCTCACTGGAATGTTCATGTCTCTGGTACACCTGTGCCAGAAAAATAAATGTGCCTGTTATAATTGTTTCTTTAAGCTGCTAACAGCTTAGTTTTAAGTCATTCGCAAATGATTCGCGTTCAAGCACATATTGATCACATCTTTGGCAATCAAACGGTATTCAACAAGCAAAGACGTCGCCGAAAATAACTTTCAAAAGCCTAACGTGATTATAAACAAAGTATCTACTAGCACGGGATGCCCTGCAACAGAAACGGGGCTGCGCGGAACAGGCACAGGCTGGGTTCTGAGCTGCTGTGAGAAGGGTACGGAGGAGGGCTGCCAGAGCACCACGCACTGACTGGATCAGGAGACTACTCCTGATTTCCAAGACCCTCGATTTAACTGAAATAAGAACGTACATAACCTGGGGGGTGGGGGGGAAGCCTCTTCAAACGTTTTGAGTAAGAGAGGTTTAGAGCAGTTCAGGTGGATGCAACTAAATCGTGAAAGCAAATCAAGCTCTTAACTGTGAGTGGAAAATGCAAACCAAGGACTTAAGCACTGAAGTGCTTTTGGTTCTATTTATTACAAGCCCGGTTTTGTATCATCAGCCTACAGGTTCTCTCAGAAGAGAACTCCCCCATTTGATTGCTGGAAAAACTTTAACCCCCAAGTATGAAATAATTGATCCCCTCCACACCCCCGCCCCTCCCGTGCCATTAGCAAATAACCAGAGCCATGGTTTTATAGCTGTAAGCCCATGAGCTGTACCTGGTCTCTCCCTCTTTCTCTCCCCCTTCCCACTTGCATCATAAAGGCACTATTTACCGGAGGCAAAGCTGCGCGCTGATCAGCGCTCACAAAGTGTGCAAGTTCAGAGATTCTACTGATCACACTTACGAGCAGCGAACAAAGGAACGCTTTCAAACGTACAATGCACAAGCAAACATTTAATAACTTCTTCTCCACCTCATCTTTCCCAAAAGAGAGAAAATACTGTATCTACCAGATCCTCTTTTGAGTCTCCCGTTCATTCCAATAAGTAGGTGCTTTTTTCACTAGAACAGAAAAACACATCTGCTAGGTTTTATATCCAACTTATTTTTTTTAAAGATACTTTTACTGCCTTTTGCCTAGCGTGGTTTTTGGAACACGTTAGCAAATAATATTTTACCATCGGGAGTGTATGTTCCATTTTATTTTATAATGCAGATTTGAGAAGTCTTAGTGCTGAAGTTTGTTTTTCTAACCACATGGAGGTTTGAAGCAACAAGCGCATTCAGGAAAAATACTTTAAGTGGGTGTATATTTGTGCTGGGATCCTCTCTCTCATTTTGCAGTTTATGGAAAGCAATCAAGGTCAGCTTTTCACTATGTCTTTGTATATTAACTAAAATATTCACCAGGAAGAAGAGAAGTTTAGGTTACGATAGCCTTTCTATTTCCAGGTACATACTTATGACCCAACTCCAGCCATCAGAGTCTCCACAAGCAACTGGATAAATACAGACATATTAGAGAGTAGAATTAAATTCATTAACTATGAACCAAATAAAAAGTGGTCCCCACCATTACAAACATTCTTATGTTTGTACTTAACCTATATTAGTCACTCGAGTGGCCCTACAAGAATTACTTGACAATACCCACATGCTTAACCTCATGCTTAAACATCTGTACAGGGAGGGCCTCATTTTTGTTTCTTGACTAACTCAAGGCAGCTCTGTCTTAAACATGTGTCTATAACTACATGAATAGTCACTCTGAAGTGATGCCACAGGGATGCTTGGTCTGCTTAAAGCTCAGCCGACCTTAAGCATCTTGCTAGATAAAAACTTGATTTTTCAAGTGTTTAATTATAAGAATTATCAACACCTTAAGTTTCGTTAGTGTTTTTGGGTAGCACAGCCTAACATGTAAATTTAGACACTCTCACGTTACAGTAATACAAAACTGATACAAACTAGTATTGTAGCAGGAATACACAAATTGCATTTAATTCCAAGTTGGCCAGTTTTGCCTCCGATTAATAAAGGGGGGCACATATCTAAGGCATATCTTGTTGCAGTGTTTTGATTGGCTGAAAGAACAGCCTCCAGCTAGGGCTAGCTCCTGGAAAGGCTTCGGCTTCCAAAGTTCTGTCATTTTCCAGGCATATACATATATATGCACATCCCAGAGTCTTCTCAAATAAATATTTGGTTTTTATAGGGAAAGTATACTGATCTTCGTCCTTACAGAGCTCAGGTAAGTGAGTAAGTAGAGCCACCTCAGGCTCTCCACTAACCTTTTGCTGTCAGGATAAATCCAGAACTTCACCATGTACAAAACCACAGAAAGTTACAGGGTTTGGTTCAAAGCCTAGTACGTTGTTGGAAACACCATGACTTCAACAGGGTTTGGATCAGACCAATTTCATGTTATTGAGGGGTCATTATAAGCTCAATAATAGCATTTGGTTTTCTTATTTTAAGATGTTTTTTCTAGCTAAGTTTCAGTGTTCATAAAGCTTTCAAGGTACTTACAGAGACAAACTCACCTAATCCACACGGTATTATTGTTTGACAGGCTGAGAAGCTGAGACACCAAGAAAGTCACAGTACACAGAAAGAGGGTCCAATGGGCTCATCACCTACAAGACCACCTTTCCCTTCCGGACCATTTTTCCAATACACGGGAGACCGTAACAATTCAAAGAGTACCCAGATCACGTAACAGACTCACACTAAGAACCTAGGTTAGTATGGGCTCAGGGAAGACTATGGAGGCAGCCTACTTTATGCTGCTCAAGGACGTGGCTATATTGCTGATGCAGGCTATTTTCAACCTAGAGTTTCAGAATTGGTTTGCACTAATTTATGTAAGTGGCATTGAGCTCCGCGGTTTAAAAATAAAAAAAGGTTATATTATTAGAGGCTGCATCACAGGCTTCTTCAAGGAAGAACTAGCTTTAACCAACCCTGTATAACATAGAGGCTCACTTATCAAGATTCTGTATCCCTGACTGGAGTTTATTAGTGCAACCATAACACAAATAATTAGGATTAGGAAAATATCTCTTGGGGATGGTCAATAATCAAAACATCTGCCTCCTGCAAAGTTTCCTGTGCCTTCTTTTAAAGCATCTGGTGTTGGAAGCTAAGATATAATACACAAGAAGCCTAATCTAATCTGACTATTCCTACGTTCTTTCCATAAGGGAAGAAAGAGGAAGTTAAAAGCTCAGTATATCATAATTAGAGCTTTGCAACCTTGAAGAGACACTTCTGCTCTTCTCTGAAGTATATTTAATAACCTGAAGAAAGTGGGGGTTTGTTTTTTTTATTTGGTGGAACAGAACAATTAACACACTTAACTTCAGGTAAGCCAACTGGACTTGTACCTCATTTCAAAAGTTGCCAAATTACACCACCAGGCTCTGGTCCTGCAAACATTTGCACTTGTAATACAAGCAGTGAAGCTGACAGCATGTAACACCAAGTGCTCTTGACACATCTTTCCAAGGTCAGGGTCCTATAACTAGTAAAATTCTGAGCTTTTGTTTTTGAGAGTTTAAGACATTAGGATCTAGTTTAGTCTAGTGAGAAATCTATGCAGGGTTTTATGCCTTCTGTGATATTTAATTATAGCTTACCATTTGCACTGTTTCTTTCATCACCGATTTAAGTATTCATAGGCAGGCTAAACATCAGTGCTTTGAAACTTACACAGGCCTAAATGGTTCTGCTACTTAAAAGGATTTGATCACCCTGGTTGTACAGCATCACATTTCCATCAGCAGTATCAGTTAGCTAGGGAAATGTAATATATTTTACTAAATAACCTGATACTATTAAAGTATTTTCAGAGCATTGTTACTATATTTTTTAAATAAAAAAGTTGTACTATGTGCCCCCCAACCCAGCTAAGCTACTACAACAGAAATAGAAAGAAAAAAAACCCAGTTTGCTAGCTTTGTGCCTCTGACAGAGTTGCATATTTAGTAGGTTTTACAGTAAACCTGTATATAACAATCTTAGATGTGGCTACTCAAGCACATTTTCCATAACCAGAGACTAGAAGCAGCAAAGCTGGAACCTGAGGACAGAGAAGGAAATCTGTACATACCTGTAGAAGAGGATGGCCCCAAGACTGACTGGCAGTATTCTGCCTGGGCAAGCAGTGAAGCCTTTTCTTATAGTGTTCAGGAGAAACATCCAAACTCCATTAATATACAGCACAAGAAGTAGATCTCTTTCTACATGCTTTAGGATTCAAGTCAGTTCAATTTAAGAAATCAAGCTAAGGGCACCAAATTAGAACTAGCTGATAACAGACGAACACAGAAGTCAGATTAGACTCATGCTGGTGAAGGCCTGTTAACACAAAAAGGCACCTTTATGATGCCCAGCCAGAGCCATGAGATACAAACCATGAGATATTTTAAATCGTAGCAAGAGCTACAGTAAGCCATTGTATCAGCTCAGGTATGTTTCTTTTTAATTGTATTTCTCCTGTAGATGAAGAATTGCCACATTAGCTGTGATTCATCAGAAGGTGCCTGTGTTTGGGATGGTCCTTTTATGATAGGCAGCACTAGCTTTATAGATTCATTGTGTACCAGTTGACTAATATGGGGTGGGGGATGAAGGGGAGTGGAAGAAAACCATTTCTCCATGTGCACCCTCCCCTTTAGCTACTGGCTAAAGACAAGGAAAAAAAAAAAGCCTTTGCTGATTCTAAGTCCACAGGATGCCCATGACAACCGAACAGATGAGCGGGTTCAGAGGGTTTCAGAACACCACCCTGCACAGACACAGCTTTGTGGTCCACACGCATTCTTTGGCTTTAGGGAAGGAAAACACCCTCTGTTGTTTTCAAAAGCATGTGTTCAGAACATCTGAAGACTAGAATATGTTGAAGCATATGGCATATAGTTTCATTTCTTCCATTCATAATCTGCAGCAAGATCAGTTCTAGTAAGAACAAGCTCCAGCTTTCATTTGAGAACACTTCCATAGCCATGTCCTTCTAGCAAGCCTGCTTAAGGATCACCTCGATGCAAGTAAATATCAGAAAAGTAGTAAGTCACCACTGCTATGGATGGGCTGAACAATTTGCTTCCAGCAAGTACATACCCAACATCTTTAAGACTTCCCAGCTGCTTGCTACCTCCACTTGTCATCTCACGTTGGAAGTACAACCACCACATGATGGTGCTATCAACCTACTTTGTGCTTGTGTACATGCTAGTAATTAAGGTCTAATCCAGGCGAGATAAAGCTACCACACTGCTCACAAAGCCAAGAGGAGAAAATATTACTTCAACTCTGAACACTTAAGACTGCAGAGTATAACTATGAAAGCAAGTGGCTGTCCTTCAGTTACTTAAGACTTGCTATCTATTTACTTTCCCCTCCTCTACAGTCCCCCACATGGTCAAAGCATGTTCCAAGTACCCATGGGACAGAGGGAAAGAGAACAACATCAGGAGCGACAGCATCCTCAAATACGAGCCCTGCCTTACACTTAGCCAAGAACCTGGAAAGGACCCGATGCCCTACAGGATTGTGTCCCAACGGCTGCAAGATTCAAGACTCTCTTGAACCTCTGACATATAGTGGTCCAGGCTGTCACTTAACAGAAAGTCTTCCAGAGGAGGCCTATCACTAGCTTTTGCCCCAAGCTGTGTGCAGACACCCTTACACCCAGGATTTGCTGTGCTGACCTTGACTTGACTGCACTGAGCGCACTGGGCAGGGGCCAGGTAACCAGAACACACACTGTGTGGAAGGCCAAAATGCAAAGCAGCACAGCGTGTACAGCCTCCAGAGGGGAAAGCCATTTTACAAGATGGTTTATGGCATCTTATTTTTCCCCATGTAGAATATGAATAATGTTAATGGTGACAGAGCCTACAGGCAATAAAAGGCCTTTGCAGGTATCAAACAGCTTCAAACTTTGCTTTGGCTCTCTGCCAGCTGCTGCAGTCAGCCAGCACTTCCTACTTAAGGCTAGGACCAGTGTCCATTAAGCAATTACACTGCCTTACTGGTTTCCAGTGGAAAACAGATAGAAAACCTATTATATTTTGATTAAAAAAACCCAAAAACTACACACGAAAATGTGAAAGGAGGAAATTTGTGTTTCATGCATACCTGCCACTGGTTCACATATGTATCTCTAATGGATAAGGAAATTCTTATTATTCTCATATTCGGCTGCAGGGGCTCAACACACAAACATAAGTTGGGAAGCCAGACAATGAAAAATCTCTACTTTTATTATCAACCCTCGTTCAAACAGCATGTGAAGGCTCAAGCCAAGAGTCCAGGGCTCCCCTGTGCTAAGCTGTTCACAGCAATTTGTAATGGAGTTCCAAAGAGAACTTGAGTGTGGCAAGAAATAAGACTACAAGATTAAATAAGAAACAAACAAGAATTTTTCTGGCCATTATTAGTCTTGCATAGCATGCAACTTAAGCACATTTGGCCAAGTGGTAAGGACCTACATTTCAAAGCAAAAAAAACCACATTCCACTGTTTCCAGTGCTATTCAATTTTTTAATCAGGCAGGGTAATCAGCATACAACACCACCCATTAAGCAAAATACTTTGTATAAACTAATAAGTCATCTGAATAAACACTTCTCATTTCCCATCCCAAATCATAAAAGAATCAAGTTTTCTTCAGTGATTAGTCCAGTTTGGAAGAGAGCTTTTTGAAGAACTGATCGAGTTAATGTCTTCATGTCTTTCCTTAAGTTTTCATTTCTTTATTCCCCCTCCCCCCCAGTTTTTGTTGACCACTGCAAGCTAGTTTCCATAAAAGTACAATTCAGCAATAGTTAAATGGGTTGTTTCTTCATTATTCACACAAAAGTTAACAAAACCCATTTCAACAAATACCCAAGCATGACACACACTTAGCCAACATCCCCACAAATTTTCCTTAGAGTGAGGTTAGCACGTATACCAAATGCCTTCAGTCAAAAAGTATCAAGAAGCCCTACAAAGCAGGTGGTTTGATGTGCTTTTCATTTGTTTCTTTCTCCATTTTAATACAAGCACCAAGGCAAGTTTCTCAGCACCTACATTAGGTGAACGGTGCCGTATCATTCCTGTTCAGTAAGAGGGGAAGTTGGAGCGTGTGGAAGTCAAAGTTGCAGCAGGTCAGCTGTAGAGATGGGATTGGATCTCAGGAGCTCCTGGATTCTGGGACAATGCTATCCATGACTGTGAAAGTATTGCCCCAAGGCTCAATTACTGGCACATTTGCCACATACTCTGCAAAACAATAACAA
Organism: Phalacrocorax aristotelis; assembly: GCF_949628215.1. Taxonomy (NCBI): domain Eukaryota; kingdom Metazoa; phylum Chordata; class Aves; order Suliformes; family Phalacrocoracidae; genus Phalacrocorax; species Phalacrocorax aristotelis. The sequence goes on from NC_134299.1 coordinate 4,725,177, forward strand.
TTAAGTAGCAAGCCATCAACAGCCAAGACACAAACATCTGTTTTAAGGAACACACTGTGGGCTGGGAACAAGAAAACCTTTGCCTTTCCACCAAGTATTGGTTAAATGAGCCAAGTACGTTCACTTGTATTTACTGTATTATCTAAAAATTTGTACGCTCTAACATGTATACAGTATACATGAACATATGTTCATTTTTAACATATATAAAATTATATGTGCTTAGCTTGCCACTAGAGGTGAAACTTCAGATATTGATAAAATGTTAGAGTTCTACTCAACAGCTGGGAAGTTTCCACTTCCACACTTTTTGTAAAGTAGGGAATAGAGTTTAAAAGTCTTAATAGTTAACAGAACTGCTGTTCTACACCTGGCCTTATTATTTGGTAAAATAGGAGCTAAATACTCGATCATCTGACATGTTCTAACACCTGCACTGATTCCCTGTCCCCCATTATATTAGGTACATTTGTTGTTCATAAGTACAACAGATAGAGAATTAGGGAAGTGGATGAGCTGCAAAAGTTTTGCCATCAGTTTCAGCAATAGTGAAGCTGCACTTGGTGTGTGCCCTGACAGCACACGCCAGCCTTACGCTTTGTCATAGTAGATCCCCAAGCATAAGACCAAATTACTCTTGTGTTGTACAGGCAGGTCCAGAAAGAAAGTCCGTGTATCCAAGAGTTCAGAATCTGCATGCAAGTCGAGACATACAGATCAGAGGAAATAAAAAAGCATATTCATGTATGCTAAATGTAAAAGCAGCAGTTAGTACAAAAGCAGTTGTTACTGACCAGTCGACAGATGCCAAAGATTTAAAAACCACAATTTATTATTTAATCCACATAACACAATTTAAAGCTCTTCAAACAAAGCAGATGAATTCTGACCTGCATTTTCCCCCTGCTCTCCTATGAAGCTCATCTTCTGATCAAGACAATTGTTAGAAAAGGGGAAAAAGATTACCAATCTTGTTTTAAACTTTCCAAAGTCTTTGGCAGGCAACTTTCTCCTTAGACACTGATAGATGATCTAGAAGGAAGGGTGTGTGCGGGGAGGGAGAGAGTTGAACTGAGCCTACACCACTGTCAGGGTAAAGGTGATGGTAAACAGGATGATAAGACAGCAGCTCTGATAGCACTGCAAAAAGGCCCTTAAAGAGACCATGGAAAGATCTTGGAAGAGGAGGACCAATGAAGGAATAGAAGGAGACGGTGTAGTTGAACCGATGACCTAAACTGATCCCACTAGTAGCACTTTCAGCAAGCTGGGAGGAAGCATGGGGAGCATGGCAGCTGTCAGCATGCCCACAGAGGAGGAGATCCCAGTTGTACAGCAGAAGCCTTGACAGTCCAGGGAGAAGGACAAAAGCCAGATCTTTAAAATTCTGTTAAGGTGGGAGTATGGAGACTCACTCATGGTTCAAGTCCACAGGTGAAAGAATAGGGCTCAGCACGATCTCAAAATGGGCTGCCCACTGGTGCACATCTCCACTGAGCCCCTGTCATTCAACACATTTGTACAAGTTTATTAACAACAATTAAGAGAAAGACCTTTTGGTGCTGTACCTCTTAGTTTTGCAAAGATTACAAAAGTACTTTAAATACTCAAAAAGAGACAGGGTGCTAGTGAGTTAGGCACTACATGCACATGCCATGCCTGCAGAGGCTGCACAGTAAATAAGAGAAGGTAGAATGGTATATTCCCAATTTATGTGGCAGGAACAGAGGTCCACCACAGTTGAGCCACTTGCCTGAAATCACACAGGAAGCCAGGAACTCAACCCTACTCTCCCAATTCCCAGAGCACAACTACATTCAGTCCTTTGTAGGACAGGTAAATGATACTCAAATTGCTTAATAACTAGGGTTGGGGGAAGCAGGAGACGAAAAGTGTTCTAAAACAGAAAATAAAAGTCCCTCCCATCAAGAAGTGTATTTTACACTCCTAACTGTGCAACAGATTAAAATATTAAACACGTTACTTCCTTTCCCAAAACAAAGCTAGCAAAAAGACAAACCTGCTGCTCAAACAAAAAAACAAACATACATAAAATCACAGTACTGCATGTACTGTTTACCTGGGCAATGCCACCACCTTGTGGTCTGTACAGCCACACCACCATTAGAATCTTCATATCTTCAAGAGTAAACAAACGTAATGCTGCCTTGTGAGCCTCTTTTGAGAGAGCTTCACTTAGACTTCACTCGTTAATCACGTTGAGAGCTCTGTCTGTTATGCACTGATGGAATTTAACGATGTACAATTATTTAGTCGTTATTATAAAGTTGATACCCGTTCTCAACACAGAGAGAGCTCACTTACTGAATGAATGCAACACCTCCTACTTGTGTAACCCTGAAAAAAGGCCTTCCTAGTTCTGTTGTTCTGGCATAGATGCCTTTTCTCTCTTCTGAACCATACTGTACTCCAACAGGTTTTCCTGTCTAAACTTACCTTTTTCCTTACAGCATCTTAAAATCAAACTGGTGCCTATGAAGTCTCTCCACTCCCCACTTTTGAGTAGTGTAAACATACACTTTGCTTCCCAAGTAACACTTCATAGAAATGTTTGCTCAGTCTTTGAGAGCAGAGGCTCAGTATTCTGCCACTATTTTCTTGCCTGGCATTACTGATGAACAGCACTGTCCGCCATCCAAGAGTATAGAGCAGTTCTTGCCATGTAGCAAGGACACACAGGAGAGCATCTCCATGCTCGTGCACGTAGACTGTGGAATTACCTTAGCACTAGTGGCAGAGTCTGAGAAGTGGCACCACAAAAGTTCATCCTCCACAAACTGAAAACATCGCAGCTTCCTGCCTGTTTCCTACCTGTCACGGAACACTGGTGCCACCACCTGTTAGTCAGTCACTGCCCGTAGATAAGAAACACTTGGTTAGCTGCTGTCCTTCCCAGGCACAGGGAAAACCCAAAACCAGCCAACAAAACCCCAACAAAACCCCTGAACAAATTACTGTTCCTCTTGGGAGTTCTAGTGGTAACCTCTCTGATGAATTTAAGGCACATCTTTTGGCTGTAAGATTATGGACATGCTACCTGTTTCAAGTAAGAGATTATCTACAATAAGCAGCTTCTCTAAGAGTTTAAGACAGTAACACACTCTGTGTACCATGCAGGCAAATTCAGCAGGTTGGACAGACTGCTTTTATCACAGCACCAGTGCTGTAGGTCAGTGGGGGCAACCCTGCATGTCACTAGAGCAGGAGCCCAATTTTACAGCCCTACTCAGGAAAATTTGCTGAGACATGATCACCTCAATCAAAACCAAGTTCCACAGAGTCTGTTACGTAAGAAGCCTTCCTCTACCAGAGGCTCTTTGCCCCTCCAAGCACAAATGGCAGCTTAGACTTGAACTTAAGCTAAGTAAAGAAGCAAGAGAAAGCACTATCCCCTGCCACAGCAGGTAAAGTGGAGTTACCTTCTGGATTAGACCCGGCTTTCAGTGCCTACAGAGACCACATCAAGAAAAAATTGGAGCAAAAAATGGAGGACCAACAATGCCAGCCTTTGCTAATGAGGTATTCCACAACATGAAACATGTCCATCTCCTTTCCCCTACCTTTTAAGTTAGTGTATTGTGCCTTTGCAGCGTGACTAAAGATCCTCAGGTGACAGGCAAAAAAAAAAGTAGATATCAAAGCTACCATGTTTGGCCACATGACTATTTATTGCAAAATTGAGTTCTACTCTAACTAGAAAAAGGCATTTCTGAAACTGCCATAAAGAAATAAAAATACTTTGGATATCTGCTACTGATATAATCAAGACATCCTGTATGATGTAAGCCTAGGCTGCTTTCCAGGATACTAGCGCACACAAGAATTTACAGCAATTTTTCCTGCAGCGACCAACACAGAACTGGCTCAGGGTAACATCAGAGCCAAGACTATACCTTCCAAGAAACAGGCCTTGACAGTCTGCAGTATCCTCCTCAGAGGCAGAACTATATCCTCCATTTGGACTACAACTAACTCTTTGATGCAACACATGCTACCTTGCTGGTTTTATACTTGTTTAACCAGTTAAATTTTGCAGTTCCACTACTCAGTTTAGCTTACACATGCCAAATAATCACAGACCTCAGATTTTTACATCATGGTCAAACTCACTTCAGAAATTTCAAAAGCTACTACCTTTCCTCTTCTTTTACCTTGCTGTTTCTTTCAGATCTATGTGGAGCAGCTTCAGAAACCTGCTAGTGAAAAAAACAGAGGCTATGCTCCATCAGGAAGGATGACTGGAATGTTTTGTTACAGAATCAGCCATTTTACAACAACCTTTCTCATTTTCTCCAAAGCAGATCAAGACAAACCAGGATTTCTGGACTGGAAACATCTGCTTTGGGAGAGATTGCGAACAGCTACAGAGTCATTCGTGTCACTTTTATCACTCAGATAAGCTCCAGGGTTCAATTTCTATAGGCATTTGAGCACCCTAATCCCTTGAGTTCCTTTTGGAAGTTTTAGCCCATAAAGTCTTTTCCCCAAAGCCCACTAGCATTTGCTACATTCACATGCTACATTTTTATCTCCTAATTTAAATTACAAACACTATAGCCTCTTTACAGCATTCATAGTACACTTAACACAATAGGATCCTCATTGCCAACATGCAGTTGTGCAGTTATTAGCATTAAAAAAACATTATAAGGAAAAAATTAACCTTATGGTATAGGGGCTTGAATTTCATTTGCAAACATGCAAACATCTAACAGAACAAGCAGTCAGAAGGAAACGTCTTATCGAATGCAACACAGATACCAGTATGCCTGACTTTTGCTGTATGCTTACATTGTTAATATTTCTAGGTATATTCAAAACTCTCAGGGAAAAGAAAAGACCACGTCTTGGATTATGTGTTTGAGGACTTGGTGCTAATAATAATACTAAAAAAAAAGCCCAAATGTCTAGTAGTCTGGAATTCACCAAAGCAGCATCCAACTCACACAAAACTAAGAGCACAGAAGCATGGGCCTCAGACCCTGTCAGATGCAAAAATGGTGCATTAATTTAGATGACAGCCTCTGAAAATTCCTGCTCTACTACTTCACCACACTTTGCAGCTAAACAAAGTGTACAAATCTTGGGCTGAAAAGAGATTGACAGGCTAGTGTATGTTTTCACATTCACCAATTACTTGACTTGCTGCATGATGACCCATCTGATGGGTCAAGTTTTTTTTTTTTGTGAAATAATTCTTGTTGGAATCAACCAGACATCATTCCCAGTGTCATAGCGGACTGTTACAGACACATCATTTGTCCCAGAGGAAGATCACAAACTGCCCCACCAAGGCTTTCAGACTGGTGCTTCTGTTTTGCTGGGGAGAGAAGCAGATGTCCCCTAGAGATCCAGGGCACATGACTTCCTTGCCTTGGGCCTGTCCCTGAACCAGAGTCAGAAGGGAAGACACTCAAGAGAGAATACGTTGTTTTTAAGCCTTGCCAATACTCCAGATATCACATCAGAAGCAGATGCTCTGGGTATCAGCACAGAATTCTGTGTCAAACAGTAGGACCATAAATTTTGCACGCTACAGAACAAAGTCCAGGCCTCAGCATGCAGCTATATGCACTTTATGGTCAATGAGATGTGCTCAGCATGTGGTCCAAGTCTACCACTTATGTTCAATGTAGAGTGGTACATGCCGCTGCTTCTTACTGAAGTTAAAAAAAAAAAAAAAAAAAATCAGACTCTGTAATCAAAGGGCACCACTCCGTGCTCAGAACACTCAGACCCATAATACCTCCTCTCCAGCAGTTCACCTTGCTCTATTCCAAAGAGAAATAGATACAGCCCATTCAAAGCCACAAAAGCCTTAGCCAGCTTCCAACTCCTGCACAGCACAGACTTCCCACTGAGACTAGATAGATTACCTGACAACACTTGGAAATATCACATTCATCCCTCATGTAGTCCTTGCAGCAAGCATGAAATAAACATTTTCTTACCTCAGCAATAAGGCTAAGACTCATCAAGGTAGGAAGACACCGATGCTCGTTGTCTCCCTGCTTTTAGAGGGCTATCTTTTCCAACACCCTTCAGAGAAGGGCTGACACCTGCACTCATCTTGAAATATGCCAGTTGGAACTTAAGAGCTTAATGCAGAAGGAAGTGTCTGTAACTCATAGCAGCCCTAAATTACATCAATATAACAGCTCATTCTGCTTTTTCAAATCTAGAATCATTACACTGTAGTGCCAGGAACGAGAAACCTTTTGTACTTGGTGCTGTACAGACATAACACAGGGATAAAGAACTATTATCACTTCGTTACTTCTTATTCGGACACTAATCACATTCAGCTTGATGCTACACTGAAAATGTGACAAGATATTCCCCATCCTTGTTACCTCCTTTCATATGCCTTCACTCAGCAGGGCCCTGATTCTTGCTTGAGAGTCTCAGATGATGCATTAATACAGGGTAGTTTAGATCATTACATTTTTAACCAGAAACTACTCAGTCTGGAAAAGTCTTCAATGCCTTCCAATGAAAGGCTGAGAAAAAGAGTGATTGCTTTGCAAACCAACTTGTTATGCCTTATTGTAAGGATGAGACATCAGTTTTTGTAACCCTTCTGTGTAACACATTGGATTTTTAGATACTTGTCTCGATAAACAACTTGCTTAAAATATTTCAATGTGCAAAAGTGAAACATATGGGACAACTATCCTCCTTGAAATACACTTAAGAGTCAGACATAATTAGGTCACTACCATACTGCAGCACATTCCATTAGGTACAGTTCAGTCTCTATAGTTTTTATCCTGCATTTTTAAGTGTCTACAAAGATGGGAAGTACCTAAGTCTTCCCACCCCCCACCCCCGCAAGGAATGGGGAGAGGAAAGTTTGAAAGGGTTTGTGCAAGTCACCTAATAAGAGTGAGAATACGAGCCAAGTGTTATAAACCCAATCTCATCTGAAACAACTGAGTGCCAGATTAAGATGACCCAAAAGCCCAACATCATGATCGCTGAACCTTGTCTTACAAGCACCACCGGAGTATTTGAAACGTTGCTCCTTGCTGCTAGACAATGAGACAGCAGTGCCCTCACTTACACCACACTGGACTTTCCCTGTGTTCCTCTTCACATTGTCTCCTGTGCTTAAAGTAACAAAACTCCACAGATGAGCTGAACATCTGCCAAAGCACAAGCTGTTGAGTATCTAATTCAGGAAACATGAAACAGTTTGCGGGATTAAGGCCCCAATAAATATTCCTCCTCCAAGACAGCCTCTGAAAGAGGCCTCATTACATATGCAAACTAATAATTTTATACCTCCATTTTCTTCTCTCCCCCCCAAGCTACACATACTCAGATGGGAAGGCAAAAACTGGAGCGTTGAGATGCTTTAAAAAAAAATAAAATTCTAGAAATCCCTCCCTGAGGAAATACAGGCAGAACAGATTTGCCTTGAAAAAGTGAGAATTGAGTTAAAACAAAACAAAGAACTTCACACTCTGGAGCCCACTGTGTCTACTACATCTCCATGGAACAGCTGAAATCATGTACCTGCTGTCAGAGAACACCATACTACAGCTGTACTAGCTTTATGCTTTAATTCTCTGTGTAGCAACATCCTCCTGTTTGGTGTAGACAGAGCACAAGACATGACCCATCCATGCTAGTCTAAGCCTCCCTTTCTCCCATTAGCTAGAAATGAGGGAGGGAAAAAAAAAAAAAAAACAAGAAAAATTTATAAAAGTGATGGTTTATGCGCAATGAAACATTACTTTGGATTTAGACAGATAAGAACGCAAAGTTCAGTCACTACAGCCCTACATGTAGACCCTTTTTCTGTAATAAATACAGCTCATATTTGTCATATTTACTAGGAACAATATTAAGCCAAACCACAGAACCAGAACACTGATTAATATTTATGAACAAATTCCTCTTTCTGCAGGCCTTGGTGACTTACCTCAGGATGTCTATACGAAAACTCTGGGGAAGCTCTTACTACAGATTGTTTCACCATTTACTAATTACAGCAAACCAAGCTGAATTAGCAATCCTACCATACAGAATACCACAAAGAGGGCAAAAAACCTATAACAACAAAAAATAAGCAGCATCATCCTAGGTCCTAGCACAGCTCTTCCCAAACAAGGACAAAAGCCCACAGAAAACACCACCGTTTAGGTGCAATCACATGCTGCAAACCAGCACGAGTCAGCCACAACCAGAAAGAAAAAATTCCAAGCACCACAAAAGGTGAGCCCCATCCCACCACCCTGCCACAGCAAACTTAATGGTCTCCTACCTAGAAAACATCCTCATATGGTTGTTTTTTGACAAAGAAGACGAGTCCAGGCAAGGAGGACACTACCTCAGCAGCCGGAGGCTGCACTGTCCAGGTCTGGAAGGTTCCACAGCCCTCAGGGCCCCCCTCAGCAATCAGCAGCTCAGTGGAGGCACCTGAAGCAACTCACATCTGAGGTAACTTTTCCCTCCCACCCCTCACAGCCTTTGAAGCTACATTTTTCCTCCTGTATAACACAAAAAGAAAAATGTGAATAGATTGCTCTCTTTTTTTCTTTTCCCCCTCAAAATTCTCTGTTCTGAAGCCATGTGCAGCGGTGGTAAGCTGTGCTTTCCTCTGAGGAAAAGGCACTTGCAGGCCTAGCCTGGGGCTGGTTCACACTGCGACCCCTCGGCAAAGAAAGGGATATTTTAGGCATGTTTCTTACATATTTTCAGCATTTTTATCTCGTATATTGCAGGTCCCAGGGTGGGAAATGGGCAGTCATGCCAAAACATGCTTTTTGACTGCAGAGCCTGCAGCGACGGCCTTGTCGCTCCTAAAATATGGCCTCTTCCCATAGCTAATACAGAACATCCCTGTCAAGTTGCTACTCTGGCACACAAAATGGCGCCAAGTTACGGGATGAGGTCCCATCACAGCCTGCAGTCCTGTGTGAGCTGCCCCATCATGTACATACAAAGCAAATGCATTATATACATGCAGCAAGTCAGGTATGTCTCTGAAGAAGGAATTTTTCCTGACACCTTCCTCAGCTGTGTCAGGAAAGATGGGGGCTGGAAGTGCTGCCCAGCTCTTTCTGATGTTTTTACAGCACTTAGCATAATGGGGCAGTGATATTTTACATCGGGGCCTTGAGGTGCCACTGTCAAGCAAAAATATTGTCTTAAGAACTAATTTCCGGAACCAATTTCAATTTCAAAACTAATTTATTTGGAAGGAAGAGAATTTGAGCCACCTCATGTCTACATTAACAAAGATCCAGTATAAAATACGGAGTTTTATCAGCGGATCAGAGGTGCATGTTCAAATCCTGTTTTCACAGCTGCAAATGTATTAGCCAGATTGCAAAGGTCAGGTCTGTGAAATTTTCCATAGGTGGCAGCATTACTGCAGAGTTTCAGTGAGAAATACAGATGAACAGTGTGGTCGCTTCAGCATCGACAGAAACCTCCCTTATGGGAAAAACCTTCTAGGAATTAATTACTTTTTTACAGTGCTGTCACCCAGCACAGGCAGCCATACAAACCTCGACCGTGAATTAAAAAAAAAAAAATCCAGTAGGAACGCTGTAATTGCGTCCGAACAAGGCTTAATAATTAACTGGATACATGTATTGCTAATGTATAGCTTTTAATAGGCCTGTTATTACCAAAAAAGTCAGCCTTTACTTTCAGAGATTAATTAAGGTTAAGAGTTTTTATGAGAGTGAAAGGGCATATTTTTGCCCTTAAGTGTCAGCTTTAGGGTGTCTCTGCCTTTGGAAAAATTAAATTCTTCCAAAGTACAGCTATGTTATAAGAAATGTGCTGTATGAAATGGCTCATGGTTCAGAAAGAATTTGGTAATTCCTTCATTATATGCCTGTATTGTATTCTATGGGTGGTTTAACAATTGGTGTAATCCCTGAGAGAAGTTATTAGCAACCACCACCAAATTAGGGTTCATGTAAAGCACTGGCTTAACCACAGCCTGAAGCTCCCTGCTCATACCTATAGTGCATGTAACAACAGAGCGAGCTTCCTCAGATTGCACTGCCAGCACATCCCCTACCATGCTCTAAGGAAAAGATAGTATCTTCTGTATGCTTGGGAATCACTTACTCACAGATGTTGTGGAAACGGAACAGATCAACAAGCCGCTTTTTTCATTTTTTTAACAGAGTTGTTTAACATGTAAATAAGCCTTGCCTGGACCAAAAGGATCAACGTTTCACAACAGTACACCAATACGCTCAAAATGCTGGCCCAACAACCAGCAGGTATTCTTAGAGCCAAAAATCTCTGTACAGTGGGTTGGATTTGACTTATGAGCAGCCCTTTTGTGGAGTCATCACCCAGAAAAGGTTTCCAGGGCTCATCCTTCGGCTTTTCTAATGTCCCCATGAATAAAGGATAGGTATGGGACAGATAGAGGTGATGGGGAAGGGAAGGAGTATATAATTTCAATCATCACCTTTCAGCTGCTTGGAAGAAAAACAATCAGCGGATATATTTCACTGCATATCTAATATGAGAGTATAATGTAACATTATAATTTTTATGGGTCAGAAGATCTCTTGGGACAATGGGGAGCAAAGTAATGTGTCGTTTCTCAGTTGAAAACATGACATAGCACAGTTATATAAAAATTTCCCACTCATAATTGAAGGGGTAGCAGTAAAACAGCAGTGATTCATGAATCTAGCTCTGATTTAGAAGAGAAACCAGCAATTTTATCAAAGACTTCTGTAAAGAAAAGGAAAAAATGATAAAATGCTTTTTCTACTCTTCAGCTCCCCTTTTCCAGCCAATCTCACTTCCCATTGTATTTGTTAGCACAGAAACCTACCTGAAATAAGAATTTCTGAAGTCGATCTTTTTACAGACTGGAGAAGAATACTGAAAGGTACAAACCCTACTGGAATAAAGGCCACTATTTGCAGTATTTTAAACCAGTTAAATACTAATTTTGAGCTTCAGATTGATATTTGAATCAATTTTTGAAATATGCAAGCATGAAGCAGCTGCTACATGCCCTTAACTTCCAAATAATAGGCATTATATTGCTCTGAATTTTATAATTGCTGCACGGTTTCACTGGTAAGCATTAAACAGGAGTTACCTGTATTTCAAAAACAGTAGCAGCATTGGAAATGCATACCCTGTCTTCTTCAAAAATCTTGTGAATATGTACCTTTTTCAGGTTAGTGAGTAAATTAGGGAGAGGTTCTGGGGTTATAGGGCCCACTCAGAAAACATCCTGTCAATAATGAATTCGGACCCTTCCAAGGGTAAAGCTGTCTTTTTACTGTGCTTTTCTGTGGTTTTAATGTGTTTTAACTCTGTTTACTGTATAGCTGCTCTCACCAGAAACCCTTAATCAAACCTTTCTGCTTTTTGGCATGGCATTTTCTCTTTCACCACTCATTAGGTGAGCAAAAGCTCCAATACCAATACAATTAAAGTATCACAAAACACGCTTTAAGCTGGTACAATTTAGCTTTCCTTGGGAGACTTGAATTGGTTGTACTGACATTCACACACCTTCAGTGCTGTGGCTGACTCAGATGCAGAGAAGAGGAGAACTCAGGGGGTCAGCCTCAACAGAGGCACACTTACAAGGTAACTTTTAACTGCAGACAAAGCCAGTGTCCCACTGCAACCCACGCACCAGTAGCAGAAGACTCCACAAGCTGATTTTCCCCAGCTACTCAGGCCTCTGCTTAATCAGCTTCATATGTGCATGTGATTCAGAATTCCTGCTTACCCTTCACATCTTGTTTTTAGGATACTGGTAAAAAATGTCCCAAAGGAAGCTGCTTATTATCTCTCTGATGCTGTTTCACATCTGCCTCATCTGGTTATGCTTTTCTTCCCTCTCCTGGCTGATTTCGTCCTAAAAAATAAGGACAAAATTGCAAAGTATAAAATGAGACTTTTAGAGAAAGCTGAAGAGAAGACATTCCCTATCCTACAAGCTGTGTTGGCTCATCATTTGACAACCGAGACTTTGAATAGAAATTATCCAGAACTTGTGAACTCCCATCTCAAACTTCCTTGTCACCCTGATATAGCTACACTCTGTCCACACACCAAATGTTAACCTGAGGTACATCAAGGACAAATACCCGGAGTTGCTCTGAAGAGCTTGGAAGTATTCCTGGATGATAGTATTAACTGAAATGCCACATACCTTTGCGAACATATAAATGGGAGAGGCCTCACCAAGCCTGTATAGGGTTTATTTTTTGGGGGACCCAAAACAAATTTCAACAGAGGGGAAAAAGTTGGGGTTTTTTTTCCACTTAAGTTTTCATTTGAAGCATTTTGAGAATTTTCTCAAACGCCTACCTCAGAAAAATCAGAACTTAACAAAAATTTTCCATTGACTGGAAACCTCACATAAATTCTCATTATGACAATGACTAATTCATATTTTTACTAACAGGTCTAAAATTTAGTTATAACTCTAGGCTTCTCTCCTGTTTCATAGCATTTTAACAAATAGCCCACATTCCCACTGAAAATAAGGGGCCCTTTACATTTTTCCTTTAGATATTCCTAAAAATTAAAAACAAAATCTAAATTTTTTGTTTTCATGAGTCCTCATCATCTTCCTTCTACTCAAGCTCTTCTCCCTAGTCTCCTCCCTGCTTCAATTATTACACTGAAATTCCCTCTTCTAAAAACTGACCTGAAACAAATTGTCATTCCTATTTTAGTACATTTTCCCAGTCTTTTCTAATACTTCCCCTAAAGCATGGGAATCTCTTCTACCATGACCCGTTAATACTATAAAGGGCAGCCAGTATCTGTCACATTGATTAGACCAGTGCCCTGTGAGGTAAGCAAAATTCAGGGAATGATGATGAATTGATTTTTGTTTTCTTAAAACAGATTGAAAACCACAATGAGCCCACAATTAATTGTTCTATCTAGTCCACACACTGAACTTAATTAACTATTTTAATTAAACAATGAATTAACGCTGTTAGCAAAACCTCATATGGGTCATGCCACCCAGCCCTCCTTTTCCTCCCCTCCTCCATGCATCCACTCGAGTTATCTCCACAACAAAACAGAAGCCTCTCTTTGTTGCAGCTGCAACACTAGCGTCATTGACTAAAGTACTCATGTGTCCAGAAATAACCAAGCGAGTGTCCATTCTGCTTGGAGCCATCCAGCGTTACGTCCTCCTGCTTGGCACATCCCTCGAAATTCTACACCTTCTCAGATGGGAATCAAACAAACCAAGATCCTGACTACTTGTATACATTTAAAGGAACAACGACTTTGTTTTCTTCCACGTGTTGAGTATTTCTAAAGAGCTTACGATGCCTGCATATCTTAGCAACAGTTGTTCAGAGAGTTATTTTCTTTGTTCTTAGCCAAATTCCACCATGGGCAATTACTCCCTACCTTGAAATTCCCAGAGAGCTTTATTTGATGTTTTCATTTTGTTTTCTTTTACAGTTTTCTGACAACACATAAAATCCCATCCGGCATACATTCTACACATAGATCCAAAAGAATTTCAGGTCTTAGTAAATAGCAATTATAAAGTCATTTGTGTAGCAAACAGAAGTCCTTAACGTTAGGTGCAGTACGATAACCCAAATGCATGAACCTAGCTAAAGAAGCCTTTTTTATTCCTGCTTTTAGAAAAAAGGAAGGAAGAAATTAGATGATTTGCTTAGCTCATGCAACAAATGTGAAACAGAACAGAGAACAAAATCCAGATCCTTTAAGTTCCTTGTCAGTCTTCTGATGACGAACTTACCCTTGATTTTTGTAAAGAAAAACTATAGGATCACTCCCTTTTTGATCTGTCCTGTAATCTTTTTTGCTAAACAGATTTCAAAATCTACCCCAGAAATGGCTGCATTTCAGTGCTATGTGAAGCAGATACTACAATCGATACACCCTGCAAAGCAAGAAAGGCAGTTTCAGCTTAAAAAGCCTTATATAATCATTGGGATTGCAGATCCCTAGGGAATAAAACTTGTTTCCAAGATCAGTTAACTTTTTTACCTTCACATTCAACACTGGAATGATTTTTTTACAAGATGCAAGTGGAAACATTAGCCTGGATTATTATGTTTTGTTGATGTGTATCAGAACAAAACGAGGAACAACAATAATATTTAACAGTGCATGTAGCTGTGCACTCTTTAGGAGTCCTAGAAACATCAGACACTGGGAAAACAAAGGTTTGATGGTTTATTACTGCTGTCAACAGAAGTCCTAGGCAGGCTGGAATGCTCCTCGTGGAGATCTTGGTTTGAGTTGTCTCATGGCCAAAACCACATTTCTAAATGCAGGGAGTAACGCTGGATAAACATAATTCTGGTTCATACAAATTTATGGCTGTCAGGTTGGGCCCGGTGGATGGTATTTTCCAATCCACTGTTTATTGCTTCCCCAGCCTCCCCTTCAAGACCAACACCGCACCAGTTACAGAGGAATTTGGTGATGCATCCAGAATTAACACGTTTCAGAATTCACTCATGGTGACAGGGCTTTCCTTGTAAATAAAACACCCATCACAGTCACAACAGAAGCAAGGCACTTATCCCACAGGGGTCCCATTTTATTTAGAGCACTCTGCATCACATAATCCATGCTGTGTCGATGGTAGACATGACACTGACATCAGTGGCTTCCTACAACTTGGGAGGGATGGAGCGGCCAGGCTCTGTGGAACTGCAAATTTGGCTCCATCCAATGAAACTAGCACTACACCCAGGCTGCTTGCAACAGTTATGCTGATGCTGGCACGACACAGAGAAGTCAGAAAAAGAAACAGCAAACAGAGACAGAATCTGCTTCAAGCTGCTGCAGAAAACACCTCTGCAAATTAACACAGATCTTCATTTTCTGTGATGGCTGTTCTAATTTTCTGTGGTAGAGCCAAACTCCAGTTGCCTCATTTCTGTTCTCAAAGAACAATAGAGATATAGTGCTTTAAGCAAACAATTGCCTCCTTATGCAATGTTGTGTCTCATACAAGGAGAGGAATAGTCGTTGTATTAGAGCAAAAACAAGGCCAAAAAGTGAAGGGGAAAAAAAAAAAGGAAAAGGAAAGTGGGTAAACAGATGAGTTAAGAAATAAAAGGATCTTTTTGAGCAGGAGAGCAGAGAGACAAGCACGCAAAGGAGTACACAGTTTGTGATCGCTTCTTGCCTCTTCCATGAATTACCAAAGTGATCTGAGTGACCACAGAGAGATTTTTAAGTGCTCAACACCTGCAACTGAAGTTAGATCAAAGATGGATTTCACAAAAACACACGGCACCTTGTAGCTTAGCTGACCTCGCTCTCAGCTCCTGGCTATTAACCCACTCCAAACATCTGGAAAACTCCCTCTCCTGCTTTGCAGGTAGGACACCAGACGTGGAACTCTGAAGATTTCACTTCCTGGCACTGTCGGTGATCTGCTGAACAACTTTCACCGGGCCATGAGCGGTATTTCTACCTCAGCCTCACACGTGGCCTGCGGCACTGCCCCCGTCACTGGCCCCCCTGTGCCATCCCGCAGGGCAGCAGCCTTCAAATGTAGGGTAGACGGCATCTTCCCACTCCTGCTTTAAAGGGGTCCCAGGCACCTGGGCCGATCAGAACGACTGACGTGGCAGAACCAGGAAGCGTAACGTCACGTGCCCACTGCCTATAAAAACTGCCACCTCCAGGGGAGTCTGCCTTCGGGGCTGTCGGCGGGTGGTGGGCATGTGGGCTTCACTGTCGGCTGCTTCCTCCAAGGACAGAGTGAGATTTTTGTGTGTACTTTAAACAAAGGTTATAGTTAATGTGTTAAAAAAACCTGGTATACAGATGGTCTTGGATACTAGTTTTTTAAAACAAAAAAAAATAGAGGGTCCAGATAAAACAAATTTTTTATTTCAACAATTTTGTTATGTCCTCATTCTGCTGAGGATCCCTAAAGGATCTGCCTGTCTCCATAGCACTGGGTGACAGTAGGCAGAGCAGCCTTTGAGTTCTACATTTTATTCTTATGTTGTGAGGAAAGGGAAGTTTTCCAAGCTTTGAGATGTACTTTTTTTATAGTGTAGTGAAAAACTAAGGCCTTTCAAAATGCTTTTGTTGTTGTTTGGCAAAGTACAGAGAAAGAAAGAAAGAGACTCAACCTTTGATGATGGCCAGCAACAAATTTAATTACAGCACTGGTTTGCAGTGTGACAGACCAAGTTCAAGATCGTGGATAGAATCAAGCAGAACAAGAACTTAAATTGAGACTCCTGTGGGAAACACTGGGAAAAATCAAATTAAAACATTGTATCTTATCTTAGATCATTTCATGGAAATAACATCCTTTCTTTAAATAAAATGTTACCATTAGCTTTGTCTCTAGCTATGGTACAATGCAATTGCCATCAATGAGTTTGAATAAACTCACTATTGTGTTCACAATATTGACAAGAACTGCTCAAACGCACTCTGAAAAAGCAAATGCTGTTTTGCTGAGACCCAAATGTGCCATTTGAAGCTCTGCAGGCTGCAGCTCCATAAACTTTCATCCTTTGCCTGTAACTGATTTATTGCTCCTACACCCCTCCTCCTTGTGTGCCCGTGTAACTACCGAAGCGTTTGGTGAACCAGAGCGCTGAACTTTGCTACTGTCAGAAACATCCATGCAAGCACAGCCTCCCTCCTGCTGAATCAGGACCGGTCAGAAGAAGCAGAGTTTTGTTTCTGCAGGGTCTGTGGAGGAAGGAGTGTCTTGAAGCCTTTGGCATGGAAGCCAGTACATTGCTTAGTTTGACTGAGAGACATGGATCATAAAGGCTTGTGGTGTTTAACAGCAAGAGAGTTATCCTGGCAGTTTTGCGGGAAGTCAGATATAATGGGAACCCCCTGTAGCTGCTCAGTGAATTGATGTTCTTGGTAATTTCCTGCCTGCCATTGGAAACATGACTGATAAACTTGTTGATTTTGCAGAGCCCCTGCAGAGCCCAGGGAACTTCCAGTTTGTGGGAAACATTTCTAGTTGCTGTCCAATTTGGACTGTAACCAAGTTTTGGAAAGATGAAGTTTCTCTCAAACCAGAAAACTTTTTTTCTTTTTGGGTAAAGGGTAAATTTCTGATTATTTGGGTGCATTCTTGTGTAGCTCAGATTTGCCTGGAGAATAGTTTTCCCTCATTTGCCTTCCACTTTCTTATAACTTTCTGCAATTATGATAAAATGTGGAATGTGGCAAACTGACTTACTTTAACCTTGTGGTTCTCTGCCTCGGGGCTGTTCAGCCTTGGATTCAATGTCACCTCCTCTACTTGCCTCGCAGAGGAGGCTCTACACACAGCAAAAGCAGAAACAAGCAGCTTTGTAAGCAGGAGAACTTGGAAAGTCTGGTCTCTAAGGCACGTATGCCTCAGAGTTGGATTCTCCGTTGTCTAGTAGGATGCAAACTTTGATCAAGGTGTTTCCCATAGATGAAATATTTTAACACTACTTTTCCAGTGTGGATTCTCTGGAGTTTAATAAGGCCCAAATTCACTGTGCAGCCTCTGTCAAAGCAGGCAAAAAATCAAGCTCTATCATATTTTCTTGAAGTTGTAAGCGGTTGAATATCCTTGAAGCATCCGTTACTACAAAACCTAACTGGAATTGGTCATTGAGTCAGAACTCAGAAAAAAAAAAAATATATATATCTTACATATAACTCAAAACAAAACTCATATACCCTGGGGAAGTGGACAGACATAGAGCATGAATATGTAAACCTCATTTTGGTTTAAGCAATGAGGACGGGAGATTACTTTTTACTTCAGTAACCATAAAGGAACAACAGTGAAACTGCAGAAACGTTGCTTCACCCAGTGGTCTGGCTTTGTGCTAGGAATAATACTTCTAGCTTCATGCAACCTCTCAATCTACTGTTAAGGAAAGTAAAAGGACTCACCTTAACCACTTTTTACTAATTAAAGCTTTCACTAGTGGCTCAGATGAACTAATTTCACTTCACATGCAACACACTAGGCAAATGTTATGTGACTAATTATTGCATCTCAGCGCAGTGTCTTGTTAGATGTATCAACTGGATGTTGTGTCCTCACGTGAGCATGATCTAAAGTCCACACGGTTTATTCAGATGGCTCTTTTCAAAGATACCTGGATGCCTTTTGGATCTATCTCTCCCTGTTAACTATGCTTCTCATTGTTACACAGATACATCATGCAGGTATTAAAATCTCAGTAGTTCTTGAAACAAATGGCAATATTTACACCTATATATGTGTGTGTGTGCGTATATATATGTATATGAATCATGACCAAGATTTCCCTCTGTGTACTTCAGCAGAACATCCTGCTCACCTGTCAACATCTGATTTTAAAGTTGCTGGCAGGGTCTGCGCCTAAAGCTTAATCTAAATGTCACTGAAACTAATGAAGATCTGTCTCTGTTGACTTCTGTGGGAGCGGGCAAGAGCCACAACGTACTCAAATCAGCATTACTATTTGTGCTAGGTTAGTGATAACCTTTCTAGTTTTGAAATTAACTTTATTGCATATTCACATTTAAATGAACACTGCAGCAGTGATTACATCAAGAAAATTTCAGGTTCATGTGCCCAGACTTTGCTTGTGCTAGAGAAGGCACCAGCTCCCCCCTCCAAGGACTCTGAAATCGGTGTTTGATGATAGAACGATGAGAAGGTGGAGGCCTAATTATAGATCATAAATGGCTGAGGTGCTCCGATGCCAAAAGGTCTGGGGGTTGTGCATGTTCACTGAGACTTGACCTCCAGGAGGGAAAGGAGCACATCTCTCGTGTTTGTGCAGCTGGGGGAACTGACTGCTGAACAAGGGGTAGTGAAACACAAGCAAAGAGACTTTGGTGGAGCTAGAGAAAATAGCAGCGCCTTATGGGAAGAGGGGTAGAAACCCACATTTCCACTTTTTTCTCCTGCATACTATTGAAGCTGCTTGCATGCCAGGAAAGATCAGCTTTAAATTTAAACCCGAGCGTTAGAACTGATGTGTTTTTTGGAAGGGCTAGCTGTTAGCCAAAACTACGAGCATTTCTACATCATGTTTAATATAGCCTTTTGAGAGTAGATTGGTTTTAATCAAACAACAGAGAATAGAAACAGAAAAACAATAGTAAAAATTGACAATTTAGTCTGATGATTTAGAAGCAGGAAGTTCTAGTATTCTTCTGCGTACCTGTGCTTGCCCAAGAACAGGATTCATGTAGTTTAAATGAATTGATACTCAAGTATCACTAAAGGAGTTGTTTACTTTTATATTCCTCCATCCCTCTCGGCGTCTTTTACAAAGTAACTACCGGTTTAAAAACACATACTTTTTTTTTTTCTTTCCCCTGGAACAGAAGTGCCCGCAGCCCTCTGTTCACTGGCAGAGACAGCAAGAAAAGGGATCATGTCAAAACCGGTATGTACAGGGAACCTCAAAGGAAAATTTGTTCTATTCCAGGTACTGAAGTAAGCGCAAAGATAAAGGCACTGAAAGGGAAAGGGAGGCAGGTCAATAAGCAGAGTGATTCAGGGCTTGCTGTTGTCTAGGATTTTTAAGTAGTCTCTAGGGTAGGCCAATTAAGTATCACTGCTAAACAACTTGCCCTTTTCCTATTTCTGAGGTGTTCTGTCTTCACAGCTCCTGTAAGCTCCTGTACTCTTGCAGACCTTGAATGCATGGCAGTTCTGGGTCTCTGAAGAAAGTGACGCATTTTCCTCCTGGTTGGCAGCAGTGGTCTGCAGCAGTAATATTGAGCCATGCTGGCAGGCTTAATTCCCAATAAACTGCCTCTTTCATTGGTATCTTGTAATTAGCTTCCCATTTGCCAAGCTGAGAACGACTTTGTCTAAAGCATGAGCTTGTAATTTAGTGATCAAGGTTCTGATCTTGAAAACTACGTGAGAGTTACTCGGTCACCTGCATGCACTGGCACTTCTGTGCAGAGTAACTTGATCAGTAGAGATAAAATGAAAAGAAAATGGCTGGGCCAGCTGCAACTTTTTTTCTGCATTTGCTTCTCTGAGGATCAAAGGTACAGTTTAGATTTTGTAGAGGAAGGGGAGAGATGAAGGAAAAAGTAGGAGGAAGGGGAGAAAGTGAAGTTAGGGAATATGTGGAATAAGTGGGGAATAAATAAGAAGGAACAGAGAAGCATGGAAAAAACAGATCCTGCGAACATTGGAAGATGTCTTTGGACTAACTAGGGAGGGTCCCACTGGTCAGGTGGATTCTTACAACTAAGCAGTAGAAGAAAATAGAGTTCTACACATGTAAAACTTCATGGCTGAATTCAGGATATCATATCAAGCTTGGGACAAATGATATGCAAACCAGGACCAAGTTTCTTTAGGTTCTCAAAATGAGTTGTCTTTCAAACTAAACCTAGTTTACAAAACTTTTCAGGGAAAGGATTAAATGGGCTTTAAATAAAAGTAGTTGCAAATAAGAACACTGAGAAAGGTCTTCTCCAAATTTCAGCAGGAGTTATCAGCAGTTTTGACAACTCAAAATGCTTGCAGCTAAGTGAAAAGCCAACAAGGTTTGGTAAGTAACAGACAACTGTTTAATGAGTTTTCCTTCTCTAATTATGTGATGGAGGAAGATTGTCTCTCAGTTCTAGAAACATTTCCACACGCTCCTCTGGACTAGAATGAGTCGTGTGTGCTCAGGAACCCTGAAACTCTAGCTGTAAGCACTAGTTAGAGAAAAAGTGAGAAACCTGAGGTGAAGGCACACTTTTAGGAGTCCGGACTTTTGACTTTCCATGCTGCTGTTAGTAGCCCATGTTACTGCAGGTTCTCTCTGATTACATTAGGATGACAAGATTGTGAGTCTGATTCATTACTTACACAGTCATTTACATCAATACAGAGAATCCCCTCTAAAATATTCAGAATCTCTGCCCTGAGCCCACGCAGGGCTGTCATGCCTCTGGTCTCTATCCTCCTTCAGTATTCCCAGCCCAGCACCGTCACCCGCTGGCTCCAGCACCCTTCACATCAGACACAGCTGAACGGCTTGCCTGACAGCTGCATCGGTATGTGGGGTATCAGGGGACAAGAGAGCGCCACGCTGCTCAACCACCAGAGCATGGGGCTTCTAATGAGGGCCTGACACACAGAGAGTCATCCTAAAGAATGTACTCCCCTCAGCTGTAACCCTTTCTCACACACCTTCACTCGCAGGTGTGCTCCCTGCAACCCAAGGGAGAAAGGTTAAGAAATCTGTTTACAGCAAGGCTAAATGCAGGCACGGTGTGTACTAAGGATGGATGGCAGAGCAGACTGCCCAACCACAAATCACACTGGACAATGGCTATTGGTTGTGAGGCTGCCTTTCCTTACATCCCTGGTAAAGCATCTGCTTCGCATTGTTGCAAGTGAGAAAAACAAAGCCTACAGATGCACGCTGGTGATTTGGGCCCCCAAAGCTCCCTGGTCCTCCGAGCAGGGTAAGGAAATAACCTCAGACAAGTAAGTAGCCAAGTTGTTTTCAAGCCTGTGTTCCATGAGCTGCTTTTAAAGCATGCTATAAATGTTTTACCTGAAAGGCTGCTCCTATGAGTTGTTGAGTGCTGTCACCCCCAGTTTATTTCTAATTTAAAAAATAGGAACAGAAAGCATTTGCTCAAAGTCTCCAAGGGAATCAACAACACAGCAAGGATTAGAACTAAGGATTTCCGGTCCGATCTGCAAACCACACCTCTCTCCTGTTTACAATGTTAACTTATTCCCTAGCAGAAAAGCCATGTGAATGGAACAATTCATTCTGCTATTTCGGCCTCCCTTCCTTCCCTTCCCAGTTCATTCCTGGCATTACCTTCAGATCCTTACAAACCTGCTACCAGAACTGTGTGACAAAGCAAAGAAAGCAAAGAATGTTTCGGAACAGATTCAGCTGCAAATACTTGAATAATGTTTGCTAAATTAAAGAAAGTTTGAAACACTTCAAAAATACCCTAGAAATATTGTGCTCTTGTTAACGAAAAATGAAACCAAAAGGTAAATAAACTCATACATCAAGGCATAAGTTAATGAATGACTAAAGCCCATCACGCTACTTACCTGCACGTGTCATTTTTTGCATGCGTGACTCCAGCAATACTGGAGTGATAGTGTTAGTACTCACAGTAAGTTACTACTAATACTTCTACTTATGGCATGGCTTGAGAATCAAAAGAGCTAATACCTTTAGGCTCTTTGCATTTGCTGACCTTCTCTGTTTGTTTTGGGTTTTTTTGTTTATTTGTTGTTTATTTGTTTTAGAAGTCACATTTTCACATTTCCCTCTGGAATCACAAAACCTAAAAACTCCTTAAAAAATACCAGCTGAATTTCTTACAGCTTTCTATGATTCCAGGGCTTTGGACATCAATCTGTGCACACCCTTTAAATACCATTAAAAGTTGGCAACACCAAGCTGACTGAAAGTACAAGACTAGACTAGAGCCTAGGATCAAGAGCAAAAATGCTTGAGTTCAAAGGCTTCAGTGGCATTTTATTCCAAATTATATATTTAATCATCGCTTCCCACAATCCATGGTTTTTAAGGAACATCTCTCCTGGCAAAGTCAGATCGTTGATGCGATAAGTTCATACACCCTGCTAGCACCACACAGGGCTAGCAATTAACTTCTTACTGCAAAATGCTCGTAAAATTACAGGCTTCTTCAAAGTACAAAACCATGATTCCAAAGAGCTGATCGTGCTCTTTTTAGATCAGTCGGCTTTTTATGTATG
Organism: Phalacrocorax aristotelis; assembly: GCF_949628215.1. Taxonomy (NCBI): domain Eukaryota; kingdom Metazoa; phylum Chordata; class Aves; order Suliformes; family Phalacrocoracidae; genus Phalacrocorax; species Phalacrocorax aristotelis. Next base: position 4,747,903 of record NC_134299.1, read on the forward strand.
TTTTAGTAACAATGGCTTTAGTGATACTCACAAGATAACTACAGGGCCTGAGCTAAGACTTATATTTATGTATCCCTTTTGAAATAAACCTTCACAGGTGTAATTCTTCCAGGTCATCGTGAAGGATAATAGCTTGTTAACTTAATTAATGCATAAAAGTACTTTGCCTTGGTAAGAATCAAAAAGAGAAGAAGCTAAACCCCACTATTAAAAATAACAGGGAAACCCTATAGACGGCAGTGTTTTTAACAGGCCTGCTTTCAGCTTCCTGCCTTTGTTAAGCAAAAATGTTTCACAGAAGTCTCTGACGCTTCTGTTTCATTTATTTAGATCACCTGTGTAGGTTTATTAGAGAGGAAAAATGAACACTTCTGTTCCCTCAACAACACTGCAACCCTTTCCCAAAAAGAAATGTTCCTGTGTAGCACCATGAGGTTAAAAAAAAAACAAAACAAAACCCAAACAACTCTTCAAGGCCCTTTGCGGTTCGATACCTCAGCTCCTCCCCTTCCTGCAACGTGCCTCATAAAGGTGGTGATGGCCGAGGCTCTTTTTGCCTTTGAATTACTCTGTGCTTTCTAGAGATGCAGCATGCTATCAGTTAAGTCTATGCAAGAAGTGTTGTGTGTTTCCCTCCACAATAACCTTTTTGTTATAATTGTTGGTATTTTTTTATGTTTCTTTGTTGATCTCAATGTATTCAGAGACTGGGGAATGTTAATTATCCCCTTTCTAAAGACTGTTAAGAGAAGGAAATCTTAATACCTTTAAAGCATTCACTGAGTATGGATTTATTGGTTTTAGTGTATCTTGATTTTGTCACGGGTACAAAGAACCTGTGTTTCAAGCTGAAGATTCTCTGTAGAATGGTGAAAACTGGGGCTGGAAAGCACTAAGGCGTCTCTTACCCTTAGGCAGGGAGCCACTCTATTCCCAGTAGGTGGTTATCTATCTAATCTGCTCTTAAAAGTGCCTGGTAGTGGATGTGCTGCAGATTTTTTTTTTTTTATTGCAATGTAGTTCAGCATTTAATCATTCTTGTTAGAATAAAAACACTTCTGAGTGCTTTGCCTTGTGCTCGTGGTGCTTAGTTTAGGATGATGGCTCTCATTTTGTTTTTCCTACTGCTCTTAGGTTTCAGAGCTCCAAGTTATGTCCAAATTAATCTGAGGTAGAAGATTCAAACTGCCAGGTTATCCTGAAGTACGTGTTTTGTTAATTGCAGCTACTAAGTCACAGGAGGGCTAAATCTAGGTCTTGCAAATCTCCTCTCTTCTCCTATGGCTGCAGTTTTAGTTTCAGTAAGATTTAGCCTCCCATAACAGTTTTCTTCTTTTTTTTTTTTTTTTTTGTTGGAATCATCCTCCCACAGAACTAACTACAGTTTGTAAAAGATGTAGTAAGAGAGTTAAAAATAACAACATAATTTTTCTATGCATCTCAAGTTATCCCCCTTTTCTTAATTTTTTACTCCAAAATACTGGGACACCTCCTGCCTTCCCAAACAAGGCCTCCCAGTTGAAAAATACTTCTTTTCTTCCTCCCAAACAGGTGCTTCCTGTCTACCTTTAAGACTTTTTTTTTCTTCTTCTCCAGAAGCCATGTTTTCCCTGTATCCTTGCATGTACTTTAATGCACTTGCTTTAAAATAAAACCTCTGCCAAATTCAGGTGCATGAATCCTGTAGCAACTGTGCTTAAATAATCCATTAAACTAATGTTTTGCAAATTGTGGTTTCAATCACTGTAATTTAGACCTGCTCTAAACAGATCAGCTTTGGAGCTGGTTTTAAAACTGTCTTGCAGACTACTACTTTAATGAATATATTAAATTCTTTCCAAGCCTAATTAGCTTTTCTGTTCGCTTGTACCAGGCTAAAGTTAAGAAAAAAGCCTTAGTAATTTCTGAAAGAAAATGCTGAGGCTTCCCCTTGTAATAGCAGAGCTTTAATCTGATGAACTTTACACCTTTGAGATGACACAAACTGCTTGTTTATCATAGTTCCATTGCGTAAGTTTGCTCAACGACAAGTATTTTGGGGCGCTCAGTTGCAGAGCCATTTGGTAGTACTGTAATATTGTCTTGTTTGGGAAAGGGCTCCCTAGAAAATCACTGGCAGTTGCAAAGTGAACTGGAAGTTATGTACCGTCCTCTTCTGCTTTTTATCTAAACTGCCTGGTGACTGATCGGGGAGGATAACATTTTATGCCACTTCTGAGTGCTTCCCCAACAGTACAGGTGCTCAGAACTGCTAAAAATGTTAATTTCCTTTTTTTCCCCATTCCAAAAATAAAAACCAGTGACTCCGGTGGAACCGCTCTAGTGAAGTAGGGCACAATATATGGTTTTGTAGTGTTTGAGTTTAGGACAGTGAGGAAGGAACTGGAAATGCTTAAACCTTTGTTTAAGCCTTAGTTTTAGCTTAATATTTCTGGCTGCTGGCAGTTGGGGCTTTACAGGTGGGACCTGTTTAGAATGAAATTGGACCAAGTAAAGCCTGACTGTCATAAGAAGCTCAGGAAAGTTCTGTGTGCCCACAGAAGGCTTCCTGGCACGGCAGCCGCCACTCTGCAAATCGCAGGAAGGGTCTACCTGCTTGAGCGAGAGTGGCGTTGGTGTAATGTGCAGAGGTTAGATGGGCTGGGACTTGCACCGCAGGCAGTTTACCCTGTGGGTTTGCCTGAAACTCATTGCAGAATCAGGGTCTGCCTGACCTTTTGTTGAGCATGAACTTCTATGTGGCAGTGTTAAGATGTGACTCAGCACTGTTTTGATAATGGCTGTTAATTAAGTGGCTACATACGTAGAGGCAATGATGTGAAATTAAGAATGGGGAAACACAGGGTGGGTATTAGCAAACATTTTCTAGCAGCGAAGGCTGTTAGGCTGTGAAACACTCTCCCAAAAAGCAATGGAAACCTCTTGCTGAGACACTTCAAGCTAGACAGAATGAAGTACAGAAGAGAGCGCTGTAGGGAATTACATTGCCCTGACGTTAACCTGCATGTGACCTGAGATGGCTCAGCTATTACTAAATTCCAGTGATAATTTTGGTGATAATTACTCCCTTTATTTCTAAACTGAATTGTAATTCATTACAGTCTTGTCTAACGGGTCAAATTACTGGGAAACCAAAGCAGATACAATATGAGTTGCTGATAGAGGAGTTCTTTGGGGCCTTAGTTGTTTAATCAGTGGTTTGAAACTAATATATATATATCTTTATTGGTTGTCAGCTGCATTTTACAGTTTGCATTTTAAGTTGTTCTAACTTCAACAGCTCCTGCTTTACGCTGCTGTGAAGTGACCGCTCTATATGTAGCTCTATACGTATGAGCTTTAACAAACACAGCCAGAAATGCTGTTCTGTGGATCCTTGTCCCTGTGTGTCCCTCCCATTTCCTGGAGATGTTCTTCAGTCTGAGCTGAAGGGGTTTGTCTGTAGAGTAAGAATTATTATTTAAAGCATGATTGGAATAGATACACGTTCATTAAAGCTTCGTGCTGTCGGTGGTTATGTATAAATTTGATATAATACAGCTACTATCTCTCCAGAGCACCTGAACAAATGCTTAAACTCCTGTGAAATCAAAGGGGCACAAGTATGTGCTTCCAAACTTGGGATCAGAGCTGCGAAATGCACTCTTGCTAATTTGCACTAACCATTAATGCTAGTGTGAATACTTGTGTTGTCTGCCTTAACAAGCAAGTGAACACCCAAGCAAAGATTGTGATTCCCAAGATGTCTTACTAATTACCCTGGCTGTGATTTCATGTTAATTATTTATTATACTTCATTATATTCTGCAGCTCAGTTCAAAACAAAAACCTGAAATGTTGGAATTGTGATCCATCCTTCTGGCACCGTGATATTGAATCTTTTCTAAGAGGGATTTTGTTTTAATTATAATGTATGTACTAAAGCTTCATTAATTTATATTACAGAGCTAATTGCAGATCTCTGCTTTTTTTTTTTTAGCAACAGAAGTTCTTGAAACAATGCTCCTTCTACTACGAGGGCCAGATTCGGCGGTAATTGTACAGAAGGCAATGGATGAATTGGACTTTTTTTGCAGATTATCCTGATAAATGGTTGCAGGACAGTTCTGTCTAAGGTGGAAAGGATTTTTTTTAAGGAAACCTGAAAAAAGAGGAGTGCCAGCTTTCATTCTGAATCTGGTATTGACTAAACATGGCCACACGTTTGTAGAATTGAGTGAGTTTGTTCTTGAGCTCTGGGAAACGTGGACCTGGCTGTTAAGAGAAGGGTGTTAATGCTGCAGGGATCCAAAAAGAGCCTGTCTTGATTGTGAATGTTTTCAAACCTGCAATGTGTTTGTTTTTAGATTTTTGGATTGCTCTCAAAATGGACAAAGCAAAATACTTGGTTCTAGACATTCCCAAATTTAGGTGAGTTGCAGTTCTTTCGACCGCCCTGTACATGTTGAGTGTTGTTTCAAATGTTACTTTATTGTTGTTTCCAGGACTGATTTTATTGGTCCATGCAGCCTTTGTCAGGGATGTAAAGATAAAGCTGCGTTTGTGCGAAGCAGCCTCTAATCCTGGCCGGTTGTGGGTTTCTGGTGTTTGCTTTCAAACACTTGGAGCCTGACGGCTTTTGTGTGTTTGTTTAGAGGCGTTTGATTCCCACAGTTCTGAGTTTTGTGCTGCGCTTCACTAGCGGTTGAACGGTCCTTCATTTAAGGAAGGCAGCCTCTTAGGGGGTTTGAGCTGGAAATGCAAAATTAGCGTACGCAAAGGAGACTTGTTTCAAGGCACATTGCGAGTTTGTGGCAGTGCTGGGTTTGCGGGATGAGCTCATGAATCTCAAAGTGAAATCTGGATTAGCGAACTCTACCCAGCCCGAGAAGAAAGAAAACGTTTGCACAAACACCTGCGAAGGGAAACTGATGACTTTCACAAGATCTTAAATAGACTGTACTGAATCAATTACCTAAGTCCTGCACGTTAACTGCAGCTGAGACTTTAACGGGGACCCCGTGAGCTAAAAAGAAGCCTTCATCCTTTCCGAGCCAGCAGGAGCTGTGCCAAGCTGGGCTCGGCTGGAAGTTTTTCTTTGTAGATGGTGCTGGCTGTCAGTGTGAAAGGTGGGGGAAGGCTAAAAATGGCTCAGAAGCACGGCTGGGTGTACGCAGGGAATAGCGATGAGAAGGGCAAAGACGCGCTTGGGTTCTCTAGCGAAATCAGAGGCCGAGCCTGCAGACGTCGGGGCAAGCGGCCAAGAGGGTGGAAAACGTGCATCAAACAGGTTGTGTGGCTACAGCGAGGAACTGCTGCATGAGGAAATGGCAGAAGGAAGTGAGGGAGCGGAGGAAAGTGGGGGAAGAGCAAACCCAAACCGAAACCAAACGGCGACGACAAGCGGGGTGGGGGGGGATTCGGTGAGGGAGTGAAATAAAGGGCGAGCCCGCAGAGCATCCTGCCGGGCGGGGGCACGGAGGAAGCTCCGCCGCGGGGACGAGCCGCCGGGAAAGGCCACGGTGCGGTGCACCCGCCCCGCCATGCCCCGCCGAGCCCGGCCCTACGGGGCGCAGCGAGGGACCCTCCGCGCCGCCCCGCCCTCTCCGTAGCACCGCCCCGCCCGCCCCCCGCCGGGTGACGTCACCCCCAGCTCTGCCGGCGCCATTTTGAAAGTGGAGGCTGTGGGGGGGGGCCGGAGCGAGGCGCGGAGCGGGGGCAGCCCCAGGAGCGGAGCCGGCCGCACCCCCGCCGCCATCCGCCGCCATCCGCCCCCCGCCGCCGCCCCCCGCCCGGCGCCGCCGGCACCGCCGCGCACCGCCCGACCCGCCGGGCCCGCCGCGCCCGCTATCGCCAGCCCAACATGGCAGGTAAGGGGAGGCTGCCCCCGCGGGGCACCGGCCCCTGCCGCCGCCCCCGCCGGGCGGGGGGGCGCAGGTGAGGCTGCGGCAGCGGCCCTGCCGAGCGAGCGAGCGGCGGGGCTGCCGGTCCCCGCCTGCCCGGGGTGCTCTCCCGGCCCGCCGCGCTCCCGGTCCGCCTCGCCTGCGCCTTCCTCATCTATTTCTTTTTTTTTTTTTTCCTCCCCCCTCTTTCTGGCAAGCCGTGCTTTCCTCCCACCCGCCCTTCTTCTCTCCCTCCCTCCTCTCCCTCCCTTATCGCAGAAAAAAAAAAAAAGCCATGCGAGAAGCAAGGTGGAGGGGCTTCGGTGGGGGAAGTGGTGTATTTTGAAGTTCAGCGTGCAGGAGGTTGCAGATAGGGTGGGTCTTTAGCCCCCCTCCTTCCCCCTCCTTCCCCCTCCTCCTCCTCCTCCTCCTCCGGCTTTTTGAATTTGTAACCGTGCTTGTGTGGCGTTTATTTCTCAGGTGGAGTTAGCGAGGGGTGCGGAGGGGTGCTGCTGTGCCCGGAGAGGGGTTCGGGGGTGCAGACGTGCTTGTGGCGAGAGTACAATTGCACCCTTCTGTAGGGTGCAGCTTTCAAGCATCTGCAAATGAGAGTAAAATTGGGTACAGGATGTAATTAAATAATACAGGTCTTCTTTCTCATTCCTTCCTGTGCCTGCTCCCCATTTTGCATCCTGAAGTGCTCTCGGTAGGCTAGAAGCGTGCATGCATAAGGTATCTCTTCCTGCTTACTTTTCCTTGGGATTTCTTAATTTGGAAATACATTAATTCCCCTCCTCTGCAAACGAATTGTCTTTTCAGCGCTGTGCATTTGGAGGAGCAAGCGTGAGAGGCTGCGTTAGTTTTGTGCTTTGCTTTTTCCCCCTACACCATACGCCCGTGCTCCGCCCTCCTCTTTTTCAGTCGGGGGGGGGAGGGAGGGCAAGTGCCAACTTGGTTCAAGTAAATTGTATGAAAAATGGAATTTTAGCCTCAAGTTAGGACGAGGAGTGATTTTTTTTCTTACGAGCCGCCCCCTTTAAACGCTTCCATGGTGCCAGCTGCTAAATGACAAATGGAGGCTGGAGAGAGGAGAGGAAGGGGGTGTGCGGGGTTTGGGGGCTGGCAGGGAGGCGGGTGGCAAACCCTTACAAGGTCTCCGCAGAAGGCGTTCGGACACCTCTTGCACGGGGGGGTGCTCGTACCTGCCTTCACCTTGTCAGGTGCGTGTCTGATACCCTTCAGAAAAGAGATTAAGACAAGTGAAAAATGCAGGCTGGACTCTGAGTGTGTTCTGAGGCGCTTGGTCTCTTTTTGGAAAGATTATTTTGGGGCTTCTGGTTTCCATGTCTTTGACCTTTTCCCCCCACTTAACTTAGGTGGAAGAGGGAAAAGTCCTGTAGTCGTTGTTACTCCAGAAGTGATAACAGACCTCTGGATTAATGTGCAAATGCCATCTGTTGCTCAGCCCGTTTGAATTGTGCTGAGGAAAAGTTCCATTTTGACAGTGGCTTTCAATTAAAAAAAAAAAAAAAAACAGGCAAGCCCATTTCAGTCCCTTCCTGTATGTACTGAGCCCCGCGGTGATTTGCTCAGAATGAAATGCAAAAGAAATGGGTGGTGATTTTTTGTGTGTGTTTTGGTCGCAGGGTTCAAATGAATCACTGCCTTCCGCTGAGGCAGTAATGTTCCTGAAGTTTTCTCTTCGATCCGTTTTCTATGGTAGTAGAACTTGTTAACTGCTTGTTTGCTTTTCTGCTCGGATTTGCTGCTTTTTTTAAAGGCTGATATTTGCTCTCGTTACTTCTGCGGAGAGACTCTATAATTGTGGTAAAATTCTTTTTCTTTAGCCTTTAGTGTGTAGGTTCAGTTCAGTGTTATTGTAGAAGGAGGAAGTGAGTAGCGGGCTTGGCTTATACGGAACGGAAGATTGAAATTTTCCAAAAATGTACGGCGTTTTCGGACAGTCGCTGTTTGTGTGCGTTTGTGGGGGGCTCTCATGTCTAGAGCAGGAAGAAGCTTTGTGAACTAAGATGTTCACGCGCCCGCGTTCGAAACGCGCCGTTGAAGTTAGCGCTGGCCCTGTTCCCTCGTCCGGCGGGCGAGCTTTGGGCGATGGAGGCTTTTCTCGCTCTTGCTGCTTGTGCTTCGGCTGTTTTTGACAAAGGTGGTGTTGAGCGCTGGCAAACGGCTCATGACAAAAACAATATCTGTAAAGGAAAAAGGTGGGGAGGGGCGATTTGCAGTTGTGCCTTGCTGAGGAAGTGGGCGTGGACGGTGTTGTCTGAAATTTTCAGCTGGTGACTATTGTGTGCTCTTTGTTGCTGGGGGGGGTCCTCATTTTCTTTTGCTTGTGTTTTTTAGGAGCTGGAGGAGGAAATGACATTCAGTGGTGTTTTTCTCAGGTGAAAGGCGCTGTAGATGATGATGTAGCAGAAGGTAAGAAGACTATTTTTTACTGAATGTTTTCTGACTTTTTAAGCACTCCTTTAGGAGGGGGGTGCGAACGCAGCTGTACTAAAACATCTCGGAGTTGCTGTACGCAACTTGGGCGAAGCAGATAGGCATCTGATGGGCATTCGGATACCCAGATTCAGGACTGAACTACGGTTTGAGAGTACTGTTCCACGCACTATTAAGAAGGGTTGGGATTCAGGCTTCTTAAATATTTTGCTGGAATTGTTTTCAAAGATTATTCGAGTTTCCCGTCACTCAGCTTTTGATTTGTGTTTCTTTCCTCATGTGCAAAATGGGGAATGTGATACTTGCATTCCACTGGGAGGTGTTGTGAGAATTAATTAATGTTTGTACTCTTTGAAGATCTAAGCACTAGATAAAGATCAAGTAATTTTCCCAATCTCTCCAGCCTCTATTAACCAGAAGAGGAAGAAATCTGAATATTTGTGCATGCTTACCTCTTAAGTAAAGAGGGGTTTGTGTTTGAAATAATACTGGAAATTGCCTAAAACTTCCCTAAGCTGGCAGTGACAGAAGTCACCCTGTACTAAGATGTCTGCCTCTGATTGTGACTGCAAAAAATGGACTTGTTTATTTTTTTACTTGGATTGGGGCTCTTTAGAGGAATCGTACTTCCTCTGTGCTGCTCGATGGCTGTGCTGGAGAGCAAGGTCTCTTCTGCTCTCTTTTTTGGGGAAAGTCCTACGGAATTATTAATTTTTTGGCCATAAAGTCCTGTTTGTACAACACAGCGTGTAAGATCATGAGTTAAAATTTTTCGTTGCAAGCAGTTGGCCTTGTCGCTTGTGTATTTCTCAGGGTTTTTTCTTCTTATTATGTATCTTGAATGCTCTGACTTACAAGTAAGATTAATGTTGTATTTAGAAAAGCAGTAGCTACTGTTTCCATTACTTCCCCATTTGACGTGTGGCTCAAATTAACTTCCAAAGGCCAAAAAAATCAGTATAAACATAAGTGACTTGTTTTTATTTATTAGCTGCAGCATGTGGCAAACAATGTGCTTTCAAAGACTCCTGTCATGTACAAGCTGAAAAATGGCTTTTGGAAACAAGAAAGCTGTAACAATTTTTTTTAAAGTTACATTTTAAATTCTTCAGGAAGTATATTTTTAAAGCTTGAACTCAAAACTACTGTTAAGTGTAGTCTAGCTTTTTCCCAGCAGACTTCTATAACCTTTATTTTAATTACATATCAAACTACGTCCTTAATTAAGTACAAATACTGAAGAAGTTGTGGTTGCGGGGCAAGCGCCTGCAAATAATTCTTCATTAAAATAGACATGTTGACATGCATATAACAGTAATGAGCTTAGTATATATGGTGAAGTGGCTTTTACGGGGATCTGGAAACACAGAAATCAGGAAATAGCCTGTCCTTAACTTCCTTAGCTGCCCTGAAGTATTGTACTTCACGTTACGAAAGGTGCCTTGCTAGCCTCGCGCTTCCTGACAGGTTAGCAGCCGTACTGTGCGTTGCTGGAGTCGCAGTGGGTGGAGCTGAGGGAAGCCGTCACTGTAAGGGAATTAAGGAGCCTCGGTTTCAGCAAGCCAGTCAGGATGGTTTCCAAAAACTTGTAAGAACGTCCTTTTTTGATTTTATGGAAGATGTAGCCTTCTGATTTTGTGACCCAAAGAGCAAAGAGAAGCTTGGTTTGTTGTCTGCTCTAACTGGCTTAGGATGAGTCTGAAGGTACAAACCACAGAGCTTCGATATACTCCTAGACATGCTGAAATGTGAATGCCCAGATCCTGGAGTGAGGTCCGAGGGTTGGTACTACACTTGGTTGAAGTGACTTTGAGCTGAAATTCTCTCTCCTTCCCTTATATTGGGCTTCCACAATTCACGCTGGAAATTTTTGAAAGCCAGCTGCCTAATCAAAGTGCAAGTTTAGTATCTATGCGACCCTTTGAGTCATGCTTATACTTCGTAATGTCTCCCTGTTAAATCTGTTGGAAGGGTTAATAATGTACCAAGCTGGTCACATTTTCCCTTTTATTGGCTATATTTCTGGCTTTAAGGTTCACTTTAATGAAGCGGAACCATATGTGGTTGTCGCAAAAATTGGAACGGCAGCTTTGCGTGCTTCTGGTCCTCCTTCAGGATGCCCAAGGACAAGCTGACAGTGGCTCTAAGTCTAGTCTGAGGAGCTTTTTTTCTCCCCCAGCCTTTCTGTCTGCTTTCTTGTGGCAAGCACCATGCTGAAAGCTAAAGAAAATCTTGCTGTCTGAAACTTAAATGATTGTTTAACAGCTGTGGTCTGCAAGCTAAGAAGTCTGGGCTCTAATCGTGTCTGGGTCTGAGGACAGTGCCAATTTGTGCGTGGTAGTACCTGGGGCGTGGATTTATGTTTTTTGAATGGCTTTAGAGCTCAGATTTTAAAACTAACTTTTGTTGCGGAATACTGAAACTTCACTAAAAATGAAGAAAAGAAACCTGAAAGAAATGGGAGGTTTCACTTTCTGTTTTCTTCCTGTTGGAAGCTGCAACCTTTAGAATGGAAAGCTAGCTTAAACTAAACTAACAGAAACGGTGACCGAGAAAATGGCATCTATTTAATGGCATTAATCAGGAGAATGCAAAATCAGTGGTGTCTCTACAGTGTTGCCTGTAAAACAGGCCAATGGAGAATAATGCTTTTAATACAGTAATAGTGGCAGCAACTTTAAAAAGCTTGCTGAGAGCGCTAGTATGTAGCTTCCGGTAGATTTGAGGTCAGGTCTGACCTCGTAACCTTCACGTAATATGTATAAACTACAATTCTTTAGATACTTAGGCTAGAATGGCTGCCTATTACAAAGTCAATATTTGGTGGCTTTGATGGCTGAAACATGAACTCTGATACATACAGTTTTTAATTTTCTGGCTTTCTAAGCACAGTGTGATAGATGGATGTGACAGTGTTTCTTTTAGAGCTAATGAGGGTGGAAGGGAGAGAAGGGGGAAAGCTGTTAGTAAAGCCTGAGGAGAGAAGATGGCAGTGACTTTGTCTGGGGCCTGCCTGCGCCATCCTGCTGCGGCAAAGCTTTTCCAGCTTGAGGAATGTGGATGTGTGAGGAGCAGAGAACTCACCTCTCTTCTCTGTGTGTGTAAGTTATAAGCTGTGGCCTGGCCCTATCAGATCACAAAGTTAAGCGCAGAAATTGGGATATAAATTGAAATCTGAGTGTCAGCCTCACTATAATTGGGTCCTTAATTTTAACTTTTGCCAAAAGTGTGCCTTTTTGTGATTTCGCCCCCCCCCCCCCCCCCTTTTTTTTTAGCAGCCCATTGCATCAGGGCAGGGGTGTTGTGGCTTTGCTGCCTGTTTCTGAAGTAGCTGATTCTTTGCTCAACAGAAGTTTTCCTCCCTTCTTAATTTTACATTTGTCTTGCTTGTGCCCAGTCCTTGCAATGTGCCTGTGCTCAGCTTGTTCTGCGTACTCTGGAGAATCGAGAGCCAGGGCATCAGATTAGGCAGAACTTCTCCAGTGGAGAACAGAGTCATTGTCCTCGATAAGTTCAATGATCAGGTTATCAAAAGCATCTGTAATGCATGGACTTTGTTCTTCCGTGCCATTACTGTTTCAGTGCAGGTAAGACTTAACTGTCCAGAAATACTCGAGAGCAGACATTACCATGTTTTGGTAGTGGAAGTTTCCCTTATGGGAATGATTGTAGAAAAGGATTATAAAGATTTTCTGCAGCAGTTTTGATGTTTTGGGACTTGTTTTTACCCTTCTGCTCTTATGTTCTCCAAGATGTGGCAAAATGGCAGCTCCAGTTGGAAGCAACTAAGCATTGAGAGTTTAAACTGTCTCTGAAAACTAGACACTTGCTTAATGGAATGAGTTCGTATTTCAGAACAAATTATGTCAAATTTGTTTAATTACTTGGCAGAAGGAAAAGAGTCAAGCTGCAGTATCTAAATGTTCTTTCAATTGTAATACAAAGATATGTAGAAGTCTGATAGTCTGCCTCCAAGGCTGGAAGCCAGGAACTTAAGTCCTAAGCTTTAACCCTGAGTGGTTACTGCTCATCTTTGACAAGTTAACTATCTCATGCCTGAATTGTCTCTGAATGAAGTATGGGAATATCTGCTGCGGGTGCTGATTACTGACTTAATTTTCAGGTCTGATGCTTAACTGTTCAGTGCTGCTTTGTTAATGATCTATGGCTTGTTTCATGTTTCCTCTTTTATAGCCAAAACATTGCTGTAGTCTGTTTCAGTTTGTGCAGATGATGAACAGATGAAGACTCTTACGTTTCTATCCCTAGCCAGCTCGTGTGTGTGGTCAGAGATGTAAACAAGATTTGACTTTTCGCTTGTTGAGGGAATGCTTTCTGTATTTGATTCTAGGTATGTTGTATCTTTCAAGTGTGGTTTCATGTTTATTTTTGGCGGACATCAAAATTGCAGAGCAGCTATGGGAACTGTTGTTCCAGTAATGGTAGTTTGTCTCCAATGCACAAAAATAGTTATCTCGGAGTAAGGAGTATTGAAGCCAGGAACGAGGACTGCTGTAAAAAGCATTTTACCGCCATCTGGAGCTCACCACCTTCTCTTGCCTTACCAGAAAGCTTTCTCTTTGAGTAACGTGTATCTGAAACAGCTGGTTAGAGCTGCCGAGCCTCCTTCAGAAAGTTGGTTAGCTCCGTCCTGCCAGGCTGCTGCTCCTGGTGGCGCATCCCCTCTGTAGGCTCATCAGCAGCCGGCGAGGAGGGGCCTGTACCTTGTAGGGGGACGGATATTGCCAGGATCCGTGGGGAAGAAGGGCTTCTGCCGAGCTGTGTTTGTGGGCAGGGGTCACAGAAGAGAAACAATGGCTTTATTATAGAAGTCACTGATGGGCTTTTTTAATGGGAGTTGATGGAATAGGAGGGGAGGAAAAATTCTCCGAGAAGACTAGCAAAAGCATGAGAGGTTGTGATAATACTGCTGAAGCAAGATTGGGTGTAGTTGTAGGAGGGAGCTTAATTTGGGTTTTTGAGGGCTGTGGTTATGTTCTGTACGCTCCTAAGGTAATATCAGTTAGAAGGGGCAAGGAGCGGTAATAGGTTTGTTTTTAAGGGGTGGTTTGAAATTTGCTGTAGATAAATAAGACGACCCATGGTTACAGTCCTGTTCTGTATTCCCAAGTCTGCTTCTGTATTTTAGCTCTTTTATCATCAGCCATTTGTAGAATGACTGTCTGTATCTAGAGAGAGAAATAGGCTACTGTGTTCTAGGAACTGCTGGTCTAGATTGACTAAAGCATGCATTTGAAGTATGAAGTTCCCCAAACAAAGAGCATTTAGCAAACAGCTAAACAGGAGGTGGCTGTTTAGCTCCCTAGAAGTTATTCAGTGCTCTCTCTTGACATGGGTTTGGTAGCTGGGCCACTTCAGCTTGTCAGTCATGCTGGCCAGTGTTGTTCTGTTACTACTGTCATGCTTTGCTGTTCTAGGAAACTTTTTGGCTTAAATTAAATATTACTTGGAAAAGGAGTGGGCTTTTTGTGTCATAAATACGGTGGTTATAGTGATCAAGCTGCCAGACTCCAGTAGTACAAATGAATGCAACTTGGCTATCGGTGGCAGTCCTGGTGGATTACAACTCTTAATCGGCTTTGTGAAACCTCATCGCTTTTAATTTTAAAGGTGCTACCTAAACGTTTCTGGTTTGGGTATTTCTACCCTAGAAATGGGTTTCTGTGGTAGCTGCAGCTTCATAGAATGTGTTTTGGAAGAACTAAAATGAAGAATAAAACCCCTGGTGGATGCAATGCTGAAGCAAGAGTTAAGAGCTGCATGATCCTAGCTGTACTGTCTGCCCTTTTTTTTTCCCCCTCTTTTTTTTCCCTCCCCTACTTTCTGTTCTCTTCTGACTTGCCTATTTAGGCCATGGCTACATGTTTGGCAGCATTTCTGCTTAAAGAGGCACTCCTTCCCACTTTGCTGGCACAAGTGTTCATGTAACTGCACAATGAACTTGTTTGGGAAGCTGATCCAGCTGAAAAATACTTAAAATTGTGGTTTTGACTGGAATTTTCAGCTGAATTGAACCCTGATCTGGTTCTCGGCGCTCTGCGTGCGCTTGTGCCAGCGTAGTGTGGAGAGTGATCAAGTGGCTCAAAGAAACATGAGGAACTCTGGAAGAGGGTTGGTCTCTGTAGGACATTATGTACAGTCAAGACAAGACTGTGATCTCTGAAGTGCTATGCTGCTACAAATGGTGAAATAAAAAGGACTTTAAACCTTTGCTGTTAAAGATACATACTTTGAATGTGTGCTGTCTGAAGGTCAGCAATAGAATATACCTTCTACTAATACTGTAACGGTAATCTTAAGAGATGGAACTAAAATACTGGCCAAATAAGAGTGGGGGCTTTGCTATGGCGCACGAATGCTTGACAGAGATCTGGCATCACTGGCGATCATCATCTTTTAGATGCAAAGGCTGAAGTGGGGCCAGGTCTGTGCTGCTATTGAAAACAAATGGACCTGTAGATTTTTTCTGGGTTACATTGTGGTGGAATCAGATCACTGAATTTAAGGCTGTGTGGATGTGCAAACACTAGAGGTGTAAAAAAGGGGTGATGAAAACCTGTGCCTGCAGGCAGGCAGAGAAGGCAGTGCTACCTCATTCGGTAGTGGCACAGATCTGGGTAGGTATAAGCCAGTTGTCAAAGCACCGTGCGGTGTGATGGCTCGAGATTTTTTGAAAGTAGAAATCGCGTATGCATGTGCAAACACACGTAGGGACGCAGGCATGATGTCATTTATCACTATGTTACAAATAATCTTTTTGACGTTTTTGTGCCGCAAAACTAGTATACATGGAATAGGTTTTCTTCCTTCGGTGTCCGCGCAAGCAGTATGTGGAAATGGCATTTGTTTGGCGTTGTTACCAGCTCTGGTGGTAGAAAGAGCTGTGTTAATAGCAGGACAGTTTAGTTTCTTGGAAGTTCTAGAAAAGAATACCACTTAATTGGGAGATGGATTACTTACTGAGTGCTTTACTGTAAAGCACTTTAAAAAGATAATCTGACAAATGATAATCTTCTCTTATCGTGTCTTTATCGCTCTTAATATGATTTGAAAAATTGATCCCTTGTTTGGGGTTTTGACTTCACCTAATGTATTGTCTCGCCTTTAGATGCTACAGAATTAGGTTTTCTTTGGTTTAGATGCTGTTTAAGTGTGCATCCAATTAAATCTGCTACGTACTGTACTGTACCTCCTGTAGCAAAAACATCAATTACTGATGGTACCAAATTAAGGCTACCATTTGTTCTTTCCTCTTTAGGAAACACTGTGCTCCCAAAGCAATTTCCTGAGGATAAGATGCTTTTATAACTGCCTTAGGGGTGTTTTACAGACCCTTTTTTTTTTTTTTTCATATTTTTCAATGCTCTGCAATATGCAGTACCGTAACTATGTCCGCAGATTTTTAGTATGGAGCAAAGAGTTTTTCAGACTAAGTCAGTGTTCTGTAATTATGTGAAACTGAGGTTTACCCTTAAAAAAAAAAAAAAAAGCTTGACATGTAAATGATTGAAACAAATGAAGAGTCCTGGCATAGGCAGGCACTTGTCTTGTGAATGTGAATAGAGACAAGAGTTACCATGTTTCTATGAAAATAAAAGGAGAGAAATACAGGAAGTATGATACTTGATCCAAACCAATTTAGAATAATCTCTTTCAAGAAGCAGCAGTGGGTCTTACAGTAAAAATATTTACATCTGGACAGTTTTCTACATTTCTTGAGTGCAATATATGGAATTGTAGCTTTGTTACACTGCTTTATAGCTAAGTTATGCTCTTAAAGCATGCACTAGCTAAATGCTCCTTTCCTAGGGTTAGGATGCAAGTAATCTGAAGTAGAAAAGAATAGAAAATAGAAGTTGTCATTCCTTTATGCTGACCCTTCCTGAAAATGGGGGAAGCCTAAAAAGGTGTCTTGCCTTAAGAGGTGAAGCGTTGATACTTGTGTGTGTGCACTTGCCAATGACTCAGTACAGCAGGACTCCCTTTGGACATCCTGTTGCTCGCTTTCTGGCTCCCCAAACAGGACTGCTTTAGGAGATTGCTCCGGGCCCCAGGTAGCGTTACATGGTGGTGGTCTCGTCTTGTTCTTATCTGTGACTGGAAGGTCTTGGTTTGTTACATGTGCCTTTAAAATTAAGATGCTGGCTAATGAGACATCAGGTAGGGTGTTGCTTCTGTGAGTCGATATTACTCAAAACAATTATTTGAGGCTTCCGTGCATGACTGTACTTCGGTTACAGAAACAGAAGTGTTGGCGAGCTGCTCTCTTCTAACTTGCCATGCTTTTGTTAAACACTGGAGGAGAAATTATTAATTTGGTCAGGCATTCTTTATAGCAATGTATTTTCTTCTCAGCGATCCGCAAGTGATCGTACCGTTAAGAAAACCAGCCTATTTAGGTCACATTTAAACCCCTTAGGCGTTTATGCTTGCATCTAATTTTGGAAGAAAATTTTAGGGTCAGGAAAAGAGTGTTTAAAAGAGTTGTGTTGTAAGAAAGATTGATTTCCCAGGTATATAGAATGCATTTTGTGTGGAAATATTTCCCTTTGCATTTTCAATTGCAGTTCTGAAATTAATGCTCTGGGAATAACGTGATCTCCAAATACACAGAGTTGGCACTCTCTGTTTCTGAGAAGTTGAGAAAAAGATAATTGCATATATTCAGGAACAGTTAAGATAATTGAGACTTCAGACTATAGCTGCTTATTTAAAATTTGGACTAATTTCTAATATATTCTTGTCTGCTAAATGCTAGTAGGTGTATTTTCCTTCTTCCCTGGCGAATAGAAGAAGTATTCCCGGGGAGCATTCTTCGATTCTTAAAAGTAGTGATTTCAGCTGGCGTTTCTCCTGGCAGTGGCAGGTTAGAAGATGATTGGCAGACGTTAGGACCTACGTGTGTTTGTAGAGTGCTTATAAATGTAGGCTGAGGACTTTTTTTTTTCTTAAAATTACTTAAAATTTTAAGTTAATTGGTCCAGCAGACAAGAGCTACCCCACCTAAATAAATCTTCAGCTTCAACTCTCATAAATATATAATAATTCTCAAAGACACTGAGAGTTCCTCCTGGACTCTTTTTCCAATGGAATTACATGACAAACCCCTAACTTCTCAGGTGCTCTTCTTGATGCGTTGTATAAGGATACATTTATAGAAATATTGGAGATAATAAACCCCAAACTGGGATTATCTTTTAATAATTGCCGTGTTCAGTTTGTTTTGGAGTGAAATGTGGCCTTGGTATGGAAAGAGGAATTAGAATTCAGATTGCTTCCTGACTTGCCTGTAAGTTCATTGTCACTTCAAGTAGCTGCTGCTTCTGAAAGAGATGGTCCTTCCTTACACCTTTAGAGTTTCTGCTTTGAGCCGACACAGGTGTTCACTTAGCTGCAGAGTGATGGCTTTGGGAAACCGACCTGAACGAAAATGTCACGGTTTGGTTTAATTGCCATCAGCTTAATTTTATCCTGAGTTTTAGCTTCCGCAGACTGGTCTGTCAAACTGTAACAGGTGCCTGTGTTGGGATAGGTAGTGGTGCTCCAGGAACAGGACAGGAGCTTTGAGAGATGAATGGATGGATCGCTTCTCTTGGAGATATAATAATGTTGTTAAGGCAACATGGTAAACGTTGGCATTGTGAACAACTTGCTCATCCTCTTCCTCAGCCTTTTCATGCTTACAGTGGATATGTGCTTGTTCATAGGCTGCCTTTCAGGTAGAAAACTCTACTTTCAGTGAATTGAGGCTCATGTTGGAGGACACCCCTTCTAAAAGATCAATGAAACAGCAATTGAAGTTGAAGCCTGAAAACCTTTTTATTATATAGTCTAGCAGTGGGAAAATGGCACTGCTTTATAGAGGTAATAGTGAAGAATTCAGAAGATATTTTAGTGGGATGTGGAACTGGCAGGAATGGCTTTTTGACCAAAATTTTAAAAACTTTCTATATAGTCCTTGTGCCTTTTCTCAGTCTGTTCTTACCACAGCTCCCTGTTTTTGTTCTGTTTGTTTTTTTGTTTGTGTTTGGGTTGGGTTTTGGTTTTGGTGGTTTGTTTGGGGTCTTTTTTGTTTGTTTGCCTTTTTTTTCAGTTGTATCTTACTATTTTTTCCTTTTTGTTTTCAAGAAATATCCAGGATCTTTCATTTTACTCAGGATCCTTTTGGAAGTGATAACCCACTCTTGAAACTGGTGGGAGGCTGGTAACATACCAGTTCTGTTACTGGAGCAGAACGCATGCTGTGCTTAGCCTGGCAATTTTGTCTCTGACAATATTTAGATGCCTGAGAGGAAAGCGCAGTGGGAAGACAGAGAGCATTTAAACTAAAACAAAACAGTTGGAGATTCTGCACATCAGGTTGTTGGTTCCCTGGAGCTTGTGGATTCTTTTCCTTGATTTGGCCTGAAGAAGCATGTACCAAACCTGAGAATAACAGACGTCTACTTGTTTCTGTAGCATTCGCATCTTTCTGCTGTTTCTGAAAATCAGAGGAGTATGTTCTAAACTGCCATCTACAACTGTGCCACTAGGTCATCCCTCTGTTCTGTTGCTCCGGGCTCCTGCACAAGGGTTATTAAGCATACATGTTGTTAGAAGAAATGACATGACCAAGTGATTGCATCCTGTGTAGGAGCACTTCTGGCTTAATCTCTCCTCTGTGCTGGTTGCTATTGTTTTGAAGTCGTTGTCAAGAGAAGATGGCGTACACAGTCCTCTTTGGTCTTGTAAGCTTCTTTATGTGTATGTTGAAATTCTTTTTCCAGAAGTTTTACAGTTATGTAATGTAAAACTGCAAGTATTTTGCACCTTCCAATTCATGTTCTTTCTAACCAGTGTCTTTTGACTGAGGCTCAAGTTTCTTACACAGCAGTTACTACTCTTTTACCAAGTTTAAAGTTTAGATTTAAATTTAATTATCTGGGAGGAGGGGGACAGGACTGACAAAAAGAAGACTAGAAATGGAGCTAAGCCAAAGCGACCGTCCAGAGTTGTTTCATCTGGAAGGTCACTAAGTCATTTTAACTCCTCCATGCTTTGTTTTCCCTGTCTGTAAGACTAGTGTGCCCTTCTCCAAAATGAAGTTCCAAAACTTTCAGAAGTTATTGCAAAGAACTTTGAGATCCTTGCAGGACAGTCATACTGCTAAAACTCTTGATCTTGTTTTCAGCTGTTGTACAACTCTTCCAAAATCCAGAGAAAAGGTCCTAAACTATAGATAGAGAAGGTGACAGATGTAAAATAATTAACTTAAATGTGAAGGTCAGTTTTTTGCTCAGATTAGTACACTATATATGTGTTTTTAGGATGTGTTATAAATATAAACGCCTGCCTTAGAGTTGTCAAGGTCTGTAGATTCCATTTCGTGTCACTTAGAGAAGTGAGTGTTAAGAGTCTCTGAAAGTCCAGGCCGGAAACTAGTAATGGCCTCTCTTTAATACAGTTTTTTTTAAGAAGCTAAGGCATGTATGCTTGGGCCAGAATAGAAACACAGGAAAATACTTGCCAAGTGGGGGAAGAGAAAAAAAGAGGCAACTGGTAAGGGGAAGTCTATTTTTTCAGGTTCCAGGTGCTGCTAAGTAATGCTTTAAGTATTAAAATGAACTGGTAAAGGAGTGAATGCCCATAGTGAGTGAAGTAATCAGAAATTTTTATCCCATGATCACTTAATAGTCAGAACTATGTATTCATCTCTGCTGGAAACTTCAGTTGTACTTGTGACCTTCACAGGCGCTGTGCTCTCCGGCAAGCTGCCTGAAATTCAGTTAGCGAGTGTGCCTCCCTCCCTCCTTCCCCCCCTCCCTTCCCTTGCGGTAGGTAAGAGCGATTTTTTTTTTTTGCTTTCGTTTTCTTTCCGTAGAAGGAAGCACGTTACACCTTCTCTGAGGTACAGTTGTTTCTTGCATTCTACACATGAAGATTAAAAGCCTTAGAAAATTTTGGCCTTAGCTTTTGCACCTAAACTAAAAGCTTTGGTCAAAGAATATATGAGAAAAGTCTGAAACAGCATGATAGTTTCTAGGAGTTGTTTTTTTTATATCTACAACAGACATGCACACCAAGCCACAGAATTCTAGCAGCTGATTTTGAAAGGCATTGCCAGATTATGGTATTTTTCTAAAATACTGCGACTAATTTTGAATTTGCAGTGTATGTTTTGGAATGGCTTCAACAAAAAGAGAAAATCGAGATATTCCAGTGCTCTGTCTGTAGCGTTCTCAGCAACAAATCAAGAAAGGCACTGCCTAAAGGCTTCTGTTATGTACATGCAGAACAATAGCACAGTATGTTATTTCCAAATTTATTGTTATTTGCAAACAGAAAACTAACCACTAGCTTTTCTGTGCTGTGCAGCCTATTGAAATTCTGGCTGTGATTTCAGCAGAGATTTTTCCATAAATAGCTCTGTACTCCAGTGGAACACAAACAAGCCCCTGAAAAGATCTAAAGTAAGGTCTTCTGAGGGGACTGTTTAGCT
Source organism: Phalacrocorax aristotelis (assembly GCF_949628215.1). NCBI lineage: Eukaryota > Metazoa > Chordata > Aves > Suliformes > Phalacrocoracidae > Phalacrocorax > Phalacrocorax aristotelis. The sequence goes on from NC_134299.1 coordinate 4,768,723, forward strand.
GATGTTATTATTGTGTACTTCAGTGTAGGTACTATGGGGGATGTGAGGAATGTTTATTTTGGGGGGGCCCGTCAGCAGGAATTGAGAAATAGTTACTGATCCAAATTAGATGAAAGGACTCATGAATCACCTGGCTCCAGCATGGCGGGGGGAGGGGGAAGAGGTAATATACATGAATGAACATAAGCAGAGGCAGGTATGTTTTCCTTTTACCATTGAAGTTTGGGGGGTTGGTTTTGTTCTTTTTTTTAATAAAAGCCATTACATAATGACTTTAGGCATTATTAGGTAATGTTTCAAGTAAATACAACTTGAAATAGAAATTATTTATTCTTCCAGTGAACAGACATCCAAACTAAAGCATCCTTTTAAAATGTTTTCTGATTGGAAGTTTGGTTATGTGAATTAATACACAGCTGTTTTTGTAGGGCAGGATTTTCAGTGCCATGTGGGTGAATGTCCTCTTGAATAAGTAGTACTACAGGGGCAACTTCCGTGTAGATGTGTTTAGTGACAATTGGTGTCAGCTATCTTGAGAGAGGTAATTTGTAGTCTTGAGAAGAAGCATGTAAACATTCTGTGAATTAGAAGAAGTGGTGAGGAAATACTTCTGTGATTTGTCTAGTTGATAGGGCTGATTTTCTGCTAGTCCTGCTGCTACTAAATATTTTTTTTAACAAAGCAGAAATCCCCTTTTAAAGGGAATCAAAGAGCATGAAACTAACTCCGGTGTTTGTGAAATCCATGCTCCTAGTGGTAGGCTCTTCAGTGTCCTTCTCAGCCCTGGGTTATCAAACAAATGTGTTTATCAGCTGTCACAACAGAGTGAGGATGGTATCACAGAGCGTAGGGCTGACAGGGCCTTGGGAGCTTGTTAGTATGTTCTCTAAATGCAAGTCTTTCAACTATACCTACTACTACCTACTGTTGGATGTTTATTAAAAACCTTCATCTGTGGAGATTCTGCAGTCTCAGAAGCATATCTTTGAGAGCTTAGCTACTTGTAGTCTTGAATGACTTTTTTCATGATGTCTCATATCACTTTTGGTGAAGGAACACCCAAAATTTCTATATGGGGATTGTATGTTGCTCTTGACTGGAAATTAGCCCAGATACCTGTACAAGACAGTGCCTTCATGCTGTTAACTGGATATAACTTAGTGGGAAGAACAGCTTAAGTGTTGTCACTTTTTCTTTTTTAGGGCCTGGATAGTACTTCTGAGCTTGTTGAGATTCCCGTGCCCCCAACACTCTTTTTCGTCACTCCTAGGCATGTTGAGAGCAGTTACCTAAGAAAATGGAAGTATAAATAAAACAGCTAGGCAATACAGCAAAGCACTTACAAGGGGTAATTAGCCTGTTTTTGGAGAATAGATACATTGCTAATGTTTATCACAGTGGGAAGAAATACAGCTTGAATAAAACTTATTGCAATTCTTTTAATGCATTTTGAGGGATCCTCATACTATGTATAACTTGTATTTCATAGCATGTTTTTTGAGAATTATGTAGCACCTGAGTAAGCATTATTTATACTCCTGAAGGAGCCTAGTGAGTATGTAGTGTGTGACTTAGCTCTAAGAATACAGGTTTTCCAGAGAGCAGTGGCTTGAGATGGAGTTCTGGTGTCCGGAGTCTTCACTCTTTATATGCTGAGCAGGATGGCCTTTACCTGCAAGTTGGCAGTAATGTTTTCAGAGGTCAGAAGTGGCAGCAGTGTTCTCCTCTGAATACAGACTATTTAGTTTCTCTGTTCTGGCATAAAGTTTGTTCTGGAAGATCAGTAAACCTGCATTTTTGTCCTCAACAGTGCTAAAACTGAGATGTTACTTTCTTGGAAATTAGGTATGCAGAAACAGTTTTGCTGTCGCTTTATTAATGATATGTTGTAAAGTAAAGCTCTGCAGGCAGAAACTACGTTGGAAAAGTCATGTACCAATTCCTAAGGCTAGACAAATGCTGTGTTAGAGCAGCAATAATCAAATCTGTTATTTGTCAGCCTTTTTGTCTCAATTCTCCTTGTATTAATCAGCAAGTGCCTCAGTTTTGTGAGTGATAGCAACAGAACATTGAGGCACCTGAGGGGATCTTGTATGAAGTAATTGTGGGCATGAGGTTAGTTCCTGCTACAGTTAATTTTGCTCCCCTATAATTAGGTATGTGTGATCTGTATGCGATTGTACAAAGGACAGAAGTGACGAGTAACTGCCCGACTAAACTCTACACAATGCGAATGTAACTTAACCTTTCGGTTATCTTTGTCCAGGAAGACCTCTCATAAATCAGCGTAGGTTTTGCTGGCTGAACAGTGATTCTGTCATGGAAGTACAACTAGTGTGGACTGTGTATCGTACTGCTTAGTACAGTTACTTTGTTTAAAGGATAATGTATGGTTGAAAGGCACAATCCCTGTAGTAGTACATGTTTGAAACGGGAAAATTCAAAGGGGAGGAAGCTCTTTTTGTGTGTGTGTCATTTAGTGAATTATCACTGTCTGCAGTAACATTTAAGTCTTCCTCTGTAGTATGAACTGTAGAAGCAGAGAACGCTGACACTGCCCGTTTGTTTCCCCCTTCAAGCAAACCATAGACTCCATATTCTGCAAGGCTTACATTTTAGCTCACATTTCACTTGGGGTTTAAAAAAAAAAGTTGGTTTTAGGTAGAGTCTTATTGCTGCAGCACCAAAGAACACATTTGTTTTCAATTTTTTTAGTGTATTTAAGCCACTCAAGGAAGGCTTGGTTATGTGACTTCTGGGCTGTTACAAACTTTGTTGAAGGCCAGAACTCCCTGGCACTCGATTGAACCCTAAGGTTTTGGACTTCTTTAGTTGCATCTGAACAGGGACACAATCTTTGCAGCCTAAGTGAAACTGATGGGTGCTGTGACAAGAATGGGGCACAAACATACCTAGACCAGATATGTAAAGTGTCAGATGGCGTTTTACGTAGTAGATGATGCTTTCAAAAGTTAAGTATTATAATGCCTTCGGGTTTTTAAACACAGCTGTTGCTTAGGTAGTGTATTTTCCTCTACTTCATGTTTCTGTTCTTCTAGTTTGTATTTCACATCAAAGACATCCTTTCTGACAGAGTGATAAATGGCAATTTAATTTAGGGGTGCGTAGCCTCTGAAGGGGGTGTTATCCAGAGGCTGGAAACTACTGCACAGTCTCTTTTTTGATAATCCTAACCTTGAGTGAAGGGGAGTTCTCATTGCAATCCAAAGGGGGTTGATGCGAAGCATGCTCAGCAGGAGGGCCGCTCTTTTCTCCTTTCCCTGCCTGAAGATACATTTAAGTTTCATAGGTTGGAATCTCTCAGCAGAATTGTGTGACGTTTAGACAACTGAACCCCATGATAGCTTTCCCATTGAACAGCTGGCTGGTATTTAAAAATGCTGAAGTGTTGGATTTGCTGTTGATTACCTTTTTGTTGAAAAGCAGAACAGTTCTGGTTGGAGAGAGGAAAGCTTGTGGACCAACTTGAGTTTTTTTCTTTCTTTTTTTTTTATTGTAGAGTATTGCAGTGGCTGCAAAGGACAGCCTCAAGGAGAAGCTGTGACCTTTAACTGCTTATTCCTAGTTGTGAATCAATGTTCTAGTTCCACAACCTGTGAGATTATTTACCCGCCTTTCTAAGGTTATTTAAGACGGGTACCAGCAGTGGGTCTGGATTTCTGCCACTTAGGCCTCTTATGTTTATGATATTAATAAACTGGTGTCAAATGTCCTGGGAACGGGTGATGCAGGTTGAAAGACCTTTGTTTCAGCCAACAATAGACCTGAATTAGTGTGAATAGGAAAAGCAAATAGCCACTTCCTGTCATATTTTAAGGAATACTTGAGTTTGGGGAAGCATGTGTATTAAGAGATTTAAACTAAATGCTCATCATTTGCTCCCCCCCCCCCAGTAAAATATTCCCTGTATATGTATGCATATCTATTAGTCTTTCTAAATATGCTTGCAGTACTAAAAGTCAGGCAGAATCCCATTTATTTGAATAGATTCTTTAGGGCGATATTCAGGGGAAAAACCCTAAACCTACGTAACGAAGATCTAAAGAGGGGAATTGCCTTAGTTGTTGCTTTCCTAACCAGGTTTGTTCCTCAGGTTAAAACACAGAGGCGTCTTGCAAAGACTAGAAACAATTTGAATTAAAATTGTCTGGGTGGTGCTTCAGACCACCTTGAGGTTCAGTTGCCTTTCACAGGGTATTGTAAAGGTCCAGAACAATGCTGTTTGTGGTTTCAAGGCAGAGGATGCCTTGGGAGACTCAAGGGAATTCTTGTCTAATCCCTTATTATTGAGTTTGAGGTATTTTCAGGCTGACCTAGCCTGTGTTGAGTTGAAAAACGGCTCTGTCTTGAACTGGTGATGTCTCGACTTTGCAGTGACTTGCAGACTGAATTATTTGGATATTGGTAGTCTTCCAGAGTTGCGGCGGACTATCAGAAGCTTCACACACATCCCCACAATGCCAGGACGGGGGGGATCATAGTGTAGATCAGCTTAGGTGTATGTGTAAAATACACCCTCAGAGGTCCTAGTAATACATAGGTGAAGGCAGCTCCCGAAGGACTTGGAAACTACTGACAGGGCTACAGCTCGTGTTTCGCTAGTTCTGCAGTGTGTTACCTTTTTTACATTAATTAATGCTGGAGCTAGGTTAACCTTATTAGTTAAACATGCAGTACCGAAGTGTGGGCAGACAAGTCAGCCGTAGTTTTTTGTGGTGTTTGCATCTGGACTGATCTGCTGTAAATGCATTTAGTTTCCTGCTTCTCTGAATGCCATTAGACTGACTGTCCCTTGCTCTGTGCCCCTAGTTAGATGATGTCTGGCTTAGGGGCGAGACGAGGTGCTGGGAACTCTTGGTTAGCAGCTTTTCGTGAACTAAAGATAGTTTACATATCATACGGACAGGTAAATGCACATACTGCTGTGGTCATTTTATTCTCTTTCGCCTAGTGGAAAAGGGGATTTACCTATCTGTTTCCTATGCATGTGTTCTGAAAGGAACTGCAGTAATGTCTTAAGGTTTAAAAATAGAAAGTAATTAATCAAGGTGATGAGGGTTAATGATTTCTATCCAGAAACCAAACAGCTTTGCATTTGTTTATATATAGAGAAAGTTCTTCTATCTGCTCTTGTTAGGAGTTTACTATGAAAAGTCCTCTCATATTAATTTTTGAAGCGCTTATTAATAACTAATTTGGGGTTAAAAAAAAACCCCAAACTATTTAGTGCTCTCATCAGATGACATCTTTTTAAGGCACCAGTTCAAGATTGTTTTTAGCTAACATATACTAGCCCTATAGTGGATTTTGTTCGTCTTCTGTAGGTTTATAATGAAGTTTGCATAAAAGGAATTACAGAATGCAGTGCCAGATCTGGAGAGCAGAAATAAAACCTCTACAGTCAGATATAGCCCAGTGGTTACAGTAATTGTGGTACAGGTGTTGCTCCACCAGTTCCATGGTGGATCACAGTGCTCATACTAATTTTAGTGTGAATGCTTTCACTCCCGTCACAAAGGTCAAACTTAAAAAAACCAATTTTATGTCACTTTAAGCAGTAGGAAGCATGGACCAATGGGTTCACACTAGCATACCACACGTCTGTTTTCAGAGTGCTTTGACTTGCTACTGTTTGTCATCTCTGTTTTCTCTAATGCCACCGCAGGTGTCTTGGAGTCATGTATGCTGGAGACTTTGAATTTCCTACTATAGATGGAGACAGGAAGCCAGTGGTCTGAGGTTTAAATCAATTTCCTTTCTTCTCTAGCAATGCCAAATTCTGATCTTGTTTAGGAAACAGTTGTAAGTGTACGTTTGTGAAGACTCTACACATAGACCAAAATGCACTTAAATGGCATTTTGGTTGTGGGCTCAATAGCCTTTTGCAAATACAGCTGTGCTGTCTGGAGATGTGGTTGCTTCTGAGCATGTTCCTTGCCCACCCCCACTCAGCAGATTTGCTCCTATAATGCCTTCAGTTCAGTCTTAATGAACTCTCTTAGCAAAAACCAAACTGCTTAATGTAACTGAAATGTGTCAGGGATCATTGACAGAAGTTCGAGGCAGTGGTAATGTCTGTTGGAGGTGGGGATTATAGTGTTCCCTGTAGTGATTTCTGCTACTTGTGAAAGTTGGTGGTGTTTTAGCTCACTTGTTCTTTGGCCTTTTGCCTTGGTCTGAAAATGGACCATGAGGGAAACTGGTGGTAAGTATGATGGTGGAAACTTGACCTGAATGGAGATGTTGAAGTTCACTAATGTTGGCCCACAAACAGCAGTTGCCGGGTGAGGCACAGCAACTGTTTACCAAACACAAGAATTAAATTGTTCAGTATGCTACTCTGCATGCAACTTAGATTGTAATATTGAACACAGAGTGTGCTTTCTGTGAATTGTGTTTAAATGAGGAAGCTGCTTTGATATCATGCTTAACTTCAGATCACTTAAACGTTTCTGAATGCTAAGGAGCCGCTTCTCCAGATGAGAGGCGCTGTGTTTCAGAGATTCTGTTCCCTGCTTTGCTATTACCTTGGTAAAATACTTCATCTGAGTATTCACCGTTATTCCAACTGGTAAATGGTTTTGAGAGTCACTTCTATTTCCATTCTGTTCTCTGCAGTTCTAATGTCATCTTCTCACTATTGCTTTGCAGACAGGAGCAGCTCCCGTTGTGCAGGGCAGATGGGTTTGGACTTGTATTCCTCTCTGAGCGTTGAGCCTAGTAAAGCTATTTAGGAGAATTACTAGCCTTACATAAAACCAATGGCAACAAGATTAAGCCTGGTATCGCTGTATTATTTCAGTGTGAGGGAATGGAAGTTTGCTGCGCAGGAACTGCTGTTTTTTCTAAGAAGGCTTAACAAAAAGAGTTGTTTGCATAAAGTTACAAACCCACATAATAACGTTGTTTTGAGCTGAGTACTTATGTTATCTCTAGACTATCTAAGAATATGTTATAAACGCACCTGTAAATTCAAAGCCATCCTAATACGCATATAACCTATGAAATGGTTGTCTTGGAGTACTGGTTCCTTCCCTTAGCTTTTATTGTTTGTGCTTCCACTAAAACAAGTGACTGAATTAAAGCTCCTACTTCTGATGGCTGGTGACAATAGTTCTCTACTGTCATTGCTAGTACGTAGATTGGACAGCATAAAGAGTGACCTCAGAAGGATGTGGCGTACTCAAAGGTACTATGCTGAGCCATGCTTTGCTGTTGAGGAGCAGAGCCCTGCTTACCTATGGCCCACTGTGAACTAAATCAGTGGTAAGGTAGGCGGGCATCCGCCCTGCTCATGTAGCTTAGGAAGCTTTATCGCGAGGGGCCCAGCCTTTATTTTAGGGAACTGAATAGGAAGTTAAGATGTGTAGTAATAATAATAAGTCACTCAGGCTTTCATATAGAAAGTTGAACTCCTAGTTGAACTAGGACTTGCTGTTCCTTCTAGAAAGTGATACTTTTCCTCAAAGATGGGCAAAGAAGGGGAGAAGAAAGAGTGAATAAAAGAAGAGAAATGGGAATATAGGAAAGTCCAAGAAATGGCGGGAAAGTGGGTTTTAGGGCTGTTTGACAAGGTTTATATTTGGTTATTTTACTTAGAGTATTTTATGCAGTGAACTTCAGACGTGAAGTACTACATATATTTGCTATTTGGAGACTTTTACCCTGTGAGTGTATATTACACATAGATACATATGTAAATAGGACTGGGAGAGTCTCAACATTTAAATGCATCTTTACCGAACAGGACTAGGATGCTTGTAAAATCCATGGGAAAAATTATGAGTTCGTGGTGATAGCATATTTTGTTTCTCACATCACAGGGCCTGGAGCACTTAGAATGAACGTGGATACTAGAGAGCATTCTGTAAATCTTTCTCCCTGCGTGTAGGTTTCCCAGATTTGCACAAGCCAACAGAACCAGCTTAGTTACTGTCTGCTGCTTGAGCTGTGTCTTCGGCTCCCGCATATTTGTGTTCTGACACTGGTAGAGCCAGCGGCAGTGTGAAGCTAGCTGGCCATCATACAAATTCCACTCCCCTCTCTGTTAAGGTGCTTTGTGTGCTCTTTGCGTGCAGCAGTACTTGCAGGGCTAATACTTGGGAGAGAACAAGTAACCAGCTTGCAATACTTCATGGCACAAGGGAAAATTCTCACCACCAGGGTAACTCCTTTCTTTACTTCTGTGGTGCATGTATTTCATCTGGTCCTCATATTTCTGAGGAATTACTAGATATTTTCATTCCTAGGAGAGGGCATTAAAATATATTTAAAGGACCTCTGGAATGACTCTTGAGAAATAAATTGAACAGTAGGAATGCCTTATCCCAGCTGCCTTTGTTTTTGTTGCCTAGTCACTTCTGAGAGACGAAATGAATGCAGAGAATCACTCTTGAAAGTGAATGAAGAAAAGGGAAATGAAGTCAATAGTAAAACTGGTCATGGTAACTTTAAAGTGTACAATCCTTGTATCCCCTTCCCCCTCTCTACACACACAAATGAGGGATGAGGCTGGAATGTAGAGGGTATTTTCTCTTATTCTATCAGTACTAAAAAGTGCTTGCCATTTTCCTCTCTTATTCTTTCCCTGGGGCATATAGCTGTGGTATCCTGTGTTGGGAGCTCTCTTCTCTGTGAACACACATGTATAGTCACTCTTAATCTTATTTCAACAGCCTTCCTGTTCGCTTTGAGATTAACGCTTCACTATCTAACTTCAGAGACTTAATACACAATATATTAGGATTCTTGGTAAGTGTGGTAAATCAAAATCATGCAGACAATGGGGTGATGTGGGAATGACTCAGACATTCAGAGTGCATTGTGCAGCTTCTTAAAATATTTGAAGCCTTGGAGGAGCTTTTGTTTTCTCTCTAGTGTTTTTGGTTGTGTTCCCCCCACCCCCATGAAGTACATAACTCCAAAACAAAATCATTACTGGAAACAAGGAAGTCCAATAAAAAGTCAAAATCTTCTGCCATTAGCTGGGATTTGAGCTTGAGTTTTTGGAAGTTGCATCTGTTTAGTAATCTGAAGCAGGAAGGTTTTGCTTCACCCTGGATTAGAAAGGACCAAGCAATTCACAAGTGATTTCCAGATACTTAAGGTCTGCAAGTTCTCCTGGCCTGATCCTCTTGCTCAGTTTTGAGCTTGTTGGCTTTATCTTTAGAGATAATCTAGGAAGAATGGCTCAGGTATGCTCAGTAATTGTGCGTTGAAGTAAAATACTTCACTGTCTTTATCCCTCATGATGTTTATCCTTTCCTGTGCTGCTTCCTCAGTTTGAGGTTTTTTGAGCTTCCTTGGATTTTTATTACTACTACTAAATGGGTTTCTTAATGCTTCCCCATTCCAGACAGTTTCTGAAGTATCCTTGGACTGCTCAGTTGATGTTAACTAAACACGTTCTATACTTAGGTCTGGAGAACTGAGGTAGTGGGCTCTGCATCTGGTCAGTCAATTCTTTTTACTCCTTAGGACAGAATTACCAACCTATAAGTAATCTGCTCGACATTATGCATGAGATTTGAGTTGCTCCTTTGGAAAATTCCAGAAACAGTATTTGGAGCCACTGGGAAGGTGTATAAACAATGAAGACATACCAAAATGCTTTTTAAATACTACAATTCTTTGTTCAGTCCTTGGAAACATCAGGAGATTGCTCCACGTGTGTAAACATACTGATTTACTTGCTCTCTGCTTAGGCAGCAGATCAACGTGATTCCAAAAACTTGCACAGAAACCTTTTAGGTCTGGTGAAATAAAGACGCTCTTTGTTCACTGCCATGATTGACTTGCTGCTGTAGAGTAGGTGACATGTTTTGCCTACCAAGCATGTTTTATAAGCAGAGTTTATATAAAGTTCATGGTACATTAAAATAGATAGCCTCTTCTGTACTAATAAAATAGCTTTTATTCTATTATTGGAAACAAATTCAATACAGAATTGCTTTTCAAGTTCACAATGGGCCTTCTGGAACTAAGTCATTGGATTACAGTAGTTTTTTGCTTGTTTGGATTGATAAAGCTGTTTTCTTCCCTTATTCCATAGACTTGTTGACAGTGGTAAAACTTCAGCACAGCCCTTTCTCTAGTATTTCGGAAAACTTGCTCGTGATCGTGCACATGTGGTTCTTGTTCAGCATTAACTGGGAAGTGTGGAAGGCCCCAAAGTGTGAAAATGCTTTAATATCCATCACTGGTTTTTTCTTATTGCAAACGTTGCTCCCCTTTAAAGGGGGATAAGGCATTTGAGATCTGTCAGATTCCTTTATTCATCTATCTTTCAATAGCGTAATCTGCCTATTTTCATTTGCACTTGCGAAAGATGACCAGTTCACTGGCCCAGTGCCACAGTTCCTGTATCCTGCCTGACACGGCAGGTGAATTACACAAAAAAAGCATAAGCTGGTGTAATTATGACTAAAAAATCTGAAATGGTGATGGTTATCTTCAGAAGCCCACTAGGATGCAAGTCAGGTTTGTGTTGAGTGGCTGTTGTCTTGCAAGACGATTAATCAGCAGGAATATGTGCCTGCCACTGGTTCAGAATTGCTTGGGAGCTTCTGGTCTGTCTTCCTTTCATGTGGTGAACTGTGAATGTGTCATTTGAAACATTACCAATACTTTGAGGCATGTCTTCCCCCTGCACTGTCCCATGCTGTCCTCTGCCAAAGCTAGACACCTTGGTTTGATTTCTTTGGTTCTTCAGGTTCCTGTCTCCATGTTTGCCATGGGAAAAGCTAGTCTTACTTGAATCTAGTGAAGGATAAGTGTCCAAACCTTGCAGTGGTTTTGAATTCTGTTGCAGCACTTAGTGAAGTTGAATCATGGAAGCAATACCTAAAAAGCTTAAAGCAGGTTGTGAAAATAAAGATGATGTGCAGAAGAAAAGGCAGCCTTGAAAGCAGTTGCAAGAAACTATGTTGTTGCTGCTGTATCTGGGTGAACTGTCAGGAGGTTTTGAGGACTCCTGGGAAAGCAGCAGCTCTGCCCTGTTGGTGTGTGCCGATAGGTGAGGGACCAGAAGCATCTCCTTACAGTTTGGTGGGATTTCTAAGATCAATGGCTTGGTTTGGCTGTAGTATGTTTTGTTTCTTTGAGGTAGGGATACAACTGTACAATAGTTCTGGGTTTGATTATAGTGTTTCACTCAACCTGCTGCAAAACACTTTCCCTTGGTGATGTACGTGTGTGCCAACAGTAAATGGACTTTGAGTTGTGGAGGTGACTTCCCCCCCTCCCACCCCTTTGCTTTTAGATCACTGAATTTCATTATTGGGAAGCATTTAGTCTCAGAAGTGTTTCTACAGTGTTGAGAAGTGTCTATGAGGGGATATTTAAGTGGAACTAAAGGACAAAGTATACATCTGTGCCAAGAAGTACTTTTAAAAACTACAGTAACCCCTGAGCTGTCTAACCCAAGTTACGCAAGAGGGAGAAACGTAGTATGGGTGTTGCAGATATACTACAGGAACGAAGATGTACATTTCTGTCCTGCTCTTTGCTTTTGTCAGAATGATGTCTTCATCTTGTGTTTGATGTTGCCCTGTTGTGTTTCAAAATCTCAGCATTTGAAATGTCACACTTCATCTTGGTGTCAAAGATGTCTCAAGATGCCTGGGGGGAGGAGAGAGACAAATCTGATCTCTCATGGGTAACTTTGTGGAAGTGTATTAACAGATAATGCTATCTAACTCTGCCCTATGAGGGGTATGGTTATCAGATAAGGTTTTGGTGGTTCTTTATCTCTGATACTGGTGCTAGAAGAGGAGGGCATTGAAATTAATTCAGCAGTAAACAGTAGAATGCAGTGTATTTCAAAAACCTGCCGGTGACAATAGGGCACCTATAAATCTGCTTCTCCCTCAGATATTCCTCCCTAGTGCTCCTTGTGTCCAGCAGGGATCATTTACAAGCTTCTGGACAGTGCGAGCAGCCCTCTGCGTTTGCAAGACTCCCACCTAGAGACTGTAGCAAAAATAGCATGCACAAAAGGGAGGAGGCAGAGAGAAGGCAGCGCGTTCTATAGATGCTCTTTTGCCCGTTGCAGCGCTGAAGGACTAAAATAACCCTAAATGTAACTGTCATGGGAATTACAGTTACTATTTGAAAAGGAAAAGATAACATTGATTTTATTTGGCAACGAGGGTGTTAATACAGATGAAAATCCACAAGCGAATCAGCGCGCTGCAGAAGATGAAATGCTTCCCCTGTCAATTCTCAAATACTATTAAATCCGCCCAGTTCAACACCAGTGCTTTGATGTCTGTCTCTTTCTTTGACCAAGGTATGGGAATACAGTATTCTTAACGGTGAGTTATTGGCTTTAAAATGTGTGGTCGGTTGCTTTGCTCTCCAGTACTGATTTTTGTATAAAAATCTGCATTTCAACCCTGTTGTGGGACTAGCTAAGCAGAAATCATTTTTTCTGCCTACTTTTTTAGCATGTTTGTTTTGTCCTTGGAAAGGGAACAATCCAAGATTACAGTGCAGAAGGCACATCAGATTCTATGGATGCAGCCTGAGTTTAAAAACTAATGAATAATTTTCTGTTGTGATTGCTGCTAAGGAATGTATTTTGTTTCTAATTTAAAACTGATCCAAGTACTTGAAAATATCTTTTTCATAGTGTCGATAAGACACTGGAGAGATTTGAGTACCTTGTCACCACTGACTGAGGCTGCTGGACTTTTTGGAGGTGTGGGGATGTAAGTACCAAAAGTTCGTTCATGCAGTTGAACCTATAGACAAAGCAGGACTTGTATCAGCTTGGAGATGACTGTTACCAAGCTCAGGTGATCTTAAAATAAATGGAAAAAACGAGAATGTCGAGAATTGTTACAGGAAAAGTTGCTAGCTTTCTGCTGTATGAGAGACTTGTGTAATTAAATAAATATATATTACAACAGCAGACCTAAGAAAATGGAGGGTTTATCCCTTAATTTAAGGCTTTTCTGGTTGTTGTTGCTGCTTGTTCTAAGGATAAGGCTTCAAGCCTAAGGCTTTTGACCTTGTAGAACTTCTCCGTGACGTTCACCAAACAAGCGCTAAGATGAATTTATCCATCTATTCTTAGATGGATATATAAGATTTTTAAAGCAGTTTTTTCTTTGCTGTTCTCCTTCCACATACATGCACACGTTTAGATCTGCTGATAACTTGCTGTATCATTTTCTCTGTTTAAAGACGGGCTTAGCTTGCAGTGTGAAATCCCTCAATGTTTTTCAAAACAGTAATTATTCTGTATACCTCTCTCTTGAGAGGTGAGTTATCTTGTTTTTCTTCAATTAATTGATAACTTCCTTAAGCTCATCTACCAGAGGATTACAGCAACGTGGTTTGCATTGTATGGAATAGGCAAAATTAGATTGCTTGGTTTGCGCTTTCTGCATACTGGATTTGATTAATCCTATGTTATCTTTATGCCCCGTTCACCTGTGAAAGGTACATATTGAATGCCCAGTCTTCATCTGAACGGTATGCAGTCTGAAGTCTTATAGACGTGAGATAAATCACTTCTTCTTCACAAGTACATGAACGAATGGCTAAAGTAACTGTTACCTTCCCGGGGGGAATTATGTGCGCTCAAATCAAGGTTTTTCTATGTGTAGTCTGGATCCTGGTTTATCTCCGTGCAAGCTTACATCATGTTTGTCCTTAACACAGTGTTGTTGAGAAATTTCAGCCTGTTCGTATTTCAACAGTGCCTGATAATCATGGCAAGGGAGGTTGATGGATATAGGAGCATCTTGTGTTTATATCCTTTGTTATATGGCAGTTTATGCTATGTATTAAACGACGACTGAGCCGTACGTACCTGCTCACGCCAAGAATCTGACTCTGCATCTTTTGCCTCTGTGTGAGGATTTTGCAGCTGAGTTTGGCCTGCTCGTTCAGGCTGTCTTTGCATTGTGCAGTTTTCAGACAGACACGGCTGCATGCTTGTAGCTGCTGTGTAATGCAGTTGTTAAGGAACAACAGGCCCATGTCCTCAGAGGCCACCGCCCATGTGTTTGGGACAACCCAAGGATGATGTAAGTTGCATTTTGGTGTTAGAATGAATAAGAGGAAAATCCTGCGTGTTTCACTTCCAAATTAAATAATTGCCCATTGCTGTCTGTGATAAGATAGCTTCCCTGATATGCTGCACAATAGTGTCTGCTTAAATTCAGACTGAGCATCTTTTGTTTAGCAGTAGCTTTTGGTCTGTAGAGCAGCAGGTACCAGACCTTTTTAAACTCTAAAACAGAGAATGAAGAAACCATCCAATAGAAAAAATGGATACGTGGTTTTATCTATATCAGACTGACATGAAAGCAAAACAGCCTGAAGACTTGCACGTGTAAAAATCTCAACTACTTTTTTTCTGCAGAAAATTAGGTTTATATAGTTGTATTGCAGTTTGAAGCTGGCATTCAAAGAATGGCTTGGCTTCTGATTCTGCCGTTTGAAAGTACGGGGGGCATGTGTATGTTTGCAAATGTGAATTGGTGCGCTTAAGCTTAAGTTGTAATTTGTCCTCTTTTTTCCCCTGTATGAAGAGATCAATGTGATCCTAGGCATGACTTTTTTTTGCCGATGTATATTCACAATTTAATTTTAGCACTCCTCATGGAAAAAAAACTTGTGGTAATGTAAACCTTCCTTATCCAGAAAAGATAGTCAAGTTTTTTAGAGACAGTCTGAATTTATTTCTTAATTTTCTGTAGCTGGTTTTGTTCCACATCCTTGCATTCCTTAGACACTGATGCCTGAACATCTCCACTCTAATACGTTTTGCCCTTAAGCTGTCAAATGTATACAGAGTTCTTAAAAAAAACCCAATCAAACCAACCCAGGCTTTGGTATCGTACAGATAATGATTGTATCCAATTTTTCTATCAGAAAGAATGGAAGAAATAAAGGTAAGAATATAAACATACACAGTCTCTCTCTGCTGTTACAGCACATTTCTATACTCTACCAGAGTAGCAGCCATAACAGAAAAACAGTTCTAAGAAGTGACAATATAAAACCTTTAAAAACATCTTAGTGCACAACACTGAACTTGTCACGCTGGCACAGTGAACTAGTAACTCGTTTCCAGATGTACAGATTAAAAAAATTAATTCTATATTTTAAAATAAATCCCTACTTGTATTTTATAGCTTAAGTATACTTAAACTGAAGTATGTGTTTTCTTCTTTACTTAAAATTGTAGCTTTCTTGGCCACTTAGTATTTAGAAGAATTATTAACTTGTGGGTTTTATTTCTGTTCCTATGCAGCGGATATAATTTCTACAGTAGAATTTAACCATTCTGGAGAGTTGTTAGCGACAGGAGACAAAGGAGGTAGAGTTGTCATCTTTCAACAGGAGCAGGAGGTGAGTGCTAACTACTTAAAGTAATTTAATGTTCTCTTCTGTTCCTGTTTGTTCTCTTTTTCAAGAAAAGGAGCACGCTTTTATAAAAAACTTTACACAAAGTGCATGCCTGTGTAATAAGGGTTTAAAATAATGAAATTTAAGAGTGAAGGCATTATTGTGAACTTTGTGACACTGTTAGAAATTAATGTCTCTTTGAACACTCTTAAGCAGTGGTCTGAACAGTGTTTAAAGTGAAAATGAGAAAGGGTGGGGGTAGGGCACAAAAAGACTTTGGAGAAGCTAAAGGTGGTTATTTGACAATGACTCGACTTGGCTGTGATGATTATTCCAGATTATGCTGTAGTTGGGGAAATAAAAGTTGCCCTTAGTGAATATGTAACTGTGACCTAAGATGTCCTTTTCCCATTCTGATACCAATCAGGTAAAAATCATAAAATCATAGTAGCAAAGGTATCTTATCATTTTATACTTGTTCTTTTGGTCCATGCAGAATTCTACAGACAAATCTTCTAATGCCCGGAAAGGGCCTCTACTCCCACGTTAAAGGTGGGAGAGCTGAGTTGAAGTGCTTGATTTTTAACTAAGGCCATAGCTGGAAGTTGACTTGGTTAGAATTTATTTCAGGGCGAGGATCAAAAGGCACTTCTTTCATCTCACTGCCTAGAAAAGTCACACTGTTACTTCCGCCCTTTAGTGTTTCATTCAATTTCAATACTAAAAATCCCAAACTTTAAGAACTCCACAGTTCCCCAGAACTAGTTGCTTCCTGCTGGTACGCAGGCAATTCGAGTGCAGTATCTTCTCTTTACAAATAAATCACTTTGGTCAGCTGGTGCCACCTAGTGGGATATTCCTGACTGACTGGCCTCTTCCGAAGCTTTTTTTGGCCGGAGTCTGAGATGAGGGTAGTATGTAGAGTATCCTTACTCTTCTTCCGGTTGTTTTGGGCACAAACTCTTGGGTTTTTTTTTCCTAAGTCTGAGTTTTAGCTTGTGTCTTTTAATGATCCTTTGCTTCAGCGTACCTTAAAGCTTAAATTGCTAATTGCCTGTTTTCAACTGAGTTGTCTTTAAATGACTACTTCTGGTCTTGCTGCATAACCCATGGCTCATATCCTTATGACCTGTGAGTCTAGGTACAGTAAGAACCACCTGGGTTATCAGATTAAGTTGCACAGAATTGTTTTTGGCATAATTTTGAGTCCTCTGTGTTTAGAGAATGAACAATGGGGACAAGATTCCCTAATGCATTAGCAGTTAGTTCCGCCATATCCATGACTATCTAGAGCAAGTTTTATACGTGAGAGTATCTAAAAGACAATTGTTAAACTATTATGGCTGAATTTATGTATCACTGTCATCACACTGTATTCCAGAGTGCTTTAAGACCATACATACAGGAAGGAAAACACTAAAACACAAGTGCTCTGTATAGAGTTATGCAAGCGAGTGTAACCTTACCCAGGGCCAAAACGCTGCCACCTCTGGACTGGAATGTGGCAGCCCTTCTGCAATGCGGAGCAAGGGACACTACAGAAGTACCAGGCAGGAAATGAATATTGTATCTAATTGAAACCGAAGGAGGAATTTGCGTAGGCAGCCTGTAATTACCTAAATTGGAATTTAACATAAGGCACTTGGGCCAACACCTCTTCTTGTTTTGATTTGGGGTTTTTTGTGAGTGCCCTGAGATGGTCTGATGGTTTAAATTTTGCTTTTATCCCAAGGATGGATTTAATATATTATTGGTTTTATATATTATTCTAGTCCTGTAGAGTTTTACTGGAATACACAAGTACATTTAAGACCCAATCATTATGGTAACTATGGAATTGAAGGAAAGTTCGCTGAATCACGACCAGCATTTCCTAAAGCACAATAGATTTATTTCAGAAGTCGCCTGTTCTCTGCAGTGACCCTGGTTAGCTTGTTAGGTCTAACTGAAACTTAGAACAAAGTTCCTTCCGTTCCCTAGGGTGGGAAGGCCAGTATAATTGATAGGTGTGGTACAATATTCTAGTGCCAAATTTTATTTCTAAGCATTTTGTCCAATTTTCCCTCCCCCACAGCTTATTGTAAAATGCCAGAATTGCTGCCAGCTATTAATGTAAGGGTGTGAAGCAAGAGAAAATGACGCAAGGAATGTGACAAATGTGGGCTAGCAAGGATCCTATCAAGAGTATGTTTTAGTGAGGTATTAAGGGATGAGATGAATGATGGACATGAGACACACAAGACAAGGAAGGAGCAAAGTCCCTAGTCAAGAATATATCACAGGAAAGGCATCTGATGGTGCAACCTCTTGAAATGGGTGGAACAGGAATACGTCACAAAATTAAGCTTGCATTAATTTCAGGTACACCTAGTGAGCGCTATTTCAGAGATGGTTCCAGTTTTCTGTCACCTTACTCCTTGGAGGGAATGTGAGGTTCAGTCCGTGCAGTGCAATATTAGTGCTAGGAAGCCACTGCCTAAACATAGCTTTTAGAAATCATGCAAGTTTGGAGATTTTCTCGGTTTTCCAGACAGTTCCATCCTGAACAGGCCAACTGCAGGTGCGACTTTAAATGTCAGAGATGTATTCAGCAGAGGTGTTAAGCTCCCCCCACCCCCCCCGTCTCTAGAATGAAGAAGAAAAAGCTACTTAAGCAGTTTAGAAGGTCTCAGGCAATGTGGAAATGAGCTGCTTGTATAAATTTAGAGGCGACGTGGGATTTCCGTAGTGTGTCTTGCCAGCCAAACTTGCCCACAGAGCGGATTTGCCATACGTGTGGCTGTGTAGTGCTCTTGGGGGAATATTCTCCTTAAAAAACAAAGGTGGAAAATCTAAGATGAGAGAGTGATGAAGGTTTTTGAAATTTGTTTTTAAAAGAGAAAGCTTATGCCTAGAATATTTAGGCAAAATGTTAGTTCGTAAGTTCAGCTGCTCAGAATGAATATGAAAACTTCCTGGAGATACTATTCATGTGGCTGAGAGGATTTTCTGGAAACTTTAGGAATCAAAAGCTGCTGCAGTAACTGTCTTTTCTCTGATACTTTCTTAGCCAAATAGTAGAAACTCTAATCAAGTTCTTGAAAAAGAGATGATCCTTACTTCATCTGTCCTACAGGGTCGTTAAAATAAGGCAAGTTGTAGACTAAAGGATACTCGGGGCAAACCTGGCATAGGCAACACCAGAGTGTAGAAGTCTTAACCTATTCTTATGCTCGTTAGAGTTTGCCTGTATATCTTGCTGCATAAATACTTAGTTCTGCCTTCTGCCTGCAGCCTTGAAAAGCATTGTGTACAATGCATACCTATCTTGATCATTTAATTCTCTTTTCAGAACAAAACCCAGTCTCACAGTAGGGGAGAATACAATGTTTACAGTACGTTTCAAAGCCATGAACCAGAGTTTGACTACTTGAAAAGTTTAGAAATTGAAGAGAAGATCAACAAAATTAGGTGGTTACCCCAGAAAAATGCTGCTCAGTTTTTATTGTCTACAAACGGTAAGCTATGACTTAGTAGTTAATTTTGCACGGTAACCTGTTGTTACATAGGTTTGATTTAGGATTTTGTCTAATGCACTCCACTTTCAAAAGGCTGGAAGAAAGCTGGTTTTAAACGCAAGTGTCTAGGGATGTGGCTACGCAAGGGTTAGGCTGTTTAACTCTGTTTAGCGGCTGTTCTGGCTTCACTGGATGCAGAAGCCCCATAGCATGGGGTGGTATATTAGTCATTTCTGATTCGGTTGCTTTATAGCAAAGGGGCTTAGCTAAGCTGTCGTTCAGTATCTCCTTATCTGTGTAACTGTGTGAGAGCTTATATTAGTCATTCATAACAATCCCGATTTAACTGAAACTTGCTATAACTTTTATAAAAAGAGCAAACTGTGGAGGTGGTCTTTTAAATGCTTTTTATCTTGTCTTGTTTTCTGCAAGCAGTATTTTTGTCTTTTTTGGTACATGTAGGTGGTCTTGTCTTGTTTGAAGGCTTCATGTTAAACTGCATCAACTTGAAGATTAGTATCTTTGCTAGAGCTTTGGTTTGAAACTCTGGCTGTTTATTTTCAGATAAAACAATAAAATTATGGAAAATCAGTGAAAGGGACAAAAGACCAGAGGGTTATAATTTAAAGGAAGAAGATGGACGGTATAGGGATCCTACTACAGTTACAACACTACGGGTGAGTAGTTCGTGCTCCTGTGAATAGGCCGTGTTCAAGTGATTTCTCCTCCCCCTCCCCGCCGGCACACAGGTTAGCCTCTATCTCAGTGAGCAGCTGCCCCATCAGATTCTTAACTCCATATTTTCTGTGATGCCAGTTGGCAGACACACTTATTTCTGGGGTGATTTTAAGGTATTTTAATCGGCTTGGTGTGTTGAAGGACTGTGATTGAGTGCTAACATGTTTGTAGTACGTTTGCATCTCAAACTTCCGTTGCTTTGTATTTTGCAGGTGCCAGTATTCAGGCCCATGGACCTCATGGTTGAAGCTAGTCCACGAAGAATATTTGCCAATGCTCACACGTATCACATCAATTCCATCTCCATTAATAGCGATTATGAAACGTACTTATCTGCAGATGACTTGCGGATTAACCTGTGGCACCTAGAAATTACAGACAGAAGTTTTAGTATCTTTTTGCATTGTTTTATGTGATGGGAACAGCTTGGCTACAACAAAACTGTTGGATTGTATTTCCTTTCCTGAAAAGCTTTTTAACTAGCATGTTTGTCCATTTCCTGGTTATTTCTCCCTAGCAGTCGTAAGGACTTCTGGAGAGGTGGCTGCTCAGCACGAGCAATATAAGGAGAGCTAGGCATTTGCATGGCAAGAAACACACTCCAAAAGGAGAAAAAAACTTCAGGTTTCAAGTTAGATGGGCGGTGCTGGGAGGCAGCATTACTGTAAGCTATCTTGTGAAAATTTCCTTGACTTGCAGTAGGAAGCAAGTCAGAGGAGTGCCTTTCTTATCTCTTGCATGTGCACCTACAGGGGTTGCAGGCAGTAGGATCATAGGAGTATGCGTTCAGTCCCATCGCCGGGAGCAGAGATTTGTGGACAAATCGGCAGGATCCTGAGCAGAAATCACACGTGCCTTCTTTATAATGTAGCAACGTAATCAGAATTGAAGCAAAATAAAGTTCTATGTGAAAAAATGTAGGTGACGCATATGTAGTGTAAAATTAGTTACTGCTGAAGCGGAGCAAAAAAATTAAGCAGGTTTTTGCTGTTTTAAGAATTAACTTTGAACTGATACAGAATGCAACGTTCCAGTCTTGCTTTCTGGACAAATCATGGGACTTGATTTTAACTTTTATGCAGTTTGTGACTGGGTCCCACAGCCTTGGCATGGAAGTCTTGTCCTGCTTCCAAACTTCAAGTATTATTTTGCTTTTATTGGCTTGTTTTAATTCTGTTTGGCTATTTGAGATATACTTTGAACTGAAGAAGCATTGCTGAATACATTTAAAGCTGAAAAATGTGTTACAAAAAGAGAAAATTTCTTAACAAAATGCTGTAGATATTGTAGATATAAAGCCTGCCAACATGGAGGAGCTCACAGAGGTGATAACAGCTGCGGAGTTCCACCCAAACAGCTGCAATACGTTTGTATACAGCAGCAGTAAAGGAACGATTCGTCTCTGTGATATGAGAGCGTCAGCACTCTGTGACAGGCACTCAAAATGTAAGTTCTGCCCTGCATAGTTTGTTGTCTCTTTGTGGAATGTGATACCTCGCTGTTAGATGAAACTGAACACTCAGTGAGAACCTATTAAACACCAAAGAGCGTGTGTATTTGTATTGGATTTCTGTAGTATATTGAACGGATCTAAAACCAAAAATCAAAATAAATCTTAAAGTTAGATTCATATTTTTGCCACAGTAAAAGTAGTGAATAAAATTATTAGCAGCTTAAGCTGGGGAGCCTGCCTAGGCAGTAGGACTAGGAGTGGCTTTCTGCAGACTTCAGGTGGTGAGACACTGGTTGAGTTTGGTTTGTAGTTGATGCCTGGTATCTTACATGTGTGAGAGAAGACTCTGAATATTAGTGAGTAGTTCACTTCACTAAAAGCTGACCTTGACTTGCTACAGAAATAAAGTATTTCAGAGTATGGCAATGGTATTACAAGGTGTTCTCGCAAAAGCTGCTGTATGTGATGCAGGCAGGCTGTAGCCTAATGGGGCAAGCTTATTGCAAAAATGTTAACCTGATTGGGGTGTATCTTGTACTGGAAGAGATGAAACTTACCTCTGAAAATGCCCATCTTATTTTTACAGTGTTTGAAGAACCAGAAGATCCTAGCAACAGATCATTTTTCTCTGAAATCATCTCTTCCATATCTGATGTCAAATTTAGCCATAGTGGTCGATATATGATGACTAGAGATTACCTGTCCGTGAAGATCTGGGATTTAAATATGGAAAATAGACCTGTGGAAACATACCAGGTATTTGGTGAAGATGATGTAGGCTAGAAATTAAAACCTTGACGGGTGCTGAGTCTTATTAATAGTAATGGTGTGGCCGTTAAATCTTTGTCTGTTGATCACTGTGCTCAGGCAAAGCATCAGTGAGGTTTGTGGGTTCTACACACGTGCGAATGGACCTTGCTATTTGCAGGCTGATTGCAGAACCCAAACCCATGTTTGGGTGTGAAAAAGCCTCCCTCTTAGACAATGGAAATGTGGAAAGGGAGTCTTCAGCCACAAGAGAGCACATCTCTCTAGAGTCTTCGGTTGACTTTATATTCTCCTATTCTTTCCTGGTGAAAATAGGAGGTAAAACATATCCTTTGTGGAAAATGTTTTTATAAGAAAAATTGTGAAGGGATCCTCCTCATCGTACACAGAAGGAAGATGAGTCACCAAAACGTGATTTTTTAGAAAGAAGCAAAGGCCTGATAAATCCGTTCAGATATCTAAAAGGGTACTGAGGGTACAACAAATGCACGGAGAGGGGAAGCATTCTGAGGAATTGCCAGGCTTTGGGAGATGTCTCTTTCCCCACCCTGAGTGACTTGCTACTATTGGAGTTCATTTGACATCTCTGTAGTGCAGAGTATGTTAACTCATGCATCTGTTCCTTTTGCTCTTTACCCCTGCAGTCAGAGACGGAGCTGTGTGGGCTCCTGTGAATGGGCTGTAAGCACTCTTGGATACATAATTACTTTTGGAACAGAAATTATGAAGGTTCTTGCACAGGTATGCAAGTTCAGCATTCATTCAGGTTATCTGATTATTTTTTTTTTCCAGGTGCATGAATATCTCAGAAGTAAACTTTGCTCACTGTATGAGAATGATTGCATTTTTGACAAATTCGAATGCTGTTGGAACGGATCGGACAGGCAAGTTTAACTCTTCTCAATATGCAATTAAGACCGTGCCAAGTTATTGTTAAAATGGGCAACTTAGATCTTTGCCTCAAATATCTGTCTGGTTTTATTCATGGGCTGGCTTGGATAGTATTTTAGTACTTCCGTAGACTTTAATGTATGTATGTTAGCTCTTAACCCTTGATGTTGTAGGATAGGATTATAGAGAATTGTCCTAGTGTGTACTAAAGAGATGCAGAATTCTATTAGAAATTGAATTTTTTTCACTTTGCCAGAAACAGTGACCAAATGTTCCAGCCGCTTAAACTGGAGAGAGAGGCGAAGGAGTAAGATTAGAGCTGGTTTTCTGCGAACTTTAACTTGTGAAATACTACCAGTACCCTAGACCACTAGGTTTATCGTCCCTAGGGTTTCTTTTGGGTTTCTTTTTTTGTGATTTCTCCCCCCCCCCCTTGTGTCATCTGTTATGACCCAACTTTGGAATGATTTGTATGGGAATATGGCCCGTGTACTCAAACCCTGGTGTCTGCTTGATGCTCTAACTGTAAGACTCTACGCCGGGGCTGTTGGGGAACCGTGTGTGTGTTTTTGGTATTTAAGCTGCCTTGTCAAAAGGTGGGACACTGAGGGAGACCTTCTCGGAATTCTCTCTCCTACAATGAGTTGTCAAGTTTGCCTCCCTCGGGCATGGCTGACTAGCCAGTAACACCGTTTAAGACAGCTATGACTTTTGTGTGTTAATCATGTCATTAACTGCTTATTTGCTAGATCTAAATCAGCTCATTGTATCCCTATCGGTGCTTTTTTTTTTCTTTAACTCAGTACCTGTCCAGATATATTTTTTGAGGCAAAGGAAGAGCAGGGAAACTTCTAGATCAGCTTCTCAGCAAGACAAATACCCTTAGAATAAGGATCTTGTATAAGGTAGTATCACAAACTAGGTATGTTAGTACCTAAATTCATGCAACTTGTGCGTGACTAAAACTAAGTGGCCAAAAGTCGGATGTATTTGGCTTTTGTTAAATCACATTCCCACGTGTGCATGAGAAGCAAATTGAACGATGACACTTGAGCTGAAGCGCTTTGATAACAAAGTGTGTACCTTTAAAAGGTCCAGTTAAGGAAAAAGATTAAAAAAAAAAAATATTTTTTAATAAATGAAAAACCACAAAACCAACAACAAGCCAACCAAAAAATCAAACCTATAAAACATTCAAATGCTGTAGTTTCACTTTAGATTGTAGTGGGCAAGGCTGCCTGCTTTCTGCTTTCATAATAAGGCATGGTCTTAGTTGGGGCCCTGAGGTTTCCTAACAGGAGAGGTTATTTTCAACTGAACTATTACTTTCTTCCTTCTGCCTCTCCACAGCATTGTCATGACAGGATCTTACAACAACTTCTTCAGAATGTTTGACAGAAACACAAAGCGAGACATCACCTTAGAGGCATCCCGGGAAAACAATAAACCCCGCACGGTTTTGAAGCCACGTAAAGTATGCGCAAGTGGTAAGCGAAAGAAGGATGAAATCAGTGTTGACAGCCTAGACTTCAACAAGAAGATTCTACATACAGCCTGGCATCCTAAGGAAAACATCATTGCCGTAGCTACTACAAACAACTTGTATATATTTCAAGACAAAATGAATTAGGGTTGGCATTCCTACCTGAAGAGTCCACTTCCTGCATAGTTGAAATAGTTGAATCTAGCATTTGTACCTGTAAACGAAAGAGAATGAGAGGTCCATTATGGCACCCCTTTCCAGTGTTTAAAAATGTGCCATATGACAACACACTTTTATAGCTACATGGAGAAAGCTCTGTTGATCTGTCACTGCGTTCTTCTCCATGTCTGCTAGCCATTTAGGTGAGGATAGGGCACTTTTTAATTTAAATGACTACTTGCACCATCTTGCCTAATGGACTAGATTGGACTGTATCAACATCGGTTTACTCCACTTTTTATGCCTTCCATTGTGATGACGTCAAACACAGGGAAAGCCTTCAATCATGCTATGGGATATAATTGTGTAACCTCATTACTGTATCATTCGTGGCCCCCTTTTTTTATTAAAAACAGCTCATTCTTGCTGTGGCTTGTAGCATTCCTCCTCCTTCTGGCCTCCTGGACTCCCCCTTTCCCTTTCATCCCCCTCCACCTAGCCTTGGTGGTGGTGTATAGAAAAAAAAAAAAAAAACAAAACAAAATAAAGCACATGAAATGGGTCCGTTTGGGGTCAGTGGTAAAGGGGGTCTGTGTTGCAACAAATGTTTTAATAAACAGTTGACTGTAATCACTCCTTGCCATGTCTGGCACCAAAAAAGAGAAAATAAGGAAAAAAAAAAAACAACCAACCAACAAACTACTGAATAAAAGTGACAAAGAATGGAGAATCTGTTTTCTTTTTTTTAATCTACCTCTTTATACAAATACTCTGTGTTTTACCTTAGATGCATGAAAATAAAATTATGTTTTTTGTAATGATTTTAACCAGTATTAATTATTTTTCATGGGAATGAAGAGAGGGAGGGATTTCACAAGTATCTGCCTTCATTCGTGACTGACACGAATACCAGCCCTAGTATGCGCTGACCGCTTCCACTTCAAAACCACAAACTGCTGTCAGATTTTGCCATAATCTGACCAGGTCAGTTACTGTTCCAGGATCCTTAAAGGCGCTTTTTTTTTTTTAAACTATTGCTTAAATTGGAACAGGAATAGAATTTTCAGGTTTTAAACTCCATTTTATGGGACTAATGTCTTAATGTTCCATTTCATCCTGGTTTCTGTAATGCCTTGTTTTAGGATACGACACCTTTAACGCCCTTTTTAGAGCACAGAGTCCCCTGCGGCTTCTAAAAAAGTTGTTTGAGTTCTTGTCTGGCAGTACGATGTTATGTAGTACGAAGTACCAAGCGGTTACGTAGATAATTACTGCACTGCGTTCTGAGATGCTCTGTTTTCTGTATTTTATTGCTATCAGTACCTGAGTGGAAATGTAGTTTTACCATGCAAGTGTTGCTTTTGGCTTTGCAAAGTTATTGCACTTACAGAAACGTTTAATGGTGCAACGATCAGAAAATACGTGGAGTACAGAAACTGCATGAAATAAGTGTTCGTAGTTTTTTGAGAGACTTAAACTCTTCAGCAAATAAGGCTTATCCAAAGATGAACTAGATATTGATGCTTTATAAGGCTCCTGAGTTTTTACCTCCAGATATTTTTGCTAATTGTGCTTTTAAGTTTACTCTTCCTTCATGGAAACGTTCAGAATGAAGTTTAAATTGTAGTGAACTTACCTCGACAGGGAGAATTTTTGCTTTTCAGTTACCTATATTTAAATTATTTCTGTGGCTTAGTTATAGGTAGTTATAATGCCTCTGTTTGATCAGCTGAGATACTGTTTCTGCTGTAAACTTATGGCTGGGTTAGAGGTTGTTAACAAGACTACTATTGCAACCATACTTTAATTTCTTTAAGTCCTTGTGCAGTGGTTTGAAAATGTAAAAAATTCTAATATTTATTAGATCTGGTTCTCTTAAATACAGTATTTGTCTTGTAACATGCATGCCTGACCATGGGCCTTTGCAAGGATTTTACCATTTTGGGTTTGTTTTTTTTTTTTTCACCTGTTAGCCTTGTAAAAAAAAAAAAAAATTAAACTGCCCCAGGGACAGCAACTGTTTTCCAATGGGAGAATAAACTAGTAGGCCCTACTCCTCCTTTATGTAGCATGTGACTAATTTTACTCAAATGACTCTACTCACTAATAGTTAAGGAAACAACTTGTTGAGTAACATTAATCATGTGTATTGGTGTTTGCAGGACCAGGGCCAAGGGTTTTATTCTTTATCTTACCGCAAGGGCAAAGAGGTAATTAGATGCTGCTTTTGCATCAGAGCTGGTACAGTTCACCTCCATTTTGTGAAGAATGGCGTAGGTTTAATGACGGCTATTTGGGGAAGACTGAGGGTCCTGGTACCAAAACCGCTGCTCTTGCGTGTATCTGTTTCCCAAATGACGCACAGAATATCTGAGAAGTTGCTTATTGCAGACACAGAAGAAAGTGAGGATGTGAAGACGACACAGAACCAAACAGGTAGATTTCACGTAGAACATGGCACAGCCTCCTAGCAATACTACAGTCAAGCGAAACTGCCTCTCGGACCTCAGCTGTGCCTGTTGGGACGGATTCGGGGGTTTTCAAGCTAGTCCTGGGAAAGGTTTTCGGTTTTGTCGGTAGTGGTGATCCCTGGCGGGTCATCTGAGGTTTAATTTATCCTCGCCAACACCAGCTACTGACTTTGGTGTCATACTATCCAACTAGGTAATTCTCTAAGCACACTGTCCATTGACATATGCTGTAAATCTTATATTTTATTAATAAAAGTATGCATAGAATACATTTTGTCAGGTTGCTTTTTATCTTCTTTCCTGTCCCTCTCCTTTTTCTCTGTTCACACGTATTTTTGCAGTTACTGACCTCTTCCCCACTGCATGTTGACAGGAAACCCGTCCTGCTAGCTGAGACCTATTGTGCTTTTGGGGCCTTGCCCTGGAAAGCCTGCCTGGTGGGGTGTGCTGTGGGGTCATTCTGCCCTCCACCAGCAGTGGCAGGAAAGCAGCCACTCTGTTCCAGCCGTCTCTTCCAGTGCCCGGTGAAAACAATGTAAATTTGCAGTTCGCAGTCCTTGAATGCCATACTAAAGGCAAAAAAGGAGTTCTGTTCCCTAGCGTCTTGAAGCCAGGGATGCTACCTAATGCCAACAGCTACCACTTCAGCAGTTACTATCTGCAAAATTGCAGCCATACTCTAAACCACGGTGATACTATTGCCAACAATTAATGTTCAGCACAGGTCCGTTATCCGACGGGCACGGCGCTGAGGTGCAGGCAAGTTCTGTGGCTGAAGTCCCTTCATGGTCTTCCTGCCGAGAAGTGCAGCAACACCCTTCTTACCCTCACTGTTCTGTTGAGACAGGACTGTAACTTCAGCATTTATTATTTAAATATATTATCTTTTATTCTCAGCTGAACTGGAAGAAGCTCAGTGCTGATAGGCAGGAACCTGTACTTTCCCCTTCTTGGAGAGGGGCTGCTGGATGATGGCATAGTAATATTTTTACTTTTTTTTATTGGCAGCTCTGGAATTGTGTGTTCCTAGGTTTGACCTAGCTAGGAAGTAATTTCCTGTGCACTGGTCTTCAGCTCCTCATCTTGGACTGTAGCTGTATAGTCTCCCTACTCACGACATACGCTTTCGACTAATCGAACAACAGGTTTCCTGCTGCCCTTTCTCTCTTGCGTCTTGCACTCTCCCTTGTCTCCAGTGTGGGTTTTTCTGCGTCGGTGCTCTCTGCTAGGGGGCAAAACATCACCAACAAGGGTGCTTTGGAAATGTAAGGGAGGGAGGTTGGATGCTGTGGCTATCCCTCGCAGTCATCTTTGGAGTCCCCAGTTGCCTGCAAGGACTGTGTGTTTGATCAGTTGCTGCTGATTATATAACATGAATATTGTAATAATAAATATAAAACACAAGCATTTCCAGTACACATCATCACTACCTCCAGCATAACGAATCCAGCCAACTGAGGTGGGTAGGGAAAAGACTGCCTTTGCATTTGCTGGATGCTGGCATAGTGTCTGTCTTGGCAACAGGTTAACTTTTTTTCTTCATATTTGGGGCATAGAGGTACTAAATAAAATAAAAGTAATCGCAGCATGTTTAAGATTTTTAGGTCATTCTTACTTCAAACATCAATAGCACCTTGGAACACAAGAATAAAACAGTGGGATTAGCTTGGTTCGGCTCTCTGAGAGAAGTCAGGTGGCTTGTCACTTGTTTGATTTCAATGAACTGAAAGGTTTTCTGTAACTTTCTAGAAGAAAAACCTTTTTATTGCACTTGAGTACAAAAGGCCTTTCCCAGGAGTTCATGGCCATTGTTTCTCTTCTATTAACCTGTGGTTTCCTGACCCTCCAACCTTGCTATTGTCATAGCATTTTCTGTCCAAGGATTCAAATTACTTTACAAACATTAATTACATCATTCAGCTGCCTTAGGAACCTGTGTAGTGGTTAGAGCACAGGGCTGAAAGTCAGGACTTGTGGATGCTATTTCTGGCTCTGAACTGACTCACTCTATAATCTTGATCAATTTATTTCTGACTCAGAAATTTTAATAGTCCTACTTTACTGATAAATTTTCATGCCACAAGTATTACAGCACATGCTTCCTGAATGATGGAGGTGACAAATACTCATGGCGCTAGCCTGTGAGTGTTTGGTTTGCACAGGAGGATAGGGTTGCCTGGGCAGGTTTTCTATACAAAATCGTAAGCAGCTCATTGTTCTGATTCTAATCGAGAATGTATCTGTGGCCCTTCTTCCTAAAAACTGCTGTTTTATTAAATTATTTAAATTACTGTTTTCTTTTTACTACACGTAGCTACTCCTGTTCCAGTGATTTCCAAGGGACATGCAGATTTTCCACCGGATTAGACGTTTGATACAGTCACGCAGGGTATACAGTCAGCTTGGTAAGAACGGTCAGCGTTACAGAAGGCGGATTTCGAATGTCCACACTCCAGTATCTGGACACTTGTCAACATAGCAAATACAAGATGAAAAATGTTTGGAACCGGTAGTCTAGGATGGGCCAACTGTGACAGTTGTACATACAGGCTTTTTCTCTAGCTAGAAAGAGTTCTGACGCAAGCAGAAAAAAAGCAATTTCTTTGCATGTGTAATGGTGAGATAACGAAAGAAAGAACATGAATGGAAACATACCTGTGTGACTCCAGTCTCTGAAGGTATTACTGCTACTGAACTCCTACTGTGCGTACAGTGACGTAAAAACGCAGTTTATATTCTCGTGGCTGCTGATGGGAGGGGTTTATGATATAAAAGGCTCCTTTACTGCTGTTGGGAAGCAAAATAATTTTATGTATACATATATGTATGTATGTATGTGTGTGAGATGGGACTTGAGTTACAATGTTCCACCTAAAAGACTCTAGGCGTTAAAGCAAACCTTGAAGTTCAAGTGATGTCAAATAGAGTGAGGTTAGTAAAGCTGATTTCTTAAGCTTTGTGGGCAAAATTACATAATCTTCTGTGAGGAAGTGAGTCTCGCTGGTTCTTTTTGTTAGACGATGTCAGTGAAAAAGGAGATCAGAAACAGAAAAATCCTAGTAAATGTTCTGCTAAGCGCCATACCAAGTATCTATGAAAACTCACTCTGCCTTGAGGAATGGACTTGCTTGATTTTAAAGATAAAATTTACTTTTATCTTCAAATTAATAATTTATAAGAACCTTTTTTTCTATATATGGTCACTTAATGACAGCTACTTAGTCTGGGTAATTGGTACAGAAGCTACTTGTGTTACAACTGAAGAACCCTCAGCAGGGTGAGGCAGCTGTTTGCATCTGTATCTCACTGCATTTGAAAGTCTCTTCCATGGAAATTCAGCTTTGCTCCCATTCTCAGTAGAGCAGTATGCGCATAAATAGCCTGAGGTTGTCTCCTCATTTTCATATTGAAAGGAAACTGTGGTGCACGCTAGTAATTTCACTTTTTATAGCCATACTTTTGCATCCCAGTTAAGAACAAGTCCAATTTTGTTACACAGATGCCATCATTTCTATCTTAACTGTCTGACAATAATTAAAAAAAAAATTGCCACACACGGGGTTGGTTTGTCTGCTAAACACTGTCATCTCAGAGAGGTATTACTTTTGATCTTAAAAACTATCAGTTCTTTGAAAGCAACCTTAACTCTATTTCATGGACCTACTACTTGGCTTAAATTTATCTGAGGCAAAAGCAAGCTGATGAGAGAGGAAAGAAGCTTTCGGCGGCTCGTACCATTGCGCCATGCAGGTCTGACAGGTTACCTCACACCTGTTGCGCCTAGGGAGGAGGATTTGCTGCAATGTCTCATGTGGAAACCCGTCTGAGCTGAAGGCTCAATGGGTACTGTGGTAGGGGTTTGACAGCAGCGAGTTGTGAACGCTGTTCTTGTCCTCTCTGGAAGCAGAACAGGAGTTTTGGCCTGGAAAAGGTGCTGGAGGCCTTGGGGCTGAGCCTCCAGCCAAGGCGGGAGACCATCAGGTATCTCTCCTGGGGGGACAGAGATGGCTCCAGAGACGTGTGGGGAGGGCTGGCCACCTCCAGCCTGCCTTTCCTACTGATTTCAGGATCCTGGGGCAGCTGGAGCTGAGTGCTGGCTGCCTCCAGCCTACCTTGCCCCTGATTTAATAGAATCATGAAGGTTGGAAAAGACTTCTATGGTCATCAAGTCCAACCCCCAACCCAACACTACTATGTCTCCTAAACCATGTCCCCAACTGCCACATCTACACGTTTTTTGAACCAGCCCCCAGGGATGGTGACTCCCCCACCTCTCTGGGCAGCCTGTTCCAATGCCTGACTGCTCTTTCAGTAAAGACATTTTCCCTCATATTCAACCTAAACCTCCCCTGAGGCAGCTTGAGGCTGTTTCCTCTCGTCCTGTCACTGATGACTTGGGACAAGAGACCAACCCCCAACTACTCCCTCCTTTCACGCAGCTCTACGGAGGAGCTCCCGAGGACCGCCCGCCTGACCTCTTCCCGCCCCTTTCCCTCACAGCCCTGCGCACGCGCGGCGGCGGCGGAACGTGCGCGCGGCGGTTCAGCGCCATGCGGGGCGGCACGCGCCCCGCGCTGGGGGGGTGGGGGAGCCGGGCAGCGCGTGCGCAGGAGCGGAGGGCGGGAACGGCATCTCCCGCGCCTGCGTGTTGCGGGAAGGAGGCGGGGCGGGCGGGCCCGGAGCGCAGTCCGGGTTTGTTGTTGTTGTCCCAGCGGCTCTTCGGTCGCCTCAGCCGTTCTCCCCCCCCCCCCTTCCTCTTCCTCCTCCTCCTCCCCGCGCCGCCATGTCCAGCCCTCAGGAGCCACCGCAGCACAACAACAACAACAACCCGCCGGCTGAGGGGACGCACACCGAACCGGGCCTCAACAGTGAGTGTGGCTGCCGTTAGCGTGTGGGGACGAGCGCGAATGGGGCGGGGACGGGCGAATATCGGGGGGGGGGGGGGGGGGGGGGGGGGGGGGGGGGCTGTGAGGGCCGCCCTGAGGGCCGCGACCCCCTTCCTACTCTTCTCTGGGCCGCGATTGGTGGAGGACGGGGCCGCGCGAGCCGATGGGGCCAATCGGTGGCGTCCGCCGGGGGGGGGGTGGCGAGGAAGGGGAGGGTGGTGAGGGCTGAGGGGGTACGGGGCTGCGGAGGGGATGGCGGGTGTCCCCGCAGAGCCGGGGGCCGCTGGTGGGGGGCTGGGCGAGCGGTGGGGGGCTGCGGGGTGAGGGGCTGCGCGCCAAAAGCTCAGGGTTCGGGCTCGGGGTGCTGCGCGGGGCCGGCGGGCTCCGGAGCGGAGCGCCGGCGGGGCTGAGGTAAATCGGCCATGGCGAGCAGGGCCGGAGGAAGGAGGCAGCGCCGTGGCTCGGAGCGAGCCCGGGAGAGCAGGAGCGGGTTTGTTTCGTGGTTAAACGGAGTTTATTCGGTGGCTGGTGCCAACAGCTAAGATGGGGATACAGCAGGGTAGGGGGAGGAGCGTGACTGTGGGAATGAGTTTATTCAGTGGCTGAGTCAATACCACTGACGTGAGCTATTTTCCTCTATATCCGGCATCGATGTCAGCTGCTCTGCTGCATCCTTTTGTTCCTAGGATAACACTAGTAAGGCACAGCGGTGGGTTTTATGTAGGCTCTCGTACTTACTTGGCAGATGCTTCTCCCTCGTTTTAAACAGCTACTTCAATGCGTCCTTTCATTTGTTTGTAATTATTAAGGATACCGCAGCTAAAGAAGTGAATAAGTTGCATTAATCATTAACTGTTACCTTCGCGGTTTACAATGAAGTCAAACTGACAACGAAATATATTGCTTGGTTAATCTCCTGTAACTCAGTGTGAATTGTATTAAAAAAGAATAAACTATGCCCATTTTGTAGGACTGCTATTGTGTCACGGTAACATTACATCTTGTGATAACGATCGTAGTTTACAACAATGCTCACCTGAGTCAAATAGGTACTTTAGCAAACTATTCAGGGCTGTTAGCATACTTAAATAACAATTATGCTGTCTTAAAGTTATGACATGCTTAGTGCCGAACTCAATGCGTACTTTGGAAATTGCGATGTCTGGCGCTTCTGTAGTTTAATATTTCCTTTTTGTTTTCTGTTAGAGTGTTAACTTACTCTGTGGGACTCGTTAGTCCGCTGTAAAATAGGAGCAACAAGAGATGAGTGCGCTGTGCTGGATCTGCCCACATAGGTCTTATTGCCGGCTCAGCACATAAAGGCTTAGCAAAATCCATGTGATTACTGAAGGTGGTGAGCACAAGGTATGAGAGGAAATGTTTGATAGTCTGTGCTCCGTGAACAAAACAAATGCAACCAATCAGCTCCATGTAGGCTTAGTACTGCTTTCAGATGTTCAGCCGCTCCACAATGCTTTGGTGTTATAGGTACATTTTCCGCCATCATATAAGCTTTTCAGTGAACCTTTTCAGGCTAATGAGCTTAGACGCTTATTCATTTTGTTCTGTATGTCATTTGTGCATGTTTAGGGCCTTTCATTCAAAGATCCCTTAGCACTTGAATTGAAGGTCAGAAGACCTGGGAATAAAACCTGTAACTGAACCTATGCTTTGCTGGGTTCACAAAAAAACCCTTGCGTTCTCTGGGAATTCTGGATGTTTCCTATATTTTAATTATTATAAGGCTCTGTTACATATTGACGAAAAAAAGAAATCCCACTTTAGGCAGGAACCCATCTAACTCTGTCATGGAAAATCTGCTTAATGATTACCATTATGGGAATCTGAACAGCTCTCACCTTCTCTCTCTTTTTTTTTTTTTTTGGTTAATGGTGTACTTCATTATAAAAGTGATATTTAGTAGTTTATTCAAGCTGACTGTGGCTCAGACTTCTTGTGAACTATAAGTTTGGAGTATCTTTATAGGTATATAAAATGTATATATGTATATAATTTATATATTGTCCTTAATATCTCCCCCCTGCCCAAGTGAAATCAGAGAGTGAATAAACAAAATGAGACCCCTTTTCCCCCACATGTTTACTTGTTGTGGTTTAAACAGGCCATCAGTACATGTAATGAAAGTAACTGTGAATCAATTTTAGCCTTAGAGCATGGCCAAAATTAAAATAATTTGGAGAAAAATACCATTCATGCAAACAGTTGTTGGTGTTGCCCCCCCTCCCCCCCCAGCCCCCCCCCCCCAGTGTGTGTTATGTGATTAGTAAAGGGAGAAGAATTCTACCGTGCTTCTTAATTTTACCATATCTCTCGTTTTACTGACAAGTTGGAAATAGGGTAAAATTAAGAGTTCTCATGTGGGTGATTCACGTAACTTCCTTAGTTTTGAAGAAAGCTTGGGGCAAAAAGCAGACTCTACTACTTTGGTGGTTTAGTTTCAGATATATCCCTGTGCATCTTTTCAAAGAAGCAGAGATTGATGTCCCTCTAATCAGAGTCTCTGAAACTACTGGGACTCTCTGGCTCCTTCTCCCAAACCGGTTGTGACTGCCAGTCGGAGTCTGTAGCATGTTTTAGCTTGATGTCAGATTACGCTTCCTTAAAAATGTTTTGACTCATTAGAAGTGAGGTCAGATGGAGAACGTGCTGCTTGTCATGTAAACTACTGCTCGACTTGTTGGGACTCTTTACTCACAGCTTAATTTGAGTGTTCTTCCTAGTATGGCCACAGTGTGTTTTAGATAAACGGCAAGTTTTGTCAGTCTGGGATAAACATTAATAAAGACTTTATTTGTGCATAATCTTAAGTGCTGTGGAGGTGTGTTTAGTAGCTGCATACTAGAGCAACCAGTTCTGATCATTTCATCTTCTGCTGGGTTTTTCTCTGTCTGTGCTTGGTGTCCAAGGAGGACGTCCCTTTGCACCTTTGCCCTCTGTTCTTTTGACACTGCTAGTTATTCACTGCTGATTTTTTTAATAGTAGATGTCTCTGCAGATCCTGACTACTACAATTCTCCCAATAAGACGCTCTCTGCTCCAAAATTGGGGAACGTATAGATTTCTGGCCTAACTGTCTTCTAACTGTAGCTGCCACGTGCTTTTTTGCAGGTGTGGCCTCTTGCTGTAAAGGTGTTGCTACAAGGCAAATCCACCTTCCTGGTGTTAGTGCTTACAATGTGACCTTTTTATTTTGAAATTTAGACACCAGCAATCATTGTAAGTCTGAAAAAATACAGTCTGTCTGTGTCATGCTGACTAGTCTGAGCAAAGGCTGCCTTTTCCCAGTTAACACTTCATTATCTGAAAAGCCCAGTACGTAGTACGTCGTGTGATTGTGCACGAGAGCTTTATGCACACCCTAAATTCCTTGCTTGTGAATATAGCTTGGGGAAACCAGACAGTAAACCACCAGGACTCCTACGAGTGTGATGCTTACGTGGTCATCAGTATAATGGCATAGTTAATAATTGGTGCTAAGGATAAACTGTGTTTCAGCTTCACAAAATCAGGTTGAAAATAGGTGAATTTATGACATACAACCTTTCCTGTGTCACTGATAGAGTTCCCAGAGTCCAGACTTTGCTATAAAAAATATAAAATGCAGGCACTCTAAGGTGCGTTTCAGAAGTCAAGAAGTCAGGGTTAAAATTTAGAACCTGTACAAATAATGTTTAAAAAGTAGTTTCAGCTGTTGTATTCGTATCTTTAGGCCTTTTTTCTTCCCTGAATATTTTTACCTCAGTGGTGAAGATGTCAAAACTTTACATAATAAAAAAATCAACCAAGCACAAGAACCCTGAAAGCGCACATCTTCGGTTGGCATAAATTAAATTACATGGAGTTGTCATGACATAATATACATGTGTGAAATCATCATCTGACTGATAATGGGAAATAATGTTGCATTGAAAACAGTATATTTCTGAGAAATTGGAGATCTTTCCCTTTATAACCTTGGCAACTAAAGTGGTTGTATGGTCAAATGATTCTTCTTATATGTCTTAATGAGAAGGTTGGAATTGCAGTTGGACAGGGAATGTATTTAAATGTTTGGAACAGATCGAGTAGTTGAAGTCGCTTGTATCTTTACCCCTCAGGACATTAAATAGTATGTTTATGAATTAAGTGTATTTCCAAAACCTATGTGTTTTGAATTGAAACATGTCACTAATGAACATACCAGTAAATATTGCTTTGCGTTTAGTTAATCTGCAAGTAAAATACAAGTGAAGACATTTAAAAATAAAAATCTTCCGTCTAACTACAGAGTATATGAACGTTTCAGTAGATGCTTTTATCATTCAAGATACTCTTGCTCTTTTGTCAAATGCCAGTGCACACGTGGTATAACTACAGGAAAAAAAAGGGGGGGGGACCCCCAGTGAATGCCAACTTGTGGGCTATACAGCCTTCCCTGGCTAAGGAGTGGAAAGAAGGGGGGATGGAAGAGGCTGAAGTGATGGCATTGAAAATAACTGTTATTACATGTAAGAACTCTGGATTTCTCATGCTACACTGTCCTTTATTTTGGCTTATTGGAAGTGAAATCTCTTAACTGCAGTGAGATGTATGTTCGCATGGTACTTCAGCTGTGTAAGGATTCAGCTTCTGATGTTTGAATTGTGGTATGACCCATGGTAGGTTAATGAGGTGGCAGATGGCATTGAATGGGAGATGTTTCTTAGAGGGCCAGGGTGGAGAAAGTTCAAGGAGGCCAGAGAATGGCAGCCTGTGCTGATGTATATAAAAATCAGGGTTTCACTGAGGGCCTTTGGAAGTAGAGGGAAGAAGGAAAATATGAAGCCACGGATGGGGGAAATTGTATAGTAGGAGGCTAGGGGATGAAATCTTTGTTTCAAAAAGGAACGTACAAGTAGAACGGGGAAGTGAGGTGACTAGTGTAATTGAGTGATACGCAGATAATTGAAGCTTCAAACTACAGAAGGAAACATTGCCTATTAAAGTATTAATAGTTGAGGAGAGAGGGGACATTTTATTTGACTGGCTCCAGAGTTAGGTGGCAACAAAACGTGACTTTTTAGGGGTGTTTTTGTTGATGAAAGAGGAAGAAACATGTCACTCTGTCTCCAGTATGTGTTTATGGGCTTTTTCCCAGCAGCACTGTATGTTATCTGAATTCACCATGTTCATGGTTGGTTTTTTTTTTTCTGTTTGTTATTGATAAACTCAAGATGGGTTTTAGTTCCATGGCTTTTAATGAAATGACGTCTGGCTGGTCTGACAGGTTCCTGGGTGGAGTTACAGATGAACGGCAATGGCAATAGCAACGATAACGGCAATGGGAAAAACGGAGGTCTGGAACATGTTCCTTCGTCGTCCTCCATCCATAATGGAGACATGGAGAAAATTCTCCTGGATGCCCAGCATGAATCAGGACAGAGCAGTTCAAGAGGTAGTTCCCACTGTGACAGGTAAAGAAATGATTGCTGTCCTGTGTGTGATTTATTGCAGTTTTTATCCTGTAGATGTTAATTGAGTGTAAAGCTTTTTCTCAGGCGTAAGTTTGTCATGCTCCAGTATTTGGAGTACTGGGTGGCTCGCGATAACTGGCTATCAAGTGAGACATCTGACTTCAAGAATACCTCGTTGCTACAAAAAGCTAAGGAATCCACAAGCAGGAAAGTCACATCAACACCACAGTTAAATTTCACATTGTCATCAATCATATATGGTATTTAAAAAATACCAAATTTTACTGGCTCATTAATCTGTTATGTACATGTGCTTTATATTAGGTCAAGCATAGTAACATATATCACTGGACTTAACAGAAAAAAATATTCTGAGAATTTATACTCCTTGCTTTCAGTATTCTACTTTTTTCCTGTGAAGGCAAAATATTTCTTACCTAACAATATAATCCTTTGAGGCGCATGTGAGCATTATAATATTTTTATGTGTTCATGATACCTTTTTTCTAGGAAGTTTTGGGGCAGTTTTGGAAATGCTTGAGCGATTTCTGTATATAATTTTAGCTGTCCTTCTCGTGCCTCCTTTGTTTTTCCTGGGTGAATGCTGTCTAACCGTCATGTCTACTGTGTAGCTTCTGTAAGTGGTTGATCAGATATACGAGCTATTTAAAATTAGTTAGGCCTGATTTAACTACTTAATGTAGTAGACTGAAAATAATCCATGTGAGTATTTCAATTAGAACAGTTACATTTATAGAAAACGAAGTTTGTTACATCTATGTTGCTAAGAAACTAGGTGTCAGTGGTTTAGTACTTTCCAGTCCAACCAGGAATGTTTGCTAGATGATGGTTGTGTAGTTTCTTTTACTAGCATTGGATTTTCTCAGTTATTATCCACGCTTTAAGTGAATGAAGACAGATTACTCCTTTTTTTTTTAACTTAATTTTCCACTTATTACATTTTTGATAATTATTTTCCCTCTTGACAGCTGAAGTAATGTACAAGAAGGGGGGGTACTTTGATATTTTGTTTTCTTTTCTAAAAGTTCTAAACAGTAAGTTGCTCTTAAGTGTGGTGTTCTGGGTTCTTTTTGGTTATTCCTAAAATACAACCTTTTTTTCAGGAGAGCTTAGATCAGGCTAAAAAGATGCCCTTAGTGTTTTAATGGGAGACCTGCACTGGTGCATCATACAGCATTTTGTATTGTTCCTAACTTAAATTCGCTAGTTTTTTCTTGGTTGAGGTGTAATAGTTTATTAATTTCTCTAGCAGATTACCAAATTTTTAATATTTGAAGTGAGGCTAACAAGGGTAAAATGTATTCTAGCCAGGCATTAAATGGTGTTTTGAGGTGGGATATTTCGCTTGTAATGACACAAAAAGAGGTATAATTCACAACATTGGCAGTGTTAGCTAAAAGAAGGAAGGGATCTACATCATCTGTGTAGCAGCTGAAGGTTTGGGCAGTGCTTCCTTTGTTTCAGTGGTAGGGCAGGCAATCCTGTTGGGAAAGGTAGGATTATAAATGGAAACGATGAGGGGTTTTGGAAGACTTTCTAATACTGATATTTGTGATTTGAAGGGTAGTATAGTCTAATTCATCTGAATAGTGTGCAGAAGTGCATGTGGAAATGATTCAGCTGAGATGCTATTTACACTAATGATTCTTTAGGTGACAGCGTGTAGTATGACAAAATGACATAATGAAATCAATTTTTCTTCAGCCCTTCACCTCAAGAAGATGGACAGATAACTTTTGACGTGGAAATGCACACAAGTAAAGACAGTAGTTCTCAGGTATCTTTTTTCTCATTAACCTTTAAAATACATGAACTTTTAAAAAATATCTTTTAAAGTTGTGGATGTTGTATATAGACCATATATTTATATAGGTCAGTATTGGGAGTACTTGAGGGGTAGAGCAAGTTCTGTCATGTCAAAAGGTCTAAAACGTTACCTATTTTATGTGTCAAAAAGTGCGTTAGACTACTGCTTGCTAGCATTTTTTTTCATTCTGAGGCCCTAAACTTGGCTGTCAGCTGCAGTACAAGCAAATTAATTAATATACCTAATTTATTCAAAATTTGGAGGTGTCCCGTAGTCATTTGGGTAAGGCTGTTTACATGTCCTGTACTTTGTTCTTGCAGGTTTTTAGTCAATCTTTTCTATTAGAACTTTATATAGTACCTTCCCGTGAATAGGTATAGTAAATAATTTTTGTGCACTCAAGCTTACATCAGTTTAACTAAATTATCTTTTCTTTTAAGGAGTTGTTTTCAGAATAAAGTTAAAACAAATTCCAGACAATTATTTTTAACAAATTTTAACAAATTTTTAACATTAGTAAACTTTTTTAGGCTTACGTTCTGTATTAATTGAAATTTGACTTGTAGAGATGAATAGCTTGGGAGTGAGGGGATAAATGAGGCTCCGTCTCTAAACCTGAGAAATGCCCTGTTTAGTAGCAGTTATGTTATTGTTTAACACTCTGCTTGCATTGCGTGTGTCAAACCTGTTTTGCTTTTGAAATGTTTATACTTCTGCACAAGATTTCAGAGAGTTCAGTTTGTTGCTGTACAGATAGTCAGCTCACATGATAGTGAGTAATCTCCATAATACAAACTGAGAGGAGACTAATGCCCAACTCTTAGTTTGAGCATTTAATAGAATTTGCTGTCTTCAGCAGTATAAATAAAAAGCATTCCTGGAAGAATGAAACATTGCGTTTAATTTTGTCAAAGACCTGGCTGGCCGGTAGGACTGCTGCAGTCCTGCCCTATAGAGCCTGAACGATCTCAGTGAGATTGCTGGTTAGGGCCGCCATCTCCCTTTTGTGACTGTCATATTTGATTACTTCTGGTTTTGGCATGGTTCCCGCTTTAATGTTTTAAGTGGTTTATCTTGTTTTACTAAGGGTCACTCAGGAAATTGTTTTAATTACTAAGGAGGAGTTTGTACCAAAACCAGTGGAGTTCTCTAGTCTTCCCAATTTATTTTTTTCTTATATGGTAACATTTGCATCTAACGATGTGATGTAAAATCTTTGGATCAAGCAACTGTAGCGAGTGCTTGCCCTTCCCTACTGCATCTGGGGTGCACCCAGTAGAAGCTGGTAGTTTCAAGTAATATGAATTATAAATTGCTAATAACACCTTTAAAAAAAAAAGTCAAAATACTGGTTTTGAAACCTTTTTATTACGCTTTCTGGCTGTGCTTTTATCCACATTCTGTACACTTTAAATCAAATGACATCAACTTAAAGTTTCTGCCATTTGTAAACACTTCAGTTTTTTTTTGCATAACGATGATTTATTAAATTTAGGATCAAAATAACCTCTTTTTTTTTTTGTTGGTTTTAAAAAAACCCAAACAACTTGCAATGATGTGGAAGTTCCGGACATGCTAATAAAACCTGTGGTGTACTGACTTCTGCAGACCCTCCTCTTAGCATAATCAAATCTATTTCAGATAATCAGTTGGCCAAGAACACTTGCTCGTTTATCAGGTGCCACCATTTGGTGCTTATCATTTTACCACTGTTGTTGTTGCTCTCAATTTAACACCATGAGAAGCTAATTGAGTGTTACAAGGCTTGTCCCATGTGTATTTTCAGTCTGAAGAAGAAGCAATAGAAGGAGAGAAAGAGTTGGAAGTTTTGAAGAAAAGTGCTGACTGGGTGTCAGACTGGTCAAGTAGGCCTGAAAACATTCCTCCCAAGTGAGTTAAACTCTTTTTTAATCGGATATTCTTTTATATGAAGGAGGAAAGAATCATAAGTCCCAGTTGAATGGAATTACTCTGGCTCTCTGAATAAAATCATCTTAGAAAAAGATTTTTCTGTGGGGAGGCTACAGAAAGTCAGAACGATGAAGTATGAAAATCTTAATAGCAACAGAATTACCTTTTTATTGAAAGTAATATAAATCCACAGCAAGCTGATTACAAGGTTTCTTGACAAAATTATAATTATTGGGAGAGCTGGGATTCATGGGATTTAGTTTTGGCTTATTGAACGGGGTAGTGTTGAGCAAGTCTCCTAAATTCTCTGTACCTTTTTTTCTTTCTATGTAAAATATGTAATGTTCATCCACGGAAGGGGAAACGTTGAGATCCTTGAATGCAAAGCATTTTTATTAAGATAGAGGATGCTGTCTAAATCTGGCAGACTTCTGTATCTCTGTTTGGAACAAAAAATGAGGCTCTTGCTAACAAATCACATCCTGAAATTCCCTCTCTCGGACCTACCTCTCTCTTCAGCTACTGCTCCCTTTGTCTCTATACTGTCTGTGTAAGTGGTCTCTCCACAATCCCTCCTATTATTCTCTTTGATTCCTTACTCTGTGTAAGGGGTCTCTTGCTTTGATCTCTAGCTCTTTGTACTTTTTAAAAAAAATGTTCCTACAGAGATCTGTGCATTTGTGTGCAAAAAAGGGGGAAAAAAAAAAAAGGAAACAAAAAAAATCTTGTTGAATTTTCCCCCCTCCCCCTTTTCTTTCAGGGAATTCCACTTCAGACATCCTAAACGTTCAGTGTCCTTAAGTATGAGAAAAAGTGGAGCAATGAAAAAAGGTGGCATTTTCTCTGCAGAATTTCTTAAGGTTTTCATTCCATCTCTGTTCATATCTCATGTTTTGGCTTTGGGACTAGGGTAAGTATTAACCTATTTCTCACTTTAGCTTTTGCATCTGGCTTTGCTTTTCCACTTCACTTTTATGTCAGGCACCTGCTGAAGAGGGAGGTTTCTAGAATAGCGAGAGTGCTGTTGCACCTTGCCCAAGATAGACTTGGTGCATTTTTTGAAATGCAGGTAAACTTTGCAGCAATTAAAAACTTTGCAGCCGTTAATGTTTTATTTCTAGAATAGATCAAGCTTCTTACATTGAAAATGCATGGATTATCATGAATTTGCAAATAACCTTTGTCATTATAACACGTGCCATTTGATTATCCACGCCTTGTACTTAAGTGCTTGAGGTTATTACGTAGGGAAGGTAAGTACAGAATAGGTGGAGAACTGTTGTAACTTTCATGAACCATTACAAAAACGCTTTGTACAAACACTGATGCTGAAGTTCCGTGTGTGTGGCACATACTCTGTAATTTTCAATGTCTAATGCTGCAGTTGTGTGATGTTACTGAAAGTTCAAGGTTTGAATACTTAAAGAAAGATACACGAAATACTGGATGTGTCCTGCAAGGTCAGCTACGACTCCGCTCAGCGCTGTTTTCATTGCCTGCGTAATCCGCCATAATCTCTCAGCTTGCTTAAGTCCTTATGTTATGTTTATCCGTCTTATGTTCTTCTGTGATGGGGGCAAAGGCATGTACTCAAAATATGTTTTTAGTTAGCTTCATATTTGTTTCTGGGGGTGTAGTTCAAGTGTCTCTTTAAATTCTGGTAAACTATCAAATTAGGAGGATAGGATATGTGAGAATATATTTTAAGTTATTTGTACTATAGGAAAATTGTGTATTTCTGTCATGAATTAAATCTTGCCTGGATTTATTTTTTGCAGGTCAGCATTTGTGTAGATCCTCAATGCTCAGTATTTTAAAGCTCACCCCCTCCCTTTATAGGCAGTACTTCACTTGTTTTACTGTACTAATCTGGGAGTGTTGCTCAGCTGTTCAAGAGCCCCTGTGTCCGGTACTCCACAAACAACACAAAAGCTTTTGGACTGGGGTTTTCAAATGAGCTTGGGGACTGGAAGGAGACTCATTTTTACTGAATGTTGATGGCATCAGTCCTTCTAGGCTCATCTGAAAATCTCACTCTAAGTCATTGTGTAGAAGTGAAGTCCTTGGAACAATCTCATCAGACTTAACTGAAGGACAAATTAGAGTAGCTGGGTGCGTGAGGATTGTTTAGAAAACGAGGAGTATTTCTGTGAAATACGATATGCCTTATACTTTTTATTTCAGCATCTACATTGGAAAACGACTGACCACACCTTCAGCCAGCACTTATTGAAAGATGGAGTGCAAAACCTGGAAATCCACGTGACCTGTGAAGGTGTTACTGTCTCATTTAGTACATTTACATTTGACTTGAGACCATTTTAAGCATGACCCTGACTTCACCCTTTCCTTACATATCCAGGTTTTTGCTAACTCTGGAATTCAGTATTGTGTTGGAACTCTGTTGAGGTGTTTCGCTATCCACATTCTTTCCCTCTCTCCTCCCATTCCCCTGCCTCTTGGCCTGCAAGACACGTCAGAGTTGCTGAACGGAGTTTACAACTGTCTATATGTTGCAAGGGCTTCTCTCAATGCAAATTGCCACCAGCAAGTTTTAATTTTATCAGTGATGCTGTTGCCTCCTTAGAGCAACCTGACTTAAATTGCAGTTGTGCATGGTATAGATGTTGACTGTATTATGGTGATAAAATTATCAGTCTCTTTGGAAGAAAATTACTGATTGGAGTGAAAATGAATTTTTCTTTTGAAAAAACAAGCTGGTTGTGAAATAAACTAAGAAATCGCTGGCAATAAAAAACAGTTTAAATCAGCTTTTGGGGGAATTTACTTGGCCCTTTGTATTGGCTAACACCATTTGATTTGCAGGAGGCAAAGACTGCATAAATTTTAAAGTAGGGTAACTAAGTCCATCAGCATATTTTAATATTAGGTAATTGTTGTAATCTTGTCTTTTCTATGAAGTCAGCTCCTTATTCCTTGTAGGAAAACCTGTCTGATGCCTAGAAAATGTTAGAAAAATTGCATTGTTTGCATGTGAAGAAGCTTTTCTTTTCCTTACCTGTTTTCTTAAGGGAAAATTTTAAATGTGAAATTTTCCTTTTAAAAGTAGTTTTAAATTAAGGAAAAACCCAACAGCTGTAGGTGTAGTTAGGCTCTGTATAAAAGGATAGGATTGTTTGTTGTGGAACCATTTACAATTATGACGATAAGGCAGTTTCAGAAAGTAAAGCGTTTGACTTATCTTTAAGGGGGACAATCTTGCAAGTGCGTCAAGATTCAGAAGTTGAAAAGCTCTGAAATGTCTTCTGCAAATGAGTTTTCAATATTCCTATCTCTCATTGTTTACTGTACAATCTCCTTTGGGGATACGTGGAATCTGAAAGTCACTCGTGATGTCTCATGTTAGATAGACTTCTCACTAATGTTGCTGAACTTCTATCTTAGGGAACATTAAGCCTCGTCCTCCTTCAGTGACACTTCTTTTCAAAATGTGAAGCTTTAGTACCAAATTGTTACAAAGCATTGGGACAGTCATGTCCTTAAATAGATTTTATTGGATTTCAGAACATATAGCATGACTCTGAAGGATAGAATACTCTTTTTTTATATATATATGAATATATTAAAAAATGATATAGACTTTAATACTAAGTATTTAGGGAACCAATGCTAATTTTAAGACTAGCAAAAATCTCATTTAAATAAAACCTTCAGTAGGCTGATAAGAAAATGTAGTCAGCCAGTTTGGGAAGAACAGCTACCTATAATTG
Organism: Phalacrocorax aristotelis; assembly: GCF_949628215.1. Classification (NCBI taxonomy): domain Eukaryota; kingdom Metazoa; phylum Chordata; class Aves; order Suliformes; family Phalacrocoracidae; genus Phalacrocorax; species Phalacrocorax aristotelis. The sequence goes on from NC_134299.1 coordinate 4,813,376, forward strand.
TTTGCTTGCATCAGACTTCATAAAAAGTTGATTATTTGATATAGCAGTGATCACTGGAAACAGTTGATGCACAGAAGCTAAATCCCAGTTGAGATTTGGTTAAAAAGAGCCTAGTTAGCTCCCAGGAAGTAAAAAAGTTAAGTATAAATCCACTGCTGAACTGTATTTATTTTTATTCTCTACTTCTGAATGCTGTTAGAGAATGCTTTCAGGGTGAAAGGGCAGTCTAACAAAAAATTCTCTCGAAGACATCTGCTTTTTTTCTTTCAGTTGTGCATACTTGTGGCACTGGAGTTGCCCACAACTGCATGTTTGTTTCAAGCATGGATATTGGGTTTCACCCAAAGGTGAGGGAAGGAAGGTGGAAGTGGTGAAGGGTGTTTTAGATAGTATCAAGAAAATCATTTTACAGTCCTAAAAACTGAGGGGACGGGAGAATGGCTGAAACACTTTCAGTTCTAATTACAGCACCTTGTTTCGTATGGAAATTGAAATAGTGGAAAAATAGATTTTTACTAAGAAGGGAGTATTTCTTTCAAAAGAAAAAAAAATTACCCCTTTCTAAATTAAAAGTTAATTCTTCAGAATATCTGATAAATAATATTGCAAGCTTGTGGCTACAGTATCAACACAGCTTAATAATATTTGAAGGAGCGTGATGTAAAAATTGGAAAAGCTGTAGATGAGGAATGGGTACATGATCACTGTAACACTTGCTATGATACAATGCAGTATTTATTGATACCCGACTATAAGCTCTGGATGAAAGTCTACAACTTCTAGTTTTACAATGGACAGAAACAGATTGTTGTATAATTTGAAAAGGGGTTTCAACTATTGATAGTTGAAGTTTTGTTAAGATAAATGTTGTTTAAAAAAGCTTTATACCTGTTTACAGTTTTGGAAAAAAAAATGCAGGCTTCATTTTTCTTACATTCAGTGAAAACTGGCCTAGAATATTTGTAAATAGGGTCAAGAAAAAAAATGCATAAACTCGCACATTAAAAATGCAGCAGGCTAACTTAACTGCAGCAAATGCATATTTACTTACTGTTTTAAAAAGTGAAAGCTGAAGATTGTTAGAAATTCAAATTTTTTAATTGACATTTGTTGAAATATTGGAGTTAACTGAGCCAAAGTGATTATGCATTCTTCATAAATTAGTTAGCACTTTGTAACATTATATACAGTTTACAGTACATGTATAAGTTGTAGCTTATAAACATTTTGTGCCATTAAAGCTCTCACAAAACTGGTTGTCTGAAATTACTTCATGCTGCGCCTTCCTTCTCTTTTTCTCTCTTCTATTATCTTTTTTTACAGGTGTGCTTTGTATAATGTTTTATGAAACTATTGTGATCTGGGTTATATGAACATTGAAGCTGATGTTTGTAGACTGGAATAATTTTTTGAAAGATTGCTTAGGGTTTTTTTTTCTTTCTTTGGTGACTTGGGATCATCCGCTTCTTTTCCTGAAGCACTTAATAAAAATATTTCCATTGGCAGCATCGTATGCCCGCACCAAGCCCTCCAGCACCTTGTCAAGGAGAGCTTTTAAAGCAAAATAATGTAGTGGCACATGAAATGTAAAGTAGAATTGATGAGATTTTGTATAATTGGTCAACTCTATTGTACTCCTTGTATTTCTCTTCTGTTTCCTAATTCTGTTAATTTTGCAGATTAAAGAATAAGGGACATAAACCTAATTGTTAATCTGCCTCGATATTCTTGATTCAAGAGCACTGGTTATTTCTAGGAGTACCATGTGGAGAGTTGTTCGTTCTAAGTGTGAAATGTCATCGTTCTGATACTGTTGCTGCCCATTTGAGGTACCTAGTGATTCTTTCCCATGTTTTTAATGTAAAAATCCAGGACGTTGTGAAAATGGGATTTATTTTTTCAGAGGAATAAGATAGAGAAAATTATGAATCTTACTTTCAGAAAGTTTAGATGTCTGGGACTTAGAGTGAAACGGGTTTGATGTTTTGAATTACTAGTACTTTGTAACTGCTTGGGAGAGCAGGGTTGTGGGGGTCTTGAGCAGATTGCTTCTCTGCAGCCAACTGAGATAAACACATTTGTTTAACAGGTGTCGCAGGAAAAAAAATTCACTGTGTGCTTCCAAACTTTTTTAGTTGCGAAGCAATGTTTTGCAGAAGAATAAATACAAGGTAATATTGCATAAAGCAGCAGTATCTTTGCACTAAGATTTTTCTGGTATAAATGATGTTTGGATGGAATTTGAGGACTGTCAAGTTTCTTTTCGTTCTAGTACAAGAGAGTTCAAGTAGAGACTGAAGAGAAGGGATTTATTTGCGTACTTTAATTTGGAGCAGCGTAGCGGCATTGCTTGTCTGTTGGACTCAGTGCAATGTGGCTAGACAAGTGAGCTGCATAGTGCCTCCCTTTCCTCTGTAATCAGCGCCAAGAAGTATGTTTCATGTTACGTTCGGTCACCTTCTCCCTTTAGTTAACTGCAATGCACCTAGAGATTTAGCTAAGTTAGCTAGTCGTGTGAGACCGACAGGCCATGCTGAGTCGTACTCACACTATGTTTTCACACTTAACTGTATACATATGAAAAGATTAGATTTTACTTTGAATTCTGTGTTTTATGAAAAAGTTCTGTATAAAACTGTTTATACATTTGTGTGCGTGCCTACATGTAAAAATTGTATCTAAAAATGAAATCCTGATTCCATGCTAATGGTTGCAGGATCTTTGCCTTGTACTTAGTTATATATGAAGACTCTGTTGTGTTTTGGGTCTTGAACACTAAATACAATGCTAGGCCTCCTGAACTGTGCTGTATAGCTCAATCATCACCATGAAAACAAAACTAAAACCTTAAGATACTCCTGGAGAAATATCGTGCTGCATGCAACGTCCACATGAAAAAGGGCAATTATTTTCCGTTTCATTAAATCACCCTTTGTGTCCTGCACTGCATGGCGGCTTGGCTAAGCGCAGCTGACTCAGCCAAACCTCTGCCTGCAGTACTTAAAGAGTGATTAGTCTTGACATTAGGGGGAGAGCGAGCGGTGGTTTTCCATTAAGGAAAGTAAACATGACTTAACTTTTTGAGCTGCTGCCAAAAAATTGAGAGTATGGAAACTGGCGTTTTCTATTTTAAACTGTTTCCTAACACTTTTCTGATAAGATTGTGGAGTTTGTTTAGAGTGACTTTTTTTTTTTGTTATTTCATTGGTACAGTTTGTTTAACTTGCAGTTTGTTGTCTAAAGACAAATTAGTGAATTTTAAGGCCAGGAGATGCCGTAAGTGCTTATTCTGATGTATGTAATGAAAGGGAAGAATAGTGAGCCCTACAACTGTTTCAGTTTTTAGAGTTAAGGTGTATAATTTAGGTCACAGAAGGGCGCAGACACCCTTGCAGAGTTTTTGGTGTATGGAGTTGTGCTGGACCTCCCACTTGATTCAGCTGTTACAGCCTTTTACTTACATCTTACTTCGGACTGAAGTTTAGATGCCAGCCACTGGATCCTGGAACGCCTTGCTGTGGTGGATGAAGGAGCCTTTGACTCTCCATACAATGTCTCCTAAATAAGTGTTTCATTGAAAATCTCTGTATTTTAAGACAAATCTTCTCTGGGAATTCTCACAACCTTTTACTACTTCTGTGTAACATACATCTAAAGGCATGCTGGCAGACAGTCATTTATCTGTGACTGATAGAAAAGTTATGTGTACAAAATCTTCAGTGAAACATACTTCTTACCCCTCCTTTCCTAAAAAAAAAAAAACCCCACCCCAAAAACCCTCATTTACTTCAAAAATGTTACATGACATTTTGACCAAACGAAACGTAAAAGGTGTGTGTGTGGCATTTCAAATGGAAGCTACACTCACCATTCTTCCAGGTTGTTTTGTGAACAGGAGCAAGCACTTTGATTGTCCTTCAGGTAGTGTGAAGAGCTTCCGTGGGACCATTCTGGCAGATCTGCAGCTGGAACAACGTGCCTCCTCTGCAGCTTCCTATTGATTGAAAACCTCTTGCTTCTGCTGTTCCCTTATTCACTGTGACGTTCATTGCTTGGACGCTTATGTTCTCATGGTTCATCACACTCCTCTTTCCTATGGCCTGCCCAGTCATCTTCGTCGTGTGCTCTATTTCCCTTGTTCACTATTTTCATGCTGCTTCTCCTTTCTGGTCGGTTAACAGGAGCGAGCGCAGTCTCTTGGGGTACCCACCTATTTCACCAAGAGTTCCAGTATTGAGGCAAAATATTGCCTTGTTTTCTTATGTATTTCCTGGTTCCATGAGATTTGCAGTTTTTTCAGGTAGGTACGCGGTCACTTGCACAGCTTCAGCTCTTGCCCTCTGTTAGTCTCTGGTTGTTCTGTGGAATTGCATCTGGTAAAGCCCGGGAGGGCACGTGTTCAAGAGTCACTGTTCTGCTTTCACCTCAGAGGAAGTAGGTTATAAAGAAAGTCTGTCATATTCTGGGTAAGAGCATGATGTGGGCTTAATAAGGAAGCTGAATTGGGATTCATCTCCAAACTTGGAATAATCTTCTGGACTTTTCTGTCTGAGAAGCCCTCCTGAAGGCCTGGAGGATGCTTTATGACTGGTGTTCACTTCCAGCAGTGCTGGACAAATCCCAGTTGCTTACAGCTCTGAGTTTCATACAGAAGGGAGCTCGCAGGAATAAGTCGCTATTTCTACCAGCGTTTTGCTTGTCATTGGAGATGAGATGAAGAAGCAGCTGCCAATATTTGTGTTTCAGAAAGACTACTTAGGTGTTGGTGAGAGGGTAGTGAATCAAGGAGGCTCTGACAAAAGTCCAGGTTATGTGCCTGGTGCTCCACAGCCTGCTTTGGATGGGCAGGGGTCCATAATAACACCTGCCTGTACCTGTGCGCCCTGGTGCGAGCGCTGCGTGGCAGGGTTTGGCATGGCTGTGCTGCCCCAGCGCTGGGAAGAACAGCGTGTTCCTTTTCCTGGGGTTATCTCGCCAGCTCTGGTTGCAGGATTCCGCATTTTTAAAATACAGATATTTTTGTAAATACTGATAAGGTAGGAACAAATATTCATATCGGAGTCACCAAGAGCAAGATGGATACCGGAATTGGATTTTTCAGCTTGATCTTTGCGAACTCGGAAGTAAAGCCTTGTAGTGTGTGTGACTATGCTATCGGAGTTGGAGCAGTGCTCAAATATTTTTGCAATGAGTGTGACAAAATTCTGTTTGTGCTCACAGGCTTTTTAGGTGCTGCTGTGTTACTTGGCTTCAAAGCTGTGTGCCTAGAGTATAACCTCCAGACTCCTGAATTCTCACAGAGAGGGCCTGGGTTTTTTTTTTTTCCCTTTCATTAGGTAGGCTGTTCCAGAACCAGAAGACTATACAGACTTGCTCACTTGATGTACCAATTGTCATTTCATTTCGGAGTGAGAAGCAACTGACCATCACAAATGCTTGTGTAGGAGCGCTGTCTGACAGGTAGAAGAGATCTCTTGGGTTCCTACCAATTATTTTAATAGTTTGCTTCATCCTGTGACTGTTATGTGCCCATTTCCTATATTTCTTCCTAGATGGCAGCTGCACTGAAGTACCTCTGGTGTAAACACAGCATGCACTTGCAAGCCTTAGTTTGCAGCTTACCCTGATCTGATATTGGGCTTGGCTTCCATGTGCTAAGAATTAGGTCTTGTCTAGTTAAATTAACAAATATCTGGGGAAGGTCAGAACAGAACCCCAGCTTTAAAATCTCTGCTGCCTTTTCGCAGGGGTAAAAGCATGACTGGGCTATCTGGCTGGCGATGAATTGCTTTTAATGTATTTGGGAAAGACCGTTAGCTGCACAGTGTCATAAAAATGGGTTAAAATGATCAGTGACTTAGAAGAGGAAGCTTCTTCCTCCCACTGAAATTGCTGAACAAAAATATGAATCTCCAGAACCAGCAGGAAGTTCTTATGTGAATCACTGCCAAAAGCATAGTACTCAGAAACGGATTTTTACTGTGCATGGTGGTTTTGCCGCTGCTGTGTTCTCTGCATGTGTGCGCGTATGCGTGCTGGAGCGGGAAGGGGAAGGAGAGGAGGTGTGGCAAGATAAGCATCAACAATAAAAGAGTGAGCCCTTTCCCGGTGCTGTAACATTTTCCTATAGGCTTCCCTGCTAGGTGAGAAGTAACGGCTGCTTGAGAAACCTCCCCAATTGGCTGGTAGCGTAGTGGTACGATAAGTGATGTCACCCGGGCAGGCCTATTCACAAGAGTGTGTTCTGGCATTTTTCAGGCTTGGGCTTTTATTTCTCACCAGAAATGTGTGTGAGAGAGAGAGAATGGTGCTGAAAGGTGCTGTGTTCCATTTCCTTCTGCAAAAGTGAGAGTTGCTTATAAATCATTACTGTTCCACTCAGGAGCGCAGTCTGAGCAAAGTTAATGTAAATTAGTTGGGGGCAGGGGGTGGATTAGATTTCAGTACTTCTGCATAAGAGTTATGGGTTTTTGAAGAATAAGCAAAGAGCTGCCGGAAATGCTTAGGCTGATGAATACACAAGGAAGACAGATGCGGTGGCACTGGAAGTATTACATTAGACATGAGCATTTATGAATAGGTAATTGGATGAGTGTAACAAAGAAGAGGCACAACAGACAAGATTTTTCTTCCCAGTCTGTCTGTCTCTCAACCCTCTGACTCAGGTTTTGTGATACTGGATTGTACAAACATGGGAAGATGTCTCTTTTTGCCCCAAAGCGCTTGTATCTTGTTCTTGATGTACACACCTAGTTAAGCATGCAAATTTGCATGCATAATTGACACACCCACCGAAAGCCAAAGCAGTACAAGCTGTCCAACTTCACCATTTACACCCTTTTCATACTAGTTTATTTTACTATTTACCCCTTCTGCTGAATTTGACTAGGATTTGGGGGGCGTTTTAATGTAGTTTACTTTGAATTTGTTCTCCAAGCATTAAGGATTTTTTTTAACTGGACTGGAAATGCGAATTGTGGTTTTGTTTTCCAGAACGACGACTTAAAGGAGCAGCCTCCTGTATGCCACTGCCTTAATACTGGCTCTAGAGACTTGGTCCTCATCTGTAAAATGAAAATATTTAACCTACCATAGAAAGGTGTTAATGGCGTCTTTTAAAAGCAAAGGATTCCTGTAATCCTTTTGTATAAAGATCGCAAACACCAATGATATTTTTTCCAGATTCTCAGCTAGTGTAGATAATTTTAGTGTCAGCAAATTGTATGCTGATGTGTGCTCTCTGACCTGTTCTGGTTTGATTGGTTTTTGAAGTAGATTATATGGTATGTCTGTCTTTGCTTATAAGGCCAGATTTGATGACCCATAAAGCAATTACTAATCTTATATTCCTATAGAAGAATATTCCTATGAGACTCAAATTTGTATGGAACGCAGTGATTGTTGGTGAGCTGTTTATGTGGGCCCTATCTTAGTGGAGTAATGAGGTGACGGTCTTTAATCTCAAATTACTACGTGTTAGCATGCTGAGTCAGTAAAGGTATTTTTAATCTCTGTTTTTGATAAAGTTCAGTACAACACTGTACTTGTTCAGTGTGACCAGGCAACGTGATCGCCGTATGAACTGCGCCATGAGGGTCAGGATCTGAAAAATCTATTGCCTTGTTTCTGCAGTTTAATTAATGCCTGTGGAGCCTCACTGGAGAGCAGCAGGTCTGTGTTCGGTGTGTGGATATCGGCTTCTTTGTGTGGACCGAACTGTGGAATTCTGGCAAATTCTGTTGTGCAGGTAGCTGAAGCCTATCGACATACTTGTGCATTAGAATGTAGATGGCGCGAAGTGGGATGGCTGATGCTGTCATGTTACGATCCTTCCTCTTTCAGTGCATACACAGAGCCTGTTATATAATCGATTTCCTACAGGTTTTATCAGCAAGGAAATCTGCATTGTTCTCGAGGCAAAATCCAGTGGCCTTCCCAGACCTCCTGTGGAGAGCGATGAAAACCTCATTGGTAAGCCTGAAATGCTTTTATCACATGCAATGGGGCAGTGAGCCAGAAACCTAATGACGATCTCTAGAGGTTAGGCAGAGTGATTAGAATGTTGGTTGGACAGAATAATTTAAACCTCCTGAAGGCTTTTATCCGATGCACCACTAAATATCTTCTTTTGACTTTAGAAGAAATGAGGCTTGATTAACATTCAAATGTACTGTGCTGGCACCACTGGTTTCTTCTGCAGAACTATTATTATATTCAATCATCAGCTGCTTTTTCCTTTTCCTGAAGTAAGTTTCCATGTGTTTTTGGTCAAGCTTCTCAAAGCTGGCTAAATCCATTTGATGTTATCACCTCTGCCTGAATTTGCTAACAGCCTGGAACAACAGCTTTCAGCTGGACAAACTGTCCCATGCAAGACCTGCTCTCCAGAGTCTGACACCGTCATGCTGTCGGAGGGCTCTGCACGACAGATTGTGTGCTAGAGCTGGGTCATGCACCCGAGCTGCTGGGGGAAAGCTGTGACAAGGAGGGTCAGGGTGAGGAAAGTTCCTGCAAGGCTCCTGGAAGAGCAATGGACGCTATCCAGTGTCCTTGCATCTGTCAAACGAGGGCTGGTCTAAAGTATCAGGAGGAGAGGCCGAGGCTGCTAGGCAGGCCGGGCATGGGGTTAGGGTTACAGTAACCCAAGTCTGTGCTACGCCTCATCCTTCACTGGGAGCTGTAGATTTCAGCAGGGTCAAGCGAAGGCTTATTTTCTGAAGAATGACTGTGTGAAATACAAGCAGCTCTAATTCATCAACTGTACTGATAAGAGACATGGGTCAAGTTCCCCATATACAGGCCTCCTTTTGTGGGATGTAAGTGCTGCCCAGGCCTCACGCCAGATCTCTGCTCAGAAGCAAACCTCACTCAGACCTCTTGTGAAGCGAACGCAAAGCTCTTCAGTGTCGTGACCTCCCAAGCAATTCTGGGTTGCCATGGCCACACAGCATATTAGTGGCAGAGAGCCTGGTTCAGAGCCAGAGTGAGTCTTCCCAGTGGCCTCTGCAGGCCTCAGCGTGAGGGACAGAGCATAGGAGGCTCAACTGACAGCTATTCCTTCTGTCTCGTTAAAGTGATCTGCATTCCCCAGCCCCAAGCAGCGATTTCGCAGTGGTCTGGCAGCCGGGAGCCAGCATGCTAACACGCTGCTTTCTGTGAGCGCTTACGCTGCATTGAGTGCAGATCTGTCTCCAGATGCTCTCCACACAGCACTGGAACATGCTGTGCTGCAATTAGTCTAGCAGGTGCCCAGCACTGCAGTTTATTATTAGCCACCCCTAATACCATGCTGCAAAGGCACATGATGCTTTGCAAAGAGAGGGATGGAGATTCCTTGCCCCACGCACCCATTTGCCTTTTGTTCCTGAAACCTCGACTCCCTGAAACTCGGTGCCTCACAAGGATTTCTTCCCCACCCCATGTGTATTTTGAGAGATAAATAACCTTTCAGTGGCTTGATTAAGCAAGAACTCCTGCAACCTGCCCTTCCTGGTAAAGCAACAACTTCCCTAGAAAATCACACTTGATTTTTTGATTTTTTTTTGAAGTTAAATCAGTGGACACTGATTCATGTTTGGATATGTTGGTCCTGTGTAACATATGAAGGAAACCCAACATCTGGCTTTCTACTGGAGCAGATTTTAATTTTGAAAAGTTTAAAAACAATCACCTATAACCTAGGTGAAACTGACACCATATTTTTTCACAACTGTAGAAATACTTTACTGTTACTATTTTGAATGTTTAAAAGGAAGTCTGCAGTCTCTTTTTCCTTCCCCCTCTTGAGTATGGTGATACTTTTTGCGATAAAAGGTTTCACTCAGTGCATAAATCACATTGTGTTTCACTCTGAGGAAAGGTACAAGGCCAAACCTTGGCCCAAGATGAAGGGGAATAAAATGAGTAAAATCTGTATCTGTTTGAATAGTCATATGAGCAAAGAGGGTGGTGTGATACACATTTGTAGTATTGGGATCAGACAGGGAAATAAGGAATAGGATTTAGCCTAAAGATGCTTCTGTAGAACATCTAATCACAGCAACCTGGACAGCATTGTGTTTTACTCGTTAGGTCGTATTTTTTCTATCTGTGTGTATTTTTCCTCTCTAAACATATCAGTGTGGGATAACACAAATGTTTATAAGGCCCTTTCTACATGAGTATAAAGCTTGTAACAGCCGTCTCTGCTGAGCTGTCTCTGGCAGAGTACCGCTAGATGCATAATTCTGGATTAATCTGATGAGAAAGCGATGGCTACCCTAATTGCAGACATAAGCGCAGGTGGACTTTCTTCAGACATTGTCTAGATTGTGAGATGGATCGTGACCCAAGCAGGTTCACAAAGCAGTCTGCAGAGGGAGGGCTAGCAGCTAGGAAGCGGCTGGTGTCTCGGTGCAAGTTATGGCTGGTAAAATCACAGTACAAATCCAGCTGAGTTTCTGTCCTGCTTGTCAGTCTACTGGGGAGCCTTCGTTTTCTCCCCTTCAGCCAGTTTCTTGGTAACCATTTAAATATGGTGACATGTATAGCCGCTGCCCTCCCTTTATTTTTGCTTGGCCAGGTAGCAATCAAGCAGCGTGTTTGTGTTGCAAAAGAAATCACTGTTGTCTTCCCTGAGTTGCAGCTGTATTTATCCTCCCACTCCCATCGCTCCAAGCACCTGCATTGTTGTGCCCCTTCCAAGAGGGACATAGAGTTTTCCAGATTTAAGCAACAATCTGCTTTCACAGATGCTTGCAAACAACTCCAGGGTGAACAGCAACTTGTAACTTCTCTGTGTCAATTAATGCCCTGATCTTGCTGTAAGCTGTTCTTTTGCTGGTTGACTACTAAAATATCTCTGATTCAGAAAGGTAATTTTCCAAGAACTTTATAAGAAAAATCATAGATTCCTATAGATTAGAACCTGTTATTCCCTAGGTAGTAATTTTAGGGCCCCTTGGGCTTACTGAAGAAGCTAAACTGAATTTCAGAGGGCTGTTGCAGAACTAGGCCATGTGCATTGCTAGCACACATGCTTCTGTCTCTGCTTTCTGTTTTAGCAAAGCAATCCAGACTCTCACCACCATTTAAGGTTGTCTCCAGGGCTTTAAACCTCCCTGCAGCTGAGGCTCCTGTTTAGTGGCCTCCTCCTACCTCTTTCGGGGTCTCTGACAAATGAAGAATGTGGGGAAGTAAAGAAAAATAAAAAAGCAATACCTTCTTCCTTCCCTGATTCTCATCTCTATTTCCTTGCCATGGAACAGAGACGAGAACATCCCTCTGTTTCCGTGTGCCAAGAAATGTGATGCACAGCTTGCTGGAGGCAGGGGCACTAATAGTCTAGGTCTCTGTAAGATGTCTCAGGTTGGGAATCTTGATTGCTAAGCACTTCAGAAATCCTTGCTGTAAACACGTTAGGGTTATTCCTGTCAGGATGGGCGTCTGGCCAGTGGGTTTCTGTTCTGCACCCTCCCTTTAACATCAGGATCTTCAGAAGAGCTGTTTATGACAGTGGTGTTGAGTGTGGGGCTGCTCCCAGCTGTTATTTGTAGGATGGGCTGCCTGACTTCCCCGATTCAGAAATCATAAGAAAAACAATCACCATGGCAGGAGGTTGCTGCCCTCCAGTGCTGCAGCCTGGCTGTCAGACCCAATATTTCCAAAGTGTCACAGGAGATCCACCCATGCTGGTATGTGGGTCTGTTTGCACTAGCTTGCTCATTCTGCTATGCACTGCTTGATCAGACTTGTGTCTGGTGCTGTCTGCTACATGCTCTCATTCAATTTATTTACGTTTGTTTGTTAATACAGGGGTGAAGGATTTTTTTGTTGTTCAGCTTTATACAGAACCCCATGGAATTACTAAGAACTGAAGGTTTCAATCCCTCCCCATCTCATATGGCAGGGATGAGCTGTCAGAAGGACTTGTCCAGCTGAGAGCCTCTCCTTTGCCTGTGTCTGAGCGAGCAGAGGGAAGGAGGGCAGTACAGAATGAGTCATAGACTGGATGAATTGTTCTGGCCGGGCCTGACCCTGATGTATTCAGATGTATCCAGGCATAGCTGAACAAAATGTAATGGTCTGAAGTTGTGTGATGGTCTTTGCCTAAATTCGGATGGGGCTTTTTCAGTAGAAGTCTGATATTTAAGTCTCTTCTGTTTCTTTATTCCATCCAAGGCTTATTCCCCTCCTGCCCCCCGAGTTTTAACGTTAGATGGCCATGTACATGCTGTCTTGTCCTCCTGCTAGAAAAGAAACCTGCATGTCTGCTACATCCAGAAAGATGCCAGGCAAATCAGATGTGCCCTGGAGCCATTCACTGTGGAGTTCAGTAAAGAATAGCAACCCCCGGAGCGTTTTGGAAATACATTGTGAGGAGTGTAAAGGCTTTAGGTGATTTCAAAGGGTTGCTTAGGATTCCTCCTCCCCCCTCCAACCCTGCCCCAGATGAAACAACATTTGCCACTAAGGTGGAAGAAATCCTATTTTCCTTACAGACAGAGACTCCTGCAGGAGCACTGGTTTGTTTTGTTAGTTCTAAGTTAAAGGAAGGCACTTCTTTTTCTCAGTTCTGGGGAGTAAATAGCAAAGCGTGGCCATTTACAGTAGTTCCTCTTTCAGGATGACTTCCAAGTTTTTTACTGATGTGATGCCATGGGGGGAGAGGGGCAAGATGAGGTAAGGAGGGAACATGCAAGAAGGTCAAAAGCTTGAGTGGGCTAAAGACAGATGCCAAGTCTCTCCTCCTGTGAGGTCAGCAGAGCAGTAGGAGATAGGCTGAAGAAAGAGCCAGGTAAAACCAGCAAAAACATCTGGATCTCCGTCAGCAATGGCAATTTTATGAATTGAAGCAAATGACAGTTTTAGGTGATGAGTTTGGAGCAGGTGTGGTCTGACTGTAGGGACTGTCTAGCGCCCAGTGCAACAGGTTTGCACGTCACAACTAGAATACAAACAATTGCAATGAAAACATTAGTATCAAACTGGTAGTAGCACAGACAGCTCAACAGAGTTCTGTTTTGGTAAAGAAGATCTAGCCTTGATCACAGAGTGTAGATGGAAACTGCTTTCTCCAGCATGGTCCTGGCTGGGACTTCTGGGCAGTAGTGCCCACTTGAGAGCAGCGCGGCAAGGGACAACTGGCAGCACGGTCAAGTGTTCTGTCCACGCAACAGGAACAAAGCATGGCCAGCAGCCATGTTGTACCACCCGGCCTGCGACTGTCCTGCGGAAGAGAGGTCCCTCATTGTGTCTAGGGGCCAGTCATCAAAAAGGGGTGATTTGTGATGCTAAGGAGAGTGGGGGGGAAAAGGACTCTGGCTAGTGTGATAAGTGCATAAGAATGATCATAAGCTGGGCCCTTTTGGATAATTGATTAATTATTCTCATTTTATTAAGCAATGTTTTAAGTAGGGTTCAGTGCACTAAAAACTCATTAACTAGGGCAATCAGGGACAAGCACAACAAGCGCATACAATTTGATTTTCACAAGGGTTGCAAAACACTCTCACGTATACACAAAACCCCTTTGAACTCCCAAGTCTTTGCATCCTGCAACCTGGAAGGAGCAGCACAGCTGAACTGCTCCACCTAGTACTGCAGGTCTTGCAGAAGGCCTGTCAGGACCCTGTCTTTGGAAGTTGTTATTGGCACTTTTGCTTTGACATCTCTATGGCCAAAATGAAAAGCTTCTTGTAAACTTTGCTTTAAAACTGTAGTGAAAGGAAGGCAGCTGTGTATGTGAGGAGAGCTGTGGGAGGAGTTAAGAGGCCTCTAGGCAGCTGAGTGATTTAGCCTGCATCATTGTGAAGGAGCAGGATGATTGTTCGGGTGAATGCAGCAAACGGGCCCAAGTCTGTAGACCCTGCCTGGCTTGGAATTACGTGCTGCCAAACTGAATCTGGTTTGGAGGTTCTGACAGGATCTGGGCAATGGGTGACACCAGAGTCAAGTAAGTCCCTAAGAAAGCCACACCAATACACATCCTCCCAACTCTTAGTGTGCAACGCAGCACTGCCTGATGCACCCGCAAACCAAAATGGGAGCTGGATCGCAAGTCTCTGCCTCTGTTGTCACTAATTGGCTTGGCAGCCTGTTGTGAACCTTGAATATTTTGTGGAGATTGGGACCGGTTTTGTTATCATAATGGAACTCATAATGAAAATGTAGTTTATTTTAGTGTGCAGTATGGCTCAATGGACCATTTACTGTGGCCTCATAGACATTAGTGCTTTGTAGTTGGAGAACCATTGACTTAATGCAGTGCTGAAAGGTAATTTTGCTGTTATGGTGATGGATACAGCACAGTAACAAGAGTAGAAAATAGTGTCTATATATAGGCCTCTCATTGAGATATATGAACTATAGAATGAAACATTTTCTCAGTGACAATCTGAAGAATCGTGTGAGAACTGCTGACAGCTTGGACTACGGCCTGTGGCGGTGAGGTACAGAGGAGCAGGAAGGATGGATACAGCAATTACGATGAAGGCAAAGTCAGCTGACAAATTGGCCATTTCCTTTTTTTCTCTTCAGTTAGGAGTGACAAATGGTTTAATTTATATTACTTCCTTACATTAAACTTCAGCATGACCAACTGCCTGGAGATTAATACAGTCTATGGATCTTACCGATCACATATGCTTTAATGTGTTTTCTTTTTAAAGGTTCATAGTGAATTTTGCTTTTGTTTCTAGTCTGTTAGGTCCCTGAAATGTAGTCTTTGCAAGAAACCTAGCTGAAAGGATTACAGTGCAATTAAAATTCCTTTTCCTTTTTCTTTTTCCTTTCTGGCACTCCTGTGTGTCAAGTGGATTGTTTCTGTCTGGAAGATCTAAGCTTGCCACACTGAAAGAAACAGTAAAGAATTAGAGGTGGCCTCTTCAATTCCATGCAGGTGGAGCATGAGAGCTGCATGATTTCTTATTTATTTCATGTTCTTGGTATAATTTGTACTTGATGTGACAATTTGAAATACCATAAACATAGATAGAAATGATTGTTTAACAGGGTCACATTGATTTACAGTGCTGCGAATGTGGCCTGCACTTTCCAAAACTGGCATTAGCCGAGTCTAGCTCACTCCATACGCAGAAGAATGCAGAGACCTTTCTCAGTATGTATTAACATTTTAGCAGGCTCTGAATTAATTCTTCCAGCCAGTGCTGAAAAATAAAATCAGATGTTATTTTTAACTGTGTAATAGTAGATACAGAAAATAGCTAGTTTCTAGGAAAAGGAGAAGAGTTAACAGAAACAGTATTCATTGCTTTTTTTGGATTTGGCTTAATTTTCTTCGTTAGATTTATCCACTGACACATCAAAGTTTTTGTCAATGTATCTGTTTATCAAAAGCAGCTGCTGGTTAATCTCTGTGTGTAAATTTTGGTCTGTGCTGTGTTGATGAGTGTTGAGCACTCTTAATCCAAGCTGGTTTGAGCACATACGCCGAATACACGCCCCCACCCCTTGCCTGGGACCTGTGTGTAGCCTTCAAATCTGACTTGGGTGCTTTTTTGGGTAGGTTGAAATAATGTATGGGCCTAAAGTCTGCTCCTCTTGACAGAACAGAAATTGCGTATCAGCAGTTACCTGTTGAGGAAGAGGAGGCTACTCACAGAGGGGCTGGGCAGACGTGGTTTCAAAATGGGCTCAGGTGAGGGGTAAGGCTGTATAAAGGGACCGACTGTGTGCCCCTGCTAAGGATCTCCAAGTGATGGCCGCAGCCTTGTTGCTTCCAGCTTTTGTCCTTGGCTTTGCAAACTTGGCAGACCCATCTGCTGCACTCATTAGAAATCCTGCCCCTGAGCTTCCATTCTTCCTCTGTAAAATGGGTATAACGGGATTTCTTTCCTCCCTTGCCTTCATTGGACTACGAAGGTTTGGGCTTTGTGCGGCGGGGGCTGCCGAGGACTTCAGGCACACGCAGCACCAGTGATGCCCCAGTTTCAGTTCTGTCTCGCCGCCACCGCTAATTGACAGCAGAGTGAGTGCCAGCTTGTCAGGGTGTAGGCTGAGCGTGTTTTGCTGGGAAGCCTACTTGCATAGTCTTCGTGGCTAAACTAATACAGGCTGTGTCTTCCGCTGCTGGTTTTGTTATTTCTCACTGAGCTTGTGATTTGTACAAGACCTCGTGAATGATGCACATCAGAGGGCATTTCCCTCAGGTTTTTTTATTTATTTGATTTATTCATTTAAGTCCAGCTTTCTGCTGCACTCTCTGAGAGCAGAAATCTCTCAGTAGTACGAAAAACAGGACAAAACCAAGGCGAAGGTAGATTTCGACAGAGCTTGCAAAGGCCTAGGCTTGATGATTGGTAACCAAGGCAACGGGGCCTCTTTCGAAATAAGTGCTTGCTGCAGACGCCCATTTTATGCGGAGAACCGGTCAGCATTAAAAATTAGAGAAGACAAGGTAAGATCTATTAGGCAAACAAAGCCGTCAGGCAGGCAATCAGAAGTGCCTGCCATCTAGCTGACTAAATTAAAGCAGGCACCACGTGGGGACGAATGTTCGCTCCCGGTTTGATCATTGCCTTGCGAATGGTTAAAGGGTGGTACTGCTAATCAAGAAATGAAAATATAGATTGCAAGGAAAAGTTTTAATGTAAGAGTGGCTGCAGTCTGCTCTTTTTTTCACACTGTAAACCTGGCAGGGCTCAGTCTGCAACTGTTGTAACAGAGGGTGCAAGTGTAGCCCAAAGCCTTTACTGAATGGGAAAATTCCTACAGGTCTGATTTTAATTGCTGATTTGACATGGGAATAAATGGGAGTGAGACACAAGTGCCTGTTTTAAGCCACTTTTGTGCTCCCATCATCTGTTAAAAGGCCTGGGGGTTAACAGGTATTATGGCTGCTTTAATTTACATTCATAATGTAATGTTCTTTGGCTGATAGTCTCTTTCTTTTCACTTAATAGCCCTTAACCATGCCCCGCACTCTCCTGGTCAATATTTAAGTTGTGATTTTGGTCTTTTAGAAAATGATCTGTGGTGTATGGATGCATGTGAACCAGACCTCTGTTCTGCGGTTGCCTGCAATTGCAGGGGGCTGGTCTCTGTCCCAGCCAGTCCTTCTGGCCCAGTGTTCCCCGGGGCTTTTCCATGTTTGTGTCTGGACAATTGGATCTGCGAAGAGATGAGCTTAGTTTTGCCTTAGCACATACGGAAACTTTGATTCCCTAGAGCTGAACCAACAACACTGTATTCATTTCAGATAAGCCCCATCCAGGACTCATGTGCTGCTTAAGCCTTAGTTGTGTCGAATCCTGTTGTAGGGGTTAAGTCAGACACTGAGCCCAGCTCTGCAGGTAACCTTACAGCAAGGTTTGAGTCTGATCCTGAACATCTGCGCTGCAGAATCCCTTGCAATGCACTTGTCATGCTGCTGGCCAGCATGATCGTGTCCATCCACCAGCAAAACTAACGTGTTGGAAGTGGACAAATCTGTTCCAAAGATAAATGCGTTATAAACTGGCTGAAAAAAGGCATTAGTGGAGGAGTCTGTAGCCACAGATGTTTTTACTGCCCAGTGCTTTCTGTCGTTTAAAGTGAGCCCAGCCTTTTCATTGTGCAGCCATGGGTTACTTTTTGGCTGCTTCAGCACCTGGGGAGTAAGTGGGTGGATGGTTGTCTTTTGTCTTCAGCTGGGACTTATTTCAATGTTGTTTAAGCTGTTGAAGCTAAAATTCCGTGAGGTACAATAAGCATTATATAGCGTGGGGGGTGTATTGGTGAACTGGAGCTGGTCTGTGTTTGGCAGCCGTGAAAGATGAAGAGAAGCAGACCCCTGCATTTCTTTTAAGAGCTCTTCATGCCCTCTGAAGAGCACCCATTCTGCATTCTGTTGCCATTGCTATAGTAACTTTCTGCCTCCTGATTTTGTTATGAATGGCAGTGGGAAAAGCCTCCATGCAGGCTCCAGCTGATACCCTGCTGTTTCAAACATCCTCAAGGCTTGCTTTCATTTTTAACCCATGAATGGATGGTGCTTTTTAGCTGGGGGTTCCTTTGTGAGCCTGTTTTTTCTTCCTTTTGTCTCTGTGCATTCAACAACATGCCATATGTCCACTGTACACAGAGAGGAGAAATTTGGAGCAAGCAGCTTTATACAGGCAACGGTCTGGATCTTTTGGAGGAGGGAGTGCTGGGCATTTTGGGGAGGTGGCAGATTGTAGTGGTGTTTTTGCAAGATGAACAAGAGCTGGTGGGGTTCAGCAGCTACCAGTGCTGGGCTCTGAAGGCTGACTTTGTCTTCCTTTATCATGATCCAGGCATCCCCTCTCCAGACACAATGCAGCTCTTTTCCTTCTGCCAGCACAGTCTCCCTCTGGGACTTGCTGCTACCATGGAAAACAGCATAAAGCACGGGTGAATCTATTCTTTAACCAGTTGTGAGCAGCAGGTCCATATTATTGCTGCCATTTAACAAATGTGTAGATGGATCCCACAAGAAGGGAACTGGCTTGCTCAGGTCAAAAGAATGAACATCAGAACTGGGGAAAGGGCTCAGGAATTTGGGGATGCTGGCACATTAACAATTTTTGTTTAGAACAGTACTGAAATGATGTGACCTTGAAAATGACCTAGTGCTAGAGGCTATACATACACAGGTAGCTACCAAAAAAAACCCAAGGGTGATGGAGGAGAGACAGTCACGGGAGAGACTGAATCATCGTGTCCAAAAAGGAGACAGGTTTCGAGAGACAGAGCTCTTGTGTTCGCATACAGGAATCAAACCCAGTTTCCTAGAGATAGTGGTAACCATTTCCTCACAGCACCCTGCAATTTATCCTCAGTTAGAGCATCTTTTCTGCATGATCAAAAAATTTGTCCCCCTGTTTTGCCCCAAGGTGCTGTTGAAATATTTTTCAAGATTTGCCTTAACTTGAATTTTGCTGCTGCTTGTTAAAGTTTTAGAGCTTGAATATATTTTCGGCTGACAGAATCTGTCCTACCTTGAATTGAGAGAGAGACATCCTCTGAAAAATGATGTGCTTTAAAATCCTGTTCTTCCAATTTGACTGGACATTCATAGATTTTCAGATGGGTATACTGTTTGTGCTAAGTCATGCACATGTTCTTATTAGAAAATAAGTGCTTACCTTAATAGTAACACATATCAAACCTGATTTTTGAGATGCTGATTAATTAGTGTATAATGCAGTAGACCTCTTAAGTAATTTCATTTTGTTACTGTGGGTTTTTGTTCTTTAATCACCACATCTGAAATAATTTTCTACTCACTAAAGAATTAATGAATCTATCATCTTTGCAGATAATATTAGAACCATAGAATCATCTTTTGAATAATCAGACCCTTAAGATCATCAAGTCCACCTGTTAACCTAACAAGTCCACCACTAAACCGTGTCCCCAAGTGCCATGTCTACACATCTTTTAAATACCTCAAGGGATGGTGACTCCCCCACCTCTCTGGGCAGCCTGTGCCAGGGCCTGACCACTCTGTCAGTGAAGACATTCTCCCTCATATCCAACCTAAACCTCCCCTGACGCAGCTTGAGGCCGTTCCCTCTCATCCTGTCACTGGTGACTTGGGAGCAGAGACCAGCCCCCCCCCTCACTCCAGCCCCTCTCAGGCAGCTGCAGAGAGCGAGAAGGGCTCCCCTCAGCCTCCCCTTCTCCAGGCTAAACCCCCCCAGCTCCCTCAGCCGCCCCCCAGCACACTTGTGCTCCAGACCCTGCCCCAGCCCCGCTGCCCTTCTCTGGACACGCTCCAGCCCCTCCAGGCCCTTCTTGTCCCGAGGGGCCCAAACCTGAGCCCAGCATTCAAGGTGGGGCCTCCCCAGGGCCGAGCACAGGGGCCCCATCCCTGCCCGGCTCCTGCTGGCCACACCAGGGCTGACACAAGCCCGGGTGCTGGTGGCCTCCTTGGCCACCTGGGCACTGCTGGCTCATGCCCAGCCGGCTGTCAGCCAGCACCCCCAGGGCCTTCTCCGCCGGGCACTTCCCAGCCCCTCTGCCCCAGGCCTGGAGCGTTGCCTGGGGTTGGTGTGACCCAAGGGCAGGACCCGGCCCTTGGCCTTGTTGAACCTCACACAGTTATCCTCGGCCCATCGATGCAGCCTGTCCAGGCCCCTCTGCAGAGCCTTCCTGCCCTCGAGCAGATCGACACTCCAGCCCCATTTGGTGTCACCTGGAAACTTACTGAGGGTGCACTCTGCCCCTCTCCAGATCATTGATAAAGGTATTAAACAAGACTCACCTGAACACTGAGCCCTGGGGAGCCCTGCTCGTGGCGGGCGCCAGCTGGATTTAGCTCCATTCGCCAACACTCTTTGGGCCCAGCCGTCCAGCCGGGTTTTTTACTGCCACTTAATAGGCGCAGGTGAATGCAGTGACATGCTGAAGGTCACCAAGTGAGTCAGTTGCAGAGCCATGCAGGGAGCCTGAGTTTTCATATCCCCCTGCCCCAGTATAGCAGACAACTGACAATGCTGCTTCTCTTGACAGGTTTTGGTATGCAGTGTAGAACAGATAAGCATGCCTGCTGAAGTAGACTGGTTTGCTTGTAAAGACTCACTCAAGTATGTGTATTTATTTCACTGCGTACCTAACCAAAGCAGCCTTGCAGATTAGAGTCCTCTGCCTAACTCTTACATTTGCACACATTAGCAAAGCAAAGAGGAAACTGTAGAGCAGCCACTGCATATTTCCCACTGTAATGCTAATTTGTTGGCTGCTGTTTGGGAAAGAAAATGGTGAGTAATTTGAGGGAGATTGTTTGTTTGTTTTTCCTCTGTAAGACTGAAAAAACTGATCCAGATTAAAAACTAATTGGGCACTATTGGACGTGGGGAGAATTCTGCTGTATTCTGGGGCTCAGACTTAAAAGTGTGGAGCATTGAATTCTGCGAAACATCTAACGGTAGCTTGAATCTCGGTGGGAGAATTGTGCTATCAATACTGCTGAGGCCATTGCATGTTTCTGAATCTGGGCTGGCTGTTTGCAAGGGGGTGCACAGATCAGTCAGGAGATGTAGGTGGGATCTGTTTCCTTTCGCATCTCAGTTTCAGTACTGAAGCTGCTGAAGAGTAACGTGTGTCTTAGAGAGCTGTTGTCAGAGTTAGATACTGAAGCCATGCTCACTGCCTGGAAATGCTCCTGCACTTGCAGTGGGACAGTGTTGGCAATGCTGGGATCCCTGGGACATGCCTTGACTCCCTGTGTCTTCCAAATGTTAGCTCAGCTTAACTGGCTTGGGCCTGGGCATTGTCCGTGCTAGAGGTCTGTAGTGGTTACAGTGTGAGGCCTTTGTGAATATTCGTTGTCCAAATATGTGAAGTGAATACCAAATCTATTGAGCCATGCTTAAAATGGATTTGAACGCTTCATCAAATTGTTTGAGAGAATTTCTTTTTTTTTCTTTAAGGGGTTAAAATATTCATGTTGGTTCTTGAAAGATTGCAGTTCTTAATTTTGAAGTCAGAATGTCTTTCTACGCAAACATTTCCTTTGATCCTACAAAAAGTACAGATCAACCTTAAAAAAACCTGTTTAGCCCCCAGATGAGACGTTTCATATCAGATGGAAGAGATGGAAGGCAGGTCAGTCTGAAATTTTACATTTTAATTCACTGAAGTTTATGTAACAAATTGTTTCATGTTGACCTCAGATCATTAAAACAGCGTACAAGGGGGAGGAAAGGCTGTTTTGCACAGAATGTAAGAGCACCTGACCTCTTGGTACTGCTCTCCTGGAACAGTCAGTAATACCTTGAATTTTCGCTGAGTTACGACAGGCTCTTTGGATGATTTTAAACAAATATTTCCATACCTACAGCCCGTATCAGAGGGTATGCAACTTGAACTCTTTTTGAAACACCGGTACCAAATTTAGGTGGATATTAAAGCAGCATCTGAGATGCTTCCACCCTCCCTTACTGTTTAAAAGAGAATATGTATTTCACTGGTGGGGGAAATAATCGCCCTGTGTGTCACTGCTCATCCTGCCCGGGGAAAGTGGGGTGTGACACTGGCGTATGTCTCTGGCTGTGCAGGGATACCCTGGCAGAGGAGGGTGAGGGGTCTCCGTGTGCTGGTGACACATTGCTGTTCCTTTCAAAAGCAGCAGCTGGTAGCCCTCTGATTAACATGCTACAGATGGCAGCAAGATGCAAAGGGCCTCTCCCATCCCCTCACTGGAGCACCCTCTGTGCTGTCACCCCCTGCCCTCATTCAAGGGAACCCGTTGCTGCTTGCTGGGCTTTGCAATCACAGCTGCAAAGCAATGAGCTGCATCTAGGGCTTTGGCCTCTAATGCATGCAGAGTGCTCTGAGCCCGCTCTGGTCCTTGGGAGATGTAATCGGCAGGGATGATGGTTTTGTTGGGAGTGCCTTCTGCAAGCTATGGGGAGGAAAGGCATAGTCCGCTCGGGAGTTAATCCTCTGGGTGATCTGGGAGCCACAGAGATTTATGAAATAAAAGCTTGTAATGCAGTTTAATAAGATTAGATTTATTTAATAAGTGCAACATGAGGATGTTAGTTCATGTTGGCATCAACTGCAACCCCCCCAGACTTAATAAGTTCCACAGAGCAGGACAAAGAGGTCTGGTTTTTGCATTGCTTCTTTCTTACTACTGCTGTTACCCCGGCTTTTGCCTGCTTCTGCCCTGCCTAGAAAGAAGGGCTGAAAACTATGGAGGCAGAGTGAACAGAGCAGTGGTGGTGGCTAGGAAGATCCCCAAACAGGGCTGACTACGGACAGACAAGAGCCTGCACCAGTGTTTTGCTACTGCTGCGTGTGACAGGCTGCTTCTGTGGTTTTAGGTGGGTCATTTGAATTTCTATGCCTCATTTCCCATGTGTACAGTGAGGCTAATAATGCTGCCTTTGTCTGTCCTGTCTATTTAAAATGTAATGAGATGAGATTTTCAAAAGTGACAAATGATTTTTGGTGCCTTGTATGAGTGCTTAGCTGAAGGCGTCTTCCGAAGTGACTGAGCTCTCTCCTGCTGGGCCGTGTGGCCTGGTGAGGTTTGCAAGCTGTGTCAGCAAAATGAAGAAACCGAGTGGTACAGAGACAGCACAGTGCAGGTTTCTGCTTGAAGCTTTTTCTTCTTTGCTTAACTTTTAAATTCAGTGACACCAATGCATCTTAACAGTTAGCATTGCTTCTCCCAGACATCACACTTGGAGAGAAGAGAAACCTTTGTAAAAACAAGAAAGAAAAGTGAAGTTTTTCTTTTTCTTGCTTTCCAAGTTGCGGGGTTTGATGACTTCAGTTTTGCTTTGAAATTTCCAGTGTTTTATTTTTTTTTAACTATTTGTCCTTCATATTCTTTGTTCTGCCATTGAGCCAAATCCCAGTTCGGCATGTCCCTTGAAACACTGGTCATCACGAAAATCTTTGCTTGAGACCTTCAGAAAAGACTGAGTCTTTTGTGTATGTTTATAATATTATATAGCACAGGACATGCTGAAATAGTAATATGGAGCATATTGGGAAGCTTTAGTTTGATCTGTTTCACTTGAAAGTGTTGCACTACTTGGAAATCTGTTTCCTTTAGTAGGGTTATCCCCTGTTTTTGTAGTTGGAAAAGG
This sequence comes from Phalacrocorax aristotelis, assembly GCF_949628215.1. Classification (NCBI taxonomy): domain Eukaryota; kingdom Metazoa; phylum Chordata; class Aves; order Suliformes; family Phalacrocoracidae; genus Phalacrocorax; species Phalacrocorax aristotelis. The sequence goes on from NC_134299.1 coordinate 4,836,922, forward strand.
CATCAACCTGGCAGCATGGCACAGCTCAGCCATAACGTTCGTTAGCTTTCCAGTGTAGTGATTCTCTCTCCTGTATTATTGTCTCTGGTTGGCACTTTTATTGCAGAATAAAGCATGGCAGGCTGTTTACCTTTATCAACAGACTTTCCCTTTCTCTCTCCTTGGGTTCACCAAGTAAGTAATTGCGTGTGTGTAAATATGATTAACAGTGTATTCAGAGCTGTATTCTAAACGCCTACCTGTGCACGCTGGTGCGATGTGTTTAAAATAGGCTCTAAAGCCATCACCAAACACAGAGCCCATGAGGTGAAGCTGCCTAATGCAGCTTAAGGGTAAGATGCTTCTGTGCTATGAGCCGGCAGAGCTTTCATCCAGTGATGTTGATAAATCAAACCATCAGCATAAGTAACATCATCTTCTGAACTCACCTGGGCATTTTCATCCAGCATCCCTTCTTTACCTGGACCCTGCATGAACCCTCCCTCTCTTTTCTTTTAACTTGTGTAGCTTGGATCTCTGCAGTGAAAAGCCTTGAGTCTCTGACAAGGGAAACACTTCTGTGCTCGTGGGACGTGCATGTGTGCATGCATGTGTAATGAATATTCTAAGCACAGTTCTGATCCAAGTGCTGATTACATCGCTGCCTGTGAGTGCAGGAAACTGGTTTTGGTGTCCAAAGAAGCCTTCTCTGAGCCCATCACCCTGTATTATGTGTGACACAGCAGATGATGTACCGGGATATTCTGTAAAGTGTTTCTGTTCCAATTAATGGGGAGGCAGTTCCACTTAGTGGGAAGTGCTACAGGAATTGCCATGAAATAGCAGGGATGGGAGAGAGCAATTCTAGAGCAGTTGAAGGGAAGGTGGAGCTGGACTGCATCTTCGATAAAATTAGTGGCATGTTAAGCCAAGTATTATGTGTTTATCGTGAGTCTGGGACACATCTCTCATTGAGTTTACTGCTGACTTTTATTTTCAGTGCTATTGTGTCCTGTCTTAAAGGAAACCAGAGCTGTAACACTCAAAGTCAAATGAGTGAACCATTTATAGAGCATGATATGCTTTATGACCCTTAATATTATTGTTGTCATCATTATTTATTAATATAATGCATAAAAGGTGTGTGAAGCCATGTAGATCACAGCTCTCGCATGCTTGCGATGGAAAGTTCTTATCTGGAGAGATAGAGAACAGTCTGAGAGATCCCAGTGAGAGGACAGAAACAGAAATCTTCACACATTCTTCTCCTTCACTTTTTGACCGGAGCTCCCTGACTTGTAAGGTCTCTATTTTAAACGATGTTGCAGCAGTAAAGATTGTCATTGTCCATTTTGGGTCCTTTTGGGAAAATGCTGGCAAAATTTTAAATAATTTCCAGTCCACAAATCAATAGCTGTTATTTCCTGTTGAGTCCCAGTTCCATACAGATTTTAATGGTAGTAAGACAGTAGCTGTCATATTCTTAGAGAGGTGTTCAGAGGAAATGTTAATATTTAATGATGCCTTTTTTCAGTTAGATGGGCGAGTTCTCTTAATGACACTGTCTGGAAGAAGCATACCTCAATCTTCAGCTGTAATCAATCCACACAACCTATTGCAAGGCTTCAAAATGTGACAGGACACTTATAGACCTTAATGAAATCAGCAGTTTTGCTGGAACTTTTGTCTTAAATACCGAACACTTCAGAGACATTCCTACTGCTTCTATCTATGATTATTGTCCTAGGAATAGCTGAGAAGTGTCTCACTTCAGAGCAGGCTGGTACTTTTCACATGCAGTTATTTTAGAAAGACTGAATTAGGAAGGAGAGATCTTGAAGGCAGCAAAGGCTCTCCACTCGCTCTGGAAGTCAATGGGAGTTGTGTGCCTAATTTCCATTTGTGCCTTTGGAAAATCCCCTTCTAATTGACTAAATATTTGTACTATTGGCTGTGGGCATGGTGGCACAATGTGGCTTTCAAACCATCTGTTTTCATGGACTAAAACCCACTGGCAACAAACCTTGATTGGCAGAAATTCACCAAGGCCGGTTTACATTAGCTGAGGTTGCTGAGGACAAAACCATAAAGGGAAAGAGAGGCATAGGATAAGCAGAAAGAAAAAGGACCACGGAAATAAATGAGCTTTGTTTCAGCATTTGAATGGACTTTACTCATTTCTCAAAAGACTTTCTTCTGGTCTTTAATGTTTCTGAAATAATGTGTCTCGTCTTTGAGTGCTCAACGCCAAGAGCTGTCAACCACTCCAGCAATTATATCCCGAAGGGAAGTTGGTTAATGATTTCTCTGTAGACAACTTGGTCTTTCAGTTTTTGTGCTATGCCAGAACAATTCCAACCCAATGAAGCGCTTTAGCATTTGGTTTGATTCTTAATGTTCAAGGAATATTCTGGAAATATAGTTATTCACTGCCACCTCTTGCTACTGAGCCTGCACCTTGGCAAATGAAAATTACAGGGTCAGATGCAGGGATCATCAAGCAGTAAGGCAGCAACCAGAGAGAGGAAAGATGGCTTTCCCAGCTTGTGGTTAGGGAGGGAAATTCACAGGCTATTGCAGCAGCACACGCAACAAATCGGTATTTTTAAGGGCTGCATAATTTTGTAAGCAATGATGGTTGCACAGGTCAGTGCAGGCTATCCCAAGTCCTTGCTCTCAGCATCCTTGAAATTTGGTTGTGGATCTCTATTCAAGCTTTGTTCAGCTTCTCTTTGAAAGTCACTTGCTAGTGTATCTCGGATTCGTCACTGGATCTCTGCTTTTAGCCCCCGCTCCCAGGCATCAGGAAGATTTTCCTCTACATTCAGTGAAAGCAATGAGCTAACTTCACCACAGAGTCTCCTCTCGGTGGACCCAGCTGAAAACATAGTATCAACATGATTTGATTCTGGGGACAAAACTGCATTCCTAAATTGTGACCTAATGAAATTTAATTGAAGGATTGCCATTGACTTAAAAATGTCTAGTATTTCACTTGAATTTGCTCCTGAGCGTGAATGTCAGCTGTGCTTCAGCTGGCATAAGCCCATGTTTTGGCACATACACCTAATTCATTGTATGGGAAGCTGCAGCTTTCTCTGGTAAGGTGTTGACCTGTGCTCCTTAGGGCTGTTGTTCAGATCTTGGAGACATTGAGCACGTACCTCTGCAGCCAGGCGCAGGTAAATCTCCCCTGTGCAGGGGGAGGGGCTTGTTGTGGTCATGGTTATCTGCCAGGCATCTTTGCCATGAAAACCCTTGCTCTGGTTAGACCTTAGGGGCTCTGTCCTAGGGAGGGTCCGGGCTAGAGTTCTGTAAGCCATGCCTTAAGGTGGCATGGCGGCTCATACGGGTCTCTTTCTTTGCTCGTTGTCACTGTAGGATATAGGTTTTGTGGAGTTCTGCTTTTGCAAATATCCAAATTTCAATGGGATCCTGCCTTGCGTGATAAATTTTGCACCCACTGGAAGTATTAATAATTAATTATTTGCAATAGGAAGAGCCCCAGATTTGGAAGTAGTTGCTGTCATCTATTTTAATAATGGCAATTTAATGGCAGAATATACTGCTGTAATTTCTGGCTGGGTTCTTAATCTTTAATGAAGAAAATTCTGGATTTGCAGCAATTCTCTCACCTAAAGATGGTAGGCAAATAAAGCGACATAGAGCTTATATTGCATTGTTTCTAATTCAAATCAAGTTTGATTGTTCAGCCTTACCCTGCACGTGTAAGTAACTATAGCAATGAAATGTCATAAAGCATCATTCGTCTTTTTATGCATGAGAAGTGAGTTGGCATGCCTTGGCCAGATGGAATAGGATATCAGAAATCACTTGCGCCATTGGTGCAGCGCAGGTTAGTGAAGGAGTCCTATGCTCCTGAGGTTTTCTTCTAGGCAGGCCACGGATACCAGAGCACTGTAGTGCGGAGGGGGTGTTAGTATGTAAGTAGAGAGACCTGATTTTCCACTTGTTTGATGAGGAGCCTGCCTACTTCATATCTTTGTGCTCACATTTTCCCCTCTATATCATTGTAAAACTTCTTTTTGCAAAAGGATCCTTGTGAAATCCTCGTGCTCTTCATGCGGTCCTTTTTCTTGTCTTTGCCAGGGCAAATCCCCAGGCAGGGATTGTCTGTTGTCATGTGCTACTGCCGTGCTTTAAGGTAGTGAGTACTTATGGCACTTAGGACTTTTGTGCACCAGCATAAAAGAATCTTAAATTAAGCCAGTTCTGCCACTGCTTTCCTGTGCAGTTTCTGGCAGGCTGTGCAAGCTCTCTATTCATCACTCCCCTTTTCTGTGGTGTTGAGATATTACTACGAGAAGTCACTTGCCCAGAAGCGTCAGTGTGTTACCATGTTAAGAAAACCCGATGTTGTGATTCCACCATTTCCCTCTCTTGTTCCTTTTATTATATGGTGTGTGGATAATATTAACTGATAAAATCAACTACTTTTTCATGTATTGCTAAATAGTTTATCTGCAGATAAGTGTTCAAGTTAGTTATTCTACTCTGCATACCTCTATCACCGTGATATTGCAAGAACCAATTAATACTCATTCCAGGATCGGAATATTAAATCTGCCGCATGGAGTCTGAAGGCTACTGGTGTGACTCCAACTGGCCCAATTCGTTCCTCAGGTTGGGTTTATGTCACTATTCAGTGTTTCTCCACCTTTGTTGTCAATAGGGTGAAGTGCGAGCTGTTATCTGAGGACATTTTTCTTATTGATGCTGGGTTTATGAAATTCAGATGAGGGTCAGTGTCATTTTCAAAGTAATTTATGTGGTTCAGAGTGAAAATAGATGCCCTATGGGATTATTAAGCACACATGGATTATCAGCATCTGGTGATTTTTCATTAAAATTTGGTTATTTCCACGCTTAGAGCATGGGCATATCCAGTTGCTGGTTTAATATATTACTACTCAGGAGTTGTGCCATGCTGACTAGCTGTAAACAAACTCAAACTGAAATTTAAGTGGCATCAGCCTATACATTTTTTATGATAACAAAGTTGGTAAGGAATCTCATATATCTTGTTGGGAATTCTGGGATCTTAAACAAGACCTGTATGTTGGACATTATAGAGGCTCAACGGGACTCATGTAGACAGCAAGTTTCTATGGCTGGTCCCAAAGTCAGAGTGATTTTGGGGGTCTAAGTTCCCAGTTGAGCTTTACTCACGATAGCACTCTTCCTGTAGGAAAAAGAACATCCTAGGAACAAAGCCGTGGAGTCATGTAGGTGTATAAAAATGTTTCAGTTCAAGTTTAACAAAAGGAATGAGTAGAATTTACTACAACTGGACATTTTTCAAGATCTGATACTTGAGTTTCAGAGAATAAAAACTTTTAAAATTACCCCAGTATTTTTCAGTGTCCATAAAGAGACCGTAAAGACAGAGAGAGTACTACACAAACACCCTCTGAAATATCCAAAAATGAGAACACAGTCAAAGGAGGATTCCTTTTTAGCAGTTCAGTGAGTTTTTTGCAGTGCCTGAGTTTCCACATGGGTGGATGAAATAATCGTTGGTTTGATATGTGAGGCTGATCAGAGACTCAACAGATCAGCCTGTGGTGAGGTATCTTTGATAGACTTCCCATGAGCACAACTGGAGCTGAACACAAAATAACTGAAGACACTGCTGGGGGTTTCCTCAGGTGCGTGCAGAAAGGGGAAACACTTGGAGATGGCTGTTCAGTATGTGATTGTTGGCCATGTTTTGAGGGTTTATTGGAAAAGAGGGTCAGATCTGTGTGGCAGGAAACCTCAGCTTTTGGGAGTGACCTTGTTCAGGTCTGAAGCATTTGGAAGTTGCACTCTTGTCTGCAGGATTTCAGACTTGTCTCGGCCACTTCACAGCCTCTAGGCTAGCTAACTGGCAGATCATTCTCTTTCCACCCCTCCACAGAGGCCTGTGTCTGTGGCCATCGGAGCATCTTCCAGGGATGTGCCAAGTGATGAATGAGCTTTATTTAAGGCTATCCCTGAAAGCCACTGCATACATTTCAGCAAACTGCAGAACGTGTCAACACAATCACTTCCAGGCTTTCAGCTTGCTGGAGCCTCTGTCAGCAGTCTCTGCAGCTTCTGTGGACTGCCTGATCAGCAGTGCTATGACTATTAATATTTATAAACCTTAAATAATACAGGACTTCAGTGTACCTGAGAGACCATATGTTGGCCTCCAATCCCCAACAAAGCACCTGAGATCAGTGTGGCTACAGCCCTGGCTGATCCACTGTTACGGTCCCAGAAGGGGAAGGAGGTGGAGCTGTTCCCCTGGAGGGCCTCTGTCTTTGGATTTCTTCCTCCTTCATTAGTTACCAGAGCACATCATCTTCATGCTTCAGGGCCAAGCTGCAGGCTTATTTCTTTCCTTTCAGTCTGGGGTGTTTTATCATTGTACTGTGCATTTATTACAGGGCTTCACTTAATTGTGACCTTGGTTTTGTGTTCCCCCCCCCCCCCCCCTTTTGGTACAAATGTATTGATTTGGGTGTGGTTTGCAGGGTGAGAGGGCTCTGAGATTTTTATTTATTTATTTATTGCTTTTAGTGGGTTTTTGTGAATCTTGCAAAGGTGCGTGGTCACCGTTTGGACACAGATGCCTCTAAATTAACATTTAATGTATGCATGTGCAAAGATGCATATCAATGAATAATGCATAGTAATAAACAGCTTGGTGATTGGGTTTGGTCTGGAGCAATATTGCATGTGGATTAGCCTTAAGGACCCAGATCAGCCGTGTTAATAATGTGTATCAGGTGGAGACAGCCAAGCTCAACCTATTGTGTGCTGCACCACTTACCTTTGTAATAAAAACACCTCTCCTCCCATGCACACAGCCTCAGCTGGAGTCGCAGAGCCATTCGGTGTCCTCTGCTGAAACAGGCCCTTCGGAAATGACTACGGCAACCCTCCCTCCGCATCGCCAGCCGCGGGGGTGGTTGGCTTAGGTACAAACCCGAGAGAATAAGTAAAAAAAGGATCCCTGCACATGCAGCTGCATTAGCTGCGAGGAGCAGGAGGGTGTGTAAGAGCCCAGCAGCTCATGCAAGGCGGAGAGGGGGCTGGGGGTCGGGGGCGAGTGTCTGGACGTGGCTCTGAGCCCCCCGGGGCTGGCTCTCAGCGACCCCCCCCTCCCCGAGCCGGCTGTCGGGGCCGGCGGGTGGTGCTGAAGGGACAGCGCCGGCGGTCCGCCCCGGCCCCATGTCCCCCTGTCCCTCTGCCTCTGTCCCCCTGTCCTTCTGCCCCCTCGGCCCTGCTCCTCTGCCCCTGTCCCCCTGCTCCCCCTGTCCCCCGCTGTCCCCCTGCCCCCTCGCCCCTGCTCCCCCTGACCGCCCCCCGTCCCTCTGTCCCCCTCCCCCCCGCTTTCTTCTCTCTGCCCCCTCGCCTCAGTCTCCCAGCGCCGCCAGCATGGGGAAGAGCGGGGAGACAAGGGGCTGCCGCTGTGTCTCCTCCTCTAGAAACCTGCATGCAGCCGGAGCCGCCTTTGGCTGCCTCGCCTGATCCCCCGCAGGGAGGGACTGGGGGCTTCTGGCATTGCAGAGCCTTAATTGACTAGCAAGGGCACTAATTTCAGCTCCTGGAGGTAAGTCCTGGTTAACGGCTCATTTTCCTCTCTCCCCCGGTTTGCACACCCCTCTCCCATCTGTCTCTCTTTCTCATTCTCTCTCCAGTGCCATCAATCAATCCTTTTCCCCCCTGAAGAGGGTCCACCCGAGTCACAGCACCAGCGATGCCCCAAAACCCAGAAAGATGAGTCAGCATTCTGCCTCCCACTAACCCAACCGCGATCTCCTGCTCCCCGCCCTGCGGCTCCGCTGCTTTCAGAAAAAGTGAGGAACAATAGGATTCCCGGGGCTCTCCCTGGCTCCACCATTGTGGGCTAGGGGAGGAAGGGGAAAGGGTGGTGGGAGGAAGGAAGAGATCCTTTTTCCCCTGCCTTGGGAACACGCCTCCGGAGCAGCCGGAGGTGAGGGGGGTGCTCTGTCCCCATCAGCCTCTGTGCAACTTGTAGCAATGGCAGCAGGCTGGGGAAGGGGAGGGGGGAAAGGGTGTGTGCGATGGGGGCTGTTGCTCCAACCTGATCGAGTCCATTTGCCAATTCACCAGTCGCATCACTTCCGGACCAGTCCTCAGTTTCTGCTGCAGAGTGAGGTTTTTTTTTTTTTTCCCCCCTCCCCGTCTCTCTCTCCTTTTCCCTCCCTCCCCATCTGGATGCTGGGAACTTGAAACCTCCTCCCTTGATTGCAGCAGGATCTGCCCCAACCGTCCCTCAACTTTGCACTGCATCAAACAGAGCGAGCCACAGGCTATATTGTGCCGATGGGGGCAGGGGATCTGCCAGGCACAGCCCTTTGCAATTGATGTTGCCGTATCTTTAGGACCCAGAGCAATCTCTCTCTTTCCGCCCCCCCCCCCCTTTTCTTTTCGTGTGTGTGTGCGTGTGTGTGTGTGTGAAGGATCCTCCTGGTTACCGCTGTTATTATTTTCCCTTAGCAGGGAAACCACACAAGCCATGGCTGAGAGGAAGCAGTCTGGCCGGCAGGGTGAGGAAGAAGAAGTGCCAGCCTTCTTCAAAAATCTGGGCTCGGGCAGTCCCAAGCCCCGGCAGAAATTCTGTGGCATGTTCTGCCCGGTGGAAGGCTCCCTGGAGAACAAGACCATCGACTTCGACTCCCTCTCGGTGGGCCGCGGATCTAACAAAGTCGTGGCAAAGCAGAAGGATGTTGCCCACCTGGGTCCGGATGCTCAGTCCGTCTATTCCAGGCAGAGCGGGAAGGGAGGGGAACCATCTGTTGATTTCGGGAGAAAGGTGGAGATCAGGACTGCCACTGGGAAGGAGGCGCTGCAGAACCTGAATGACAAGGTGGGTACATATATATTTGTGTGTGTGTGTGAGATGCAACTTGAACACGTGATAGGCTGCAGAAGGGATGGATCCTTTCCACCCTGCAGTTTCTTGCTTTTATGTCACTTGCATGTGTGTGGCAGTCAATGTCTTCCTCTAAGAAGCAGCATCTCTCCTAGAGCCTTCTTGCCAGACCTCTAATGTTATCCCTGTGCTCTCTGCAGGTGTGTGTGTATGTGCACAGGGAGGAGGGCAGAAGAAGAAAGGAGCCCCCCACACCCACAAACACCCTCTCTTTCCCCGCCCTACCTTCCTATTTGGTGATAGAGACCGACTTTTTTGTTTCTTAGGCGATTCCCCCCAGCACAACCTAGCAAAATGCCCCACCCAGCTAGTGAATGCAGCTCACGGGAGCAGAAATGCGATTGTTAGCAAAAGAGCATCGGTGAGCCTCCACCTACAGGGATCAAATCCCTGCAGGGATTCTTCCAGGGGAAACTGCTACCTCCTTCTCCCAGGGGAGGACAGACCAGAGTGACCCCTGGGAGCTGTATTTCAATACAAATTTTGAGCAAGGCCTTCGGCTACAGGGGGAATTTTTCCCTCAGGAAGATCTGGGACTTTCACAGGAATGTGGCATTCTCTTAGAAACCCACTGAACTCCTCCCAGTCTTTTAAGACTCCTGAAGCTATTTTCTCACTCTCTGTATGTGTCATGGTGTGATAAAGCCTATCCTCTTCCTGAGGCAAAACCCATTCAACCCATAGGTCTAGCTGACCGTGCACATTTGTTTTCCTCGATAAATAGATTTAAGCAAGCTTTATGCAGACCTGAGCCATGAAATACTCTGTGCATTCCTCTGACAATGCTGGCTCCTATGTGTAGGCTGGAAGAGTGGAAATGAAAGAAGCACCAACCAGCAAACTGATAAACTTCTAGCATACTGGGAAAGCGTTTCTGTGAGTAGTCCCTCGGTGGGTTTACAGAGCAGTCCTTTCTTCTGGAATCTGTTTCTGGGATGTGCCTCCTGATTTTTACTAGTGGTATGAATTGGATATCCAGGGCAGAAGTCTGCCTGGAGTTTAAAATATGAGCTTGTTCACCGCTTTCTCCTGCTTGGAGAAATGGGAAATATTACTAGGAGTATCACTGGGGACTCACCCTCCCCAAATCAGACCCTGCTCTGCTTTTTCCTACTACAGTAAACTAGGGGCTCCATCCAGCCATATTTACATGTGCAAACAAATGCTGTTTACAATGAGATCACAAAGGTAGGCCCAGATTTTCAGAAGCGCTACGCACCAAGCTTTAATTAGGAGTGGGATGTGCTCCATGCTGCTTCAAACCTCGTTTGCCAAACCCCCAAAAAAGTTTGCCACTACAAATGCCCACGGTTTGATTTGACCATGCTGAAGTGCCTACTAATTGAGTAACTTCCCATGGCTGATGAGTCTTGTTGGACTAACCGAAGTGTATCTCAGTAGTAAAAGGTATGCACCTTTTCAGCTTTGTGAGTCAAAGTTTTTGCAATTCAGGACCTTTTCAGAACTAATTTCGGTCAATTTGATGCGATGATGTCCTGCAGGATATGAGTATAAACAGGTGATGTATTAATTCTGAAAAGATGAATTATTTTGGGATTGAAGGGTACCAGTATAATAAAAAACTGTAAGTACAGTATGGTGAAAAATCAGAAGTCCACACAAAATATTAATCACATTTTTTTTAAAGTGTGTTTTTTGGTTCTGTTTTTAAAGTGTGTTGTATTAATGTTAACTGAGGGTATGAAACAGTGGGATAGTGCAAAGTGTTTGAGTTGTTTCTCATTAGCTTTACATAACGCAGGTGCCAATGGATTGTGTTTGAGGGGTTGTGAGCGTTTGGGTAAGTGCGGTCTTATATTATAAATGTCTTGCTATGGATTGGCACTTTATTGCAGGAGCGGTTGAGCTTTCATGGTTTTCCAGCTGACTACATCTATAGCTTGAATCAATGGTTAGATCCTCAGCAGGTAAAACTGGCTTTACTTCAGTGTAGTTAATAGAATATATTTATGATGAGAATCAAAGCTCAACGTATTTAAAAAAAGGAAGAGAAAAATAACATTGCAGGAAGTGGCGTTGAAGGAAACTGCGTTAAAATCATTTGAGATAGGAGCTAAAAGGCTTCTGAAGGTTTGCAGCTGAAATTGGCCCATAATTTTCAAACATCTGGACCCAAAGGACCACATCGTTATCAGAACGGATTCTGATCAACTGGATGCCATAGAGGTGGCTGGAAGTATTTTAGCCAGTGACTGGATCCAAAATGGATTTAAAACACAGTCATCCTTTCTGTCACTGTACAGAAAGATCTTGTATTAATCCCCACTGAAATAATTAACAAAGCAAGACAGACAAGCTATTTTTCATTTTTTTGAGGTCTTTAGTGTCCAGAGGATAAAAAAAGGAAGGTAATTATTCCACATTAAATTGCAATATATTGTTCTGCAGGCAAAGATAAGGGTAATCAAATCTCTTTGTGTCTGTCCTGTCTAGGGTATTCTATAGGCATCTATCATGGCCTCCCTTTATTGCCTCTGGGCCATGCTGCCTCATAATTCAGGGTTAAGATCATCTCTAGAGGCACCAGAAAGGCTCTCTATCTTAGTTTAAGCAGCTCTTTACAGTTAGGCCTCTGGAGGCAGTGTGACCTATTCAACAGGTCTGTAACTCAGCAGATCTGAGGCAAGCTCTGCTACTTCCCAGCTGTCAGGCCTTGGAGAATTAACTGTGCTTCTATTTCCCATCTTAAACTTTGTCATCTTCCCTGTTTAGACTGTTAATGCCTGGTCCTGGAGCTACTTGTTCAACGTCTGAGCATTGCTTAGTGCTTTGAGGCCCTGACCTCAGCTGGGCCATCACTGTAGTCTGAGAAGAATGTCATGTTCAAACCCAGGATTCCTTGAATGAGACAATAAGCATTTTGCCTGGCTTTCATGAATTGCTGTGCAAGTCCATTTCCTACAGTGGGATCTGGTATTCAGAGAGCATCAGGGAAGAGACCTGTAGAACTTACTCATACCACTGGTTTGTAGCAGACAGTGCAGAAGCTGCAAGCTTCCTTGTCTCAGAGCAGGGGGACAGGTAAAATGGTTTCCCAGGGCAGTAGTCCTCTATTCCTTAGACAAACAGTCTTGAGACACACGTATTCGTCTGGGTTTTGAAAAAACTTGGTCATTGTGTGCTTGACCCGGGTCATTTCTCTGTGTGTATTTCCCAGATTTCCCATGTGTATAATTGGTATCCCTTCTGTCTTGCTCTTCCCTTGAGATTCTTCAGGACAGAGATGGTCTTTTAGGGAACATCTATAGGGAAAAGCAAGGTTTGATTGCAAGAGGGATCAGCAAGCTGGGGGCTTGCTTTAATCTAGGTTGCATAGAGAGCCTGAGTAGGTGCTAAGACACTTCATCACAAGTACAAGCCCTGGGATCCCAGATCTCTCAACTTGCTAGCTAAAGTTCCCATTGCCATCTTGCCGTTACTTCAGTGATTCAGGTGGGTCCTCTGTGCACGAAATAGTCACCTTCTAGATACCTTTTTTTCATCCCTTAGAAACAGTTCATGGACCTTTACACCCAGTGCTCTGCACTTCCCAAACTACTGGTCTAAACCAACAAAGCTCTGTCCTGTTGTAATAAGATAAATGACAATAATGAATAAAAAGAGACTAGGAAAATATTTTTATTTTAGAATTGACAGGAGAGGAATCACTTGCAAAACACAGTTTCAGGAAGCTTTTGGCATGACTTGCCTTTTTGCTAAAACCTTAAAGCTCTCAAGATCATTATTGTTAATTCCTGGAGAGAAATAAGGAATAGGAGTACATCGTTGAGCACTCAGATAACCATAGACCCTGGAACATTAATGGAACTGTTGTGTAAAACAAAGAAGCTGTTCCAGACAGTTGGAAACACAGTTCTGAGTTTAGTTTGTTACAATGTCTGTAATTTTTCTAGCCTTGTTTTGACAATCATTGCGTTTGCAAAATAATCATACAGGAGGATGACTTGCATGTTCTTCCACTGGATCATAATAGTTTGTCTGACTACTGGAAAAAAAAACCATAGAGAAACTAACAATGATAAGCACAAATGCCAAATTCTTCTTAACTTCTTAGATCCCTCTCAAAGCCATCAAGCTGCATAGCTGCAATGTGAGTGGGCGTCATGTGGAGTGGTCTGTTTGTCGGATGTCGGGAATTTACCAATACCGCGCTCTCTTACGCAGTAACGAGCAAGGGGCTTGGGTACAAGGCCAACTTATTATTTGGGCTAAAGACTGGAGGGAAACCCTAAACGCCTGGGGCCAGATCTCCCCACCCAGTTTGGAGCTGAGCTAATTCACAGGTCTGATCTTTCAGCGGCACCTTGCGATGCAGGCTTTATCTTGGGGAATAGATACAGTACCTGGCACAATGAGACGGGCAGCTTTGCGTGCCACCCTTATGCCAGTGCTATGGCCATCACTTGACATGAGCCATCTGTGTTTAGTAGGTGCTGAGCACTTGTTTAGGTCTCCCTGAAATTTTTAACCTGCAGGACCATGTCTAAGTCCCCGTATCACTTGTCTGTCTTGTGGCTTGTTCAATCTGAGCCTGTTTCTGTGGTGGTGTTACAAAGTTGGGAGATAACATAGACAGCAAAGCTCTCGTGAAGTAGTTGTGTGTGTTCTGCGTGAACTCTTTTACCCTAAAGAGTGACGGCATGTGGGAGCAGAGCTGTAGGAAATCTACACCAAATCAAACGTCTTTGTAGTTCTGTGTGAATCTTACAGTAATGCTCTGTCCTTTGGTCACCTCCCAGAGATCTGGAATGAACCTCAGGGTGGGAGAATAGAGGTCTGAATTTCATTTTCTCATTGTCTGGAGTAATGATTGTCCTGTACATCAGAGGTAGGCGAAGCTGGCTGACATGAGCAATGACAGCAATTGCTGAGAGCCTGATGCTTTGCCCTGTAGGTTTCTGGGGAAGGGGAAGGTATTATAATGCTAAGAAACCGTGCAAATCACTGTGAAAATAGCCATTTCTTAGACCATACCCATGGTTCCCATGGGCCTGGAGTTGCTAAACTGTCTCCACTGGATGAAAGGGAGGAGCAAGGAAAAGGATGCCCAAATGCCGTTGTTCTAGAAATGCTATATTTAACTATAGCGAAGGTCACAGCATGAGTGTAGGCTGTAAGCTCTGTAGAGAGGAGAGCACATTTTTGTTATGTACTATAGTACCCATGACCGAGCAACCCCTGCCTAGAACCCTGAAGAAGGCTGTCTCTTTCCCGATAACATGACGTGATAGTAAATGGACTGTGGAGCAGCAGCTCGGGCTTCTTTAAGGACAATTACGATTGTAATGCAGCCGAAATGCTCAGGACATTTCCTCTAAGAAACACACTGTAACAGTCATCTTAGGAGGTTATTTCTGAACTTTCTCAAGGTTTCCTGGGATTTTAAAGGAAACAAAATCAATTGGAAGGTTAATTTTAATTTGCAGATCAAGTGTACATTTTTATCGACCTGTTTGTGCAGCTAGAAAGTGAATCTCCCCCCTCACAATCTCAGTCTACGTTAAAAAATCAGGCTATTTCTCTGAGAAGTAATATGATTTTACCTCCTCATAGTAGCAACTTTATGGTCATTTCCATATCATGACACTTATTTTTAATTTTCTCCTGTATGATAATAAAACTAATCAAAGATGCCCACTGGCAAGTATAATTCCCTTCTGTAATTTAATTTATAGTGATCAATAATGGACAGTTCTTTCATCTTTTGGGAAGGACACAAGTACTCCTTCTGCCACGTATCGGCCTGTATTTAATCCTCCCAACACTTTGTAAGACGCAGGGGGTTGCTGGATCCATGGGAAACTCCTTTCAAGTCACTGAGGCTCAGAGCCGATGCAGCAATTGGCACGGGCAGAATCGTGACAGAAAATTAGGGCCTGATCGGTGAACTCGTGAAAGCTCTTTTGGCCCAGTCCTGCTGCCCCTAATTCCAGTAACAAGAGCCTCGCTGGCTTTGGCAGGGTGTGAGTCCCTAACTGGGAGCGGGGATTATTAGCATTTAACCAGCCTAAAGGGAAATCTAGAGCTTGTTGACTCTGTGTGCTAGAATTTCAGGTACTTCCAGGAGTGCTTTAAATCCACCTCTTATCCCTCTTTTCATTACATTTTTAAATGTATATTTCCATTTGCAGGTTTTATAATTTCACAACAAGATGTCCTTGTGGATAAACCTTTAAGAATTTAGTAGGAGTAAAAGCAATTGGGTGTTGCAGAAATTCTGTGGGGTTTGTTGCCATTACACTAAAATTCCACAGAGAAAGAGGCTCTTTCGATGTTTTTTTTTTCCCCAACCATCCAGTAACTCCACAGTGGGAATAAAATTCCCTGCTAAGTGCATTATGGTATTTCACAGAATCTGTAAAGTTAAGATTCAGAGCTGATGTAAATTGATTTCCACTGATGCCTGTGATGATTTATTTTAGCATAGATTATCACTGTTCAGAGATTCTTATATTCTTGTGCCTTTTTTCATGTAGACCTTTCCAGGAAACGTAGACATAGATGTTCCTTTAACGTGAAATGTGTTTCTGCTGCAAAGAGCCTGCACAAGATGTCCTACACAGCCGATATCTGTGCAGACATGGCTGCCAGCAGTCTTGTGTATCCACTGGCCAATATACCCCCAACTACCCTAAGCCTAAGGATGGGCCAGAGACACTCAGCCAGTGCAAAGGACAGCTCTGTGTGTGGTCGGGGTAGAGGCTGGCAGTGCAAATGTGGGTGTAATGCTCGGGTTTGTGCATTTCATCCCCTGTTCTGCCATTTGGAGAACGTTGTCAGGGCCCTCAGAAGTGCTGATGTAGCATAATTGAAGATACTTATGTTCTTTTGCTCTTCCTGTACTGCTGATGTGACTTGGCTGCAGGAACCTTGCTGGTCCTGTTGTAGCGGCTGCAGTCAAGAAGGCTGGGCTGGGCCAGCCATCCTTCAGCACTTTCCTTTGTTAACGTTTGGCAAGTAAGTTTTGGCAGTGCTCGTTCTCTGTAGCACCTTCTAATCTTAGCCTGCCTGGCCTGCTGTGTGCATTAACAGACCTTTGGAAGACAAAGTGCATCAATGTTATCTAGAAATCCCTTCACTACCTACGGGGGCAGGTAACGGCACCCCTGTGTGACAGCTGGGCCGGATACAAACCTGCAGGGATTTCAGCAGCGAGTTCAGCTCCCTGCTTTTAACCTAGGACCTGACTCCTGCCCCAGCATTTCATAAGTAGTTATCGTTCTTCATTTAACTTATAGGGGGAATTTGTACATAAACTATAGCTTTACCAGGGGAATGAACCAGCTTTTGTGGGAGGAAAAAAAAGTAATGCAGGTGTTCATCTCGGTATTTTCTCGGTTCCCAATTTGTTCTCATCCCAGCATTGTCCAATAGCTCTTCTCCTTCCCCCGGATCACCTCCTCTCACATGTGTTTATACATGTGAGATAATATAAAGGATAATATTATATATTATAATATATACAGATAATATAAAGGAAAGAAAATGTGGCCATGTTGGCAGTTGGTGTAATAGAGCTAGAAGATACACCTGGGAGCTCCGTTCCGGTCCTTTGGGTACATGCTAAATCATATGGCATTTTAAAAAATTTGGTGCTGTGTAGATATTGAATATTGAACAACCATGTTTTTCAGCCCTTTAATCTCTTCGTTTATTTTATTCTGTACTACTTAGGTTCTTGCAGCATGGTGATGGGAAGGAAAAGCTAAGTGTCATCGGAAGATTTGTTATTACTTTCTGAACCTAGTCACGATTCAGTTCAAGTTATGGAATGTATTCGAAGTTCAAGAACTGCTGTTCTGTATTAGTCCCATGTGCAGTAAGGATTGCCTTTTAAAAAAAGTATTTTAAATAGCTATCTTTGAGCAGATGAGAATAGCTGCAGAAATATTAGCGTGCTGATGACATCATCCCCTTAAAGGTGTTTCTGCTTCTTGTACCGGTGCTGCTGTTCCACAACTTTTAGCGTAACGTGGAGAAATGACCTGCCCAAGGCCAGGGAGGTGAGCCAGTGCTGGAGATGTACGCTTTCCTGCGCCCACGTTTGTGGTCGTTCCTCTGTAATCATGTTCCTGCTGCCGGGGCAGGATCTTGAAATGGTAGCTGGACTTCGCACATCTCCAGTCAGCTGCCCAGGGACCTTGATGCTCTTTCTCAACCCTTTAGGCTGCGTTTCCTTCCTCTTTGATAGCTGAAGACACTCTTTTACCTGGCAAGGCAAGGCAAGAAGCTATTCAGATATAAAATTGAGGAGGAAAGCCAGCATTAAAGAGAGAAAAGGAACAGTTGCACTGTCTAAATTTAGAAATCTGATGTAGATGCTTTCGTCCGTGTTCTGAGCAAAAATATGCTGAGGTTTCAAAACTTCTTCCAGCACAGAGCAGAGAGGGGCAGGATAACTCATTTAGTATTGTCTATTCTAATCATTAAATCAAAATAAAACCCTACAGGATAACAAATTAATCATCTTGCTACTGTCATGAGCCACTTTTTCATTTGCTAATAATTGGATATCAACTGATTTGGCACATCAGCTACTTAGATGCTGCCTGACGCCCTCCCTATACCCAGCAAAAGCTCTTTTACTCTTTTCCGTATAGCTTCCTGTGAACTACCATACATAGAAGGCCCTGAGAGTCATCTCTCTGAACAGATGTTGCCTTTATAATGATTTACTGGTGTAATATACTGCGGGTTTTTATTTCTTACGGGCTGTGCACAGTGTGTTTCACGGAACTATTTGGGTATGTGAAGATCATTACATTTTGTGACAGGAGAAGCTTGCAGTTTGCTTTGTGTGATGTGAAATTCACCCATGACTGAGGGAAGAAGGTAAGTCTGTGTCGGTCATTAATTGTCTGCCATAACCTTCAAGCAGAAGTGGATTTGTACTATTTATGAGCTCTCCAAAAGGTGTCTCGTACCTTTTACCAGGGCAACTTATATAAGGGGAACTGGTGTAAACGGATGTGTTTTGAATGGTTATCCCACGCTCTGGCCACGAATCCCATCTCTTTTCATTGCAGTGGGGCAAGTGCAGTATGAGTAACGAGGAAATATTTATGCCATTTAATGCATTTCTTTCCTTGGAAGTACCAGCTTATGGAGTTCAGGGACTGAGAAATTTAAGACTCCAAGTGTATGACTGAAACATTGAACGTGGAGTTTGCAACACTGGATTAGTAAGACATGGCCAGAGTGACTGGAGAGGACCACCCTGCCTGTGTCTGTAGCTCTGATCCCAGGTTTCCCTGGCACTAAAGCTTCAGGTTAGTGACCACAGGAGGGGGGACTGGAATCTGGGCTGTATTTTCTGGACGAGGAGGTGTAGAAGGCGGCATTTAGAAAGCATGGCTGACATGCAGGGAAATCAAAGAACCGGGAGTGGTTTCACCCTTATTTTTTTCCCCGCAATTTGCTAACGTTTCCCACCAGCTTTTTGCTCCGGTAGCGCCAGGAAGGGCGGGGTGGGACAAAGAAGATGGAGGGCTGCGCGTTTTCCAGCGCACCGGCTCCGCGGGCAACCTCTTTTCCTCCCGCTGAGCCTCGCAGCCCCGGGGGGCTGCAGGGGTGGGGTGGAGGAACCGGGGGGTGTTGCAGGGGAACCGGGGCGGGGGGGCACCGGGGAGAGCCCGACGGGAGCAGCGGGGGGAATCGGGGGATTGCAGGGGCGGATCGGGGGATTGCAGAGCGGTGCCCGGGGGTTGCAGGTTGCAGGGAGGTGACACGGGGGTGCGGGGGGGAGGAACACACCGGGTGTTGCGGGGGAACACCGGAGGGTTCCCGCGCTGCAGGGCCCGCCGCCGCCGGGCGCGCGCGGTCCCGCGCCCGCACTGACGTCTCCGTCGCGGCACTTTGCATATCGCCGCCTCCCCCTCTCCCCCATTGCACGGCGGCGCCCTCTCATTTGCATCCCGGCCAGGCGCTCAGCCAATGGCGTTCCTTCCTGCGCGGCCCCCCTCCCGCCGGGGGGGGGGAGAGGGGAGCGGCCGAGGGCGCATGCGCAGCTGCCTCCCCGCTCCGCTGTTGTTGCTGGCGGCGATCGCCCCCTCCCTGCGCGGCCGGGGCCGGGCTGGGTTGGGCTAGGCTAGGCTGGGCTAGGCTGGGCTGGGCTGGGCTGGGCTGGGCTGGGCTCCGGGCAGAGGGAAGAAAGGGAGACGCACAGGGGTGGCTGCTTCTCCCTTTCCAGCCATTGCGGAGAAGCAGGGCTCGCCTCCCCGCCGCGCCGCGCCCTCCCCGGCGGACCCCCCCCGCTCCCCTTCCTTGTGATCGCATTGATTTGGGCTTGGGGGATTTAGTTTTATTCTATTATTTTTTTTTTCCTGGTGGAAGGGAGATCGGGGAGCAGTTGCTGCACGGGAGACAATAGCGATACAGCAGCCGCCCCGCTTCTCCAAAAAAAAAAAAAAAATTAATAAATTTGGGAGTGATTTCCAAAGATGTCTTATCAGGGGAAGAAGAATATTCCACGGATCACGGTGAGTTGGGTGCGGGGGGATGAAAGCGGGGAAGGGGGAGGGGTGCGCGGGGATTAAGCCCTTTGTGTGCTCGGGGAGCGATGGCAGGGGTTTGTGGCAGGATAATAAGATCAGGCTCTAATGCAGCGCTTCCTGTGCTGCAGCGCGGCTGGGAGCCGGGGGGGCCGGGGGGGTTCGGGAGCGGCTCCGGGGCGGGGGCCGGGGGGTGCGGAGCGGGCGGCGGGGGGATGCGGGGCCGGCCTCGGGGGGTGGGGGGGAGGGATTGCACCGGCATCGCCCCCCGGAGCGGAGCCCCGGTAGCGCCGGTGTCACCGGCCCCGGGAGAGCATCGGGGACAACGGTACCCCCGGCGGGGGAGGATGGAGAGTAACCCTCCCCCCCCCGCCCCAATCTCCAGCCCGGCCAAGGGCGGCTCCGGGGCGGGGGGCGGGTGGGGTGGTCGGCCGGAGCCCCCTGCCCCGCCGGCTGCGCTGGGGATGGAGCAGGATTTCCTCTGCTTCCCCAGAATCTTCTCGCAAGGCGCACGTTTCAGCCCGCTCC
The DNA here is from genome assembly GCF_949628215.1 of Phalacrocorax aristotelis. Classification (NCBI taxonomy): domain Eukaryota; kingdom Metazoa; phylum Chordata; class Aves; order Suliformes; family Phalacrocoracidae; genus Phalacrocorax; species Phalacrocorax aristotelis. Next base: position 4,856,890 of record NC_134299.1, read on the forward strand.
TCGATGCGATCCTGGGGGAAAAGGGAAGGAGCCGTTATATAAACCCCTCCCTTGGTTTCCTTACTGTGCGAGCAGATTTAGGGCAGGTACTGCAGATCCAAGGATACTAACTTTTCATTACGTAAGGCAAAGATATTCGCATCTAACGGGCTGTTACAGCCATTTATTCTTTTTGACACAAGAGTTTTTCATTCTTGGCAGCGGCTCCTTCTCCCAGCCCCACGGACACACCCATCCTAGTCCTCCTTCCTCAGCCTCGGAGGCAGAAAAGTGAGCTCTGAAATAGAGCTTTGAAGTGTGACGTGCATGCCGGAGCCGCCGGGCTGTACGGTTATGTCTTAAATGATGTTTAGGAAATGCAGGGGATGCACAAAATTGGTATGTGATAAATGGAGCATCCTCTTTCTTGGTGGTGGTGGGGAACAGTATCCCTCCACGAGTCCAATGGTAGAGGGTTTAAAAATATGCCTACTTTTAAATAACGATGAAGGGTACTGCTGAATTGCTGTCACGGGCCAAAAGCAGCATGACGCATTTTTCTTGTGACTGAACACTCTGATTTATGTTGCGTGCACCCGGCGCAATTCTCTTGTAAAGATAAGGGATAGAAAAAAAATCAGATTCTGGTCTTATTTGCTGTTGTATGAAGCCAGAATTGATCTACCGAGACTAATGCTTGAAGAAGAAGGATAATCAATGTTTAGCAGTCCTGTTTTGTCTGCCGCTGTACATACAGATTTAGCGGCAGGCCCTCGCAGGGTTGCAAACTGCGGGCGCTTTTGTCTCCAAGGTGGTTGAAATGAGCAGAAGGATCCGCACTGGTTTCAGAGCCTACCGTTCAGCCGCAGCAGGAGAGCTGTTTACTAGCAGAAGCATTCAGAGCATCATTAAAATGGTCCAGGCTGCATTTTTGTTTGTCACTATATATTTTTTTTTTTCTTTTCCTTTTTTTTTTTCTATCCTAATTGATGCCCAGTGCATTAGGGCTTGTGCTGTCAGTGACATCGATGGCCAAACTAACTGATTTCAATAGTAGCTGGCCTTTTTAATAGCACAAGAAGTCTGCACTAGAGGTGGGCATAAATACTGCAGTGTTTCTGGAAATGGTAAACATGTAGGACAGTTTGCTGTAGAGGCTGGCGTTGAAAGACAAGTGGGTTTTTCACGCCCCAAGTTAATTCATTCAGGCTTATTGGCATTCACAGCAGATCCTAAATTTAAATCTTGGGGTTTTCTTTCTTTGTTTTTTAAATCGGTGGCGTTATTCCGGGAAACTCTCCATTGCAGCAGTAGGAGGGAAGAGAAGGAATAAAAGGAGGGGGAAGGAGAGACACTTAAGATTTCATAGATATTTAGGAGTTACATAAAAGATGGATGTAACAGTATAAATCAGTAGCTGATGCAATTCATGTAGCCCTTCTGGCGTTAAAAGAGCTGTGTCAGCTTGTGGCAGTTCAGAATCGGGTGCTCCAGCTCTTCAGTTGTGTTATAAGCTCTTTGGGAAGATGCCCAATTCTTCTGGTGGACCCGCGGAGCCCCAGCTCGAAGCAAGGGCCCTGAGCATCGCTGTCGCTGCCCTGTGTGTGTTTGCTGTAAGGTCAAGGCACCGCCAAGCTAAAGTCCTGCTTTCTACCCCGTCTTGAATTCAACATTTGGCTTCAGCAGCCAGACTGCGCTGCTCTGATATAGCTTTGTTCTCCTACAAAGATGTTTTTGGGAGGAGGAAGGAGAACCGGAGGAAGCACAAGTGCAGATACAAGGGCCAAGGCGTAGTTTAAACCGAACGTGTATGTGCTTTGCTTCAGATACACGCGTCTGTAACGCAGGGACTGAAGGAACCAGAGGGACGTAGCAGTCGCTTTTAACTTTTCTCCCCATCCAGAGCTCTGTAGAGTGCGTTTCACTCTTGTTTATGACAGATTTGATTTTGACCTAAAGTCTCGCAATAGCGAGGTGTAAGCTGGGCTGTGATAAAAGCACACGGCTCGATAGCTGCCTTGTTATAATCATCTTTCTGTTCCGGCCAAACTGTCTCCTAATTGGAGGGAATTTTAATAACAGTCTCTTAAATCCTTCGCTTAAACTTAATTTGCTGATATGCGCTTATCTCCATCTGATTATGCAGTAGTGTTCTGGAAGGGCAGTAGAAGTACCCACTGCATCGAAACATCACAAAGTTGGACAAAATGAGTTTGTTTGTGTTGTGTAACCCCTGGCAACAGACTTTTGGTCCATTTCCCTGACAGCAGTTGACTCACAGCTAGCCAAGTAGTGACTCCAGTGTGTGGGTGCATATAGGAAACTTTGCATACGACCAAGGCAGAAAAAATAGAGCTGTGGCTATTACGCATCCCTCAAAGTATTATTTAATGCTTTCGCTGTAGGTGATGGGGGCAGACTGCAGGTAGGAGTGACGCTGCCAAGTAGACGAGCCCGTTGGAACTCAACTCCTTTTCCGTTCTGATTTTTTTTTTTGGATCCTTGGTGTGATGAAAGGACTCGCAGATGAAGTGAAATATTTTATCTTTCCAGTTGAAAGTGCAGCGATTGACTTGTGTTTTGACACGCACTTGTGAATAATGCAGAGGTTGTTTCCGTCTCTACTTTTATCTCTGAAGTGACACCGCAGACTGTCAGCTTTCTCACAGAATAATTATGTATTGTTGTATGCTTCTTTGTTGCAGAGCGATCGTCTTTTGATCAAAGGTGGTAAAATAGTTAATGACGACCAGTCTTTTTACGCAGACATTTACATGGAAGATGGGTTGATAAAGTAAGTGAAGCCTCATACCGTGTTGTGATTTGGAACGTACAGAAACGTACTGCAGATTAGCAAGGAGTAGCTTGGTCTCAGCGAGCTCTATTAAATTGCAATGAAAAATGAGTATTTCACATATATCCTGGTGTTTGACGGAGGAACTTTAAAAACAAGGTGTTGAATTAAATCAACAAATGCGCCAAAACCCCACTGTTATTAAAGCATGGGTCAAAGGAGGTACTTGCATGCGCTTAATTTTAGCCATGCGAATAACCCCATGCTGAGATGACACATATGTTTGAAGTTATCTGTGTTGTAACATTTTACTGAGTTATGATTCAAGATATTTTGAATCCAGAGTTTAGCATCCCAATACTGTTAATTCTGTTTTAGGGTAGGAGGCTGGACTTAGGTGACCTCTTGAGTTCTTTTGCAGTGCTGTCTTCTGCGATTCTATGATAACAAGGATCAATCTAAACCCCCCTAAAGTTAATAATGTCCTGTAATTTAAGGATTAAGGTTCAGACCTCTTTCCAGCATGCTTCTATGTTTTCAGTGCTGAAACATGTGTTTCTGGCACATTAAATATATTACAGATTTCTTTGGAAAATTACTCCTAGGAAAAAATGGACGAGCCAGAGGTTACAAACAAGGAATTTTCCTGTTCTGGCTAAATGGTCAGGACATATGCTTTGCTAATCAAGGTTAAAAGTAAAAGGAGCCAGCCAAAGACAGCTAATTAACTGCAATGTTTCATCCACTATTGCATTTCTAAAAATATGTCATGAAGAACTAGACTGGAGAGGGCTTTGGAGGTCTCATCAGGAATTTGGAAACCGGTATCTGCCTGGGTTTATATTTGTGCGGGAACTACATAATAGTTACGCTTGAAGGGGAAGTAGAGAGTATAGAGGCAAAAATTCTTCCAACGCTCCCAAAACAATGCTAACATCCACATCGCTGTGAGATAGCTACAATCAAGTGTTGAACCGCCCCTTGGCAACCCCTGTCCAGTCCCAGTAAAGCTGCTCGCAAGGCTCTTGCTGCATTTGGTGCAGCAGTCGTCTGATTATCTGCACGGCCCCTCTCCAGCTGTCTGCCAGTGTGGCTCCTTCTTTTCCTTCCTGATAAATCTAATACTGCCCCGAGGTCCTGAAGTAATTGCACGCTTTGCTCTCAATTATGCAACTGCTTCAAGGGGAAGCATAAAATATTATCAGCTGTGTATGCTGATCCTGTACGTTGCTTTCTATGGAAGAAGAAAACACTAGCAAGGTTAAGTAGCGCAAGGGTGTATGTTTACAGGCTGTTTGCCTTGACTGATGTTTGTGTCTGACTCGCTGTTCGAAATGTGTTTACCCAGGCAAATAGGAGAGAATCTGATTGTGCCAGGGGGAGTGAAAACTATTGAAGCCCATGGCAGGATGGTGATTCCTGGAGGGATTGACGTTCACACCCGCTTCCAGATGCCGGAACAGGGGATGACATCTGCTGATGACTTCTTCCAAGGGACCAAGGCTGCGCTGGCTGGGGGCACCACCATGATCAGTAAGCTGGCTGTTTGTTCTCTACCAAGAAAGCTTTACTTTTTTCTTTCTCAGACAAGTACAGAGGCTGTGGGCTGTTTAAGTCACATGATATTTTGGACCAGGTATCAGCAGTGGAGGATTTCTGATGCCTGCCCAGGTTGCTGAGAAAAGCTTGTGCAGGGGTGGGAAAGGGCTGGAAAATGAAGACCCCAGGATTTCCACATCTTGCAGCTGTCAGTCATTTCACTCTTGTCTTCTCTGTTGGCAGGGTTTACCCTGCTACCTGTGTGACTTTGCCAGATTCTTGGGTCTGCTTCTAATGAAACCAGTGTCACTTTGACCTCTGGCTCCAGTATGAGCACCAGATTCTCCACATCCCTGTGCCTCGGGTCCCTTTCTTCGTGATGTCTGTGACTCCAAGAGGCTTGTACTCTTTCATCTTAGAGTTCAGCCTTTCTGGAGCAGCGGTTGCTGCACATACAGAGAGAGGAAGGAGAGGTGCTTCATACAGGGTTGTCTGGGGATGGAAAGCTGTCCATCATATGGTTCACACCCAGAAGCTTGATGCCAGTGTTCTATGAAAACTGGGCCACTTAATTAAGGATTTGCACATGCCCACATGTACGCAGCTTTAGCACCAGAATTTTTGTTAACGTTGTTCCTTTTGTGCTCATATCCTCTTTTGGAGGAAGAGAGAAATCAGGAAATGAAAATATCTCAAAATACAAAGACAGACTGACTGGCTGTTCTGCTGACACCAGGATTGGACACTTGTGGTGTTCCACTCTGGCTCTGAAACGCCTCATGAATGACTTTGGGACTATCTGTCCCCACTCAATGTTGGCTACAGATGCTTGGCTTCTCAGAGCCAGGACCTTAAAACTCTCTAAGTGAGTCTTTGTTGTTAACCTTGTTTGAGCTAGAGAAAAAAATAAAACAACCCTGTTGCAGTGGAGCTGATCACGTGTAAACTGTAACACGGCGCCCTGGAGTCTGCTGCTGCATATGGGAATCAAGGATAAAGGTGTAAAGTGATACAGTGTCTAAGCATCTTGCATTCTTTCATGTACTCTGAGGGGCTGCCATTTCACAGGAGGGGAGTTAAGGTACAGAGAAATACAAGCTCATGGTTCAGAACAGGTACTAGTGTCTATTGTCTGAGCCGGGGATATAAAGAGATCTTAGGCACAGCCAGGAATCGGCCTAGCTCTCCTCGGTTCAAACCTAGCTCCCTATGGACTAGAACATCCTCGTCTCTTAGGGGATGGCAATGAGCAATCTTTGATCACTGGCCTGGTGGGTGGACTCGGATTGATAGAGATGGAGGTTGGGAGCAGGAGCCGGTGGTCCAAACACAGCCGGACTGTTCGTGTTTCAGAAAGAAATCTTTTTCTGGGCCTGAACCTTGCAAACAGGTTGTGTCTGGCCTATGAACTTGGTCTTCTGCTTCAAATAAATAACCTGGGGAATTATTTTTCATAACGTTATCACTTTAGAGTATGAAGTTTGTGTAGGAAGATCACCTCACACATGCAGGGAAGATAAAATGAGAGTGTGGCTGTGGACGGTCTCATTGTGCATGCTAATATCCAGTTTTTCTTTGAATTTTTGCTGCCAATTTAAATTAGCAACACTGAAATGGTATTTTCTTTTCAGTTCATTGACTTTGTTTCATTGGCTGTTCCCTTGTCATTAGGACACCTGGTCCACCGTTGAATTATCATTTTGTTCTTCCTTGTTGAGTTAGATCAAAATAACATTCTCTGTCATCTGCATCTGAGCTTTTGCCGGCATTATTTCCCCCAATGGCACTTTTGAAAACATTTTAAGCAGAAATTGCTTAAGCAAAGTTTTCTAAAGTAGCCCTTTACTTTGGTTGCCCGATTTTACCTATGCAGAGCCTTGTACTTCAGAAACACTGGACCTTTCTCTATATGTGTAGATGTATACGGCCTTTATGACTGTAATATCTGAATATCTCACTAATGGTGTTCATAACATCTCTGAGTTAGGGAAATAGGAGAAGAGTCCCCCATTTTATGACTTCTCATTTTACAGCTCTGAAAAACTAGCGCAATGTAGATTATGACTGTGGGCAAACCACATGGAGGAGGCGGTGGATAAACTTGACCTTACTGCCTTCCTGAATATCTCGGATTAGAATACTAAAATACACAATTATTTCTGAACAAAAACCAGCTTCCTAAAGCGTAGCAGCGAGGACAGTAATTGGACTGCTTAGGAAGATGGAGAGACAGTTCTGATGGGCGGGTATGAGTAACTGGAGCTGAACAGTGGAAAGCAGAATAAATAATCCAGCTAGACTTCAAAGCTTTGGAGACTCTGCTCTGTGTCAGCTCAGCTGTTCTGTTCTTAGCAAAATTATACCATTTGCAAAAATGTTTTTCCATAAGGAAGCATGCAGAACTGCCCTCGTGAACGTGTTCTTGGTGGGTGGCCTTTGGTTTTTCCCAAAGCAGGTGGGAGTCGTGGTTGATTGCAGCGTTTTTTCTTTCATGATAAATAGGAGAACGTTTAGTGAACTAGATTCATAATATCACAGACAAATTGCGGCCTGAAAATGACACGCTAATGTTTATGTCATTGTATATTTTAAATACTGTGCCTGGGACTTCTCAAAAGAGAATATCCTCCTCTCATGGAAATGCGTCTAGCTGTGTGCCTCTGTTCTTCAGGCTTTTTTGGAAAAGCTGGCCTCATGGATGTGAGCTTTGTAGAAAAAAAAAACCCTGTGTTTCTTCATTTGTGCTTTGAGCAAACTTTGTATTATTTACAAATAGCTTTACTCCATCCGTTTTTCTCTTTTATGCATAGCCCGCATTTCGGGCAAGAAAACCGGTTAGTCGGCTTCGTGCTTCAGTTTGTTTCACACTTTGATGTGGGAGGGCACTTTAAGGGTGTTTACTTTACAATCATTGTAGGGAAATACTTGTTTTACGTACATTTTTCGGTGAAATTAAAACAAGAATCTTGGATAGGGTTCTATTGATTGTTGGTTTTATAAAAGCTGTGGGTGAAGTCCTGGCTTTGGAAAAGTAATGGAGAGTTTTGTCACTGACCTCAGCAGCGGCTGGAATTCGCCCTGTATGTCTGGTTTGGTTTCAGAGAGCTTCATTTTCAGCTCAGATCAAATTCAGTGTTGTTCTTTTAATTCTCATGGCAAACACATCCAAGGGAAGCACACAGGAGTTCAAGAATGTAACCTATTGTTTCCAAGCCCTGTTCTCATTTACTTCTGTTCGCCTTTAAAGTAAGTTCCCTACTACAGCATCGGAGATGGGAGAATCTGGCTCTGAACTGGTACCAAATGGAGTAGCCCTATTTTCTGTGCAGAACCAATGGAGATTTATGCCAGTGGGAAGCAGATGTGGCTCCAATCCAGTGCTTCCCAACTCACCCACTGGCCAGCCGGAATGAGGGAGGGTGGCTGGCCATGGTGATCTGAATTAGCCTGTTTCTGCCCTACCTCACCCACATTCCCATAGGGCGCTCCAGCCCTTGCTTTCCTGAGCCCTCCTCCAGGTTGCTTCACTCAGGAGTTAGGGCTGATTTCTTTCTCTAGCTACTCATTCCACAGAGGCCATCTGAACAGGAATTCCAGCTATGATCCTTCTGTCTCTACCCTCTTCAGTGCCAAAGGCAAGACTCCAGCTGACTTTGCTGATGTATGAAAAAATATAGTTGGTCTTGCTGTGCAGAGCTGAGAGGTGAAATGATGTATTGCGATATGACTGTTTGTTTTTCTGAAATGGCAATTTTCATGATCCTACCTTAAAACAGTAATAGTGTGGGTATGTCAGCCGAGGGTGAACAGCACTGCGCACATTTTAGGATGACATTACTCTGGAAAAAACTTGGATTATTGCCCTTTTAAAATGTCAGAATGCAGTGTTTGGGCATTAAGTTGAAGGGAGGATTCCAGGATGATCTGCAGAAGACTTTGGAGGAGAGAGAGTATTAGACAGGCTCCAGCTTGTTCATGGTAGCTTCCCTAAGCTCCCCTGTATTCCATGGAAGGAGAACAGTCCTGGAGTTTTGGAAGAGGACTCCATCTGCAGTTGTCCTTTACAAGAGGTTCTTTCTCATCCATGAAGCCTATGGAGCAACAGGTTTTTGAGCCATAGATAGCATTTTTGAGCCCCTGTTGTCCCAGCTTGAGGGAGGTTGGTGCCCTAGGATATAAAGAAGTCCCTGGAGCTATTAGAGAAGATCTCACTGCAGAGAACAGGGTGGTCTTTCCAAGTCTTGTAATGGCTTGGTCGCATATTAACTGTGATGGGTAAAACCCCCATCAAAATCAATGGTAAAACTCCCCCTGATTTCAGCAGAGGCAGGATTACCTTTCTCTGGTCCTAAGAAAGGATGAAGCTAAGCTGTGTATATTTGCAGGCTCTTTTGTTCTCTAGCCTGTTTAATGTCCTCCTGAGAACTGCATCTACCCAGGCCAGCTCCCACACACATTTCAGCCCCTCCTCCTGAAGACTGTGCTTCTTCCTGGGTATCTGCTGTCCCTGAGTGAAATCGCTCGCTGACATTGCCTGTGTTGACTCAGTCAACCACTGTTATAATCAGAGAGAGCAATTACAGTGAGAGAAATTATAGCTCTTTCTGGCTTGGTGACTTGGAAGCCAGCTGCCTTTTGAACTTGACTAGCAGTTATCCTAATAACATGGAGAATGTATGCTGGGGATATGAGCCTTTGTATCTTGGGAGGTTCAGAAAATGAAGGGGAATTTCAAATGGGCTGCAGTCTGCTTCCTGATGCTGTACCTGGCTGTTGAAGAGAGAGCTTGTGTGCAGGATGGCAGGGATTTTCAGGAGTGTGCTAGCTGCTTAGCTCCAATTGAGTTTGTGGTGAGTTGGCACCAGGTCTCCTAGGTCATCCTGAAGATCGCCACCTTGCTAGAAGGAAATGTTTCCGGTCTAGTATTCTTCATATCTCAGTTTTTGAACGGAGCATGACTTAAGAGAATGGAGCCCCACCCCCCCTCAAAGGAGATCAGAGTCTGAACTGCAACATGAGCTTAGAGTAGGGTTTAGAAAAGGTCTAGGCAGTGTTCTGGGCAAGGGCATGGGGTGGTATTTAGACCCACCAGTGAAGACTAGATCATATTCTACCATACTGGGTGCTGCTATTTTATATTCTTGGAGTTAGCCCTATCCTGGAAGACAGCAAGAGTCTGAATGGTGAGCAGAGGAGGAGGATGGAAACAGAGGCGCAGAAGGATGTGGCACAGCAGTTGTTGTGCAGTAACTTGTGGCCGAGCTGGCGGTATAAAACCAAGTGGTTTGAGTCCAAGGGCAGCGACCACAGAGCTGCAGTGTCTCACCAAGTCTCTGTGGCTGTGTGTACACAGCACTGCATTGTTCTGCAGACACCGGCCTGAATTTTGTTTCTTTTTGCACCCAGTAGCAGAGATAAAAGAGGAACTGTGCAGCTGGGGACTAGCACTTCAGACGGGCTGTGTTGGGGTGTATGGCTTGTTTCACTTTCCAGCAGCTGGCGGTGGATCTTCTGCACCAAAGAAATGTTTAATTATCTAGAAATGTAATAAAAATGTCCACTTGCTTGTATAAAAGATTATTGGTGATTTATATGGGTAGAGGCTTCCTTGAACTCTGTTATTAAGAGAATAACATTACCACAGAGGAGTGCAGAGTCCCTCCGGCCCTTTCTCTCCTCTCCCCAGCTCCCCTCGGTGCCTTTTATACCCCCCACACTCTTCAGCCTGTACACTGATTCACGCTAAATCTTGTTCGCTTCGCTGACTCCCAGCTTCCTGCTGTTGTGTTTGTTGCTTTCATTCAGAGCGGGCTTAAAATCATTAATGAGAAAGTTGGTCTGTAAACAGAGATGGGCACTCCCCCGTTGCGAGCTACTCTTCTCAAGCTTTTAAACCCCTCTAAGTCCATTAGGCATCTCTGCCCGCAGTAGTGTGTGCAGCTACTGTACGGACGACAGCCTGCCTTGCTGGGAGAGGCTCTGCTTCCAGCCATCCTGGCCATGCTGACTTTCAGCTGGATGGGATCGCCTCTATTGTTCCGATGGGGTTTCCAAAGGGGTCTCGCTGGAAGTGAATGGAACGAATCTGCCAAACCCTTGATGTCTCTTGCTGGTTAGCACAGAAGGAAACAGCTGTTCAATCCTCAACACTCTGGTGTGTGTTATTGTGTGCATTTTATTTCTTTTTTCCCGCTTTGGGCTGCAGCTATTGTTTGTCATCTCTTTGCCGCTGAGAGAATAGGCTCCTGGGAGGACTTTAGGAGCTGTGTAGCTTTGCCTGAGGTTATGCAGGAGGCCTGTGGCGCAATAGCGTCTTTAACACTGGCTGTCAGATATTCAGGCTAATGACTGCCTGCCAGCTGGGCCATCTTTCCTTCTTAGTGCTGAAAGGTGAAATCAGCAGTGTCTGGTTTTGGGCCGGAGTCCCGTGAAACCACTGCAGTCCAGCGTGGCTTGTGTGTAAGTCAATCAGTAGACATGTCCCTATTTTTCCATCTTCTGCCTTCCCCAGAGCTGCTCTGGATCCTGGCCCTCGCTCCTCTCCCAGCCTTCTGCCTCTTTGCAGCACTGATTTATTTTTTAACAAGCAGGTGAGCGGGGCCCTTGCTCCGTCTCTGTTTTGCCCCGTTCTGCTTCGGACCCGCTCCACCCCTGTCACTGCAGAGGGAGGAGTGGAGGGAGGCTGTCCCACATGTGCTGGAGACTCTGATTTCGTTCTGAACAAATGAACGTTGAAATGGCAACACCACTGACAGCGCATCTGCCTTCCTGCAGATGTGACTGGCTGAGATTTTTCCCGGCATCCAAAACGAGGGATTTGGCACTCACTCAGGAGAAATAACCGGTGTTGTCTGTTTCTGTAATAGCGCTTAATTACCTCTTATTCCGTGTAATGGTTGGGATCAGTAGCGCTGCTTTGCCACTGCATGGAGAAGAGTTCACGTTCTTTTCTTTAAAGAGCTGCTTTTAAATGCTTTTCTTGCTTTCATGTGCGCAGTGCTTTTACCCCCAAGTCCCATGCCTTCTGGATGACACGCAGGGGAAGTAAAGAGCTAAGGATATCATCAACGTGTTGTCTTACATAGCCTCTTACATCAATGGAAAATGCAAGGGGTGCTTTGAAGGGTGCAGGTGTAAAAGTTGAGTCCCCCAGCTAAAGCCTGTCTGCTGTAGATGGAAAAGCAATCTCAAAAAAACAAAATACAATTATCCACCTCCGTTAATGTAACATGATTAGCTGTCTGTGGTAGGTTTTCAGGGCACATGTGTTAAATCTTGCTGGATAACCTGTCTTAATCACCTTCAAGTTGAGACAAGGTCTTAAAAGAAACACCAGGAAATGGTGCCTCCAGCTCTTTCCTTGGCTTGTTTTTCTGGGCATGGATTTTTGCCTTCCTACCAGCGTTCAATCCTTTGGCTTCTTTTACCTTCCCATGAGCTTGACTCAGCAGAAACCATCCTTGCAGACAGGAACTTTCCACCTTGGGAATTAGCTTTGCATGTCAGGGGAAGGAAGCAAGTGACGCCTGGAAGAAGGGATGGCTAAAACTAAATGCAGTATTTCTCTCTTGGGGTGGATTCGGGCGAGTGCTGTCTGTAGAGTGGAATTTGACATCTTGGGTCAGCGGAGTCTATTTCCATCATTCCTTCAGCCACTATGTTCAGTTCATAGATCCCACCTGTTCCTTAGAAACGGGATTTTTTATTTTAATCTTTCTGGTGAGAGGGAGAAAGGTTTAAGATATACAGATTAGCTTCTCCTGTCTGGCGTATTTCAGTCATGCTTGTAAAGTTGTTACCCAGGTGGGGCTGTGCCTGCATCTTGGCAGAGCCCTAACTCCCATGGAAGCCCTGTGCATTTAAAAGGAATGCAGCGATGGGCACTTAAGAGTTATGGCTTCTGGGGAAACTCTCTTCTTCTCTTGATACACTACAGTTAGTGTTATGACGACCTCTGTGCCAATGGCTATGTCACTTAATTGCTCCGTGCTAGTTGCTAGCTCTCCGTAATGGGAGGTGGCTTTGTTGCCGAGGGGTTGTAAGCTCTCATTCAACTGAGTTAAGTTCACCTAGACCCTCATAATTACAAAGTAAATATTTTTATGTAAGGGTGCCTGAAAGCCTGACGTGTGAAACACTGGATGCCACCTGGCAGTGAGACAGTCCCTGTCCCTCCCAGCTGGGATCCGTGCAGATGCAAGCACCCAGTCCCTGCAGCTCGTGGTGCACAGCTCTGGCTACTGTCAGGATATGAATAAAAGGAAAATCCCTGTGTGAGGGAGAGATGAGGTTAGCCCTGTGTGTGTAAAAGTGCTGGGGGTTTCCTGCATCCTGAAAGCCTATTTTAAGTAACAGGAGGAACTGTTAGACTTTAACCGGCAAATGTTAACTGGGAAATCTCCCGGTGAATTTTCAAAGCCCATCAAAAAGGGCTGTGCTTTTGGAAGTTCCCCATCCTGACCGCTTCTAGGGCACATTTTCACCAGATTGCTTTGCTCCTGAAAAAAGTTACATATGTGCACTGTGTATATTTTTGGAATCTGGGGGACTCTGTGGTGTTTTACATATGAATGAAATTCCCCAGCACAGCCTACAGGCAACGGGAGCTGGTAAAGGAGTTCCTTGAGAACTCCTGTATTATTGCACAGCACTGCTTTTGTGCAACGGAGAAGGGGGAAAGTTCCCAAAGCATAGCACAGCAAGAGATAACGTAACCCAATATCGCTTCAAAAATCTCATTCCAGAAATGCATGTCAGTTAATGATACTTCCCAACAGACATTTCTTTATCTCAGGTAATATTTCTCGGGATTTGTATCAGCATCCAAAGAGAAGAGTTCAGCTGCTGATGGGGTACAAAGTGCTTTTCAGACTGATGTGCAGAGACTCTTTATCCACTGCGAATTGAAAAAGTTCTGTAAAGTCTTTGTAGCAAAACGGTAGCTGGAGGAAAATGTCGATGTGCAGGATGTTCTTACGTGAAGCAGAGTTAGGCCACGGTACCAAGACTAGAGTTTGCTTCTGCTCTTTGTGAAGCAGTTAGTCCTTTTGCTCTGCAAACACTCTGTAAAAGGGGAAGATGGCAGCTGTATGGAAGTGTCTCACACCAAGCTGTCCTGCGCGTGGATCCAGGGGCAGTGCAGGCTATTGATCAGTCTGGCTTCCATGTTTGAGCCAAGAATTAAGGTGAGGTCTAGTATGTGAGAGTTGCTTGTAAAAGCTTGGTGCATGGGGAAAACAAAAGGCAGCATCTTGTATGTATGAGTGTTCCTAACCAGTTTGCTGTCGGGGTCCTGGATTGGAGGAGCGACAGGCTTAGTGTCCATCTTTGGGTTGGCCAGAGCAGGTTATGCCCAGGAGTGCATCCTTTTTGACCTCAGACGTGGTGCTTTGTGCCCCCTAAGCAAGGGGGAGGTTTTGTGGGCCTGGGAAGATACCAGACTGCTCCAGAGGCCGGGCAGGGCTATTTCAGACCTGGAAGAAGGAAATTTGGCAGCTGGGGACTGTGTCACAGAATTCTGATGTAAACCTAGGATGATCTAGTGAGGCCCTCCTACAGGTGATTATTACAGCAATCTCAACAGCTATTTTTGCAGGCAACAGTAGCCTTGCAAAGTTGATAGAAAACTAGCAGATGGCTAGGTGTGGTCTGAAGACTGACGTGTGCAGTGTGAATGTGCTGCTTGATCGCTGTCCTACAGTAGGTTTGTTAGAAAATAGGTTCTGCTGCACCTCCACATCAGATCCCACCAGTTTTCTCTATGGACACATGCACATTTGGGTCTGGTTTAGTCTTTGCTTCCTTGTCTTATAGTTCTGTTTGACAGTCATCAAAGTCAGTGGTTTAACTGAGAACAGAATGGGGACTCTTACTGTTTTACCAGAAGTGGAAGTGGTATGATGTTGATAGATGAAAACCTCTTCCTAAGTGTGATGTCACTTCATCACAGCCACGAGAAGAGGAAATGTCTGGTCCTTGTCCAGCGAGGGGAGATGTTCATATGGCAAATAACGAGAGGGAAAGGACAGGTTCACCAAGCAGATCTTCCCCCTCGCCCCTCCCTACTTCCCTCACAAGCTGTTAAAAATCCAAAAAACCAAACAACCCAGAAGAGATTATAGAATCAGAACTCTTTGCATTTACTTTATTTTATTAGGGGAAAAGTTCATCTTTCTAGTCCTGAAAACATAAATCTCTCTCAGAACCATCATAAATTCCCATTGTTAAAACTCCCATCCCGCAGTCGCGTTCATCTCCCACGCCGCCCTGAGACAACCACGGGCAATGAAATGAAGCTGGGAAGCCAAAATCTGGCCTTGGCGACAATGATGCAAATCCAGAATTGTTCCAGCTTCCCGGCTAGTGGAAAAAGCCTGACGGGCAGGGTATATCTCCAGTGACCTGAGAGGGACAGAGCTGGCTTACAGCACTTGATCTTTTGTCCTCTTGTTTCTGATCAAACTTTTGCCCCTTGGATGTGTTGTTATAGCTGTGTTTTGCCTTGACTTGAAATCCATGGCTACAAACAGAGGTTTTCTCCATCCTGGTCCCTCAAGGTTTACAGGCCAATTTATATGGAAGTCTTTGAAGTCCTGTGTACTTTTTTCCATGGGCTTCAAGTGTGGAGTGTGCCTAAATGAAAGAATAAATCTTGGAATCACTTAAATACCTCTTTTGAACTTGGCTCCCCGCCTCCTCTATGCTGGTGACCTCCTGAGATACAAGCATAGCTTGGACCTGCGCTGTAAAGAAATGGAGTGGGTTTTGATCTGATCTAAATATGTAGTCATTTCAGCTGTTGAAGAGGGTTATTAATTACTGTTTGGACATACAGACCCCTATTCTCTACATTTGTGTCCAGCTGGCATTAAATTATTAATCATATTTTGGATCTAATCAGCTAAAAAGACAAGTGAAATATCTGTATGACATCAGTGAGGGAATAACAGAACACTGCAGTCTGAAAATGTAATCAGTGTATCACGGATATGTCTAATTCTTCTGAGCCTGGTCCAGCTTCTGATTCTCTGCATGGAGTCTAATAAACTGGATCTAAACTGACAGAAAACAACATGCGATGTCATTTAGCCTGCCTTTTCTTCTGTGAGTTTGGCAGACACAAGCGAGCAGTCCTTGTCTTGTATTAGCGCGGTAAATGCTATTCTGTGCAGAGCGTTCTTACTCCCCAGAAAAGTCTCTATATTTTATTATCTTTTCTTGGGGAGAAAAAAGCCAACAACAAATAAATAATGTGGGAATAAGTCCACATAAACATACAAAGCTGAGATGTGACTGCTGGGTCCAGGATGTTGAGAAAAGTCCTGATTTGACTTTTCATTACCTTCAAGTGTACCAGCTTTGGTGTGTCAGATGCATGAAATTGTAACCTTAAAAGTGATCTTGTAGCTATCCTTTCTTGTCCTAGATCAAAAACATGTCCCAGGCTGTGGTTTAGAGTAAGAACTGGGTGTGAAATCAGAACATACGAGGTGTGAGGCTCTTTTAGGTTACTTGATTTGGGATTTTTGAGCTCAGAAGAAACGCTGAGGTCTCTAGCCTAAATTGATGCAGAGCTCGCGAACTGGCAGTTGTGTCTCAATACTTCAAGCAGAAGTCTTGTTGCTGGGAGGGTTGACTTCTGAACCACTTTGTTACTGGACAAGGCAGCTTTTGGTAGCTCAATTTCTTGACACGTAAAAGGGTCATAATGACATACAACCAACAGTAGAAGGGATTGTGGTGCTTTACTAGGTGAGAGTTCGAAGTCTCTGAATGAAATAAGGTCTGTGATTATGGGATAACCCTCTGTGAAGCTTCTTGGGTCAGTCAAGGGCCTGACTTTCAGTTCACTTATATTGATTTTATTCCACTCACTTTCATAGCATTACTCCCAGTTCACACCAGTGCCAGGAGGATACTCCTGCAGCCATAGACTAGCAGCTACCCCAGACTTCTAAGCAGGGAGCTGTGCAATTACCAGGGCTGAATTTAATTACAACCTCTCAATAAAATGGCTTGTGACAGAATGTACAACTCAATAAATTTGCCAGATTTCATCACATGCAGTCGCTGTGAAGATTAAGTAGTATTAAAAAAGGCAGATGTGTTTGTAGTGATCAAGCTGCTATTTAAAGTTTTGGGTAGGGGCAATCTGCCTGCTAAGCTTAAATGTTAAGGATTTTCACCTTATAAACTCCTCTTAAACAATAGGCACATTTAATGCTAGTAGGAGCAGGAAATAATGTGTAAAGCTGCAGTTTATAATAGCAACTGGAACCCTGCATACATGGTTTTATTACATACACAGTTTTTGTAACATCTGACCCTAATTCACGTTTATATTGTCCATATCAAATGGTTTCTCTCTTTCCTGGTAGTGGTGTTCATTAGCTGAAGATCAAGAAAAATTTCATGCATGCTTTAGATGAAACGTAATTAAACCAGCTGAAAAAAAAACCTTTACAGGGGAAAGCTGGAACCAAGGGCTATTAATAGAAACTGCAGGAAGAGGTTGTTAGCAAGCCAAGGCCTGCTCAGATGAGGCAGGATGCAAAAAAGAAAAAAAATGAGCATGCCACAATACCAGGAAGCTATAAAACCCATTAATCCCCACCCATGAGGACATCCATCCAAAAAGTAAAGTTTTGTTTTCAAGGCAAGGTTAATAGCCGAATTCAGCTCTCCCACTGAAGCAATAACTTCTCTTGAGCTTAGTGAGGGGTCAAAAATATGAAGACATGGCTCTCAAACAGCATTTTTTTGAGAGCTTCAAATTGCCAGAGAGAGATTATATGGGATTTTTTAATGGCTTCAGTCTCAAAGCATCCTGCAGGCCGTTGCTTAAGTTCCCCAGTCTTCTGTGTGTGATCCCCCGTGCCCATGCAGAGCAGCTACCTCTCTTCTCAAACCGGGCACTTGTTCAGGGCCTGAGTGAGGGCCACAGATATCCCCAAGCTTCAGAAAGCTCTTAAGGACCAGAAAGCCGCAGTGTATCCGAGTTTGTAAAAGGAAGCCAAGATGTGATGCAACACTTCATAAAGCCACTGTTTAAAGCTGAGATCGGCACCATTTTAAGTCTGCTCTGCAGCTAGAGGGTCGGTATGGTTTTAAAGTAAGTGAGAAGATAGAGCAGCTGAATGAAGGGCAAAGGTATTTTTAAAGCCAACCCTTAATAAGCACACTGGTCAGTAATGAGATTAATAAATGCTAGTTTTTTATAAACTGATGCTGTCACTTTTCCTACCCTACTTAGAGTTTTCCTGCTTATGTTAAAACAATACTACGTCATTTTTCCCATACTTAGAAAGTTCCCTTCAAATCAGTTCCTCCAGTTCTTTGCCTTCTCCTTTCACGTAACACCGAGTGCCTGATGCACTGGTGGTTGTTATCTCTCCTCCACAGCATTCAACCATTTCGGCTCATCGGATGCATAACATTTCAGTGTGGCTGAACGCCAGCTCTGGTATATTAAAGCCACACAGATAAGGTAACAGTGGTTAGTGTTGTTGTCTTGCTTCAGCTCATTGTCTGCCTTTAATCTTGAGCTGATTAATCTGTCCAAGGACGAGCGAAGGATGTGAGCGAGAGGGGCAGAAAACCAGCCATGGCTGATGGGTGGGCGGGAGCTGAAATACCTGGAAGTAAGAGCAGATGCACCTTGTAAGCAATGTGGGACTCTGTAGTGATGGGAGAGCAAAACCAGGCACATCGGAGAGGTAACTCAGAGTCTTAGTGACTGTGGCTGGAAGAGTCGTGGCACGTTGGATACACAGGTGCTCAGATCCCACTGCCTTCCGAAGGGAGGTGAATGCTCAGGTTGCCTGGGAAAAAGATAAACAGACTATCCAGTAATTTTGGAATCTTGTCAGGATTTTAGCAAGGGAAAAATGAGATTATTTGTAAAATAAAAAATCCTTTTAAAATTTTTTGTTTTTAAAAGCTGATGTAAATGGGCTTGCTTGCTTCTAAGCTATAGGCTGTTGCATTTTGGATTCTGCATCTCAGAAGGTTAAAAGATAAATCTACAGAACGTTTTCTGTGCAGGGCTGAGAAACCATTGTAATCCTAACCTTGGCTTTGCCATGTAACTTGCTGAGAATATATGTTGAATAAAGAGAAACGTTAAGATCAGGCCTGAAATTCACTGTGATTCGGGGAGCCACTACAAGCTACTTAATTCCTCCTTTGAAGGTTTCAGTACTGATGAAGTGATAGTTAAATGATCTTTTCCTTTTCTCTTTTCTGCTTCCTTTTGTTTCTGTTTTTGGAGCAAGCTTTGAGCTCAAATTGAGCTGGCAACTTCCTTGTCAGACCTCAGCAGCTGACATCATTTGTACAGCAATAATCAACAACAGGAAGAAAACATCTGGGCTTGGAAGCACGAAGACATCAAGGCTGTAGTGGTCTAGAGAATAAAGGGGTGACAACAGTCTGGGTTGCAACAGTTTGGCTTTGGTGCATCCTGCAGGCATGGGGCCACTCCAGCGGCTGCAGGAATTGAGCATTCCTGGTTTTCGAGATGAAGGAACAGAGGATGGGGCAGCAAGCTGTCGGGTTCCCTGGAGGGAAGAAGTGGTTCAGTGAGGTCAGGACAGCACACTGCTTTTCGCATGGGAAACCTCCAGGGTGATCTCCACGGCTGTGTTTGCTGTGTGCTCTGGTGGGTCAGAAGACCTTGTGTCTGTGGTCCTGTGGCAGATCATAGCCAAGGGTCATCTTGGGAACCTAGGACTGTGGGAATGCAGTAGACGGAGCTTTCATCAGCTGCTTTGTACTGCTCTGAAGCACAGGGGCCTTAAAGAAAAAGCTTTTTGTTTTACTCTGAGCTCTTGAACTGCGCCTGAGGACTGAAAGGAGAACTTCCTCTGAGCTGCGTGTGGGCGATTCCTATCCATACCAATAGGCAGAAGTAGTTGCAGTGCTCAGTTTCAGCGAAAAATCAGTCTTGACTCTTCTCCTTTGAAGGATCTAGGCTCACTCTTACTTATTTGGTCGCCCCAAAACCCCAACCCTAGCATGCAGGGATGGAAGCCATGGTCTTGCAATGTAGTTGGCCTCTTCCATTGTAACAAGGGATGGTAAAATCGAGAGGAGACATTTGCATTTGCATTTGAATTACTTCTAGACTAGCACGTAGGGTTACATGCACCTTCCTCATGTCTTATGTGCAGCATCTACTGCTTCTGCTGCCTCACCTGCAGCAGCACAGCTTCCTTTCTGCTCCAGGATGCCGTGTGTCAGGCATCCATGGGATGATCTACCATGATGCTCCTTCGCTGAGTCTCTTTGGACTGGTTAAATCACAGGCTTTTGAAAGCTCTTGGCTTACCTTGCACATTCAGGCCTTCTCCTTACTGACTTCTTCCACGTGAATATGACAAAGTGGTTGATCAGTAATATTTGCCTGGCAGAGAGCTGCTATGGAAAGAAACCGTGTTGTGTTTTGATGGGGATGATGGGTGAGTTGGCTATCTGGGAGCTCAAGGGAGCTGCTATGAGATGTGTCGGCAGCACAGCTTCCATATGAGATATCCCTAATCCCCAGAGCTGACTTTCATGCACATATGCACCACTACCTCCATCCCCTACCCTTATTGCAACCAGCTGTGGTTTGACTTTGTCAAAGATCTGATAGAGCTCCCTTACCCCCTCTCCCACTCCCTCCACAAACTCCCATTAGTCATACTTGGGCAGCGCATGAAATAAGATGGTGATAAAGCTCTGATCCTGGACACCAGAGTTGTTCCTAGGGTCTCCATGCTGGGCTGTGAAGACTCCGCTGTGTTAACTCCTTGGTGTCTCCAGGCAGGATTTCTTAATGCCCGTAAGCCATGTATCATCTCAGGGTTGATAGAGCTCTTAGGGCACCTTTCGTCTAAGTAGAGATGGATTTATTACTGTGGTGTGAGAGATTAAATGGGCTTTTCTGGTTTTTTAATTAGTCAGTGAGCTGAGGAAGACAGGTCTTGTGTTAAGGCACCGGCTGTTTGTGCAAACGTGGGTTTTCTCTGTATCCCATTGGTAACGCAGAGAGAATGTTATTTTTCTCATTGTTGTTCATAGTACTTAAGCTAAAGATTAACTTTGGCAGAATGACAAGGGGATACGTACTGGCCAAGAAACAATTCAGCCTGGAAGTTAGTGCAAGGTTTCTGACCACTGGGGAGGAAGAGCTCATGGAACAGAAATTGGATTATTTTTTTTAAAAAACAGGACGGTTTATCAGCTGGTTAAATTTGGGTTGCTTTTCCCGAGGGAGGTGAAAAGCGCATCCTTGGTCTGATGCCAGCCACCAGGCAAATTTCAGAGCTTTCCCTCATAGCAGAGATTTCTCTAATGGGCAGGACGATGCTATCTGAGCAGACGAAGGCCACCAGCCGCTCCTGAACCCCTAAGCCACGGCTGATCAAAGCTGCAGCCGTGCTGCCGATGTATCAGCGAAGAACTGTACATCGCACCCTTCCCTTTGCAGGCCAGCGTGATACTTCGAGAGGCAAACAGAAGCCTTT
Source organism: Phalacrocorax aristotelis (assembly GCF_949628215.1). Classification (NCBI taxonomy): domain Eukaryota; kingdom Metazoa; phylum Chordata; class Aves; order Suliformes; family Phalacrocoracidae; genus Phalacrocorax; species Phalacrocorax aristotelis. The sequence goes on from NC_134299.1 coordinate 4,877,710, forward strand.
CAGAAAAACACAAATATTTGAACTGCCGTTTAGCTATCTGTCATGTAGCCACCTTTGCAAAAGGGTGAGAGGGTGGGCAGAGCTTTGTGGGAAGGATGGTTGTGTTGGGTAATCATCTCGCCTTTCTGCAGTGTTGGCACGCCTCAAGCATTGGAGACATCGTTACAGACTTGGGTGGCTGAAGCTCGTGGGTCGTTCAGGAGAGCAGCACTGCTTTTGCAGCGGGTCGAGAGCTCCCAGTGTAAATCCAATTCTTAAGGCAGCGCTAAACCAGTAAATCTAGGCTGACGTGTCTGCATGGGGGGGAAGCAAAGCTTTGTACTTCACGGAGAGCGAGTAGGGCCCAAGGACTTTGTCTCTTATCCCAGTTGTGATTTAGAGCTAACTGCTGAGCTGATGGCAGCCCAGATACTCACCAGTGAAGTTAAAAATAAACCGCTTGAATTTCTCTTCTGATAATTGAGGCAGCTTCTTATTTTTTTGTGTGAGTTGATGTAAGATCAAGCCTTTCCTCCTCCTCAACAGTGCCTGCCCAGTTTGTGACCCCTGAAGTCCCCCAGGCTTTTCCTACTCTCTCGGCAGCAGTTCAGTTTGTGAGATGCTGGCTTGCTTCTTTTATTTCACAGTCTCTAGCGAAGATTTCAGAGATCCCATGCGTTCAAATAAAAATGTGAATGCTGTTCAAATTACTGGGAGGAATGCTAAACCTTCAGATCCAGATCTCTTCTGTTACCCCTAGAGGCTGTTCTGCATTTGTAGCGCTGGTGGAGTATCGTGTAGCTGCCTATGAACCCAGTTGCTGCTGGGCCTAATGTGTTAGGCTAGAACAAGGATCGGGTGGAGCAGATGCCAGAGGCAAGCAGGATCATCACGTGGTCAGGAGGTGTCTCTCCAGCCATGATGGACTGTTGGTCCTGCTGCGTCCAGTCCTCACATGTACGCTGTCTCTGGAAGGTGCTCTAATTTGGGATGTGCAGCACAAAGCAGCTCTGATCCATCCCTGTCCTTGGTTCTCAGCGCATACGTGCCAGCAGTAAGACACCTTTGCGCTCTTTGGGCGCCTTTTCTAGCGTGTCCAGAGGCACAAAGTCACTGCTTGAATGTGAGGTGCTGAGTACTGAAAGCTGCTGACTGATGCTCAGAGGGGATCTTGCCTGTGTCATTGTTTATTTGTCACCAAACAGGAGCGGTGTTTATAGGGCTCTCTGCAGTGGTTTGTCTTTGCTGCCCTAAGAATTTCATTTGCTCTATTCACAAACAATTGCAATAAACAGGCTGTAGTAACTGAACTCTCTCCTTCAGCTTCGGCCCCGCAATTGCCTTCTTGGCTGCGTTCTCAGATGTGGGGCTTTAGAAACCTGGTCTTTCAAGCTCAGATATTTTGAGGGCAAGGGGATGTCTTGTTTTTGGAGCAGCCTCTCCAAAGCATGCTTTCTGTCTTGGACATCCAGGAAAGCTGCTGCACCGGCCGTTTACCAATGCTTTGGTTGTCTTCCCAGTTGATCACGTGGTTCCTGAGCCAGGGACCAGTTTGCTGACTGCGTTCGACCAGTGGCGAGAATGGGCAGACAGCAAGTCCTGCTGTGACTACTCTCTGCACGTGGATATCACTGAGTGGCATAAAGGTGTCCAGGAGGAGATGGAAGCTCTCGTTAAAGATCATGGTAAGTTCAGTTACTGAAAGCTCAGAGAAGACTTTTCCCTCTTTTTATTTTTTGTTTTTTAGGACTGTTTCTTGTGAAATATTTTACTGTTACAGCTTAGTAAAGCTGTTCTGGGCCCTGACATTAACTTGGCCCATTCTGGCATCTCGTGGAGGTTTGGGCAGCCGCTGTTGTAGAGGGCTCAGGGCGATGGCACACACTGGTGTCACTGCAACGTGGTAGGTGGGTGAGCATGGGTTTTGGAGAGGAGAATCTCTGCTGCTGCCATGCGGAGGAGCACCTTTGTTCAGTGGAGGTCCTTTGTTTTTCAGTAGTGCAGGTAGGTGATAGGTTCAGCCATTAAACTGTTGTAAACAAGGGAAGAATCAGGCCCAGAAGGAACAATCCAGCACTGCTTGCTAAAAGTGGAGAAGAGCTGAATAAAATGACCTCATAGGTTTTTCCCCTCTTTAATTTCCTTGACGTTTCATCCTTAGGGTAGAGTAATTTTCCATCCTGTTTGTAGTTTAAAAAACCCAACCTTCTACATCCTAATGAGTGCTTTCCCACACGTGCTGGGTAAGAGCTTTTGCTGGTTCAGAAGGCAGGAGAGGGAAAGCTGACCTGGGAGCACTCCCTGTGTCTTGGTCAGTACGAACGTGGTGGAGGGGGGCGTGCTTACAGACGCAGATTCCCCACCGCTCTCGCAGGAGGGGGCGGGGGATCAGGCAGTCAGGCCCAGTCTCTGCTTTTGTGTGATGCGTTTTGCTTATTTTTTTACTCAACCTCCTAGAGTGCTGAATCCACAGAATTATTCTTATTTCAATGTCAAGTGGAAGCCTAGGGGCTTAGCTGTCCCCGCTGCTGGAGTGCAGGCTCCTCCGTTCTCATCAGTTGCGCTAATAGATGCCACATGGCCGAGGAGATCCTGGCTTTACGCTGTGATCTCTTGAGAGTGCCTGTGCCTCTGTGCACACACGTGTGTACACATTTCAGAACAGATTAAACTAATTTATTTGTCTGCCCATCATTACTGCTCGCAGGGGTGCTGATTGAGGGGGACGTCTTCTCCCTCTGAGAAACGGTGTGTTTTGTAGCTTCATCTGTGCCTGCAATTTGTATGTCAAGGATAATTCTTTGCTCTCTTTCTGCTAGGTGTGAACTCCTTCTTGGTTTACATGGCTTTCAAAGATCGCTTTCAGCTAACTGATTCTCAGGTAGGAAGGCTTAATGTCCACATGCTTCTGTCACTGCAAGCTGTGCATCAGTCTCTAATAAGGGTGTAATTTCAATACACTTGGATCTGACACTCTCTTGTTTTTAGTCCTTGCATGCGTAACAGTACCTAAGATTTGCAACAGTACCCAGAGCTCTGGTTTGAAGATTTATTTTCTTTTAATTAAAAAACCCAACCAACAACAAACCCTGAAAGACTTGGCTTGGGGAAAGCAATGCCAAAACCCTCATTCTGAGAGACCTAAGCTTTTATTCCAGCTCCTTTGGTGTGGAAGCAGCAGCAGTTTTATAAATTGCTGCTTTATGCCTCAGCACAGAGCAGGACGGCGAGATCTCTGGCATAACTGTTCTGTGTGTTTATAAGCTGAAGCTGATCCTGGTCCAGAAGTGGGTTTCTGGCTTTAGCACTAGAATCGCTGGGATCTTAAAAAGGAATTGCCCTCCTGTTTGCTATTCTAGTGGATACGTTTGGGTACATTTAATTGTTGAGATGGGCAGTTTATATTTCTAAATGTGGTGGGAGGAGAGGAATGCCTGGGAGTCGTTTGGAACAGTGTAGGAGGCAGTGGCGTAGGACAGTTATCTCTGAGCACTCTGGTAAGCATTTTAATGAGTGACCATCGATGGAGCTGGCGTCAGTTGTGGGCTGCTCGACCTGAGCCCTCTCAAACTGGTTGCTGGAGTGGGAAATCACACTGCTCCTACCCCAGGCAGTGAGAGGGGTGGGTGCAGGTTCTCCATGAAAATCAAATGTAAGGGTTTTTTTTAAGCCAGGCACTAGGAAGCAAAGACATGAAACGGGTACAATTCTTTAAGCTCCTTAAAGTCACTCTAGATGTAGAGCTGTGAAGTTGCTGTTTCTTTCTCCAGCGTGGCAAATATACCCAAACCTGGCTTTTGAATAGGGCTTCTTTGCCGTATCAGAAGCATCCGACGATACAGATTGGGAAATTTCGCTGTAGGCAGCAAATTGGATCATATCCGTCTAGCAAACCACATCTTATAGTTCTTCATGCCTCTCTTTCTGTGCTCCATTCTGCAAAATTCTGTAGCTGAAGGAGCCTGGAGCATATACTGTATACTAGGTGTGTACCTGAGTGTACCCTCGGGGTGTATTGTACTATATGTTTCCTGTCTTCCAGATATATGAGGTCCTGAGTGTAATCCGGGATATTGGCGCGACAGCTCAAGTGCATGCTGAGAATGGTGACATCATTGCTGAGGTACGTTATGTTTATTCTGTGGATTATTGACTTCAAAATGCTGGGAGGGATTTAAATTTCTAAATCCCTCTTTGCAAACAGAAAATGACCAAGACTTCTCAAATCACGGCATAGCTCTATCAGGGATGTGAGCAGAGCTGTGCCTCAAATCTCATCCCCTTCATTGTCACTGATAAAGCAGGTTTTTGTGGCAGCTTTCTGTTTGTGGTGGATATCGACCATCTCTGCCTTTCCATGAGTAAAAGGCTGTGTCTGGGTGTGATTGTCACTGCGTACAATAAAATGATCTGCGGTAACTAAGACCGGGGAGTGGGAAGGGAAACAGCTTCATACAGTACCTGGGATGCTGATAACTGGGATCTGTTAATCCTTTAAAGAGCAACGAAGAAGACATGTTAATAATGTATTCGGATTTAATCTGATCTTCAGCTCGTTTTGTAAGTTACGTCTCAAGTGTGCAAAATGTGGTGTTGCAGAGGATTTCCGCATTTTCCGACGGGGAAGAGCCCACCTGAGTCTTTAAGCCCAGTCACCTGCAGGATGAGTTTTTAATGAGATACTGTTTTGCCACATCTTAGAGATTATTTCATAAATGCAAACGAGTAGTGAAAGGTGAGGGGCTGTGAACCCGATGCGAAGCAAATCAAAATAGGTTTCCCTGACCTCCTGTGAACAAATGAGCAAACATTTTGCGAGCTCTGGTTATTCTCAACAAGGGAAGTTGGACAGGACTCTGGTTGTAAGGCCCTTATATAAAGCCCCATGTGATTATTAGGTAGCACAGATGCCTGGGATCTCACTTGTACCTCTCTCAAACAGCTGTGTTTGCGGCAAGAAAAAATGCCTGTTGCTTTAAATCTTTTTCCTGCTCTTTTCTCTCTCTGCCTTAGGAGCAGCAAAGGATCCTGGAACTGGGGATCACAGGCCCTGAAGGGCATGTGTTGAGTAGACCTGAAGAGGTGAGGACTTCACTGCCTTTGCATTTATTCCCCCAATTTTAGCATTTCTGCATTGCCATCAAGTACTTCATATTGGGATGAATGTGGCTGGAAACAGGATTTCATCCTGGCTGTAAGCATTATTGCTGCATGGGGTAAGGGAAGAGGCTAAGACACTTCTAGGGACTAACTAGTAACTAGTCCCTTCTAGAGGTTAACTGCTATGGGTACTTATGACGTACCGAGGAGCCCTCTCGGCTTCAGTACTGGAGAAGGGGACATCTCCAGGGAGTAATTCATCAGCCTAAGATTTGATTCACCGTCTGGAAAAGCTCAGCTCTTTCTGTTGATTATTGGAGATAGTCTAGAAAGGCTCCGCTCACAAGTCAGGTATCTGAAGTGGGGTGAGATGTGTTTGAACCACAGAGCACCAATTCCTTGATTCAGGCACTGCACAGGAACATTTTAAGATGGAGTCCCTGAAGAATTATGTACGCTGATGATGTTGGTCTTTATGGAGCAAGACCATGAAGTTCTTGTAGTTTCCCATCACTTTTGGTCAAGTTTTGCATAAGGAAAAAACTTCAGAATTTGGGTTTAGGTGGGCAGGATTCTGCCACTGGCTTTTCTAGATCCTGTTTCTTAGGCTTCTCTCTCAGTCCCTATTTTACCAAGACTTCCTCTGAATCAGCAGAAATTTTTAAGAGATGCCCAAATCCTGACATTCTGTCGTAGGCACTTGCATAGCTTCCATTACCATAGCATTTGATGAACATTTTACTGATGGTGGATTTTTTACACCGAGGGACTAAGTGTTTTGCTGAAGGCACAGAAAGTATGCGCCAGAGAGGGGAGCTAATTCTCAGATCCTAGCCCAGCACTTTAATGTGTCCATATATATCAATATACCATATTGATTTCTCTAGGGTCAAGCATCCTGATCCCTCTCACTCCCTGTAAGTCTTTAAAATAGATCTCAAAGAGTGGAAAAGGACCTCAAAACTTTGCTCTTCAGGTTGGTTCCCATTGCATTCTTAATTTCCAGTCTTTCAGTGTCTCTAGGCTAGACATATCACCATGGCATTCTGGGTTTGTCAAGTCCAGCCGTTATGTACAAGCAGTTCTTTTTGTTCCTCCAAGATACTGGGGCTTTGCTGACTGCCAGATGTGGCAGCTGGAAGCTGGGTGTGTGAGATCATCCACACGTGCCCCTCATGCTCCCTCTCTATTTCCTCCCCTTGGTTCAGACAAGCAGCATCCAGAGACGTTTCAGTAGGAATATAAATCATTCAGTTGCTTTATGCAGAAGGGGGAAAAAAATGCTTGACTTGGGCAGTATGTGAATCCTCACAGAATTTGTATTTGGCTCTGGGAGCTGAGATTTTTTGCTTCCTGGGAGTTGTGAGCCAACACTTGCACTGAGCCTTCCACCCAACCACCCACCCCTGCATTTTTTTTTTTTTAACATATTTTTTGGCTTGCATCGGGAGAGCAGGAAAAGATGCTGACGTGACACTTGGGGCTCATCTGTGGAGCACCCCCAAACTTTTGTTGACTTCAAAGGACAGCTGCTCCTTACCTTAAAGGATCTGGCTGTCAAACTAGCCAAGTTTTGTCTGGCTACTTCAGAGCTCATACTTAGTGGAGCAGGAGCTCTGAAGTGTGAACTGTGTGGCTCCCTGGCTTGCTTGGTTTGTTTCATCTGTCTCCTGCACTTTGCAGAAATGTGTTCTTTCTTGCTATGGCAAGGAAGGCTGCCTGAGGACACGTGGCTGCCTCAAGTGAGGATCAGTACAGCCTCTTCCCTGTGTCACTGGGCAGCTGAACTCAGCTGTGCTGTCTGTCCAGAGTGGAAGCGCTTGGTCCAACATTCTCCTCCTTTAACGTCATAGGAAACAGAGCAGGAAACAATGTCATCTGGTTCCCTCCCCTCCTTTTCTCCAGCGCAGGAATAACTTTGTGTTTTTAAAAACATACAACTCCCTTTAAGCTGGCTGATGACAAAGGCCAGATTCTGAGGGTGGCAGCAGATCCATAATTCCTGTTGACTTCAGTAGGACCGGATGGTTCTTGGTATCCTGCTGGAGTGCTGCTAATGCTAGAATTGGCTTTTCATGCTGCCCCTCAGGGAGTCTAAAGCCCGTCCTAAAGACTTCATGATGGTTGCCACCTTACTGAAGAGCTGCTTAAATCAGGCCTCCATCTACAGCAAACTAGCAGGAGTTGTTGAACAAGTATAAAATATTTATTAAATCAAAACTCCCACTCAGTTCAGTGAGGCCTACGTCAGAGTAAAGCATTCAGGGTCTGGCCGTGTGTGTTTGTGTCTTACTTGGAGCATACACATCTTCTGAATTCCCAGGTTGAGCAGAAGGCATGAATTAAGGCTTAAGTTTCACTGCTGACTCATGGGTTTAGCTTGCTCACCTCAGTAACCTGGGTTGAGCCAAGGTGATGGTATCCGGCATGTTGTTCTAGCCAGCAAAGGGAGCCTTAATTAAGACATCACCATCCTGAGCATGCATCACCCATCACTTTATGGAAAACTCTCCCCCTCATAGCTCAGATCATTCTGTGATGACTTTTCGGAGCGATCCATCATTTTTTGTTTTTATTTTAGCCACAAAAACGCTGAAAGCACAAGCAGTCCAAGTGCTCCAGGAAATGTCTGTCTTTTTTTCCAAAAGAACTGCTGTGCTAGGGCTTCTAATGCATACTGGTAATTGCAAACACTCCCCTTTGGACTAGTCGTTGGGTTATTGTTATATGCCTTGTCACCATAGCATCTGGGCACAAGGCATGAATTCAGCAGCCTTGTTTTCTTCTGTGCAGAAAATATTCTCCTCCTGCTTAGCAGTTGTTCATATGTCTTTTGGTCAGAAGCCTGGTGATGCGTGATTTTTATCCCTGCTTTGCAAATGGGGAAACTAAGGCACAGTGTGGAAACGTGGCTTCCAAGTGCTGCGGTGACAGAGCTGTGCGCAGGCCTGCTTTAAACGGGCAGTTTGCAAACCGATGCCATTGCCTGGAAGCATTGGCCTGTCTGAGTTCTCTCCTTGTCTCTCAGGAGGGACAAGTATGCTTTTCTTGGCTCTTCCTTCTAGCCTCTGTCTTCTCTGCAAGTGCTGCTGGCTGTGGCGTACTCAAGTCAAATGTCCTGGAATAAACACCCTTCCTTGTAGCCTTTTCCATTTGCGTGGGGCAGCTGGGCCAGAAAATGTCCCGTTCTGTACATCCCCCTGCCTGGAGAGGGTTAGTCACAAGCCCTGGCGTGGTGACAGGGTAAGGCTTTAATCCTTTTGGCACTAGAGACCAACCTGCTGGCTGGGGGGGGCTGGTTTTCTTTTAAAAACTCCCAGCTGTTGTCATGTTGTTGTTCTTGAGCAGTCCAGCTGCAAACAGAGCAGTGGTTCAGGTGGTGCTTTGTCAGCGTGAACAGAGCTGTTCTGGGCACTTGGACATCGGTGTGGCGAGTACACCGTTTCCTAGGCTGGTGGGTCCTTAATTTCAGGTACTTCTTTCAGTGGATTGAGTGCGGTGCTAGGAGCCAGCAGTCATAGACTCATAAAATGGTTTGGGTTGGAAGGGACCTTTAGAGGCCATCTAGTCCAACCCCCTGCAGTGAGCAGGGACATCTTCAGCCAGATCAGGGTGCTCAGAGCCCCGTCCAGCCTGGCCTTGAGTGTTTCCAGGAATGTACCACCTCTCTGGGTAACCTGTGCCAGTGTTTCATCACCCTCATTGTAAAAAAAAGTCTTCCTTATATCTAATATAAATCTACCCTATTTTAGACTAAAACCATTACCCCTTGTCATGTTGCAACAGGCCCTGCTAAAAAGTTTGTCCCCATCTTCTTAGAAGCTCCCTTTAAGTACTGAACGGCTGCATTAAGGTCTTCTCTTCTCCAGGCTGAACAACCCAACTCTTAGCTTTTCTTCACTGGGGGCTGGTCCATCCTCGGAGCATTTCTGTGCCCCCTCTGGCCCCGCTCCAACAGCTCCATGTCCCTCCTGTGCTGAGCAGCCCCGAGCTGGAGGCGGCGCTGCAGGGGGGTCTCCCCAGAGCGGAGCAGAGGGGCAGGATCCCCTCCCTCACCCTGCTGCCCGCGCTGCTGGGGTTGCAGCCCAGGGGATGGTTGGCCTTCTGTCAATGCATTCTGATTCTGGGACTGATGATGGTTTACAGTGCTTGGCTTGCGATCAGTCGCTGTGGAGCAGATTTTCAAAAGTGCCAAGCATGTGCCAACCCCACCGGAGTCCATGGGAGGTGCTGGTAGCCTCTTGCATTTGGGAATCAGGTGGCCGACTGCTCTAGGTTTCAGTTTCCTCTGTTGAAAAATGTCTGTGGTATTGCAGGCTCAGTTCTCCATGGTAGTAGGCACTATGAGGGTTACCCTGTTGTTAAATCTGTCGTCTGGACTGCTTTGATTAGGATGTGTGATCTGTAAAAGTCTGCAGGGTGACTATGTTCATTCTAAGACTGTAGTTATGAAGTGACCCTCAGTCTGCTGAGGTTATCTCTCTACACATGCAAGAAAAAGCAGTTGATTTATGGGGTGGTTCACACTCTGTCAGATCCCAAGCCAGATATTGTAGTGGAGGGTACAATTTAGGAGGCTTGTTTGCAAACGCGGCTTACCAGAATATGTGGCTGCAGCATCTCTCTTCCGCGTGGGCTGGAACATTGAATGGTTTTGTTGAGTCGACATTTAGTTGCTTATTTTTGTCTAGGTTAAGGGTGTTTAATCGTTCTGACCTTGAGCACCTGGAGTGTTATTTTAGGACTTAGTCTGCTTGCAGAGAAACTTTGAAGCAGCCTGGGAGAAAAGGTAGTAATGAGAGGGGCCTACAGCTTGATGTCATTTTAATTATCATGATTACACTGTACATTTTTCTGGCTCAGAATCGGAGGGGTGGAGAGTCTTTCATCTCGGCCCTGCACACCATATTTTCCTGTGAAAGCAGAGGCTGTGGCCCTCTGAGGAGAACGGGGTATGCCAGCATGTGGGGATGCTACTAACTTGCTGCTGACTTTGTTTCTCAGGTGGAGGCGGAGGCTGTGAACCGGGCAATAACCATTGCCAACCAAACCAACTGCCCCCTTTATATCACCAAGGTGATGAGCAAAAGTGCTGCTGATGTCATTGCTCAAGCCAGAAAAAAGGGTAAGTTATTTCCCTTGGATGGAAGCACCCTATTAGCTCATGCAGTTCAACTCCTCGCCAACATAAGCTTCATCCCTACGGGAGGGGATTCTTTTTCCAATGTTATTGTCCAGGCTCTTTTTTAAAAGGTCCCAAGCAACTCCTTCTGTCTCATCTCCCACAGAGAAGTATTCAGTGGTCGTATCAGTGCCAGGAGCAATTTCTTCTGTCCAGCCTAGAGCCTCTCTTCATGCTCATCCTACCACATTGAGCTATGCGCCTTCATGTTACTGCAGAGTAATTCCGTGCTATCTCCATTTAATGAATCCCTCTGACAACTGCAAGCTGTGTCCTCCTTCCAGCTGCTGTGGTCTTTCCTTGGTGCTTTTTGCTGAGCTGCTTCCTGGGGTCAGAAGTGATTCCAAGAGTTCTGACGGAGCTTTCTGACTCACAGGCCCTGTTGGATTTAGCTGGAGTAGTCAGAGAGGTTACAGATTCCAGCTATCCACTGTGTTCCTTACTTGTGAAATAGATACTCCTCATGTGCTGTAACTCACAGCCTGGCATCCGAGCAGGAATTGGGATCAGTAGTCTGGGTTAGACTGGGAATTTCTTGCAGGACCCTCTGCCTGAGGATGCTGCAAGAAGCAAAGCTCAGACCTGCGGTGGATGCTGCTGCCCTGTGCCTCCTCTCTCTAACCGAGGTCTGTGAGGGAGCTGAGCTGCTCCTGAATCCTTCTCCCGAATCCTGACCCTGCTTTCTTGCCCCCAAGGAGCAAGGGTTACAAAGCACAGTGAGCGCCTGTGTCACTGCTTTATTCTGTGACTAAACCCTTAATTTCTATTTAAAGCGGCTCTGGGTGGGTGAGTAAGCAGGAGGGATGATTTTCCCCCTTCTTTCCTCAGAAGGGTTGGATTTAATTTTATGCAGTCTAAATAAGCCTGAATGGGTATACAAATGACATCACTTTCCATCTGGGTGTTTGGTGTGAGAAGAGCTAATTTCCTACTGCAGCAAACAGATTTGTGTTTGTGTATTGGCTCAGAAGTACTTTGGTCCCATGATTCCTGTTAAATGAGTTCAGAGTTGGTGAGGAGCACTGGTTTCCAAGGCATCTCTTTCTGTTCATGGTGTGGAAGCAGCTCAAGCCATTTGGGGTAAAACCTTCCTCTCCTAGCTCTGTTAGTGGAGATCACACTGACGTGAGAAGATGTGTTGACGTGCAAAAGTGGCTGCATGTTGCATTAACCCAGAAAACAACTTGATGTGGCTGCACAGCACAATCCTATAAGCCAGGGAAGCATCCCTTCCTTTTTCTAAGCAAAGTACTGGAGAAATACGCGCCACAGAGATGCAGCATCAACAAAAACACCCTCTGGCTATGCTTGCTGTCCCCTGTGACCACTAGCTGGCAAGTAGAGCACTGGGATGAGGGACCGTACACTCACATCGCAGAAGCCATAAAACACAACCTGACTTGGGTGGTTGTTACCCTGCCCGTGAAAGGTGCTGGGACTGGCCCAGATGAAAGATCCCCAGAATTCACTTTACTTAGCCTCCTGAGTGAACTAGCGTACGCAGTTTTCATTCGGATTGCATAGTCTCCTTATAAGGAGAATTCGGGGTATAAATGGCACACCATTCTCTGTTCCTTTATTTAAATAATTCAATTTAAATGCTGTGCAGTCAGCCAACCGGGTAACCCAGGAGGGCCACACACACTAGCCTTGCCCTCCCAAGTAACAGAGGAAACATAACTGAAGACTATCCAAGGCGAAAACAAAACAGAATTGATTTGCTAAATGGAAAAGAACGAATGTTATTTAAAGCCAGATGTTCCCAGTGGCATTTGTATGGAGGAGATTCCCTGCAGACTCTGTCGTTGGCAGATCTGGGAGCTCAAAACATCGCTCCCCGCAGAACAATCCTCCCAATGTATTGGCCCACAACAGGCCTCCCATTAATAGCCAGCGTGTGTTTTGCCTTGTTCTGATTTCATAACCCTATTTGTGGCAAGTGATGTCAAACAGCCTCTTCCTCTGCTGGTGGATCCCCTCTGACAAAGGCTGTTCCTACACCTCCTGTTTCAGTGTGGTCCTGGAAGCAGCAGGAAGCCAGTTGAGGCATCATTCTGCCTCCGCTAATGCACTCTTTCCCAGCTAGCTTGGGAGCATATAGCCATAAGAGCAGCTCAGACAATATGGTGAAGGAAAGATCCTATTTTCTTACCCTGCGTGGCGAAGGTGTGTAAGACCCTGCTGACCCGTTCTGGGGGTGCCTTTGCCCGTCTTTTCTGATCGAAGTATTTAGGGTTAGTATTTTCTCTACCCACGTCTTTTGCGGGCAGATACAAATACATGAAGTGTCTGGGCTCAGAAGCCAGATGGATAAGCACTTTACAGAGATTTCAGGAAGGTTGCATTTGGTGAGCAGATCTGTGGGGCTACCAGCTTGCACCGCTTTTGAAGTTGCAGCGTCTTGCAGCTGCTTGGCGTGCAGATGTTGCTGGTGCATTCCAATTGCAAAGTATCGTGGCCTTAAGGATCCGCGGTTCCTTCATGTGGTTCCAAAAATGTTAATGAAGAGGAAGGATGCACTGGTGGTTAGTGCACTGGACAGGGAGTCAGAAGATCCAATTTAATTTCCTAGTTCTCCCACAGATTTACTGTGCACCCTTGGGGGAATTGCTTGGTTTCCCTGAGCTGCCTTTGTGAATCAGAAACCTTGATATTTCCTCTGTGATGGGCTTTCTCTGTGGGCAGGAAACTTTCCTGATAGGAGTTTTCTCTTATCTGATTTATGCACAGAGTCTGCTCCAATAAACCCAGCCTTGTTAGATCTTTAATACATACACATTTACAAAAATATTGCAGGCACTATTTTTTTCATTCTTTTTCATCCACATCCCTTCTGGATCAGGCTGGAACTCCTCACGCTCTTACAGTTCCCCTCAGCCTCTTTCATAAGGTTCTTGGCCCAGGATGTAATATAATGAATCTTTACATTAATCCTTTCAAGCACAATTAATCAGCACCCACCTCAGCAATTGTGTAATGGCATTGTGCACATTTTGCTGCTCCATGCTCTTATCAGTAGCAGTATCTTTATTATTAATTCAGATATTTAGAGGTTTGGATACTTATTCTGAGGGACTGAATTTTGAAGAATGGTCAGTGTTTCTTTAGACATTTCAAGATAGGTGTATAAAATTAAGAGCTTGCTTGTGAAAGCATGCCCTTAGTAACAATATAGTTTTAGAGGAGCATTGAACAGGCCAGGAGTTTTCATCTGGTTATGCAGGCCAGTGAATTCAATCCAGTGTTGTCTTTGTGAGCACATACTTAACAGGAAGTACCAAGAAACCTTGCAGCGTGCGATGCTGGCATGACTTACCCAAATTGTCCTGTTTCAGAAGGATGCTTTATGCCTGGGAGCCGGGCTGGAGATGCCCATTGCTTGGTGCTCACAGTGGATTTCCCTGTATTCCTGTCCTGTAGGCACTGTGGTGTATGGAGAGCCCATCACAGCCAGCTTGGGCACTGATGGATCTCATTACTGGAGCAAGAATTGGGCTAAGGCGGCAGCTTTTGTTACTTCCCCGCCACTGAGTCCTGACCCAACCACTCCGGATTTTCTCAACTCACTACTGTCCTGGTGAGCAGAGCTCTTTGTGTCCGTACAGCATGTGCTTTGTCCTGAGACAAGCGGATAATAAAAATAATAGTTGTTGCCAGCAAGCAAAAGGCTGTTCTACCTTCGGGAGTAAACCTGTGACAATAAAATATATTAAATACCTATCATTGTCTTTACCAGTGGAGACCTCCAAGTTACTGGCAGTGCCCACTGCACCTTCAACACTGCTCAGAAAGCTGTTGGGAAGGACAACTTTACCCTGATCCCTGAAGGAACCAATGGGACTGAAGAGAGGATGTCCATCATCTGGGATAAGGCTGTGGTATGTCACACGTGTCTTAGACTTGGGCTGCAGCTAGACATTCAGAGCTGAAAAAGCTGCAGCAGTGTGTTGTTATCTCCCCTTGGAGGCTTGTTATGGTCCTTCTGCATGAGGTTTCTGCCCCGATAGACCTTACTGGGAATCTGCTGTGCTGTTAGCAATTTGCTTTTTGGACTGGTCCCCAGCTGGCTAATGCAGTGACTCCTTTTGTCTTTCCCCAGGTGACTGGCAAGATGGATGAGAACCAGTTTGTCGCTGTGACCAGCACAAATGCAGCTAAAATCTTTAACCTGTACCCGCGGAAGGGCCGTATTGCAGTGGGCTCGGATGCTGATCTGGTTATCTGGGATCCTGACAGCGTCAAGACAATCTCCGCCAAGACTCATAACATAGTAAGGATATTTTCTATGATGTGAGCTCTGCTGCTCCTTTTCTCCTCTCTTCCTTCAATCCCAGACTGTGCTGCCAAGAAGTAGAGCTCATGACAACCCAGGGCTTTGTTTTCTCGATGCCCCAAGCCCTCTCTGGTCTTACACCCAGTACAGTGCGGTTGTGTGAGCAGAGGGAGGATGATTGAGTCCAAATTTGAAATCACATGAATACCCAGAGATTCCCCTTGGAGCAGAGAGATTGTCTGCTCTTTGAGTGTTGGATGCTTGGATCTGAGCACACAGAAAGCTCTTTAAGTCTTCTAAAATACCAAAAGACCTTTTATGGCAATGTGCCATTTACAGCCTTCTGGGGTCAGTGAAGCTTGTCAGCTCATGGACACCTTCGCTGGAGATCTGATCCAGACCAGTGAGTCCGAGTGGATTTAACCACGTTCTGATCTGGCGCAAGTGTGTGGAGTCATACTTAGACATGATTTTAGCGGTGACCATCCCAATGTTAGTTGGCACAGGGAGGCACAAGGCAGCACCCAGACTAACCAGACCTTCCTCTTGCTTCTTCTGCGGCTTTGTGGTGGCACTGTTAGAGGCACTGTTTGCTGTGGCCCACAGATGTGCCCCATATCTTATACCTGGCTCCTACAGTGAAAAAGCTGTTCCGCCCTGAGGGAAACTGCAGAATGGTCCCAGTGCAAAGGGCTGGTTGGAGTCTCCCTGTGACATTCGAGCACTGTCTCAGAGAAAGCAGCCACTGTTTGCATTTGTTGATGACTTGTTTCACTGCTGGCGATGAACCTATGGAATGTTTCCTTGGAAAAAAACGCCTTGTTCTTTTCTCCGTGAATGCTTTCATTCACTCTGGAGCTGAAGGAGCAAAATTTTCTTCCACACTTGGATCCTTGGGCACATTCACAAAGAAACTGTTTTAAAAGGTTTGGTTCACTTCCCTGTGGCTTAACTCTGTGTCAGAACTGGTCACAGATGGCCTGGATTCATTCTGCCTTTGCTTACACTTCTAACAGAGGCATCCTGACTCAGAAGTCTGGTGGCTTCAATCACCTTAGAGGTGCTTCCAGACTCATCACACCTCCACACATCTCCAGTCTGGAGAGGAATGACTTAGAGGAGGGACCCCAGGGATTTACCACTATTAGGTGCCAAATTTAGTGGGTTGAACCTGGGTTTGTGCTTATGAATGGCTCAGAGAGCTGGAAGTAGCTTGCTGGATGGAGTATTTGAAAGCCATTGCCATTTAATGGCTATTGTCTCTAGGAAATGAATTGGACTTTTGAAAATTTCCTAACACAAAACTCAGAGACTTTATTTTTTGTGGATATGCTCTAGTGCAATCAGGACCGACTCCGTGATTTTGCAATAGATCTGGGCTAAGCTGAAGGAGAACCAGAACCACAGAACGACCCGTCAGAAATGCTTTATACACTAAGGGCTGCAGATCCCCCTGAAACTCTTGCACCGTGTAAAAGCCCTCTGCACTCAATGATCAGCGATTGCCAAAGGCTGAATCTTTAAGTTGTGCCAAGACTACGGAGGATGAAGGGCTCTTTTTTTCAAGTGGTTTGTTTAGAGCTTGAAAGGCTGTCTAAGAAAGTTTTTTCTTTCGCATCCAGCACTAGCCTCTTCCCCTGTCATTGCCTCACCTCTTATACCTGGCGTTACACCTGGTGGGGTATTTTTTTGTGTCTCAGACTGCACGTGTGCCTTGTGTTAGAGGAGAAATAGATAGAAGTGATGCCTTTAGAGTCAAGGCGTCCTGGTCTGGTCAAGAGCAAAACAAAAGCCCCTTTGAAAGTCAGGCAGAGCGATTGCTGCGACATGGAGACGTGGTGATTATGTGGCATCAGATGATTGTTACTTTTTTAAATGCTAGAGCAACACACGGATATTTTCCAAGAATTCACACTGTTCTTGCTGCTGCCTGGCAAGGAAACGTTAGGAGCTAGTGTTGTTCTTGGAACCAGCCTAATTCATAAGCTTCTAACCAAGCCTCCTCCTTTGCCACCACAGCTTTTTTTCAGGCTGGACCCGGTTCAGTGTCGGTTTAACCGCCATTCTAGCTAATTGTAAGTCTGCACTCAAGCCTACCCATACTTATAACACACTTCAAGAGCAAACTCCATTATTAACTCAGTAAGAAAGACCTGGATTTGTCTCGGGAGATGGTTGCTAGAGTAACAGTCCCCAAATAACATGGTGGTTGTGCATCTCAGTCCAGGACGTGTCAGGGCTGGGACATTTACCAGTGATTCCTTTAAAACTTGTCTTTTTTCCATGGTGTAGTGTTTCCAATCCTGTTAACTGAGGATGAGCAATCCCATTAGAGTGAACAAGATTGTCCTGGCCCCTGACCCATCACCCAAAACACTGGTTTGAAATACAGCTTCTCAAAATTATCATTATTTTTAGTGTGAAACTCAGATAAAACTTTATTTGGCTCCTAAATCCCCTGCAATACAGAAGAGATAGGCGTCTAAATGCATTTAAACAGGTTGGCTTTCAGATATTCTCATTTGAAGCTGTATTTCCTCGTTAAGAATGTTGTTGTAATGGAAATTCTGCAAGAGTAAATCCTTAATAAATTTAGACTGATAATAAAGACCAGCCTTTCTATTAAACCACAACATAAACAACTCAGGTAAACGCTGTTGAGTTTGCTTCCATCTGTCCTTAAAATTTTGGCAGTTAGCATGACTGGTGATTGCTAATTAAAGCACAGCAGGCCTTGCTGGGATGAATATGTTTTCCTCATGTTGTCTTTTTTGTTTGTTCTAGTCTCTGGAGTACAATATCTTTGAAGGCATGGAGTGCCGTGGGTCTCCCCTGGTGGTTATCAGCCAGGGCAAGATCGTGCTGGAGGATGGGAATCTCCATGTCACCGAGGGATCTGGACGGTATATCCCCAGGAAACCGTTCCCTGACTTCGTTTACAAGCGCATCAAAGCAAGGAGCAGGGTGAGTATAAATGGTTGGATGCACATTTGTTCTCTCACTGGAACTCCTGAGTTGAAGTGGGTGGAAAACAGATGCTCTCCCCTGGCTTGCAGACGCACACTTCTGCAACAGAAAATGTTCCCTGGATAGGAGCCATATTTATCTCATTCCTCGTTCATTTTTGCTATTCACTCGAGTCATCACAGGAAAATGCTTTGGCTTGAGCTTGGATTTTCTGCAAATCTTATTTTTCTGCTCCTTAATTCTTCTCCATCTTGGGACACCTAGACAGAGCATCTGTCCAGGAACTGTCCGCTTTGGACGTGAATCAACCTGCAAATAACCTGGCAGGCTTCTCCTGTCACAGGAGTACCAAGAGAAGTTACTGATCGCATTCATATATCAGACCTTTCAGCAACAATTTAGAATTCTGATTTATTGTTACAGATACGTTGTGCTGCTTTCCCTTCTGTCAGATACGATCAGATGCTCTTGTCTGGTGACTGGTGAGTCACAGGCACAGCCTACTGACTGTTTAAAAGTGAGAATTTTCTATTTTTAAGAGGCTAAAATTGTTGGAAAAGTGTTGTAAAATACACCCATTCAAAACAGAAACTGCCTTTTGATATGCCTTTAGTTGGTAAAAACTGACAGAAGATGATGCTGAATTCAGCTGCAACTCAGTTGCAGAGGATTTAAGGAGTTTATTTCTAGATGAAGTCAGATTTCTGAGGAGAAAAGTAGTTTGAAGTGTTGCCCTCTCCTGGACAGAACCAGGGCTGGGTTAGTTCTGCTGACCATAGGTGATCTTCACATTCCTTGCAAACCATCTTCCCTTAGTTCTTCTTTTGGAGAGATCGCAAGTTATCAAAATTATAATCTCAAGTCATTTAGCACCGCAGAGAACAGGTCCGTGGTTTCTGTTGTGTTCTGGTCTCCCACAGAAATACGTGTCTGATGTATAGATCCAACTGGGCGGCATCTCAGCTGGAATAATTGCATTTAACCCAATCTAAAGCTCCAAGCTGGCGATGTGAAGCTAGCCTGGCTCCTCTTTATGCAGACGTGCTTCTGCCTTGGCATCCTTTTGCTTTTTGGGAATGAGTAATATGTTTCATTTGAGCGTTGTCAGGAACCTTTAATACAACAGCAGGTAGGTTGAGATCATTCAAGGCCAGAAGCTGCAGAGCAGGGGACAGGCTGGCTGTCTTCCGTAGGCTGCACACACCAGCTAGCAGCTAGCTAAATCCACTGCAGTCCAGAGTGCGTTTCATTTTATCCCTGCTGCTTCAGAGACCAGCTGCCGCCCAAGGATCAGCACAGAGGAGGTATGCTTTCAAATCCTCTCACCAAAGACAAATCCTGAAATGTCTTTGGCTTAGCAACATCTGGCCAGCTGTCTAGTTCTGTTTTGAAGGCTGTTTTGATGCTGAAGGCGGCCTGCTTCTGTGTTTTGCAGCTGGCTGAGCTGCGGGGTGTGCCTCGAGGCCTCTACGACGGACCCGTCTGCGAAGTGTCCGTGACACCGAAGACCGTCACACCAGCGTCTTCAGCTAAGACGTCTCCTGCCAAACAGCAGGCCCCACCTGTGAGGAACCTGCACCAGTCTGGATTCAGCTTGTCTGGTACGTAATTTTATGTGGCTAAGTTGCTTTGAAATCACGGCTTGTTTATACTCCCATACGCGGAATTAATTCTGCTGAAATTGGAAGGCAATAAGAGGGACTGTGAGGTGTTTTTTAGCTTGGAGGTTCTCCCTTTAGAAAGGAAGCAGAGCAGTATAGGAGCTATCATAAAGTCCTGCTTATTTTCATGCCATGGCACGAATGCCAAGTACCCCACGGCATTCCGGGCTCGGTCCTCAGCCGGGTGTCTGAAGAGGGCAGATGGCAGAGCTTTGCCAGCTGAGACCAGCTGCGGGTCTGGTATGTGGCAGATTTGATTTCTCAGCGTGCTGCTTCAGCACAGTAAGGGAAAACTATAAAAAGGAATAAAAAGGCTCGCTAAGGGAAAGCCATTCAGTCGCTTCTTATCTGTGCAGGTGTGGGTGGCTGAGGTGTTCGGTGCAGACATACTAATGCAGACCAGGTTTCAGCAGAATTAAGGCACTGGAGGCCAGTAAGGGCTTTTCCTCCAAAGATGGTGCATTTTGGTGTGCACTGTGGGAGCCTGGCCTAAGGGGACTTGATGGGTCTCTGTGTGGCTGTTTCCCCCCGGCTCCTTCGTCCCCCGGCTCCCTCAGCACACTCTCGCTGCCCCAGGGGACCTGACGTCGCTTCTCTCTCCCGCAGGGGCACAGATCGACGACAACATCCCACGCCGCACGACTCAGCGCATCGTGGCACCGCCCGGCGGACGTGCCAACATCACCAGCTTGGGCTAAGGACCGACCCCTTCTGTGCCCGCCTAGCGGACCGGGGGACGGGGGCACCTGGAGACCCTTTTTGATTCTTTTAGAGCCTGTGACAGTTACTGCGGGCAACCAGTGAGGGGGGGCTGAAGTAAGGCGCCTCTTTCAGTCCCCTCAGATTCCCTCCTCATCTTCACCAACCCCTCTCACTTTCCCCCTCAGCCCTTACACATTTAAAGAAATAAACCCTGTTTTGACACCTCTGACATGCGAAAGTAAATGTAAAGAGGATGTTTGAGATATGTGGCCTCTGTCCCATTCAGCATCTTTCTTTTAATAAAGGAAGGATAAAGTGAATTTCCCTGGAGCTGCCTTTAAGACACACACAAAAAAAGGAATAAATAAATAATAAATGTAAAAAATAGCGCTTTTTTTTTTTTTTAATGTCAAGCAGAAATGTAGTTCAAGGGTTTTAAACTGGACATTCTGCAGGGTTCTGTATTCCAGCAGAATAGCTAGGCAAGCACAGAGGGACACGAATCCCAGCCTGTCTGTAACCATTCCCCAGCACCGCCTTTGAGGTCACTGAATAGCTGTCTGCTGTCGAGAGAGAAACAGGAGCCAGCACTAGGAATTGACAAAGCGCACCGCACCCAGCCCATCGGGTGAGCTAGAATCGGTGGGGACTTCGGTTCTGTTGGTTTGGTTTTTTTTCTTTTTTTTTTTTTTTTTTCCTTCTGGAATTTGCTGCAAATTAGATCCTTGAGGAAACTTTTTTTTTTTAAAAAAAATATTTGTGTGTGTGTTTTTAATATGTTTGTATCATTGTGTTTACGAAGCCTTATCTGAGAACTGGGCATCTCCCTGTTCTTCCCAGTCCTTCCTGAACCTCATTCAAGTTACAGACTCCCGCCAGTATCACTGCCACTGCCACCCTGGTACTTCAGGTATCCCTAGGTTGCATCATTCTAGCCAATGCTTGCCACTTAGCTGCAACAGGAGCTCGCGGAGCAGGTTCATAAGCTATGATCTTCACTTCAGTGTGCCAGGTCTTGAGCGCACAAAGGGGCTGGATACCAGCTGAGGAGCTGGGACGGAGTCTCTTGAGAAGTTTTTAGCAGTTAGTTTGTCTTCTGTTCCTGGAGGTGGAATTTGATAAGCAGAGGGCCATAGGCAAAGAGCGAGATGTTGCTTGAAAGATCTCTGTAGCAGCCACCTTCTCCCTTCCTGGCCATCGACGAGTGGTTATTTAAAACTTCATGAGAGCTTATCTTCAGCTCTCATCAGCAGGCTGGTCAGCTGAGTGCGTGCCTGAGCATCTGTGGCAATTCCAGTTCAAGTCCAGATGCCCAGCTGTTGTAACTGGGAGCCTCAGAGCAGCTCGATGGGTCAACAGCAGCTGAGAATCTCTTGTACACGGTGCGAATTTCACAGTCACTCGTTCCTTCAGGAATCTGCCTTTGTGCAAGCATTTGTGAGAAAGCCTAGTGGTTCCCCACCCTTCCCCAGACGCCTGCTGCCTCAGATGTGAGAAACCAGAGGCCACGAGTGGTCCTTGAATGAATTTAGGAGCCCCAACTTCTGTGGCAGTCGGCGGGATCTGGGCATTTAAGTATTTTCTGGGATTGAGGGTCTTTTGGCCCTAGTATTGGAGGCTTATTATTTTCAGGACACGGAAGGTGTCCGCACCATTAGGTTCTCACTTAAACTTAGCTGGAGGGCTCGGGGGTCCCGCGGACTTGGCCTGTCTCTTAGCACAGAGAGCTTTTCTACCCGCAGCTAACGCAGCATTACCTCCACTGTCTGTATGCCCTGGCACTTGGCTGCATCTTCTGCTTTCTCTTCGATTTGTACTTCGCCATGTACATTGACTTGTTTTTCCATATTTGTATTTTCTTAAATGGTGTTTACAGGTTCTTTTAGGGAAAAAACAATATATATGAAGGCTTTTAAGAAACAAGTACCAAATTTGTCATTACAAAGTATCAATGCTGAGATTTGCAAAGGATCTGGAAGCTATGTAGGTACCCAAACCCTCCCAGCTTCAGCACCTAATTCCTTTTGACCCTTTGAACACAAAGGTTAAGAAAAACAAGGCCATATTCATCCATGCATTTTACATTTAGGTTTAATTCTTGGGTCTCCTGGTTTTGCATAAAAGAGTTTGCACTTTGTTTGTTAAGTAATCCGTGAACTTAATATATATTGCAGCTATTTTCATATTTTTCACCTGTATGTTAAAACCAATTTGAACGAGTTGGGGAGAAAAAAAAAAGAATTGCAGATCCGTTTCAATTCTGCGAAACACTTGCGGCTCTTCAGTATTCACTTAAGTCTTCCTTTTTTTTTCGTTCACTGACTCATGATGACTTCTTAGTTTTAATTTGTTCTTCGAAAGGAAAAAAAAATCACAAAAAAAGAGTTTTGCAGGCTATGTAAGCATGTTTTTTCCTGTGAGAGCTCGTCTGCTTTGTGTCTGTTTAATGAATGTCATATGTAAATGCTTAAAGAAAAAAAAAGACGATGACTTAATTAATTAATTAACCGCAGTGACTTGAAGCTCTAAAAATAAAAAAAAAGTAGGATTTAATACTAGCTGGATTTAACCCTTGGATTTGTGATTGTGAACCATGAGTGGAGGAGCTGTAAGTGCTAAAGCTGATCATGTGTGTAGACAAAAAGAAGTACTGATATTGACCATTGTCTCAATGGCAAAAAAAACCCTACCCCAACCCCGAGTCTTGTGTTTTATTCCTTAAGAACTCTGTGTTATATTACCATGGGAACTCCTAATAAAGACAAAATGTTGTTGTTTCACTAGGTGCATCTGTGTCTCAAGGCGATACGTGTTCTGTGTAAGTGCATACCTTGGCTGGTGCCTTCAACGGCTAAAAACTGAGCTCTGAAATGGGTGCTGATGTAGGCTGATGGTAGTTCTGCGTAGGAGTGAGATGCGAAGTGGCCACGCTTCCTTGGAGGATGGCGATGGTAAAGAGGAATCAATGGCCACAGTGTGATTTCCTTAGAGAAAAGCAGGCCTCTTGCCAGGGCAGTTGTCTAAGGCAGTATTTGGAAAAGCAGGGACATTTGCCTGAAAACTCGTGGCTCCGCCTTGCAGAGGTCAGTGACGAAACGTGAGCGAAAGAGGCTAAACCTGTTGGCATAGCCCTCGGCCCTCCAGTGTGTTCCTCCTCGGACCCTCCTAACAGCGGTGGAGGAGGGGAGAGAAAGTGCAGCATAAATAGAAGGCACACACAGATAACTGAGTGGGGAGTGTTAGAGCTGGCTGGAAAGGTGCCAGTGAAACTGGTGGTGGTGGTTCGGTTTTACTGTGTCGCAGAGATGCTGCGAGTGAGATCGCACCGGATCGTGGGAAGGGCTCAGAAGGAGCCGGTGTCGCTGGCAGCCACTCAGACCGTTGGTTGCTGCATCCCTACGCCCACCAGATCAACCCTCTCGGTGGTCTTCCCCCAGATCCGAGCACGGCTGGAGTTTGCAACTGACTTTGCAATGATGTTTAGCTCTTGTTCCTCAGCTGAACAAAACCAAATGTTTCAAGCACTTGGTGAAATGCAGTTAGCTTTCTCCGTGCGCCTTTAAACCTGGCACCCCAATCCAGTGGGAAGTTTTAAGAGGGTTTCCTTTTCATCTGTTGAGAAGGGGCAATGGTCATCCACTAATGAAAAGACTTCCAGTTAATGTGGAGAGCCTGGCTCTGTCACCAAGGACATGCAGTTATTTGGCTACTGGCAGCTCAAATTAGATATTAGCATATATGCAGTCGAGTCCCGTAGAACGGGGTTGGTGGGTAGCTGTGTGTAAGATTTATTAGCTTGTCCCAGCAATGACGTCCCAGTGAAAGATGCATTCAGGCTAAAGCTCTGGTGTTTAGTTAACACACATCTGCAGAGCCTCCATTTGTTTTTATTCTATCATTATTTCTTCTTCCAGTGCCTAAATTGGAAAGAAAGAAACCTCTTCCCCAGGAAATCAATTCCAGGGACTCAGTGAACCTGGTCCATGTTGGAACAAGCCAAAAAATATCAGCTGAAGCATAGAGAAGTTTCTGAGGTCAGGAAGAGTTCAACTGCCAGATCTAAACCTAACATGTACTGAGGAACCAAGCCAGTGAGAAGCCTCAGGAAGATTCAGGTCAGTGGGGCAGTGCTGGTTTGCTGCTGCAAAAGAGCACGAGAATAGCCGTGTTTTGTCAACCCGTTAATCTGGGTAATTCTGTATGCTGGCAGCAACGAGGCCCAGCTCAGGGCTCGTGACGTGTGCGCTGGTTCGGTTCTTTGCAGGCCTGCCTTTGACTGGTCTGTGGCCATGCGTATGAGACCCAATATAGATCTAATCTGATTTTAATATTGATGCAGAATTAGTTAGAGTTAGGCTAAAATGAGAAGAAAGACGATGGATTTGACTCGGTGACCTGGAGCAATGTCTGTCAGCTCCTGAGGAGACGTGGGTTATCGGAGCTGAGGGCAACATGGCTTGATTTATTCCTTAGTGGCAGGGTGCTGGGAGCAATGATTGTCACTAGGCCTCACATCTCAGCTGTCCTCCAGCGTGTGCTGCAGCCTAGCACAGCATTTTCAAAGCCAAGGCTTCTTTGACCTAAGACTCATTTAATCTACAGCTATGTATGTGTTCTTTATACACATATAGAAGCATATATACGTACCTTACTCCAACCCAACTGGTTTTGCAGCAGCCAAAGTTAATTTGCACTATTTTGCATTTCCTGCAGTCTAAAACCAGTGTTTCTGCAGCTTAATACCTTCCACCACAGAAATTTGAGGGTGGCTAGGTGCATAGGCCCCCAGGGCTCCTCGGCAGTATGGACCCAGTTGCTTTGCACTTCAAAAAAACCCCACTCTTGGGTAACCCTTAGTGTGGGTTACCGTAACTGGCACCTTCACGTGGGCTGGAAACATGGTACCGCGCCCCTAATTAGGGTGCTATATATGACTCTAGATAGCTTGTGCAGGACAAAAATCCCATTAATTAATACTAAGTTTAATTAACTTAAATTTCCCAAGATATTTATGGCTTTAAAAATTAAAGCATTTAGTACTTTTAGCCGCTTGCTCTACACGGATGGAAGCTTCAGAACCTGTTTTCTCCCCATTTTTTAGCACAAAAGGTGAAGGTTGAGCTCACTGCCATTAGGTGGCAGCAAGACATGCAAAAATGAACATGACAAACTCCCTTGAGGCACATGGATCATCTTAAGAATGATGTAGGATGTAATAAATGTAGAACATGCACAGGGCTTATGATTACTGTGACAGAGAGATGGCATACACGTATATCTTCTCTATTATATTAATATATTGGACAGTATTTAAATGTTAAAAAGATATGAATCATCTGAGTGTGTCCCATTATAGATTAAGCCTAACGAGACACCCTCCTATAACAAAATGCAGAGCAAGCCATAAACTTTAACTATCAATTTAGTTACAGAAAAAAACCCCCAAGCATTCTTTTCTTAAACAGATTTTGGCTTTTCTCCACAAAAGCATGATGTCCGAGAGCGGAGGTAAGGTAGATTTGAAGAAATGGCAGGGTTTTCCTTCCTCTGGACTGGTTCTGTTTCTTCCCTGCCATTTCCCGCCCCTCTTCTGTGGTTAACAAATTTTCTGGCTTTCGGCTTTGTGCAGCCGTTTCCTGCATAAGAAGCTACTGGTGGAGGGGGGGGAAGAGGGAAAGAATGAACGATTGTGTGGTTTATCATATTAGTTGTTCCACTCACTTCTCATTGAGAAAATAGTAAAAAGTAGAATTGCAAAAAACCCCTAATGATTCTTCCTCTTTCACTGGGAAAATATGCAGGTTTTTTTTGCTCTGAGTTGTTTTTACCAGTAGCAGGAAAAGTTTTCCTTTAAAAAAGAAACCACCCAGAGAAAAGCAAATCATTTTCTTTCTTGAAAATGATAAAAACTAATTCTGTTCAGCACTAAGCTGTGCTACCATCTCTTCCCAACAGCCAGCTGTTGGCTAATATCCGCAGGAAAATAATTTCCCTCTTTGCCACTGTTCCTCCTATTCCTCTTCTTGTAAAACTGCAAACTTTGCCAACTGCCGGCTCTACAATCAGAGGGGATTATTTTTTCTCCCATATAACCCAGGCCAGAGAAGTTGCTCTCTGCTAGCTCCGGTAAGCTGTGATTGACGTAGAGCCTTGGCACTCTCACTGTGGATTTACCACTATGTACTTGAGCGTGTTGGTCTTTCCACAAGCATTTTCTTCAGCCATTAACCAATAAAACTTGGCAGATGCGTCATAGTGAGCCTTTCAGCGCTGACTTGCGAAGCCTCAAATGGCAGAAAATCCCCCGGTTATTTATTCCATGGATTAATCATCTTCATGGTTAATTTTTTTTTCCCTGCTTTTGATTTGAATTGGCCTGCCTTTCGTTTCTCGCCAGTAGTTCTTGTTATGCCTTCCCACAGTACAGATCCCTCCAAGACCTGTGTGGGACTGTTCTCTGGGGCGGTAGCACTGCTTGAAACCGCCTGGCTCAGCTGCCGAGCCGAACGCGCGGCTCTGGCCAACTTCCACCCCACATCCCGCCATGTCCTGCTGCAGGGATGCAGCGTGTCCCATGGCTTGATGAGAGCAATAGATCTGCAACCAACGTCACACTGAATATTTGTAAGTTTATTATATACATAATATATGTAATATTATATTTATAAGCCAGCGAGTGTGTGCTGATGAAGGCTACGATGCCTTCCCATCGCTGACCCCTTGCTATTCATCTGAGTTACAGTCCGGCTAGCCCAAATGGGTGAAAAGCAGCATTACTATAGAGGATTCGTAGCACCATCTAAGCCCATGGGAAGATCTGACCCGATGAGCCTGCATTCTTCAGGTTTTGGCCACGGATGTGGATTCCTGGTGCTGATATATGTAAGTGCATATAGAAAATGAAGAACCTCTTTTTGCAGCCATCTTTTTTTTTTTTTTAAGTTGCAAACAAGGCCAATATTTGCTTCTCCTAAGTGCACTTTAAAAAGTAGTAACGCTTATTGGTCAAAAGAAAAGTTTTAAATGGCTCATTTCCCCCACGTAAGCTGTGAGTACAGGAGCAATCGCATTTAACCAGTAGCGTTGAATTGTTAGGGTTGGAATGTAGAGGGTGACAAGAAATTCATGTGTCTGTTGGCAAACCCCAGACAGCAATTGAGGGCATTTATATTTAATGTCTGTCATGCAAAACATTCCTAAGATATAAGGAAAAGCAAATGCAAGAATAAATGAAGTAGATCATGATCAGTGTTGCCTCAACAGCTTTGTCGGATGGTGGCTTGTTCTGCTTTCTGAATTTCAGTTCCAAAACATGATCATTCCTACCCTTTTTCCTGCTTGCTTTCATTCAGATTTCAGAGGCAAGTGTTCAGAAACTTTACTTAAGCTCACACGCATTTCATTTGTGCAACAGCCACATCTCGTCCTCCACCAGTCCCTAAAACAGGAGGAAGCAGAGTACTGGGCTCCAGTGTACACTGTTGGTTACTGATGGTTAGGTGGCGTGGGAATGGGCTGTGGTTGCCCTAGAGAAGGGCAGCGGGGCTGGGGCAGGGTCTGGAGCACAAGTGTGCTGGGGGGCGGCTGAGGGGGCTGGGGGGGTTTAGCCTGGAGAAGGGGAGGCTGAGGGGAGCCCTTCTCGCCCTCTGCAGCTGCCTGAGAGGGGCTGGAGTGAGGGGGGGGCTGGTCTCTGCTCCCAAGTCACCAGTGACAGGATGAGAGGAAACGGCCTCAGGCTGCGTCAGGGGAGGTTTAGGTTGGAGATGAGGAAAAACTTCTTCATCAAAAGGGCTGTCAAACTTTGGCACAGGCTGCCCAGGGAGGTGGGGGAGTCACCATCCCTGGGGGGTTCAAACAACGTGTAGCCGTGGCACTTCAGGGCATGGTTTAGGAGGCCTGGGGGTGTTGGGTTGGGGCTTGGACTCGATGATCCTAGAGGTGTTTTCCAACCTTAAAGATTCTGTGATTCTATTGCAGCTACTCAAATAATATGTAAAACTATCTCGGTTGTAAGCCCAGAAAATTGCAGAGTAGTTTTTGGGAAAACAATTAGTTAAATTGCTAACTGAGCCCTAGTTTCTATCATTCTTAGTCTTACTCTAAGTCCAAAAAGTAACCCCTACCCCAGAGACTTTTCTGCTCATTAAAACCACCGGCTGTTTGCGCCTTTCCTCCGAAGCGGCTCGTTCCACAGGAGGGCACCAGATACACGTCTTTAAGCTGCATTTCTATTAGTTTCATGAGGCTGTTTCTCCCTCCTGATCAGATCGCTTCCTCCACAGCGGATGTGGACCTACTTAAACACTAAATACACAGGCCTTCGCATTTGCCTCTCTCTTATGCTTTTCAACACCAAAACCTGCCATATTTGACTTTGCCCTCTATTAGATAGACGTTGGTTCATACACCTCTTTTTTTTTTTTTTTTTTCCAAATCAAAACTGGCTGTAAGTGTAATAGGGGATCGTCTGTTTCGCACTGAATTTTTAAATTCATACATAAAATTCAGCAGAAAAGCTATGGTTTTACTAGTGATTTCCTGAGAGCCCCATCAGAGTCACCCCATGGGCTTTTTCTACAGATTCTTGAAAGATTTCACTTACAAGTCAGTCAAAGCATGATGAAAACTGATGCAACTCTCTCCCTTAATGATACCAACTAAGCAGGAAAATGTCCTGTTTTATTTATGCATCTCTCCGTAGCTTTTTCCTCCTACAGGACAAAGGCGAATGTGGCATGGGAGAGGTAGAGAGGTTTGGAGGTGGATGTCACCTTGGTGGAGCGCTGCATTTCTGGGATAGGGAGGGAAAGTCACTTGCCAAGTCAAACAGCAGCTGGGGTTTGGACTGGGACTAGATGACATTCAAATGTCACAGCCCATCGCTGCACTCGGGCTTCTGGCTCCAAATGCTAGACAATTCCCAGGAATGGCTTGCTTTGTGTGATACTTTAAAGAGCAGGCACATCATGAGATTTAATGTGGCTTTCCTTTCTGGGCCATTTCATGTTAGCTCTTGGTCAGAGAGGAGCATGAAGTCCCAGAGGACTCGGGCCAGCTGGACGTTTCAAGGATGAGACCCAAATTATCTGAAGGTTGACCAAAGCTCTGCAGAAGACCCTGCAGTTTGCTCCCCTTTGCTCTCCTACCCTCTCTAAAGCTTGTCTGGTGATAGGCCTGAGCTTTCCCAGGCTCTAGGCCAATTCTGCAATGACCTACCATCCCACATTTTTTGCTTTAAGCCAGTTGTATTTTATCCTTTCCTCTGACAAACTTGCAGCAGCCGCACTGCTGAGTGCAGGAAAGACCCTCCAGAGGCTAAGGGGGCTCCACTGTGACCGGGGCTTAGCAGTCAGTTAGAAGTCTCCTGAGATTTTATATTTTAAGAAACACAGTGAAAAAAACTCTCCCTCTCATAGGATATCAGGGTAGGCATGGAAATGAGCCCTTCCTGACTCTACTAGCATGGAGGCTTGGAGGAATCAGCATTAATTTTCCAGTCTCCTGCGAACCTCACTCCTATAATTAGATCTACATATTGTGCCCACGTAGAGACATAACTGGGGCTGCAAGGTTTCTTCTGCTCATCTCCAGATGTGTCTCCTGCCTCAGCCGAGGCAAATGCTAGGATTAACAGCTCCGAGCAGGCAAGGTCATTCAAGACATCCGCTGGCCCAAACAGCCACAGCAATGGTACGGTTGCTTTGCCTTGTTCATGGGTATCACTGAGGTTGTGCTCATGTAGATGACATTCTTTATCCTTCCAGTATGCTAAGGAGGAATTTGTTTGTTTGCAGTAGACTATTTTTACTGCACCTGAATTCATTAATCTCTCCAAAAATAACGTTGAAGGCACATGCATAAAAAAGCATGCATTCAGCTTGCCTTGGACAGAACTAGGCAGCCCCAGTGAGCACTTCACTGGTGGCATTGATTTAGTGTTTTTGCATGCGTGCAAAATCAAATGCCAGACAAGCACAAGCGAGTAAACTTTATCTGAAAAAGGGGGAAGGAAAGGACCTCTTTTCCCTGAGCTACCATTGATTTAATATGATGAGAGTTTTAATCAAGCCCTTGTACCTTTAAGCCATAAGTTATTAGAGGAGAGCTGGGACAGTCTTTCTGAGGACTTGCTGACACCCTGAGCTTTCAAGATTATTAATCAAAAATGTGGTTTTGGAGGAGGTTTTTTTTGGGGGGGGGTTTGGGTATTTTTTTTTTGCAGGCACCACAAAACTGCCAAATAATGTCAGATGGTAGAGAACAATGTGAATCCCCCATAGAGATCTATAAATAAAAGCTATAAACGTGCCTCATAAATTAGTCAAAGGGTTATTTTCTCCTACCCACATTCCCTCCCTCACGTTCAAATTCAATTTTATTCATCCGGTTCCTCACCCTGCGCTGCCATGTGGGAAGCTTGGGTAGAAATCTTGAAGCAGACAAGGCTGGAGCTCTGCAGGGGAGATTTCCAGTGTAACAGGCACAAACCAGTGCTGCAGAGAGACTCCCAACCTAACGCCAAAGCTGGTGCCCTGGTAATATGTCCCCAAAGATGCCACACACCCTGCACAGCCTCTTGGGTCACCTACTGGCTAGGTTTTATACCTGAAATGAAATACAAACCAAAATGGGCCTGAATCATGCTCCACAGAGAAAACCCATGCAATGACAAGGGGTTTTTCCCCCTGAACAATGTATTTGTTTGGCGAAGATCCCAGAGGGAGGGAATATTTCTGGTCTAGGCTTTTGAGGGTGGCAGACAGGAGGCTGAAGACATGCAAAACACAAGCTAAACAGTGACAATGGAGTGGAAAGGTCCTACCCAGCATCCCGAAATAACTCAGTGGGACAGCCAGAAATACTGAGAGACTGTCTTCATTAAACAGTGTTGTTTCAAGAGGCATAAACCAGTCCAATGGGAGGAGCAAGCCACAGATGGCAGCTGCTGCATATGTCTGTGTGCATGTCTGTATGCGTAACACCTTGGAAGGGGCAGTTATTGTCCACCCGTGCCTAAGCCAAGGTAACCACTGGGGTAGCTGTGTGTGGTTTAAAGTGGTCTCTGCTTATATGTAAACATTGCCACGTATAAAAATGATTAATTGGCAGATTAGAAATGTGACCCCAAAAGGTATTGTTCTCTGTGATGAAAGACAAGCCCGGCCAAGGATTTACTGCCCAAGTGTCTTATTGCCATAGTAGGGCTGTGCTTGCAGGCGAGGTTATTATGGTGAATGTTAATGATGACTGCATCTGGGTAAAAGCCTCTCCATCACCTCTCGCTGTCGATGCCTCTTCCGTAGCTATGGAAATGGCACCTTCTGTTCAGCTGCTGCTTCTGATTAAAATTCAAGTGGAGAGGAATGGGGAAAGAAAAGCCAGGGGACAAACACAGCTGATGAGCCAAGCAGCATGGAGAAGAGGGAGGCTGCAACGTACCTGTTCGGCTTCTCAGACTGAAAGAGGGTGCTGGGCTTAGTTACTCTGATGGCAGCAGTTTAGGATGAGAGCCACTGTCCCATTTGCCCAGCATGAGGTCTAGATTAAGAAAGAGTCCCTGCCAGGAGGAGCTTGCATGTGGAGTACCCAGAGGAACAGCAAACACAAAGGTGGGGTGCTTCGCCCCAGACATCACCAGCCCTTGCAGAGCCAGGTAAAGAGGTTTCCCGGCTGCTGCGTGGCTTCCCATGGTTTTGACTGCTGATTAAAACCCTTCAGTAGTTTTTGTCTCTTTAAGTCTGTAAACACATTTGCAAGGACAATAGCAGCCTAATGGCAGATGTCAAAGGTCTGTTATACATCGTCTTCTAATGCAGATTTTGTGTAACCGCCTCTGGCTTCAAAAATTGGAATAAAGAAAGGGGCTCTTGCAGTATGTGTAGGAAAAGAACCACAACTCGGTTATTATAAATTCATGCTATTATGACTATGACGGAGTGATAGCAGAGGAACGTCCAGCCAAAACTGGGGCTCTGCATTGTCTGAGGCAAACACGACTGTGCAGAGCATTAATATGAAAGACGGATAAAGGAGGTGTCTTGCTGCCTATGACTGTGTGAGGCACCCCCCTACTCTTCCAGAGCCTGGGGCTTTTGCCACGGTGATCGCCAGCTTTTGGCACCCCATTTTCGTGCCCGCTGTGCTTTGCCGTGCAAGTCCGGCCCTTGGCAGGGGAGGGGGGCAGAGGCGGCACCCCTCGGCCCACGGAGAGGGTCCGTAGCGCCAGTGAGGCACCGGGGTTCAGAGAGGCTTCTGGGTCGTGGCCGGTGATGGCACAGCTCAGATCCGAGGCAGGGTGTCACTGGGGCGTGGAGCGGGTCTGCTTGGAGCAGCGCGGCTGTGTTGGAAGCCTCTCCCCTTGGGCTGGGGCGGCGCCTGAGAAAATTCCCGGGATTGAGTGCCCTCCCCTTCTTTTGGGTGAGGGATTCCTTCTGGGTATGTCCTTGAGGGAGCCCTCGCCCCCCTGGGCGAGCGGTTATACCCTCTGGGTGCCCGGGAGAGGCTCCCCTTTGTGAGTGAGCGCGCGTGTGCGTGTGCCCCTTCGGGACATCATTCTTGTGTATAGACGTGTAGCAATAATGCCCCGACTGACGGCTCGAACCTGTTCTGTGCTAAATGGTACCGGAGGCTTGACTGATTTCAGTTTACCCCTGCCTCTCATTGGTTTTTTGTTGAGGTGTTGGCTGCTTTGTGAAATAAAGTTGCTTATGCTTGTCCTTCGTCTGGGTTAGTTTTAGCGTTCCTTGGTGACGATGACTCTCTCTGTTTTAAAGCTGGAGAACAGAGGCCCGGAAAGACGAAGTGAGTCGTCCCAGGTTATGCAGGAATCCTGTGGCAGAACCAAGAGATGAGTCAATCCGCTGATCCCAGCCCAGCGCTGGGCTGCAGAGCACAGGTGAAGTGGCTGCTACAACACTTAGGGCTGAGTCCTCAGCCTAAGCCTGGCTCCTGAGCCTTGTCTCCTGCAGCCTCACTGAACCACAAGGTCAAGGCACACTCGGCAGCCTGAGGTTGGAGGGCTACTGGGAGCTTTGGCATTGTGAATGGGGCAACATCTGCTCGCTGAGCAATTTACAGTTGACACCTCATTTTGACAAATTCACCACAAAGAAATAGAATTTGGAGCTGTTCCATGGCCCTGCTGTGTCATCTTGGATCTCATCCTCCAAAAGCTTTTAAGGCATAACAACATTCTTTTACTGTTGCAGTTCTGTGTAAATATTGAATTATCTGCCTGGTCTCAGCACAAGTCGACTCCCTGTGTTTGAAGGCAGCATATGCTATCGGTGGCATGCTATCATTACCATCCTCTAGCAGTGCACAGCCTCCCGGGGTCAGGAGTGCTGTCCCTGGAGGACTGCCTTGCGAGCTTCCTCGTCATCTTATTGCTCGGTCATAGGTCTGGAGCGGGGCTTGAGCTCAGAGACACCTGGATCAACGCACGAGTTAAAGGTCCAACTCTATTAATTTGGAGGTAATGGGCTGTGCCATGCCCTTGCTGCTACAGGGCAGCCGTGGCTCCCAGTGGGGTAATTCAGGTTAGCGTGAACGGTATTGCAGAAATACTGAGTCTCTTTACCACGTGGTGAAGGTAGTAGGTACACATGACAGGCCATCAGTGCTTCCTAGGAGACACCCTGCCGTGGCTGCATACTGTGACTGTAAAAGCATCTGTGCAGGAAACTGCCCTTTAAACCTAATTATAAGCACAGACTTTATTCCGACCTGCCCGTTGCTAGCGCAGTGCTCTGACACGTGTGGCTTGGGAACGTTGACCCTGTGCTCAGGGTTCAGCCTTGGGGCGGCTGACCCTGACTGGAGAAGCCTAACCCACCTCCGTCAGGTGTCCTCAGAGAAAGCACGGGGTTGACTCGAGTGATTCTTCTGTTCGGAAGACATGACGTATCACTTCACTGCTCCCCAAAGTGCCAGAATCAGTGTTTTGGGAAGCGCCTTTGCTGACAAACCCAGAGCAGGCTTATCTTCCCTTCTTTAAATGTGAATACAGCACTGGTAAGAGACTCTCCAGGCCTCGGGAAGTCATGAAGGGATTCGCTTACCCTCACTAGATTGCACCAGCATCAACTCTGTGATCTGTGGAGCTGACCAACTGCTTAGATGTAGAAAATTTTGTATCATAACGAGCTTTGGCCCAAAAGGCGTATGTTCAGATCTATTTAATCTGTATAAATCTTTCTATTTTATTTTAGCAGAGCTACTCTGGAGTGATACCAGATTTCGATCCCAGTTTTACTGATGTGACTCTTGCTGTTTTCACAACGGTCCTGCATATCCACGCTGAGTTTGGATCTGAGGTTAGGATGTACAAATCATCCTTGGCATGGAAAGAGTTAGAATGAGCTTCATAGGCTGGTAATTGAGATCAGATTCTGGCTTATAGCATCTCCCTCCCTCCCTCCAGCTCTGGCTAAACCATTGTGCTGGGAACTTCAGCTAGAACAAATCAGCTCAAAATAATTCTGAACAGTTTGTTTTTTCAGTTAGACACTGCAGACAGAGAGAAAGACATCCCTATGAATAATTATGGATCTTTTCCCTGCTAAAATCATTACTTTCCCTCCTCTAGATTTCACTCATCTCCACATTAGCGCCCAGAACATTACCTGCTTTAGTGGACAGCAATGACTCACCCCGGCAAGGGAGTACGTGTTGCCCGCAGGCTGGCAGCCCTGCGGGGCGGAAGACGAAGCGGTACTTGATACTGAGGGAACATTGTGCCTTCCTGAGGACTGGATCCAAATGGGAGGTGAGCTATTATTAGCATCAGCGTAGGTACTTTTAGAAACATGCCAGGCTGTGGCTACAAAATCAAGAGGGGCAACAGCATGCCGTGGCAGAGGTGCCTCTGGCAGCTCTTGCAGGAGATGCTTTTCAGGTTCATCCCACAATGCAGCCACATATCTGGCTTTGGACCATTTCTTTATGGCGTATTGCTTTACACGCACTGATTTTAAAGTTCCTGTAGGTCTACTTCAGGTTCCATTTGTAGGAGTGGAAAGAGTATATATTGTCATTCACATTATTGTACAAACAACTTAGCCAGCATCTTCTTGCCTCAATAGAAAGAATAAGGAAAACAGCCCCAAAGGTGCTACTTAGAGCTCAAATACAACCATAGTATCGCTTTGTGATTCTGCACAATGTCAAGCCTTTTCCCCCACAGATCGGGGAAATGTTCCTCCCCTACGACAAGCTGCAACAAGCCTAAGAGTGTTTCTTTCCCTGAACAGAGTAGCAAGAGTCTCCACTATTCCAACTCATTTGGGGATGCCTGCACTGAAGATGCTTGAAATTGGTGCCACGCTTATGTCTGTTTGTGGTTTTGGGGCTGGCTTTGTGCCTCAGTTTACCTTCTGTAAAATAGAAATACAATCCTGGCCACCTTTGTAAGCAGCTTGGAGTTATCCCAATGAAAGCTGTCACACAGAAACTATTTTATTAAACTAAATATGCTTAGGTTTATTCTTACGCCAGAGCAATAAATCAAATTCTCAGAAGCAAAAAACCCCTTTGGGCTCAAAATTTTTTCAGCTCAGATCCATTTTCCTCTCTCTTTTGACAGTCCAGTGTTGATTTCAACAACAAAGACCGTGTCCTTTGCGACCGAACTGCTCTGCCTTTCACCAACATTAAAAAATCACTGAGTAGAGCAGTTCCCTTAACCCTGGCGAGGTCTAGCAAACCCTCAGAGCATCTCTGACCAAATCCCAGGGCTGCAGTGGGAGGAACCCAGCTGCAAAAGGGGCCCTGCAGGCTTTTGGACAACCATTTTTGTGGTTTGCTGGCAATCAGTCTTTA
This sequence comes from Phalacrocorax aristotelis, assembly GCF_949628215.1. Lineage (NCBI taxonomy): Eukaryota > Metazoa > Chordata > Aves > Suliformes > Phalacrocoracidae > Phalacrocorax > Phalacrocorax aristotelis. Next base: position 4,913,393 of record NC_134299.1, read on the forward strand.
TTAAATGCGTGCATACGGATGGCGCTGAGTTGTATTGGGCAGCGCCTTCTGATCTGATGAACAACGGAGAAGTCATTAGTACAGCTCTGAAAAAATCCTCCTCCAGCCCCGCTTCGTGCAGCTGAACAGATCAAAATCCGGAAACATCAGAGGGGAAAAAAATAGAAAACAGTTTTTGCCCTTTTTGCTCTTGTGGGGCTACTCTGGTGTTAACAGACGTTCGCTCTGTTACTGCAGGGTTCTCCCTTCCCAGCACAGCGAGGCTGGCTGGTGGGTTTTTTCTAACCCAGCTCGGAAGCAGTTTTCCCTGGTAGTTTATTTCTAGAGTGAGTCACAGCCACCAGAGGGCAAGAGTCCCCCATCCTGGGCTGGAGAAATCTCTCCCCGTGCAGCCGTCCCGTATTAAAAACAGGCTGATCCAAACTCAGATCAATGAGAGTATTTCCATCCACTTCAGTGGTCTTTGGATTGGGTCCTACATTTCTTTTAGTTTTAAAAAACACCCCGACAAAACCAGCAAGATGTTTTATATAAACTTAGAAACAAGGTTTTATAAACTGAAAAAAGCCCCTGGCATTTATACACTTTGGGTTTCACTGTAACTTGTCACTTGGATGTTAAATGGTCCTTTTTATTTATAATAAGTTTATTTTTTAAATACCCATGTTATGAACAAGCCATTGCAACGTAGGGGAGGTAATCCAAAACCCTGCAACTTCTAAGTCTTCTTTGAAAAGCTGTGCTGTAATGGGGCTAGCAGGGCTCATTAATACTTGCATTGAAAGGCTAGTGCCTATAAGATGGTTTCAGGCCATAATTTAGCAGAGTATGTTGGCCTGGGCTTGGCTGTAGGCAGGGTACCAGCTCACTGACTGCAATGGGAATTGGTGAAGCCTGAGGTCCGAAATCCTGCTTTGCCTCCCAGAGGAAGATCCACAGTGCTAATCCCAGGCCCCAGCCCAGATGCTGTCTGCGGAGCTCCCGTAACCAGCCACAAAGGCACGTGGAAGGGAGCGATGGACACAACCCCGGCCACAGAATTCGCAGCTGGGGAGGAACATGAGGAGAACTGGATTAAATTTTCTCTCTCCTGTCTGAGTACATCTGAACCTGTATTTTCCAGAAGTGTGAGAGTATAAAGAGCTCCTGGGTTCAACACGCTAAATCCCTTGCTGACCCATTCTATGATTCAGGGCAAAACCACACTTTCTACTTTTACAGCTGAAGGCATGGACATTAAAAACCTTTAATAAGGCATCTTATTAGAAACAGCATCTCAAAAGCTGCCTAGCTCCTCAGGCTGCCCCAGGGAAGGACAGCAGGGATTGTATATTGCCTTCAGTGGGAGAAGAGCTTTGGCCAATGCAGGATACTTAGAACCCAATAATGTTTATAAAGGCCTTTCACGTTCTCTGATGAAAGATGCTCTTGAAGTGCACAGTGTTTGCTGGAAGTTTTCCCTCCCACCTACTGCACTGTTTCTAGGCAAATATCTTGCCCTTTTGAATAATACCATGTGGAGTGAAAAGATAAACTCCTGTAATTATCCGTTCCCTCAGCGTGGCTGTGCTGAAAAGACAAACTGCCTCCTTCAGCATTACTGCTCACAGAAAAATTGGACCTGAAGCGTATGTGGGAAGAACAGACCGACTTTAAAACATATTTCCTCACGCCCTGGTTCTTGAGGATGCTACAGCAGGGTGCAAAAACAGTTCAAAAAAGCCCTGGGGACCAGCAAGACCTCATTTCCCCAGGGAAAGTCATCATCTGCAAGCCATAGCAGAGACGAGGAGGAGTCCGGGGGTGGAGGAGGAACCGCTGCCAGTTCACCAAGAAAGCAGGAACGATGAGTGTGCCCAAACTGTAACACAAAGATCTGTGTCGAAGCCATTGCTTGAACGAGGTTCTCCTGAGAGCCCAGACGGCCTCCCCGCTGCCTGATCCCCCCGGCCAACGTACGTGTGGTGGTCACCAAAGGGAAAGGGTTGGAAACACGCTGGTTACCCCGGCCACCTTCTGTTCTGTGTTGTGATTATTTCAGTTTTCAAGGCTGCCAAAACTCACACTAGCACTAAAACCACTTCATTTGAGCACCAAAAGAGCTTAGGAGAAAGCTCAGGAACGTCTGAGAAGATAATATTAGCACGTCTCCCAGTTTGGAAGTGCAGTTTGCTACCCAATATCAGGGGAGAGTGGAAACTCCTATTTTGAGAAAAACCTCTTGGCATCAGGCCTGCGCTATGAGTTCGATTTAGAAATAAGGCAAACTGCAGATGCCGTAGTCACAGATCTGTGTGTGCTCTGGGCCAGAAATTATTCACCCACTGGCTTTGTGTTGCATGAGAGTATTCCCAGTGACAATCACTCACGATGGAAGGAAGCGAGAATGACTTCAGCCTGACATCCAAAGGGAGGAGAAAATAATCTCAAGCCCAGAGAGAGGAAGGCAAGTGCTTCCTTTCTGGGTTGAACATGAGAGTTAATGAGCTAACATGATATGACCAAGGACATTTCACTGGGGAACCTTCAATAGAGACAGCGAGGACAGAAGTGTTGGTCTGAAAGCGTAAGGAGATCCTACCAGGGAAGTGCCCTTCTTGTGCTGCCTTCCTTCTCCAAAGAAACTTAATTCATTAGGTACAAGTAATGAGTTGTCAGGCTACATCCAGCCCTATCCCTGGTTGCTGCAGTTGAGAGAACAATCTACGGTTTAAGAATAAAGAGGAAAATAAAGTGCTGCTTCTCATTAGAAGAGAAGGTCTGAAATAATGAAATATCTGCCAGAAAAATGATCCGTGCCTTTGTGCATTTAGAAAGAAGACAAGCAGTTGCAGTTTTGTAGCTGTCAGAGACACTTAGATTCCTAAATAGTAAGTCTTTTTTAAAACTACAATTCTTTGGTTAATTCCCTGATTTTTTCCAAAACCAGGCCCAGGAATTTGAGGCTGAACTATCACATTCTTTAGACGCTCATTTAGGCTCATTAAAAGTCTTTCAGAGGCAGGGAATTTATGTTGCTTAGTGATGTCTTGGGTGAATTGCTCTCACCAATAAAAAAGAAAAAAAGCAACCAATTTCTAATTTTTCTCCCAGACATCAACTTTTCTAAATGAAGTAAAAAGAAAAAAAGTCTCAGTTTCTTCAAAGAGATCTTAGTGGTCCCGAAGAGAATGGAAACCCCATTGCTGTATCTCGCTGCTTATACTGAGCTGTTCTCAAGCTGCAGGGTTGGAAGCTGCTGGGTAACGTTACCAATACAGATCTGAGAGAGGCATATTCCTTTTTCTTTGGTTGTCTTTAAAAAAGAATTCTGTTTTTTTTTTTTTTATGTTAATTTTTTTTTCTGTGGCTTGATTCTTCTGTCTTTGAATAATTCCAGCCTTGCCATTTATTGAGAAGCTCTCTCTTCTAAATTTAGATTAGAGTGTTATTCGCTTTCATAAGAAGTGCTAATATCCCTTAGGTTAAGAATAATTAGATGTTAATTTTCAAAACCTGAAAGGAAATTATACCCCTAATTCATCATTTAGAGTAAAATAGCTGGTTTAAAAGGGATACATAGCTACATTAAACAAAGGTCTAGACATTTTTTTCCCAAACAAAAATTAACCTCGATACAAATTAAGATGATATGATTGTAGTTAGATTAATGACACCAATTAGGCTAACACATTTCTAAAGCTCCCAGGGTTCATGGGAGAAGGAGGCGGAAGATCAGCAACTGCAAAGCAGCAGAACTCTGGCTGCGGATTGCATTACCGCTCTCACGTCTCCAGCATTATTAACCCTTCGATGAACCTGACCCCACTGACAAGTTGCTCACGACCTCTCTTCCCCAAAATCCTTAGGATTTTACTCTGTTGGAGTAGCAAAATTTATGCAAAAGGTACTGGGGAGCCTTGGCTGCATAAAACAAGGGTGAGAAGACTACGCTGTTAGCTCACTGCGGTGACCAAAAGGTTTCATGCGAAGGGTTAATTTTGCTATGTCAATCCTAACATTTCCTTGGCCGTGGTTATTTGCAAGCATTTTCTGCTGGTGTTTCTGAGGCTGAAGTTCTTTAAACCTGCCTCCCTACTGACGTCTGCTTGGCTTGCTCCCGCATCTCCCCAGCCCGCTGCAACACCCTTGCAGAGGCACCCATCGCATGTACCCATTCAGGGTGAGCCTATAGATGCCTCTGTTAGCCTATAGGTGCCTCAAGCAGTTGGAAGGTAAATCGTCCTCCCTGTATGTTGCCATTACTGCTAGTGGGAACAGAAATAAAACCTGGCAGCAAAGTTCACGGCTGTGAACAGCCAGTGTAAATCAGTTCCCCCAGTGCAGACAGTGGAGCAATATATTGGTGTAAAATGGGCAGACAAACGGACTGGGGGCAATCCCCTGTCTCCCCTGACTTTTTTTTCCATCTCCATCGGTTAGTATAGCATCACTTTCTCTTCCCAACTGCGCAGTCAGATCCTCTTCTTACCCCGACTTGCAGACCCGAGCAGACCACAAGATGGCAAGGCTGTACAGAACATGCCCAGAGCAGCTACTGCGGATGCAACAGGTGTTTATTGGCCAATTTGCTGTTTGCCACCTGCTTCGGTAGATACTGAATTGTATTTTTATACACAGCTTGCAGCAAAACAAATGTCCCCAGTGATGCCAACACTGGGTTCTGGAGTGTTTAGGCATGATCCCTTTGCAGCACCAGGAAGGGGTGTATGATTCTTATGAGTCCTCTGGAGCCTTTCAATATGCCCAGATCCATATGTAAATATAGCTTGAGATGAGATTTATATTCAGCTATTTCCCGGTGAAGCCAGCAGACACTCCAGGCATTTTACAAATGAAACAACAACCCAACCAAGCCTTGTAATTTAATTTAACTGCCTCTTTTTGGGTATGTGTCGTGCATTCACAATTAGACAACTGAATTCCCAATCAAATGTTTTTTGGATATAACAACATAGTGAAAGGCATAAAAGTGCCTTAAAATAGCTTGCGAACGACCACATGGAACCTATTCTTTTGGCAAAAGGATGAGGCAATTTATGGGTCTGGACTCGGTGCTCATAAATAAGTACATGTTCGTTTTTCTTCGCATTGGCACATTTTTGGCTTTTCAGGTTTGCCATGCACTTTATAAATTCTCATGTAACTATTCAGACAGTAGGTGGGAATGCACAGGCTTTTTCTGGGGACATGAATTTATCCTGTTTGAACTGTCTGACACAAGTTCTCTGTTAACCTTGCAACAAAATTCTTTCTGGGCTGGTTATTCAAAGTTTTCCTGCAAAGCCTATTCTGCTTTAACAGCCGGAGACCAAACAAGCTGCTTGTTTTACTGAACCTGTTCTACATATTATTTTCCTTAATTGGAGCAGTGGCAGCAGCGAGTTAAAGCAAACAGCAATTTTAGTTTGTTGCCTCCACGTCTTGTGATATTTGATAGCAGCAAAATGCCTTTCTTGAAGTAGGTAAGTGATGGGGTTGAGTCTGGACTGGAGGAAAAAGGCAGAACAGCAGAATCTGGTGATTAAATGCAACTGTCTCAGCACAGGCCACCGTGCAGTAGTGCCTGAACTAAGCACTAAAAAAAACCAGACTGAAGAGCTCTTTTCCCCTGTGACTGTGCTGCGATGGGATTCTGAACGAGGACCATTGAAACGGGAAAAGAGAGTCAGTTTTCTGAGTGTGTAGAGAAACGTAAGGCCAATGGAACAGGAATAACAACAACAACAACAATAATCATAATCTAATCCCCAAACCAAATAAACCCCATCCATCTCTGAGATGGATCTCTCTGGATTTTCGAGAAAGCCTTCTTTCTTAGAGGTCGGTTGACCCACTGGATAACATAATATGTGATGAAAAGGCTGGTTTCTTTAAAAAATCCACAATATGTTAAAACACCCACACTGGGTGTGAGGATTTAAAAGCTTGAATAGAAACAAAAAAGCTGTAGGTTTTATGTGTGTTTTAGGAAAAGGTTGCTCTTGCTAGTGTTGGCTGTCTCCTCCCTGCACGCCAGAACATCTCTTTCAGGAATGCCAGTTTTCAGAAGGGAAAGCAGCTCTCAATGAGATCACCTTTACATTATCCCTCTGGAGTTCAGGTATGGGATACTGCCAGACTGGGCATCCTCAGACTATAAAAGCCACTGAAAGAGGTTCGTCCCTTCCCCAAAATAGCTGATTTTCTCTAATTCTTATGATTAAAACTAACTAAATAAAATGTTAGGAGGGGGTTGATGTCTTTTACTTTTTCGGGGTGATTAGTGACCCCTGGGTTTAACAATACTGCCTGTAACTGACAGATTTGCTTTGTCTTCCCTTTTACAAGTGCTCAAGGAAAGAAATGCCTTTAAAACCTAAGATTCCCTGCTAATATTCTTCCTGCGTGCCCCCTCCTCCACCACGTCTCTGGATATAGCACCATTAGTTTGAGATTTTTATGACTCTCAAGGGAAACGCAGAACATTCCTGAAACTGAAGTAGCATTTTGGAGTTCCTGAGCTGGAGTTCAGATAGCACCGTCTCTCTCAAGGATCACAGAATCCCAGACTGCAGGGGTTGGAAGGGCCCTCTGGAGCTCACCCCGTCCCACCCCTGCTGGAGCAGGCACCCCCAGAGCAGGGGCACAGGGCCGCGTCCAGGCGGGGGGTGAATGTCTCCAGGGAAGGGACCCCACAGCCTCTCTGGGCAGCCTGTGCCCCTGCTCTGGCACCCGCACAGGGAAGGGGTTTGTCCTCATGTTCAGGTGGAACTTCCCGTGTTCCAGCTTGTGCCCGTGGCCCCTTGGCCTGGCGTTGGGCACCGCTGAAAAGAGCCCAACCCCATCCTCCTGACACCCGCCCTTCAGATATTTATAAGCACTGATGAGATCCCGCCTCAGCCTTCTCTTCTCCAGGCTGAACAAGCCCAGGTCTCTCAGCCTTTCCTCACAAGGGAGATGCTCCAGCCCCTGATCCCCTTGGCAGCTCTGCGCTGGCCTTGCTCCAGCGGTTCCCTGCCCTTCCTGGACTGGGGGGCCCAGAACTGTAACAGATCAATCATGGGAGCTGCCAACATGTGATATTTGGTTTAAGAGGCATGAGGCCAATAAACACCAATACTGTTACTTGATTCACTAATAAATAGTAAATGTTTCTTCTCGAAGAAGCTCAGTGTGATTTCCAGCAGCAACTTGATGACGAAGAAGCATCACAACTGAAAATAGGTAGTGTTAGCAGAAAACTAACTTGTCACGAAGGCTTCACTCGCTGCCAGCTGCCTCCATCTCAGCAGCTATAATGAGGAAAAAAAGACCAGCAAAGGAACAGCCAGCAGCTCTTCAGCTTTATGGCAACACCAAACAAAACAATGCGATTGTGAATTTTAATAAAAAAGCTTATTTAATGGTTAAAAAAAAAACCAAAACAGTAAAAGAAAAAACTCTAGCAGAGCAGAGCTTTAGCTGGGCTGAAATACTGCCATGGATTTCATTGAGTGCAAGAGGAATTTCTCCAGTTTTCACCCCTGAGGAGCTGGTCTGTTATGGTTAAAAACTCAGGAGTGTTTGAGAGATATTTGAGGGGAGGGAAGTACTGTGCTAGCCAGAAAATGTGTTGGTGTGTTCATATACACTTCACTCCCCTAAATCATTGCTCCTGCGTAGGTCAACATGAAAACTGGGCAGAAGCTGGCTTCCACATTCATCAACATGTGTTGTTGCTTCCCAGCTGTCAGCTCCCCTTTCCTCCATATAGGTTAGGGCTAATACTATACTTGTTATGTATAAATAAGCCTGGCCAACCTTAGATGCTCTCCTGGCAAACCCTATTTTCTGTGAACTTAAGCATGAGTAACTGAGGAAGAAAAATGAAATGTGTAAATGCTGTCTCCTCAGGATTAGTCAGCAGAGGACCTGTCACTCAGCAAGGAAGCAGGCTGCAGCTGCAGAAAGCCCTGTTTTCCACAGCCTTGGCCAGCTCCATCAGTAGGGATCAGCTGCTGAAAGGAAAATCAGGTGTCTGTTGGGGCGAGGGAGCGAGAAATGCAGAGCCATGGGCAGACGCGAGTGTACAGCTACCCATAGAGCGGAAACAAACAAAAAATGAGCTATTTAATGAAGCCCTCTAACACTTTCTCCCTGTTGCTTTGCAATAGATAGGCCAAGGAGTGAAGAAACAAGTTAGGAATCTGCAAAATCAGGTATGTGCTCTTACTCTTGGTCAACAAGTTCAGGGCAGGTTTTTCTATTTGAAAATAAATCTCATACAGAGCTCAGGCTTCTAAAACAAATCTGTAGATCAGCTGATAGATTGCTACTCCTTACAGACTGTATTCCTCCCCCCCAGTTTTTTTCTGTCTCAACTGTGAGAATGCCTACAGATGTTGAATAGGGTGCTCTGGGCTAAGACAGGATCTGCATGTGTATACATATATCCACAAATACATATATACACACGTGACACTGAGATGGTTTCGGTCTGTCCCCTCTATCAAGGAAATGATATAGTTTTCTTCTCTCCGGAGGTGCAAAGCAACCATTATAGTCTGGATATCCAGGCTGAAAAGGAGGTGCGCTCCTTTTACTCAGCAGATCTATGGGCAGGAACTTAACTGGTATCCCAACGTATTACCATGCAAAGAGAACTTAAATACTGTTTTGCCACTGCCAGTAACATGACAGGGCTTTATTTCTGTGTCGCACATAAGCCAAGCAGGGGATAAAACATGTAGGTCTGGAAAAACATTTGCTTGTGCTAATTCCAATACTTGTTAGATCAACTTGCGCTCGGTTTTACATCCAGTGGAGTCCCAGTGAAGTTAATTGTTGCCAAGATCTCAGGGCTTTGTCTAGAAAGTGATGTTGCACCCCTGTGAAGAAAAGGGTGAGTTTATACCCAGAAGTAACAGATAAGTAATCCTCAACTCACTATTACACAAAAGGGCTTTCCCCCCCCTGTTGCTGGGGGACAGCTGAAGACCATCCGTTTGGCTCTCAGTACTCTTGGATCTCAAGCATTTCTTGCTCATCCTTCTAAAAACTAGTATTGTTACTCCGATGCCCCCAGGGAGTGCTTATGAGGTTGAACGAAGAACCTTCAGCCTGCAAAACTGGAAATCACTTTTGGTTTGCGTTCACCAGGCGTACTTCTGCTCCAGGCTGAGGAGCCGGAGGTGACCCGCTGGCGAGCTGTCCTGCTGGAGCTGCTGGGGTTCCTTGGTGACTGGCTGCTCAATATGGGTAAGGAATGCTGGATCTGCTTCAATACATATTTTTAATTGGGTTGAGGGGGAAACAGGATCAGCCCTTCATTTTTTCAGATACGGGAGGCATTTATTTTTTTCTGGGTAGTTTTTTTTTTTCCCCTCTTTTCTGCCAAAATATGTCAGGAAGAAAATGCAAAAGAAAAATAAAACATACCCAGAAAGCTTCTATCCATCATGCACTGTGTTTTCTTGAAAACAAAACAGAGCACTTGAATTATAACAAACTGTAAAAGCTAAAAGATGTGCTCTGGTGTGGAAGTGCGTTTGGGTACGATCCTCAGCTGAAATTCAGTTGCACTCCTTATTTGTTACACCTCTTCTGTCGTGAACGAGCCCAAGGCATGAGTTCAGTTAAACTCTTAGAAATATTTCTGCAGAATTTCTTCCCATCGCTCTGATGCGTTTTGTGCAGGTTCTCCTTGCTTTGGGAGATACGCTATTGCATTAACAGGACCACTGTTAATTACATAAATTATACCTGGGAATCTGTCCCTTTTGGAGCTAATCATTATAGTGACAAACTAAGCCAGCAGCGACTGATCACTGGTAGCCTGTCCATATAGCTGCTCCAAATCTATCTGCTTCATACGAAAGATAATGACAACTGTATGCCCAGGCCTAATCTGGAGAACAGCATTAAGCTTGATTTCGGGGAGGAAAAAGCCATTTCCCCAAAGTTGTCCAGTCAATTCTGCAGCTTTCTGATAAAGATCAGCAGCTGGTAGTTGCATTACGTGAACTAGTGCATTTAAACAAACACCTGCTTGGCTCACTTACCACTTTAATGAACAGCAGAATTTTACTGTAAGAGCTACGATAGCATTAGGCCAATAACAAGCTGAAAGAAAAACGGGATGTTTTCTGGCTCTCGCTTCTCCCGTAATTGCCAGCGCAGTGTCACTTATCGTTGCAGAAGTGTTTGAACCTCAATAAAGCTCCTGACTGCTTTGACCTTTGCCTGCAGCTAGATTAACAAAACAAAAGCCGCAGCACTAAGATTTTTATCCTGCAGGAGACCATGATTAAAACCGCCATAAAATTTCTCACGGGGACCGAATCTTTATGAAAAACCCCTCAATACTTCTTGAGAGCATTAGCAGAATTTCTCTGGGAGGTGAAGCAGTCCCATTAGCATCCTCAGTCCGTGGGTTATTAAATACTGCGTTCAGACAGAGAAATGCAGTTGTGTTGACTGTGTTGCTTTGGCCAAAGTCACATTTAGGCAGTAATATTCTGCCAGTTGCATTTCCCTTGAAGTGCTCACTGGTGAAGGAAATAGCTGTTTCCTTATCAAAGCTGTAGTGTGACATTAATGTAGAAACTAAACCATGTGCTTCCTTTCACACCAAAGTGGAGGGTGACTTTATCTTTTCAGATAGGTAGTTGAAAGTTACGGTAAGTTAAAGTTTATGAAACAGCTTGGGAACCTTTAAGGGGATATCTGTAATGCAGTTTCCATAGTGGAAAGACTTAGTTAAGAAATACTTCTTAAAACACTTGGAGATACTTGACTGAAGCGTACTGCATGAATAGTATTTAGGGTATTTTAACTACTGTGCCATCTATAGTGCTTTATATTGTAACGGTAGGAAAATCCAGAGCTACTCCGGGATTTGTTGGTGGATCTCATATAAAACAGAATGGTTTTACTTTATTTCTTTAAACCTTATTTGTAATGCTGAGCACAGACGTTATTGTTGAAATTAATGTGTGGAGCAGAGGTAGGGAAAGTGAAAAAGTTGCTTTTTTTCTCTTGGTTATGTAATTTTGGAGGAAATCAAGGACCTCCCAGAGCCTCCTACATGTGTTATTTCACCCTGATGGCTCAAGTCAGAGAAATAATCTGTAGTAGCCTCAGGAATGGCCCTGAGCAGAGCTTCTTTGCAGTGGAGTACTTAGCTATGCTGGCCCAGGGTCAGGGTATTTGTGAAAGCTGTACCTTTTGCCTTCAATTTTAAGTCAGGCAGAAGCAGCAACCTTGTGGCTCTTCTTCACTGTGCCATTAGCAGAGCAGCAGGAACTCAGTCCTACCTTGGCCATTACAACAAAAGGATGTGATGGGGGCAGTTTATTGAAGAGACTGAGTGGGCAGAAGCTGCTGAGAAACCAGCAAAGACATCTGCTGACTTGGAAAAGGGTGGAAAAGTTCATCCCAGAAAAACCACAGGCAGAATTTGCCAAATTCATGTACTTGTAATGAAATGAAACAAATGCACCAGCAGGTTTTGTGTTTTTTTTCCTGTCATATGTCAGCTTTTCAAAATCACTGATGGTATTTTATGAGGCTCAACATTCCTGGGACAGTTGAGATATATCACACCGATTGCTCTGAGGGGAGTTTAGGCATGGTGGAACTGCACTGACTTGCCTAAGGTCAGAAAATCATGACCTGGTTAGGAAAATGAAATTCTCATCCAATATGTCAGAAAATGTAACTCCTTCCTCTCCTCACCTGCCAGTTCGCAGCAAGGGAGTGTGTGCTGCAGTAGAGGAAGGACCTACAGCCACATTACTAAGACAGACTGACGTAGTTCTGCATAACCTTAACAGGTTTTATTTCATAAAGCCAAGCAAAAACACGCATATCCTGCACAACGCTCCTACCATTGATCAAAAATAACTCTACTTCTTTTATCTGACAGTAAATCTAGTGATCACAAAGGCAATCTGATGCTGTAAGTTATTACTTATACGTGCAACGTTTTTCACGCCTATCTGTAAGTCTAGAAGGGTGTTCTCTAGAGCAAGGTCTGTATCAGGTAAGGACCAAATCTTGGCCCTTAGTGAAGCTCCCAGGCTCTACTACCAAATAATACAGGGTAAATGCACATTGTAAGCCAGAGGAAGAACAGACCTGTAAAAGCAGCAGAAGGGCAATTGTTTGTTTGGTGGGTTTTTTTCAATTACAGTTTTCTTCCAGTGCTTCCCAGAGACCTAGGATGGAATTTTCAAGGGTTTCACCAGTGACAGCTGCAGCCAGGGCTTTCTAGGTTCCTAGGGTATGAGCTGTTTCGGGAATCTGTCCTTCCTTCTCTGTGTCTCAGTTCTCCCTTTATAAATCATGGAAAATAATACTTCAGCGCTGTCTTTCCCAAAAAGGATGTACATTCTTGGGTTGACAGGGATTGTTCTCGTAGTGCTCGTTTATAAGGAATACAGCAAAATGGGCTGGATTTCATCTGGGACGTGATGTTTCACTGTAAGCAAACTGAATAAGCAGGGTAAGGATCCGGGGCCCAAATGAACTTTTCGATCTCCTTTCAAAATTTTTAACAACTTTAACTTTTTACAGTAGAAATACAAGTTTGATTCCTTTATTCTCCTTGTACCTGACTCCCACTAAAACCCACTGAGATGAGCACTATTGGTAAGAATCTCCACCTGATCCTCTGCCTGAAATGTTTGTTGCAAGGGAGAGGTCACATTTGTATAAACACTTTTGGGGGGAAAAAATCAAACAAGCAAACAGACTTGTGGCTCACACGTCACAAAGTGCACATTTCCCCCAATAATTTATTTGTTCACCTAGCAGTATTTCATATACATTCAGTTTTGTTCGAGAAAACGACCAGCATGACCGTTCAAACACGTCGCATGATAACCAACGGGCCTTTAAAAACAGCACGTAGAAAATTCAATGACATCAGAATACCATGTTCAGAAAATGCAGTGCCCATTTCAAGAAACGTCTTTAAAAACCACGGGCAGCCAAACTTGTACAACATGCAGGCAAAACGCTGCAGCAGACAGAAGAAAAAGAAAACAGTTTTGCAACCAAAGGCTGGCAAAGCGAACAAAGCCCAAACCAGCTCGCGTACAATTCCCACAGTCGTAACGCCGGTAAGTAGAGCTGAGCATTCAGCAATATTCAGCAGAGGTTTTGTATCACAAAACAAAGATGCTGTGATCATGAGCTGGCTGGAATTGCTTTTTCAGTGGAAAACTGCGGAAACACTGGCTAGATTTGTGTTTTCTTCCTTCAGAAAATGGTTTACAAGGACCGAGTTTCTGCAGATCATAGAAGAAATTCGGATCAAAGCAAGAAGGCCTTGTCATTCAGGCCGAGACAATGAGTATTGGAAAATAATATTTGCTTTTCGGTATTAACTCTTGGACATTTTTGACTCTGAAGAAGATCTTAATGTTGTTGTGATGCTAAAGGAGAGGATATTTCTCAGTATGGATTTGAGCTCAGTATATCAGACAGCAATCTGCATTAACTAGATCTTTGAGCGTGCTGTGGAACCAAAAGATGGGTTATTTCTCACGTGATAGTTGCTTGCAATACATAGCTCTCCTCTTTGGCAATTCATTCCCCTTTAGCTCACGCTTGCTATTTTTCTCCTCTCCGTCAGTATGAGAAATATGCAGCGTGCTCTGCGTAGAAGGCCTGACATTTTGCTCGAATCCCTAATACAAATGCTTAATCTCCTCCTGGGAAATAAGCGATTCGATTACATTTATCAAGCTGGGTGGAAGATCTTTATTTTAATACACCACAAGCTATCTCATAGCGTCTTGGATTTTCATAATACTATCATGTATTAAACAATCTGCTTGGGAATACCTTCAAAAAGTAGTTGATTATGCTTGTGGATTAGCTCCCTTTTACAGATGGAGGAGGTTTAGTTTACATATGCGCAGTGATAGGATAGGCAGGATTGGTCTGGCCAGACAGTCTAACCTTCTCCCTGTGAGCCTCGTCATAATTAGGCAAAACACAGAATAAATATTGGATGGATTCATTCATAGAAAGTGCTAGTTGACTCTTGGGCTTCTTGGGAAATGACTTAAAGGCTGATATGCTGGTGAGACTTGAAGGCTCTGTGCAGAAGGGTGGCTGGAAGCGGGTATGAGGAGTGCAGCAAGCAGATAGAGAGCAGATGCACAAAGCTGCCTCATTACAACAGTTCGCTCGTGAGCTACGGGATACTTTTCCTTCTGGGAAACGATGACACTGCGTAGCACAGGTCTCAGATGAACCTTGAGCTTAGGACAACGTCTTCAACACCAACTGGCTTTTTTCTTTGGCTCTGTTGTCAGAAGCAATCATCCAGAAATAGCTGGTGTCAACAGCCTGTCCTACTGAGGGCGTTGTCAGCATTGTCTTGCTTATCCAAACATTGAGACAGGAAAGAGGGTAAAGGTACCTCTGAGTAGGACACAGCGTTAATTACCAAGCATGGGTTCAACATGGGGCAGCTGAGATCTTCCCTGAGTGAATCACTGAGTCACTCTGTGCCTCGGTAGCTTTAGCTTAAATTGGGGTTCCTAATAAAAGCCCATTCAAACATGAGCATTAGTTAACAGGAGGCCAACAAGGCATACCTAGAACTAAGCTGCTTCCACTTCAGTAAAGCAATAAGATCTTTTTTAACTGGAGTACACGATACTCCAGTCTGTCATTGTTACCTTTCAGAAAATTAAAGAAGTCAGGCAGGGAAATTCTGCAAGTAAGACTGAAGAAGCTTTGTGAAATCCATTTGCTGACTCTGATGGGTTGACAAGCAAGGAATATTCCTGGCTTAATCTTTCCTCTTTTCAATGCCATGGATTTTCAAGACATTAAAGCCTGGCAAAGGAAAAATATTCTTTTACACATTACGTAATCTGTCCTCGGACTTGGCAGAGCAAAATTAAAAAAAAAAAAAAAAAAAAAGAGGCGACATTTGTTTTGACAGTGGACAGATCTTAAGTATTTGGGATTTGAATAATCTTACAGAGTACATGAAGCCTCAGAAACATAAGACAGTAAATCTGAATGAACAGTAACTGTGGAAACTGGAATACTGGACTTTCCCTGCCCCCTGAGGAAGAGAGACTGACGATCTGCTCAGCCTCAACCTGTGGAAGTTACAGGCCATCTGTATGCTGGTCCAGCGCTTGACTGCAGCACAGACTACCTGCTCCACTCGGGATGGAAATCTCAGCTGTCGCTCTCAAGAGAAAATACCGAGCAGAGAGGATGGTGGGGTGTCGAACGCATCCCTCAAAGATTTCCGTCAGGACACATCAAGGGACAGGTCAGCGTGGTGCCGCGGGCATGGCTGTGAGGGGAAAAGCATGGCACTGCACTGTGTTCTCACCTCCCTCTGACCACCCTCCGCTCTCGGTTCGGTGCTCCCGTGGTGCTTCGCTCGGCAGCCCTCATCACAGGAAGATTTTACATGTGTCGATAGATGGCAAGCCGCTGCAAATCTCCTGTTCTGCCAGTGCTTTTTGGACAGATACGTTCAGCCTCTGCGCCTGCAGCTCCTTTACCAGTGCCAAGTTCACTTTAAATAACAAAAAATTATGGGCTGCCTAAATCTGCATCCCTTTTTTCCTTCCTCTTTTTTTTTTCTTTCTTCCTAGAGCTCCTTCTATGGTTTTTAAGACTTGTCAGTCTAAATGTCCATCAAGATGACAAGCGCCTATGACCCTGCTTGCAACAAGGGAACGGGGCAGTTTTCATGCAGAAATTCTCTGAGTGAGCCAAACAAATTATGTGTTTGTTTTTGCTGGCAAATGTGGCAGCAGCAGAGGTGTGGCTGGGACCAGGCTTGCCTGATGCTGGGCTCTGACTGCTTTTCAGAATCACTGGACAGAGAGAGGTCCTTTAACATCTGTTTGGTGACAGAAAAGGACGAAGCTAAGACCAAGACTTCATTATTCTAACCTCTGTCTCTCACAGGCGGGAGCACTGTGCTGCAACGGTGACTGTCCGTGCCTGCCTGCCCAGACGTCGCCACCGGCACGCTGACTTAGTTCTCTTCATCTTACTGATTCTGATTACATTGCTACTTCAGAATTCCTCTGGAATTAAATGAGTAACCTGTTTGTGTCAGCCTACGTGTAGCTGACACCATGAAGCCTCAACAAACCTAAAATCACTGGAGAGACCCCGTATAAATCTCCCAGCTCCAAAGGAGAGATGGCACAAATGGCGTTATTGGTTCAAGTTATAAAATAAGTTTACAGGTAGGGTTGGGCAGCAAGTGTGTGCAGGGAAGCCTTTAAATCCCTCTAGTCTTGCTCAATTTAATGGGTGTTTTTCAAAATGTTTCAGAGTTCAGGTTTTGTTCAAATAAATGTCCCACGTATTTGAACCCCGTGAGACTGAAAACCTCGGCCACGAGTCTCATGTGACTTTCTTATGAGATTTCCAGCTTTTCTGCTTCTGGTCTTGGCTTGAAGTACCATGAGAATATTTTTTTCATGGTATTTCAACACATCTAGTTTCAAATTCTAGACTTTATTGAAAAGCCCTAAGAAAATCTTTAAGGGGTGGGGTGGGTTTCTTATTTAAACTAAGAATGGGGTAATGCTACAGATTCGCTGTCCGTGAGTGCATGCTTTTGGAATTAAATAGGGGTTTGGGTCCAGGGATTTGATTTGAATTCTTCACTAGTTTTAACCCGTTTGGGATATTCTGTGTCTTTCGTATGCAGCATTCATGTGGGAGAACAAATAACTACGTGCTTCCGCCAACCAGCTAAGCTAGATGTTTCATTTTCCGAGTATAAGAAGAGGTAGGCTGTGCCCTTCACTTGTCCACCAAACACAACAAAAGCTTAACGGTCTGAAAAACACTGAGCTTCCAAGTTCAAGGGCCTTGCCAATGTCTTCAGGACCGCTGCAGGCTGAGTTGAGAACTGTTAGCTTCATTTTCCCTATCACTGCATACTCATTTGTTCCAAGGCTGGGAGAGGCAAGCCCTCTGCTCAATGTAACTTATTAGCACCTCAAAACACCTGTAAGATGTACCTCTGAGGCAGCAACTGCTGCAAGGAAAGTTTATCAGCACATGTGGGACCTGAAGTGTTCTCGGTTATTACACAAGGAAGAAGATACCAACTTTAGCAGGTCTTCTACACCTTTCTTGTTCTCTGGCATAGCTTCATCAGGCTGATGTTGTCTGAGTAAATACTAGCGAATCTGCCCAAAAACATGATTCTTACTTTTACAGATCCTACTTTTTATCCTGCAGGATTAGCAAGATCTGTAAATGGGCACTTTGTGACAGGTTTCCTAGGTGTGCTGATATTACAAAATTACTTTTAATGCATTGAGAGCAGGGCCAGCCGTATGGCGAGGATGAACCGGCTTGTTCTGCCTCTATGAATTGTCAACACAAAACATGTGTAGGTCCGTCTACTCTCCTCTTTCACTTTGAGCTCAACATTTAGTTACAGTGGCAGTGCTGGATGAGCATCCTGGCCCTGTATAGACGTGAAGTGCATTTACACTCTGAGGTTCCTTTCTGCTTCCCGGACTCTGCAAAGCAACAGTATGGCAAGAACTGCAAGGATCAGGTTTTCCTTTTGCAAATTGTCCAGTAACGTTCTAGCTGCAAATATGTGTTTGCAGGAGGAAAGAAATCTCCCTCATGCATAAATAAAAGATACAGAAGACTGAAATTCTCTTCCCATTGGGGACTTAATACTGAGTGAGAGATGAATAAACAATGATTCCTCGTCAATAATAGCAAGGAGTCCTTTCAAGGCCCTATCCTGTAAAAGCTAACCTTTTCTTAAGCCCTTTCCCTTTTCAAGCCAGTAGATATTCAGAACAGGAGCTGACATTGAGACTTATGTGTTGTTTCAAGAAGCTGCATTCTTACTTGGCAGGCTCAGGAGGAGTTATGTCAAGAGCTGCTTATTTCTAATATTGTACAGAGAATTCCTCCCACTATTTCTTCCAGATGCTGAACAGCTCATTTATTTATTTATTTGGATTAGCTATATTAAAATATAACATGCTTCCAAATGCTTTTCTCCCAAATTCCCAAAGGATGGCCCTTTCTCATGGGGATGTATGTCTTTAAGCCATTTAACGTGCTTAACTCCCACTGCTCAGAACGAGGGTAAAGTTCCTGACTCCAGGATAGCCAGGATCTCGTAGAGAGCTTAGAGCACTTGGTACTGAAGGAGTCAGAAAAGGAATGTAGCATAACACTGGGCAGGGAGACAGCAAAATGTCTGCAGCTTTTCCAGTGACTGTGGCACTGATCTGACTAGCAGGCACCTGAGCAAGGAGTTACTGAGTTTTTAAGCAGGTCCCTGCTGGATTCAGAACAAGGAAAACAAATGGATGAGGGAAAATGACCTCTTTTAGCCTCATTTGATGATGACTTACCTAGTTTTGAATTTTATTAGACCCGCATCAAAGCACAGAGACCTTCCAAACAAACCTAGGATGCATGCAAATCTTCATTTGGTTTTGTTTGGAGATTTGGGAGGTTGGTTGTACAAAGAAGAAACGTTCTGGTTGGTCTCTGAAGCTAGGTGGGGTGCAGCCACTTGGATCAAGCTTCCCTTGGCAATGGAGTTTGTTGAAATCCACAGCACAAAGGGAAACTCAGAGCGACTCCAAGCAGGGCAGGAGCCCTGATCGTGTTTTGCTATGCCCTGTGAGCTGAAGAGACTTGCTTTTCCAGACAGGCTGAGGACAAGCAGCCTGTGGGCGTTACAGAAGACCAAATCCCCACCTGGTGCGGCCCAGGCATGAGGACCAATGAGGCTGCCCAGCCGATGATGCAAATCCAAAGAGCTGCCTGTTCTCTTCAACGAGGCGTGCAGGACCTCGACAAGCCAGGACCTGGACATGAACAAAAGAGGCAAGACACGGTAGGAGAACGTTCTTGTCCACAGCCCCTTACAAAAAGTAAGCAGAGATCTGTAAACACTGTCCCGAGGCCTGAGCCTCCCAACCTCAGCTCTCCCAGCTGTTGAGTCGAGGTTTAGCTTTTTTGGGGGAGCGGAATCACAAAATGGCTCTATATGTGGAGCTGTCTAAAAGTATCCATGCTGAAATCAGCATGGGTCTCTGTAGTTTGCTCTCTCTCCCCTGTTGCTCATAAATCAGAGCAGTAGGAACTCTGAAACAGGGGAATACAGTGAAAAATAAAGCCTTTAAATGTCAGGCAAATGACTTGCAGAGGCCAGTCTCTCGGAAGACCGCAGGGTGCTCACCATGCACTGAAGTCATTTACTGTCTTTAAGGGGCTTTGTTCAGGCTACCAGCACTCAAAGCCATCACTCCTCAAAAGCTGTAGCTCTGTTTTACAGGATGCTGTTTGTTTCACCTGGATCCTTTCAACTGTTGTAGCATCTACTACTTCCCAATACCAAAAAAGCAGCATCCTGTTAGCAGAGCCATGAGTTTGCTAGGCACATTCAGTCCTTTAGACGTCCTCCCCATTTTCACTGAGGGAGATGGTGTGTAGTTTAATGGTTGGCACTTTACAATTTTCATGGACAAGGTTCCCCGAAGTGCCTGCACAGCAGCATTCCTGGAGGAAGCCCTTACTTTTCACTTTGGCAGCAGTACAGTCTTTAGAAACTGCATTTTTTGCAGGCATGCTTTGCACAGCTGAGAATATCTTCCATTCACAGACCCCATCCGACTTGGAAATCTTATAGAAGGTTTCTCCTGAGCCGACAGGAATACGGACCACACCTTTGCCGCTCTCCATGCTTTTGCTAGTGGGATGGTTGAGGTTGAAACTTGGGGATTGCTTCTTTGCTGCTTGCTTCCTTGGGAGGCACTGCGCTCGCAGGACATTCTGGAACGCTTTCTTAAACTCTTGACTTGAGCACGGATAGATTATGGGGTTGATGCAGCTGTTTAAATATCCAAGCCAAAATGTTATTTTAAAAAGTGTGTCCGGGGGTTTGATTGCAGGAAAGAAAGAACCTAAAATGGAAAATGCACAGAGTGTTAAGGCAGAGGCAGTGAGAAATTGCAGGTAACCAAAGAAACTTAAACATTGAAAAAAATAAATAAGATTCTGTTCTGTCTTTGAAAATCTATGACTTGAGGCCCAAATCCTGCAGGGACAAGTCTTTCAGAATATATGGTGTCATACAATTACATGGATATTCCATCAGAGATCAATTTACGACATCTACGTTATTATACAAGCATTGTATTCCCATTTACAGCCAGAGAGGCAAGCAAAAGGACTGATATTAAGTGACAGAGGAAAATTGCTTCCTCCAGGACTTCTAGTTCAAGCTTAGTTAGCCAAATTACAACCATGTGTAGGAGGTCATTGAGAGGGGTTTCAAATGGCAAGAAAACGGCGTCCCTTTAGAAGCCAGAGTAAATGAAAATCCAGGTTACTGAGTTGACTGCATCCCAGCTAAAGGCTTAACAAATACAAAGTATTGGGTACTCATTTCCCCTCGAAACCTTTAGAAAACCTAGCTTTCCACATTTTTTGGTCTCCTAGAATGCATCTAAAATTCAGAGAGGTTAAAGGAGAGGTTCCTTCTTACGCCAGCGAACACTGGAGAGGGTCTCGTGGGCAGCCATGGTATATATACTGATATATACTTGCAAGGTTACTGCCCTGAGACGATTCAAAGAGTAAGAATTTAGTTGGCTCCTTAGTGAGGGAAGTACTGTGGGGCTTTTTATTTTATAGAAGGCAGGATAGCATTCAAACATTCGAAATTTTTTGACGAAGCTTATTCAGCATGTCAATGACAGAGCCATAAATTGTGCATTCATTAGTCCTCGTTGTCCTGGCACAACAAGAGTCAGCTACAAGTGACCATGCAAATTGAAAATTAAATAGCATTACTAATATCCTTTTTAAAAAATAGATTATGATAGATGATAACATAGGATTTAATTATGAATTAGCTGCTGATTTAAAAACTTGGGAACATTTTTCCTAAGGCCAAGTCTTTGGGTTTTTGTTTGACTACAACTTGAGCTCCTTATTGCTTGTATAAACAAGTTTTTAACTTTAAATAATTTGAATAGGATGTCAGTAAATGCTTAAGACATTTACTTATGGAGAGAGAGAGAGACATTTAAGATATCAAAGAGTCAACACTGCAGCTTCCAGAGAATTGTTTAGAAATTTGTTGCTTTTCTTGAATGACGCTGGAAAGTGGCCACTGTAACAAGATCCTGTAATTCTCGTATTTGGTACTTCCCTTTGCTTAGAAATAAAACGAATATTGTCCGAATGTGAATGAGCCAGAAAACTAAACTCTGTGTGATGCTGGGGTGGGAATAAGTGACACCAGCACTTCCAAGACCGATTTTGCAGGATGAATGTAGAACCAGAGAAAGAGAAAAATATTTGCCGTATGTTGTCAAGGGGAAAAGTCCTTTCTTGCCTCCTTTAAAAGAAAGGGGGGCGGGGGGGCGGCAGGGGGGAGGTGGCTCTACCATACCAGTGTCTGCAATCAGGTTGGGCACAGGAAGGAAAATAATTTCCCAGAAAACGTAATTGTCTTGTTTTGGACTTTATAGTCAGGTTTATAAAAACCAGAACTTTTAGCACTGACAAATGCTTGTCTTCCTGCTTCCCCCGGAAAAATCTTATCATGTGCATGTTGAAAGAAATACTGTGGAAGATTTAGGCATCGATACATTTGTCATCCTCTGCAGTTCGACTACGTCTGTAAGTAGCTCCTAAGCTTTACAGGGATCGATCTGCTCATTGGACCTCCCCTGGCTTAGGAAAAGCTAATCATGCAATCAGAGGGTGTTCTAATTTAATTCTGAGAGCTGCTGAACTTCGATTTGAATCTTTTTCTTCCTATCTTTGTCAAACAAAGCTACAGCAAGCGCAGCGAATGCTTCCAAGCGGGAGAAGGCAGAAAGGAATTCTCAGGGTGTTTTTGCCTGTTGTGAGAATATATCAAAATATTGCCTGAACCAGAGACACAAATAGTGCAGCGTGATTAATGACTTGCTCATTCTGCTGAACACGGTCTCCGCTGTGAAACACGAAGCGACGTCTTCTTGCCGAGGCACCGGCTCCTACCCTCTGAGCGGAGCTGATGTGCCCGGAGGACACGCTGCTGCTGGGGAAGAAATAGTAGATGTGGCAGGGTAAGAAACCTTCCAGTTATCTCTGAGCTGGGGAAGGTCCCCTAAGACCCAGGCCATCTGGTGTACGTTGGCGTAGCAGAGAAATGAGACTGAGAATACCCAAAGGCGGTGCAGAACGTGCCACGAGAGCTCGCCCTTTGGCAGCAGCTGAACCTCTGGTTCCGACCCCAGTTACAACCTGGGCATCCAGCACGAGTCTCGCTGCCCCCGTGATTGCTTCTGTGTTGCTCCAAGCTAGCTAGGTAGAGCAGTTTCACTATCAGTTTCAGTATCAGCCGGTTTTTAACACCAAAAATGCTGTGCTAAAGAACACAAACGCTGTTTTCCCGTTAAGAGGGAGTGAGCAGGCATATCCACAACCTAGAATTTTTCTCAGCAAATTAATGTTGTTTTTCCTTCAGTGAAGAACAACTAAATAACGGTCTCAAAGAACCTTCTGGATGAAGTCATTGGCAGATGAAGAATAATGAAAGGCTTCTAAATGCCCAAATCATGCTCATTTTTTCCTTTATTTCCTCATTTAATTGCAGCATACCTACTGCTTTCCCATTCTGTGTTAAGACAAAAGGTGAAACAAATCGCAGTTTAGGGAATCAGCTGTGTGAGGCTGAGTGTAAAAATGGGTAAACAATAACAATTCCTGTTTGCTGCAACTTCTGGCTCACTTTAAATGGAATGCTAGTGCCTTGCCAAAGTCTGTTAAAAATAGAAAATAGCCAGTGTCAGAGTCTGTCTCTTGCTCTTTTTTTGGGGTGGGGATCTGCATGCTAATTTATTAATGTAACCTTTTTTGGTCCATCGGTGTAGAGACTTGTTGCCCTGGAACAACACACAGCGAAAAGAGAACGAAGTAGCTTTTACAGCGTACAAACTTTGCCATCTGTAGACCCCATCACACTCTATCTCTTTCTTTCCAGTGGTGGATACAACCTGGGCTTCGGGACAGTAGCTTTGCTCTGCTGTGCACTGGGTTGTGCTTGCCAGTGATGTTTCACAAGTTTAGACCAGCTAAAGCTCTGCCTCCAGGCGTCATTATAACTGTGTGTTGTCCCGTGAATGGAAGTACTAATGTCAATAGGAAGAAATACCGTCAGTGGCATCTTGAAAAGGCTGAGGTTGGAATTGAGAGTCAATGGACTCAGTATGTAACAGAGCTAGATGTAAAATCAAAGTAGAAATAATTGGGACCCTCTTCTTATGCCGACAGCTTATTCAACTTCCAGAGCAAGATAAATCAAGATCAGCGTGTCTAAACCCTGAGCCACTGAATTATTGCGTAGGGCGCAAAAAATATTTCACCTTCTGCCTCTTCTCTGTATAATGAGCAAAATCCTTCTGTATGATGCAGGACTGCTCGAAAGAACTATTGACATGTTAGCATTTGCTTAGTGCCTCTATGGAAGCGTGATGCCCTGTTCAAAGGGCCACAGAAAGCAACTTGCACACACCTGGTTACATCTGTAGTTCAGAAACTTGCCCTAATCTTTTCTGTTGGCTACCTGAGGATCTGGCAAAAGGGGAAAAATAGCTTATTCTCCAAGTCCTTGGGGAATCAGAATACTAAGAATATATTCTTTTCTTCCAGGCCTTTAATATTCAGTGATGTTGCTGTCATGATTAATATCAGTGGTTGATGTATCTGGTAGCAAGTGGGAGTCATTTTCAAACAGCACTGCTAAGCCTGGTGACAGTGTGTTTCGTTCGGTGCGTTGAAACATCGAACCGGGCAGAGGCTGGCAGCTCACGTCAGATGAGTTCAAAGTAGAAATAAAACACAAGCTTTGTGTTTTGTTTTGTTTTTTTTTTTTAAAAAAATGACCATAACTAACCATGAGATTAAACAACCAAGCGGAGTGGTGAATTCGTTAGTTAAGGTATACAGCGTAAGACTGCCTGTTTCCTACATAGCAGTAGGCAGTATGAAAGAAACTTGGTGAAATCGGGGTGAGCAGTTCAGCGTCCATGTCCATTCAATCCTTGACCTTGGCAAGGAGCTGCCTATTAGTGTCCACTGGGGTTTGGACACCTGGCTACTAGCAGCCAGGTCTGAGAAAACAGAATTATTATAGCACCTAATTCTCCAGAGCAAGCTTTTCCAACTCTCTAACTCTAGGCTAGGTGTAATCATAGATTAATAAAGCGCTGCCACGCAGGTATCCTCTGGTAAAGGAAGCAGCAGTTGAGAAGCGAAAATTTTTCTTAAAACTAATTCTCTATGCAATTCACAGGCCTTAACATCTTCCTCAGTACACTGTCAGGAGTAAAATGATAAATAGTGCCAAGACTGATTACAGTTTAGAGGCTTCATCATCCATTGTCCCCCTGCAGTCTGTGCTGGAGGAACGGTAAAGAAAACTTCAACTGATCTTTCAGTGCCTTTGAATTGTAGATTGACTAAATGAAGCTGTAATTCCTGCTTCGTTTTCAAAAGGTTGAGGACTCTCAAGTGTCAGTAGCACAATTCAATTGCTTGTTATATGAAAATTAAAGAAAATAAAATGTACTATTAGCCTCCTGAGATCCTTTGGCATTAAGTATTTCATCACTCACTCCAGAAATTGTTAGGATTGCATTCCCTTCCCTCATCATTTATTTTCCTGTTTGTCAACTCGAAGTTTCTTCAGATCTGAGAGATAAGTTTTCCGTGTACCTTCTGGTGAGTAAGTGCCAATTCAGTCACAAAGATGTAATTTGACTTTGTCATTTGTCAGAAGTTACAGAGCTGCTTGATTATAGGTTGTTTAAAAACCTACTGATGTGCGTCGTTTCACTGATGGACAGCACAGAGGGATTTATAAGCTGCCAGACTACAGAAACTTGTGTTATTTGTTTACTCTGTGTTGTCTCCGTCAGCACCATGGGAATAAGATCCCATATATTTTTGAGACCCATGGACTCATGGCAGTGTTAAAATCCACCTCTGTTACTAAATCTTGTGGCTCTCTTTGGGTTCACTACTTTTTACCCCCTTTTATGTTGGATGACACAAATCTGGTGATGGAGTCAGAGCACAGGGGAAGGCAGGCAGGGGTGTACGGCTACGTA
Source organism: Phalacrocorax aristotelis (assembly GCF_949628215.1). Classification (NCBI taxonomy): domain Eukaryota; kingdom Metazoa; phylum Chordata; class Aves; order Suliformes; family Phalacrocoracidae; genus Phalacrocorax; species Phalacrocorax aristotelis. The sequence goes on from NC_134299.1 coordinate 4,938,520, forward strand.
AGTGTGTGGGTGAGATCAGGGCTGCACCCACCCGTGGGAGAGACCAGCAGTAACCTGCAAAGCAGCCATGCCCGTGTATTTAGAGATTGCAGCGAGTAGCTGCCTACAGTTCAGTCAGCAGCTCCAGAGTCCGCTCAGGAGACGACAGCAGTGTCTGTGCACCCTGTGAGCAGAGAACCGAACAGTATTTGTTAACGTTATGATATCAGGGCTTAAAGTGTCCTAGGGAATGGGGAGAAGTGCCTATTTTAAACCTCGCACAGAAGTCAAACAAAAATCCTAGCATCTCTTGCCTCTGAGCTATAGGACAGATGCCTCTGGAATCACAGCGAACTCGAGGCAGGGATAGCGGTCTGGTTTACAGGGAGGCAAAGCTTAAAACTCAGGTCCTGGGATCTGCCTAAAGGGGTCAAGCTAGAGGGCAGCAGCTCTTCCAGAGCAATTGCCCTGAAGACCCAGAGGATGAGGCACAGAGGAGCACTGATGTCCACACATGGATTAACTCTGTACCAGGGGCACCCGAGGTCTCTTGTGAAGCAGTCCACTCTACAAACATTGATAAATGCGTTACATCTTGTGTTCCCAAGCTCAGTGTTAGCACTGAACTTTATTCCATAAGACTGGCACTCCATACTGCATCTCGGGTCAAACGCAAATCACCCCTTGGAAAGTATATTTTTATATAAATATATATCTGTATTGCTGCAGACGCGCAACAGCTGCGCTCTGTACATATATGCTCTCCCAGCACGTCTCACCCTGCTGCTCCCTTATGGAAAGTATTTTCTGTGGGAACAAAAAATTGGGACCAAAGAACCCTTGAACAGTAGGAAACGCTTCTGGGTTTTGTACAATCAAATTCATGTAACAAATGCAGAACAGTGGTTCGTAGACACGAGGAAGGGTAGAAGCCTGCATCTGGCAAGTCTTGCATGTTTACAGCTGTGCCTGTCCCAGGGCCTGGGACACTGTGGCTGATTGAGGGGGGAAATGAGAGTGACTTGGTGCCCAGATATCCCTGACCCATAGTAATAGCTGCAGGAGGAGTGGGAGCTCGTTCCTCCGCAAAAGCATTCAGGAGGGTGCGAGTGTTTGGACACAGGTGAGAGGTGGAAAGGACAGGCCACAGGAATGGGTCAGTCTGGGAATGGTGCTCTGATTATTTGGATTTTTGCAGACCTAATTTATGCTCTGTTTCATATCGTACCCACTTACGATGGATGATATTTCTGGCAAAGGGCAAACATCTCAGCAAGCAACTATTTCCAGATTCACTGTGGGCAGCTGCAGATTTAGAAAGCCGATAAAAAACCATGGGAAGGTAAACTGAGGTTTTGTTACCCACGTAAACCCAAATAATCACATTGTTTTACCCATCAGTTTCATGGTCATTGAAATTCCACCTCCCGTGCTGTTACTGAAGTGGAATGATTCTGGATCTCATTGCTCGCATTTTTAAAGGCATTTGATATTCATCCCGAAGCCCTCGCTCTCGGAGTCGTGCACTTAGAACAAAATCTTAGCTTTCATTTAAAATTTTTTAAAAAACCAAGGAGGTGGTTCAGAGAATAGTTTGAAAAGATGAGTCTATCTCAGCCTGTCTCACGGGTTTGTCACTATGTGGTTGTCGGTCGTGATTTTGGAATCCTGGCGTTTAGCAGTACAGGAATTATCTTCTTCAGCAGAAGCTGAGTATCTGTCCCTCAGGTATCCAAACGGAGGACAAATCTTGACATTTGCTGGGTGGGGTGGGAGAATCACTCATCGCCTTTCAGCCACTAAGAAATCCTAAATTGCGCTGTGACGTTTGAGAGCAAGTGAAAAATTACATTCTTGGTTCATTTCCTCCAGGGACTTCAAAGTGGTGACTGCACAAAGCAGGACCGTTTTGAAGACAAGGACAAGCCTCCTCTGACAGGCAGTGCACGCAGGAGAGCCACAGAAGTGAATCACGAAACGCAGCGCAACCGGCTCCGCTCTCTCTCCCTTGTTTTCAGTTTAAATGGCTATTAATATTGCCAATTCCTTCGGCTGCTTTGCTGTGTTATGAGTCAGTGGGACACAACGTCTCAGGACTCGGTAACAGTGGAGAAATGTTGGCCACAGGGAAGCCAGCAGGATCTTTGCCATTGGCTTCAGCGTAGCTGAGTTATCTACCTAGACCAACAAAGCCTTTCCAGCCTGTGTTTATGAAAAATGCCCCTTGTGATTAGCAAAAAAAAACCCCAAACTTGCCAAGGAAATATCTTGGCTGTTTATCTTCATGGCTTATTTTCTCCCCATTCAGTGGCTTAACACACACATGCTTGTGCTTCATGACTCAAGGAGTGTAAACACCCTTTTCCTCCCTGACCTGTGCTCCAGAGAATGAGCTGTGGCTTTTTCTACACCCCCCTTTATTTGTTGTTTTTTTTTTTTCTTTTTGTTACCAAGGGAAGACACTTGAAATGCTAATGGGAGGAATCCAGCTCCCAATATTTCCTCCGTGGCTGGAATTCAGCATTTTCTGCTAGGAAAACTATATTGAGGGTTAGGTTGTCACAGCTTTTATTAATTATATTTTATTTTATTATATTATTATCAGTTGAACAATGAAGAGAGAGGGGATTCAGATCCTTGCTTCTCTGAATAGCTGGATGACCCAGCCATGACGATGTCAGGGGAGCGCACGGGCTGCTTGCCTTTCTCTCTGCCCTCCAAGTAAAGGGGTGGGAGGGACAGGAGGGTCCTGTGCATCTATTTATTACTACAAGATGACCTATCCAATTCTAAAGAAGAAAAGAGGTGCTTCATGTAAAGAAGTGAAGCTATCTACCTTCTGTAGGCGGACCTGTAGTCCCATATTTTGCACTGTGATTCCCTGGAAGGCTGGTACAATTTGTCACAGTTCTCTTCCCCAGGGAAAACTTTGCTTTCTCTTCCTTATTTTCCCCACCAGCAAACTTATTTACCCTCCCAACGTGGCAACACCTTCTTTTTAAAATGGCCTTCGCAGGATACGACAATATTGCTTCAGTGTCATCAACCAAAATTATTTTGATTCTATAGGAAATTAGTGACTTTTTGTTCAGCACCTATAGTTAAACTGTTACTGAGGGATCCCAGCTCACTGCTGAACTCACTCCGTGGTAGTTCCCTTATACTGCTGCTTAAAACTGTGGGGAATGGATAAATCACAAGCACTGCCTTTTTGTGCCCCCCAAAGACCCTAAAAACCCATGTTTAAACTGCTCTGGGTATCTCACACTAGTGGATCCTGTGTGTTACTCTGAAACGGTGTTCCCGGATTTTGCTCATTAAAACACCGCTGTCTGCAGGAGTCAGCAGGTAAGGAACAGAGTGAACTGCGGGGTATAAACTTCAAGACAGTAGCAGGTATTTGAACTCCTTCTGTGATAAGATATGGGTAAAGCAGAGACCCTGGCTTAACTTCCCTGACCCAACTCTGTCATATGCTGGTTCACGATGGCAAAGGAACACGGTCGAAAGCCCAGTTACTTTGACAGTAAGTGGGCAGGAGATGGGATGGCTCGTCCAGAAACTGTGGGAGCTGATCTGATCATGTTCTGGCAGGAGAACACACTGAATCGAGACTCAGATGATCTTGAAAAGAGCAAGAGGCCATAAAGCTATACCTGATATGCTTTTCACTAGTACCCCAAGTCAGATGTGCCCTCGAAGCACGGCCTCTGGGAAATGCTGTTCCCTAATAGACAAAATGGGAGCTTTGTGTCGTCCCTGCAACACAGACGAGGACAGGCCATTCATGCCTTAGCAGCGTGATTAAGGTAAATGAATTTCTGTATCTGATAACATACAAACAACTGCAGCTTTTCTGTCATGTCTGGCCACCTTTGACTTCCAAAAAGAAGTTTCCCGTTGACCGCTGAGCGGACTGGGTATGAACTCATGCCTCTGGAGCCCAGGCAAGGTGCCATAGTGAAATCAGCCACCTTATTAGAGCACCTAACACGTGGTGATACGCACAACAAATGTGAACCTCGCAGGAAAACACGGATAAATCCACCAACCTCCAGATGTTGGTGCATGTTCCTACTCCTCACCTTGTGACCTCCTGAGACATTGCATCAATGGCAGAGATAGAAACATGCATTTTATTTTTCTGGTTTATCTCTAGTGAAAGAAGAGCGCCATTCTCTTTGACTCCATTTGAAAAACAACCACAAAGTAGTAATTAGGAGCCAGCTGCAGACAGGCACGTAGACAGGATTAGGGGATTCCCTTGACAGTGTTTGTGTCAGTTCACAGGACCAATTTGCTACTCTGCTACAAACATAAATACCCTCCAGTGTGTCTTCTTTTCTGCTCTCTTCATCATGAGAATGATTGACAAATACTAAAAGCCTTCCCCTCCCGTGCCTGGTTTAGTAGTCTGCATTGTTTCTTCCCCTGTGACATCCCGGCTCAGACCTTCCCTTTTTATTTCTTTCTGCTTCTGAACACACCTACAACCAGATAGATGTAAGTGAGCTTGCCACAGAAAGTGAACAACAGAGCCGTGGGTTGGTTTGCTTCTGAGGGTTTGTTAAGGTGAACCGTCAATCCCAGTTTAGGCCCATTTTTGTAACATCCCAGCCCTTTTTTCCATCAGTTTTGTGCACATTTCACCTCAAAACAACCTCCAAGTGCTGTCATAAGCGGTGTTGAAAATAAACCACCTGAAAAACCCCTAGAGCAACCCATAAGTGTCTTGCAGCTAAGGGAAAAGGTCTGTTCTGTCAGTTGTCACATCATCCTCAGCATCACCTTGAAAACTGGCACCGCCACTATGGGCATGCACTGAATTTCTGGACTCTTCTAGCTCTGGGTATTTCATTCTATATCCATCTATATCCCTTTCTCACAACCGTAAGAGGCAAAGCAAAACCAGAAGCGGCAGGAAGGTGCTGTGTGGCAGGCTGCTATTGCAGAGTGCCAGCGCCCAGCAAGCCTTAACTGCCCAGATGAGCTTCACCTGTGGCCTCTACCCACAAACCCTCTGCCCCTTGGGCTAGGAGCCGCATATAAGGTCAGGTGCTTCTCTTTCTGTCTCTTTGAACGATGTAGGCAAGCTTAGGCTTGTTTTGTTGCCTCTGTTTTGTTGTTTTGTGTTTGTGGGTGTTACTGGACTGTCAGCTGAACCTGTCGTAGATGCCCCCTCTGCCTGCTTCTGCTCAGGTATGGTGAGTGCATGCTTTTGGTGGAGGCATGGCTGCTGCTTGCCCTGTTGTCTCTGTTCCTGGGTTGTTCTCCCTCCTGGAGTAGCCCTGCACTTGCTGCTCCTTGAAATTTGAGTTCTTCTAGGAGCCTGTTCTCAGGTTTCTAGTTCAGCTTCAAGTAGTCCCTGTTTGCTGGTGCTGAAGAGAATGTGGTTGCTCCAATTTGAAAAGCAATATTGCTTATTTTAGGGCATTTTTTTCTCCCAAGATCTTAAAGAACTTTGGCAATATGTCAAACATTTTAAAGAACTTTGGGAAGAGAAGCAGGGCTTCACTTTATAGCTTACTTGGAAAGAAGAAACTTGGTGATGAGAAGGTTTTCACTAATGAACAAAACAAAATGCATCTCTATCATCTACTAGTCCTCCTAGCTAGACCATAGACCTTAACTCCCTTCAGTAAAGCAGTGTATTATTGTTCACGTGAAGGAGTGCATGGGGCGTAATCCTCTGTCCAGGACACCTGGCTTGCACTCCTCCTAGCTATTTGAATAGAGTGCTTTAGTGCAGTTATGTTTTGAGAAAGGAGCCAGGCACAGGCTAACCCAAGTGTGAAGGACAGCACTAAAAAGCTTTTAAATTTATTCTCACCATGAAATCTAACACGAGGGGATGTTAAATAGGGATGCTCAAGGGATTAATAAGTGGCTAGCAGTCGGGAGCGTGGTGATTAACTGTTGCAGAAGAGAAATTAGAGATTAAGAAAATGATGCAACAGGTGTGGAAGATGATATGTGAAAGCAAGAGAGCAATAGCCCTGAAGTGGCCAGGGAAGGATTCTCTCCAGCTACCTTCTCTGAAGGGCTGAATAATAGACTGCCTGGCTGGAGTAGGATGCTCTCATAGCCTGCTTGGAGCAAATGTCAGCCTGTACTAAACAAGTGTCAGTCAGTGAAAGCATTTAGAGCTCCTAAACAGGCAAGTAATTTATTCAGAAGATTAACGCTTCCTTCTGTTGATTATATCCCTTCTATACTTATCCTTCTAGAAAGGTGGATGCCTGGTGTAGAATGAGGAAAGCTTGGTGGACGTATCTGAAAATCTGCTTGGGAAGCAATTGCAGAGAGCTGTAGCTGTTCATGGCCATCAGTCTGTCTTTGCAACCTAATAAAGTGAATTCAGCAGTGGGTTTACAGCTTATTTTGTGTTACAGCAATTCAAAGGAAGGTCTGCAGAATAAAAAGTCCTTTATACCATCGGACTTCTGCTGCTGCAGAGCAGAGACAGAACTTGACCTCCCTAAGAACAGGTGCTGTATATAGAGGCTAATGGACAAAGAATCTTGTAGTTCTTGCTGCCGCTGTTTAAACTCCTCTTTAGGTGCCTATTGCTACCTCTTACCCTGCATTTCAGTTGGTCTAAGCCTTCCCTAAACTGTCACGGAGAAGGACCTTTCATTGCACTAGGAAAGCTGTGCATCTACAGAGGAACCAAGATTTAAATAGGGGAATACAAACATTGCAGATCTAGTTGGGATGCATTTGAGCTTTGTCTTGGAAGGTTTGGTTAAGCAATATGTGAAGATATGTTGAGCTCAAAGAAGCTTCTTCAGGAAAGTTTTGAGACTAGGAGTGGATCCACTGGGTCACATCTAAAGAGGGAGAGGAAGTGCATGCAGGAATGAAAATCTGACCTATTCCAGGGAAATCGGCTGTTTCGGCACAGTTGTATTTTACAGAAGTTTTGGGAAGGTTGGGTTTGCCCTCCAGTGTGCAGAGAAAAAACAAGTCTCAACCTCAGTTCTTTTCATGCAACAGGATTATCATTCCCTGGCTTATTCCACAAATGCCAAAGCCAAGTGAGAAGAAGGTATATTGGACTGAAAGCCTTTGCATGACCCTTTGCCTGGAATGAAACTCTAAGAAGGTAAGAAAGTCATTACTTGCGCAGTTCTCAGCTGGCAACTTCACACACCAGTTTCAATTAAGGTATTGCCTTATGGCAGGGATACCATGAGCAGCATTACTGTATGGTTGTCATGCCTTTATCCCCCTCTCGATATCCTTCTGCTGCTCTTGCCCTTCTCGTACCTACACCCCAAAGCTTTTTACCCCAATTTATTGTATGGTTTAACAAGCCTGGTGTTTCTTGTTTAAAAGTGATTATTGTCTAGTAAGGTTGATGTTAATAGATGTGGGGTCCTTGAAGATGTTGTAGATCACAGTAAAGTAGACTTACATTTTGGGAACTCCTGCTGCATAGAATGCTAAGCAGCTGCCAGTTGTCTGAAGTGGGGTATGTAGCGTAGTTTAAGACTGTCCCATGGGCAGCCTTCGTTGAGTGTGGCCGGCTTTTGAAAGGCTCTGACTCCTACACATGACTGAAGTAACCTGCAGCAGCCGGTGGCTGGTGGGATCAGTTATAGGTCTGTCCCATGGCCACAAAGCTGCAGAGCTGGTCTTCTGCACAGCAAAGTTCTTCCTGCCCAGCCGGCTGTGCTGTGAGCTCCACAGCTGCCATTGGCTTCAGCAACATCGGACAAGCCCGAGCTCTGCCCCTAATTAATCTGCCGTGTGATCCTGGCCAGATCACTCCTCCCTCCACCTGCCTTCGCCTGCGTGCGGAGTAGGTCTGAAAATGGGTACTGTCTTTTGGGAAGTGTTCTGCATGGTGGAGGTATAGGTTGCCCTATGCAGTCATCTCTGGGTGAGTCTGGCTCTGGGTGAGACAGCCTGCCTCAAGGTGTTTCCCTGGTTATTTTCAAAGACAGGTTATTTTGTGTCACTTGCCTGTTTAATAACTTTTTGTCTTTAAACAAAAGTAGCAAATAGGTTTTGAAAGACTTATTATATGGTCTGAAAATACCATAGTAACCCTGCAAAGATAGGGAAACGAGCCTCAAGAAAGCTTCCTTCTAAGGAATCAAAGAAAGATACGAAGCTACTCTTGAATCCAGAAGAATTCTTAAATCCAAAGCAAATTAATTAACAACAGCTCCATGTGGGCAACCACATTTGCAGATGAAAAGTGTGTTTGATGCAGTCTTGCGAACCCTTTTTGGGTATGTTTCAGGCATCTTGGCAACCAGCATTCCAACATGCTGACATCCTGGACAGCATGAGCCAGGCCTTTCAGGGCTCCTTCTCATGAAACATCTCCATCTCTTAGCCCAGCACTTCCCAGTATTGAGCAATCGAAAAGACTCTGTATTTTGGTGTTTTTCACATGGCAACATTAGGGACAGGTTTTTGTGAAACAACCCGGTAATCTTGGTAAATCCAGTAGAGAAGTTAATTGAAATAGAGCAGCTTTTTATGAGGCTTAAAAAAAAAACCAAACAAACAACTAAAGTCCCCAAATCTTTCTTTTCATGTTTAGGTGAGGCTGGTTTTTCCTTTTTTTCATTATACACATTGTTCTGTTACTGGCTAAAACTTCCACACAATCTTACTTTATTTTTCCTGTACAGTATAAGCCCTTTCTGTAAAAAAAAAAAAAAAAGCTACTGAAATTGAGCAAGTCACCCATTTAAGGCTCAGTGTTTCAGAAACTAATATTTTAGTTTTAGTACAGCTGTTGAGAGCGCACTTCAGTGTGATGGGCTGCATACGTCACACTCGGATCCAAGTGTGAAATTAGTGTTCTGCTTTTAAATCCTGAAACGGCATCAAAGGTGATTGAGCAAGGTTTAATTAAAATTCTGATTACTTCTTTATATTTCAGTGATAGCAAAGCAGAACAAATCCCTGACTTTGCTCTTCTTTGGAATTACAACTGGTGAATAAATATTCCTATTCAGCGTGATGGCTGAGGGCAGTGTTTGGCCAGAGGGCTCAGTGGGTTTCCACAACAGATGCAAGCTGAAGAAGTATAAAATCAGTTTGAAGGATCCTTGCTGCTGTATTTGGACTGATCATATGATAACTTAAAAAATTAATTTTGTTTGGAGTATGGTATTTCATAGTGTACAATTCCTGATAGGAAGTTGATTCCCCCCCACCCCCATATTGGGAATTATTAGTGGCCAGGAGGTCTGGCCCCCAGTTTGTAAAAAGCTACTTTGACCCTGAATGTATTTCTATCTTGACACATCTATATCACCTGGAGGATGTGTTGCAAACTTAGATATCAACACAGACACCCCTAAAGATATTGTTCCTACAGCAGAGTTGGTCAAAAATAACAGTCCTATTTCTGAAAGAGTCTTTTTTGTATGGAAATAGAGTACTAACCCCTTTCCGTTACTTCTCTTTGAACCAGAGATGGTTTGTTTCACTCGAGACTATAATTTCTTTTATGCTCACTGCTTTGTGATGGTGAATGTTTTGATTTTTGACAGCTTTCCAATAGAAAATTGTTCCCTGAGAGTTTTTCTGGTCAGCATCACTGTACACAGGCGCAAACGTGGCCCTCCCTCTGGGGAAAGTGCTGTAAAAGGGAGAGGGTTTTGCTTTACTTACCGAGAGGCATTACTACAAAAAATGGAAGCCAGCAGAGAACGAAGCATCCCACAACTATTCCCAGGGTCTTGGCGGCTTTCTTTTCCCTGGAGAACTTGAGGAGGCGCACCGAAAAATGATGCTTGCTCTTGGGGTTGGATGCCGACCCGCTCGCTTCAGGAGCGTTTTTACGATGGATCCGTAGAGTTACTTCTTCGGAATGAGATCTCTCTGTCTTCAGACCAGAAGTCAGGCCTTTGTTTTCCCTTTTGGCCACTATGTACACTCGGCAATACATCACTAAGATAATAGTCAGGGGGAGGTAGAAGGAGCCTAGAGCGGAGAACAACACGTAGCCAGGCTCCTCGGTGATTTGACAGATGGTCTCATCTTCTGGTGCTGGTTCCTTCCAGCCGAAAAGAGGCCCGATCGATATCACCAGAGACAATGCCCAAACGCACAGTAACGCCAGGAGGCCTCTCTTCTCTGTCACTATACTTGGGTATCTCAGTGGGTAGCTCACCCCGATGTATCTGTCTATCGAGATGATACAAAGGCTCATAATGGAAGCAGTGCAGCAAAGGACATCAACAGCTGCCCAGATGTTGCAGAAGATTCTCCCAAAGACCCAGTAGCCCAAAATCTCCATAGTAGCTGAGAAGGGCAGGACAGTGGAAGTCAAGAGGAGGTCAGCTACAGCCAGGTTAATTATATAATAGTGGGTGACACTCTGAAGGTGTCTGTGGCAGGCTACAGAGAGGATAACCAGAATATTACCCAAAACCCCAAAAACAATCAGCCCCCCTAGAAGAACACCTAGTAAAATGGCCTTTGAAATGTTCACAGGCCCCACAGAGTGGGTGCAGTTGGAGCAGTCGGAGTTGTTTCCAGGGAGGAAAGCCATGGTGAGTGGCTGAAAATGTTCATGCGAGGCTGTTGCACTTTGCTCCCTTTTCAGGTAGAAAGAGTGACGAGATCAGTTGTCAGAAGGTTCTACAGGCAACATTTGCCTGGCTTTGCTGGGGAAAAGAGTTTTTAAGGATGTCTTAGAAGTGCAGCACCAGGAACAATGAGAAGGATCCAGAAACATATTAGAAAAGTCTACCTTTCTCCGTAAGTCTTTCCGTTATAGCACAGTAAATTTCCGAGTCAAATTTAACTCCTTTTGCATTTTTTCTGGGGGTGCAGAAGTGGGGCTACACAAAACAGAGGCTATTTATTCTACTTTCCAGGGTTGCATGATGTGAAATATTGGAACCGCAGGTTAAAATCATTTCTGCCTTTTGGGGAAGATTCAATATCTAAGTAACATAAATACTCCAAAGGGTCTCAAAGTTAGATTTCTCCCAAAAGGAAATCGCTGATGCTTTTAATTACCTTGTGTAAGTCCTGATTCTGTCTTACAACTGCCTTAGAAGAACCTGACAAGGTGGAGGCTGTTGCTGCTGTGTCTGCTCAGCAATGTCATTAGAGATACCTTCCGCTACCCATCTTCAGGGTCTGAAGTGTCAATCAAAGCTGCTCCATGCTGTGGAGCAGTTGTTGCTTGCGCTCCTGGACTGCCAATTAAAGTTCGTTTACTTCAGCTTCTGGCTTGCTCTGAAGGGGAGAGTGAAGTTTGCCGCGTCAGTGATGCACGCTGTTGTGCTTTTTGCAGATCATCAACCCCTGAAGGAGGCAGAGACACAAACAATATGATTCCCAGAAGCAATGTTCACTTAGTGCTATGGTTCCCATATAAGAATAGAGAGGGAGGCTATTTTAGGGAGCCTTCCGCGGGCTGGCTCCAGCCAGTGGAACCAACCTTTTTCAGCCCAGTATTGTTTAACAACAACTAACAGACCAACGTGGATTTTGTTGCCTGAATTTTCTCACCACGTTCCCAGCAGCAGCCCATTCTCCTTTAGGGATAGCAATCAATCCTAATTATCAGTTTACACGCAGGCACCGGCTCTAGGAGATACAGAAACCTGCGGGACACAATTCAGGACTACAAACTGTGAAGCAGATTTATAAGTCCAGAATTTAGTCTGATTTCTTTATTAAGTGACTCCTTTACCCACTGGACGGCTCATTAGTCCAGCTGAACTGCCCATTTTAGAAATCTATAGGGAAAAGTAATTCCTGCCGGGCAGAAGATGTTGCAAGGAACAAGTTTCCTACTGAGTGACACAACATTTCAGAGTATCTGGAAGCCAAGCTCAGTGTTAGCTGACTAAATATGGAGAAAAGGTACATCAGATGGAAAAGTGAGGATAAGCCTGGGAACTGAGGCACAGGGGACACGAAGGGGAAGGCTGCGAGGGTGGGCTGAAAAGCCTTTCACAGCACCTGGGTGTGGATGTAGTGTTCCCATCCAAAATATTGATCAGACATGTGAAAAACCACTATTAAGACTAGTCCTGTTAAATCCGAGATAAGGTAAGACTCTGTAACTGTCCTAATATTAGGTCTGTCAGACGGGTCCCTCAGATCACACTTTACGCAAACACCGAGCAGTAACAACTGTCACAGCTGAATCTCAGAACTGAATTTTCCTGCAGGCAAAGGCATTTAAAACTCTGAACTCCTGAAATTCCCAGCTCACAAGCAGGGAGGAGGGGGGAGGGGAGATGAAAAGGTATTACACTGTGGGAATTTGCCTTCCGTGCACTGAAACGAAATTGGATTTTTGTATTTTCTTTGCTGCAAGAGGGAACAAGTTGAAGAATAATTCCAAGAAAGAAAAGGACAGAATTTACTAAGCACATCAATGAAGAATGACTGTAGCATTGAACATCTCTAACCATTATAACTGTGGTCGTTATAGGGTTGATGGTAGACTAGAAAATTAAGAAATTATGAAACTCTATTTTTTTTTTTAAGCACATGAAACAAAACTTCTCAGTAAGTCAAGGAGATGCAGCAGAAAGGACTGACAGAGATTCATGCTCCAAACCAACCAGAAAATACTCAACCTGTGGAGAGAGATGGTTTGGGGAAGGGCATGTACTAGACCCTTGTGCCTGCCCAATCCACACTCACCTCTCTAGTCTCTAGAAAGCAGCACAGCTTCTCTGAGCATCTGGAAAGGAGAATCACAGCACAGCAGGCTCCTCTCTTCATGCAGGGATGGGACTCCACGCCTACAAATCCATTGCTTTTCTCCCTTTATTGCCCCCGTAGTATTCTGACAGCTCCCAGTTGCCCTGATTCCCCGGATGCCAATGCTTGTGAGGGGCTTGACTCCAGCATCCCTCAAGGGATGATCCCTCCCCAGTTGCAGTGCTCAGCTCCACACTGTCAAGGAGCAGCAGTAACTTTACTGCTGTGCTGATGTAGCAGGCAGTACCCTTGCCATTACCGTAATCCCCTGCCATTCCCGTATTGCTCAGAAAGAAAGAGCACTTAATCTGATGACAAGTGGTGTTTTAAATTCCGCTTTTCCATGCGAGCTACCGGTTCCTGCAGAGATCAGAAAGCCGGCTAACAAGCTCCTGTTTATAGGCTAACAAGTAATTCTTGTGATACAAAAAAGAATTGTCTGCCAGGCAAACTGAATGTGAAGAAAATAACAAGGAAACACAGGTACAGTGACCATGTAATCTGCATGGTGGGACAAAGGGTGGGGTAGGTAGCACAGCTAACCTGGAGATGGGGCTTTAAGTATGAAATGCCTTGAGCAGAATGTTGAGGTGAGGCTGATTTTTTCACATTATTCTTTTAACTGCCTTTTTTTAAAAAAAAAAAAGTGCCCCAAGTCACTGATGATGAACAGATTAATAGAAAACTGGGGTCCTGAAGTGAAAGGAAGGGGGGAGCAGAACACAGATTGGCATTTTACAGCCAAGGGAAAGCAATTCCTATAGCCCCAGGGAAGCAGAGGAACCATGTGCCTACTTTTGCAGGACAGACTCCTCCTCCTCCTCCTCCTCAGCAGTAACTCTGAGAGGGAAAGTTTGATTCATGTGTTTCCTGAACACAAGCAAACTTAAAAGTGAGGCTCAGATTCCCCCAGGAGAGCACTGAAGGCAGAGCTGGGTTTGTCAGTAGCCCTGATCACTGTTCCAACACCTTTGCTCTCTCTGCTTTCTTCTTGGATAGATATTGCTACTTGAAGGAAAAATATGAGAGCAGCAACATAAAAGGAATGTGCAATTTGCACAAATTAGGCAAAGAGTTTGGGAAAGCGTAGTCATCCTTACCTTATGACAGTTCCAGCAACTGTATCATTTGCAGTCTGTCTTCTAGAACAAAAGAACCTGTGAGAGGAAATCACAAGGCAGGGGGAGGGGAGGTGAGAATTCAAATTAACTTTGAGATCCTTGCAAACCGCAAAAATGTAAGGTGATTTGTAAATGCTCAGCTTCCATTTCTCCACGGCTTTCTCGGCACCGGTGCTATTTGCTCTATGGATGTAAGACTTCTTTCTGAAGGCTGCTGAGAGATCTTGAGCTAACCTGAGCCCCTGCACGGACCAGTGTCAGGCTGTACGGCGGGCGTCCCCCAGGTAACAAAGGATGTTGGGAGAGAGTGAAGTCTAAAGGAATCAAGGAAAGCTTGAGTTACTCAAGACCCTTAAAGACCGTGATTCAGCAGACCTATTTTAGATGCCCATCTGAGGACGAGGCAACTTTATTTTACTCGATCAATTGGAAAATGATTCTAAATGACTCGGGGGAGGGAAGAGAGATGAACCCAGTGGAGGGTTTTGTTTCTACCTGCTCCATGCTGGTGGCTTGTTCCAAGCTCTTAAATGCACAATGGAAATAAATTTATGTTCATAGCTTTAGTCATTAACACTGTACTCAAAGTATCAGCTCATCTATGAGTAATACCCTTGTTAGAGGACGTCTTTCTGGAGTGGAGGGAAGCAGAAGGAAGTGCCAGACAGTAGGTCTTTTTCCTAAAATCCTCAGAGAAAAAGTAATGCATCGCAGCAAAGAACTATGCCCAGAGACCACTAACAGCCCAAGGTCAGAAGGGGCACTGAGCAAGGTACTGCTGGTCTATGTTATCAGGTGAAGATGGACAGGGCAGGATTACTGCCACCTCTAAGGTTTATGAAGCAATCTTTGTATGTAGATTCGGCAAGGCATAGGCTGGTGTTACACATGTCCATTTTAAAATCTTTGGAGTAATTGGAAAGAGTTCAGGAGAAAGCATGAGAACGATAAAAGTCTAGAGAACATGACCTATGAGGCTGGGAGAGGGGGAGCTGTTTAATCTCAAACTTTACATCCCTGAAGACAGGTGAAAGACTGCCTGTACAGGTTATGAATATCCAGCACTGGGAGCTTTTAGGAACAGATTAGGTAAAGACCTGTCACAGTTTTTTACTTAGCTTTCATTTCCTACTGAGAGGATTAAATGTCCTGTAGGGTCCCAGCCAACGTGGTTTTTCTACAGCTAAGACCTGCAGAGAAAGGCAGGTCTCCCAGTTCTGGCAGGGGAAGGAACAAGAGTCCTGGATGTGGTCCTTGTTTCTCCTGCAACCTTCTTTGGTGAGCTTTGACGAGTCTATTTCTAAGCATATCTTCCCTATCTGTAAAGCAGAGGAAAGAATGCTTTTTTCTCCCTTCTCTTGTTTGCTTGGACTGTAATCCTGCTGGAGTAGGGGTTGTATCTGCTCTGTCTAGGCAGCACTCAACACAAACAAGAGCCTATGCTTTCTATGAGTAAATTTTACTCGTTAATACAAGAGGGTCCCCAAGGGAGGGCTCCAGGCAATGCTCAGCCATTTCTAAGCCTCTGGCCCTTTGTTATTTGCTAGCTCTGTTAAAATCAGAAGCTTAAATCCTGGCTTTTGGCCAGCATTGTCTTTTCATTACAAGTGTGTCATACAAAGGCCCAGCATCCCATTGCTTGTGTGTCCGATACCATTTCATAAAGTGCCATCGTTAATCTGCTTCGCTCGGTGCCAGACCATGCAGGCAGCCTGTGTCTGGGACCAGGAGTGGGATAACTTCTCCAAGGTGCTCTAGGCTTTGCCATGATTAGTTATTCACCTCTTCAGAAAGTAGTGGAAAAAATATTGCTTGGAGAAATCATGACTCAGGGTTTAGTAAGGGCTTAGCCTGTGCTTGGGTAAGGAAGAACTCCACCACCACCACAGGCAAGTGATATTGAATGTTGTCTATTAAACTTGAAGCTGGAAGCATACTCATTCCTTTGCCTTTTAAAACTTCGACAGCCTGAAGCTTATAGCACAGCTGTGTTGAAGATAAATTACAATCTTCTGAATATTTAAAAATAGAAAAAGAGGAAAAAACCAACCCAGCATAGCTGCTGTTGGCTGCAGCTGCTCATAGATTGAAGATAATCAGTTTGCATTGAGAATAGGGACCTTGGAGGATACCGCTACGTGTGGTCTGAGACCTGGACGACAGCAGCATGTATTCAGTACTGATTATTTACTTATCCTGAACAGCCTCATTTGCAAGTAGAACAATGTTTAAATCTAGGGGTGACGTTAATGGAAAGATCTATATGTACTAGATAAATGAAGTAAAGAGAAAAACGATACAAGTCATTTGGAGAAGTCAAAGTGAGCATTCAAACTGTGGGTTAAAAAAGTGTTGGGGAAAAAAGGGCCGAAGTTATCAAACAAGATAGCTCTGCCTGCTGAATTCATACTCCAATAATGAGATGTCCAAGTATTAGAAGTGTCCAAAATTTTCTATCTCGGTTCATAGGGACTTGTTCACCATGTTCCTAAACCACTTAAGCATAGGTTAATGCTGGGTAAACAAGATCCATGCTTTTGCATAAATCAAGACAGCTTCATTAAAGCTAAGGGGACTTTCTTAATTCAGAACAGATGAAGATTTGGACCACTGGGTTTTGTGTACAGCTGCAGGTCTGCCTAATTGCATAGAGAAGCTGTTAGAATGCTTATTTTTATGTAACTCGTGAAGAATTTCCTGGTTTGATTTATTACCTGGATGATCTGATAAAGTCTAACCACATACAGAGGACAGGGCTATTTTGTAGCCTCAGGAAGATTGATTTTTACCTACTGCTGAAACAAATCTGCCCAGAGATGAGTGCCTACTTCAGTTTTCATCTCTCCTGCTTCATTCTTTTTTGCCTCCTGTGTTTAGCTGGGTCCTTTCCCATGATGTTACTGCTGCCTCCCTCTAGTATGAGTTTATGCCACTTTTCTCTGCTTTAGCTTGATGTTAATCTTCAATATGTAAATCAGTTTGGGGGAAGTGAAGGTGTGTCTAAATCATACCTATCTTGGACTGTCTTGGGTAAATCCTTCAGGTTTTTATCTGCTGCCTGCCCACATGTGAGAAGCAATGAGATCCAATGCACTGAAACACCTGCCTTCATGCTACTAACTTGATTTTCTCGCTGAAGCATCTCCCTTCATCTCCCTTTCTCCTTCCAACTTTTGTCTGGCAAGGCCAGGGCTCCAACTACGCATCCAGTGTGGCACATCCAGCTCTTCGTACAACAGTCCTGATTGCGATCTGTATAACATCACCGTGACAGAAATAAAACCAGTGTGCTGCTTTATCTTCCCCAGATCTGAGCTAGATTTAGGTCTGGTCTTGTGCCTCAGCATTTGCTACAGGCCTGCAAGCTTTCTTTTCCATCCAAAGCACACAGTACAGCAAATTCCTTCACTGCTTTAGAGAAGTGTGACTCTGAAAAATCCTGGGGAAGAAATTCTGTCTTTATTCTGTCTTTATTCAGATATCTTCTCTTATTCCAGCGGGGTCGGAAGTCTCTGTGAGCTTTATTTGTCCCCTTGTGTTGGCTGATTGTCCAAGCTTAGGGCATCTTGCATGGCCATGCTGGATTTCTCTTGCCATGTGACTCTGTACATAATTCTGTCATCTCTGCTAAGCCTCCACCTCCTTCTGTGCTCGAGCAGCAGCTTTTGTCCAAGTAATCTAAGCAGCTCGGAGCATAACAATAAGTTACATTTGATATATGGAGCCTCTCATCTACGAGGAGCCTGCAGTACTTGGGGACTGTAAATGCAAAGCTCGTGTCACCCACTGCCATCTCCAGGCAGCAATTGCTTGCTGGCAAGGTTAGAGAAAATTATTTAGGGGAAGGATGGGGAAGGATATATGATGCCAGTGATGTATCAGTCTTTTCACAGGCATGTATTTACCTGTTGTTTGCTGACACCGCATCTTGCCTGCGATCCCCTCAAAATGGAAGGGCCCCAAGCCGATGACAGCAGGAGTCAGCAGCTTTAAAAGCAATGTGGCAACAGTGAGTGCTTTTGGCAGCGTGCTACAGGGAGCAGCTTTCTGGTGGCAGCACCAGCATGGGCAGAGATTAGATCCAAAACTCCCTGAAGTCAAAGTCAATAGCTGGAGCCCCAGAAGCTTGTCTGCTGAGGTTACCGGGCCCTTTCTCTTAGGGATAGAAACTGGCATGTCAAAATAAATCAGTGCTCTGCCTAATTTAGGAGCCTGTCATATAGTGGTTGGCACAGAATGTTCCAGAGGAAGAGACATTTGTAGTGCAAGTGCACAAATCTGACGTTGATTGTCTGATCATCTGTATGTCTAAGCAAGATCACTGTAGCCACTACTTGAACCTTTTCCAAGCCAACCTGTTGCCCTGCCAGCCTACCTCCTCAGCTGATGATTTTGGCCAGACAGCTGGTGGCTTTGTCATCTTTTGCCTGGGCTAAACTCAGTCCCTTCTCCTGATGCACCTGTTGGCTCCTTTGCCCATCTGCTGTGTTATGTCTTAAGCAACATGGCTTTGGAGCTGCCTTTTAGTTCAGGCCCGAACAGAACAGAGCATGCTGTGTTCCTAATTAAGATACCGAGGTATTGCTATAATGCCAACAACAAAAAAGCTGTGCTTTATTTTTTCTTCTCCTCATGGGTCTTTCTCTTAACTCCTTTTGTGATTTGAGGTTCTTAACAGCTTCCATGCTCTAGTGCTACAACAAAAATCACTGCCCATTACTTTTTTATTTCCATTAATTGCCTCAAATTCATTCTCTCTGTAGAAATGCTTACAGTTTGTATCTCGATGGCATGCTGGTAGACATAGGTGTTTGGGAGATAGTGGACAGATTTTTATTCCCTTCAAGCAACAAGCTGTAGCTTTCTTCCTAAGTACGTGAGCATTTTAGTAATACGTTCTTTCTCTTGTCTCATTCTTTTTCTGGCTCTCTAATTGTTATTACTAAAATACACACACCAATAATTCCCTTCCTCTGAGCCAGGCTCTTACAACTGCATAACACAATTACCACAAATTAACATCTCACGAAAAACAAAGCAACAACACAAAGCCTGAAAACCCATACAAACCCTCCCAACTGCCTGACATTTTAAAACTCAACTTAAAACACCAACAGGCAGGAATGGTAATTAGATTTGCAAAGCAAAAGGTTTCTTCTATGCTCAGAGTCTGTCCCTGGAAGACTCTTATGTGAAGTAGAAATGTCTTTCCTATTCTGTGGCCGAAGCCTGTAGGGGAAGGAAAGATGCGATGTGCTATTTATCACCCTCCAGGCCCCTGGAGATGAGGCAGGTGAGGAACGAGGCCTTGGAGTAACTTTGAGGGCAGCTGTGGACAGCTGTGATGGCGGAGCGTCAGCTTGTAGATGACTGCCCCTGCTCACTGGGAGCATCCTGAATCCCCTTCCACGAATCTGCAACCCTCCTGACAGCAAAGCACGGAGACCGTTTCTGTGCCTTGGACCCTTTCAAAGAGGAAACTGTCAAAATATTTACACTACGAAGGAGCATCCTAGTGTCCAGAAGAAGAAAAGAAACCATTTCCTATTAGACTTCCCCCACTTCTCCAAAAGTGAGTTCAAGTCAAACCTCTTGTGCCCAAAGCTGCCAGCAAAAATTCTGTGCCTTAACATTGGAGAGAGCAAAAAACCCCCGACACAGACGTGGCTGAACTCTTGATCAAACCCACTGGGTGTTAAAATGCTGGTGGGTCAACAATGGGGGGGAAGGGGAGAAAAAAAAACCATCAATGAAAATATTTATATTCTTAAAATGCTTTTTTCCTATGACTCAAAGTTCATTTTTAATGTAGGAGGATAATGGTAAAATTGCCTTAAGCTCATTTAGCACAAATTTGAGCTTTTAGTGAGACTTTCTAGACGATAGATGATTGGCAATCATGTAACAAAATAGGAATTCAAATGCGTGATTTGCAAGGTTATCTATGTCTGGTTTTAGCATCATATAGATTAGAAAGTGAGTTAGAGAGGGGACAAATTATCGAATTAGTCTTAGAAGCTCTTTAATGTTCATGCAAGGAATAGTCTCGCATGTAGAAGGTGACAGAGCAGGAATTAAAGAACTTGCTCCGAATTTGTTACATGCTGTTTGAGCCTCCTGGAGTACCTGTTTGTAAAGCTGGCTATGGCAAAAGTTCCCCAACTATTTTTTCCATTCTAATGAATTGTAGTTCAAAAGAGCAGGGACCTATTTCTGGCATCTTTGCCGCAGCAGAAATTAGTAAATAACTGAAATGGGAAATGACAAAGTATTTGACTGAAAGCAGAATAAAAAGAAACGGGTTGTTTATTTCACTGTAAAGCCATTTGACAGAGGAGAAATGATGTGCTGTGCTGTTCATTGTTCTCCAGACCCAAGTATAACTGCAAGCAGCGGGTTTTCCAAGAAACTAAGAATGCAACTGTGAGAAAATACGCATTTTTCTCGCTGATGTTTTCCAGGGAATAATCTGGCGACATATTAAATACCGATTAAGAATGTGAAAGGAATCAGAGACTATTCCACTTGCATGGATAGATTATTATCTAGAGGTATGGAATGTTTTGTGGTCGGGGCAGTAAAACGGGATTCTGATTTGCTTTGTGTGCTTGTCCCTACTGGTGTCATGTAAATGATGTGGAAGGAGCCGCGCTGCTCCCGCAGTGATGCCGTATAATCGCATTCAGATGCCTGGCAATGGCGAGTCAGCCTTAGGAATTGTCTCCTGGGTTCTGTTCTTAGTTCTCCAGCTGACACTTATGTTGCCTGCGTTTTGAGATAGTAAAAATTTATTGTTACTGAAAACACTGTTTCTTAGTGTTACATGGTTGTTATTGCCTAATAAATGCCATCTTATTTCAGAGGCATAAGATGCTAGCAATTCCCTTGCTATATTTTACCCTCTCCCCATGGCGTATTATATTTCTCAGTCTTTAGCTTTTTTTTTTTTAATGGTTTCTGAGTTTTAGCGCAGAGTGTGAAACTGGGTTGGGCCTGCGGCAAAGTGATTTGTGGGGGTGTTCTGTGGTCCTTCCTGAGCTGACACGTGGTGGTTAGTGATTGCACAGGGCTGGACTTTGACTTAGGGAACTGCGCTTGATCGCTCTTGGAAAGATGGCCAATATATCAAGTGTCTTTATATCTGTTCAACTTGAATTGGTTCTCCCTAGTGAGCAATGTAAACCAGGAAAACTGCTACAAAGGCAGACGTCTTCCTAGTCATACCTATATGTTAGAAAATCCTTGTTCCCTACAGCTTCAAAACTCAAGCGTGCGAAGGTGTGAATTCCTTGGGCTGCTCCCTTATCTTGGAACTGGGCCCCAGTGGACATGCACAGGTTTTCCCAGGCTGGCTGGTGTCAGAGTGCCAGTGCACGCTGCTTTTTGGCAGGAAGATGGGGCGCGATGTTCTTCGTGTACCAAAGAATGGGCCCAAACCAAAACCATTTTCTCCTCCAACTTTTTCCACGTACAAACAACACACAGAATTCCTGTGACTATGTGTCAGAGAAACTAGTCTCGAGTGCTGGATTTCACAATGAAACTTTCTCCTAAACTTTCCACAGCATGGAGAGGAGGAGGAATTAGTCGCATCGCTTAATTTTCATGTGTCTAACGCTGTTTCTAGGCAATAGGGTGCAAGTCTGAGGTACCTAGAGTAGGAGGCTAACAGCTGGCGAATTTAAGGTCTTGTCTCATAGACTGGAAAATCCCGTGCAAAGAATAACGATGCAGGAGAGATTTGAGTTTAGAAAGTGTGTGGTTTTGTGAGTGTGTGTAGGGAGTGCTGCTCCTTTTGCTGGTGGTTTAGCAGACTCTGAGAGGGGGAAAAAGTCTCTCGTGTCTAATACCTAATACTTGGGCTGGTTTCCTCGGGAGAATAATAATAATACTAGAGTTCCCAGTGTCTGGGGGCATGCTGTTGCTGAACCTTATATTCACAGTGCTCCAACATGCTGGGGCTCAAACAGTGACTCATTTTAGCAAAGATATGAAGGTGAGAAAGGAGGAGCAGTTAAAGGAAAAAAGAAATCTGTTCATTAATTTAGTGGATCAGGTAAAGAATCAGGAATCTCTCACTGAATGCTTTTCTGTAGATGAACTTCCTTACAAAACCGATACTCGTGATAATAAAAGAAGACCGTGCTGATTTCCCAGTGTTAACACTAACCAAGCAGTATTACCTTGGAATACATGAAAAAAAGTTAAATAATCTACCTCTCAGAGGCTGAAACAATGCTCCTCTGCTCATATCAGCTGAGGTTGATTGCTTCCTGCAGGGGGTTCTTATTCTACCACAGTAAAAATGCACCTTAAAAATTAGTGGTGAAAGTTACATTTTCTTTTAAATAAAAAGAGCTATATAGCTGGATTTGCCTCCTTTTGTTCAGCGTGATGTGGGAGACTGTCTTAGTGAACTGAACTGTAAATGTTTTGGTGCTGGAGAAACCAGAAATGAAGTGTTGTTCCTTGCAATTTTTTCTCCCACTCTCTACAGCACACCAGAACACAAAGCTCTCAAGTCATCAGAATTGACCAGAACTGCAGCAATTCTCTCAAATTGAGTGTCTGGAGTGATGCAGAGTCTTAAAAAAAAAAAGAGGAAAAAAAAGAAAAATTGAGTACTAGGCAGCAAATACAGGTTTTTTTGCCGGATGCCAGTTCCAAACCTGCAGGAAAGGTATTTTAAGGCACTGCATAGAGAAGCAGGAAGCCCTTAAGAAAGGAATCAGTCAATGAACTGGGAAGATGTGCAGCATCCATATGTTACATCAAGGGAAATTCAGCCAGAAAGTCTCTCGCTAGAGCAAGTCAACACTTCAGTGAGTCGGTATCAGAGAAACCTCGCTAACTTCTTGGCCATTTGTGCAGTGACCTCTCTCGCAGGAGGAAAGCTATCGACTACCTGTGCTAACTTCCAGCAGTTCCTTTTGTCCAAAAAGTACGTTCTGAATTATTGAAGGCTTTGTGTTGGGAGCTGGCCATTGCTAAGGGATAGCAGAAGAAGCAGGAATTCCCTCCTTTAAAGACTTCAAATGGACCTGTGCGCATATGTAATCCCCTTCCTGACCTCTGTCCAAACATATTCTTATTAGATCCAAGTGGGGGAGGATAAATCCATTTTGCTAGAGCCACCGAACTTTCCTATATCATTTTCATCCCATGTTAGAACAGAAGCAAATTCTTTCTTCAGAAAAGAATGACACAGTTCGTCTACTTGAGGATTACAAAACATGAGTGTTTTCATGCAGGTCTCTCCTTGCTCTTCTTTAATGCAGGTCTACCGGCTTGCTCGGAAACAGTGAACAACTAAACTCCAGACAAAAGCTTCTGCTTGACAAAACCTGTTAAAACCAGCACATCACTGCAAGAGAACTCACTTGCAAAACTTCATTGAGCTGAAAAGGTTCTATCAGCTGTAAGTCACACTCCCCTGGTTTCATGCTCCTTTTGTGCGTTACTGCTGCACAGTGGATTGCATAAACTCAGAAGCTAATTCTAAGCAGATGGACCTGATTTTAGTTGCTTTTTTTATTTGCCAGCCCCTCCATTTCTGTGCCAGCAAGAAATCCAGCCACAGTGGGAAAGGTTCTCCTTTTACTTCTATACAAGGCAAACCAAAGTGCTTCTGCTGTAGCATTTACTTCTTGGCCCCCGCAAGCTAAACGCATGCTTTCAACCAACAGCCACGGCGTTCGCTTTGGGTCAGCGTTCAAAGGGTTCCCAAGTTCTTATGCCTTCTCTCATTAAGCAAACTGTGGATTCATATTTTCGTGCTGTAAAACTTTTCCTGTTTACTGGTGCTCAATATCCCTGTGGTACTGAGTTCTTAAGGGCAGCCCAGTCTGTACTGGTCATCTGGGAAGTACCTACAGCACTGAGCTGTGAGGTTAAAGTACAGACAGCAGCAGAGATCCAAATATTTGTGCTGAAAAGGATGGTTTTTTCTATGGAAATTGCCAAGTTTGAGACATTAAAATAACAACGCTAGCAAAATCAAGAGAACGTAATTTAAAAATGCATGAAAAGCAGGTTGTTCAAACTACTTGGCTGCAGAATTTAAAATACTGAAGAAGTTAATATGGTAGAACAAAAATGCAACCTTGTGGTATAATAAAGGAAATGTTTCAGCTTAGACCAGGTGGTTATTTTCTTCCATGATTGATTCCCACAAACTCTTGAAATTTGGGCTTTTTAGCTGCCTGGCTCTGGGATTTGAGCACACTCTGTGGGACATGAGATGTGCGGGTTTCACATGATAAGGCAAGATCAAATGCCTCCTACTGTTCTTTCTATCCAAGCTAGGAGGGGGTACCTACACTTGCTACCAAAGCACTGCATCCTTGATAGCACCCCTTTTCTCTTTGCTCCTTGAGATTTCTATAACAGATTGTACTGAGGGCATGTCTGCTGTGTCGTTGTTTTAATTATTTTAATTTTCTAACTGCAGTATGAACATAGAAATCAGATCCTTTAGCCCAGCAAAGTACGCCCTGTTCTTTGATCTGCGACCTTTCATTTGTGCTCTAGCACCAGGACAGGAGTTAACTTCATCTCATCCTCACTGACCATTCACTGCTCACATATTCATACCCAGATATTCTGGATGATTCATTGTTCTCCTTTGCAGAAATGGCAGGCTATCTGGAATAAAAGCCACTGGTTTATAAGCAGGGGCCCAATCTGAAGGGTTAAAAGACAGAGGGAATTGATGCTGCAATACATAACCATCCATAGCTGCCTTAATTCTAGCTCACGTTTTGAAAGAGTAGAAGTCACACCCATCGTTCAGTGATCCAGTGCCTTAGAGGAAAGTAAAATATGTCATCAAAGCACCGGAGGCAGCTCCAACTGCCATATTAGAGAGCCTCCTAAATATTAAGCAAAACAGCCCCTGTCAAATAGGAAAGTTGTGTTGTTTTCTTGGGGGGGGAACCGGAGACAGAGATTGAATGATGTCTTCTGGGAGCATTGAATCGATTCCAGACATCCCAAATAACCTGCTCCATCCTCGTGGCTTTTTCTTTCTTGTTGGTGCCACATGTCTGAAGCCACGTATAAAACTACCGCTGCTTTGGGTTCTCAGCAAGAATTAGAGCAGCTGGTCCGTGCAGATGAATGACCCTGTCACAGTCAAATGTAGTGCCTTTAAATTCAGTGCTGAGGAACGTTGGCAAGGTACAAGGGACACTTGCTGCTAGACTTATTCTTTGGATATGTACTTGTATTTATTTCTGCCTGTATGCTATAACATATTTCACAAGCATGGCTTTTATTAGACATCAAGATAAAAAATAGTGTAACGTTATAGGAAGATGATGGTTTAGGCACAGGGCTGAGGATGGGGAGAGCCGAGCTCTCTATTTTGAGTAAGGTCTCTACTTTGGTTGTAAAATGGAGATAAAATCATCTTTCTTTAGGGCTATTCCTAAGCTGGACTCTAAGTGGCATTATTATCGTAACAAAGCAGACAATATAATGCACATGACTACTTTATTTTTATTTATATCATCCATCTTGTTATTGGCTTCTTCATCCCCATGTCCCAGCAGCTGCTTTTCTAGCCCTCCTGCCGCAAAGCAGCAGTTGCCGCCCGGACGCGAAGGTCCGCGCTCACGCGGCGAGCTGCGCCGCTTCCACGAGCATTCGCTCGCTCAGGCTGAGGGCTTGAAGCCGCTTACGGTGCCGAGAGCAGGAGCGAGGAGCAAAGTCACTGTAATGCTGAAATCTCTGTATTTTTAGCAAGCTGACTTGTTATATGTGAAGTGCTGTATCGGGACTCTCTTTGCTTTAAACTACGTTATTCTTTTGCATTTAGCTGGCAGGCCGTCCCAGGGCTTTAACGTTAAAACGCCGGTCGTTTGTGGTTAGCTAAAATTTCACTGGAACTCCGTTAAGAAAAGAACAAGATGGAGAAGGAGAAATAATTAAAATATTTTGAATGTGTTAAGGAGCAGGGGATGTGGAATACCCGTAGCTCTTCCAGGCTTCAGGTTCCACTTCAGTTTTTATTATTAGGTACAAATAAGTCTGTCTTGAAAAAATTTATTAGAGCTCCTGGTGGTTCCTAGGTTCTCCTGTAAGGTGTTTTTGTGACCAGATGACTGTAGCGCCTGGCTGTGGGCTGCAGGGAGATGCCTGACTTTGCAGGCGCTCCCGACTGCCTGCAAACCATCAAACACCCGCTGGAAATGGCAGCCTGAAATTGCTACCTAAGGAAAACCAGCCCTTTTGGCCAAAGAGCAATCCTGATGGCTACATCATCAAAAGGATTACAGCTGCTGGTTAGTTCACAAAAAGCACAGATGGAGAACACCAACACCATCTCCCAGCTCTGCAGCATTATTCCCTCCGGTTTATTCTCTCTTTCTGATGTTTGCAAAGCATCTCAAGAGGCAGGGGTTCAGTGACTCCCAGTGGGAGCCAATCTCACGATCTAAAATAGGACATTTCTCTTGATTCTTGACTAGGATGTTAACCATCCTGGGTACGTAGCCTGCCACAACAAGGTAACGCATTTGACTACGAATCTCCTTCGGAAGCCTGCCTCTTTTTGTGGTGATCCAGAAGACTGCGTTTCATCTGTAGCCATATTCCTTGCCTGCTTTGAAACAGTGTTTGGATATTACGGTAAATATCTCTTTAGGTGAAAAACAATCTAAGCGGGGAGCTAAGCAAAATTATTAACGCTCTGCAGCCAAGCAGAGCTGGATCCATTCATTTACTTTGAATTCCTCTGGTTTTGTAATGCAGGTTTCGCTGTAGGAAATGGATTAAACGATGTCCATGAGGCATATAAGAGAGAAAAGTAATGCATCTATTTTCCATTTTCGTAAATCTATTGCTACTTTAAAGATGCTCTCAGGGCACTGGGGTACTTGGGAATTATGGTTTTGCTGGTTAGCAGCCAGACACAGCTGTAGACTCAGATCAGCCTGGCTTACCAGAAAAGCGGTGGTTTATGGTTGTCCCAATTTTCTGTTTTGCATTCAAAGATATTTCCTGACATTGACTCATCTGACTCAGAGCCTGCCCATGACTCAAAGCAGCAAGGTCAGGAAAGCACATGATCAAGATGCTTATCAAGACCTCCTGCTTGGGCTGAATCTGGCCAGAAACCCCATAAAGCAAGCAGTGAGATTGCTCATGAAATAAGGGTAATTTCTACTAGCTTGGGACTGGCTCACGCATTCTGTGATTTACATCTTCAAGTCCAAATGGGGTTCTACTGACCGGCATGGGGAGAGTGGATAGTCAAAGCAAAATGCAGTCAACTGTAGTTATCTAATTTTAGACCTAAGGGAAAATAACTGGTTCCAGAGTTTATCAAGTTACTGGCCTGACTCCGATTTATCCTGAGGGCTCCCACCTTGGATGGAGCAGGGGGCGGTTCAGTTTTTATTAGTGTGGGACAGTGAGAAAGGATAGTAGGGCAGAGGGTCAGGAAGGACCATTTAGTTGGAAACTGGAAGAGTTTTGAAAAAGCCTGTGGCTTAATGCTGGGTGAATTCAATTTTTCTGAGTATTCATCAAAAGCAAACCTCATTGCCATGCAGCACCAATGCTCACAAATCCCATGCTTACGCGAGCAGACTTGTATCTGATTGCTGACCAGCTCTGCCTCCAGCCAGATCCTTCCAGCCTACCTTGAGGCAAGGGCGAGAGCCTTTCTTTTGTGAGCAGTATAAAAAACCAGACAGCCCTGAAAATCCGGGGGGGAGAGGATCAGGCTTGATCGCAAAGAAAGGCGCAATTTACAAAAAACAACTATGGATTTCTGAAGTAACATTACTCATCGCTTGCTTGTTTCTCTGGTTCAAATTAATCTTTCTAGAAGTTGCAGTTAAGGGGAACAGAGTTGTGAAAACAAACCTTTTCTGCCTGCAGTACAATTTGTAGCAAATTTATATAGTAAGTACATTATATCTAGGGAGCCTTCCTTTAGTTAATTTGTTGGCAAAGTACACAAACGCAGCTTCAGCAATATTGGAATTTTGTTCTCTGTAAAATACCTTGGCTAGTGTATCATCCTGCTACTCAGTAAAACCTTCCTGCCATCCTCCAAAATATTAGAAGTAAAAGGATATTGGACTGTGCTGCTAGAGTGGGGTCCAACAAAATGCTTCAAACCTGAGTAATATTCATCTGAGCTCTCAAAGGAAGGTCTGGCTGGGTCGTGTCTTGGATCTTTCAGTCTTCCTGGGATTGACTTGACCTTCCCTTGCCACCTTGGTGCTCCGATGCGCACATCACGTGCGCACAGTGCTCTACTGTTGGCTGTAGACCCAGATCTAGGGGAGGCGTTACTGTGAGGCTAACGAAACCGTTCTACACAGTTTTCCCAGGGGAAGAAAAACCTTCCTTTCTGAGCTCCAGGTTTGGGAAATGGTCATTCAATGACAGAAAGCCCGAGCTCTCAAAATAACGAAACCATGCTACGTTAGCGTGAATTGTCAATATTTTTAAGAGGAGGACAGGAAAGAGGCGCTGAATTATTTATGTGGATGGAGAATGGATAAAAATACCTTGACAAGGGGGAAAGTGTTTTATTTTGTGTAATGTATGTCAATATGCATATGACATCAGAAATCTTGAAGTACATACTTGAAGTTTCCATGAATCTTGCTATTATATCTTCCCTGATCCACTTAAATAGACAGGACAGGGTACTTGGAAGATGGAGTACAGGCAGAGGAGAGGACAACACCCACTAAATTTCTCCGTTACTGATTTTCCCCATGCTCTGAGATGCATTAACTGATCAACTAGGCCTTGACTCAGAAAAGGACTTGAATTGATGTTGATGGAAAACAAAACCAGTAATTTTTGTATTTTCCTCAATACCTGGATTTCAGGATTGGGCATCCTTGAAAGGGGCAGGGGTTAGGAACCTGCTCCCGTGTAATTAAGTTGCAAAACGTCACTTTTTTCAGGACTGAAGGGACATTTCTTTCTAATCATCTTGTGGTAAGCTGCAGTAAGATCCTCTATAGCCCATTCCTGCTCTCTGCATCCCTCCCTTCCCTATTCTGTTGTGATCTGATTCTGGATTCCTATTTGCTGGTGGTGTCTGTCTTTGCATCCTAATTGTTATGCTGCCAAACAAGCATGTTAATTAATGCTCTTCACTGTTCTACCCCTGTGTGCCTGGCAGGTTTCCACAGATACTTTTAGCCTGGTCTCCCTTTTTTCTTTAGCCCATTGCATAGCTAAGTAAAAAATGGGGATTTGAGATAAAGAACAAATTCTGTGGTGCACATAATTATAATGACGGTAGCTTTTTCTTTCCCAAGGTGTCAGATATCAGCAGTCTGCTCAGATTCAGGTTTTAATTAATATTTCGGCTTAGAAGAGGTCTTAAAATGGCTGCTTGGTGATTTCAGCCAATCTATCTATTTAAGCTTGGATCCAGACTCCTA
Organism: Phalacrocorax aristotelis; assembly: GCF_949628215.1. Classification (NCBI taxonomy): domain Eukaryota; kingdom Metazoa; phylum Chordata; class Aves; order Suliformes; family Phalacrocoracidae; genus Phalacrocorax; species Phalacrocorax aristotelis. The sequence goes on from NC_134299.1 coordinate 4,967,741, forward strand.
GGGGGTGCAGGAGGGGCAAATTGGCCCATGTTTCTAATAACTTCTAATAACTTCTTCCTCTGTGAAAGCAGAGAGGACTATTTTTCTTCTAGGCTCTTTCCATCAATAGATATCGATCACTTAACAAAGCCAGTCTTTCAGCTACAAAAGGCCTTTGATTAAAATTTCACTTGGCAGCCTCTTGGATTAGATATTTTATCATCATCATGAACACTAGAGCCCTATAATATGAAAAAGGAAATGAAATGAGGAGGCAGTACCCTGAAGGAAGAAGTGGAAAACTATGTATTAAATGCCAGACACACACTCTTAGATACTACTGTGCCACTTTGCATATTGTACAGTCAATTAGATTTCATAGGGATGGGTGTAATCGCTGCAGATAAAAATCTCAGAGGCTAAAAAGATTCTGTTTAATCTAAGCATTCTGAATAGTACTTGTGAATCTTACTGGTTTTGTTAAGAAGCTGTAGATTTTCTGCTATGCTTTTGTGGTAATTGGAATGCTCTCTGCCCTGGAAAACTGGGTTTGTTTTGAATGGGAAACAAACTGTCCACTATGAAATAGTCTCTGATATAGCTGAAGTTTCAGCTTTCTCTTTGTTTTTACCAGAAAACTCCATACCACATAGGGAGGTAGCTGATATTACGAATAAATGCTGCTGGAGATGAGTCAGCTGCAGAGGAGGAGAGGACTGTCTGAGTAACTTTCTGTAGAAAGAAAAAAAATACCTTCTGAGATTCAACAGAAAGGAAGAAGGGCAACACTTTATTTCGCTGTAAGGCAGCCGTGATGGTCAGAGATGACAAAGGAAGTTATTTTTTTTAATGCAAGAAGCAGGAAAAAATTGGATCTGTGATCCATTCTGGCACTTGGAGGCTACTGATAATGTCTAGGTGGGTGGTTTAACCCTTTTTATGTGGTTCTTTAAGCTGTTTCGGCAAGGAACTCTTTAGGGGACAATATAGCTAATGCCTCATTAAGCCGAATTTGGTGTGTATTTCTCCAAAACAACATCCATCTTGAAGTTCCTGATAGATAGTTGGAATGACAGTCATTCACGGAGAATGAGGTGGTAAAACCAGATGATAAGACTTACAGATCTTCTGCCATTTCCCTCAGTAATGGGACTTACCTGGGGACCTCCAATATGAAAGCTCTAGAGGCTTGGAAATTACTCAGGAGGAAGGTGATCTTCTCTCACAGCAGAATCAAGCTGCCATTGAAGAGGACATGAAAGAAAGCAGACACATGACAGAATGTACTTAAAGCTATTAACCAACTGTAAATTATTTGGGTTCCTGTGCTGCTTCCAAGTGCTAACACATTAAGTCAGGAAATCCACAGGAAAAGGTTTGGTTCAACGAAAGGTAATAAGCACCACTTTTTAGTTATTCTGTCCCAGGCAAGTAAATTAGTATATTCATCTAAGTCATTGCACCTATCTCTGCAACGCACGCGATTATATCTGACCTAGTTACTTTGGTAGCCTTTATAATTGATAGACAAAGATACACACCTACACACAAAAAGCCAAGGACTCTAGTTAATTTTTATCAACAAATTGAAGTTTCTACAGCTTGTATTATCTCTCCCACTCTGTGGGAAGATAATTAAGCACAAACAACAGTTTCCTGACTGGGGGGATCTTTTATGACCTCAGTTAGAGCATGGGAAAGATGGAAACAATTTTATTCTATTTTAACCTAATTCTCTCACCAGACCTCTTCTTCAAAGGCCACAGATCAATTTCATTTTTTTTTAATGGCAGCTAGATTTTTATCTGTGAGTAAGAAAAATAGCACAACATCTGCAAAGGTTAATGCTGACTTGACCAATCCCTCTTTACATTTTAGAAGCTATATTTGTGACCTGACGCTGCAAGTACTGCAGATATTGTGCAGTTACAGGGCGTAGAAACCATCTCACAGAGATGGGATCCTGGGGAGACAGCCACAAGGCCACGAGACCAAATGATACTGAAAGGAGGAGAAGCTTTCAGAGGTCCCAGTTCTCACGTTTGAGGTTTTTGTGGCTGTTGAAACTGAATTTGAATTGTTCTTTAAAACCTGCGTGCCAGCCCTTGCACTGCACCCGCTACATAACAGAACTAGATAAAATAGAAACACATTTGCCGATTCCTTGAAATATATAAATAGTACAAAGCTCTCAAAATCCAGGCAAGAAAGTGCCACGTGGTGTATGACCTTCTTCCTCTTCTTTGTCTTATAATGTTATACGAGCTAGATAGGTGTCACTATGACCAGAAATACGCGGCTTCAAAGATCACCATTGCCAAATGTGCTCGATGTAGGTTTTCTGTTTGACTAAAAGCCTTTCATGGGACAGTACCAAGGATCTGATCTCAGCCTTTCCGCCTCCTTGGTTGTGGTGGCCTGGAATATTTTCTTTGAGTCCTCTCATCCAGTCACTATTTGCGATCAGTTACTGTAAATGATAATCTTGCTTCCTCAGCAGTTCTAGAAGCTAATAAATTCAAGGAAAAAAAAAACCTGGATAAAAGCAAATCAACACTCATTGATTTTAGTTTTTCACCTTGAGTCCTTTGTCTGTCATGTCACTGTATTAACGAGCTCATTAATAGTTCTGTAGAAGACTAAAAGTTATGGCCACTCAACTCAATCCATCACTCGCCTGCTGCCATCGACATAAAATGGCCATATACCCCCAGAATAGGATGTTAAACTATTACTGTAATGGAGAGAGCAGTGTGGGTCAGTCTTCTCCTATTCACAGCAAAATATATTTGGTTCCTAATAGCTCTGCTCTGCATTGACTCATGGGTGCATGATATACATGTTAATGAGTTACATTCCACTAACAACAGAAGTATGACGTTGGTTTTCAGGCAACTGTGTCTTTATAAGTATTTCTGGTTGATGTCTCACTGCTACAATTCATCAGCCTGTATCAGCCTAACAAATCGGGACACATCAGTCTTGTCTTGGCAGACTATCACGCACGCTTACCTAAACGCAGGATGTTTGCTATTGTGTTTCAAAACAAGTAGGTTGTGTTGCCTCGGTGCTGTTGCAACAACCAGATCCTCCTGTGCTGCTCTTTGGTGTTGCTGCACATGGGCCAGTCAAGGTTATATACCCTGTATATATGTCCAGGCATGAAGGACTTCAGCCCCTCACGGTGATCTCTAACCTCAGCCGTCAGAGTTGGAAGCACTGTCACCCCGGGCTCCCTCCGCAGGCAGTGGGGACACACGGCCATCTCCAGGTTTAGTGGGGTGTCTGTCTGGAAGCAGCCAACCCTCCGTTGCCTGTGAAGGAATCCTTTGGTGACTGCTTCTAGCCCGAGTGACTTCAGCAGCTGACACGAATCTGTGATCTCGTAGTTGGATCGTAAGCCTCAGACTCCTCTGTTCTCTGAGTTAATTCTACTAATCAAGGCGAATGGTTTTATGGCTAGAAGGCAGATTACATATGTAACTAAATCTGAAATCACATGAAATAGCTCATATTTATAAGACAGACGTAAAGCCTTCTGTATCATTAAGGCCTTTTTTCTATCAGATAGGGATGAAATTAATTTCATTTATCAGCATAAAACCCAAGGCTCTGGTAGACAGCTACAGTGACTAAGTTTGGACTAATGGCTGAAACGCAGCCATCCCAGCCCTCTACACTCTTTCACTGAGGTTGTCGCAGCCACCGAGTTTTATAGCCTTGCTTCCAGTCTCTTCCTGCCATGGCATAGTCCCAATCATCCAATTATCCCAAATGCCAATCTCTGGGATAGCCTCTGCTAATAACCTTCAGCATTAACAGAGCTAGTGGCACTGCAGTATGAGAGGGCTGGTATTTTTCTACATAAAATGATCTTGATAAACTCAAGATTATCAAGGTTTAATAACCAAAGGTTTGAGGTTGGACAAGCTCAAAATATTTATTGATAATATATGTTAAACTAGGTCACCTATTTTGGCAGACTAGATTTTGGTGGGTCGTGTTCGGTTTATAAAGGCCAGAAGGCAATATTAACTAAGTGCATCCCACAATCTTATGAGCTTTCAATTACATGATATTAGGCATACCCCTTTTGTGTTTTAGCACCCCAGAACAAATCATCCCATTTTTGTTGCTACTCCCACATTTGAGTGTAAAGCAAACATCAGTGAAGAACCTCAAGCAGCCAGACAAGAAGGAAGATATTAGATAAGGTACAAAAGTGTGGAGATGCTAAGGTTAACAGGCAGTCAAGTAATAAATAACAGTTCAGATTCTTATACTTGGATCCCAAAGCTGATTGTATTCAGCCCAAAAACTAACAGATTGAAATGAATTTAGTCTAGAATATTTTTCCCTTTGTTGCCTTATTAGTTTGGAAACAAAGATATTACTGTTGGATGGCTACTCAAAACCCTGAACAGTTCTCCCTCTGGGCTTTAATAATTAAACCCATTCAATGGAGTGAATTCATTGCAGTGCTAAGACAAGGTGGCTCCAAACCCACCAGATTTAATGTTGATTAAAAAATTCCCCTAGGCAACCAACAGCTGACTCAGGGTTTCTTGTTAAGTAGGATTTGAGTGTCTAATTCTCATATCTGTGGAAAAACCCATTGTTAGAAAGGAAAGAGGTCAAGGGATGCACAAGCCAGAATCCACTAATTCTACCTTAAGGCGAGCTTTAGGTGTAGTCATGTCTGCAAAATGGTTGTAGTTAGGGGCAGGATATTTTTGAAACCCAAAGTACCCACTCCTAGCAAAATGACTCTCACTGAGTTTTAAATATAGGTAGATGAAGAGGTAGGCTGACAGAATTATACCCCCGAAAGGTTAAGCCTGTCGGAAAGCAACCTGAAACACGCAGCATTAACTCTGCCCTTTATTGAGGTAAATATTGGTTGGCCATGGAAACAGAAACCTGCGCGTTTGTTGCAGGGTGCTCCCAAATCCAGGCAAAAGACTGTGGAAGAAGCAACAAACACAGAAGCACAAGCTGCCCAAAATCTCATTTGTTTCTCTCCCCATTTCGATTCACAGCTTAAAATGTCTTTATGATAGCACAGCTACAAATAAGCTGGCTGTTCATCCACTGTGAAATGATTTTTTTAAAATTTGTATCCATTATCTGAGTGGGAAGAGGCACTGCTCTTGTTTATTGTGCTAGCAAAAGAGCTTCCAGTAGCACAAAGATTATTGAAAAGGAGAGCTGAGTGTCTTGTTTTGCTAACTCTGTGGAGCTAGTTTGCAACATCAATGCCAACTTCTTAAGGAAGTTTGTTGGCCTCATCTTCTTTCAGCTAATTAGTTGGATATAATGGACTTGCCTGAAGCATCAGATAAAAGAGTATAGATTTTTCTTAACAACGGGCATTCGATTTGATTCTGATTCCCTAGCAAGAAAACTTGAGATGCTCTAGGAAACCAACTAGTGTTTTCTTCTGTGCTTTCCAGACTTTTGCTTCCCCATTTTGAGGCAGCAGATCATACAATTCCTCCAGACACATTCAAACTGAAGCCAGAACTGGCAGATACTTGCATGTTTTACACTTTAGACATAAGCTTAGTATCTACTGTGTGTCACAGGGCAGAGCCTGGGTGATGGCATGAAACCGGTGGTGGTCACCTAGTAAAAATGAGTTTTTCTTAGCCTATCCTACTCACATGAGTAGTTCCAATCTATGCTTGTAATAAAGACAGCTCTTTTACTACTGACTACTGCTTTATTTCTGAAGTTTTTAGCTCCTCTCGTAGCATCTTTACACACACCCATGTGTGAATTTCCAGTCCTAACTATAACTCAGGTGTATTTGAATAAGTTATAAACTTAGCTTCTCGTAAAAAGGTGCTTTACCAAATAATACAGTTAAATAAAGCTATGTTTTGAAATGCCAGCAATACCATGCGGTATCACACAGCGCTGCACTATTTCTTAGTAACTGGAAAGTAAGTGGATCTGAAAGCAGATGTAAATTGTTCAGCCTAGTGCAATTATTTGCACTCAGTGAAAGGTTGAAAGTAAAGATCACAAAGTGAACATTTAAATTCCTTCAAATTTAATCATGTAAGAAGTCTTTAGTAAATGATTTGACCTTTAACAAAAGTTTTTCAATATTTCTGAAAAATGTAATGACATTCTTTTCCATTTAATTGCTACTTGCACTCAGATGAGCTTTTTTTTTATTCTTTGTACTTATGATTGCATTTGAATAATTGTTCTCCATTGGGGGGGGGGGTGTAGACTTATTTGAAGTTAAAGAAAATCAGCGAGGCAACTATAATTCTACATTAGTGGCCTTTAAATTTTAAGTGCAAAAAAACCTCTTTTATTGGTAATTTAATGACAAGCTACGTGTATACTCATTCATGTACAATGTAAATAAAAATAACAAAAGGTTGATTTAATTTACTGAAGAACATTGACATAAACATTATATTTTCATCTCATTTTAAAATAGTAATAATGCACGCCTTGATCCCGCAACGGACTCCCCTTACAAACTTGCGAACAAGTGCATACATCAGTGTTGCGTTTTATAGCCTAGTGAAGATGGTGCAGTGCAAGACGTGGATGAAACTGCACGCATAAGAAGGGATTATCAGGCGTTAATAACAGAAACGACAGAGGCTGATGGTTGAGTTGTGAAAGAGGTAACTTTCTGATGGTGGGGAAATTGTTCAGAAACCTCTTTGCAACTGCAGGCCTTCTGCAGCAGAGCAGGAAGGAAATTCAGCTTCACCCCCGTGCCACACTTGAATTTCCCCAGCATGTTGTTCTACAGGATCCTCTGGAGCACTTAGGGACCTCCCAGTTTTTATTTATATGAGAAGATGCTAAAATCCAGATGGAGCTGTTCATTTATTTGGCTGCTGCCAACAATGAGATGTAGCAATGCTTGTCTACATTATTTATAGAAAGAGCTTTCACAATGGTTCGTATGGGACCAGCAGATGCTTCCAGCCACTGTGTGAAGTGCTGAATGCCCACAGCTCTCCTGGGTCACTCGGTATTGATCAGCTAATACCGTGCTGTGAACAGCTGGTTGAGCTAGATTAGAAGTGTGACCTGTGAGGGTTAGATTCTAATAAACTGGCGGAGCCACAAGCCATAGAGACCAAATGATTCATATCCTCTGAGCTTCCACAGAACAAACACTGTCACCCGAAGAGCACGCAGAACCAACAAAGAGGTTTTCTTTGGAGGCAAAGAGACATCTGCTGTAATTAGAGCGGGACACAGATGGGACGCGTTGTATCCAGGTTAACTATCCCTTATTACAATGTATGTTGTTCTCGTTAAATCCAGGTAAGCTGTCTTTTGGTGCTAAATATTCAAAGCCTCATACAAAGCTTGCCACCTTATTTTGCTGTCTTCATAGGGCTTACGTGGTCCCACAAGCATGCAGTTCTAAAACAAGCAGTACTCACCCTTCCAGTGTGTGGCCAGAGAGGTTACGGTCATCTTGCGGTGCGAGATGAAGTACAGAAGGACATCTCAGAGCCAGTCTTGACAGGACAGTGACCAATAGAGATTCACAATATATGATTATTTCAGAGGTACTGCCTCTGCAGTAGATATTTTCAAAACAAATGATAAGGACCTTGCTCTGGTAAAATAGCAACCTAAATTAGGCAAGACAGAAGAAGAGAGAATTTAACGCAGATTCCCTTTATATTGCCCAGTCTTCTGGGCAGTCTGCAGTATTAGGAGATACGCCCTCTTTTTTTTCTATATGTTGTAAGCAGTATCTGTAAATGGGGGAAAAAAGATCGATATAACTCACTTAACCATTTCCATCTGTGTCTCTATACAGCTCTTCAAGAATATGTAAATTAACTCTTCCATCCCTCCCAGGGCATATGCGACGTTTCTTCCCTCTACAAATTAGTTGGCAAGACTAAATGTAAACATATGAAGACGCTTTAATCATCTTCTCTGAGACATCCTACAGCTTGTCCTTTTCTAAAGAGATGTAGGAAGCCCATTTCAAGCACAATAATAGAACCAATTAATTCATGTTTATTCCTGGTGATCTTTGGGAACTGCAGTGTCTGGAAAATGCACTGCCTCATACAGAAAACTGGCAGGGAGATTTTTCTTGTTATTTAGAAGAAATTGTCACCTAGATGAATATGGAGGCTTGAGAAATCCATTAGAAGGTTCAAAACTAGTTGGTTATCTCAATTCTTTCTTCTACCTCTGTGCTTTGGCATGAGCCTGAGATTTCTCTCATCATTTAAGAGTCACGGCTAAATGGAGAAACGCTGAACTTGAAAATCGAATCATTTATCTACAGACTTAAACAAGGTTGAGAAAGTCTTCCAGGTGTTAAGGTAAAAAACAAAATGGAAGCTCTTCTCTCTTCAAACTTTACAGACAGTAAGAGAGAGCCAGCGGTAATCTATTCCAACAGTATTTGAGAAGGCATATGTTTATGGCAAAGTAACTTCAAGGCATCACAAAAGATAATCACTGGAGCTCTTTTAGTCTTTTAATATTTCACAATCTACACCACAGCATGACCCATTATATATCGAAGTTGTAAACTGTTCTCAAAGTTCCTCGCACTCTGTTTCTCTTGAGCAGAATGAAATAGGATTAAGAGCCTACTGTCAGGGTTTGCATGAGGTGAAAGAATGGAAGAGAACTTTATTTGAAAGAGCAGAAGAAAGAGCTATTGAATAGATATTTGTCTTTCAGTCTTTTTGGTAGGAAGAGGTTTAAGTAAACATAAATGCACTTTACAATTCTTTAGTACTGTCAGTATGAGAACCAGGCCCTCTTCATCGTACAGTGTCTTAAAAGGTTTTAATATAAGAAGTGGAAGAGCTGCATGGAGAGAGAGAGGGTACATGCGAATAGATAGAAAAATGTCAACTCTTCTTCCCCTAGTCCTTCAAGCAAAGGTCACTCATCCATTCTTACCTAATACCCCATTTTGTTCTGCCTCAGACTGCAGCGTATTGCTTCTCTAGCCACCTCCAACCCCCCTTCTAGGCAGGCCTAATATGTGGTTTTTTGAGTCTGACCTGAAACATGCCAATGCTAACAAACACCTTTTCCCATTGACTTCAGCAACTACTATGTGAGGTCCCTAAGATACAGTTCCGATGGGGTTTTGATAATTACACTGTTTTAGAATAAGAACTAAATCAAGGCATCAGTGGCAAACAATGAAACTGGGAAAATAAACTTCGGTGTCAAAGTCCACCTCAGCTGGGGGTTATGCAAATATTCTCACAAGAAGAAAAGCATAAAGGGGACTAGGAAAATAAACTGTCTAGTGGTTGTCCCAGTGCTTTCAGGGACTGGTTCCTGCGATGCCATGAACAGCACAGAACTGAAAATATTTATTAATTCCTTTTTGAATGATTGAACTGTATTCAACTGTGATTCTTAAGGAGAACACCCACTAGGATGTAATTTCTCATGCGGAGGAAATCTACTCTCTATTTCACCAACAGGTATTTTATTTTACTTTCATGAACTCTGTGTCAGCAGCATGAAGGCATTTCTTATCTGTCGAAATTCCCAGGAGAAGTTAGCGACACAAACAGCGGGAGTTCGAGCAGCAGCAAGGGCCGGGGAGCAGCATGCTCTTCCCATGTTCTGTTGGTGGGTCTGATGACAAGTCTTTGGCATCGTAGGGTGTTCTCTGGGGCCAAGAGACCATGGGCAAACTCCACTGTTTCTATTTTTGTGATTAGTAGGGTTTTTTAACAATTTCATGCTCCCTTTTCTGATGGAGCAAAGCTGCGGCGCCTTTGTAGTCAGATGTTTCCTTGTTGGCTTTCCAGAATAATACGTTACTTGGCCAGATCTGTCTAAGTGCTTACAAGGACGTGAGCTACGTTATTTACCATAAAACAAGAGGAAAAGTATATGTAACACCCCCATTCCCCTCGCTGTTTTGGCATCAAGGGAACAGTAGATTAATTATGAGTCCTGTTGGCTGCTTGACAGTAAAATCCTCAAGAATTAACATCAATAAATTACTGAAATGTGAAAATAATTTGGTACAATCTAGGAATGCCTTGGCATTGCAATATAAGATTTAATAGCAATTCCTCGCACTTTCTGTTCTCTGGATGAGAGGTGCTTTGTAAATACAAGAGGACGTTTATTTCAGAAGAGCTCGACTTGATGGGTGCAAAGCACCTCTAGAACTTTTCTTTCTGTGGCAAATACATTTTCAGAGATTCCTCTGTTCCTGGTTTCACAGTTATTGCCATTTCCATAACACTCTTTAGGTTGCATTGATTCATCTGAATGTATAGCCACGCTTTAAACCTGATTTTGCGAACAGCTCTGTTTTAAATGTTCATGTCTACTTCATGGTGGGGGCACCAAATAGCCGGAGTGGCGCTGCTGGGGAAGAGTATTTTCTGTCCCAGGGGAGCGGATGACAGGCACGAGACAGCGAGTGGAAACCAGTTCTCCTTCCCAAGCCGCGTGCAAAAACAGCCAAGTGTGGCAATCAGGTGCACTGTGTGCTTAAAGTCTGTTTTATGTTTAGAAACTTAACTGGCAACAGAGAGATGGAGGCTTTTAAAGATATAGATCAGCATCTCTGGGATTTTGAAGAGCACTTTGGCATACGAGGTGCCTAATTCCTATTCATCTCAAGGCTTTAAACACTTCTGATGACCCCTGTCTTCTGCAAGTATAAACACCCAGGTTCTAAATGTATCCCCTGCTCTATTTGTCGTCTCAGCTGTAGTGATTTTTTCCCTGCATGTGCCTGCCGTCTCTGTCTCAGGCTGCGGTAGCTAGGTGCGTGCTGCTTTTGGGAAGCTAGCAGTGTGTGCGATATCAGTGCTAAAGACAATAAATTAGCGACAACTGACAGAGGAAAAACGCTGGTATGCCGGGTGGCACTGGTGGTAGCTTTTATTTGCTTTCCAAACATATTTGCACAAAAGTGTCTTGCCAGGAAAGACAGTAAAAAGGAAAAAGAGAGAGTGAGTGTTAAATATAGAATGTATTTCCACATTTTGCTAATATCAGCGTGAGAAGTCATCCAGGCACCAGAAACAGTCCGCGGAGATCTCTGAGCTGAAGCATGTGATATGAATAGCAAGGCCTTAAAGCAATGGCTGCAGTAAATGATTTGTGACCAGCCAATTGCCAGGGCTGAGTTATTCGTGGAACGGGCTATGAATATATAATTTAAAAGCAGCTACATTCCTAAAAATCAAAGCCTGTACACGGTCATTTGAAAAGAGGTAAGGGAGCTACATACACCCACTTATTCCCCACAAGCAGCTTCCTCAGCGCTCAAGGTGTGTAGCCTTTTCTGTGTTATACAGCTGGACAAAGGAAGAACATGGTGATTAAATGATTTGTCCTTGTTACCTATGCAGAGCGCTGAGAAAAGCACACCAAGGACATGTTAAAGCAACATGTCCATCTACCAACGCAGAATTTTTTCCTGCGATAGATTTCCCTGTTCAATTCCAGGTAATGTGAGCACAGGACACTTGGCTCCCCTGGGAATCATGAATACAAGGCACCTGACAACCACATTATTTACTTACGCTGGAAGAGGTCTGCTATTTTAATACACGAAACATTTTCTATGTTACATGTTTTTGGTTTGGTTTTTTTTTGTAGCAGGGATTTAACCTTGGATCTTTCAACTGAAGGAACAAGGCTTTATAGCTACAATACAAGATAGAGCTGTTAGTTTATACCATCTCAAAGATTTCAGTCACTAGAGGGTGACAGAATCCTGTAAGGAAGCACAGACTTAACAGCACTCCTGGTCCTAACTCATAGCGATTTAGTTAGCAGTAGGTTGTGACAAATTTTCACATCATTACATTAACAAAACAATTTCATTGACAGTGACTGAGCCAATCTGTCCAGGCCTGACAGTGAGAAATCTCTTGTCCGCCTGGAAGGGGAATTTGTGTAATTATACACATGTCAGTAAAATGAGGTAAGGAATAAATCAGTGTCAGTGTACTAAACCACAGCCCATTACTTCATGTTGGTGGACGAATCTTCTTGTATCCATATCCTTTGTGCTTATTGATATCTCTTAGTCCTCAAATCTCCTGCCCTGTCCATAGAGGGTTAAAATTCTTGGTTTAAAAACCAAACCAAACCAAAAAAACCCCACCCCAGCCCAAAACACCCTTATTTTTCCATCTGTTATGGAAAAATAACCCCTCTGTCCCATCTGAGAACGTTGCTGTCCAGTGCGACGTTGCCAGGATCCAGGACAGCAGCAGGATGGAGAGATGAGGACTGTGGCACCCTTAACCCATTTCGACCAAAGCATGTGATAGCTGTCAGACACTTGTAGGCTCGTATATCCTGTAAATCCTTATTTCTGCAGGCGAAGAGCCAGTGGACTCAAGACAATTACAGTTGTTAAATTTAACCAGTGCAAGGTTTAAAGTACTCGGAATAAACCAACACTGCAAAACGCAGGCTTATTGAGACTGCGTCTTAGAGACAGCTTTGTAAATAGCCATCTCCTCCTACTCACCTTCCTGTGGATATCTGTGCCATGCTGATAATGTCTGTTGCCAAGACTGGAAAGCCCTTTTAGTTACCAGCCAGGCAGGACACTTGTGTTTCTTTTATAAGACCTAGCAATGGACCCTGATTTCATTTGGTATGTCTGGATTATACTATAATGAAAATAACTGCGTAACCGCTACAACAATTGCAATAGTAATGCTCCAAGTACTCTAGAGCTCTAAATAATCACCACTGCAGAGTTTTAGAAGCTGATAGAGTCAATAGTAATTTTTATGACATAGTGTTTGATTGTCAGCATATGGCAATGGAAAGCTTCCCAACTATTTTCATTAGGTCTGATCAAGTCTCTTTCTATCACCATTTGAGCACCACTTTTGAAAAATATACTGAACAAACACTGCAGTTTATACCTTGTGCTGAATTCCTGTCAAGTGCAGGGTTTCACATCTAACTTGCCTGCAGTTAAAACTGCCAGTGGGATCCTCCTATATATCACCAAAAATTAGGTGCTGCTTTTAAACCAACTCTGCACTGCGGAATATTTTATTTTTAGCAAGGTCAGAGTAAGTCCAAAGTGCAAATAAACCCGAAGCCTCTAGCTCCAATAAATGAAGCAGGTATCTTGCAAATGCTAGTGTCTCATTTCTATGAACCAAGTGGTGGTGGGTTAAGACAGGGTGCTCTCATCCATCTTTGATTAAAACATTAACCTGCAGGCTGCCTGCTTTAGAGGAGGGTGCATAATCTCCCCCTGCTGGCTACTAAAGATGTTGGGTGCTTTTGGAGACTTCATCGCTATTGTTTGTAGGAAAAGGTTAAAAGTTATTAGCAGATTTAAGGGATGTAACAGAACATAAAAAGCTGAAAATGGATAGCCAGTATTAAAAACTAAAATAAAACTAGGCTGGACGGCTTAAACCATTTAACCGGGTGGTTTAGCATGGGCGTAGAAGAGGACAGTGAACAAAACCGCTGAGGAGTGAGCGCCATCGAAACACCGCTGAGAATTTTCTACCATTCCCTTTCCTGTACTGCCACAGAGGAGGAAAGCACACAAATGGTAATGGCCCACTTTTTACAAGGAATAATCAAGTAAGCCATCTAAGAAGTGAGAGGTAAGAGAATCGTACAAATGCAGTAGCTGTTTCTAGTCTAGGATAGAGAAAAAGATATTCAAGACCCATTGGGGGACTTCAGAGGATAATTTTATGCCTCATCACAAAAGATCACCAAGATCATTAAGGGGGATCAAGGGAAAAGAAGCAGGCATTTTGAGAAATAAACATTTTGTATTGTAATTATAAGGGTTAGGGTTTTTTTAATTAAAAAACTCCAAATAATCAACAGAAGTTCAAAACTCAAGAGCTTAGGAAAAGCCTTATTTTCCTCCAGTAACAGGATTCCCATGACTGCCCAGTGCTGCTCCTTACACCTTCCCTTGCGGTACGCAGCCGGGCTGCTGCGGGTTTGGGCAGGGGCCTGACTGACTCCTCGTGGCGGTCGGTAAGGTCCTGCTCACTTGCGGTATGTTGAATTCACCCCTGTACTGAAGACAAGCAGAGGTGCTCTGCGCTTTAGTCTTCCAAGAGAGTCCTTGGACTTGCCTTTAATGCTGCATAGTCTGTCTGTGTCAAGGGTGAATTCTGAGAAGACAGAACACAAAGGGTGAGAAATTAATTTCTCTGGGTTTCAATTTTAACATATTTGTACCTAGAAACGGGACTTGGGCAGCTTTGCTTGGGCTTGTTTCTGATCAGCTGCTGGGAGAGCTTGTGCATGGCCTGACCAGGTGCCGCCTCATGCCAGAAAACAGCCCACAAACACAAAACACAATGTCCTCCTAGACTTTCTAATGTCCTCCTAACAACTGCATCCTAAACTGGGGTGTTTAATATTCGTAATGGAAAAACTGTCAAACAAATCTATGATTTCCTCATCTCTCTTTCTGTTTGTACTGTTCTAATATGTGTGAAGAAGAGCTGTTGGCAGAGTTTTGAGGTTGCATATGCTCTGGTTGTCTGCAAACGAAGTACAGTGTGGCCCTCACAAGGCTTAGTAAAACTCTTCAGCAGTGACACTGAAAGCATTGGGCCAAACCAGTCAGTAACAGCTCAAAGGCCTCCAAGGAGCAGAGCATTCGTATTTTATACCTCAAAGTTGTCATGGTTTTAGCTGGGATAAATGCAGGAACAGACCTAACTCTCTTACTGAGTGGTGCCCCAAGTGCGTCGCTTATTCCGCTCTTTTTAATGTCTGCATCTCTCCCTAGCAAGTTCAAAATGGGTGCAACAAAACTCTCTTCTGGCAGGTACGTTACGGAAACCCCTTAGATCTGATGCACCGAAGTAACCTAATCCTGCTTCTTTGAACTTAAAGACCTTTGTAGCTGCTCTGATGAAACTTGGTAAAATAAAGCAGAAATCTTAGGAATTGCTGGAAAGGCAACCTTGCTTAATGAAACAAAAGAAATAGAGTTTAGCATTAAAGGCGGCCAGATTCTGAAGAACCTGAATTCATTGAAATGTATGCAATTGATTTCAGTGGGAGCAGAAGTTGGCTCAAAATAGACTTGATTAATTAACAATAATGATATTTTGGCAGACTCGTCCTAAGCCACAGAGGAGCAGTCTATGCAATTACCATTGCAAAATCATCATAAATATTTGGCTGCATTTGCTATATTAAACAAAAAGGCTATAGAAAGCTAATGGATTGAGTGAACTCTTTATGCAGAAGAGGGCCCATGATTAAGCACCAGAGTGCCATGGAGAAGAAACATGGCTTCACAGAAGTCCATGGCAAAATTCCCACAGGCTTCAGTAGGATGAGATTTCACTTAGTATGACTGTCTGTGAAGGTGGGAACATTTGCCTAATGCTAGCTTGGTGCCAGCATGCTATCAGCTCTGTGAACAGCCTGGCATCTGTTCCAGCTTGCCCAGACCTTTCGCCGAAAGCATCTGCTACCTTGCGAGCTGAATTCCCAAATCCCTCCTGTCCTGGGTCTGATTGAAATTCTGGGCGTGCGTGACTCAGAGCTTTAACTCGCAGCGTGGGATTAAAAAAAAAAAAAAAAAAAAAAAAGGGAAAACAAAACTGAGTATTGGATTTGAAGTGATAGAAGAGGGCAAAACTTCTGGCTACTCTGAAGATATTTTTTGTTCCCTTTGTTCAACAGCCTGCTAAGTGTTAGTCATTTAGACTCAGCTACAGGTGGAAAGAAAATTATTGCTAGGCTTATTAATTTAGCCTATTTCTAGGTTTAGAATCAAAGAATTATTTAGGACTAACTAATTAGGTGTGTAACTTGTGATCTACTGTGTTCCCTAGAATGAACGCACCGATGTTGTTTCATCGAACAGGTCAAGTTTGATATTTTTAACCTGGATAAAGCAGAACTTCTCGCCTTACTGCCCTCAGCCTAGCTCATTCTGGGAGAATGAGAGCCAAAACATCCTAGACACGTGTAGAAGTTACAGAGGAATGGCCAGGAACACCTCACCCTGCTGTTCCCCAAAATCCAGGTTAGCTCCCCTGCCGGAGCCTCCTACACCAGGCTGTGCATCTTTGAGTGTCTGGCTTATCTCTTGCAGAAGTAATTTCAGTGGGATGGATGGTGCTGTTACTCTGCATCACTAAGATAAAGTCTCATTTATTTCCTATCTCATTGGCACCGAGGGATAATTGAAACGCAGTCTTACAGTTTGGCTCTTTATAAATAACAGTCGGAAAGAGTGGAGAATTTTGTCTTTTGAATTATAATTATGCTCATCTCTGAACCGTATTTTATTAACCACATTTTATTATCCTCCCAGCGTATTGTAACTGCACTAGCAGGGAACTGCCAACTGTATTGTTCGTTGACTGACATGTGATTTTCTACTGTGTGATTCAGTTGGGGAAATGAGAGAAAGTCCAATATTTCCAAGACTAGCGCCTTCAAAATGCTCCTGGAATTCCTTTTAGTTAACCATAACCTGCTGACCATTGTGTTCCTCACTGGTATTTTAACTATCGGGAAGAATGCAATATTTATTAATATTTTATCTAAAGCATTTACACATTTGATGGGATGACTTTTTTTACTGCTAGATCATGGCAAAAAGTAAGGAAAAGAGCCCTGTGGTAGGACAAAATTCTTTGTGTTACCACTCAGGGGGAAAGCAAAAAACAAGGAGTTAGGAAAACAAAGAAATTTAGAGGCTGCCAATGAAGAAGATCACGCAGTCTTTTTGGAGGCTGTAAATGGTTTTGAGAGAAGGAAGGATATTGGTGTGGTGGCCATTGATATTATTTTCAGCCTGCATTGGAGACAGCAATGCCTGATCACGGTTATTCTGTGCTATGTAATAAAAGAACTCTCCATATCATCCTTCAGCATAGGTTTACTGCCCAGTACAAATTATAACTACACATGGTGAGACAGACAGCAGGGGGGAAGGAGGGAAAGAAGGAAAGCAGACCAATATAAAAAAGCTGTTTGTTAAATCATAGAATCATTAAGGTTGGAAAAGGTCTCTAAAATCAAGTCCAACCCCCAAACCAACACCCCCAGGTCTCCTAAACCATGTCCCCAGGTGCCACGTCTAGATGTTTTTTAAACCCCCCCCAGGGACGGTGACTCCCCCACCTCTCTGGGCAGCCTGTGCCAGGGCCTGACCCCTCTGGCAGGGAAGACAATTTCCCTCATCTCCAACCTAAACCTCCCCTGACGCAGCTTGAGGCCGTTCCCTCTCGCCCTGTCACTGGTGACTTGGGAGCAGAGACCAGCCCCCCCCCCTCACTCCAGCCCCTCTCAGGCAGCTGCAGAGAGCGAGAAGGGCTCCCCTCAGCCTCCTCTTCTCCAGGCTAAACCCCCCCAGCCCCCTCAGCCGCCCCCCAGCACACTTGTGCTCCAGACCCTGCCCCAGCCCCGCTGCCCTTCTCTGGACACGCTCCAGCACCTCCAGGGCCTTCTTGTCCCGAGGGGCCCAAACCTGAGCCCAGCATTCAAGGTGGGGCCTCCCCAGGGCCGAGCACAGGGGCCCCATCCCTGCCCGGCTCCTGCTGGCCACACCAGTGCTGACACAAGCCCGGGGGCTGGTGGCCTCCTTGGCCACCCGGGCACTGCTGGCTCATGCCCAGCCGGCTGTCAGCCAGCACCCCAGGGCCTTCTCCGCCGGGCACTTCCCAGCCCCTCTGCCCCAGGCCTGGGGCCTTGCCTGGGGTTGGTGCGACCCAAGGGCAGGACCCGGCCCTTGGCCTTGTTGAACCTCACACAGTTATCCTCGGCCCATCGATGCAGCCTGTCCAGGCCCCTCTGCAGAGCCCTCCTGCCCTCGAGCAGATCGACACTCCAGCCCAATTTGGTGTCACCTGCAAACTTACTGAGGGTGCACTTGGTCTCCTCACCCAGATTATTGATAAAGATATTAAACAAGACTGGCCCCAGCACCGAGCCCTGGGGAACCCCGCTTGTGACAAGCCGCAAAGTGGTATTGATCCTCTCTCTCTGAATTTCTACCCATAACTTGCTCAAACTCCCACTGAAAATATTTATCCCATTAATATATATTCCTGTAATACATACTACCAGTTTATGACAGCTCGAGACAATGAAAAGCAATGAACGATGTAGTGTGGACTCAGACATTACAGCAAACTAATCACTTGTGGCTGCAATGCAAGCAGTGGTGTTAACTATATCATCTCCAGCATTATTTTTTGACCTCTGTTGTCTGAATGATTGCAGTAAACCCTGTTCAGACCTTGCTGTCTTTGACTGAAGAGGAAAGGCTGTATGAGAGTGATTTTTCAGCTGCAGAAAAAACTGTTTGAGTGCCTCATGCATTGAAATACTCTTGTTCATATGCACTGAACTGTAGGACATTTTACCCCTGCCCAACTGCCTCTCTGGCTGTTAGGAATTAGAAGTGGGGTAGACCATGCTTTTCAGTGATGTCAGATGTGTAGATTTGGGGGAATTTCCAGGACCATACGAGGAAGCACAGCTCCAAAGCCAGAAATGCTGCACTCTTGAAGTCTTCTGAAAGGATTCTCAGACATGAACACATACAGGATGCATGGAGTCAAGCTGCTTAGAAGCGTATGACAACGGTGCAGCTGTACGGACTGCCATTTAATGGATGTTCTCCCTCACTGCCAGATCCCACAAAACACCATGAAAGCGAGAGCAGACCTCAGTGATGTTACAAAGCCAGATGCAAAGCCAGTCTGTAGTTTATGAACCCCTCATGTCCTACTCCAATGGGGTCTGTGAAAGTAAGCCTGTACTTTAGAAGAAAGAATTGATTAAGTCTTGCTAATAGCGCTCTGAGATTTCACAAAAATACATATTGAGGTGAATAGCATGACCAAAATAGTCTTGATGACCACCGTTATTCTGTTATATCTACCCAAGAATGATAAAGACTTCCTGGTAAATCCTGCTGGGATGGTGAGGATGCGATATCTGGCATTCAACTAGCTAAACCATTCTCTCAGCATTTAGACCTGTGTGAATGCTCTCCTTATGGCAGCATGTCTTGCTTCTGGATTCTAAAATGAGCGAGATCCTATTAGCAGTGGGAACTGAGTGTGATTGGCTGGAGAATTGGAGATGTTCCAGTTGTGCTAATAATACTTTTTGCTTAGAGACAATAACAATCCAGTTATGTTAATTTTTTGCCTGGCGCATACAGTGTGCGATGTACAATAATGGCCATAAGTGTTTTTATGAGTGCTTAATGCCCACACTTAAATTTTGCAAAGCAGCTGTCAGAATTAAATGCGTCACAAATCAGACGGTTAATCAGCACGTGAAGATGTAAGGAGCTGTGTCTGCGAATGAGGCGTGCTATTTTTAAAACCCTGGGGAGCTCTGCCACCAGATGGCCTTTTTTGAGCTACGATTATTCCTCAAAACAGTTTGGTTTTGGCGTTATACAATATCTAGTAATTTTTAAATACTGTTCTGAAATTGCTCATTCTGTCTCCTAGATTTGCCGCTGACGCGGGCATCCTCACCTCGCTAAGGGGAGCCCTTGTTTCAGGCAATTTAAGCCTTGTTGTCTTATGATATTAATGGCTGCAGGTGACTACATGTGGATGCTCTTGTACATATACCCATGTTCTTTTCATTCATGTCCTGCATTGCATGTGTTGTAACCAAATCACCTAATATTTTAGGTAGGGATTAATCAAGACTAAAGAAGTTAAGCCCAAACCTGCAAGTATTTAAAGATGTAAACTCTACTGATTTTAGGAGTTAAACACTGAGATAGGAAGTAAGTTCCTACATACCTTTGTGGCCCTGGGCATTAAACATCCAGTTAATTCATGGAAGCCAGTGTAAATAGACCACTTCACATCCTTAGGCTATTTGGAAAATCCCAAGTGGGGTTTTGTCGTTTATAATTCAAACTTGATCAAACCATATACAGGCTTGAGAGCTAGGATTCACAAGATAGTCAAAGTGCTGTAGGTGGTCGCACATGTTACTCCATTATTTTTCTTCCCGCATCTCTAATGTGCTCCTTCTTCTCCCTGATCCTAAATAAGCAGAGGAGGCAACTTTCACTAAAGGCGCATGAAGTGGATGGGCTAGAACAGAGAGGGTTTTCTACTTTTAAAAATAAGTTCCTTTAGTCTCTGAGATCACTGACAAAGTGCTCAGTGACCTTTAAAGGTCCTTTCCAACCCAAACCATTCTGTGATTCTCTACGGTTCTCTGTGTTCCACCCTCGTGACAACATTATTTGCTAGAACTCATGTCTGCAATGATTTCGCTATTAATGCGCAACAACATGATATGCCTCTAGCAAACGTCCCCTGCATTTCAGGCTCTAGTCTGAACAAGGCAATAATATTTACTTGCACTAAAACAATCTTGTCAAGAATTCTGAGGTTTCTTATGACCATTAATTAAGCTCTAAAAATAAATACCCGCACTGCTATTACCACTTCATGCCTGGCTAAACCTACGCAGAAAGAGGTGAAGAGAGCAGTTTGATACGCTCGTGAAAAAAAAAAGTGCAATGAGGAGAAGATGATACATTAATATAATCAACAGAAAGCTTGTTTTCCTAGCTTGATCAAGGACTAGAGGCTCATCTTGCATCTGTTTAATACTCAAAATGCACCACAGTGTCCTATCAGATATTTCTCTTTGCATTGAAATAACTACTGGAGCAAGATTTCCGCATCTCATGTAAATGTCATTAGCACTCATACTTCTAATTCTGGGATACTGAAGAATTTTTTTCCCGCCTCTCTGTGTTTTTCTTTGTTTTCCCTTTCCCCCACTGTGACCAGGAATACCATTTCTGTTGCATGTGGTACATGCGTTCCCACGAAAAGTTTGGGTTTTGAGAAGCTGATATTTTCCAACGGAAACCCATTTCATGAGAAAATCTCCAACCAGCCCCTTCGCCAGCTACACCCAGTATGCCTTTTGTGGGCCCAGATCCAGCAGCAATCACACAAGTATCAGCAAAGCTCATTCCATGGACCTCACAAGAGAGATCCTGAGAGCAGAACGTGGCCCACTAGCGGGATGTTATTGGGTTCTGCAAACATATTGCTACCAGCTGTTTTCAGCTGGGCGTCAGCTGCGTGTATCGTACACATCTTTCTGTGAAGTTCTGATTGAGCAAATCCCTCCGGCAGAGGTACCCAAAATCCAGCTTAGGCTTTGGTGGTGGCCTTCACAAGCTCTCCCAGCTCAGCCTGCTCCTGTAGCAGAATATTTATTACATAAATGTCTACCTTATTCTGGGGTGCTACAAGGCTCTCCCTGTGCAGCCAGGGAAGACTGTGTTTTATAAGGAATCTCTCTGCCAATGGATACAGGTATAAAGAAACCACTCCAGAAGCACAACATGGAACAGGTGTTATTTATTTTTTTCACTGACAATTCCTGCTTGCTTTCTTCTCCTGGGGAAAATAATGGTCCCAGATTGGACTCACAGCTCAGAGCAAAGAGCAGCAGATTCCTTTGAAATGCTCCTGAAGATAACTTGGCTTCCAATAGGATTAAATAAATTGCAGCATTAATAAGGCTGGCAGGACTTTGCCACAGAGAACGGCAACGCTACTGCTGAATACAAACCATATTTAGCCAGTTATTACTGCCTCCATTTTTAAGCTTATTTGATGACTTTGAGGAAAGATGAGGAATCAAGGACTGTAGGCATCTTTGGCTCATTCTTAATTTCAAATGGCCAAAAGAACAGAAAAAGGGGAGAACGTCTAGCGAGAGAAATGCTGCATGGCTCTGGGAAGACAATATTTCATCTGAATTAAATTAAGTGGGATGAATTTCAATTTGATATTTGTGGCACAGCTTCTGACTTTATTTAGGGCAGACTGCGCTATAGATTGCATTGATTCTTCAGTTTCCCGGAACATGCTTCACTTTCTAATTGTGAGTGTGCACAGTAGCAAAACCAGATTCCAGTTTGCTCTTCATCAGCACATGCACGCACGTTACAGGTGGAAAATAGGAGAGGCAGAACTTCCCATCAGCGTGTAGTAAATGTTCTCCTCTGTGTTCGCAAAACAAAAGCAATTGTCTAGAAATTTTCAGCACAAGATTCTGAGAAAGAAAAATGATATATCTACAAAAGTCTGCAAAAATGCCAGGAGCTTTTGCTAAATTTCTTATTTCTAAGTTTTGTCAGAAAAAAATTCTACATCACCTCATTATTTTATTACGAAACGAAAAACAAATATCAAAGTGGTATTTCTCTTAGAGTTGTACGGCAAGTATAGTTAAATACATTTAAAAGGCAAACATAGTTTGATTGATCTGTATTATTTTTCCCTAGAATCATTCACATTTCATTTTCTTCTTCCGATTTTGATCAGGATTCGTTCCTTAATGCCTGATATTCTTAAAAGGAAAAGATGCTCTTATCCACATCTAGCAAGCTGCTCTCTGCAAATCAATAAGGAGAACACGGTTCCCTTCCAATGAACTCTGATGATCATCCCAGACCTATTCATTTGGGCTGTAGTTTTGGCAGATATTCAGATGTGCAGTAGACTTGAGCTATTTGGACGTCAAAGTCAAACGCAAGCGTATGCTTTGTTGGGCAAAGACGGCTTAGGTACGTGCAGAAAGTTAAGTTTAACAACAATTGGGGTGACTCCGTGCTACTGCATTAAAAATTAGAATACTTCTCTTTCAGACATTTATTTAGTTTTTCATAGTACAGAGCTGGAACAGGAAGAGAGCAGTATTATCTATCAGTCATATGGCTTTCAACCTTTTGGAACAGCACATGTTGTGCACTATGTATATTTACCCATTAAAAAAGTCTGTAGATTCATTTTTTTTCTCTGACATGAAAAATGTTGATGGAAGCACTAAAGGATTAGACTGTCTCTGTGATTTGCTTGCTAAAGTAAACATGAGCCAATACTGTAACCAGATCACATACTTGTGGTGGAGTAAAGTGACTAATTTAATTTTCAGCCACACTGAGAAGAAGCAGAAAGTGCATCAGGAAATGGACTGAGCTTTCTTTAGTGTGGGAATGAAAACACACGTGGGAGAAATGGGCCTGATGGGGATTTTTGGCCTCATTTTACCTGTCTTGGCCCTTGGGATACATCAAGAAGAGTAGTTCAGAATGAACTTATAAGGATTCTGCAGACAAGTAATAAAATGGATTTCTATTTCTTCCTCATAGAAGAGTTCAAGGAAAGCCAAGTCACCAAATAACTGTAGGAGTGTTACAGTGGGAGGTGAGCTCGGTTCAGTTTCCAGGCTCTTTCTCTAGTCGCTGCAGTTGAATTGGTTCTCTACTCTCAGACATTGATTTAAACAAAACAAAACAAAAAAGGAACAAGTCATTTAACTGCAGTGCCACTGAGAGGCTGGCTCTAGCCTCCCCACAACTAATTTAAACAAGGAATCAATGATTTATCAGCTGTGACTTACTCAGCTTCCCTGTGTTTGCAGCAAGGTGTACAGGATTTTCTGGGGTTGCTCTTATTGTCCAATTCAATGTTCAGATCTAGCTTTGACTCAGCTGCCAGGGATGGGAGAAAGACGATGAGTCAGGAGGCTTCTAAGCCATCCTGCAGCATATTAGGACTGAGCTCCATTAAGAGGACAAGCTGGTGCCAGAACAGACTGGAGCAGTAGGGTCCCACACCCTTTCCACACAAGATGTGCCATTTCAGAATACAATCCCATTCCAATAAATGTTTTGCAGTGTTTTAGCAAAATATGCGGTACCTTTGATCCTGCTGACTGAAGAAGTGACGAGTAGTCTTGAAAGGTATCCCTTGCTTAACACGATTAGAAGTCAGCAGTAAATGTTAATGCTGTGCTTTAAGTCCTGTTTTACAATGCAAATGACTCCTTCATGGATCTGTGAGCAGCAAATTGGATTTTGTGGGGTGGGGCTTTTTTTTTTGGCAAGATTGTGGGCAGATCTTACAAACTGATCTCCAATAATTTCCATTTAAAATGAGTGTTACTATCTATTTTTACTATGGTAGCATCTGGGCAACCAAAATAGCCCGCCGCCCTGCCATTGCATGAAGTACTGAACAAAACTTAATAGAAGAGCACGACTTCCATTTAGTTTAGGAAGGGATGTTTCCATATGAAAGCATCGTGCCATGGTCACACCAAAAAATCCTTTCTATCCTTGGATGCAGCCGTGTCATATAACAAGAGGTTTGCTGGTTGGATAGTGTTTATCTGGGAAGATTCCTTAGTGGATGTTGTAAAAGAATTTGAGAGGCTCTTACCAACCTGGAATGTTCATGCTACTCACAGAGTTCATTGCAGCCTGGGGTAGGGTTGGGGGGCAGTGCAGTCTGGCTGGTTCTGACTCCTGAGTTTTGGTCCGTTGCCATCAGGAGGGTGCTTCCGAAGGAAAAGCCTTTGAAAAAAAAAAAATTCAGGTCCTCAACAAAAAGACATTTCACAATGAAGACCTCAGTTTTCATCTCCCTGAAAGAGAACCTGGTGCCTAAAGGTAACGTAGGCTTCCTGGGTGTGGCTGGATGCAACGCGTAAAGGTAGGGGAGAGAAAAAGAGCAGCACTACCCTGCAGCATCAATTAATCTTTGCAATAACCCTTCGCTAAGCACGTGTGCTGTGGCACTTCCGGGCAGGACTGGGGCTCCGCTGCTCTGCAAGCACATGGCAAGAGACCCTTCCACTCCAAAAAAACTTCAGCAGTTTAAGTGCAGGAAGAGAGAAGAACAGTGCTGTCAGTCCCATTGCGCTGGCTGAAGTGTGAAGAGCAGATAGGTCACATATCTTGGCTAAGGTCATCCAGGCAGCTTTCAGCAGACACGTCCCTTGAGTCCAAGCATTTTTACTTCAAAGTCACAGGAGGTCAAGCTATAAAACATGCTCTTTTCCTCACCAGCAGTCCGTTCCTGCCTTCAAGCACATTTCTGTGCATACACTAAAAAGGATTTGGCTGGAAAAGGCAGAAAAGTTTGATAATAATGAGAAATGCAAGCTGAAAATGGCACCTACCAGCTTACTCTGTGTGAAGACAAGCATATGAACAAGTAAATGGGCTTAAAAATACCGGCTAAGAGCACACAATGGATTTAAGGTACATGGAAGATAAAGTATTCTTCTTTTTCAAAAAATAATAATAACACAATAATGAACACTTCCCGCTCCCGTAGCCCTCCTGCTTGGACATGCGTTGCTGCCTACTTTGTTCGCCCTGCATCACAGAGATGGCACAGGGAGGTCAGGTATCATTCCTAAACAGAATCATCAGGAGAATCCAAACTCAGTAGAGCAACATTTATTATATTACTCAGACCAGCAAAAAACTAGCTGGGAAAATATGGAATTTAAAAACATACACACAGTTCAAGTCTTATTTGCTGGCTAAAAAGTGAGACGGGACCTTCCACACCGGGAAAGTTCTGATTTGATCTTTTCTTTGGAATGTCTGTGGAAACACTCAAAACATTTCCTTGCAACTTCTCTTTTGCATGAGATGGCAGTATATTAACTGACAACAAAACCAATCAATTGTTCCAAAATACTTCAGATTGAAAATATAAAAATGGAATGCTGTCGGGTTTTAACCCCAGCCGGCAACTCAGCCCCACGCAGCCGCTCGCTCCCCCCCGGTGCGATGGGGGAGAGACTCGGAAGGGTAAAAGTGAGAAAACTCGTGGATTGAGATAAAGACAGTTTAAGAGGGAAAGCAAAAGCCGCACACGAGCAAAGCAAAGCAAGGAATGCCTCCGCCCCTTCCCCCGGGCAGGCGGGTGCGCAGCCCAGCCCCAGGACAGCGGGGCCCCATCACACCTAACGGTGCCTTGGGAAGACAAACGCCATCACTCCCAACATCCCCCATCCTCCTCCTTCCCCCAGCTCTATGCGCTGAGCGTGACCCATGCGGTGTGGGACATCCCTGGGGCCAGCTGGGGTCACTGTCCCGGCCGTGCCCCCCCAGCCCCTCGCTGGTGGGGTGGGGTGAGGGGCAGAAAAGGCCTTGGCTCTGTGCATGGAACCACCCCTGGGTTATCAGCACTGCTTCCAGCACCAATCCAAACACAGCCCCGCACCAGGTACTGTGACAAAATTAACCCTCTCCCAGCCAAAACCAGTACAGATGCTACCACTTCATCAGAACTCCCCCAGTCACGAAGCAATATTCTACCCAAATAAGTTCATTGTTCTGCCATGTTATTAGGAAGAAAGTACATGGTGCAATGGAAGATGGTTCCACCTGTGTTTCTCCAAGAATTCATAGTAGTCCTTTTTGAACATCCTACTGTTTTTACAATGCAAGATTTTACATGCATTGAGTGGGAACTATATGAGTCAATTTTTGCTGTAATTTTAGTACTCTGTTATTTTAATGTGCAACTGCAAGCACAAATTAGAGTAGTCTTCAAATCATAGATGCTCTTCTGGAGCAAGGCTTACAGAACAACTTAGCTGAACAAACAAAGCGTTAGTGTTCAGTTGCTTGATTTGATGGCCTGTGCAAAGCCAGAATTGCACTGCATCCAGATAATGAAATGAGAGAAGGAACCAAATTAACCTGGCCTGTATGGATATCTGGATTTTTTTAATATGAATTTCTATTTTAATGTATCGCTTAACAGCAGTGTCTTTTTTTGGGAAATTTTCTGCTTTCCAAATAAACATGCTTTAATATAAATAATAACGATGATAATAAAATTATGTCGTTTGCATTGATGTCTTATCATTTTCCCACAGGGCTTCCAAAGAAGCCGAACAGAAAATATTCTCTAGAAGAAAAAACAGCTTCTGCCCAGCCAAGCAGATCTCTCCTGCTGCTAAAAGGTGCAAGTCCACTGACTTTAGCATAACTCTGTGGCTCACAGAGTGGTCAGAATTGATACTAGAGAGAAGGCGTGTTACTCTGGCTTATATAAAGGAACAGCACATTCTGTACCAGAATTAGCTGTGTGTCCCATCTGGGCTGAATTTCCCCTGGATAATTTCTTTATGTCTTGGAATTCAACCTCTGGAGAGAAATCCAGCCCAAGGCTTTATGTGCTATTTAAATTCAATGGAAGCACTAGTTTGGGAGCTCTGGTAATGCACTGTGCTCACCTACACACACACAAAAAATACATGCTACAAGCTAAATGCTTTGGTTTTATTTTCCATGGTTCTTAAGGCCTGACAAGACTACTTGAGTTTTGGGTTGAGTTAAAGAGACTGAAGAGCAGCACGCCTATTTTCTGCTCCAGCAGCCATCTATTTTGGCCTACGGCTCCTGTGCACGATCTGCTAACCGGCTGTGTACACCTCTTCCCACCTCCCGGCATACCAGTTGCCTCTGCTCTGGTCAAAGTATGGGAATTTGTAGTTTCTCCCTCTGTGTTTGCGACCCATCTACCCTGTACAGAGAGAATACTTTTGTGCCATATTTTGAACAGCTCTTATTGCTACTTTTTCTTTGCTACTAACAATTTCTTAGGCATGTATTTGGCTCAGTTTTGTTACCTGTATTTTGCACTAATACAACTTTATTTCTTGTATAAAGGAGTTCCTGGTTTTCGATACTTCTCACGTTCTTTTGTCACGTTATAAGAGAAAGTTTGTTTCTCTGAGTTACCTCAGTAATTCAGCTCTTGACAACTGGTAATTTACATTTATGCTTAAGAAACTGAAACACATAATGGCAGTTTGAAGTAAAACCAGACCGTCTGTGATCCGAAACAGACCAGGGCTAAACTGAGATTTCTGGATAAATCAAAGTTAAGGCTTGTCCACCAAGTCCTCGAGTTTGACATGCCAGTGTGTGGGAGGGTTTGTGTTCAGCCAGTTGGGTAATGATGGCTTTGGACTTAAGCTGTATCTAAATGCAGGAGAGCCATTCTCTGTAGTTCTTTGCTGGCTGCGGTCCCCATCACTTTCAATTAAGTTTTAAATGACCTTGGCTCGCTCTCTCGAGACACATCTGGGCACCTAATTTCTGTTGATTTTGAGTGTCTGAGTGTTCGTCTCTTCTGGAACCATCATAAATTCTGACTATATCTTGCATTAATACATAATGAAGCCCTTTATTCTACAGCATTTAAATGTCAAGTGGCAAAGTATGAACCATGCAAGAAACTGGACGGTCTGCTCCAAGCACTAGGTGAAAAATTCCTTCCAGTAACGGCATACTGGGCTCTGCATACTATATTCCTTCTTTGTTTTACAACAAAAAAAAACAATCCAGAATCTCTGATGCCTGTTCTCACACACAGAGGCTGCTCTCTGCGCTCCTTTAATGACTTCCCAGGGGTGGTGTCAGCCGTTACATTCCGATCTCCTAAAGCATAGAGGCTTCCCTCTGAAAGAATTATCTAGTTTAATTGGCTTTAAATTAATGGAAGGGAAGCTTGCTCGTTGCAGTCACATCAACTTAAGACTTACAAGAAATTAACAATGTCACTGGGAAAGAAAACAAAAGAAAAACTAATATTCTTCTGGTGAAAACATCAGTTTGTATTTCCAAGCGTAATCTGGATTTCCAAACAGATACATTTCTGTTCCAAGTGAAGGAACAGCCAGCTGGTGTCAGTCAAAATTTTCATCGTGAGTGGCAAGCTGATGCGCAGCCAGGAAGGGCAAGACCTCTAATTTCAGGGACTTCAGACACAGTCAGCATCTTCAGGTGTGAGATTTTGAGTTTTTCTCAAAAAATAAAAAAGAAAATGTTGCTAGTGCAGGTTCTTTTGGCGTGGTCTGAATGGTCTTTGTTTCCTTTCTGCTGGCCTTTAAAATAAAAAGGAGAAAATAGGAGTATATTTTAGAAAAGAAGAATGATGTGTGAAAAAATGAGGGGAAACCATGGACCAGATCCCTTGCAAACTCACCAAGGCTAACATGAGCTGTGAATGATCAGCACTTCTGTAACTCAAACCCTTTTTGTTTAGCTAACAGGATAAAGAAAAGACAGTCATGGATGTAAGCTGAATCCTGCAATGTCTGTCCTCCCATAACCAGGGGGGAGCTGTCTGAAACCATCCGGGAGCCAATAAAATGCCTCAACCTCAAACGTACGGAGATCTCTTTCCAGGTTTTATGCAGTCCTCCCCTTGATGCTTATAGACATCCCTTCACTGATGGATGTTACGGAGTCCTCCCCTGATTACCCACCGCAGCAAATTTATCCTGGCTGTGGGGCAGCACAGAATCAATGCCTTTGTTAAACAGACGGGGAGCCGTGCCCTGCGAGGTGAAGTGGCGCGTGTCAGTTCCCGTCATCACAAAACTAGACGTTTTGGGACGTGTTGGAAAAGGTGAATCAACTCCTATATTCACTGAGCAGTACTGATTTATAGAGCAAGGCGCCTGGGCTGCATGTTCAAGACGATACAGAAAATTATTTGAGAGGCGCACAGATGCAAATCACAGTAATAAAAAGGGTGATGGCTTATTGAACTCCAAAGAGAAGGATGACTTTTGGCAGGACACACGGTTTTGGAAACATAATATCCAAATTCACATGGTGCCTGTCTACTTGGGGGATTAAACTATTTTTTCACAGCTTGAATTTCAAATGCAGCCTAGGCAAAAGTCAGAAACTTCCATGAAACAGTATGTGAATTTTGAAAAAATTAATGCTTGCGTTTTACATATCTCCTATCAGCTCAGTAGGTCTTTAATAAGGTTGGTGAATTACACAGGGGCCGTTGCTGTCAACTAGAAGGACGAGCAGAGAAGTGGCTCATGAGCCTGTGAGTCAAAAAGGGCAAAAAATACTAGTTCTGGGGCTGCTCACTTCCCCAATATCTCCAAATAGTTCTCCCAGGTGGCTTGCCTGAGACTTAATTCCTCCTCCTTCCAGAGCCCTCCTTGCTAAATTATCGTCAGCTTTTCATGGTCTACAGCAAATGACAGGAAGCACAGCAGAATGACTTGGTGAGTAAGGAGCTGGTTTCTGACGCTGCTGATAGCTGGGGTTTTAGAAGATAGAGTGGGAAATTCAGAGTGTGGGTAATCGAAGGGAGCCTAGGAAGCGGATTTTTTTTTCCCTTTACCTCCTACGCTAACAAGATAAAAATGACGGGGAGTGCTTAGTGACGTATGTGGAGATGAAATTGCCTGCAGGTCAAAACCTCTGAGCTGCTGAGTGATCAGCCGATCCGAGGTGCCACCCTGGGCCCGTCGTGGGAAGTCTGCCGCTGATGTTGGAAGGGCGAGGATTCCGCCTTCTCGGAGAAAAGCAGTAGTCCTGTGATAGTGCCAGAAATCTCTCCTTAGCGCCTGGAACCCCACTGTGGGAGGCCTTTACAAACACTGAACAAAAATGATCTAGACTAAAACATTGAGATTTAAAGATAAAAGTGTTGTCAGGGTGCAGAAAAATCTCAGGTTTCAGTCAAATGCTCTAAAAAACATACCGTATTTTATCTGTGGAGCTAGCAAGCTATTGCAGGCAGTATTTCACTGAGTGTTAATTTGGCTGGTTCTAATGATGCGTTAATGAATCTATGCAGCTGAGGATGGGAACTCTCATGTCTGGCCGGCTCAGAGCTTGGGTTCCTCCTTAGCCACCCGTGATCCAAATTCTCTCTTTCCCTGTGCACGCTGTCTCTCACATCCAGCTCACAGGATGGTAAGGAGGGTTTCTAGACAGAGCTAACTGTGAAGTTTAGAGATTCTTGGGTTCAAAAATTTGATTTCCCCTGCTAAAGCTGCAAATATGCCGACTGTGAAGCATTAATGGAGAATAAATTTGCTCAGTCATCAGACCTGGAGTTTCTATTTCTATTCTTAACTGCATAAACTGCTATTTGTTACAAGTTTGAAGTAATGCTGAGAAGCTTCACACCTGATTTGACTTGAAAATGCTATTAGCTATTCTGAAAGCAAACTCAACCACTCTCCTGAGAACTGCATGAGGATAAATCAAAGCCTGGGGATGCTGTTGCTGGAACAGTGACAGAAACAAAATAGACATCTGGTGTGTTTCATTATAAAAACTTCTAAATTCAAGAGAAGTTTGAAGCGCTTCAAGAATTCCTACCCATAGTTTCCTCACAGCAGGTAAGAATTAGATTTTTAGAAATAACATTTTTCCACCTGGCATAAATTTGAAAAGCGGTGCTGAGTTCTAGAAGGGTTGTATTTTTATTTTTGTTTGGCTGTTTCTGCTGTTAAATCACAAGTTGCAGAAAATTGGTTTCCATTAAAAGGAAAACTGCTTCAACATAATCAGAAGATTAGCATCAGCCAGACTCTTATTTGAACTGCAAATGTATGAGTTGGGAATGACACAAGTGAAATTAATGATATTTTGGAGGTGGTAATTTTTTTTCCTATCAAAACCTTAAAAAAAAAAAATCCCCAAAACCAACCCTAAAAGGAAATCCTAATAATGAAAATATTCAGATAATCCTAGGAAAACTGATAATCTTGAACGTGAACAAAGGAAAGCTGGTGTCAAACTGAAAAGGAAGGCACCATCTATCTTTCCAGCCCCATGTACGCACAAAACCAAAGCTCTGGGAAAAGCGTTGATGAACAAAAACTTTTCTAAGGCTTGACGCAGTGGGCATTCAAAGGGAAGTCTCCCTCAGTCAGATCTGCGAGCGTTATGCCAAGCATACCGCCACACTTAAACGTGGTCTTTCTGGCTGTTCTCCTTGGTTTTGTGGAAATTTCAACATCTTTGTGAGACTAAATACGCTGTAATTTAAACCGATAGGTATTATTTGGTTTCTGCCTATTAGGCTCGAAGGCTTAGGGTGACAATAAAGCACACACGGCAGGCGGTGAGCAGCGGTCCCGGGAGGTGACTTGATGATCCTGGAGGTCTCTTCCAACCCTCGAGACCCTGCGATTCCCCCGGGTGGCCCTGGCCGCCCGCCCGTTGTCTGTCGTGGTTTCTGGGCTCCCTCTCGTGGCTCTTCCACCCATCGCCCTTCAAGGGGCCTGCTTCGCTCTTTTGCAGCTTTTCTTGCTGAGCTTCCAGGTCTGCCCTTTCACTCCTTCCCACCACCGCTGTAAAGCTCGGTTTAAATATTGCAAATTAGACAGCTGGCAGACTTGGGAGAGTTGCTTTGCTGCAGGCTGCTGCGACCGCACGCGCTCGGACCCGTGAAATTCCCCTTCAGCCACCCACCCATCTACTCTTTACCTAAGTTGGGTTTTGTTTTGTTGTTTGTTGGGTTTTTTGTTTGGTTTTTTTTTTTGTTGTTGTTTTGGATTTTTTAAGTTTCTATGCTTTATAAAGAGGCGGTAAACAGCAACTGGAACCTTGTTTGCTTCTAAAGCATCTCTCAAACCCCTTGATGCTGACTTGCTCTCTAGCATGGCAGAAATCATCTAAAAGGAGAAGCTGACCAAAACAGGCTTCAACCATCGCTGACCTGACATAACTGCCTTACCCTCTCACTACATTCTCTCTTAATCTGGAGATCACTTAGTCCCTGGAGGCTCATAACTGGGATACCTGCTACCTTTTCCTCAGCCATGTGGAGTATAAACCACTGCCTCACATTTTATGTCATCTTTACAAGATACCCTGATCACACAAAAATACCAGAGCATGAAAAAAGTCAGGCATTAAACACTCAGGGTTTTCTATGGTTTATTTTAGATAAGAAACCTTACCAAAAAAGTTACGAGACAATGCCCAAAATGCTCTGTGTTTTTTCCTCTTAGCATTTGATTTTAAAAAGTCTCCATGAACATAATGCATTCTGGTCTAAAAATAAGGAACAGCCCTATTTGCAAGCAGTGTGTATTTGTTCCCTTCCGCACCCTGAACTAATTGGCGTATGTTTTACTGTCCTGAGGTTTTATTAATGAACAATATTTCATTCAAAGCTAATTAAAATCTCTAGGCAGACCATGCTTAGCAATAGAGATGCCAAATATGAAAGCAGAGAACAGGTGAGCAGACAGCCTAATAACTGTAATTATTTTGTTGGGAAGTAGGAAGAAGCGGGAATAAAGCCCACGCATCAGAGACTCATAAATACAAAACACTTAAAGTTGTCAGGTATGTTGAGCCACCATCAATAATTCACTGGCGCTGCTTTAAAACCCTTGTTTTAAAGATATTATTCTGCAAAAGACATTTAGATCCTGTTCTCAGGACATCGCTACTCTGCTGAGGCAGAAGAATCTTACATGAGGAGGCCTCTGCGAGGGCGAGAGGCCCCTCCCGGAGAGTGAACTTGCTGGAGAATGAGGGGCATGACATGTTTTTTCAGTCTTTTACCTGGAATATGTTGCTGGGGAACAGAAGGCATGGACCCAAAAACTGCAGTCTGGCCATTCCTGAATGCTTTTGGAGGCTGTAAGAGCTCATAGGAATTTAAGGCAGCTTCTTAGAGTTTTTCTTAGACTGCACAGGGAAAGGGGAAATATAAAATTCATCATAACTTCTGGCATGGGTCATCTCACCAAGGAGGGATGCGGTGAGGTGGCTAAGAAGACATGACAGCTGGGATGTGAGCACCATCTGCGGTCTGTCTTTTACAGAAGGCACCAGGCTACTTTGTGGCCTCCACACTTCCCCAGCCCCATCTTGGAAACCACATTTTACTTAATTTATTGATTTATTTCTCAGCTTTCTTGTGAGAGGTTCCTCCTCTTATTTCCCCTCAGGCTTTCAGATCATGCTGAATTTGATTTCCTTCTAGCTGCCCCTTACCTGCTGCTGCAGTTAACCCCTGCCTTACTGCTCTAAGTTTGTAAAGCCCATCTCGATCACACCAAGAGCAAATCGAATCTGGAACGGTTTCTCTTACCCCAGCTTGCTGCGTTTCACGTATCTAATTACCTCCCTCAGACAGCTGCGAAATCTTACACCTACAGCAGCCTATGAGGAGGGGGGGAAAAAATCTTTCTTCTTTCACAACAAGAAATAAAACTGAGGAAATGTGGATTTTAGAGTCCAACCTGTGGAAAAAGTTTCACGTAGTTTGAGCTGGGACATCTGAAGCTCCTTACCTGCAGCCTGGCACTCAGAGCATCAGGAGGTCAGCTGAATCAGGAGACGAGAAAACAGCCTGCTTCAAAATATTCAGGGAACTTTGTCCTCTATTGTAGTCCAGTACTACCTACTCTTACTGCCTGAAACCAGAGCCCTGTGATTCCATGAGCCAGAGGGATTAAGAGGAGATGTCTGCTTCCTGAAGAACATAAATATAAGAGGCAAAAGATAAGAAAGAAAACAAAATAACAGACAAAAGCCGTGAAATGCAGGTGTCTGAGCACCTTTAAGGATCTGAACGTAACTGTTCCCCAAACAGCCACAAAGGGAATTTCTACGTCCTCTCTCGTGACGCTCCTCTCCAACCCCACCCCCCAGTATCTCTCTTTTTGAAGTCTCCTACGCCAGCCTTACTATGTCCAGCCAGGCTCCGGGCACCAGCCTGGGGAAGCATGCCAGGCCTGAGCATCCGCGACGCCAGCTGAGCAATTGGGCACGTCCGCAGCCTGCCACCGCTAGGTCTTCTTACACGTTCTTATTTGAACGTCAGATAAAAGATGAAAGAAATAGAAAGGGAAATGTACTGAGACTCGAGCAAAGATTTCTCAATTTTGCTTTTGCCATTGTGTAGTCTTGCATTAGCAGCTGTAATTAGTCAGTACCAGACCATCAACTGTTACTGAAGTGTCTGCGACTGATTTGACATAAGATTTTTATGGGTACGAGCCCATTAACCTAAGAATTTACACCGACTATTCTTCTGAAATGATAAGCACAAGGCTCATCACAATGGCATTTCTGTTCTCATAAATGGTTTTAACGTTGGCCGTAGCCATCAGTGTTAGAACAATTTCTCGTGCGCCTTTTTGCCAGTGAGAGGCAGGAATCCATGCTAACAGGTCAGTTTATGAAGATCACTCTGAACTGATTGCCGGAGTTCGGGAAATGAGTCTGATTTTGCCCTTAAATTCTGTCGCTTGTTAGGTTTATCTTTACCTTCTGCAAGTAAAGTCAGCTACACAGAATATCTTGAGCTGCGTATTCTCTATGCACGCTGACATCACATACAGGTGACGGAGAGCTGGAGCTCAGACTGCTTTGGTAGGCACATGTCCTCTTTTTAGGGCTCATCTCCATAAGCAATATTGTTCTTTCATCACCAAATGAAACTTCAGGGCCTGCTACATCAAGCGGCTGGCAGGAGATATTTAGTATTACACAGGACTGAATTGCACTGTCCATGGGCTGGAATTTGACATGCTCTGTATATGTTTTCATCATTTAGCATGTGTAAGGACTAAAACTCAATGTTAGACAGTAGTTATATTCTCAAACCAGGTGGGAGGGTTATAATAGAGAAATCCATTTAGAAAGAAAGTGCCAATCCTGGTCAAAATCTTGGCTGTTTGCAAAACTGATCCTTTTTGGAAAGCACTTGAATTTTCACTCGTGCCATGTCTTATCACTCAAACAGAACATCCATCAATTAATGTCAAAACGCCATGAAATCTCCAAAACGGCTCTTGACACCCACAAGAATACAAAATTAATTCACTAATGAGCAGTCAGTCTGCTATGACAGTCCCCAAAATTCATGATGGTGGGGTGTTTAGGTGCAATTCATGAAATATAAATGGACCGGGCAGAGCTAAGCCACCTTGTAAGACTTTGGGCAATACAGCCTCCCTGTGGGCAGAGGCGGGCTGGCTGCCTGTGTGGCTGTCTGTCCTGCAGGCGAGCTGGCCAGCGAGACAGCCCCGTACGTGGGCTTGTCTGTCACCAGCCACGGAGCCCTTTGTCCCCTGGAGCAGCTCGACCTGCCCGTAAGCAGGGCTCTGGTGCCTGCACCGGTGCGGCCCGCTGCTTTATCCAGCAACCAGGAGTGATCCCCCCGCTCCCTCCAGCTCCCTTTCCGGGGGCCGGTGAGGAAGCCCTCTGCTAGAGGGGCAGAGCAGCCTTTGGTGCTGCTTTTTGCTGGGGTGACCTTCCCCAGGTGGGGTTGAGCTCCCTGCCTGGGCTCCTGCAGAGACGGCGCTGAGCTACAGGCAACGGCCATTCCCTCGCCGGGGAGGTGGTCAGAGACCCCCTGTAGGCAGGTGGGAGTGCCTTGCCCTTGCCTTTCAGGGGTGTGGGGCGAAGCTCGGTGGAGCAGGGGGTGCCCTGCCCGTTATGAGGGTGTGGGTCCCATCTTGCCTGGCCCCTGGCCAGTCTGCCCGGCTGCCTGACTGGGGAGAGCCCCTTGCTGTTGCTGTGGGGAAGGCTGAGCTCTGGGACCCCCCAGGTGTCAACCTACCAAGGCCTGGCTCTGTGCGATTCTCTGCCCGGCTTGATCGGGGGGACCCTCTGCTAGTGGGGTGCGGGCCAGCATCTGAGAGAAGGAGCCTCCCATGTCCCCCAGGAGCTGGGCTGCCCCGTACCCCGGGGACTGGCAGGTGCCCCAGCATCCCCAGCCTTAAGCTCTCCCGCCAGTGGGCCGAGCCCTGCTGTAAAGCAGAGTGAAGGCTCTCTGGTGACAGCCTTTCATGCCCACCAAAATACACCCAGAGTGCCCACCTGGGACCGCCTGGCGTCGTGCAGCCCAGGCTTCAGTCGAGGTGCCCACGGAGCTCCTCCCTTGCAGGCAGGTGTGTCAGCACTGTTTACTGGAGAGTTGAGCTAGGGCGTTTTTCTTTAAGCCAGGGAGGTTTGGGGGGCACTTGGGAGGGAGCGGTATGTGTATGCAAACGGCAAGAGGTCAGAATAAATTTGATTTGTAGTTTCTGCTCTTCTGTAGCCCAGCATAATCTTCCTTGTCAGTAGGGCTTTTGATGTGATTAATCTTATCTTAAATTTGTATGTTTCTCTTCCAGAAATCAAGAGTTCCACAGTGTTTTACCTGCCACTACAGGTACTGCTGCTTAATCTCTTCCTCAGTGTCCTGGAGGTCTCTTTCATTCTGTGTCTTTAATGGGGTTCTGTACCGTTCTCCTAATGAGCACAATGATTTCTCAGTAAAGTGCAATCTCAAACCTCAGGGGTTTTACTTAGCAACTTCCTGGCCTGGATCTGCTTGATTTCACACCAACCAATTGTACCGTGTGTGCAATTTTACCTGTGAAGAGGTTCGTGTTCTTAAAATAAGTAGTTAATGTTCATTCTCAAATGGGTTTTTGTCACAGTCTTGTTTTCAGAGATACTGTGTGCTCCCAGATCTTCTCTGGAATAGGCGTGATTGCTTGTCTGAAAACAAGTCCTTGACTTCTGGTTGTTTCCAGTGTGTTTTGTTGTGTCAATTCTTGTCCAAATTCAAACAAAGTGCAGAGTTTCAGAAACACTTGAATGCAACCAGTTCCTCTCCAGAACAGGTACTTTTGCTTTTAGTTAAGTGTTCGGAAATAATACTAGTCTTTCAGCACAAAGCACTGTTTCAGCCCAATTAGAGACAAGGGCTCTTGCTGAACGACTGTTAAAGCGCATGCCGATGAGTACACGCATAGGCGCACAGCGAGGCCGGGCAGAACAGCTTTGTATTATTCATGTTGTCATTATTTCCATGCTGTCCTGCTCCAGCTGTTTCAGCCCCTTGAGAGCAACCGGGAAGGGAGCAACTGAAGACAAGTACAACTTGCACAGAGGCCACAGCTACTCAGTTTAGAAGCAGCAATAATGAAAGCTATTGAGAGCCTATGTGTTTGGGAGGGGGATTGAGAGGAATGACATTTTTCTTGGGTCTGTACGATATGAGAGTCAAAATATTGTAATTTCCAGCTGAACACTCTTTTTACCACTTCCTTATTCCCCAGCTTCAAGTGGGGGGGTTTAAAGGTTAATGCTTTAGAGCGCTCCTTCACTTAGAGGTTAGCCTGTGAATGTATTTGAAATCCAATAACCCAGTACGTCTTTTTTCTTCTCCAACCCCTTTTTCATCCTGGCTGATTTCCCTGCGCTATGGCCTGGTTAGCTGTGAAAGCAAGGAGGTATCCTGAGTGAGATTGAAAATGCTGTTTTGGTGCCTGAGCTGTAGGTAGACACCTTGAAATCCATGCGTGTAGCCACGCGGCTGTTTCTGTGGTTGGTAAATTCCAATTGCATTTTAAATACCTGTATAACTTTAAGTTCAATGAGCAATGCTTGCTGGCACCTCTGGGATGAATTACTAAACGGTGCTGATCATAACAATGAGTTTATTGTCCTGCAAAGGTAGCAAATAAACCCCAGCATGCACCTAATTGCCGGTAAATGCATTGGCTTCTCTTGTTCTCACTCATTCTACATCCACGCTTATTCTACCTATCAGCCTTGTTTGTGTTTTGAACCTTTTAAAAGGAGGGAATCGCTTGCTTTCCACATTTTGCAACCTGCAATGATGATGTTCCCGAGATGGTTGCAAATGGCTTGCTCCGTGCCGGCTGTTTGCCTCATCATCTCCTAAGCAAGCTTAACATCAGGGACTGTGGCTGTGCAACACACTCACGGTGAAAACAGAGGGTCTGGAGGATCAGAAACGAGGATGACGGGCAAACATCTGAACCGCCAGGTGGATGGAAGGGGGAATGAGTACTAGGTTCTGTGGGGTTTATTCCAATTCTATTTAACAAACGCTTATTGACATTTGTGCCAATATATTACAAAATTGTTGGTATATTTTTCTTGAACAGTTTGTGAGGGTTTGTCCAAACGCATTTGAATTTTACTGAAAGAAAACAGGACGGCTTTAGCAATTAACATTTTCCATGTTAATTGACTTCCATTTAACCTGCCAGAAATGTCTTTAATGTCTGTGTCATGGTTAAAAATATACCTTCTTGCTTTAGTCAATCGTGTAATCACAGTCTTCATAATCTGCTTTAGCTTTGTGCTCATTACAGTGAGACCTGAATTGTCACCCAGAATTATTAAATCTAAAAAGTTCTCCCTTTAACGCTAATTAACGTTTAACCAATTCGTTTTAAATACGTAGCCTGAGATATGATGAAAATGTTATTAACTCTTGGTTTTGTAATGTAAGGTGTGGCTGATCTAAAGCCTTGGTTTTCGGATGGAAGGCATCGCCACCAGGAGCCGGGCTGCCTCACAGCTGAGCGCTCGGGGCGTGCCCGGTGCGTGGGGTTTCACAGCCCTCGCGGGTGCCGCTGCCTCACCGAGCAGCTGCGTTGGCAGGAGACGATGTACGCGTGCAAGGGACCCCAAGGCTTACAGCTGCCAAAATGTGTGTGGCCATGGATCTCGTCCCCTCTGACAAATGGTGGCTGCTCTCTCCTACTGTCCTTCTGGAGAGCAGCTTATTCAAGCAACAGAAAGGCCAGGTTTTGCTGATTTGCCTCCACAGTTCATGTAGGCATCTTAACCTTTGGGGGCAAATGTAATTTTTGTTGACAGATCTTTGAAATGTGTCTCAGGGCAAAGACTTCTGTGGTTTGAATTGTATTAGCTTGTTTATAATAGCTAGTGTACGGTTGGCGTAGGATTCAGTGCCATGGTAGCTGGCTAGTTATATACACAGATTTC
Source organism: Phalacrocorax aristotelis (assembly GCF_949628215.1). Classification (NCBI taxonomy): domain Eukaryota; kingdom Metazoa; phylum Chordata; class Aves; order Suliformes; family Phalacrocoracidae; genus Phalacrocorax; species Phalacrocorax aristotelis. The sequence goes on from NC_134299.1 coordinate 5,007,096, forward strand.
TCTTTATAAGATGTTGGTGGCAGAATGATTATAATTATTCAGGGGACCATATTTAAAAGTATGTAGATGCCTAACTATGGTGGTCTAGTGTGCTAAATTGTAGCTTGTGTAGACCTTCAGATGCCTGAGCACATCGCCTTCGGTGACCTGCGGCTGATCACTCCGACTTAAGTCTTACCCCCTTGTCACAGATAAGGTTAAGCCTGCCTGTTCAAAGGGCATATCATCTTTCCACAAGCAGGTATGACGAATGCATACATGAGCAGCTGTAGGTACCCGAGACCTGGAGGATGACCTTGTGAAGAGCTGTAGATGTCAAACTTCCAATGGCAATTTCAGCCTGCAAATCTCTGGCGGAGGCCTTCATGCTGCAACTTACAGATAATGTCTGTTTGCATGGTTTAGTGATTTTTTTAATTGTGGTAAATATTTGCATAGCTTATAGTGTGGTATTAAAGTTTATCACCTTGGATTTTTACCTTCAAATTTTGGAAAGCAATCTTGGAACCACTCTAGCTCTGTTATCTGAATCTCAGATGACAAAAAATATGCAAAGAAATCTGTTTGCTTTTTAAACTAAGGTTTATAGCAAGATTTGCCTGTACATGTGTGTGTATATATATCTAAATGCATGTGTGCATGTATGTATTTATAAATATATATATGTATATATGTAGTTGAGATGTAAGCAAGGCAGGTTTCATGACCAGGACCCTACACACACCAAGCAAAGAGCTACCAGTTGCACCTCGGGAGGAGGTGACGCCATCCCTGCCTCCCTGGTCTCTCCCCACCAATTCACTCACTTCTAAGAGCGAAGCAACATTTTCAAAGGTGTCCTTGGAAACGCACCTTCTGGAATGTGCTCCTGCAATTTCTATCATTCTCCGAGGAAGTAGTAAAACAAAGTACCTTTCCAGCTGTTCCTGTATTTCTGCAGATTACAGAGATTATTCTATTATGCTTATTTGAACATTGACTTAATTTTTAATTAGGCTCCGGTGCCTAATTGCTCGGGAAATACACTTCCTAGTAAAAAATATTGCTCCTTGCTATTTATAAGAAGCTAAATACCTCATCACAAAAACACGTCGCATTCTATAAATGTCTATGTTATAGTTCATTAGGCTGATATTTTAAAATCATTTTAAATAATGTGGCTTTCTTTTTAAAGCCAAACAGAATAAAGTATTTTCTTTAAAAGGGAAAATTAAATCATGGAAAATAATAATTTATTACTCTTGCTCTGACAGGCTAGACATCAATTTGATGTTGTTCAGCTAGTATTGCGGTGGCGTTAAAAGTTGCCTTCCCCTCCCAAAACAACAAATGAATTTTGATTTCTCTTCATTAAATGCATCATTAATTCCTCCTCCTAGTTTCTGTTTGTTTTCCCTTCCATACTCTCATGTTCCTGTAAATTTAATTCAGGCAGTGCATCCATCACATTCTTGTAATTAGCATTTGGAAATATGAAATCTTCCAGGCATTATCACTCCTGTACGAGTGCTGAGAGATGGACAGGTCTATTTGCCACAGAACTCTGCACTGATTCTCAAAGAGCCTTAATAATTTGGAACTTGAGTTCAGCCTGAGAAGGAAAGCTATGGGTGCTTTTTTCAAGTTCAAGTCACTAACCAGGCATTTCCCACTTTTATGTGGCCTTTGAAGTTTCCAGTTTATTCTTTTTTTCAGCAATGGAAATAAATGCAGCATCGCATTGTTTTAGAAGAGCTATTGCTTTGTTGTGATTGTTTGGATTAAGTGGGGTCCAGGACAGAACCACGTTTAGCTCTTTGGAATTTCAGCTTTTAAAGAAATTATGTGCCTGTCGGTCTGCTGTTCACTGAGCTGCCGACTGATGCCCGAGTTAGAGGATGCAAGGGTTTCTCCTTATGGCTTTGCAAATTCAGAGAATTTCTGTTCAAAATACAATATTGTACCCTGATCCATGCTGATGAGGGCATGCCCAGCCGTAACTATGTGGCTGTAGAAATAACGGCTTATTGAGTGCCAGTTGAATTGTGTCCCCTAGCTGTAAGGATGTTACTGCTAACTTTTGGTGAATATTTTTATTGTAAAAAAACCCAAAACAAAAGAGGATACTTGGATTCAAAAAAAGGCCAGAGAAAGTCCCTTGGCCTGTCATGTAGTTGGAAGGAGTCACAGTTTCTTTTGGCATAAAAGTATGTTGTGGGTGAACCAGGCATTATTATAAGGCACCATATTTATACATTGTATTTGGGAAATCCAAGGTGGTGCTTTACTGAGGAGGAGATGAAAAGGTCAAAGAGGGCCAAACAGGGCAGAACCTGTGCAAGCAAAACCTGTATTGCTTTAAATGGGAGCCTGCCTGATGCAAGACTGTGTAAGCTTGCGCAGGCTTTCATTACTCTTTCATCTACTTTGCCTTTCCTCCCAGCTCTGAAGATGGCTTTCTGCCTCAGGGCATGAGTACTAAGTACCCTCCCATATGTAGTTGTTTCTAAAGGTGAATAAACGGCAGCGTCTTGGGGGCTATAGTACAGAGTAACGAGTCCCTTGTGCCGCCTCCGTTTATTCCTAGGAGTTAAGGTGAATTTAGGTTCCTGATTTAAAAAGCTGCGTCCTGTGACTACATCTGGGTATTGCTGGACAATTAACAAATAACTGCTCTTCACCAAGCCCCAGTTTATCTGTCCGGCTGGGGTAATGACGCTCATCTCCTTTATAAAATCCTTTGAGATGTACATTTATGAAGGTTTATGTAATAAGTAGGTTTGATAAATGATATCACTCTTTTGCACACGGGGCTGAGATTCCATTCAACTGCATGTGCAAGGTCAAACAGTGCGTTTGGTAGTTGCACAGGGTCCTTAGCTGTCACCTTAGCCACGGGGAGTTTTCTTTATGTCCTCTATACTCCACTGTCTGCTCTGACCATGGAACAAGCCTTTTCTGTTGCTTCACTCTCAGATTGCTTTAATGGTTGCCCTCATTCTCTTTAATGATTTTAAATCGCTGCTTTTGATGTCCAGTTTATCTTCCCCAAATGTAGCACCTCTGACTGCATCAGATTCACTCCTTAATCCTCTTAGCCTCTCTGATCACTCAAGACTAGAGTTAGATAAACTATCTCAGGTAGCCTTTGACGTCTTTCAAGAAGCAGCTGAATGCAATAAAAGATCCATCATGCTTTCCTTGGTGTCAAAAAGGTTTTGCTATTAAAGATTAGGGAGGCTGGAGGTCACTCCAAATCACAATATTGTTCACTTTATAAGCCCTTTTTATCCTGTCATCTGGTATTACGCTTTCAAGTTGTTTGTGACTGAGCAGTCCATGGCATATATCAATTTCTTGCCCTCCAATCCTTTTAAACACTAGGGTTTAAGCACTGATTGATTCATTAAATGTCTCCAAAGTCAAACAATTTATCTTTTTCACTGTATTTTATTGTCGCTATTTCCCTGTGCCTGACTTAGAAACCTATAGCACAACGCTGAGCTCTTATGTTCACTTTAAGAATCTGTGTAAATATGGCATATTTTTACATACATGAAAAGAGGCACCCACACATGCTTTTATCCCGTATTTTCAATTGCAGTGTGCCTTACGGGAATTCTAGTGGGTTTTGGCTTTGCTTTTATAGTATAATTTATTTCCAGTTCGTATTTTTCACCCGTGTTCCTTTATTCAGCCCTAGTTTCATTGTTTCACTTCACATTTTTAACCCAGTTAAAATATGGGCTATGCCTCTATATAGTTAGGTAGTTAATGTGCCAGAAAGGAGAACATAAGAATACACAGTTCTGTCTATATGCTAGTAAGAATCAACAAAGTTGCTCAGTGCTTTAAAAATCGGCTTTAGTGCACAGCTCCTGCCACTGCCTACCCGCCGTCTGACCCTTTCTGCATCGACTCAGAGACCACACCAGGCTTGTGAACAGCATAAATAAAAATATAGGGTATAGGTTACATTTACATGGGGTATGAGCCTTTCATGTGGATTTCAAGTCAGTCTTTGTGATTTCTTCTTCCGGATAGTTGATGTTCTTTCAGCGGGCATTAAGATATTATGAGGCACGAAAATGGTGCTGCAGGCAACCAGGTCGTCTGATGTCGTGCGAAAGGAAAAGCCTTGGTTGAAGGATTTCTCTGCTGTTCTTGATACTGGCTTCAAGAATAAATAGCATTTTTTATTACCCTTAGGAAGCTTGCTTACCTCGCTGTCCTTTACTCTAGCACTTACTCACGCACACACTAGTCTTTCCTGCTAACAGCTATTACAGTTTTCAGGCTTCGCTGTGGAAATGTTGGTTCTCTGTGTTGAAAAGGCTCTCGGAAAACTTCGCTGTCACATTTAACATATTAGCTCACTATAACAGAGAGCATAGAAGTTGATTTTGCATTAAATGTTATTAAATATTAACATGTTTACACTAAAATGTTAGCCTACAGTTATACACAACCCTGGAGTATTCCTTAACTGTCAACTGTTTTTTTCTAAGCAGGCTTCCAGCCTGGGCTAATCGCCTTTCTTATGGCTTCTCCCAGCACAGATGCAGTTTCTGACTGCAAATGCTCCTAGTCCGTTTTAGTGCTCTGTCAAACAAGTTCCTTCAAGCAACGCTGCAGATGCTTTGAGCAATTTTGTGCTGAAACGAAGCCACAGCCCTCCTATGGGCAGTAGCCCTGTCTCAGCTGAGCAGTGAAGATACAGCACGGATGCTGCCAACCCTTGCACGGCCCAGCTGCCGAGACGTGCCTGGCTTTTAGAAAAAAATCTGTGAGTAGGTGTCTAATCCTGTCTGGGGCCTACTGTGAGAAAAGTTTTGGCAAACAAAGCTACATAGGAATTGGCTGGTTTTGTATTAATCCTTAAATCTGTGTGTATTCACATGGTAAGCCTCAAGTCCTGTTTTGGAGCAAACGGTGTGGCAGTGCTGGCTTTTGTGGGCCACGGATCTGGGCACAAGGCTTGATCAAACACGTTGTGGTTAGACCCCCTAAACATGTGCAAATACAAGCTGGAAAGGACCTAAAAATGAAGCCTGAGCTTGCACGGTATCCATGGTTTTTCTACAGGGCAGTTCTCAAAGTGAATCTCACATCTTATTTTCTGTAAGCGGAGTTATAAACCTCAGCTGATCATCTAGACTACTGGAAAATTTTCTCCGTGGTGCCCTACGCAAAGAATCTCATCATTCCCAAAGCCATTTGGGGCAGAATCACCCAAACTAGCATAAAGAGCTAACGAAGTAATGTGGCTCTGCCTGGAGAAGATTAGGAGCAATCACATCAATGTTTCTGCTGGTGGAAGGGAGGTGGTGATAGCTTTTAAATAGAGGGTGTGGAGAGGAAGCTTGATTTATTAGCTTGGCCTGGTGAGATCTAAAGGTTATGCTGTGACTCCAGCAGAAAGGTAGGGGCTTAATAATGAGAAAATACTCTTTATGCAATTTATGCTTGGTCTAATCTAACTTTCCATTAGTGTTGCCCTTGATCATCCCCTCTGAACTTTTCTTTCTGAGTTCAGGATTCTATTAATGATAGTCGTGGGCAGCACGCTACCAAATATCTGTCCTTCCTTCTCACATTTATCTGCCTTCGCTCAGTTTGAAAGGGTTCGTTCATTCAGTTAGAAAAAGAACTAATTCATTTGATAAAATTCAGGTTGTTTTGCAGCATGGTCCTTTCTCTTGTGTTAAATAATGTAGTGCACAATATTGTCTCACTATTGTGTTCCTAAATGAGCGTGTGATAAAGTGTCTGTTCCTAGGGGATGCTTCTTGCACTGGGTAAATATTTAAGAATCATGATAAAAATCCACGTTGGTTAATTAGTGCTTAAATTATGCTGGGAATTATCCAAAGCACAGTACGTTTCTTTCCACAGTGGATAATTGCAAGTCAGTGTGGATATTAAGTGTCTGATATAATAATAGAGTAATGCATAGCCCAGAAGTCTGCAAGGCTCGAAGTACAGTTCATTTAGAGTGCAAATACCAGGTAAGGACCCCCCCGATTCTCCAAAATGAAAACCCCAAATTCATGTGTTGGGAGTGTAAATCACAGAAGCCTTTTTCCAGAGTTCCCTTGCCTGCTTTGCTGCAGTGGATATTTGCTGTGGAAGACTTGACAAATCTATGTAGCCACAGAGGTTGATAATAGATGATCTAATCTAGCGTTCATGTCAGGAAAATAAAAATCAGGGCTGTTGTAAGGTCGAAAGCAAGCCTTTCTGTTCTTGCGCTAGTCGTTGCTCAGTAACATTTTAGCAAATGTTAGAAAATAAATTCAGATTTTGATCCCCGTTTAATACAATTTAAATGCAGCGTATCCATCCTCTTGATCTTTCTTTAAGCGCGTTTAAGGAAAAGCGATGGGAAAGAGAACAGAAGGCTCTGACTTCTAGAAAGCATTGTTTTTCAAATATTCCATTGAGAAAATAACATTTGTACCAAAAGATGCTTTTCCTGGGCGGGGAGGAGGAGCACAGGTTTTCCTCCATTATAATTAGCAATAGAGAATTGAAAACGCAGTACTTGCAAATAATTTGTGTTTAAGGATTCAAGAACATTTTCTATGTTGTATGTTTTGGAGGAGGCAGAGTTAAGAACGTGTTTAGGTAGGATTGCCAGGTAGTGTTTACTAAACTAGTTTGCCACTAGAAATAGCTCAGGAAACTCTCAGAAAAGCTGTGCGTTGTTTGTATAGTTACAAATGCTTCTTTAAAAATAATTTGTTTCGGGAAGGATCTCCAGGGAAGTTTTGAAACAAACATTTTGAAATGTTGAAATCGCTGTCAAAAGGGAACCATGAATTTTGATCACATCTTATTATAGTAGCTTTAAAAGCACAAGGTGTTACCCTCTTATCCCCCTGCGAACAGCCCGCAGAAAAGGAAGGCAAGGTACAAGAACCAGCCTTTTGTTATGGGAAATATTTTCCCCTTGTTACAGTTTATCGTTCCGCAATGTGGGTATTGTTCAAAGGCTGGCTTTCGGAATCTTCCTTGCAAACTGCCTTGAGAAGACCTGACAACTGTGCTTTGCCAAACGCGTTGTTTCAAAGCACAGGCTGCAAAACCCATTTAGCCGGGGCATCGCTTTACCAGAAACCCCTACGCAGAGGGAGGGGGTTTGCAGAGCTCTCCGGGAAGCCAAGGAGTCGTGCTCCGGTTTGGACTTTGAAGACTAGTTTTAGGCTGGTGAACAGAACAAGGTTTTTTATTTCGCTTTGGCACTAGATGGGGCTAAGGGACTAAACAAGGAGTGAAAAAGCAACGGCTGAGCCCCGGAATGTGGAAACCCCCAGCAATACCCCAGGAGAACGAGGGGAAAAGCCTGCGGAGGGAATCGATGCTATTGAAGTCCGTTCGCTCGCTCGGCTTGGTGATAGAAAAGAAGAGCAAACAGAAGCTGGCTCTCAAGGTATTGGTTTGTCAGCACTTCTGCCAGGCCAGTGACAGGTCCGGAGATGGGGCGAGATGTGACCCACTAGCAGGCAGCATCAGGCAGCAGCTCTCGCAGGCAGAACTCGCTGTCAAAGGACTCTTCTAACCGAGCCTTTCCCTGTGGGTTATAAAGGTGCCTTTCACGGAGCGCCCGGCGCTCTTCAGCCTCCAAATGTGCAGCATCCAGGAACGGCACCGAGACAGCGGTGCTTGGTGGGAAGAGTTAGTTTTTGTGGAAGGGGAAACAGCTTGCTGGGCCCTGCGACATCACGGGCTTACTGGGTGGCTTTTTTTTCTTTAATGTTGCTGCTTATAGACGTAAGGGAAAACTGGCTTTTAAAAATACACAGGAAACCTTCTCCTGTTTAGAATGTTATTCACTGGACCTTCACCTCACGTCCTACCCAGGTAACAGACCTGTTGTTTATCAAATAAAACAGGAAATAGCATACTTTATTCTGAAACACAATATCCCTTGACGGTAACAGTTAAGGATCTTAACTACCCTTATCAATCCTATTGTAAAGATCTGCTGTTTTGCCAGCTTTTGCCCATGTTAATGTAAGTGTTGGGATCTGTTTGTGTGTGCGAGCAAAGGTTTCGGCAAAACTGAGCAACCAGCTGTTTTCTCATTTGCTCTATGAGGGTGGAAACACTTAATGAAATTGCTTAAGGTTTAATGATTTGTATGACACAAAGGCTATTTTCCTGCTGTCAGTCCTGGGCCAATCTCAAATTGCTTGGGGATGTAAACATGAGAAAACACACCCAAACAATTTAATTTGAAATGCCTAATGTACCTGGTGAGAGATGATCTGCTCTGGTTGTGTCATTTCTTGTATTTTAAATCTTCTAGCAGCAGGAGTTCCCGTTTGTTGCTCGCTTCTTTATTGCACAAATGCTTAAGTGTCTAATAATAGCGCGGGGTGAGGGAATGGATTTTTTTTTTTTTTTTGGAGGGAAGCACCAAAGAAACACAGAAACCCTTTTAAGCCTGCAATTTCATCTTTTGGAAGTGGGTTGTAACAAGCTCCAAGAGCGAAGACAGCACCCGGGGCCGTGGGCAGCAACCTGAGCTGTAGGTGGCAGGGAAAGACTCACTCTACAAAGGCACCTTTGGGGCAAGGAAGTCTTTTTAGGACACAGTTATCATTTTATTCAGGATGGTGCTGAGCCAGCTTCAGCTTGTATGTTCTTGACTTTGCAACTGACCTAGGAGTCATTTATGGTGTGTCGTTTTTGCCTTCCTCCTTTTGTCCATCTTGAGCGTGAGCGGGATTGGGATGTTTGTGTGGATCAGGGACTGCCTTTCTCTTGTGTTTGTGCAAAAGCTCCAGTCCTTACCTCTCTTCATCCTTTTATTTGCAAACATTAAGGGCTTGAAACCTTTATAAATGGGTAGCAAGCATTGATTCTTTGCATCCAGCAAAGAAAGAAAGAAAAAACAAAGAGGAAACTCAGGATGTAGTTGCAAAAGCTGGCAACCTTTACCAAAACCTGAAACTCCCTGCTTTGCTGCAAACGAAGCACGCAGTAGCAAGGCCTCGACCCGCAGTAGCAAGGCCTCGACCCGCAGTAGCAAGGCCTCGACCCGCAGTAGCAAGGCCTCGACCCGTTCGCTCTGGCTGTGCCAAACAGAGCTGTCAGATTTATAGGACAAATAACATTTTTGTTTCCATTGAGGTAGCAGTCAAATTTCCACTTGGTACATGCAACTTTGAGGAAGGTGGTTAATCACCAGTTAGCAGGCCTTTCCTTTGCGGAAGGCGAGGGCTGGGAAGGTGAAGGACCCTGTGGTTTGAATCGCATGCCGGCTTTGGTGTTATGCAGGAGTGATGTATTAGAGAGCAGCAGTAAGTCTGATGCCACCTTCCTACATCCGTACAAGTTTTAATTATAGCTCTGGACTTGGCTGAGTCGTGTCATTGGGCCTTGTGTTAAGACAGCTTCTTTACAGCTAAAATCGGCTCTCAAGGAGGAGGTATTTGTAGCAAGATGTTGAAACTCAAATGCATTTTATAGAGGTCGTTCTGGGTAGAGTTTCAGAATTAGCCTGGACCTCATAGCGGGGCAAGGAAATCAAGCCACCTAGCAATCTCATTTTATAGAGTTCTCTAGTTTTTCCTGGCTTCTGAGGAAAGCTGAGAGACAGCCCAATTCACGCAATGAGCTCGTGACTGCGAGAGCTTTGTGGTTTTCACCAAGAGGCAGGCTGTGGTTGATTTCCTTGCACTGGGAAAAGTTATGTTTTAGAGACAGTGTGTTACTTGCTACCGATCTAAAGGAAATTCTCAGCTGGAGGCTTCTGGCATAGGTGGAAAGTTATAATTAGATCAAGCAAGGGGTGAGACTTTGCAGTGCTCCACCTGGATATTGCCGCACAAAGGCCTTCTCGGTCTTAAGGCATTCACGTGGAAGAAATGTGTAAGAATAAATTTTCTATCTTTTTTTAGATGTGAAACTTACCTTAGCCTTTCATGACAAGTCACTGCTTGAGTCCACTGGGTAGCAAGAGATGATGAGGCTCGTGGCAGAGTTGGAAATAGAGTCTGGGAGTCCCTATTACCTTATTTCCCATCTTTCCTAAGCCTTACTGTAATAAAGCATAGACTCACAGCTGGAATGGGAATGGAAAACTGCAGCTGCAATTAAACGCCCCTTCCCAAAGCCTTTGCGGGTTGTATTTTTACTGTCCCAGGAGGATGTCTTTTAGTCTGGTGAGGCCAAAAGAGTGGAGATGTGCATTTCTTTAGCCTTCAGAGTATATGTGCAAATGTTTTTTATACTTGCTTTGTGAAACTGAGGTTCTGCAACAGCAGCAGGTCTGCTGTCAAAATAACAGCCAAGCTTTATTTTCAAGATACTGTTTTTTTGCTTGAAACATCATCTTGGGGCATTTAAAAGCATCTGTTTTCAAACTTCAGAAACTTTTTCCTATTGGGGTAAATTCTCCGTCATCCTAAATCCCTTTTTGTGTGCTCTTGTAAAATAAAGCAGCTTCAATACAGGCAGAAATGGCTATCTTGAAAGCTGTATGAAAGCTGTGCGCTGGCACAGCTCCCAGCATAAGATGTTTTAGAGGCAATGTCAGAGTATGCTTTGCAGTACTTATTTCTGGGGATCATGTAAGGAAATGGGAAGCAGAGTGTAAAACAGAGCAGCCTAGAGGGTTAGGTCATAGCCTGGATCAGTTCTTGGAACGGGATGTGAGTAGAGCAGAAATTATTATAAAATCTGCAGAGAAGCCTTGTATCTTTTTCAACCTTTGTTTCCACACTGGGTGGTTTTAGCTCTCTGCCCTTCTCTTACTTTCCTGTGTTACATCAGAAATAAACATTTTCTATTAACTTTTGATGGAAAAAATAGAACTCGAACTGCTCCTGAAAGGTTGTTTTGAGGATGTAGTCTAATCTGTCCTTTGAAACTTCTGAGCATCCCCAGGTCTCGAAGGCAGACCTTTAATGTTGCTTTACACCTGCTGAAACTCAAATCTTTCTGTCTGTGTCCTACCTGAAATCTGCCTTGGCTTGGTTTTTGACTCAGAACGGTTGAGCTGGTGTTAAAGCACAGAGGGCTTTGGCTCTGCCTTGGGTACAAGAGACCCCATACAGGGATATATATAAAAACTACCTACATGAAACCGAAATCTGTGGTAGGATAGAAATACCATCAGCTGATTGGCTCGGCCAACATCACCCTCAGTCCAAGGCTAGTTGAATGTGCTATTCTAGTGTGTGTTTTGATAATCCCCCATTAAGGAAGTACTAGTTTGCAATTTTTATTTTAGAAGTAAACTCTGTGCTTGGAGGTGAAGCGGCTTGCTGAAGGAGGCACAGATGCTGTGCCAAGGAGGGGAACTAAATACTGCCAGTGAAGGACTTCCAATTAATGGAGCATCTTTTTCTCTCAAAAAAACCTCCATTCCTAGATAATTTACTGATAGCAACCTGGATGCCATTAAGATTGCTGGATGCGAGTGTCTGTTCATATTGTGGGTATGGAAGCAGACGTAAAAGTGGCTGTTGAAGCAGAGTATAAATATGTGTATTTTTAATGCAAGACCATTTTTAAAAGACAGAGCCTTTCTAAAAGAAATGAGTCTTGAAATCTAAGTCTTGCTGGGTAACTAACCCAAATAACATGTTACATTATTTAGGTTGTATGCAATAAAAAATATTCTTGCTCACAATGGAAAGATTTCTTCATATATACTTGTTTCTGCTGTAAAGTTGATGGATCTGTAATGTACTGCATAATTAAACATTGCAGAGATATTACTTCGGAGGGAAAGCAAGTAATGAATGGGATATAGTAAATTTTGGTGATTACAGATACAGTTGTTTAGCCCAAGTATAGGATGGTCTGCGTTGCTGATTAAAAAAAGTAATCTGAAAGAACACAATTTTGGTTAAGCTCTGCATTGCTCTCCTTGCAATGGATTATGTTATTAAGCCATATTTTTCCATTAATAAAACAAATGTTAATGCATTGTTTGATGCTACTAATGAAATCATTGTAAGAAGCACAGCTGCTTCCATTAACATTTATCATCTCATTCACTACATTTTGCCAAGGCTGGGGATGCATTCAATGCTTCCTTGGTTTTTAAGGTGAGTTGGGAAGGCACAGCACCGCAGGAACTGTGCTGCCTGCTTAGTCTGCTTCATGTTTGCTGTGTTCTCACGGGCAAAGCTGAACAAGGGCCATAGAGAGCTGGACTTGAAATACAATCCATTGAACCATCTGCTATACCACATCACTGGCTTCATTAAAGTGTATTAATTCATAGTAGAGTGAGCCCAGGAAAAAAAGCTGCTAACCTCTCCCTGTTTCTAGAATCTGTTAGCAGGCTGTGAAGTGCTCCACCAGCTATCATGTTGCTGCGCAGATAAAGACCTGCTTGTCCTACAATTTTTGCACTGCAGCTTGTATTCAGCACAGCAAGAAACCTTCCTTCTCAATTTACCCTGTCCAGCAAGTCCAGCATGGTTAGATCAGGCTGTCTTGCATGCACCCGAGGTAGGCATGTATGCATTGGTCAGGGGATGGAGAGGCTTAGCACCTTGTCCAGCTTTTTAATTGCTTGGGGTTTAATAGCTTGTCCAGGTACTCAGGAGAAAGTCTTCTGAGCTCAGAAGGAAGACTTCTGGTGTTTCCAGTGGGCCTCAAAATGGGTGTTGCTCACTGCAAGTAGAGAGTCTGAGTCTTTTTCCCATCTCTTTGTCAGAGGTAGATGTGCATTAATCCTTTTATCCTTGGCAATATTGTCAGATAGCTGGGGAGAGAACAGGAGATAAAACACCTGCATGCTGTTTGTTCCTACTGTTGTAAAGCTCTGTGCAGATACTTAAACTGTAGACATTATAATGCAAACCACTATAGCTGCAGATAAAATCCGAAAATGCCAGCTTAAGAGAATGGCTGGAGTCTCCCCCTCCATGATTTCTGGTAATGCTGCACATGAAATTTCCCCTACATCTGAGTTGCAGAGGGCGCAGACAGCTTTCTGAAGCTGTTAGTGCTGGCGTTCAGTACAAGATGTTTTCAAGGTCCATTGGAGCTTTTAGAACAGGGACACACTATACACAGGTGTCTGTCACAAATAGGATGTCAGCAGCTTCAATCAGAAGTAAATGAAATTGAAGTCAAAATATGTTCCTAGGTATCTGAGGGCTGCAGCCCACAGCTGTACCCTCTTTATCAAGAGCAGCAGTTTAATTTATTTTAAAGGACTATAAGGGAAGCACAGTTGGTGAGTCAAAGGCATAAATACCCGTAACCAAGCAGGTTCAGAGAAGTACTGCTGTGCTATTAAGGAGAATATTTCCCCGTTCTCTAGCAGCATGACTGTTTCAACTCTAAAATATGACAATTTACAAACATGGCTCAAAAAGTAAACTGAGTCATTTACTGTGATGCTTCAGAAGTCTGCACAGACCTTAGTTCGTCTTACCAAAGAACAATCTGTTGTGTCAAGACTTGGAAGAAGAACTGATATAAAAAGCAATTGAAATATCAATGCTGGCATCTGAATAGTGCAGAAGTAATATTTATTTAAATGAGTGAATTTGGTAACGTGGTGTGTATTTAGAGTTGTATCAATGGCTTAGACACAAGTTGACACAGGTTGTCTTTTCCTGCCAAGATTATTCCCCTGCTTTATGGCAGTCTCCAGGCTCATGGTGTTAGACACTGGACAAAGCCAGGAGGTTCAGCACCTTGAATCTTTTAGAGCAGAGAAGAGCAGCAGTCTGGGATTTTGGGGTTCAAAGGGTTCCTCTGCCCTTGTGTGCTCCTGTGGCAGGTCATTTGGTCTTGCTGTGCCTGGTTCCCCATCCTCAGGGCGCAGTAACTGGACTGCCTTGCCTTGTGTGAGCTCCTGCCAGCCAGGGTTACAGTATGGGAGAGGCTAGCTTCAATTTTGCCAGTGCTAACAGGTTTCATAAGAAGTATTTCAATTAAAATGACTGATCTTAAAGCTCTGCTTAAATAACAAATGCAGCCTTCTCCAACTCAAATTGAAAGAAAACCTTTTATTTTTGTTAGAATGAAATATTCCATTAGGCTGCCAACAATTATTCCTAGCAGAAGTAGTAAAACCCCATTCCTGTCTAGAGCTTTGGTACCTTTGGTACGTTGTCCTGCCCTTCTGGAGTTAACACTGTATGGAGACATAAAGTTTACCCATTCATACCTGCAAATCTTCTTTATGATCACCCATGGCTGCTATTCATGCAGAGTCATGGTAAAACACTGCTGTCGTTTGGAATAATACCGTAGCAGGGGACTCCTAATCTGTTTTCTCCCAATAATGCTCTTTTGTGTGTTGGGCCACATTAACGTTATATAGCATTAAGTGAAGCAAATGTAGTGTGTTTGAATCTCTGCTCTACAATTATGTACGACACAGTTCAGTAGCTGGAAATAAACTAAGTTTTGACTGAAATATGAGTGTTTCTGCTACCAGTAACGGCAGAGCTTGGGTCTATAATTCCCCTTTTGAGCAGAATCTTTATTTTTGTTCTAAAACACTCAAGTGGTACCGTTTAGGTTTTATTAGTCTTTTTTGGTTTGCCTATATTCTCCAAAGTTTTCAAAGTGTCCCCTGTTCAACTTGTGTAATTTTGATTAAATTCAAGAGAACATTTCTCCTTTCTATATTAATAGATCTGTATTGGTTCTTATAATACTGTCCCAAATATTGTGATTTTTTAGAAATTCAGCTCTTTCCTAAAAGGGAGGAAAAGAAGGAGAATGCAGCTGTTGAAACCAAGTGTTGGAGTGGCACGCTGGTGAATATAGCCTCCTGCTCAGGTCTGCCTTGCTCAGGTACAGAGCATAAAATTCTGTTCTACAGAGAATTTCTCTCATGTTGAATGAGACTTGAAAATGAATTAGTTGTTGAAGAGGTTTTGTATTCTTAAAAATATGCTACAGGGGAGAGTTGTGCCTTCCTAAAGGGCACACAGATGAAGTTAGCATTATCCATGTTACGCTGCTGATGGACAAGATGGTAAGGTTTGCCAAGGATCACGTTAAGACCTTGAGCACCACTTGCTATATTCGGGATCCACCACTGGATCAGGCCTACAAGAGCAGGTGGTATCAGTGTGGGAGAGAAATCCATTGTCACTTCTATCTTGTACTATAAAGAAGCCTTGCGTTTTCTCTAAATGTGAATGAAGGTGTAGGAATTTCATAGTAGAAAGCATGTGAAAAGCACCTTTCTGCAGGATCCGGGGTGAATGCTTAATTACTTGTGTTACTCTTGGAATGAGGCCAGTGAAATTGGATGCACAGACCATGTGTGGGTGGTGGTGGATTGCTGAGAGCTTCAAGTCCTGCCATGTAGGCCTGGGTTAGCTGGCTGTCACGTCTTTCGGCATATCTGGGGTGGCGCAGGCAGCATCGTCGTCCTTGAATGTTCATAGCAGACAAGTCCTGCCTGTGAATGGTGTGGGCTGGACGGGTTGCTTTGCCACTTCTCAGTGCTGGAGGAGTGGTGGATGGGTTCAGGTGTCCCGGGGAAGGGAATGGATGGAGAAGGATGGATTGCCAGCTGATGGTTTGTGTCAGCTTATTATAGCAGCCTTTCTGCTACTGTAGCCAGAAAAGGGATGCCCTTTTTTTACTGCTCGTGAGGAAACACCTTTTAAAATAAGACGTTCTTGGTCTGCGTACTTCTACTTGTGCTTGGCTTATTGGTCCTGAGCTCCCTGGAACTGCGTTTCAGCCACTGCTTCCCATATGCTCGCTTGGCTTGTGCAACTCTTTCATAAAGTGTTGGAAGGGTTTGGTGGGCAGTCTTCCAAGAGGAGCCATATCTTTCTTTGCAGATAATGTTGTCTCTGTTAACAGCAGACCATAATCAAATGTTTAAGGAGGGTTGGATAAAGGCCTTGCAAAGAACAATTAATTTGATGCACTGAAGGTTTGCAGATCAATTTTCAGCCTTGGGCAGCCTCACCTGACAAGCCTAAATGATACTGTCACAAAAAGGCCTAGACTAGGATGTCTGTGTGACTTGCAAATTTTTTTTGATCGTTCCTTGCTGGCTGTATGTGCACTGGTATGGGAGACTCCTCCACCACCATACGCCCAGGTGATCTGTTGAAGCACACTGATGAAAACCAAGCTGACACCTTTCCCCCAGCATTCGCGTCCCACCTCTTCACCAGCTTGCTTTGTGGGGTGCAATATCAACCTCTTATCTGTCATGCTGTAATTGTTCCTCCATGCTTGATGCTTCCTATGATTGCTCCAGCCTTTGGCACGTCATGGCCTGTATCTTTCTGCTACCTTGACAGCCAGTGTGGTTTTTCACTCCCTTTGCTAGTGAGCACAGACAATTTGATTTTGTGCCCCTGCTCAAACAGCTGTGTTGAGCAGCCTTGTGTGACAGGCGACAAAATGATACGGCATCTGAGCTGAGTTTTAATCAGGCCCAAAAGATGTGCTGATTTTTTTAAAGATAAGCAGGACCTTTCTTTGCCCTTGGCTGGGTTACCTTCAGCTCTGCAGGCTGTCTTGGTTGTGGGCTGGGGGTGAGACTGTGTTTCTGTTCCTTAAATACTGTCTTGGTTGTCATACCCTGGGCCTGTTTGTATGCAAGCATAGCGTAGCAGCCATTCGAGCTTTGCATTCATGGAAACAGTTGTGTATCCTGATCTATATGGCTTGATATCCGAACACAAGGAGCGGATAACTAACACACGAGAAAGGTGAAGTGAGCCTTTTACCTAAGAGAGCATAAAAGCCTGCGGTTACATTAACTGAAGTCCTTGTTTCAGAAATGCTGTGCCTGTGCTGGTACCGATGTACTCACGCCTACAGTACTCACTCGCCTGAGTGAGGGAGTTTGCTGCTGCAATCCCTGCACCAAAGGTGGCTGGAACACGCCTTGTGTCCCCACTGTTAGCTGGGTGTGTATTCCCTCTCCTGGCTTGTATTTTTTCATAATAAACAAGATGAGCCTCGAGATACACTGTGTAGGACAGAAGATGCTGCCAGTGGTTACACCTCCACTGGAAAATAGCAAATATCTTTTAACAAAAAAGTACTGAAAATGAAGTTAAATCCTTTTGAGAACTTTTTTTTAATTCAGTATTTTTTTGACACTTAAAATCCTGTAGCCTTGTCTTTCTATTATTTTTACCTCTATATAAAATTAATTTGCCTATGAATGCTCGCAACAGCTGTCACAAGGACATCAGCGTGATTGCAAAAGACAAGGTAGTTGTTAACAGGACCTAAAAGCTGGTGTGACAAGCAAGCTCATGAACACTGCAGGCAGTGATTAAGGAGTTGTTTTGTGCTGCTAAATAACTGCCCTTGGGTCTGTTGATGCTTTTTAGTCAGCTATAACGCTTAAGGCATATAATGGTTCTGATTCAACATTTTAAATAGGCTTTGCTGTACCTGGAGCCTGTATTAATGGAAGACTTTCAAGCTTTGTGTAGTGACAACAAAAACCCTAAGTCCTCAGCTGTGATATTTCCATGCAGCTTCCATGCTTGCTGCCTGAGGACGTAGGGAGCATGATTTACTTGGGCTCTGCTGCTGCTCATAAAACTGTCCAGGATAACTGAATTAAAAACACGCAGTGTGGTTTCATAGCATTCCTGGGACGTTCCGGTCCTCTCTGCTGTGCTGTTCAGTACCCAACCCATGCCGATCCTCTTTGACCAAATATTGTTGCAAGTCAAGATTATGATTTTATAGTACAAGAAATAGTAGGGGTTAAAATCTGGCGTGGCCTTTCTGTGCAGTGGTCCTACAGGATTTCAAGCTATGAGTAGATGCACAAGAGGAAAGGTTTGCTTGCTTTCCTGCTGGAAGGGTGTTTTGTGGAGCACACAAGGAGGAATACCTGGTAGAGCTGACTGCCAAAGCTGCCGTGTCTCCTAACTTCCATTCCCTGCTTGTACTACAGGCCCATCTTTTCTCTTCCCTCCAGTATTGTTTTTTGTCTAGCACTGTGGTAAAAACAGCTGGATTGATATGTGGAGTGGACCTGTGAACCTAGGGAAAAAGGCATTTGTGGCCCATCTTCTCATCGCTTGTTTTTCCTCCAGGCTCAGAAGGTGTAGTTAAACATGTTCACATAATTGTCAAAGTATATGCCTTTTACTTTCTCTCTACTTCACCACTACAATTTCTCTACCTTTTCCAGGATGACCAACTCCTAATTTTGCACTGTTTTCATGCTTGATAGAGAAAAATTCTCTTGTATTCTGTGTGTGCTCTACTTTCCTGTAGGAAACTAGATTTGGGAAGTTACCATGCAAACAGTGCGGTTCCTCTCTTAGAGGTCACATTACCTGCTATTGCAGAAACCTCCAGAATCTAAGTAGAACACAGGGGAACAGAGTGATGTATTTCTTGTAGTTAGAATTGTACATCTATGTATTAGTTGACGAAGTTATTTGCAGTTCAGCTGTTTCTATGTAGTTGCCTTCTGTTTGTTCTTTAATAGTATACAGGGAATGAAGATACGACGTCTTTCCTGTCCCTTAAATCTGTATTCCAGTGCTGTCTCATCTGTTTAATACATTTCCTTTACAAATCTAGACTTATGTTTTAGCTTAATGCCAGCAAGAGCTCTGGAAGGATTTATTCTTCTGGACCATAATGTAAAATGAGTAATGCTAGAACTGGCTCCCTTGGTAGCAGCAACACATTTTACTACTGATTGTCAGAAACAATAAAAAAGAGAATACGTTGGTGGTTTCTGTGCTATTTGCTTCCTGGGATTTTTGTCCTGAATTAACCTCCACAAATATATTGCATGAGTAACTTTGGAGAAGTTCTCAGCGTGTGTGTAGGAGAGAAACAGGGAAAAGAAATCAAGGTTTGTATTACTAACAGTATTTGTATTACTAACAGTTGTTAGTAATAAACATCAAGGAAATGATGCATTCGTCTCAAGACTTTGTGACCTGCTGTGCGGTGAGTGTCAGGTGTCCCACCGTATTCTTCAGAGGATGGGGGCCATCCGCTGCCAGCACGTACATGGCATAGGCAGAGCTGTAATAACTCGCTTTACAACTCTGCCTTTAATCTGACACAGTCTGGGTGCGTGCAGCAGGTAAGCCTTGAGTCAAAGCCCCTTGAAGTCCAATTCTTTTAATAAAGCTGAGATTTGTCATAGTCTCTGGGTCCTAGCACAGTCCAAGGTCCCAGGGATAAAGGCGTTCTTTCAAAGCCATGGTTAGTCACTCGGCTCAGCACCAGTGTTCGTCAGAAGCAGGATTCGTTTTATTAATTTTGCTGGGAAATGCAAGTACTTTCTGCTCTAGTTATAAAATAGATAAGCATGTCCTTATTTTATGGACACAAATATTATGGAAACTAATTTGTTAACAACCAACCAAGGTGTGATTGAGTGGACGGAGAAATCTTAAGTGCTGAGTGTATTCTACAGCTTTTTCAGGAAGAAGTTATAGAAAGTTATTGAAGGAAAACTTATAAAGGAAAAGTTGTGAAAGGAAAACTAGAGCTTCTATTTCAAATTGAAAGAAAAACAAGCTTGGTATTTGAATCTTGGTATAAAGCCCCACCTAAACGCATGTCAGGAATGCTTGCAGACTGCCCCACCTCCAGCTTGATAAGAGGCTTGAAGAGCTGTGTGGACATTCTATTGCTGCCTCCAAAGGTTTTCAGGTTTAATTCACTTCTTTGTTGCAAACATTTCCTTGATAGCATAGATTCTCAGCTTTTTCTGCTCTGTTTGAAAGGAATTACAATGAGTTACCTCTAGCTTTGTTGATATGACAAAATAACCTGAGGGGTAGAAACTTTCTTTGTGAAGGAAGTTGATGGCTAAAGATTCCTCCGGGTTTCCAACTTTTATAAAGACGCTCTGGCTGGAGGGGGGGACACCAACAAATCAACCTTTCTTTTCAAACTTACGTCTCCGCATCCTCTGAAGTAGTTTATCTGTTCACAAGCCTTTTCTGATCTTACCCTTTTCAAGGGAGTTGAGTACAGTAGAATGGTTTTTTTCCTCTCCCCCCTTTACCCCCCCAAAAACTTTTGGTCTATTTATTTTTCACTTTTTAATTGGACGTGTGCCGGTTCAGGCCGAGTTGGGGGTGGCAACTTGGAATAAAAGCCTGTGTGGTGTGGGATACTTGTGTGGGAATTGGCTCTTCACCACCACGATATGAACCCAGCAAATCCCTCTGAACTTCCCAAATGATGCTAAAACATCTCAAGTCCTTCCCTTTTGAGAACAGAAAGTTAAATTTGTGGTAAACAGGGCTGGAAACTCTGGGAAAATGCCACTGAGGAATGTTCAAAAGTCTGCTGTGAGAGTTAACAGCTCTCTTGCACACATTTACTCTTAAAACATGTTATGCCTGGCATTTAGTGGTTTAATAATGTACTACTAAAAGCTTAGCTACTACCTTTCTTTTTTGGAGTGAGGAGGAATTGATTCCAAGAACCAGCACCTTTGGCCTGCTGGGCTGTTGGGATAAACCATCACAGGGCCCAGTGTAATTCAGGAGAGATGCTGGCTGTGAGAGCCTCTTCCAAAATACCTGCAAAGGCCCCAAAGGGGGACACGAATCTCGCTGAAGTCGGTGGGAGCCTCTCCATTAACTTGATCAGGCTGTAAAACCTGAAAGGGCAAACTGGTTTTATTGGGTTGAGCTGCAGATCTTTCAGGTTTCATTGCTCACAGCTCTCCTCCCAGGCACTGTGTGTCTGTCTGTCCTTGCAGGTCATGTCTGTTAGCTCTTGGAGCTGGCTTCGAGCTGCGCTGCAGGGTAGGAGGTCAGGCTGGCTGAACCAACAGCACTGGAGGAACCACTGAACTCAAGTGGAAACACCTTCTTTCCGAGCAAAAAGTGGAAAAGTTTAGTGCTACAAGGGCAGATGCAAATCCTACGGTGTTACGGCGCCGCAACGCGGTCACATGCGTGCAGACGCCCAGGGTAGTCAGCCGATAGAAAGGATTTACAAAATGCTACCAGCAAACCTAAAGTTAATCTTGGGTTTTGTGAAGCTTAAAGAATGTGTCACCTCGGAACAGAAAGCGCCCTTTTTATTAGGAAAAGTTTAAATTCCTTCTTTAGAGGTTTGAACACGCTTGGAAGCTTGCTGGAAAATATTGAAGTCACAGATGGTGGGAAAATCAAAAACTGTGGTGTAAAACCTGTTAATTTCAATGGTTTTAGGAATCTTCTTTCTGTTCTTTTTTTTATAATTAAAAAAAATCAAAAGTTATAATGTTTCCTCCAGCTATAGAAAGGAAATGATCCAATAAAAATTAGAGAGGAAAATGTCCCAAATCTTTTGAGACGGAGCCTTGGCAAGGAGGAGCCTGCAGTGTCTAGCACACCCCATTTTGTTGTTGTTCAAAATACTTTCATGACAGTCACAGGTAATTGAAGGAGTAAACTGAAGTTGAGGTGAGAAGAGGCTCTAGGGAAAGGGCTCTTTCCTCTTCTGTGGAGCTAGGATGAGGGACCATCGCTTTTCTCCTTTGCCAAAAGAGATTTTCCAGAGGTTTAAGGTAAGGACCTGTTGTCTTCTGATTGCTGTAGAGTGACGTTTAATTTAATGCTGATTGATGTTGTCCTTAAAGACCTAATGAGGTGTCTAATGCAGTTTGTGCCTTCGTTCCACCTCCAGGTCTCTGCTTCCATTTGCATCTTAGCAAAGAATATTGTTCTCCCACATCAATATCTAGTGGTTTATCGTTTCACCATTCCCCGTCTTATGCAATGGTGTTTTGTGGTAGCTGTGTTAAGCTACACAAATGAGTGTGTTAGAGCGGTTTCTTTGGCTCATGTTTTACAACAGTGCAAGTGTTTAGGGTTTGGGAAGCAGAACAGGCCTGATGGTGTTATAATTTCAATGGATTTTGGACAAAACAGTCCCATAAAAATTTTCCTCATGGCCCTGTGTTTGCGAAGTTGCTCTTCAACTGCCTCACTGTGCTGCAAAGGACACGACAAGGATTTTACATTTGTTTTATGTTTGTTGGACTAGACTTCCAGAGGTTTAAAATCTAATATTCCACCTGTCCTTTCTACCGTTCACTTGAGAAGGACGAAAGGCAATTAAAATCACCAGCGGTGTCAGGAACATGACAAGAGCTGACATTTTTAGGTTGTTGAGCGTTCCTTGCGATGGATGGTTCTGCGGTAATTGTCACATCTCATCTTTGTCTCCTGCAATGAAGCTTGCTTTTTGAAAATGCTGTTGGGCTTTCCAAATTGCAGTACTTTAGAAACAATTTTTTTTTTCTAATTTTAATCTGGGCGGAGGTTGGCTGCAGTGCTCACTGTAGTGTCATCAAAATAGTCAGCCACCAGTGCAACGCGGGAAGGTAAAGGAGTGTGTTTCAGCCCAGAGCCGCTGTCAACAGTGATCGTGTGTTTACATAGTTACAGCCTAAAAGGAAAATCACATATTTTCAGTTTGCTGTGATCGGAAAGCAAACTTCGCATTGCAATTCATCCAAGGCAGCCACCCCTGTGTTGAGAAGTTGGCTGTAATGAGACACACAGGATGAAAACGTGTAATTTTTTTTCTTGCTATTTAGCCATTTTACTCTGGTAGAATCCCTCCATTTGTCAAATCTGGGCGTGCCCAGATAAGGGATTATAAAACGGAGGATGGCTTTTGCCTCCGCGTTTGCGACCTATATAAATAGTTCACACCACAAGGAGCTTTGGGTTGAAGCGTACATCTTAAAACTGCCTGGGGAACAGTGATGTAGGGATATCTGGGCAAACTGGATACCAAAATCAGCCCATTCATTAGTGGGAGTTCATGGCATGGGGTAAATATTGAGTGTGATATGAAGGAAACCCCGTAAGCTTTTTTCCCTGGCTCATGTTCCTTCCTGGCCTACCACTTAAAGCCTTATTTTTGGAGAACTCTAGTGAGGACTTGAAATAGAGTTTGCAGCTGTGAGTGTCAGCTCTAAAAAGGAGAAATAAAGACTGGGTTTGAACACCTGTGAGTTGGAGATTTGGCTCTAAGCTCTGTGCTGCTTCCTCATCTCTTGTTGGTGTATATATAACCATGCTCATGATCTGTAAGAGATATGTTTAAAATATAATTGAGGTGAAGTGTGACTCTCCATTTGGCAAGTAACGGAAGGAAATACAGAGGAGGAAGAGGAAGTCTGAGATTTTTCAGAAACACAAATGGGATGATGGGGCTGGATGCCCGAGTCCAATTTGTTTAAAGCTTTGGTTTATTTATTTGAAAAACTGAGCTGCAAACTTTTAAAAAATGACTTCCTAAATTGGAATAATTTTGTGCTCAAAATCAGCTGAAGAATGGAGCTTGTAACAGTAAATGATGCCTCTGGGAAACCTGATATTGCTCCTAGCAAAAGAGATTTATAGAGAGAGGAATGAGTGGAGATAGATTCAATGAACTTAGACTTTGGGAACTAAGACTGATTTATAAGTTTTGTTTTTGCAGTTTGTACTACCATCAGTACCCAAAGATTGATTTATAGTTTCCTATAGTAAATTCATCATGATTTAGGCAAGATCTTTTTTTTTTTTCCCTCTTTTTTTGAAGAGGGTTAGATCTCACTGAAAAATCAAACAACCTTTTTGACTCGGAATTCTTTTTTCCCCTTCAATAATCAAAATAAATAAGGAAACCCCATTTGTGTGTGTTTATAGGCCAGCAGGGTCGACTTGTAGCAAATTAGATCCTCTTGCAGAGGAGTGTTTCTGCTTGAGTGGCTGTGCCAAAGGCCCCAGATGATCCTCTTCACGGCAGAGGGAGGCTGCTTGGGAGCCTCCAGGTCCCAGCTTGACACTCTTGGGACTGTCCCACTTACCCATAATGATCAGTGAGGATGGAAGGTCAGCCTGTGCAGTAGGGGGAAAAAGCTCAGTTCTCTGAAATCTGATACTTCATCCTGCTCTTCAGCAGTTTTGATAATCATCTTTAGCACTTACTGCATGCTTGCGAAGCAGCTTCTGAATTTGTTAATGGGTTCAGACTAGAAGGTGCTGAATGACTGACTTGGGTGCCAAGAAGAGTACTTGCAAGAGCTTTTCTGTATGCATCCCTGTGACATACTTTGACTTGTGTAAGAGCTCTCAAAATTTTGTTCTAAAGAGTAAGAAGTTAAAGGCCTAGTAAAGAACTGACTTCAGATCAAACTTTGGAAATCTAAATCCAGGTTGGTCTTGGTACAGTCAGAGCTTATATGTTTGACTTTTGGAGCTAAGATCTAGCTTAGGGACTTTGAAACATGTGGCAGATGCGAAGGGATGTAACACTATAGACAAGCCTTGAAGTTGTTTTATTTTACCTAGTGAGGAAAGTTCCACAAAAACCAGAGCATGAATTTTGACGCTTTTATTGGCTTAATATAATTAGGCATATCTAGGGGAGGTAGTACTGATGCAGTTTTGTACTGTAGGCAATGTGGGCAGTGCTGGTGGAATCTATTTGCTGTAACTGGCCTGGAGTTTCTCAGTGGCACAATGTTATCCCAAGGTAGGCAAATAGAAATCTGAACTCCCAAGCTTTCACCTCTGTCACAGATATTAGATGGGTCTGTCCACACTGCCATGTCTGAGGTTATTCCAGCACACAAAGCCAAATACCTGCCTAAAGGACAAACAGGAGCCTTAATGAACATGTTAAGCACTCTGAATTCCTGCTGTAAGGCACTAGTCAAATGGGCACGATCATTATCCTCCTCCTGGCATTATTTCGATGTCTCAGAAATTCCAGATGACATTCGTATAAAGCAGCTTGTGAAAGCTGCTTCTCACAGTCATCTGTTGGTGCAGAAACCTTCCTGAAATCATTTCTCACTAGAGCTTAAAACCCCAGCATAAGTTTCTGTGCACATTGTGGATGGTGCTGTAGAGTAAGAAACAACTCTTGCCAATTAAACTGGAGGTGAGATGTGAACCAGCAGCACAAAGATGAAGTAGCTCTCTGAATTTGCCAGTGACAAAGCTACATGCAGGACCTTGTTTAATGCCCCCTTGCTGGGCTGCTTCTTAGGTCAAACTGCCAACAGCATGGCAAGCTTCAGCCTGTGTAACGTGCTGTTATTCTGCCTGACATACTTACTGTAAAATAATTGATAGGATCTGTTACATAAAACTATTAATTTTTATTTTGTTAGCTCATTAATGAGCTTGCTTCATCTTTTGCCTTTGCTGTACAAAGCAGCGTTATATCTAATTAGCATTGGCTGACCTTCTTTTTTATTTAGCTGGTAAAAAGGTTATTTAAGTCCTTAAGAAGAATTACTACATCTATAGTTGACCTGATAACTGGTATATTGTTGCCGGGGGTAATTACGCTGGCTCATACTCAGGCTCGTGAAGTCTGTGCGCACGTGAACCTACATGATGTACAGGTATGTAGGGTGCATAGAGAAGACAGTAGGTATAAACTAGTATCGTTCTCTAGCAAGGGTCGAGACACTAAGTAAGGAAATCATAAAAGCAGTGACAAACCACTTAATGGCTGGTAGGTGCTTACGAGAGAGACTGGCTCCCTCGAAGGCACGTCCTTCGCAACTTTCCCAGCAAATATTCCAGTTTTTCTTCTAAACACAATTAAGGATGCAGTGTAGTGAATCTTTGGGTTCCTCCTGATGATGCCTGGCTAGGTAATTGCAGTGATTAATGGGGAGAATACCAGCAAACCTGACTGTTAAAAAATTGATGTTACTTTGGGTACAATTATTTCCCTTAGGGGTAAAAACAACACTCTTTGCAGAAGCTAACAGAGATGGTTTCGGGCAACTGTTTTCTGTACCTGTGTCAGTTTAATCATGTGTATTTATTCTTACATGTCAAGTTCATTCTTTTCTTATCTTCAGTTTGCATCTCTTAAAAACAAATAGTGGTGCTTGCTGCACTTGGAATTGCCTGCTGTCCCCAAAGCCTGGCAGAACCTGCTCTGAAAAATGAGAGTAACAGACATTCGTTAACGCCGGATTCAGAGACAAGCTCATACACTGAGCTTGGGGTTTTTTTGGCAAGTTTCCTTGTTGAAAGCCGTGGGAAAACACATGCTTAAAAGGCTTTTTGAATCAAGGTCTAAACTCACAGATCTCTTCCATTTCTTATATGGTCTCTTTTGCGTCTCTTTTGCCCTGTTCAAAAAAAAAACAAACCGTTCTGACTTCTTGAAGGTACTTACAGGCACCGTCCATCAGCACGTCTCCAGCAGAAATTCTGCAGGTTGCCGATATGTTGTCTTGCTGGATCTACATGTATCTGATAAACTTAGCAGAAACTTGCATATAATTATGTAAAACCTCCAATTATAATTACCTGAAACATACCTTTTGAATTACTGTAATAAAGACTAAGTATTATCACTCTGCCCTTTAGGGTTAAGTGTGCTCAGACTATCAATCTGTTTTACTGATCACAGACTTTAACTTGATCAAGCGTCTGTATTCACAGCAGCATAAATCTGCCAGCGGTTATGTTCAGGTCTCCACCTACAAGGGGAGTTAATAGCCTTTTATGTTAGACATCCTCAAGGATACGGCGATAATGGGGTTCGAGAGAGCCGTTGAGGATCTGTGGAATAAAATGGATGTGAACTGGCTGGCTTTATGTTGATAAATTTTTTTTCATTATTTTACTCGCTGTTGATAGATCAGCGTGAAAAAGGTACATAACCTCCTCAGCTTCCTGGAATTAAAAGCAGCTTCTCCAGCCCGGCCCCTGCGCCTTAACGTTTGTTAGCTAAACTCCTTCGTTAAGGTTGGTCACGGTTGTGAAAAACAAGGTGGGGGTTTAAATCCCTCACTTCCTTTTTCCCCTTCTCCTCCTACATCTTCACTGGGTCATTAATTCCCTTGCCATTCCAGAAAGTTACCTTCTCAAGGCTTTGACAGTAAGAATACAAACGTCACCTTACACCTGAGCTGGTCGCAGTTCTGCTGCCAAGACCAGGTTACTTTTACAAATGTAAAATAATGTAAAAAAAAATTTGAAGGAGAATTTCTGGCAGTGCAAGCAACCAAAGGATCCCGATTAATTTGTCTGTTAAGTATAACAAAACCACCACCAACACAATGCTAAGAGTTGATTTAAAAAGCAAAACCAGACCAAACCTGAACAGAGGAATTAATGAACTCGGTGGATGATACCCAGGTACTTCTCCACGATTTACTGACAGTGTTTCTAACGGTGACTGACAATACACTGGTGTGCAGTGGGGTGGCTTCCAACATCTGCAGTTTTGGTGTTGGTGCTGGCTGCTGGCAGAGCATGGTCTCACTGCGGGAAGTACGGGTGGATGTACAGACTCTTCATATAGGATATATTGTGGGGATATTTTCCAGATAGGGTTTCCCAGTAAAATTGTTATAGGTGCAGATGATACAAACTTGTCTCATGCCAGTTTTGCTTATTTGAATTGCAAAAGCAGAAACAGCTGTAGACGCTGTATGTATGTTACAGGGTGGGATGGGATACTTAAGGTGTTGGGGTTTAACCCCAGCCGGCAACTCAGCCCCACGCAGCCGCTCGCTCGCTCCCCCCCAGTGGGATGGGGGAGAGAATCAGAAGGGTAAAAGTGAGAAAACTTGTGGGTTGAGATAAAGACAGTTGAGTCTTTAGGTAAAGTAAAAGCTGTGCATGAGCGTGAAGGAATCCCTCCACCCCTTCCCCCGGGCAGGCGGGTGCGCAGCCCAGCCCCAGGACAGCGGGGCCCCATCACACCTAACGGTGCCTTGGGGAGACTTTACATGTCCCCCACTTCCTCCTCCTTCCCCCCGCTCTATGCGCTGAGCATGACACCATGCGGTGTGGGACATCCCTGGGGCCAGCTGGGGTCACTGTCCCGGCCGTGCCCCCCCAGCCCCTCGCTGGTGGGGTGGGGTGAGGGGCAGAAAAGGCCTTGGCTCTGTGCATGGAACCACCCCTGGGTTATCAGCACTGCTTCCAGCACCAATCCAAACACAGCCCTACACCAGCTACCGTGGAGAAAGTGAAGTCTCTCCCAGCCAAAACCAGCACATAAGGCTACTCATGAGAAAACAAGTCGCTTTTTAAAATTTTAAGTCAAAATACTAGGCTGGCTGGAATGGAGGCGAGCCAGGAAATTCCTGTTAACTGATGCTTTCTTTGAATGATCCAGGCATCTGTGAATGGTGAGTGTGCTGCTAATTCAGGGCACTGGCTTTTATTTTTATTTTAGCTGTTTATGGAGAAACAAAATCTATACACTGTAGATATATGAGCTGAAGGTAACAAAATTCCAGAGTCAGAACCCCTGCTGTTTGCCAAGGCACATGCATATTTGACACCCTTGTTGTCTGAACATTTAATCTTGAGGAAGAAACTTGGTCCAATCAATTCTGAAAATCTCTACGAGGGAAAAAATATTGCAATGGAAAATACATTTTCCTGTCCACAGTATTTGGTTCAGCGTAATTAACATGAATAATGCAAGACAATTTTCTGATTGTTATTATATTAGAGAGCTTAGCTGACTCATAACTGCCCCCATGACATAGCCAGAATGCAAATTACTTGGATAGAAATAGCACAGAGCTGGTTTGATTAAAATGTGATACGTATTTTGAATTTAAAATATTCAAGGTCTTGCAAAATGACCTTAATGTCACTCCTTCCCCTCCCTCCAAGCCACCGAGGAAACCTGCATAATCATTTTGAGACAGCTTTTTTTCTTCTCCCTTCGTGAATTGACAGGACCTGCCATTCATGGGAAAACGGGGTGTCTTATTTTATTCCTTTGCTGAGGAAAACTACAGTAGAATAATGATGTAGCATTTTGTCATCGTGCTCTTTGAGAACCTGGCTTCTTTCTCATAATTACTAAGATAATGCATCTCAGGCATGAATCTAACAAGAAACCAAAAGACTGCAATCCTCATTAAGAACCAGACCTATCGCCGTGACTTTCTCCCTGCAGCCCCTCAAATCTGACTGTGTCGAGTCACTCCCAATTTCCTGCAAATCGCTGTGATGAGACACAGAATGAAGCAATTGTTGAACTTGTTTCAAAGATTTTGTGTGCTCTTAAATGTGGCTGAAGAGCCTGTAAACTTTGGGCGCTTGGGTCTATTGGGAATCACTCTGCAAGCCCCCTCCTTAGGGGTGTTTTGCTTCTGCAGCCATCAAGCATTTTGTGTAACAGTGAGTGAGCTTGGGAAGGAGTAGTGCACTGGTTGGAAAAGACAGTTGATAATTAGAGAGGAGCAGTTATTACACAGACTTGCCCAGAAAAATGTGATTTCAAAGTCGGCTTTTGCTTGGCATCTCTCTTCAAAAATAAAATGAAATGGTGTAATGAGATTCTGTGTTACCCACTATATAGCACATTTGATCTGGAAGTCAGACACGTTTACAGGTAAAAGGATTATGTTGCCTGTTAACTGGCAGCCCCGCAAATTGCCCTTACGGCTCTGAGCAAAGCAGCTGTTTTTCTGTGTTTCCTTATGAGTCGAGTTTACATAGGGTACAACCTGCATGTGATTGGCACCTGAGGCTGTTCGGTGCTTCTGTGGCATAAGTAACAGTTCATGTGGATTTAGGGCATAAAGCTGTCTAAACCTGTTTTCAGCCAAGCTGGATCCAGGTTCACTCAGATTTCAAAACCAGTTTGAAGGACTTGAGGTCCAACCTTAGTGGACCTTCTAGCAAATCTCTGTAGGGGTTATTGATCTGAAAACACATCAGACCGGGTAACTTACTCCTTAAATCTGGTTTATGCAGTCAGAGCCCATGCCAAATTTCTAGCATGGATTAGCTCCTGCTCCCACACCCTTCCTCTGCTGTGTGAGATTGTTTTGATGCAGTATGGGGAACAGATATGTGATAAAAGCTCTTTTACCGAGACTTTCCATTTTATGGCCCAGAGACTTTTTTTTTTTGTCTTCCTATCCCCTGCCATTTGTTCATTACATGCATTTTTCTTTTGACATTTTTTGTTTGTTTTTTTCTTCACTTTTTGATACCTGGAGAAGTGTGTGATAAGGACCTATCGGTTATCGCTAATCCCATTTATCTGCAGTGAAGCTGCCTCACTCATCTATTAATCTGTGCACCAGAGTCTGTCTATTATTCTCTCAGCTACCACTGTTTGCAATTACTCATCTCTTGTACGGTTTTCTCAGAAAATTAGCTGAAAATTAACATCAATATTTCTTACAATGTTTTTCAGGCTAAGGATTAAAATGGGGAAACCTACAACTGTGGGCTGAAATAAAAAATTAAAGGGAGGAGGGGGAGGCCTTGCTTTCAAATAGGTGATGCAACGTGACCACTGGTGAATAAAGAGGCAGTTCCCCCTTAGGCCGTTCAAGGAGCTGTCAGCACAACTGGGACTGAGGTGGCCCTTGTGGAACTGCATCTCCTTGGGCTGGTGCCACATGATGGCCCCCGCTGCCTTCGGTGCAGCCGCCGTCTGAGAGCTGCTCACTCAAGTTTAGTCCTTTTGGCTGTCGCTGCCACTGTGCTCCTTGCAGTGAACTCCTTGTTTAGATTTCTCGTGGTTATAATATGTAACTCCATCTGAATTTCATTATGTGTTGGAATTAATGTCTTCATTTACGTGCCACTGCTGTTGTTCTTTGTGCCTCTGGCACATAGATTTCTTTTCAGTAGCAGCAGACGCAGTAATTGAGCTGTTCCCTGACTTTACTACCACTATTTGTAAAGGTCTTGAGTCTCTCTCCTAGGGAATGAGCAGCTTCTAAAGACCCAGCTTTTTCCTCTTGTAA
This sequence comes from Phalacrocorax aristotelis, assembly GCF_949628215.1. Taxonomy (NCBI): domain Eukaryota; kingdom Metazoa; phylum Chordata; class Aves; order Suliformes; family Phalacrocoracidae; genus Phalacrocorax; species Phalacrocorax aristotelis. The sequence continues at coordinate 5,037,751 of NC_134299.1, forward strand.
CCTAATAAAGCTCACTCACTATAATATTCAGTATTGGAAATTATAATCAGTAGCACTGAGGGAGTATATGACCGATTTGCCTGAAGGTGGTATGATCCCATTTTATACTGCCCAGCTCAGCAGTGGGAAGTGTGGCCTTCACTCACAGACTGGCAGGGGTTGGAAGGGCCCTCTGGAGCTCACCCCGTCCCACCCCCTGCTGGAGCAGGCACCCCCAGAGCAGGGGCACAGGGCCGCGTCCAGGCGGGGGGTGAATGTCTCCAGGGAAGGGACCCCACAGCCTCTCTGGGCAGCCTGTGCCCCTGCTCTGGCACCCGCACAGGGAAGGGGTTTGTCCTCATGTTTGGGTGGAACCTCCCGTGTTCCCGCTTGTGCCCGTGGCCCCTTGGCCTGGCGTTGGGCACCGCTGAAAAGAGTCCGGCCCCATCCCTCTGACACCCACCCTTCAGATATTTATAAGCACTGATGAGATCCCCCCTCAGCCTTCTCTTCTCCAGGCTGAACAAGCCCAGGTCTCTCCGCCTTTCCTCCCAAGGGAGATGCTCCAGCCCCTGATCCCCTTGGCAGCTCTGCGCTGGCCTTGCTCCAGCGGTTCCCTGCCCTTCTTGAACGGGGGGCCCAGAACTGGACGCAGCCCTGCAGGTGTGGCCTCACTAGGGCAAAGCAGAGGGGGAGGAGAACCTCCCTCGTCCTGCTGGCCACACTCCTTTGAATGCACCCCAGGACACTGTTGGCCTTGGCCACAAGGGCATGGTGCTGGCTTATGGTCAACTTGCTGTCCACCAGCATTCCAAGGTCCTCTTCAAGTCAAACTGTTGAATAATTTGTCAATCTTGTTACCATTTTATTAATTAAATTGTTTAAGACATCTGAGGAAGTAGGAAGGACTGTTTGTTTCTGGCTTTGACCTGGGTTACTTTAATCAAGAGTTCATGGTCATCTTACAGCTTCTGCTTTCCATATGACTGAAATCGCCGGACTTGCCCCAGTTTCATGTATTGCATTTGGCTGCAGACCCTCGGGACATGAGGAAGCAGATATTAGCCAAATTAATCATTCTTGTTTGCTTTTTAAATACATAGTACACTTTTTCCAAGTCAAGGTTCCCCAAAGCAGGCATCAGACCACAGAAGGGACTTCCCGCTGTTTCAAATCATCACACATGTAATTATGTGTTCTACTCACGTTCTTTGTTTTCTTGTGTGTCAGTTGATTTGCAATTGCAGTTACTCGCAATAGTCGGAAGAAAATCTCTTTGGGAGGTCTCACCACCCTCTCAGCTGCAATGATGCCCTGTTATCCCCATATTAGCCTACACTTTTAGGTTAGAATCCTGCTGATATTATAGAACATGGTGTTTTTTAACCTAGATGTGTTCCCGTGCTTACTATGGGTCTCGGGTTTTCAGGAGCTTCAAAGCACCAGAATAAATTCTTTCCCTATGGCTCACTTCAGCCACAGGCAATGCCAGCTAAATTTGTCATGACATTGGCGAGTGACTGGGCTGATTTTACCGCTGATCCGTGCTGCCTCTTAGTCGTGTCTAAAGTGATGGGTGTTAGGTTCTGGCTCCTCGGTGTTGTGCAGCTGCGTGCGGTGTTGCACAGCTGAGGGGTCCGTCCTTGCCAGAGCTGCTCCTGACCGGAGATGGACCAAACACTCAACCAAAATGTTTTGGCTTGTGTAATGAAACCAAAATGTTAGTGGCACTGTTTAGTTTCCCAGCCACCAATTGATTGGATGGAGGCTAAAACATTGACTGTTTACGTATGCAAGAGCTGCATCTTGAGCTAAATCTGCTAAACAAATTACACTAAATAGATAGTGAAAACCAGAATTTCATGCGTCTTAAAACTGTTTTGTTTTTTTTTTTTCTTATGGTTTTGTCTGAGGAGATCTTTTTTTCCTATAATGAATGTTCATTAAAAAATTTTAGCTCCAGGATTCATAGTGGGAGATTTACTGTAATTGTAAAGATTTCTCATGTAACATTAACAAATACAAGAGTATAATTGGGTACATGAGGAAGCATTAGCAGAGCAGCATGCTGTGCTAGGGCTGGTACGCATTATATCAGCCAACCAGTCCTGAAATTGAGAGTACTCATTATGAAGCCTGACCTGTTCTGGAGCAATTCTGCTGAGAGTTGCTTTGACTGAATTTTTAGTGCTGCTGAAAGGTGTCTGATTGATGGCTATGAATAATAATAATAATAATAATATACTTAACACTTTTCACTCGCAGAACTCGGGGCACTTTTAGGCTTGTCTGTTTTACGGATGGGAGAATTATGACTGATTTTCTGCAAAGTCATGAAAACGCAGTTCACAGCTCCTTTGCTGCCTATGGTTATCTGACTCACGTGCCTCTCCAAGAGCGAGCCTATTGCTGCTCTAGGATGCTAATCCCCCAGTGAATTTGATTTTTCTGCTCTGGTTTAGTTGCAGCCCAGGAAGTGGGAAGATCTCCCCTCTGTCCCGACCAGCAGCGATTCAGTTGACCCGCAGCCTGCCCCACAAGCCTTTTTCAGGTTGAAGTCTAAGAGAACATAGTTGGAGAAACTAAACTCCTAGGCCAGTTTAGACCTTGGTTCATTGTCACAGAGAGTCTATCACGAGAAAGTGTTGAAACTGTCTTCTGCCTCTCCCAGGGCAGTGAACAGACTTGGCACAAGGGCCACTTTTTCATTGTGCAAGGCTGTTTTGTTAGAGATGCATATTTTAATTGCAATCATGCTTAATCTGGGGCTTTTCTACATGTCTCTGCTGTGCTAGGACAGATCCACATGGTGGAGGACAGCTCGTGTTCCACTTGCCACGTGGTGGAAGGCAGCAGAGACTGACCTTCCTTTCGCTTGAGCTCGCACACCCAGAGGGCACGGGATGGTGCTGTGCAGAGAGATTTTTCTTGGGCCTGAAAGCAATGTAGCATCCCAGGTTATTAGCTGCAGTGAAATGCTGTGCTGATATAGCTGTGCAATTTGTTTCTGGATCTAAAGTGAGTGAGACAACAGTAATCTGTCTCTTTGCTCCTGTATCCTGCTACATCTTCAAAGGTGTTTGATTTTCTTTCTTAATTTTATTGGATTCTTTTCTTCCAAGGTGGTAAAATTGTTTTAGGAGTTGTCATCCACTTGCAGAAGGGCAGATAAGTTCAACTTAAAATAAATAACTCTGCAGGAAGCAGTGTTGTAGCTTGAAATACTGTTTTTTTTTCTTCAGCGCTTTTCGACACCTGGAATATAGCTGAACGCTTCTTCACGTCCTCCCTAGCAGAACGGGAATGTCTCCCTGCCCTTTTGGGACTTTGCAGATAAATGCCATAGGGGCTGCAAGGCGCTTAAGCAATGCATTATTGTTAGCAGCGTAAACACCTAACTGAGACTGTTAGCCCAGCCGCGTCCGAGTCCTGCAGGAGCAGCATCCCTGGCGCCTGTGGAAAACGATGACGAAAAACGTAGCGTTTCAGTGCATGTGACTAGCGTTTGGCTTTTAAAATGCTATAGGAAGACTTCTCTTACCTTGGCTTATTCCTTAGATGTTGCGGTGATGAATATTTATGGATAGGTTAACTGCTTTCATGAGAAGCATCCCATGGAAATTGCTACTCTAGGTTCCCTCTGGACTGTTATATTCTCTCCCAAGTGATCCAAAGGGAATTCATCACATGAAGACGTAATAAAATTGAATGAGTAAAAATAGGGAAAAAAGGCATTTATTGAAGCGGAATGGAAAATAAGAGGTCTGGAAAACTGAGCTGCCTCTGAAAGCGATTGAGTCAAATGCCTGCAGATGCAGGCACAATAGATTATGGAAATTAGTCAGAATAAATAGGGCTGGATGGCCTTAGCAGCACTGTTGTGTCAACGGGTCTCATTGAATATGCTCAGAAGCATGTAACTGTTTGTTTCTCTGCCACATACATTTTTCCACAAGATGAGGAATGAGTTTGAAAATGATACCTGAATTAATTTGTAGTTTCCTCTGGACTCTTGGTGTCCCATGGAAACAGAGCATTCATAAAGCAGATCACATCATGCTGCTGTTCTGCTTTAAATGGGTCCTCAATGGTGAGTCTTTTCTCTTTGTAATCTGTGTTTTACTGATGATTTGCCATTGGACTATGCTAAAAAGGTTTAAAAAAACCCCAAACCAACAACCCAAATGGCAGAAATCTGTCATTTGTAGAGATGCTATCAAGGGTTGGATGTCCAAAATCTGATTAAGGAAACGAAACCTTAGAATGGATCAAAGCCTACACTGTTTTGACCTTCGTCATGTTTGCCATCACTTTGTATTCATTTCGTATTCATATTTCATGGTTAAGAACTTCTTTAGAAGCGTTTGATAGTATTTTCAATCATTTGCTTTGGCAGAAAAGTTAGGCTTAACACAGGAGAGAAAAAAGACTCTTCAGAATGAAAGCAAACACTTTAAACTTCCTCCTCTGATTCCTACGCGTGCCCTGCATGGCGTTCCGTTACTTTTTGGGTATATTCTCCTCTGACGGCCCAGCTCTCTGGCTAAGCACTGCAACTCGTGATACATCACACTGTCCTTTCTGCTGAGCTGCTGTGGTGTAATGCTGTTATATTTTGCCATAGTAAATCAAGAGAGATTTAATTTGCAAATTTGATGTAGACATGCTTTAGCGAAGGGAAGTCCACAGATACCGCAGTGATGCTTTTGAATAGGTGTGTAGACATATGTACCTTTCAGCTTGCCAGTCTGATCTCCCCCCACAGTGAAAATTTGAATTCTTCTGCCAAAAGTAGACTTTCATTTTTTGGGGAACAGAAACCCAACATTGTGTTGAAAAACAGTGCTTCAAGAGCAATGGAACTGCATGCGCACGGTGCGAAGCAGATGAAGACCCAGGGCCCATCTCTCTTTTGCAGAAACTCTGTTCTTCACTGGAATTTACTTAGCAGGAGGGATAGAATACAGGAAGTCCATGACTAAGGTATTTCTTCAGCTGCTGTTCAAGGCAATGTATTTTAGCTGCTGGCAAATGCATTTTTTAAAAAATTATTTAAGTTTCCATTCTTTGTGGGAAGAAAAATAGTAATAATATATGTGTGCAGGTTCAGTAGCAACAACCAGTAAACATGGAGCACTGCTCTTAATCTTAAAGACAAACACATAACGTGGTTAAATGGCCGAAAAGTGAAAGGTAGATAAATTCATATTGAAAATATGACACAAGTCTTGGTAGCCAGTGTATTTAACCCTTACCCAAAGAAGAGTGGGCTGCTTAAACCAAGACCAATTCCCTTCTAATGAGCATGTGCCAATTGAAGTACTAACAGTTGCACTCAGTAACATGTGTATTTTGGGGTAATTCAGATGTGTGCTTTATCTGCACGACTTCGGTGCCTTGCATTCATGTAGCCTGTGAAAACTAGCATTACATCCGAGGGTGGCATCCAAACGCTGGGCTGGGGCTGGCCTTCCTTTTCTACACTGCTGCATCATTTAGACTCCGGGTGGAAGGGATGGTTCTTATGTAGCGCCTCTGTGTGTACACAGCTGTGTCAATGGCATTGCAAACTGGCCGTGCTTTTCTTTCAGATCTGGTTTATTTGGAACGTTCAAAATTCTAGATAGGACTTAATCTTCATAATTCTTGAAATGCTGCTTTAGAAGAGAAATGGCTTCTGTTTTAAGGACTTAGAGCCTATTGCCTTTGAAAATCCAGGAGTTCAGCAGCTGAATTGCTCTTATTGGGTTGAAAAAACCACAGGGTAGGATCTCAGTGGTGTAAATCAGCCTTCCCATGGGCTTCAGTGAAGCACTGGAGACTTGCATGGGTTCTGGCCATGTCCCCACAATATTTAAGCCTCATTTAAAAAGGATCGAATACTTGGGCTGCTGGCTCAGGTGCCAATTAGCTAAGACAGGTGTATGAATATACCTAGTTTTGTCAGGGTGAATTGTAGAAAAAGAGAAGTCTTTTGCTGTGGACACAGGACGAAATGAACGTGTAGATCTGCATGCTCCTTTGGAATCGTGCTACATTTTTTGGTCTTATTTGGTCTTTTTTGCTAGTTGATTTCCTTGGTTACTAGTAAAGTAACTGTTCAAGTAGGAAGAACAAAGTAGCTCCATGGTTCCTCTGAAAGCACTAGAGCAGGGGAGTAGTAAATCTGCCTAATGAGCATACATTAACACTCCGGTGCTAACTTCAACTCACGTCAGGCACGCAGCTGTGGATAACAGGGCAGGGACAGAAATCACCTTTTTAAGAAGCAGAGAACTTCTCTGCTGCAACTGGTTGAAGTTATCGCTAACTTCTGCTAGGGGGTAAAAAACCCCACCACGCTTTCAAGTGTTGAAGTCTCCTTTTCAACAGACACCTTGTCATTTGGGTTTCTGAAGAGCTCCTCCACTGTCCCACAGGCAATTGGAAAATACGGACTGATGGCAACTCCAGAAACGTTGACCCAACTTTAGAAGACTGTTTGCCTCCTGCAGCACCATGTCATTTAAGAATTTACATGAGGTAACTAGAAGAAATATGTTCAGAGTGGTTTTTAAGCAGTTTGGGCATTGGGGGGTGGGGAAAATAGCTTGGCAGGAAAGAGGTTGCCTGTGGATATAATGATTTAAGCTGATTCTGTTTGTATAATGCCCACAGAAACCTGATATAAATCTTGGTTATATAGATTTCGATTGTGTTCCTGGTTCTGCCAGTGGGCTACAGAGTGATTTCTGGTTTTAAAAAAAAAAAAAAAAAAAAAAAAGATGGGGGGAGAGGTAATATATAAAATCTGCCCTCATTTGTGTAGTATCTTGAAAATTTATTAGTATAAAAACCAAACTGTGTGTTTTCCAATGGTACTTCCATTTGCATGGCAAGTGACAGGCATCCATAAAATGTTTGAGCTACAGCTTAATCTTCAGACAAGCTTTGGAGGAGATGAAATTGTGTCTCCTGTTATTTTCCTCTGTCTGGTCTTATGTTTCCTAGTGAGCCTAGCTTGAAGTGCAGATGTCAGAGCTGAGCTTTGACCTATATTCAGGAAACATCCACATGGTAACTAACTCTGATTTTTAGTTACTCTGAATTTTAACGGAGTTTTAAGCTGATTAGTGCAAGGACTAAGCCTGGGGTCTAGAAAGGCAGATCTACTCAGAAGCTACGACTCCCTGCAAGGCACTAATTGTGAACAAATGAGTTGTGGAGAAACAAACAGGTACACTTTTCTGTTGGTTTAAATTTAATGATGAAACTCCCATGATTAGTAGTGAGTTCCACAAAGTGCTGCGGAGTAGGCATAGGTAACTGGTAATTGGTTTGAAAATGCCATCCAAGAGGCTTTTTTCCTCAGTGATTTCTAAATTTTGTTCTCTAAATGGCAATCTAAACTGAATTTGTCAATCCATTTCTGACATCCGTAGAGCTATAATAATTTGATAATCATGGTAAAAAAAACCCCAACATTGTCTGACCTGGGTTTTAACATGCAGAGTCTGACTTTGCTGTGGTGATTTGTCCTCAGGTTTTGTGATTTGAAGAACAAAGCAAAATGTTTTGATTTGACATTAAGTAGGTGATGAGGATGTCAAGTGAGGTTTGACTGATCTTTCCTCTTATTCCTCCGATGGAAGTTAAATGATTTATTGTTCCCTTAAAGTGCAGGCTGAAAACAAAATCCCTCCAAGAAGTATTAATATTTTTTTCTTGTTGCTGTGGCGGGCAAGGTTTTATGAATAACGATGGAGCTGCAGTGCACGTTCTCACTGGTATCAAACAGCAGCGAGTGGAGGCTTACTTGGTACATGAAACTTTTTCTGCTTGTATTCAGTGTGAAAGTACAAGTATTTTCAATAGGGATATGATTAATTTTTACTTTTTGGAGTTGAACTAGTTGTTCTGCTATTGGCCTAGATGTATAAATGGTGTTACCACAAAACCAAGACCAAGATAATAAGGGTTTCTGACAAACAAGCTGCTTTACTGTGAAGGTGGATGTTGGTACAGCTTCCTCTCCATCCTGTGTGGGAACAGAGCCAGGTCGACATGCCAAGCTTTTGCTGAGGGAAGCCATATGTATACAGAGTGCTTGCTATCATGGAAAAAAAAATGTATCTTCTGGTATATCTTTGCTTAGAGGAAGGGTGAGGGTTAGGCTTCTCTAGAGGAGTGCACTGCCTCTCTACTTGTAGGTGTTGCTAACATGGTGTGATGACATACGTCACTCTAGCTGGTGAAGGATAGAGGAATCCAGCAATACCTTTTTAAATTTCACCTCTACCCACAAGAAGCAGTTGAGAAGAGCCTGAGCATTGTCAAAGACCTCGGTTTTAATTCCTTTTTGGGTAATGAAGCTTTTCAGTTCTTTTTTTTTTTCTGGAATGAATCCTTTTTCTTTTCAGTTTCATGCTTTTTGGGTATTGGGACTAAACAGCTACTTTTTTTACAAATATCTTAATAGATCTGTACATCAGAATACGGTCAGGATGAAACCTTCTATCTCAGAGAACCTGTAACCCAAAAAAGAAACCTAAAATCTGATAAACTTTTTTTTTTTTTCCCTCCTACCAGCCTTGAAGTCTTTGATGGTACCTGCATATCCTTCTTGACAAGGAACATGCAGTGAAGAGACAGCCCATGATCTCCTTTTTTTCCCCATTTGACTAAACCGCCACTTTTGCAGTTTAGGTAAGAGCTGAAGCAGTTAAGAAAATCTACTGGTATGTCTGTGCCTGCTCTAAAGGCAGGATTTTTTCTTTCTTGCCTTGATTCTGTTGTTGTAAAACATCAAATGTTTGCTTTTTAGAAAAAACTCTGCCTGTTTTTCTGCATATATTATTAGTTAGTAGGCTTAGTTTCCTTCCTCAGCCTCTGCAGTGAGATGTTTCTATCAGGAAAGTACATCTCTCTGGTAGTATTTTTCTCTTAAAAGCCATATTTCAATTTCAGAAGTTGAACCTGAGATTTGGGATGAATCGCAGTCAGTGCTAAGCTACCTCCACCTTTGGTGGAGGGAGTATGAGATGATGTGGGAATCTCTGCTCCTTCTAGTGAGGATCAGCATCCTTTTGCATCTCACCTGGACTGTGTTATGCACCCATCTATGCCTTTGGAAACCTGGCTTTTATTCTGTTATGAGCCGTGATAATTCCTGAAAATTTTACTGTAAATATAGTCTTAATCAGTGTTTAAATAAAAGAGGTTTAACAATTAGTTTGGCTTCCTTCGTTATAAAGCTGAGTGAATGGCGCTTCCAAGAAGTTTTACTTACATATGTCATTTCTCATCATGACACTTGAAGGGTATAGTAATTAGTTGGAACAGCTTAATTATCTTGAAAACAGGGCAGCACGGCTATCTTGTGCCTCCACATTTCAGTCAAAGCACATGTGAGGTGGAGACATCCTTACGGTGGTGCCAGTTGTCCCTTCCTAGCCAAAATTTAAAACGGGGTGTATTTTTGGTAGTGCTCCTTAAAAATGTGCTGGAAGTCTTAAAGTGACGGGTTACGTTAAAATCAACTGTAAGTTGTGTATTCGAAATGACTGACTTTTTGTCCTTGTCAGTTAGAGCTCTTGGAAGTAGCTTGATGGGACAGTATGGACTTGTTGTCTCGGGGTTTGTCAGTTTAGGAATAACATAGTCCAGTGTAGCTCTTGTGTACGTTTAAAATCTATCTTTGAACCTAACTGCAAATTTTGGAGGACACAAGTCCATACAGAAGCATTAGCTCTGAGCTGCTGCTCTGGATGCAAGTCTGCCTCAGTGCGGTTGTGGCTGTCGAAATATTCTAGAAGTAAAACACAGTGCAAATGGCTGATGCCTTTTCATACATTTCCTGAAGCAGGAGAGTATTATAAAAGAGTATATATTTTAAAATTTTTATTCTAAAAAGATACACGTATGCATGTGCACTTCTGAAAGAACTTTCTGTACAGTTCTTTGGCTTGCCTGGAGATGGCAATGTGGCAGTATAATTGTTACGCCATGGCCTACTCCCAGGAATACATAGAAATTACATTAAATTAATAATAAAAAATAAAGCTCAGTTTGAGCCAGCTCTGCAAAAATGTAGGGAATAAATGCATTAGAAACATACAGATAATGTAGCTGAAACACAGCTGATTTAACTAAATGAGAAGCTTTGTGAATGGTAAATTAATTTTTTATTGCACCCGGACACCCAACATACTTTTAATGCCATGTAACATCCATTTTAGTGAATGACTTATAATAAACATAAGCAACGGCCCTTTGCTGCTGCTCATCGGCTGTGCAACGCGGGCCAGCGCCGACGGCTGCCGCAGCAATAAAGACGGTGAGTTACCTGAGCTCTCAAGGTAGTCATTGCCTTTATGCTCGTGTGCCTGAGTCAGGCAGCCGAGGTTTCCTGTTTATCAACTTCAGCCTGGAAGCTTAAAGAAGTTTTTCAGAATATTTTGCTTGCTTGTAGCTGAGAGAACTTTCTGAAGAGGGGAAATGAAAAGGTCTTTTGCTTAATTACAGTACTGACTGTAAGAATAACGCCTGCCCGAGTAGAATATGTTTCACTTCAACTTGTTTCCGAAAGCTCTGCTATGAGTACGAGTGTTATCCTTGATTCACAAACGGAGAGACTGATGTGCAGGGAGACGGACCTACTCACTGCCAGGTCAGCCCACAGGCTAGTGGCAAATCTGGGGAGATAACCCAGGTCTATTGAACCCTGGTTTATTTGGCTACGCTCTCAGCAAAAGGAACTGTAGTTGAACTGAAGCCTGTATCTGAGTAGACTTAAGTGCAGAAAATCCCTTGGGTTCTTTGGATCATTAAGAATACAAGGGAAATGGTAGATGATAAAATTTGGGAACCTACTGTTGTACGAAGCTCTAAGGTTATTAGAAATCTGATCACAAATTTTTTTCACAGGAGACCATGTCTGCAAGCTAAATGCAATGGGTTTATTCACTAAAATGTTCTGGCTCAAAGTATTTCCTTAAATTCCCCTTTGGGGTCAAGACACCTGAGTCTGGTAAACCATTTGCTTTGCTGTTCCGGGTCGGATATCTCTTCCACCATGTTATTTCTATTGCTCAGGCACCCACCATTCTGTTCTAATACCTCTGCTGACAGGAGGTAAGTACAGTATAAATTGTCACTTTGACATGTTACATTTTGCAGCGTGTTGAATAATGCATTTAACACGCTGTCATGATGTACCTGCACCTTGCCAAATGTTTGAAATCGTGTCTGCTCGTTTTGTGCTCTAAGACGTGGCTATCTGTTTACGAAGCACTTCTTGCTCCAAGAAACCTCGTTTTGCACAGTTGCCATCACTGCAGATATTCAGGGGAAGGACAGAGGAGACGTTCTAGCAAATGGGTTGAATGGCCCCACAAAATGAAAGAGGATGGCTTTTCTCTTTTGGGTTTTTCTTGTGTCATTCCCCTGGCATGTTATTTTGTCACCTCGGAAGCTGTTTGGAGAAGAAAAGTAGATTGGCTTTGATCCTCCCAAGCTCTGCATTATATTTTTAGTTCTGTCACAGATGCTTTATGTTACCATTTATGTTGGAGTTATTTCTCCAATTCCTCAAATGGTGGCTTCAATACCTTAAACCTTTTCCCAGACACTCTTAGCTGCACCTTTTAGACCTGTGTTGTTTGAAGACCTAACTGTCCCATGCTGCTTTCATGGAATATACACAATCTCTAGCAGTATCTCACTGATGTGATTTCAGATACAATATGAAAGAAGCAGTGTTTATTGTGCAGAAATGCTTTAAAAAGGCTTGGTGTCTCATAAAACTTGGCCCCATAAAGTCAGGTTCAGAAGCACCCTCTACCTTTTCTTTCCCAGATATAAACTGAGCATTTGTAACTAGCAGTCATCCACAGGAAGGCAAAAAATAAAGTTCTTCCAGAATGTGGCTTTGCAGAGCTCTGGGAAAACAGAGAACTGATACTCAGTTATCAAGTGTCTCATTTGGACACACTTAGTTAATTTGAAAAGCAAATGAAGGAAGGACCTCAACCATCTGCCAAATGCTGTGCTTCTATTCCTGAGTCTTTTTCTGATTATACTATTCTGGCAGCGCTGTGGCATCCAAGGCTATGCTCCAGAAGGAGCAAAGAATATAGAGAGCGTAGGAGCAATTAAGCTGCTGTTGGGCCTGGGCTGTGTGTCGTTGGAGGTGTTAGTAGAATTAACTGTAGTCAGTCATAGGAGAATAAAAGCTGGAGAAACTGTTGTTAATCTTTTTACACCTGGATCAATTGCAGCAATTTTAATCTCCCAGTCGACTTCCAAATGCTTAGTTCAGGATGTGAGTCAACTCTTAGCTTGGACAAGTGCTCAAATGTACGTCCAGTGCCTGGGGAACTTGCACGTGCGGGTTCCTAGAGCTGTTGCCTGACCACTTGCGCCATGCTCTGCTTAGTATTCCTTAGCCCAAACTACTAAGACAGCAAATGCAGGAGAAGGATGATCAGAGGCATGGCTTTCCGTTTAGATTAAATGATAAAATTAAAAGTCAAGGTGGATAAGGAGAAGACACAGAGGTCATGATTACTGTAGGTTGCTATTTTTCACAATACAAGAAGCAAAGGAGCACTAGAAACTACAAAGCAGTGGGTTTCAAAAACAAAATGGAAGTAATGTTTAAGAAAACAAATTATGAAGTTGTGGGACCCTTGCAATTGGTGTTGCAGCAACTTGAAATATGGAGTCATTCAAAAAGCATTAAGGGATGTCCTGGAGGATGCGTTCACCGGTGTTCCAGATGCCGCTTCTGACTCTGAAAAACTACAGCTCTCTGATTGTTAGGAGGCTGGGTGACAAATCCTCATGTGCTTGTCTTTGATGATGCTGTTCTTTAAGCACCCACCACCAGACAAACTGGGTTAGGCAGACTATTGGATTGACCTTCAACTGGACTCGCATTTTTACGGGTAGAAGTGGCTGATAACTATATTGTTCTCGTCTTCTTGTGGAGTTGATGGCTCTATCTGCGTGGCATGGAGGGTTTTTTTTTTTTTTCACATGGCCTATGAAGTTTGGAAAGCTTTTGAATCCTTGCACGGCATTTGATACAAGAGGGCTTTTAAAAATGCAGGTCATTATTGTTCTGTGTTGAGCTCTGGGTAGTGACTGTGGATGTATTTCCTCTTCAGAAAGTTCTATTTATGCTGCAATGATGCTGCAGGCCAATTTCTGTATCCTTTCTGTGCATTTTTCTTTGTTGATGATGGTTTATTTGAAGAGGTCTGTCTTTATATTGTCAGTGACTTAATGATGAGAATCAGAGCTTTAGGATTTGCAGGAGAAAGGAAGTGCTTGACAGGCACTGCTGAAACAGTTTAGCCCATCTTTCATTTTTACAATAGGGAAATAAAATAACCCAAGTGCAGAAAAAGATATTTTTGAAGCAGAACGTAATGCTCATCAGCATAGATAAACACATAAAGGATTGATGTGTTTTAAAACTATGTCAAAGATTCATGTTCAAAAGCCATGTTAAAAACAATTGGAGAGGGCTCGTTCTGCACCTCTTATGTTCCAGAATGGATTAAAAGGGATTTCATGGGAAAAGGAGTATTGCCTGGAGGAGTCTGGAATGGCTTTCACTGCTTGCTTCCCTGCTCTGCCGACTCTGTGCTCTGACCCTTTGGGTAAGACTCCTCTGCACCAAGATGATTTATTAGTCGCAATAAATTTTGTTTCTAAACTCTGAAATGGTGGGAGTATTGGGAAACGGCAGTGTCACCTCTGCCAAGTCAGTGCTCCCAGACTCTGGGATACATCATGTCGCATTGAACAATCTTGTTTCTCCGGGTGAGCTACAGCTTTAGGAGAAATTCCTGGTGAGGATCACAAAGGTGAAAAGTCCACCTGTACCTCAGTTTTCCTGTCTGATTACAATATATATATCACTTGCAGCTGTATAGCTTCATGGACTGGTGTGCACATAACGACTTATGAGCTCCTCCAGGAGCTCCAGCAAAGACATAAGGAGGGTGTTTCATATCAGCCCATTCAAATGCGTTGACAAAATGGAGTTCAAGAGCATTGATTTCAATGACAGGATTCCTTTTTTCCACCCTGACAGCAGAGCAAATATTGCCAACCTTGCTTGTGAAAGAAATGTTAGTGCCCAGCACTGGTAACACATCTGAAGCTGCAATTGCTACAGCCACTGGGCTTTGTGTCTCCCCAGTGCACAGATACAAGCCTTGTGCTGGGGACTGTCATGAAAAGGTGTGGAATTCACGCGAATACCTTCTAAAGCCCCAGCCTGGTCACCTATTATTGATAAGGATGTCTAAGGAATTTTCCCTGGTATACATAGTCCTTTCTTTCATTAACGAGAATCTAGCTGCTGTATGTTCTGGTTTTGGCTGGGTTAGAGTTAATTTTCTTCCTAGTAGCTGATATAGTGCTGTGTTTTGGGTTTAGGATGAGAATAATGTTGATAACAAGGGATGTTTTAGTTGTTGCCAAGTAGAGCTTACACTAGTCAAGGACTTCTCAGCTTCCCATGCCCTGCCAGGGGCACAATAAGTTGGGTGGGGGCACAGCCAGGGGAGCTGACCCCAGCTGGCCAAAGGGATATTCCATACTGTATGGCATTGTGCTCAGTATATAAACTGGGGGGAGCTGGCTGGGGGGGCAGTGATCGCTGCCCGGGGACGGGGTGGGCAGCAGTGGTGCTCACGGGTGGTGAGCAGTCGCATCACTTGTTTCTCCTGGGTTTTGTTCCCCTCTCTCTTGTTGTTTTCCTTTTCATTACAGTTTGGTGGTGGTGGTGTTATTATTTTATTTCATTTCAATTAATAAACTGCTCTTATCTTAACCCATGAGTTTTCTTACTTCTGTTCTTCAGATTCTCTCCCCTGTTCCACCAGGGCGGGGAGGGTGAGCGAGCAGCCCTGTGGTGCTTGGTTGCTGGCTGGGGCTAAACCACAACACTGTGACACCATCCAGACCTTTTTACAGCTTCAATAATAGTATGAAGTTCAAATGCATTGAGTGACTAAACAACACCTTCCCCTAAATTAGGCTGTCCTTGTTTGCAGCCAGTAGCAAAAGCCTTTCTAGGGCTTCTCTGCCGGCTTAAAATACCCATGGCAAAGCCACGACTTAACTATTCATGACTTTCTGTTAAGCTTTCCAGGACGTCTGCGATGAACTCGGAAACCTCTTCCTCTGCGGAAGAACAGTCCGTGTTTAAGCTGCACCTCCTGTGTCAACTTCTAAGCGTTGCTGTCTCGGTCCTTGAAGATCTGATGGAAGGCCAAGAGTCCAAGAAAAAATTCAGCATCAAAAACCGAACCTGTTTTCTCTGCTCCCAGATTGCCCTGCAAATGCGTGGCTGAGTTCAGCAGGTGAGGTCGCACAAACAGGCAGCGTTCCAGATTGGCTACTTTTGTAGGATATTCGACAGGAGTTGAGCTCTTTTAAGTTCACATTGTAAGAATAACCTAAGATATCTTTGTAGCCAGGCGTTTGGAGGGCTGTTCAGTTCCACTGGTGGAAGAACTTAAGAATTCTATGGCTGTGTTTCACAGAGGTTCTCCTGAAGATAATTAGTTGGTTGCATAATTGCCCAGTTGTTCCTGTTGGATCCTGGAGTGTTCCTTCCTCCTTTTCTCCCTCTGTGGTTAATTAAACACACCAAATAATAGTTTGAAAATCGTTTTTAAGGCAAATACTTGTCAGGGCTCAGAGCAACTTTGTGGGCTGCTGAATGCCATTTGTCTGAGAGACTCATCTCTGAGAAACACATGCTTCAACCTCATCTGAGGTCCCCAGAAATTAAGCAGATGTTCTGATACTGTTGTGAACCGATATCACTACAAATAGGGTTTGCACACTACATCTTGTAGGAACCAACGAAACAAATCTGGGTTTTGTGAACCTCGGTAGGAAACTATAGAAAATATGGGTGCTTTTGAAAATGAGATTACAGATGGTGTTAACATTGACCTACTCAAAAAGCAGTTTGTCTAGCTGTAGGTATTTCAAGACTATCTGTCATTAAGATATGCTTTTGGCAATGGTAAAGAGCTGTGGCTGAGTACTTCTAAGACAACAATTTTCCCTTGGAAAATACAAATCAACTGAAATATTTCCCATGGTGATTTGCCAGTTTTTCAAACGGGATGTTTTGATAAGGCCAGAAAATGTAATTGAGGCTTTTGTTATATAAATTAATGGGGAAGATACGAGGTAGATTTGATGTGTCTGAAGTGAAGTGCTTCAGGGTTGTTTTGCTTGTTTCATGGAGAATTTATTTGTTTGTTTTGTACTTAGTAAGAAAGGATGTTTTGAAGTCTGGATGTTTTGCCATTACCGGTGGAATGGCAACTTCTGTTTTTTAAAACAACCAACCAACCCCCTCTGTTTGGAGGAGGCGAGTTTGCTTGTTCCTTGCCTCTGTCCTCTACCCTTGCAACCGAAGAAGAAATAAAATGCTGTTACTGTTCGTGGTTCTTGTCACACAGCAAAGTCTCAATGTTTTTAGAGGAAGAGCAAGGGAAGACCTTGGCTGGATTTGTTTAGCTTTCCAAAACTGTTGATAAAAAGGTTTTGTGATGAGATAAAATGAAAGATGTCAGTCCATAGTAATTTTTCTTAAAATGGAAGTTTTGAAGAGTGGAAGTTCTCTCAATATAAAATAGGTTGGAGTGATAAAGGTAAAGTCCAGATAATACTTGTTAAGTCTCTCAATAGCTGTGGTAGGAGAAATAAGGCAAAATTTGAAATGTCGTCATAATGAAGAGCAAGAAGTTCTTCAAAAACAAAACTGGCGTTAGGCGTCTTAAAGGGAACTCAAAAGGGACTAAAGGCCATCCGCACTTCTGCAGATCTCCCAGGTGAAAGATGAAAGTTCCGATCTTTCACCATTTATTTTAAATTTGTCTGCCATCTTAAATGTAGCACGCTTGAATCCTTACTGCCTGTACTCCAGATGCCATCCCAGTGCACTCAGCCTGGGAGAGAGGATTTCACCCGGCGATACGACTTGGGTCAGCCGCATGCTGCTAACGAGCGTGTAAGTACCGTCAGCGTGCGGGGTTGCACGTGTGGCTGCGATATACCCCTGGGTTCTGGAAATGCCAACACCAGAATTAATTGTAACAGGTATTTCCAAGAACTGCTGGTGACTTCTGGAGTCGTGACCGTTGAGTCCTGTGAAGGTGCTTGCAGCTGGGTTCCCCAAATCCTCGGTTATGCAGTTTTGTAACTTCCTAGAGAAATCCACCCTTACATGATGTGCATATTTATGTTCCTCGCCAAGAAAAAGCAGCTTCCAAAAGCTTTCTTCGTGTTTAAGAAAAGTAATAAATCTGTTAAGTTGCTGAAGGTCAGTGTATAACGGCATGACATCGGATGTGACACCGCTGCTAATCTAATAAGAAGAAAACAGATGTGGAAAGCTCCTATGATTTCCTGCTTATTAAGATCAGATTTGTCCTGTGATTATGAATCTTTTTTTTGCCTTCTGGAGGTATGGATGCTTAGACAATACTCTTAAAGATGCATTTGAGAATTATTAAGAGCTGCTTTGGCGTAGCGTCTTCCCTCTCTGCTGTTGGCACTAATTTAGTAATGAGATAAATGTTATCCCCTTCAGAAGTAATTGGACAACTGGTTTGTGTGTGCGCATCTCAGACAAATATGTAAATGCTACAGATTTCATAATCTTTGCCATTTTTTCTAAAGACAATTATCTGGGTTAAGCAAACTCTTCCTGGCTCAGTGGTCAGCCTGTCGAACAATGCTTGCCTTGGTTTCATTATTATTTATTACTTAAAATCACTTAAGTGTTTTTGTTTCCGGTCTCTTATTTTTCACACTTGATTGGATTTCTTGTCTGAATGTTTCCCAGTACCAAACACCTATCTATACACCTAGAGTGAGGAGAGCTGATATTTCTTTTGCTGTAACTCTGCAGAGACCAGTTTAATTAGTACTCATGGGGTGGTTGCAAACCCTAAAACTCCGTTACGTGGTGGATGGGAGAATCGACTTGAAATCTGTCCTATTTTTCCTGTAAATTTATGTTATGCAATCATACATTCCTTCCCTAAAGCTGCGGCAGGCAGCGTATTTATCCTTTCTTGGTGTCTAACAGCATTGCCAATTATCACGAGTCTGTAAACAAGAAATGCCAAAGGTTCATTAATTTTAAAACCAAAGTGAAAACTTGGTCTGAGGTAATGCTCCAAAGGATGCCGTAAGGGTGGCCAGGTGAGCGTGGAAGCACATCAGGGGTTATTAGCTGAATCCCCATAACTCCAATCTGCCCAAATGAGTACACTGCAAGCAGATGTTTTACTGCCTTCGCTCAGTGTGGTGCAGCTGCCGTTCAAGCCTTGGAAATAGCAGCTCCTTAGATTAAAAAAAAAAATCCAAGGTTGAAGGTAATGATGTCTGAAAACAAACTAGCTGGTGAAAATTAGGCAGGGTTGATTAAAAAGAACATAAGGACCCCTAGCAGTGTTTAAATACACCTGCCACCATGCGATCATTTGAAACCTGTGTTTGAGTTTGACGGTGTGCCCACTTCAGCACGTCCCAGATCCTTCCCTGAGACTTTAAGCGATGTGGTGCGGATGGGGTGGAGCGAGGAGGGGTGTAAAGTTAGTTGTAAAAAATTATAGCCTAAATCCCTGTTGCGTTTGTCGTTTCCTTGTGAACTTGCTCCAATATCCATCAAATCAATGAGCAGACTGCTCTTAACTGAGTTAAGGTCGGAACCCAAAAGAACAGAGCTGTTCAGGTTTGACGGGATGATCACGAGTCAAGCATCGTCCGAAGCTGTCGCAGGCCCAGAGCTTGCCTTTGGCTGCAGCATCTCTGTGTTCACTGAAATGGCAGTACAAAGCGCTTCTTCAGGCTGTGACTCTCTTCATCGGAGACCGATGGGGCACAGATGGCAAATACCGCGGTTCTTGCTTGTTCCCGTGTCTGCAGGGAAACTGTTCTTATGAAAAAGGGCTGCGGAGTCAGACCCATGCACTCTTGTAAGATTGAATCCTCAGCTGGAATTGCATCTGCTGCACTCCATCGGTTTTACTTTTGCTTAACAGACCATAAACAATTTGTTTACATAGACAGCTTTTCATCTTCCACAGTGAATCATAAGTGAGTTCTCTAGGGATCAATCCCTGGTCTGGTTGTTGCTTTTCGTTTATATACCAGGCTTGGATGATTTAGATCATCAGTGTTTCCATCTGAATTCAAAGGCAGCTGGTTTATGTCCTTTTCCTTGCACAAAGGATCTTAATAAAAATCTACATTATGGACCTGGCAGATTAAGCTTTGCTTTGAAACACTTTGCTATAACCTAGAAAAGAGATGTTACGACCCGTTTGCCACAGAGAAGAGAACCCCGGTCCATCAATGCTAAAAATACAGGTCCCTCTCTCCAAGTAGTCATACTTCAATGGTCCTTCGGTGATAATGATGAGCTCTTAACTCTGTATGTGCTATTGACTAAAGGGAGAGAGAATGTGCGTTACTCAGGGACAGTGTCTTACAGGCAGAGCTAGAAAAAGATCTGAAATGACAAAATGGGCTGAGGTGATGTCCTAAGGGTGACCAGGCGGGCATGAAAGGATATCCAAGAGTTCTTAGCTAATAACTGGTCTTTTTGTAACAGAGTCTGAGTATCTGTGCCATAGTGCCACAGGATGAGTTGCAGTGGTCAGCCTCCTGAAAAGGGCAGCCTGGGGCTTAAGAGCATCTGGAACCAGAAAGAATTGAGGAGGGAGCCTGTTTTTACCTGCCAAGTTTCGTGCCCGCGGTATGACCCATTTTTAGTTATCTGTGTAGTAACTTACAGAGCAAGCATGGCGCATGATTCTGGTGAGTCTCAGGTCAAAATTGCTGGCTGTGTTTTGAGCCATTTGAATTTAGGTTTAATTTTTAGATTTTTTTTTTCTTCTTTTTAAAATATATATCACTTAGCTTTTAGAATTTTTACACATCTGATTCAATGTACTTGTGTCTGTGTAGTTATGCCTCCAATGGCTGAAGGTTTCCAAAATGACTACCAGCTGTCTGAGTTTCACATATCATTATCTATTGAAAAACAAACCTCTCCTTCTTCTGGAGCCTTAATAATGTGTGAATCTTGATTAAAAACATTTCCCCTGAAATGTCAATGTTGGGGTGATTTCCCTTGCTCGGTTGCAGAGAGGTAACAAAGATTAATAGACCATGGTGTTAGTGTTAACCTTAGAGGAAAGCAGATGCTGCAGCTACTTAGTTGTGAAAAATACTGGATAAAGTAGTGTGATTATTCTTTGCAACTGCACCAAATGTACTTAATTCAAATTAAGCCTTAGAAGGTACTGCTTTTTCCTGTCAAGTTGTTTGTTTAAAAAATTACTCTGGAGCAAATAATTCATTACCTTCTCACATTGCGTTTGGTGACTGCTTGTAATAAGAGTCCACTTTGAGCGGCAGTTGGCTTTTTCCTTCATTACCTATACATAGACCCAAAGAATTTTTTTTATACTCCAGTAAACATAATTTGTATTTCACGACGTGTTATGAGTTTCTCATTGTATGAATGTCTTAAAATGAATTTATAAATAATTTTTATGGTTCAGTGAGAAAAGCCATTAAGGTGTTTAAAATGTTTGGAAGTGCAGGAGTTGAAAGAGTAGTTTGATATATAGGGTGCAATGGGAGTTGGGAGCTGTAAAGGAGTGATGTTGTAGTTTAGCAACGAAATCTAGAGGGTTTCCACTACAAATTGTGAAAATTACTAGTTGTAGAAATAGTCTAGAACAGAATTTGGAGATGAAGGAACATGATCAACATTTAGTAATAATAGCACAGTGTTTGTTTACTTATTGTAATCTCTTTAGATCAGGGTAAATGTTAAATGCATTTAAAAAAACCAGTTTAAATAAATATATGCAGGTCTGCAAATAATCTAGTTGGTAAGGCATTACCAACAGCAGCTCCTCCCCTGCCCCTGCAACTGTCTAGTCTGAGAAATACCGCTTGTGATCCTGGGAACATCCAGTGTTGGGGCTCCAGGCTGTCCTGGTGACCATTGTATTAGGTGAATGCTGGAATCTCAGAAATTACCTTCCGTGTACATGTTTCCTTTTCTCCGCTAACATGAAGAATATGTTCCTAAATTTAAGGGTAATATGTGTAAGTTGAGTGATGTGTGAGTCAGTGCTGACCTATGTAAACCTTCCTCAATGACCTGCTCAGTCGCCTTCATTTGGAAGAAGAACAGTTAAGATCCGATCTAGTTGGCTTACATGTCCCAGGGTAGGCGTTCTTAACTCTATTTTTGTATGTAATTTTTAATTAACTTAGAATGAACATTTGCTCATATAAATATCAACGCAAACGTGTTCAAGCAGTTTTATATTTGCATCCAGCTGCCACATCCTTCAGAAAGGGATTTGGTGTCATTCTGGTTGCTCTTGCAAACTTTTCCTGGGGAATGTGCTGGCAGAAGAGGGCTGCAGCCCATGCACAAATGCACAGGTTCAAAATGATCCCTACCCATTGAATCCCGTAATAATAGATTATATTTCTAGATACTCTATATTTACTCATCTGAAGTAGATTACTCAGTCTCTTAACATTATTTTAGCCACCAGCTAAAGGATTACGCTGCTAATTAGCAGCCTCTGAGTATCACGTAGTGTTAAGACTACTTGTTTTGATAAGGTGTGAGTGTTGAGGTTGGCAGGAGAGATGCCGTCATCAACCTATAGTGATGTTTTTTTCTTAGCAAAGGCCTTTTTCAGCACGTTGTTTTATATAGTGTATTTATATTGCGTCTAGATTTGCTTCATGGTCTTGGAAAACAAGAGCATCTGCATTTTAAAAAAGTAAACAAAGCATAAACCCTAGTTAGCTATTATTTCAAATGCTGGTTGTGGAGGAACTCTGTGACCAATAGAAAATAAACTGGGTGTTTCTAGGCCACCGCTAATAAACGGATAGGGGAACTTTAATCCTCTTGGGGATTAAAATGTCATAGTTGATAAGGAATTTTCTTTATGTAACTGTGTAAGTCAAGCTGTTAATTTAAATAAAGAAGCAAGACTCCCAAGCGTGCAGAGAAAACTAACAACCTAAAACCCAAAGCATTTTCTGCGGAATGTTTCCCCGCTAGAAAATTATGTAAGAAACATATCCATTTTGACAGGGTTTTGTTGGAAAGCAGAGGGTCAGAAAGCGGCTAATGGTCCCGGTCTAGTCTCTCGGCCTCCCTCTTTTTGAATCTTTGAAGACGGTTTTGAGACGACTCGCGTGTGCAGACATTCAGAAGCACAGGTTAGCTTATGGTCTCTCACCGAAGCTGTCAACGAGTGTCTGGGTAGGCTTTTCCTTTAAGGACACACTTCACTAAATAATACATCTCACACAGCTTGGAGGGATTGCCATGGTAACAGTTCATTTTGAATTACAAAACAATTAGATATTAAACCCCCACATAATCCATCACCACGTAAATTACTGCCAAGAGGCAGGTAGTGACTTAAATATCTTCATTTCAGAGGGTTAAAAAATAATTCCATTCTTTTTTTTTTTTTAATCTTGACTTGTTTCTCTCCAGTTTCTTCTGAAGTTATGTCACTTGTAGAAGAAGAGGATGGAGTGATGTCTTCAGGAAATACTTCCTGCCTGGGGAAGAGATACATGGCAGGAGCAGGAGTACTGGAATGGACGTTTCTATGCCACTAATCCATCATTATCAGCTGGACCATGGCAGGATGGATTCAAACCAAGTGTCTGCGTTTGGATGAGCCTAAATTCTTTGGTTCCCTGCTGAAACCAGTAACTTGATCTCATGAGAATCAAGGCTTTTGCCCTTTTCAAGTTAAGGGAACACCTGATTTCTAGATCCACGTGAATTTTGGGAAAGGTAGACCAACACAAGGTTTTTTTCTGTAGAAAAATGCAGGTGTAGGATAGGAAGGCTTTTCTTTATCATTACCCAGTATCCTGTAAAATCCTGGTGCAGCATAACAGAAGGAAATGGGCCGTGATTTTACCTGCACCGTTTAGGTGCAAGAACTGGACGTATTTCTTAGAGAGGCACGAGGAACATGAGTTAGTTAATACAACCAATGCCAGGTTTTTCTTATGAGAATTGGTGCATTTAGACTATCCTGAAAGTACTTCGTGTTTTAATTTCAAATTACCTTTGTATTAAAATATCTGCATGAGGCTTTAAAGTAAGATAGCACTGGGACGCTATCTTACTTTAAACTTGTTCTGTATTGCTCTTGCACTGCACCAACAGACGCAGCTGAAATCTCAATGAAACCGGAGGTGGGGGAGAGGAGACTTGCAGAAAACCCAACCACCCATCTGGAATTTCATTGCCCCTTCAATTCCCCTACTGTACCTATGGTAAGAGGTGTCAGACTAGTCAAACGTGCAGGTTCACTTTCACTTGAGGTACATGAATAAATTTATATGCTAAGGAAATGCTATCTAAGGCTCTTGACAGCCTCTTATCACCTCTGGTTTAGCAAAGGCCTGTTTGCATTTGCAATTACTGAAGCAGTCTCTTGTGGTCTGAGCTGCTAATTCAGTATACAAAATGTTTCTTCAAAGAAGTGGTTAGTGTAATCTAGAGGAATAAGGTTTTTCTTGATTCAATCATGCTCCTCCTTAATTTTAAACAGAGGGTTGAGCCTAACGACTTCTGAGACTTAAAGCATGTGCTTATCACTTCATACTTAAGTGCTACGTTAAATAGAAAAGGGCTAAAACACTTGTCAGTATGTTTTGATAATTTGAGAGCTATTAAAATAGTTTTCTGAAAAATGAATCTACAGCTTCACCTTCGACACTACTTTCCCAGGATGGGCAAAGCCTGCCTCCCTCTTTGCTTGCAATGATAAAGCCGGAAGAAGGGCGAGTGCCTCGCCTCCTACCTTCAGACAGCCCCTTGCACACTTACGCTGCTTGGCTGTTGCACACCGTTGTCGTGACGTTGCCTGCAAGCTCCAGGAGGGTGTAATTTGCCTGGCTGTGTTTTGAACGGTAGACCTTCCAGCGTTGCCAGTGGCCTGCTGTGCCATGGATGGCAGCAGCTTTGGGGTCTTCTAGCAAACATGACAAAGGGTTCCCTCCGAGTAATGTCTTTCCCATAGCAGGCATCCCTGAAATGCAAAAGGAAGGGGAAAGGACTTGTCACGGGGGCAGGATATCTCAGTTTTGCCAGACCCATGTGCCTTACTGAACGAAAGATCATCTACTAAAAAGAAGGGGCTGCCTCCAATGGGTGGCCAACCAGTATGCCTAAGGCCTTAAAATCCTGCAAAAGGTGCCTTGCTAGGGTCTTTCTAGCGCGCCCCACAGTGGGCTGGAGACAGTGAGTAAATGACTGTATTTGGGAATGGAAATAATTGCTTTTGGATTTGTGAGCTGCAACTACAAATTATTTCCTGCACCCCTGTTGTCAGAAGAAAATCTTATTTCCAGCTGAGAGACCCTTTGCGCAGCCGGTGCTGTCTGCCGTGATTAGATGGAGTATTGCACTAAAAAAACTCCTTAATGTCTCATTTAGGTAGAAATGTCCAATTCTGTTTTGACTGAATTGGTGTTTTTTAATGATAGTGGCTTTATTTTTAATTAAAACAACCAAAAAAGACAACAAACACACCACCCCCCCACCCCCCCACCACTCCCCAATGTATTTATAGTGACTAACCTTTAGTAGGAAACAAGTGCTTTGTCTTTCAAAAGCTTCCATTTGGTGGCTTCTTAAATATTTTATTTTCATTAATTAAAACACTCTGTTTTCTCGTAAGAGTCGGGTGGTTTTGCAAATTCCTCGCAGGGGTTGAAAACTTCTACGTCATTTTCTAGGACATCTGTTTGTGAGCAAGGCTAGAAAATGAGAGGTTTTCTTGATTGCTGGAATTCCACAGTAAATGTCAGTTTGAATAGAATTAGAATTTTTATATATCACCACCCCTCTCTTCTGCTGTAGGTAGGCAGCAAAACACATGTACTGGCTAATGGTAAAATGTCATTGCTCTGTTGTAAGCACTAGTGGGTATAATCCAGATGTGGGGGTGATATTTTCTCTGCTAGAACTCAGTTTAGAAAAGGGCATGGAGAAAGAAGGGGAAGGAAAAGGGTGTTCTGTGAGCTGGAAATGACGGTAAAAGTTTTGTCTGCACTGGAAAACTGCTGTTTAGGGATGGGGGTGTGACTGACCAGCACGTTTCCACTTCAGAGTTAGCAAGATTGGTATAGAAATGCTTTTTACACAGGTAGTGTGGGCCTGCGGGGACAGGGGCTGCTCCCTTGGAAGAAGGCATCTTCATGACATGAAGTGCAAGTGCGTCGAATCTCTGGTTTTATGGTGAAAGGTTAATAAAGGTTAACGTAGCTGTGCAGAGCCATTGAAATGACAATAATGGCATGAACTCAGAATAACAGCAGAACTACTTCTGGTTCTTATTAGAAGGCAGTACAGAGGCAAATTCCCTCTCCTCCCATGGCAGGAGGCACTTGTCACCCCTCACTGCCGCACTGACAGCTGGCTGGGCATGAGCGAGCAGTGCCCAGGTGGCCAAGGAGGCCACCAGCCCCCGGGCTTGTGTCAGCCCTGGTGTGGCCAGCAGGAGCCGGGCAGGGATGGGGCCCCTGTGCTCGGCCCTGGGGAGGCCCCACCTCGAATGCTGGGCTCAGGGTTGGGCCCCTCGGGACAAGAAGGGCCTGGAGGGGCTGGAGCGTGTCCAGAGAAGGGCAGCGGGGCTGGGGCAGGGTCTGGAGCACAAGTGTGCTGGGGGGCAGCTGAGGGGGCTGGGGGGGGTTTAGCCTGGAGAAGAGGGGGCTGAGGGGAGCCCTTCTCGCTCTCTGCAGCTGCCTGAGAGGGGCTGGAGTGAGGGGGGGTCGGTCTCTGCTCCCAAGTCACCAGTGACAGGACGAGAGGGAAGGGCCTCAAGCTGCGTCAGGGGAGGTTTAGGTTGGAGATGAGGGAAAATGTCTTCCCTGATCTGCTTCCCTGATCTTCCCTGATCTGCTTCCCTGATCTTCCCTGAAATGCCAGAGGGGTCAGGCCCTGGCACAGGCTGCCCAGAGAGGTGGGGGAGTCACCGTCCCTGGGGGATTTAAACAACATCTAGACATGGCACTTCAGGGCATGGTTTAGGAGGCCTGGGGGTGTTGGGTTGGGAGTTGGACTCGATGCTTCTAGAGGTCTTTTCCAACCTTAATGATTCCATGGTTCTGTCCCTGGGAGAGGATCCCTTCTGTTGTGGAGCACTTGGATTGCAATGGCTTCGCTACTGGCCTTGTTTAAAGGACAGAGGAGCTGTAACTAAGCTAAAGGTGGTGGTGGTGACATGCTTGCATTAAGCGTGAGGGCTGTGCTGCTGCCTGTGATGTATGTAAAGCAGATGATAGTATACTTCGCCTCTTCCTCAAAGCTCATATCGACAAGGACAGTGAAAGGTCATCTGCTAAATCTGACACTGCTTAAAACAAGAGCCTCCATTCACAGAAAAAGGCTTGCTAAATGTGCAGTTGCTCCATTTTGACTGGTGATCCTGAGCTGGTGTGTTTGGTTTTTTGTTTTTTTAAGAGAGCAGAAATATGGAAGTGGCATTATTGATAAAGGTTCCCACATCTCTTTTGCCCTCTTCTCTCCTCCACCCAGCGGCTGGTAGCAGTGCTTGCCATATTCGGTTGCCGTCTTAATTATTCCTGACTCTTTCCAGGATGCTACGATCTACTTGAGGGATGTGCAGTTTAACTTGCTAGTCATTTTTATTGCATGGAAATGTGAAATAAATAAATTGATATGGGCTATTTTTGTTGTGAACAGTTTAATTTTAGATGATTGCATCAGGAAAGTTTTTACCAAGTTAATAAAGTCTAAATTGAATTCTCCTATAAACACTGCACTTGGAGGATGTCAGCAAACGTTGTAAGCTGAGGGTCTGTTATTCTTAATTGGGATAGCCTGATAAGGAAAAAATTGTTTCCAAGTATTGATTTAAAAAGATATTCTTGGTGAAATAGAGAAACTCAGATTATGTCAGGAGGTAGTTGGAAAGAGTACAACAGGCTTTTTTTACTCTCAGGTCAGCCTTTTCTGTTCCAAAGTATAGACAAAAATCTATTAATAATAATATGAGATTGTGTTGTCAGTTAACACCTATTTTTGTGTGTGTGTGTGTGTGCAGGAACTGCCCTAAACGATGCTTAGGACCCTATTCTGTATTCCTAAAGATTATCTTAAGAGTAATGGCATATCCAGTTTAAGGTAATTCTTGGCACGCAAGTAGTATATAAGTCAGTATTAAATTGTCAACTCTGTTCATTGGATCTTCTGTAGTAGTTTTGAGAAAAATTAAAAAGATGCTATTAAATGCTGAAGTTCCTATATGTTAATAAAGTTGTTACGTTTTGAAAGTCTAATATGTTTAGAACGTAATGAAGCAAAATGTTCTGTTTTCATTTAAAAAATAAAATAATGCAATGAACAATGAAATGATTGAAACCAGGCTCCTAATTCAGCTTGTGTCATGCCACCACGCTTCAGTTCTGGGTAACGGGGAGTATCTGTGCTGCCTGACTGTACATTAAGTAACGTTGGTTGGCCTGGTGATTGCTGCTGGACCAAACGTGTGCCCTGCTCTGCTTGTCTCCTTCAGCGGAGATCCTCTGTGTGGGTCTTTTTCTTTCTATTTCTGAGACTGGTTTTCTGTATTCCAGAAAAAACTAAAAAATCCAGTCTTTAAAAATGGATCACACGACCTCTTCACAGGATTATTTTTTTTTATGAGCTGCTACCATTAATTAATTGCTATAGAAGCAATCTAATTGAGAAATAGAAATAATATCACTTGCTTGATACAGTGAAGCAGCAAAGTACACATGTTGAAGAACAAATATAGAAGTTTTATAGCTTACTTAAAAGGGGGGAAAAAACCTAAAGCCTTCAGGAATATTACAACGGCCTCATGTACAAAGACTGTGCCATTAAATAAGCAATTAGTTATGGATTATTCACTCAGCCTGACTGTTGGATATTTGAGAAGCACGTTAACCTTGAAATGACTGCTTTTATAGCCCTTATCGTTCACCAATAAATTAGGTCTGCATTAAAAAAAAACAGAACACCCTTCCTGGGCTTGATCTTGCAAAGAAATTTTGCTGCTGTTTATTGTATCACAGCTGGGAGACAGAGGCATCACAGTGGTACGAGCTGGGTGCACATATGGAAGATCTTCCCTGCCTAAAACACTTTTAAATAACCGGGAGGAGGGGAGAAGAGGAGGGCACTTTTCTTTAAAAAGGGCAAAGCTTTGCAAGGAACTTAAAGGTCAATTGGATTTTAACCAGTCAGTCTCTGTAAAAGCATAAAACCTTCCTCTGGATCACACTTGAGTCCCGCACCCAAATGCAGGTGTCCCCACATTGCGCGTGTCCCGTTGCATTGAGGCTGCCTCAGACTCCTCTGATTATTAAGGGTGTTCGACGCTGGGCAGGGACTGGCCTCCTGCAATGGCAGGCGCCCTCAGGACTGCACCGTAGAAAGGATTTTTATACAGATATTCTCACCTACCTGTTGCAGCAGGGGAGGAGAGAGAAAATATGGCATGAGACGGTTCCGTATGATGGATTGGCAAAGCGCACTCACTTGAACATATGCAGCAGTACCTGTCTTTGCGGCAAGGGATGGAAACGTGTGCGGAACACGTGCACCCTGCTTGGCTTTTCAGTGGCACGCTACCCTGCTTGTAGGTGTGCTCCCAGCCCGCCACCATGTGCCTCTGACCATTGGTGGTAACTGGAAGGTGTTTTATAAAACGAGCGTAACTGGATCAGAATTTAGCTGACCTCTTTTCTGAACAGCGCGTGTTGTCCACTCGCTTTGCGTTGTCCAACAGCAACAGCGATGCTCAGCTTCGGCGTGGTGGAACACATTTTTCTCCCAGTCTCGTCTAACCAGGTAATGCTTTTTTTTTATTTTTTATTTCTCGTTCTCAGCCACCTGTCACTGACTGATACGTATCTGCTTGGTCTCTTTTTTCTTGTTTCAAGTTAAATAAATAGGAAAAGAAGGAGGTAGTTCAGAGATATTGGTTGCTGTCACAAGCACACACGTGTCTATGCACCATTGCCTAAATCCATTATTGCATTACCCTGGTATAGACCAGTATGTTTCTATCTGACTGCACAAGCTAAACAATCTAATGTGATTGCCATTAAATGCCTCCTTACATTTCTCAATGCAATCCATCACCAAATAAATTCCAGATGCAGCCAAACAAAATCTAAAGCGAGCACATCCGAAGGCAACGGCCTGTGCAAAACAACTGATACAAGACATATCTAAAGCCCCCAGAACCTCCCTTGCGAGGCTGGCGCGCGACGCGCTGTCTGAAGGCAGGCTGCTGGGAACGGCAGGCTATGGCGTTGCCCGCCGTTTGCCTCGGTGCTGACTCCCCGTCCGCCTCAGCAGCTGCTGTAACTTTTGACCGTGCTCATTCTTCTCTTACCAGCCGTGATGCCAACAGCAGCAGTCGTGTTTTTTTTGCATTATTCACTGGTAGGAAGAGGGAACGAGACAGACAAGGACGCCCCGTCTTTTGAGGGCTCGCCGTTGTTCGAAGTCCTGATGGAATTATATTCCTCATTACTGGATTTGTTACCACGTCAAAGCGAGACGAGAGAGGCAACTAACCAAAACCTACAAGAAGGGTTATTTTTTTTCCCCATTTCACTTTCAGATGTCTTTTCAGTGCAATGACACAGAGCAGCGTATTACACCGAGCAGCAGAGACATAACAACACGGTCACTTAGCAGAAAGAAAAGCTGAAGAAACACCCAGCCTTATTGTGAAAAAAGTTGGTTTTACCTTTCCATTCTAATGCTTACAAATGCAAGTAGCTTCTCATCAGATGCCACGTTCTCGTCAGGGATCTGATACAGGCGCAAATGCTTTTCTTGGCAGTACTTAAAGCCCAGGACAAGCTCCTGGGTCGTTGCATATTGGCAGCGTTGCTTCTCCTAGGGATTAACGAAGTGATAGGCAGCTTGTTCGCGGACCTCCACATAGTGACTATGCGGATCTCCAACTGAAATACACAGTACGCTTTACGTTTAGGAACATTTAGGGATAGAGGCCACTTTAGGGCTTCTCTTACTACCTTTTCTTTTTTTTTTTTAATGCCATCATAACAAAAAAGCACATCTATGATTGAATTTAGCAGTTTCTGTCCTTTAATGAAAAGAAACAGGGCTAGGCAGGCAGATACCCCATGTACGCCATCAGCTGAGCACATCAGAAATGTAGAATGAAGTTTTCATCACTTAAAAGGGGAAAACTGGTCTTTGGATTCAAAATAAATCACAAATATTAAAGCATTAATGAAAGGAGTTTAATAACGTATTTAAAAACTATTAAATTAATATTTCTTATTAGTGGAACAGCCTAATCAGTCTTTGCAAGCAAGGGGGAGAAAGTAAAGCTATATCATAAAAGATCAAATAGTGATTCGAAGTTAATTAATCCAGCATTATATAAATCAGGTAGCTTCAATAAAAATACTAGTTCAGTATTCAGTTCTTATGGGCAAAATTAAAAATAAAAAATGCCTTAATTAGCGCCTTTTCATTCAGTCCAGCTGACCTATTTATTTTTAATTGAGCTACAGGGTGCTAAACATTCTGTGAAAGTGATAATTGCAGTAGTAAACTTTTTAACATTTCCCTCTGGACTTAATACCTTGTTTTCCAGAGAATATCTCAGAATAGCGGAGAAAATTGGTACCTTGCTGTGCTGGGAGTTGCTGTTCTGTTTCTCCTCCAGTTGCTGACCTGCTTCATGTTGTGTAAATACCTCGTGGCTCTTGGTAGCACATATGTGCTTTGAATATGCTAATATTTACTTTGCAGGACCTGGTATGTGAGCTAGGTAAAAGAACCACTTGAATGGACAGCAGTTTAACAAATGGTGGTATTACCTTCAATAAACTGCAAAATTAAAAAGACGGTATGCTTGACAACTCTTTTAATACACTATTACTCTTTTTTTATATTTATGCCAATTATATTTATACCTATTTGCACTGGAGGCTGCCTGCAGACCTAGAAGTAGACATGCTGCCCTAAAACAGTTTCATTCTTAACAGCTAAAGCAGAGAAGAGAACCAGGTCAGAGGCAGAGTGAAGAAGGGACCAAGATCTTTTCATGAACCTCATTGTATGCACCGAATAATGTTAATAAAGTTATCGTGGCCAGTGATGCGAACTGGAGCTGAACCACTGGTATTGTTCTTAAACTGGTATTTCCCATTGCTGTTATACTAGCCTTCTTTCTGGGGATTCAGATTTTACTGAATTTTCCAAACGCTAATCCCCAGAAATGATTTTCAGCATTGCAGCCTGAAGAACAGCTCCCTCAAAATAGGCTCTTCTCAAGCTTTCACATGAAGAATTAAAGCTAATCTGAATGCCCAGTGCTGGGGCCTCGAGTATTAGCATCATTTTGGGCAGCTCTTAGGTGAGGTTGTGAAAGCAGCTTTGTTACAGACTGTCTGAGAAAATATTAAAAGCCCAGATAAGATTTATGCAGTCCCCACGGTGGTTTTTAATGAAGATAAGTTAGGCATCTAAGCCTCACGTCGATTCTTATTCTGGGGAAGGTAAGAACAGGCCTGCCTGACTCCTCCAGTGCTTAAGTATGTGTTTAGCTGCTAGCGTGCAAGAAGTCAGTTTGTATTATTCACTCGATTTAAAGGCTTGGCATCTTATGCAATTGAACCCATAGATCTAGTTCATTCTGAGACAGATATTTACTGCTGGGTCATAAATGTGATTCCATCTGGCTGACAACATTTGTAGGCTCCCTGAAATGCCTGTACGCTCATACACATGACAAACAACTTCTGCAGCTAGAATGACCTGTAACAGGAAAAATAAAAAGAGCAAACAAACATGAATTGGATTTTGGATTCTGGCTGGTTATTTTCCGCCTCCCTTTCTGACTAGGATGGGTTATGCCAGCCGATGCAGTGAGAAGAAATGTTATAAAAGACGAGGTGTGGAAATCTGCAGCCTCATGTTAGACTTTTAAATTTGTATCTTGAGCACCTAAATATCCATTACCAGTCCCAAATATTCAAAAATCATGAACCAGGTGCTCTCAAAATAATGAGAGAGAAATTACTTATGGAACACATACTTATTTGTCTTCTGCTTCATCAGCGTTAAACACGCACTAGCATCATATTTTCAAGTTTTGGCCACTGTCATAAAATACCTTATTTGAACAAACCCTATATTCTTGTACATTTCGACAGCAATGGCTTGCGGAGCACTTTCAAATGATATAAATAACAAAAGCTGGCAATATCAAAGATGAGGGTTGACTTTCCTGAACATGCAGAGCAACCCAATTGTCCCTGCCGTGTATTTATGCACGCACATTTTGTAGACCAGGTGTCCAAAATGAGACCTAAACTTACATATTACCTAATATTTGGTAAAGGCGGTGGAAACATGTAGTGAATATAAATCCCCCGGAGACTTACGATGGAGCTGCTGTTGTCCTGAAATTGTGCACAAGCATTAGGCAGGAGGCAGCGTGCTGACGGCAGTCACTGGTCTCGCAGAAATAATCTGATCCCATGCAGAAGAGGCTGACGGTTGGGCTGTCTCACGTGCATGTGCAGAACAAGTCCTGTTCTCCTCCTGATCATCCTTTTCCCCTCTCATACGTCCCACAAAGCTGTTGGGTGCCTGTAAAGCAAACCCAGACTGTCAAGCTCTGAAGCCACCACTCCTTGCCCAGTTTACTGTAGTAATTCTTTATGTAAAGCATCATTAAAGAGTTATTCAAGCAGCCATAGTGGAGATACTTTTTCTGTAGCTGAAGGAGCTATGGACCACTGGAGCACTCCAAGCAAACCGAGAGCACCAGTCTTTAGCTCATAAATGATATACAATGAAACCCCTCTCCAGTACACTTGGGGATGGAAACGAATGAATATAAACAAGAAACCACTTGAATGGAAGAAGTTGCAGACCTTAATTCTGAGATCTTGGTGAACCCTGCATTCTAGAAGATGATCAAATGCTGAAGAAGGTTAAAGCTCAGCCCTTCCTCATTCGGCCTTGGCTTGCGCAGAGGTTTGTGTGGCATTCCTGGAATTGTCTGTGAGCATCTAACAGGGAAATTCAAAGTGAAGATTAGCTGCAATCGGGAGTCAGCACCTATGCATCAGCCTGACTTGAGAGAAGGCTGTTTAATTCTCAGGCTTGCCATGCCAAGTGAATTTGCAATAAAGAACTTCGTTGTTTATTGATTTTAGAGATGGATGCGAACATAAATACTGCTCTAATTGTTTTAAATTTCCAGAATTGCATCTGAGTTTCAAAAGCAACCCAAGACCTCTGAAAGCCTTCTACTCAACACCAGGAACGTGAATATGACTCCAAGCTTAACAGTGAGGACCTGTCTCAGTTTGAATGGTCAGACTTTGCTCTTAAAACCTCCCTACTGCTTATAACGCTTTATAAGTGGAAGATTAAGTGATCTCACGCTTGATAGAAGCATACTGAGGAACTGAGATGGAGGCAGCTCACACTGTGCACTGTGTGACCCTACAGCCCTTACGTGGGGTAGCACCTTTGAAGCGGATGGAGTTAATCCAGGTCTTCATCCCTGTAACACAGATCAACATGTGGTCTGAATGTTCATTGTGTAACACACTAAAATCTGAGGTTCTTCTGTCACCAGTTGCTTCTAAAGTCCTTATAATTTGCTTTACAAAGGTAATAGAAATGAATTTAGATATGGATTCAATTTTCAAATGCTCCCAAGCTTTGAGCAGGCACTCAGTAATCCAGTGTAGGATTTTGGTTGGACTTCTTATAGTCGGACTGACAAGCCCTCTTGAACCTCATTTAATTTTTTTCCACTATTTAAAAATGGAAAAGAACAGATAATTGGATCTTCCTTAAAGAAATCTATATGATGAGGTCATTCGGCATGTTTGGCATCATTTATGTGAAGCCCTGAAACTCCCTCACTAATCCTTGCTCGTGGTATAGATGTCGCCTACCAAAGTAGCTCAGCATTGAGGTATTTTCCTTCCCAACACCACTGGGAAGCAAGGGCTGGAGAAACCAAGTGGGTCACGCATGTTTGTGCTTTTGCTTTTCCAAAAGTGTCTTAAGTCCATGGGAAGTAGACGCTGTACCCAAGTGCTTTTGAAAAATCTCTCGCATGGCTTGCTCAGTGACACTTTAGGGCTTTGGGGATGAGCTGAGAAAGGGGGTCCTGGTTCCTTAGGGCCCCCATCCTTAAGTACGGGGCCATGTTCCAGACCTATGAGACTCTGCCATGAGGTTATTCATCTTGCAAGGCTACTTTAAAAAACACGGAAAGACTTTTCCTTTCTGCAGACATGCTTCTAATTTAAATAAAAGGAATAAATCATCCAAGAATGAAATGCTGTTAGTTCCATGTGAAAGCTTAAGGGAGTATGGCCTGTCTCTGTTATTTCTCCTGTGTAATTTCTGTATTTCTGGAGTTTCTGTAAATTTCTTTCATTCTTCTCTGCTGAGGGATTTCTTACAAAGCTTCAATCTTAGCAGCGTATTATTTATGATGCTCTAAAGCTATTTTGTTGTGGACAGCTCGTTCTTAAATGATAATGCAAATAAACTGAAATCTCTGGTTGCAAGGCCTCCATGCTGGAGAGCTGCTAAAACAGGTCATAAAAACCTAATTTCCAAAGCCCTCCTGAATGTGTAAATAAACAAGGGGGCAGTTCAGCCAGGAGTTCTGAGAAGTTTGCCCTCTATTCAGAGTGTGCAATTATTAACTAGAGAAAGATAACTTGACCCTGGGACTTGGAGTGTCTTTCAGGCTGACACGGGTCCCCGCTCGGCTCAGCTCTGCAAGGCAGAGCACCCCTCCCACTCTGGGCTTAATTACGGGCTGTGGCCACGCTCGTTACCCAGGGAATGCTAAGAAATGGCTTTTGAAGGGTTCAGATATGGTTTCAGTGTGTTAATAAAGAGCTAATCACCTGTTTAGGATTAGTGATTAAAGAAAGTGTATTAA
This sequence comes from Phalacrocorax aristotelis, assembly GCF_949628215.1. NCBI lineage: Eukaryota > Metazoa > Chordata > Aves > Suliformes > Phalacrocoracidae > Phalacrocorax > Phalacrocorax aristotelis. The sequence continues at coordinate 5,072,805 of NC_134299.1, forward strand.
ACTAAATAAAGCTCTTTTATTCTAGAATAGCTGTCCCTGTACGGTTATTAAAGAATATCTCTTTCTCTTTAAATCCATGCCTGGCTGTAACCTTGAATTAACTTTCAAGTGCAGATAAGCCCCTAGATTAAGGTGTTTTCAGTATGGAAGGGGTGGAGGGAAGAAAATGTGATATACGGCTAGGGATGAGGAACTGTCATTAATGTAGCCTTCCCATAATGTTAAACAGGAGGGAGACTGGAGGCTGGCCAGAGGAGTGGGAACACTGGGACAGCGCAGCATCTAGAAAATCCCCATTACAGTATTGTAGGCACAAATGCTTCCACAATGGTTTGAAACCGGTTTTGCTTCTCATGTCGCTCTGAAGCTTCAAGTAGCTGTGGATTTACGGCAGCAGGATACATTACTGTATGTTATTATATTAGGTAGAGAACTGTGCCAATACACAGTCTGTTAGGTCCAGGCACGGTTAAGGATTAATGAGTGGCCAGCCAGGCTACCAAACCCACATGTACACAACTAAAGTGCGCCCCAAAGGCTGGCAGAAAATGGCTGGTGTCTCCCACAACCCAGTTCTGGACTTTCTCACACCACTCCAAAATAAGAAATGAATTGCATTTCATTTCTAGCAATCATACATCATTTCACATCAAACAACATGCCAGACCTTTAATACCGTAATTACAGGGTATGCAAAATATCAATCACTGCCTAACTCAATTTGATTACACACCTACTGCTTTAAGTGATAGGGCCCAGCCATGGGTGCCCACCTGGAGGCAGTAAAGTAAAAGTCAAGCTTAATTTGATTGCTGTTCAAAAGGAAAGAAAGCGGCAGTAGGTATTGGGATTTAGTGTTTTCAGCATTAGAATTTAACATAAACTAAAGCCTAGACAGCATTTGGCTGTAGACCCGAGTGCAGGCCCAGCAGGAATAGGCAGACTACGTTTTAGGAAGAGCGGCAGAGGGCAATCTGACCCAGCTGATCCCATGAAATCGGTTGACCCCTGCTGGATTGATACAAAGGTGACTGCATGGTATTGGTTTGCTGCTTGGGAGGAACCAGGAGGGGAAAGTCGGTGCAGCTTGGTGGTACAGCAAGGCTGTAGGATGTATGTGCTATGATAACAAATGGATGGGTGGAAGTCCTGCTTGATTATCCTCTATTCCTATGTTCCAATTAACCTTTCCTTCCAACCCTCCCCCCCCTCCCTTACAACCGCTCTGAGCAGTTCTGGTGTTGGCAGCAAAGATGCTGAAGCCTGCTCTTAGCACAGGCAAATATTTCCGGGCATCAGCAGATTCTGTGGAGCCTGCAGCAAAGGGTGAGATGGGTCTACATGGGAGAGAGCGTGAGTGTAAAAGTGCAGATGATCTGAGAGTATGAAGGCTGATGGATTTAGCTTGGGGTCCTAGCTAATGAGGCAGGGGTGGGAAAATGATGTCAAATTTGTCAGCTTAATTTGTCTGGCCTACAGCATAGGAAGCTTTTCTCCACTGACTTCAGGTCTTTGAAATCTCTGTGTGAAGGTCCCAAGAATAAAAGGCAAAAGGCCTGTTGTAAAAACATCTCTCCTGATGTGATGGAAGTAAAGAGCTAGGAGGGGAAAAACCCACTGTTTTGGTGCTCTCATAAACATTTTGGTTTGGTCTTAAGGAGTCAACAAATAGACAAGTTGCAAAGTGTGAAACTGTCAATGAAAAAATGCTTCGCTTCCACAATCATCTCGGAGGTATCTGGCTTAAAAGCTTGTGTCAGGATAAGCCTGGCCTATTATTCTTGCCTTTCTTTGCTTTAATATTTACAGGTCAACAGGTGCCACTTAAGACAGGGCTCGCTCAGGCTCCTGTTTGCTTTTTTTGCCTGTTAACGGTATAGCCCAGCCAGCCAGAAACTGCTGGGTAAATATACGGAAAAGCAGGGCCACTTGTGAGGTTATAAATTGAAGAGTTTACTTGATTTCTGTTTGTGCAGGGAACTGCTTCAAGTACAGATCATGTCAAATAATAATACGGTTTGTGAAGCTGCTCTTTGGTTAATTCTGCCACTTTTGGGCTGCTGCTGGCTCTGGCTGTTGTGTTCTGCGCTGACCTGGAGTCAAACACGCTGTAGTAATATTTGTGAGTGCATGTTTTAATTTTACCTGCAGTTTAAATTTTATGAGGCAGTTACGTGTTAGTTAAGGAGCCTTTTGTAATGACTAAAATGATCAGGTGAATTTTAAAATATTGGACACTTAAAACCTCATTGCTATTTTAATTAAACTGAATTTTAATATCGGAATGACATTTTTGTTAATACATTGAAGATGTTTAGTGCTATTAATTGATCTGTAACTGGGTAGCAGTGGATTTATTATGTGGCTTAAAATACTGACTGGTGTGTTAAAGCTATTTCTGCTTTGCTGTTCTATTAAAAGCCAACTATAATTTGCTATACAAACTGCTGGAGACCTGACTATTGATTCAGTTACCTACCAGTGAACATTTATTATAAAATGGGTATGAAATATCTTGTTTGGGAGCATCAGGAATGTGAAGGTTCTGAGCTCAAATCTGGGAGATGAGTGAAATAAGGAGGAGTATGGTATTTGACACCCAACCAACAGTTTGTGTAAGGACAGGGGTGCTGGCTTATCAAGTGGCAGTTCTAGCATTGTTTTGGCTGATATATGAAATAATAAGGTTACTGACGAAACTTAAAAAAATAACCCGTCAAGAAGAAAGGGTTGTTATTAAACCTAGTTCTGTTTTTTAAAAATTTTTATATATATATATATAAATATATATATTCTGCCTTGCAAGCAGTTGCACCTGCCTGGCTGAAAAGGCTGGGCCAGGAGGTAAGAGGGTTAGTGGAAGTGATCAGGGTTAAATGGGGATCTCAGCTGTGGCCCCTTCAGTAAAATTAAAGGAATTAGCCTTCTGTTATCTCTGCTTTTACCTGTCCTGCTTATTCAAAGACAAGCTTTTCAAGGGTTCAGGTTATATGAAAATCTTGACAGAGCCTTATGGCAGCTCAATGTTACGTGAGGCTCGATCATTCTCAAGCTTTCTCCTATTTCCTATGCTGTCTTAAGAGCTGGAGTTCGTGTTTCTTCCAGCAAATTATTTCCTTCTCAGGCCTCTGCTACGGAAAGCCTCTTCGGGTAGGCTAACCAGCATGTTTACAGTGACAAAAGTCTAGTTAGAGTCTGGAAAAATGTGCAAACATTTTCAGAAAGTGTGCTTGCTCACTTGTACCCCGTTGGTGTCCAGATGCTGCAACAGAGACCAGGGCTCATGCTGCTGAGCTGTATTTAGGGGCATAACAAGAAGCAGGCTGTACCCAAAAAAACTTACAGTCAAGGCAATGAGTGGTAAAAAGGAAGTTTTATGTGCTCTTTCCTGCCTCCTTCTCCCCCCTCCGACAGGAGACAGAAATAATGTGGTTAGAATCACGTAGGGAATCTGGGAAAGGCTGAGGAAACAAACTTTTTCTTTTTTTTAAAGTATTTATCAAACCAGTGAAATCGCTGCTTTTCTGTCTCTTGAAATCTGGTTTTATTTTGCTTTTATTCAGCTTTGTATTGATTTCAGAGGCCAAGACATCGCTTGGACTGTTAACGTCACGTGGAACAACAGGATGTTAAGGCTCACCCTCTCAGGAGAACAACACCTTGCAGCCACCTTTCTTTCGTAGCCCTGTAAATATGTTGGGGGTTTATGAGCTCTTGCAACTCACCTTTGTAGAAATGAGCTACGACGTCTTGCTGTGGACAATTAGCCCTCAGGGATACATAGGCTTAAAATGTTTTGCGTTGGACAAAAGTTGGCACTGGTGTAGTTCTGTTGGGGTTGGAGGAGGAGCGGAGAAACCTTGGGTTTTAGCTGAGGTTTTGGGGAGGGTTTGGAGAAGATTCATAACTCTGCACAGCAGAAACGTTACCTCTCTTTGCCACGGTACTTGTTTAGGCCTTATGCAATTTATGGGCCATATCGCTGTTCTCCTTTCAGGAGGCCGCAGTCATCAGAAAGGCATGTGAGGAGTTGTTAAAGGTTCACTAAGTCATCGCACCGGTCCCTTAGTGTGAGCACCTTTGCTGGTGTAATGATATTCATGAAAGACCGAAAGCACAAAGGAAGGGAATCTAATAAATACCCGAACTTCAGAAGGCATAATATCACTGCAGGTCATTTTTCTAAATTATTTAAGCACGGTGTTTGCTATGCACCCCTACCATTTCTCAGGTGAGGATTTATTACCTTTTAATTCACAAAATATCTAAAATTTGTTTGATTTGGGAGGAGAAAGCAGACAGAAAGGTAAGAAAAATGGCTTTGCTCCCTTTATGGAAAATTTAAGTGATGCTACTGGTATTCACTTTCAGCCAGAGGACTCAAGTAAGATGTATGCAGACCATTTATTGTGAGCGTCTTTCACGCTACTTTGGCATAACAAAGGCTCCTATGTGAAAATATTCCGTAGTGCAATAGGGGTTGGAATAATACTTATGGATTTTGCATTATCAGAAAAAACATTCTGAGGTTTAGCATGTATGAATACAGCCCTGTGAGATACATTGATAAAAACAAGCTTTAAGTACACTGTACGCATAAAAGTGTATTTTTAAAATAAACAAAATCCACCTTAGATAGAAAACTGTAAATGTAGGTGTAGCCTGAACCAGAAAATGTCACTTTGTGCCTCTTTATGAAAGGAAAGAAATCATATGGCTTTTCAATTTTATGTTTAGAAATATAAATTATTTTTGTGGTTTTGATTTAAAACTTCATGTCTGTTTTACAGTGTTAGTTTCAAGAGGCAACGCTAGGCTGCGTCTAAAACTTGAGGACCCATTTTGCACCAAATTCTGAGCCACCTCCAATATCTACATTGTCTGACGATAAGGTAGAATGAAGGCAGTCTTAAAGTAGATGTTCTCAAACAGGTAAGGGATTTAGGATCCAGTTCCCACTGCCTTTCAGGACTGCCATATTGCAGACAAACTTCCAAAGGCGTTAAAAAACAATAATTTTTTTTTTAATTAGCAGAAATTTTTAACTTGGAGTGGGTTAATTAAACCACATAGTTAATTCTCCTCCAGATTCTGAGTAGCCTTAGGTCAATTTATCGTATGCCGTTTATGAAGGATATTAAACTGCACTGAACAAACAGTCTTCATGGGGATTTAATACAGTTTAATAAATCAATTTTAGGACTTGATGCAGATTAGTTGTATTTTGTTCTTTTGTAAAGATAACGATTTTTAAGTGGGGGGGAGGAATTTTCAGAAAACTAGTTTCAAGCTAAAAAAGAAAAGCCTTTTTTTAATGTGTGTTAAAGAGGTAGTTTATAACCCTAGGAAATAATACATTATGCAAAATTTAGCCAGTTAATCTGACCATTATTTGTCATGCAGTATGGTAAGGCTGAAATATATTCTGCAGAGGATAACTTATTCAACAGAGCTTAATCCTCCCCATCTATCACCAAATAACTTCATACTCACATAAATTTTTCCATTATTTGACCAGCTTTTACGGTGCTGGAAATGTAATACTTGGGCTGTTAAGCCTCTTTTCCTCTATGCTGCTAGGAACTAGCTTTGCTGCTTCTAATATTTTGTGCCAAGTGAGGTTTTTCCCCAACAATTTAGCCACTGTTTGCTTCAAAGCACCATCAGCCCACCTCATTGATTTGTCACAAACTTTTTTTTGGGGGTGCAATAGTATTTGCTGACGTGGAAAGTACTCGACAGATAGGTTAGGTGCAGGAATTAGGGAAGGTGCTTTCCAGATGAAGTTCGAGGGAATGTGAATTAATCCACAGTTAATAAATTACAACAACAGTAGCGGCAGATTTGTAACAGAAATGAGACGGCAGAAGAGACGCCACCCTGCTGCTGTTCCCCAGTCTGATCAGCTGGAAGCTCTTGGCCAACCATGGACCAGTTTGCATCTCTTCTCCATCCAGAAAATGCACTGCATGGAACTAAGAGATGCTTTCTGAGCTGAAAGTAAGTAAGGAGAGGAGGTAGCTCTTCATCATTTTACAGTGTCGTTCTGTGACTCTGCCCCATGCCTATAACGGGATTCACTGGAAGGATAAAAGGACACTTAAAAATTTAGAGACACACATTCTTGGTTTTTCCTCTCCACTTCTCCCTTTCATTAAGCTTAGGTAATAGCTCAGATGAGAGGCATCTCCTTCCGTAGAGAATTCAGGAGTAAAAATCATGCCATCTGCCTGTAGAGGTCCACTTTGAAATATTTACTCTGTTAAGCTATTTCCAGCTGCCGGTAATATGGATCTTTGCTCTCTGAACCAAGCGTGTTTGAGAGCAAGCTAGTAAAGCTTCCATACACGACAACTGCTGCCATCCCTTATTGCATCTCCCTTTGATGAAGTCGCCGTGCAGGGCAGGCAGGCTTCAGATAAAGACAGTTTCTCATTCACCTGGGGGTTACTCATCTGAGCGTAATGGAGTCACATGAGACTAAAGGGAGAATCGGGCCCACTCAGCTCTTCCCTAAATAATTTCAGTTCAAGCTTTCCCATTGACTTTACTGGGAGTTAAGACTGTTTGGTATTGCACTTGGTTTTGAATTGTTGTGAGGTTAATAACATGAACCCTCAAGAAAAGGGCCTCAGCTTGAACATAAGTTTCCCTGTCGAGAATACCTGGCCACTGCCTTATCTTCTATCTCCATGGGTAAATTTTCAAAGGCACTTTGCACAATCAGACGTCTCTTCGCCAGAGCTGATGGCACCTGGCTACTCTATTTGTCTGGCCCTTGCAGAGCAGCACGATTTTCAGCAAGCAATTTCTTTGCATTTATATCCAAAGAACCCAGTCATGTGCCATGCAGAATCCTTCCTCTATAGGGCAGGACGTTCGCTATTGTAAAAACATTGGCGTGTGAATCAGCCTGGAATGTTTTACACGCTGGTTTGGCTCTGGTTGCCTGCATGGGCATAATGATGGGATCCCTGTGGCGATCAGGTGAGGGCAGGGGTTGCCTGTACCGGCGCTGGCAGCAGCAGCTCTGCTTCCCCCTCTCACTTCTGCAGGGTTTGGCACTCAGAGGTACCTTGTTCTGGCACAAATGCAACAGTGGTTTAAAAATTACATTAGGATTTAAAATAGAAGCTTGACACTTCAGCACTGAGTGTATTTTTCTTGCACATCTTCATGGATGGGAGCATTCCTGGTAGCGTCTTCAGAGAGGACAAAAGTGATGGGAGGGCCTAGGAAGGCTGAAATAACCTCTCAAGTTTACTGGTTGATGCCTTGTGAACTGGAGGGAAGTCAGCTTAGGTACTGCTTCTGCTGTGTTTAAATGAAAGGGCTTTTAATTTAGTGTCTAACAAGCAATAGAAAGCAGTGGCAATTTCAAAGCTGTCGTTCAGGATCCCGATTAATGGATGAATTTATGCCGCCGAGTCCCTCCTCCAGATACACAGATGCAGTGTTTTGTTTCCAGAAAACATCACAGAGCTTTTTTTCCTTTTCCCCCCCAGGAAAGGGGTATTTGTCTGTCTAAGCTGAGATGATTCAGAACTCTGAATGAATGCTATGGATTTTGCAGGGGCACACAATATCCTTTGCCCTTGTGGAGAAAACTTCCATGAATTATATACCTGCTGCTTCTATTTTTTAAATTGCTAGGATTAAAGGCTAAGAGTGATTCCTTTGGTTTCTTATCTGGATGTTTTCTATTTGAGTTCACTTCTAATTGGAGTCTATTCCAACCAGCCCTTCTGCAATGCCTAGGACAAGTCACATGGCTGATTTTCTAATGGCAGCTCTCACGTAATTGAGTGGCAGTTTGCCAAGGAAGCATCAATTGGAAAACAAAGGTAATGGGCAGTAGGAGCAAAGTAACCATCAGCACATATGATGGTAGAGAGGGCCGTTTGGTGTTGACTTGAAAACTGCCATCACTACAAGGGCAGGATAAAATACCTAAAAAATGGGATGTATAAGACCCTGCCTAATCTCCAGTTTCACATAATTGTACCATGACAAATGGAGGTGTTAGACCTGATAAGGTTTTAATAAAAATGCAAATGCAGAAATCCTGCTCTAGAAATGCACAGGTGCTGAGTATGAGCTAGAAGTAAGTTCTTAAAAGCAAAATAATCTACTTGTTCTGGCCATGGTGATAAATATGAATAAGTTCTTTTGTGGGGCTTTTTATTCTAAATACTGTAGAAATACGGTCATGGGGGAATTGCAGTTGTACTCTGAAGGCTGCAACAGTCCAGAGAGGGATCAAGTGAAATCAAGACTCCATTACAGAGGTGGCTGTGCACACACATTTCTGGCCTGGAAAAAATTATAGTCCAAGTATTTAATATGTAACAAAACATGGGAGAGAAAACAGGAGGTACAGGGAAATGAAAGGACTTTCCAAAGTAACAGCAGGGCAGTGACTGGACTGAGGTCTCTTGGCTCATAGCCCAGTGTCTTGTCTGTAGTCAACCATTTCCAATGACTTTTAAATCCCAGCATTTCAGTAGCGATTCAAGAGGTATCGCAGTCTACCTGAGGCTTGCCTGTAGGATAGAAGTCAAATGTCGACCAATTGCTCAATGGGGAAATAAAAATTCTCCTTTCCTCAGGTGCTACTCAAATCCTCATAAAATAAAACTGTGGCACTCAGCACAGGACCCAACCCCTGATCCCTGTGGAGGGAACAAGCCTGGAATTCCTCAGAGGCACCAGGAACAAATAGCGCTGTAAGGTGCCACAAGGTGAGGAGGCGTTTGTTTTGTCTTCCATCAGGAAAGCCACCAGGAGACGAAGGCCGGACAAGGACTGGCTGGTTTGTGTCCTTGCGTATGATGGAAGTGACGGCTCTTCAGAACTAAGCAGAGTTTTAAACTACCTGTGCCAGAAACCTGTTAGAATAGAAGCCTATGAAAATGAAGTTTGACTGATTTGGAATTGGGTAGGGTGAGATCCATTAGCGTGGGGAACTCGGAAATGAGACGGGCCATTTGTGCTAAAAGAAAACAAACGTGCGGTTGGGCCGTCTAAATGCCTGTCGCTGTAGAGCTGGGTTATCCGGCTAATCAAGGTTTCAATTAGTACCTTGTTCAATCAGTAAACTGTTCAATGCTCAGCTGTCCCAGCCGTCCTTTCACTGCTCCTCAGAGTGTTGCAGTTCTCTGTGCTGTCACGGAAATTAGGCTCTTCGCGGAGCCCCTGGAATTATGTATTTTTCTTTTTAGGGATGATGGTATACGTAGACGGTACAGACTAGATGATGGTATAGGTATGTAAGTACATGTATATGTGTGTGAGTGCACGCACGCCTACGCACACTTCCCCTCCCCTTCTGATGTTTTCTCTCTCGCCCTGATGCTGAGCTGTTAACAGTGGCGGCGCGTTTCCCATTACCACTGTTTCTTAATCTTTCCTTTTGGTCCGTGTTGTCGGTGTGACTGATAGCTTTGACTGCACCAAATAAGCTTTGCATTCCTAGTGGCCAGGTCAGCTCTGATATTCCTGAAGCTGTTTGGTCTGAACAGTAGCCCTTGTTAACAAGTTACAGAGGGTGAGCGAGTCTAAGTATAGAATTTAATAGGAGAGAGTAGAAGTCATTGTGCAACGCTGTCAGTGGATTAGTGCTTGTGTGACCCAGATGAGAATCTGGCAGGCGCAGAAGCCATTTATTTTGATCAGATGAAGACAACATTTCTGCAGTGGTATGAATTTCTGCACAGGTAATTAATAGATGATCCCTGTCCCGAATAACTTAGTCCTGTTATTGATGAGGGTGCAGCATCCCATTTCCAGGGGTCACAATGCAAGATCCAAGCCGTCTATTAATAGGAAAAATAAATACCTAGTGCTGTTGTTTATATCTATTTGCCAAGTGTTATGAAACAGAGCTGGGGAAGAGCCTGCTAAGTTGATCTGAAGTTGTAAATGATCAAGGTGAGTGGTGTAATCAAGGGTCTGGAAGACAGTATGCATGTTAAACAAAATTAAAAAGCTTAGAAAGCCAAAGCATCTACATCAATAAATCATTAAACACTTAAGACTCTTTTGTAGGTGCAAAAAGCCATTGTAGAATTCCCCACGGAGATAATTTTATTATTCTGTTTTGTGTGATTAAAATGAATCCTTTCGCTTCACAATACATCCCAAAATAGTGCAACGCAAAAGGCTGATAATTAGCATAGACCATATGGAGGAAGGGAAGGCTCCTTTTAATAAGAGGCTGAAGCCAATTTTGAAATAGCAGGAATTTCACCTGAAGTAGGGAGATACTGGAGAAATGGAGTTAATGTGGTGATGCAAGCCTTTCCTTAGCAGGGAGTGTTCTGTGTGACGCCTTGTCGTGCAAGATGCATGTCTAATTGAGTATGCAGTACTCAAAAGCATCCTTTGCAACACAAGTCTTTTTATTTGTACTTGCATCAAGAGTTGGGACAGGCTAAGACACAGAATGGAACCTGCTTTGTAACGGCCCCAGGATTATCTATTTGTGTATTCTGTTTAGTTATTAAAGAAGAGATGATTTGTTAGATTTTTATCAGCCTTTGATTATTAATTGTCTTCCATCTCCTCTCTCGCCTTCCCCCGCTTAAGGTTATTCCAGCATTGTCAACTCCAAGAATTACAAAATAAAGCAGTTGGTTTAAGTCATGTGACTGTTCAATCGAGCAGCACTTTTAGAAATTCTTTTGCCTTTTGATATTTAAAGCTTTAAGGTCCACAATCGCTAACGTTCCCTTACACACAAGAGAAGCCAACATCTCATTTTTAACTTCAGATTTTTGTTCTCTTTTAAAATTGCTTTCTGAGCTGGGATTTGAAAGGAAAAAAAAAAATCACATATTAGGAGAGTAATTTTAAAAATAAATTAATTAGCTATTTTGCATTCAGGACACAGCTTCTAATGGACCAAACCCAAACTATCCTGCCAAAAAGGCCAACCTCAATGTTATATGGAACCCCTTCAAGCACTCATGACCATGCTGCATCCTTCACTTTACATGCTTATAACACAATGCAGGGCCTTTCTCCAAGAAAAAGTGAACATAACTTCTTAAAAGGTGGTTGATTTTGCATGCCCAGCTTGAGATTCTTGAAAGAGACCATCGTTTCTGAAAGTAGGCATGTGGCTGGCATTGGAGGACAATCAGGCTCTCTTGCAGCATCCCAAGGTAGGCACCCAAAGCCATTAAACCTTTTTTAAAAACCCATCTGACTTTTATTATCTGATAACAATCAATCTTTATTGACTTAGGGCTTGAAATGAAAACTACTGCTAATACTCACCACACACTTTTGAGACAGCGAAGGAGCAGTGAGACAGGCCTGCTTTGCAAGTAAATGAGTTGAAGCTATCAGACTTTAATATCTGCAATCTTGCTTCGAGACTATTCTAATAACTTTTGGAAATGAATGTTATATTATTGAGAGGTGAAAGGGAGAAGGAAAGGAGGAGCAAAGCCTTCAGTGCCACATGAATCAGTTCTCTGGGGGAGCACAGGAGTGATTGTGTCCTGTAATCTCTCCTGTACAATGCAAAGTTATGATTACATGTAAATGTGTGTGCTTGTGCACACACAAACACAATTGGTACCTGTCTGTGCGCCCTTTTAAACTCAACATATTTCTTTTCTACTCTATGTGCCTATGATCTTAGAAGGCCTCCAGCTGCACTGAAGCTTCCTACGAAAGGCTCTTTGGATGCCCTGCTATCATCCCTGTACAAAGGGTCTGCTCTGCTCTTCAGAGGGACTGCAGAAAGCCACAGCGAGCTGAGGCACAGATAGGGAATAACGCGACTGACTGTGACAGTTGGATCAGTCCATTTAATTTGCAAGTTCTAATTAAGGCACAAAGGACAGGACGGAGCCACGATACAGTTTGGTTTCTCTTTCTACCACTGATTTTCTGTCCGCAAGAGAAATCAGTTTTCTGGCTCTCAGTCTTCTATGAATTTTTGTAATTTGCCTACTGAGCCTTTGAGCTTCCTTAATAAATACATATTCATTATCCAGCATCTCTGGGACCTAGATGTTCAATTCAGTTCTGAGGTCTGGGCAGCAGAAACCTCAGGCTCCAGCCTGGACACTTCCATAGCTTGATTGTATCCCAATCACACCGGGAAATATTAATGCATTATTTAATTTTCCCCGCTGTTTTCTTTTACATACGCTAAGTTGATGGATACTTCTGTGTTTTCTTATTTTGGCCTGAAAATATGGACAGGTAACTGCGGGGTTCGGTTTTGGTTTTCGTACGCTAACCACCAAGATTTTACTCCTGATGTTGACAGAAGAGATTGAGTTATTTTCCTTCTGAATGGATTTTGTTGACAGGATGGATTTAGGCTGTTGACAAAACACATTCCGCTAGCATGGTGGCCTAAAGCTTTGATGAAATATGTTTTATTGGCAGGATGGATTGAGATTGTGGTGACAAAATGCAAACAGGCTAATCCATTCCGTTGATAAAACACATTTATCTAACTATCAAATCCATCCAGTTGACAAACCCATTTTTGTTTGAAACTGAAAAGCATCTTTTGGGGAGGAAGAAATAAATTCCCACAGCTTATTAGGAAGCTAGAGCCTCTCTCGCGTGCTGCGGAAAATAGAGATGTGGACCTTTACAACAACAGTATTAGAAATGGCAGTGGAGACAACTGCAAATGGAATTACCTCCCATTTCCGCAGCGTGGCACAGTCCTGCACTGAGCCGACACGCTTCATGGACGCTTTGCAAGTTCTCCACCTCTTATAGCATCCTAATGGCTTTTCAAGGGAGATCTAAAAGCTGGGTTTGACGTTCACCCTGAAAAATCAAAATTAATCTCTTAATACTAAAAATCAAAGTGTCAATAGCTATGTTGGGTGTCAGTACCTACAGCCCGTCTGCCAGTTGAAGCAGCTGGGTTTCACCAGTGATACCTACCCGTTGTCGTCTGCTTTCCTCTGTCTAAAGGCAGTAGAGACCTGGTTCTCTTCCCTTGTTGAAGGTTCTGTCTATCTGTGAGGGCTAACTCTTCCTTTCTCTTAGGTTGTCCCATTGGTTAACATAATTTAGCCCTGAGTTTGTCCATTCTCTGCTTCAATCTCAGTGTCTTTCTCCTGAAGGGCTTCTGCTCTGAGTCCAGCCTCATCTGTTAAACGCTGACAGACAGCAAAATTCAGAGCTGTCTCTTCAGGCTTTCATGTTTCAGATATTCTCCTTCAACAGTATGGTCTCAAAAGCAGGTATCCCCCACCCCTACATACATACAATCTGTTTCTGATGCATAGGAAGGGAATATCATGTCTTTGCTTGACGTGCTATCAGACGTAGCATTTTGACCATATTGACATTTAAAGTAATCGGAAATGTACTTTTCCACTCCGTCAACAGAATCGTGTTCTTCGTGTGTCAGAGGATGTAAGAATCAATTTATGAATACCACAAAACAAACATTTTGACATTTGAAGTTGTTTGGTTTACAGTTTCTATTTAAAAACATTACATTTGATCAGGCATATGAGAGATCCAGAAATTAGCATTCCTCCCCCAAAACTTAGTCTTACATAAGAAAAGAGGTTTTGAAACCTGAAATTAATATTAGTGGCTTCTTTTTCCTATACATTGAGGGCAATTTTTCCTTCCCTCTGCAGGGCGATTAACAGAAAATAAAATAATATCCGTGTTGCGGAGAGGTTTTTGGCCCTCGGGATAGCTCCTGTAACACCTGTGTGCGCTCCTACAGCTGCTCTGTAGGGGGAAACGTGTGTTGCTTATACCCCTGAATTCAAAACTGTTGCTCTTTGATACTGTGTTTTGGGCTAAAACACTGAGGCAAAGAGCATCTGTACTGCTGCCAAATTAAAAGCGTTTTACGCCAGTTGTGCTCACATGTAAATGGCTTCACAAACGGTGAAGAAACACCAGGGTGAGCGAGTCTGGAGGGGTGAGGCAGTTTTCCTCACTAACTGTTTTACTCTTGGTCCCAGCGATTGCCCGTTTGACACCATGATTGAGCGAGGCGAGGGGTCCTGGGGAAGATCTGCTTTAATTAAGCTTAACTGCAGTAAGGACAAGCTAATGGCATGGCTGGCTGGACACTGGGGAAGGCTTTTTTCTGCAAGAATATTGCTTCGAGTACTGCCATTAGGGCAACTGTCTGACTGTCAGGGTGACTTCTGACTTAGAGGAGCATTTCCTTGTATTTATAAGCCCAAAATATAGCAGAGGCAGCTCTCGTAGGTGCCCGTGTTAACTGAGGACGGGTACCGGCATCTCAGCATGACTAACATCTTGTAAGCACTGATAGCGTTTTGCTTCTGTTTGTCAGAAATAGTGTGCTTTTTGCCTCCAAGGTTGTAGTCTCGGTGGCGTGGTATTAATCACAGAGGTGGCGACGTGCGTGAGGCTGTGCTCGACAATCACGACTGGTTCACTGAAGATGCAAAAAAAGTTCTGTACTGCATTGAAGGCTATATGATTTCTAATGACCTTTTTGTAATATGGGTGCATGTGTATGTGTCAAAGGATGACGAGAAACAAGTTAATACTTCTGTTCTAGTTAACTGAGTCCCCGGAAAGGGTTTGCAGGCATTGCTAAGGTCTAGGCGCAATCACACCAGTCGGAAAATATTTCAGTGCCAATCTTGCTGACAGTCAGCAAGACGGAAGGAAGAGGGAAAATGAGCCATAAATGCTTTCGCACACTACTCTCTGCTCACATTGTGCCTACGGGCAAGGTCTAACTCTGCCTATGGAGACCTTCAAACCCCCAGTTGCTCTGGTTTCCAGCATCTTCCCCGGGAGGTGACTCCACAGTATAAAACACTTCCAGTGCTAGGCAGGCTGAATTTCTCTTTGTTTCACCCCATTACTTCAGCCTGTTATATTTTACTGTTTACTGAGTGCTGGCAATGTGTTTAGGCCCTTTGCATCATTCTGCTGCGGCTCCTCTTCCTTTGGTGTCAAAATGGGTTTACTTGACCTGTGTGACATGGTGTTTGTTCTAGCACCCTAATTAATTATGCTGACATGACTGGGGAAGAGGATGCCAAGCACCGTGGCATTAGCATTCGGAATCACTTTCTCAGGATGAAAAAGGGCAGAGCACTGAAACAAAAGAAAGCGAAGAGATAATGAGGGAATCTGTGACCTTTCCGAGGTCTCATTCCCAGAGACTCATGCATTATTTCAGAGGCTGTGCAATTAACGCGTGTCATTACTGTACGGGTGTGTGAACACTTCCAGGGAGGTCCCGCAGAACCGAAGGGGAAATGACAACTTTTTAGTAGGCTGGGGTTACTAAGAAAGCTGGGGCTGAATTTTGCACGTTATTTGTCCTGAGGGCTTTCTTATGCAGATATTAGTGTATAACCATGTGCAACAGCTCATTTCAAGGAAGTGGAAGCAATCTAATAGTTCTGTATGCAATATTTATTGTCACACGCTCCAAGAAAAATTCATTTGCATATGAGAGTCAACGGAGGCTGTAAAATAGCATGCATTGACTGTAACCATCATTGTTGAATAAGTTAAAATACCAAATGATTTATGAATATTATTTTCCTTGATTAAAGGAGATGACGTTGGTTCCAGAAGGTGCTGCTGTTCAACAGCTTTTCTTCCTCAAACTTAATGCCACAGTATATATTTTGCTGAGTGAGAGCAGGCATGATTATGAAATGCTTCTAGACTTCTAGGTCCGATTTGACGATCTCTAACAGGGAAGCTCTGCCCACCATTACTCCAGTCTTCCCGCCAATTCACCCCTGTCCCTTTTACCTCTTCCCAGACCGTACTGAGAAACAGTCGGTCCTTGGAGAAAGATGCCGGGTCTTTTGACTCTAATGTGCCTTCTTGAACATGATGTTTTGTCTCATTGTCCTTTCAGTTCCTGACTTAACAAGCCTAGGCTGATAGGTTTTTGTTGGGGACTGTCTCTTTGTGCCATGTCTGTATGGTTACTGGTAGAGGGGAGGTCTAGTACTGCAGTTTGTTCTGGGGTGCTGTTATTAGAATAGTAATCCCCATCCTGGTAGTATAGATTTGTTTTGGGCAAGTCTCTTTACAGCTGAGTATGCCTTGAGCTTACAGTACAGGTTTCAACACATTACCGACCTATAGCAGGTAATGCACTAAGCCACTGCCCTGTTTCAGAAGAGACTGCTGCAAAATTTCTACACCTGCATAAGGTCTGACTTACTACTCGACTTAGGAAAAACTCACAGGATTTCTGCACTTTCTTGATACTTCTTTTAATTTGAAAAGTCTGGTTAAATATTGGCTGCACTGAAGGTGATGGCAAAAACCTCAACTCACTTTGAAGCCAGGAGTTTATGCACGTCATCTTGTCCTATGTTGCGCAGAGATTTGGGAATGAAAATATAGAACAAGTGCAAAGCGGAGTACGTTTAAATGAAAACCAGCCAGACAAAATTAACCTGCAGTGGCTACAGTTTCCTTAAAGCAAGGTAGTATCAAAAATCATTCAGCTCAGATAGGTCACTAATCTGATGGTTTGCGGCCGTGAAATTCTGGGGTTGAAAAAAGTTGGGGTGTCCGAGCATCAACAAACAGGTGATGATTTCAGAAACACAAATAGCAGCTGGTAACACTACGCCAATAGCAATCCAGTGGAAGACAGGCAGTTGATACAGGACATTGAAAGGCTGAGTTTTAATTTTGGATTTCCAACTGCTATTGCTGTTGAATTTTAATTCATTTATATTTCTAGCACTGCTCTTTCCTTGTTTAGATAATAAAGAAAACTTGGCTATGATTTTTACATAGCAATTGCATTTTTTCTGTGGTTACCTTTTTAAACTGGTACTGTAGTTACCACAGCAACAGTAAAATGGCTTAGTTATAATACGAAAACTTTCTTTACAGAAGCAAATCTGATAAAATGTCATGAACCATCTTGAAGAAATACACATGTTCCAATCAAAACCACCCAGTGTTTCTGGGGTTATTGTAGCAATACATTAACAATTCTACAGTTGAGACCTTGCTGGTATCTCCCTTATAAATCTGCCATAGTTAGTCCTGAAACCAGCCTGAAATGTCGCGTTGCCAGCTCTCAGTGGGGAATGATTAAAAAATGGCACTCCAAAACACATTGCTTCAGTGGAACGCAAAAGGGAGCGGTTCCTCTTACTCTCCCCCAATACCTATTGAGACACCTGAGGACCAATGCTAAAATGAAGGTTTCAGAAGGGTATTTTTTCAGAAGCGCAGCTTAGTAAGCGCTAAAGAAGACAGTAGATGCGCCGCTCTGGAGCACGAGGGTCTCCCGTGCCTGGGAGGCAGGCGTGGCCGGTGCTGGATGCCCAGCTTTGTCCGTGAAACCCATCAATAACCACGGACGGCCATGGGTGTCTATATGGCTCCCATGTCAATGTCTGATGCTCTCAAGTCTTTCACCGTGTTCATCCTTTTAATGCTAAGCCAGGTAGAGCAGCAGTGCTGTTATTTCTGTTATATGGATGAGGTGTGGGTGAATTACCTGCAGATTTTTCTTTTTACCTCCCAATAATTGGTTCATGCTGTGAATATGGAGAGTTTATATCCTTTTTAGTCTTCTCAACTCATCACCTTCCCAAAGGCAACAATACACAATAGCATTTTTATAGCTAAATCGTGGGTAGGAGAGGGAGGAAGGTTGAGGTTATTCTGCCAGGGAGGTATTCCTGTTCAGAGCATTATCCTGAATCCTCTGGAAGTTGCTGGGTTTCTCTGCCACCTGTTCCCATGAGATTATTCACAGCTCTGCCATAAATACAGGAAATTAATCCATATATTCCCATCCAAAGACAAGAACAAGGGAATGGAATGCAATTAAAAATCTGGTTGCTGAGTGCCACGGCAGAGAAGCACAAGAGCTGCCCTGTCTGTAAGAAATCCTCGTGGGCCCAGCAAAACCACGTCTGACACACGTGGAAACCAGTTACACTGAAATAAACACCTAACTCTGTTATCCTGCGTTTCCAGCCAGAATTCTCGACAGCGCTATTTTCACTTGATACTGAGGTGTGTGGGGATTGATTTTAAGAAAGTTCCTAGTTAGGAAGAGACAGTTCTTTACCAACAATGTACCAATTAGTAGGACTAGTGTACATTTTCAGCTAAATTTAGGCTTAATGGGAGCTTTTTTTTTTTTGAACTAGACCTCTGTAACAATACGACACGCAAGCCGCCGCTAAGGTTTTGAAAACCTTCTCAAACATCTCTTGCCTGTTAGAGTATGATTAAAAATGTGGAGCATCAAAGCTAGCATTAGGAAGAAACATAGTTCTAAGGAAAAACAGAAATTCTTATCAGACGGTACACTGGGGCAGCTGGTGTCTTTATGTGAGAAAAAAATACTTACAATCCTCTTAGATAATCAGTTACGTGGAGACCTGAGTGCCTTTAAATTCAGGAGTCTTCCTGTTAGGAAAGGGGGACACTGCGTAATGGATAGATGGGAACAGAGAGGCCATTTCGTGGGACATAATTGCACCTTTTGGAACCTTCAAGCCCTTTTCTCGCTAATGGCAGATGCCACCCCCCGTGTAATTCAGCGCAGCCGAATGGTAGCGCGAGAGCAGGAACCGAGCCATTACAGGCCGGTCCAGCGGCAGCCGCCGCGCCGCGCCGTGCCCAATGGCTTAGAGTCAGGGAGAGAACCCGTGCAGGGGCAGCGGCAGAACTCTGACCACAGAATTGGAAAGGCCCCAGCGATCCACTCTATTTGGTGACCCTCGTAAGGTGTTTTTGAGGTCTGAGCTACGGATAGGGGGTAATTCATGAGATACCTGTGCTCCTTGACAGCTACAATGAATACTCTGTCAAGGCGGGTACTGTCTTACGGCCACACCGGTGACATGTATGTAATCAAGGGCATGGCAGTGTGGATTTTCCTGTTGCGCTACAGAATATGATTGCAGAGTTGTGAATGGGTAGCTGCGTGAGTTATATCAGCCTTTCTACCTAGATATCAGCTAGAATTATATTTTTCAGTATCTGGCTAGATTATAATTGATTAGTATCTATCTAACGTAGCCAAATAATCTATAGTCCAGTCTTTTTACACTAGCTGTTCCAATCTAATTTGATCTCGTTACTGGTGAGGGATCTTAATGTAATATGTAATATACTTTTACTTTTTTCTGTGTTAAAATGCAAAACTCAAGATGAAGAGTTTGGATTTTTTTAAACTGTACTTTTCCTTCAGGCAGAGACTCCACATTTTTCAAGCAACCTCAGAATAGCTTGTTGTTTAGGGACTTGTTTGAATACTTAAAATGAAAAATGATTTATTTCATTTGGTTAGTGTGAATGGCTCTTTCAAAGCCAGCTGGCAGAATTAGGTAGCTGGGGAAGAGATTGTGTCCTGCAGTACCTAAAAGGCAGATGAAGATTTCTTTGATTTCTACAGCAGGGATATAATTTGACTATTCAGTTTGATCAAAGAAAACTAGATCAACTAAATTTTCTAGGTTTTTTAGAGTAATTTTTATGAATCTCTGGTTTTACAGCTGGTAGGTACATTCTTATTCCCATGCGATCTGCTTTTGAGACTGAACTTTGGTAGCAGCAGTCTGAGAGTAAAATTGGATTTCAAGGCATGCTGCTGTCAAAATGCCCTCTTTCTTTGGTGAACTTACAGACAACAGTCGTGAAAAGAAATTTTCAGCCCAGGCAGAATGTGATACCTGAAGTAATTACCAGCCGTGCAGGTCTGGGGTTAACCTGAGGACAGTTCATTAGATATGCAGAGCAGTGCAAACAAGCAGCAAAAGGAAGACCGAAATACATCAGAAAAATGGTTTCTGGGCTCTGCTGTACCCTTTGAACTCAATGAGCCCCTACCCCAGTCTCCTTGTACAAAGGATGGTAAAATAGAGCTACGTACGCAGGTTGTTGGAGGAAGGCTTGAGCGTCAGGTCTGAGGGCTCGGGTTGTACCAACAACTCTCATGCCCCTGATACGCCAGGCACAGACCTAAAGCAGGGCAGGATTCCACCAAACATCCCACATAAGTGTGTGCTGTCGTGGATTGCCAGGCAAACACCTCCCTCCCCTCCCTCCCACCTTCCAACGTGAACACGGTTTCAGCGTGAGTAAGGTTACGCGCCCTGGCAGGTAGGTAAAAATCTAGTGAATGTTGGCTAACGTCATGCTGAGCAGCGGCAGCGCGGGCTGCAGCGTGCGTTTGCACTCACCCTGGCAACTCTCCCGCCCCTGATTATTCATGAGTTTTGGGGTTACTTTGCTCTTTGCCCCTGCTTCAGTATTAATAGCCAGACGTGGTGCATTAGTGATATGGTACAGACTCTTCAGGTGTTCTTTGCTCTCCTTCATCTCCTTGCTGAATAAAACCAGTGCTCATGCTTCAAATGCTTCCAGCATCTCACTGTCGTGTCGTGGACAGGAAATAAGAGAATTAAAAAGATCGTGTTTCCCTACCCCACAGGGGTTGTATGGAGATTTGCTCATGAGCAGCCTTGGATAGAAGGACGTATACGAATGCACTGTCATCACCGCCGGCGTGGCACACACACTAACCTCTTAACAAAAATAATAAAAATAACAAAAATAACAAAAAAGAGTTAACACATCTGTCCCTACAAGGACAACAAAGCTGCATGCAGAGCAGTAACCGTCTGGAATGCTCGCGGAGGGGCCGTCGCCAGCATTCAGCATAAATGGCTGAAGTCCTTTTGCATGAAAGAGAATTTGGAGGACATGAGAAGGGCAGTTGCATTTGCTATAGAACAGAGGGTTTATTTGCAGAGGCGGGTCTCAGAAGCGTGGCTGCTGTCAGAACTCTCTCGCCTGCATCTGAGACTCTGAACACACATGTAACTGCCTTTGCTAAAGCACATTTTCCAAATAAGGGTTTCTTATTGTTCTCAGCAGCAGGAAAAGCAGCAAATATGCTGAAGAACTAGTAAAATACTGGAACGTGGTTTAAAGTGAAGGATTCTTTTGGGGTCGTCTTGGCTTTTTTTCCCCTGGGAGTGGCTGACCTCCCTAGGCGAATCGCTGATGACTGCTGTCAGTGCTACCCCGAAGTTTCTTACTCAGATACAAAAGTAGTCCTTTAATTAAGTCAACTCTTCGTAGTGTATGTACTAAAACCAGCTATTTGCTAAATTTTGTCTGACCCTGTTATTGTTTCTTAATTACATAACACAGTCACAAATCGGGTGAGGTTGAAGTTGGCTGCATTTGAATTTATTTTGATTCTACATAAAATTCACCTGGGGCTTTTGTCAATTATTACTTTATCTTCAACAGCTGCTCCTCCCAGAAGGTGTATCAGTGCCTTTAAATGCCCCATCAGTGGCCAGGGTGAGCCTTGTTTGCTGTTTCTTTAGTATGCGGCTAGCTTGGAGAAAAAGAAATGGAGGAAATATTACTGGAACAAAAATTACCAAAAGCTTCCTTTCAATTTCCAGTTTTCTGCTATTTGGTGGAAAATACCAACTTAAATTGCTTAAATGTAGTAATTTTGCTTGTGGACCATGCTAGTGCTGTCTCTGGAGTCATATCACAAGACTGGAAATCCTTGCACCTTCTGAAGTCTCCGGTCCTCACACTTGAAGTCTGAGTGGGCAAGGTAAGGACTGGGAATAGTGTTGTCCTTGCTGTTTTACACAAAAAGGTCTATAAAAGGGTATTATGAAACAGTCAGACTTGTGCAGAACAACTACTTCAACCTGGCTATTACTGCATTTTTTTATGTCTTCCCATTATCTCTAAAGCTGATGGAATAAAAGAAATAAAATAATTTCTAAAAGGTAATTGCCTCTTACCAGCCTATTTGAAAGGCCACCTAATTCATTAAGTCCTAGACCAAAGTATTCCGAACTCCATTAAAAAATCCCATCCAATGCTCTCCCTGAGCAGGATTCACGTGAAGGTTTCTAACATCTCTAATCTGTCTTGAGTGCCTTAGTGATGTGCCATTTTGTGCCATGATTCCTAAAGCAGAGTAGACATAAAACCTTAACCAGTATGTATTTATCCCTTTTATGGTAGACGCTGTCTGTCTTAGCCCAGCATTGCCTTAAAGAAAAGTCTCTATGTTTAATCGAGTTTGGGGAGAAATAACACCTTTTATAACATTTACTTTCTCATCAGGCAGAACTGTTTTCCCGGCAGTTCTATTCCTGAGGTGCATCTGTAATATAATATGGGAGCAGTTTAGGCTATGTGAATTGAGAATTCAAGTGTTTAATTATTTCAGTGAAGCATGCTAATTATAGATATTTGTGGTCTTGCTCATTGCACAGCAGAATCTCTTATTAAGAGCAGCTACCACTTAGAGAAACTCCATTTATTTTCTCTGAGGGCTTAGACGACATTTTCAAGCAGAAATGTAGATAGTAACTGAATGTGTTATAATACAAATGTTTTGAGGTAAATAGCCTGTTTTCTTAAATGTCATCAAAGCATTTGTTGCATCAACAAATTCTCAAGAGTTTTCATTTTTCATATGCATTTTAATACATATAAGACAAGCATAAATTCGCAGTTTAAGACACACTCCCACAGCACCAGGACACTCTTGCTCTGTAATTGTCTCTCTTAAAAGACAAGTGTGAAATATGTAGTGCTCTCCTAAATTATAGCTTGCAGATTATTCTGCCAATTTGCTCACATATGTAGTTCTTTTCATTGTTATTTAAAAAAGAAAGTCTTTTTCCTTCATCTTCGGGCTCTCTGTGGGTCAAAAGCAGCGTCTTCCTTTCTAGTGCTTTACACCTGCTTGGAAAAAGTATCATGCCTAGTCAAATATCTCTGCTTTAAAGCAAAATATTTAGTAAGGTGGAAACATTTTAAGGATTATTAGTGATTTTAAGTTGATTTTAAGAGTAGTGACTTAATTATGTTTAAGCACAGGCTCTTTCAACAACCAAATGTAGCCTGTCATCATGGGCTGGCAACCTACACAGTTAAGCCGCAACTTTTCATGCGCCAGAATTTTCAGACTGAAAATATCCAGTTGATTAATTTAGATTTCTGTGTCACAGGTGTAGCTGTTTGTTTTAGTAGCTTTTTAGTCAGATTTCAATGCCTACAGATAACTCTACCCTTTTAATAATCAAACCTCCTCTTGGTGTTCATTTTGAGTCACACCGCGACAGCGTTGGCTTCCTTGACACCTGGGGCAAGACACACAGATAATACAGATGTTATCACGTCCATCAGTCACTCTCCCTTAAAGGGCTGGGGGTATGACAAATTAAATCTCTCCACAGTTGTTTATTGTTCAGCTTCTTGCTTTCTGCCAGCTCTTCTACACTCTTGATTCATACTCATTTTGATTTCTGTCTTGTGCATCTGTGAGTAATTGCTTCACCAGGCAGCCACCTTTACAAACGGCGCGACCAAAATCTTAATTTTAATATCTTCAATTTTCTCTCGTCCCTGGCATTTCTTCCTCTTAGAAGTACTTGCGCATGTTCACTGGTATGAAACTTTGGGCATGAGTGAGTGGAGAGCGCTCTCTTTGGCTTGCCTGTTATTTTGTGTGTTTTTTTGCTTAATTTAATTCTTCTGTCACTTTGCACATAAAGACACCGGCACACAGGCCACCAGGGACAATGGTGGCGCCTTGGGAAGCGCTCCGAGTTCCCCCACGTTGCTTGGCTCATTGCATTACGTTAGCAGTGGAGTGAGAAACAATAGAGCACAAGCCCTTTGGGGAATCAATGAATGCCTTCACGCCAGCTAATTTATTGCTAACAGCATATTGTTGCTCAGCCTGGGTATTTGTCTATGCTAATTCTTTTAAATGAAGAATTACTATCATGGTGGTCTAGCTAACAGGAGGCACTTTAGCAGTTTTCTTCTCCTCATCCCGAGTCTTGCCAATCGTGATAAGATATTGCTTTGGAATTAAGAGAACCCAGCTTCAATATCTAGCTGAGAATGAGGCTTGGAGTGCTTTCTTACTTAGCATGCATGTTCTTGGGACACACTTCTTTGGTCTCTGCAAGGCAATGAGGCTGCTCACGTACCCTCATTCATGGTCAAATAGCTAATTTTTCCTAGCTATTCACTTGAATGTGTTATAGATCATCAATGTTTAAAAAGGCACTGTGAAGAGACTTTGCAGGAAAGCTAAAGCTGCATCTTGTGAGTCTGTTCAAAGCACTGAGCACAGGTTTTGGGCAAGCAGCTGCTTTGAAAAGGATCGCAGAATCCCAGGCTGGAAGGGACCTCAGGGGTCATCTAGTCCAACCTTTCTAGGAGGAGTCCAGCCTAGACAGGATGGCCCAGCACCCTGTCCAGACACCTCTTAAAGGTGTCCAACGTGGCCGAGCCAACCCCTTCCCTGCGGAGATTATTCCAGTGGTGACTGTCCTCACTGTGAAAAATGTCCCTCTCGTGTCCAGTCGGAATCTCCCCAAGAGCAGCTTGTGTCCATCCCCCTTGTCCTCTCCATGGGACTCCATGTAAAAGGGATGCATGGCCAGAACCTTGGATACTCTGGTCTTACTTTTCATGACGTTAGAAAGGCCACCTGACCCACGTATCCGGGCAGCTGTGGCTTTAAGCTATGCTTTTAATTGCCTTTCACTAATATCTGTTTCCCTTCCTTGCAATGACTTCTTGCCTGACCTTAGGCTGGTCCAAAGGGTTAGATCCAAACAAATTTGTCGCACACGTAGCTCGGGCTCCTCGTGAAACCCCCAACTGCCGCAGGCTTAGCGGTCATCATGCCATGAAGCGATGGAAACTCATTCTGCTTTTGTGAACCGAGAAGCGTGAGCGGCTGCGGTCCGAGCCCAAAGTCCTGCTTAGATGTGACATGGGAGAACACTTAACACATGCTTCCCGTGGATTACAAAGATGACTTGAACAACAGCAATAAAATGAACAGTCTGTAATGGTGTTGTTATTGTCCAGATAGAAATATGAAGATAATTGCCATCTCTATCCTCTGCCTGTGAGTGGAGCTCAGTAAAAATTACTTTGCATCTTGAAAATGAGAAGAAATTGGGAAGAGCCTGCTGAACACAAGCATGGCCACGCAGAAGTTTTGTGTTGAATTTTCTGGCTGTGACAGAATCGCTGTGTGAGCTTGGAGAGGTCACTTCTGCTCCTTGTGTCTGTTCTCTTGCTCTAAAACTAAGATGAATCTATTTTACCAGGCAGGATAAACCGCAAATTAATTTGACAAAGCCAGATTTTTCTTATCTTCCCCATGTTTTCAAATAACTCTGATTGTAATGGTTACATTTGATTAATAGATATTCTTCCCTGTCTCTGGCAACAGCTTGCATGCAAACTTGTCTTTTGCTTTGAACAGAACTATACAGCCTTGGAAATCCTTGTGACAGGGAAGGTCTTCAGGATAAATAAAAATAAGTGGGGACTAAGCATGCAAGCTTAATTAAATTCAATCATCTTGTACTTTGTCTTCTCCCCTTCATGCAGCCCTGTATTTAAGATTGCTACACGTTTGGGTAGCATGAACCCAATTATAGCTGCATTTTAAAAACAGCAACAGTTGACTTTCTCCAGGTGAGCCTTGCGGGTTTTTTTCTCATCAGGGTCTAATTCCAGCCAAACAGCACAGAGCAGCTCTGCCATAGATCAAGATGCTCTGCCATTACCTATATTTCATGGTGTCAGTACAATGACAGCCACAGTCTGCAGTGCTGTCACTTGAGTCAGCGCCTTCAGCCTGCGTTCTGCAAGGTTATGCTCTGTCTTAAATTAACGTTACTTTCTGTTGGTGCTCAGCACTCAGAAATTCCTTATTATCAAAGTGATCACTGCAAGGGTGTTTTTCCTCATCCATCACACTGTCACTACACCACATTCCCATTTGCCATAGTTTCCTTTTACTTTATTCTGATTTTTTACCCGAGACTACTTCTGTCAAGTCCATTTTTCTGCAGTAATTTCGTCACTTCTCCAGATCTTATGGATTTATTGGGATCCACAGCTGCCAATAAAACTTAACTTCTGTAAGCTTGGGGAGAACAGATTTCGTAGCTGGGCAAAGGTGTCTCTGGTTTTTGGTTCCATGAAGCATCAGCATATCCTTTCACAACCCTTATGTCTCATAATATCTCCATGTGAACACTGGCAAATTTGTTCTAAAAAAACCAACAGTTGAGGTACACGTAAACCTGCAGAAAGGGAAATTTTGCATAAGTCTGACTAAATCCACAGGCTGCGTTTCAGCCATTTCTCAGTGCCACAGAGTTATATAAGGAAAATTGGGAAAAAATCCTTATTAATAGTAGCCGTTCCCCGAAAAAGCGGTTTGGTTTCTCTCCGCTGGCGCACCCCAGCGCTTAGCACTGAGAAGCTGTCATACTAATCACGACGAGCTGAGTGTGTGTGGTGAATACAGGTTTGTTAAGGACTCCTTGTGAAAGTGCAAGACCAAGGGAGGTGTTGGGGGGGAAGCAAGGCTGGTAAAACCAGCAAGGGTATGTTGCTTTGGAGGAGAACAGTATCATCTTTCAGATGAGCATTCAATGCCTAGGGGGAAAATGGAGCAGAGAAAAAGAGGTCACAGTAAGGATACGCTGAATGAAATTTTGTGGAGCTAAAGGACCAGGACTGATTTGTTACTGTTATAGATCAGCTAAAGCTGCACCGGGGATGTGGAGACTGACGTGCCTAGCTCCTGCTGTTGGCTTTGATTGCCAACCAGCTTGGGTATGCATGCTCTTTCATTGGCAAGGGTCACGTAGCCGCGCAGGGAGGCAGAAGGATGCAGCTAGGAAGTTATATATCCATAGGTTGAGGTTAACTGACGAGTGAGGCAGATAGCCCTGCCAGCATAGGAACAATCTCAAAGTACCTGTGAAATATCAGACACGGCCATCCATCCGCCTGCGACATCAAGACAATAGATCTTTCTGAGATCAGATTGCCTGTGGTGTTATGCTGCATGACACTGTTGGAAAATATTTCCTCCCTGAGGCAGCGTTCGTTCAGGCCACAGCTCTGCAAACGCTCGTGTGTCGGCTTTATGTGAGAGTTGGCTGAAATTAATGGTGTGACTCAAAGCAAAGGGCGCAGGCAGGAGCCTCATGGAATAGAAACCTGCAGGTTGGCAGTGATGTTGTTCCATTTCCAGTTCCCTAAACTGTGTGCTTTATAATCAAAGTAATTAAGAAAATAAGTAAAATAATGCGCAAGGGTGGTTTCTCCCTGTTTAAGCTTATTTTAACAAATATGTATGTGGTGGAGCCTGATACTTTTTTTTTTTCTTAACTTCAAAATGCCCACGTTTTAGCGATACTGTGTTGATCAACCCAACCAGTCACACGTGTTCAGCTTCAATGTTACCATTTTCTTCGGAAGTGAAAAGGATTTATCTGCCCAAACCCTTGCTGGCTTTTTCAAACTGCCTGTAGGTTGCTAACACTTCCTCTAGTAGATGGAATCCAGTTGTACAGTTACACACCCAAATTATGACGGCTTTATTTAGCCACTTGGTCACCACCTTAATGGGTAAGAATTGATAGTGTTCCTTTTTTTTTCCCGTGAGTTTTCCTGACTTTTTTCCCGCTGAGGCTCTGGCACCGATAGCTTTCCGGGTATGTTTGAATCAGCATTTTGGGTTGTGCTGGGCCCTGCGGAACACAATATGTTCAAGCCAGGTGTCTTGTGATGTGAGAGGCATCGCATGTGGACGCTCAAGGCACAGATGTTTAAGGGAAGTCTTGCATTGCTGATTCAGCAAGAAATCCAAGTACGGATTTAATTCCCACTGCAATTCAGACGGAGCATGTGGTCCAAAGGCATCGCAGGCAGGAGGCTGGTGGAGCTCGGTTACTCGGTGCCGAACGCCGAGCCGCTGTCGGCAGCGGCGGCGCGCAGTTCAGCGTCTGCTCCGGCTCGAAGGGCTGCAGCGCAACACTGGGGCGGCTTTTCCTTCCGTGAAGTTCAACAAACTAATAGTGACAAACTAGGAGGAAAGAATCAAAGCAGAGCTGCCACCAACGGTAAGGTAACTCTTGGGGTTGCAGGGGAAAAAAAAAAATAAGCTGTCTTGCACCTTTATTATTGCTGTTGATCACATTTATGGAGATGACGTGAAGTTGCAAACTGCTATAATACCAAAAAAAGGCAGTTACAGCAATGCAAAGTGGTCTATCACATGGTGTGTGTGACAACTTTATTACTGCAATGGACTAATGCTGCAGTGGGGAAATACAGCGCCCGTAAGTTATTTTGAAACAAAACACGGTAGCCAACATGCTACTATATAAAATTTATTTTTTATGAGCCTCAATAATTATAGTGAGTGGTTACCAAAATGTACAGACAAAAGGGAATAAAGTGAGATGTCATAGCCAGAGCAGCTCCTTTTTGTTTCATCTCTTACAATCAATTTGTGCATCTGTTAGCACTCGAGTTCACAGGGACTGATCCAGCACCAGCTGATGTTGATGAAAGGATATCTATTATCTTTAGGGGCTTCTGGATTAGCACCAGATTTATTAAAACTTTCAGCGTGGGGCCAGTTGGCAGTTTGGAAGGTGAAAGTATTTTGTTTCCACGAGTGTCTTAAACATAAATTCTCTAGAAGTCTGTCACATACTCAATATTTCTGTGGGTTTGAGGACTCTGATAGTTTTTTAGTAGGTAAAAACGTGTATAATATTGAAACGGACATTCAGACACGTGTATCTAATGGTCTCCTTTGGAATTGAAGAAAATGCTTGATGTATTTCTGTATTTTTATTATCTTGAAATGCCTTCGTCTGGGGCATTTAAGCGTGTGTAGAACAGGAGATGTCCATGTAGAAGGAGAGGAGCTCTGGACGGAAGGCTCAGTTCCTGACTCTGGCTTCACTCAACTGAGTCATAAAATCTAGACTGTATCCCCGTCTGCGAAGTATGTACATTAATACTTCCTTATAAAGGAGCAGGATTATAAAACCGCTGATGATATCGAGATCCTTCACTGGTAAATGTGCTATTGAAACAGCGGATGGAAAATGGAAATACATCAGAAATTCCCTAATTTTTACAAAACCTGCTTTGCAGAATATAACCTAGAGGTTAACTCACCATGAAATTTATTATTTGCTTAAATACTGCACTGCTATATTGTGTTCCTGCTGAACAATGCTTCTTACTGCTTGCTATCAGAGGGAACAGCCTGCTGCAGCTACTCCATAATTGTTCTACTAATGTACACTTTATTAAACTCCTGCTGTTTTCTTGACTGGTTTATCTACTAAAAATAGTCTGATTAATAAAATGGATGTCAGATGTATCCATCTTTATGTATTTTTTCCCATGGAATTAGACAGTACTAAAGAGTAATTTGATTTTTTTTTCTTTTTCCTTTAGTGTTAAGCAATGTCAATTACTCTCTGCAGAAGTGCTTGTGGATTGCTGGTAGGATATTATAAATTTGAATTCAGAACAGGTTGGCAGTGATGAGAATTCGGGTGTTAAGTGATCTGTTGTGTCATGGCAACCATGGAACAAATTACGACGCAACTAGCCCAAGTGAACGGAGTCTGGATGAAGGCCCTTTTCTTAGATCTTAACCTTACAAAATCTGAAAATAAACATAGTTGGGATGCCCTCATTAAAATCACATCTGCATAATTACATGCTATGTATTTTAGATTCCCTCTGTAGTTTCAGATGTGAGTCTGTCCTTTGCCTGCTTCTCTCCAAATCCCAACAATTACGACAGCATTTCTCTGGCTATTTTCAGGCTGCAGAGACATTTGAACACAGCCCTGGTGAATGTCGTTACGCAGATGTAAAGCAGTATTTCATTCTTCATCTGTGTTATATATTCAGATGTTAATGATTTATTGTTTGGAAACTACAATTATGTCACAGGGTATCAGCAAAAGAGACTCTTTACTAAATAGTTCAACGACATGATACACTACACATCACAATATTTGTCCGTGCCATTTGAAACTCTTGTATGTTCTCTGTAGGGTTTTGGAAGGAGAAATGGGACATTGCAGAGGGCTTGATTAGCCTTTCATCATCATGTCGCTTGGTTGATTTGATGGCACTCCCCCAGTCTACAACGCTATAAATGAAGGGAGGATCGAGTCTTATGCTTACAGAAACAATGTTTTAAATTAATCCATTAAAATAACGCTATTGCATTCACGGGGATTACTCCCCAGGATTAGCCTATGTTTTTCTCCAGCAACACATAGTGGGAATTCACTGCTCTGAACACTCACGGAGTAGCTGTCGCACAATCCCTCTGCATTTCTCATGTGAATGTCATCTTTCTACCGCAAAAAAACCTACATGTGACAGTGAAAAGCATCCTTTGGAGACATAGGCAGTGTTCTGGGTGGGCTGGGAGGTGCTGCTCTGACACGTGGCCTGTCTTCCACTTCTGTCTTTCCATGCCGTTGATGAAGAAGGTCAGCAGAACAGTAAAGAGAATAAGGTTTTTCTCTGTGAGCATCCATCACCTGAAATGGGAACGCAAGTTAGCACCAATTAGGGTTTGACATTGCTTTAGTTATATTCATGCTCTGTGCAACATAGAGCCCGTGAGGATCCTCGCTGTAGCCAAACCAGCTTCCCTGCTCAGAAGTACCAATAGCTTATAAGACACACCAATAATTCTCAAAGTGGGAGCTATGCTCGGATATGAACAAGCTTCCAACATCAAGCTGAAAGCTCCAGGGTTTTAGAACTTGATGCTTCCAGTAGTATCCCTCCCTGTCAAGCTGGAGGGCACACATGGCTCTTTGTACCATGCTTTAGAGCATTTCAGTCTTCTAACGTGTTTGTCTGCACAGAGAAGGGCAGGCAAAGAAGGGAGCCTCCTCTGGCTGGCTTAATGTCAGCAAGTAGGGTAAAGAGCTTTGCATAAGTCTTGTTGGAACATGCAAAAACTGTGAAAATTGTTTTCCTTTAGTGGGACTGCATTGATCCTGTGGATCTCTGCCATTCTTTTAATTGCATTTCCTTTTCAGTGTGAGTAATCAATATCAGGAAGTGATGTTTTTCTCTCCCGAACGGCAAAAATCTTTGGCTAGATTTGAGGCTAAACTGTCATGCAGAAAAGCACCGCAAACAAAGGGTTTGGAAACAGCGTAACATACACGCGTCAGACATGCATATTGCATTTAAAGTATGGAGAAATGAGGTTGGTCCACCTTGCATGCAACAGAAAAGGCCGATGAGTGCAGTCAAATAGGAGGCTCAGCAAACAGTTGTCCTCTAGCTAGGATTCGCTTTCTACTCGATAGTTTTAATCTTTTCTTCAGATGGAGGGTTGCAGCCCTCTCTTCAGTTGCTGATATACTTAATTCGTTCCAAGTACCCACAGGGATATTATATTTCCTACTGGCTTTTGACATTTTATATTTTAATTAAGCTTACCCTGTAGGAAATAAGATGCTAACAACTAGGCTTACCTCACTAACACAACATGATGCCTCGAATGAAATCTGTTGCCTGTGCTCCTTCCAAAGCCTGCGCTTTTGTTGTGTGTAACATCTCCAGGGAGACCAGGCAGGCTGTGTGACACATCCAAGCCCGCCATCGCTGAAACAGGGCACGCTTAATTTCCAGCTTACTATTATTGCAACGGCATCAGGGAGTATTTGTCTAGTTATACCACTGCATTTTCCCTGGGGAGAGAACTAGAAATGAACATAGATTGTTTATTGCAGAGGAGGGAAAAAAGTACTGAAGGTTTGGGGAATACAAAGAACCTTCTTGCCTTGCAGGAGGAGTGCCTTGGAGAGCGCAGGGGTCTCATTTAATTTGGCAGCACCGCTCGGTTTGGCACCATCCTGGAGTGGATAAGAGCACGGAGTAAGGTTTTCACCCGCTTGCCCTTGTTTAGCACTGGAATCTGGTAACAGGGAACAGGATTTGGCAACTTGTTGTAGTGGAAGGGGCCTTTAATACCTTTCAGCCTCAAAGCACAGACACTTGATCAAAATCTCGTGGGGTAATAACTTTCTGTGCATCAACTGATACGGGGTTTCGTGATCCCATTCATGTGGAGTGCAGGGGAATTCAGGTTGATTCTAATCTTCTTTCAGTGGTGGTGAAATCAGTTTAAATCACCTCATATTTGCTATGGGAAGCATGTGTTGATGTGGGCTTGGAGTATTTCATCGCTCTGACGTTCTCCTGTACGGTGCCAAAGCCATGGTCCATGTACAGCACTGCCTTCTGCCAGGCGATTAATATTCTGATAGTTTTCAGACTTGTATATTGCTTTAGCAGAAGTAGCCAACCTTTTTTCTGAGCTAGCCACCAGCTACAAAATTTCTAGCCTTAAAGAGCTTACAGGCAATCTACAAGAAAAAAAAAACAAGAAAGAAGGGGTAGAGACAGAAAGGAAGCCCAAAGAAACAGCAAGACGGCTCTGACTAGTGTGAGCAGGACCCATTTCAGCATAGCTTTCTGAAAAACAAAAGGAGGTGGAAGGGTTTTGTGTTACTGTGGTGTTTTATCTCCTGCTTGCTGCTGTGACGTGCTTTGAAATTTGTCCTGTCATATGTCCTGGAGCTGGAAAGCTGGTTAAGGAATAGTTTATCTCCATGTGGTTTGCAATGTTTCCCCCTTTTAATCCAAATATATTTGTTTCTTTTTGTTTTGAAAAAGAAAAAGACTAAAATGTGGTGGCAGTGAGGAATGACTATAGCTAGGCTCGAATAAAACTGCAGTGTGATTATGTAGTTTTCTTCATTTGCATTATGGGAGAAGAGCAATCTTTTATTCCAGGAATGAAGCTAAATCACAGGTGGCCTCAAAAGAATTTTCAGCTTTGCCAAATATTTTTATGTATCAGATACGTTATTTAAATATTTTCTTTGCTTCCATTCACGGTGTATGCTAATACTTCCTTGCAACATATAGATTTTGGAAATGTGAATGCATTAATATTTTACAGAAGGGAGTGTTCAGATTTGGTATGAGACCAGGGTGGCACTGCAGATGCCTGAGCTACTGAGAGGGCTAAAAGGAGTTTTTCAAGACCAGTCAGAAAAGCAGAGCTTTAACAGTGAAGTGCCTCACAGTGCTGCTATAATCAAGAAAGCAGGAATGTGACTATTGGGTGATCTTTTTATTCCCTCCCCGTTTGCTCATGCTTGGCTTTAATTGCAAACCGAGCTACAGCTCTTTTTCAAACTACCAGCAGAAATAGCTGGGATGTGCAGCTTTGTAACAGCTGTATATTACTCTGATGGACTCACTTGAACTGACAGTGCCAGCTAGAGATCCTGTGCTTCGCGCGGGAGATCTGAAAGGATGACCATTTACACAAGCTGCTTCCACCAGTTTAAATAGCATCCTCAAAAGACACAACCACTTTATGTGAAGACTGAGCTCCATCATTTCCCTGCCCTCTTGAACTTGTTTTTCTGATGCTGAACTACTTTGTCTTTCATTTCTCTGACCTGAAACACGCAGGTCGCTGATGTTTGGAAAGTGATGAACAGGAGTTGCCCAAATGCACAGTCCTATTTCCAGCACCACAGAGTGTGACAAGCTGATTTAGATGTCCAGGTCAAACAATTCTTCTCAGCTGACTGCATCAACCATCCTGGGCACAGTTGTTATTTTCTGTATTAAGGCTTCATCCTGTTAGGTTCTTTCTGGTACTTCGACTGGACTGGAGACCGCAGTTAGGACGTTCCTTTACCAGCCTATGCCTAACGTGTGTCACACGTTTGCTGTCAGAACGGGACACCAAGGTGCCAGCTTCCCTCTGCTTCGCCCAGACCCTTTCAACGCAGTGAGTTTAATACCACCAGATGTGATAGGATGTGCCCAGGCTGCAGGACAAAGCACCTCATGTAGGTGCTTCTGGAGAAGAGAGACTCTGAAAGTGGTTTGAAAGTTTAAAAAATAATAATAATAATAATAAAGGACAAAGAACAGAATATAAGCCTGTTTTACATGACAGAAAAGGGATCCGATCCCTTCTGGACTTAAAATGCTTGAGTTTGGGCAGCCTGGTATTGACCAAGTACCTGAATTGCAAATATTTATAATACTGGCTTTACCAGTAGGAAAAACAGAAAAACAAGTTACTATTGTTTCCATAGTACCTCAATATAAATAGCATCCAGTGGTTTCTATGCAACAGCAGTTAGCAAATTTAATAATGCACTTTGTGTTTATTAAAGATGGTGGTTCTCGAGCTTTAGCAAGCTGGGTTAGGAAAAATGCAGAGGAAGAAAATCAGTCACAATGGTTTTCCTTTTCCTCAATGGAATTTAAACTCTGCACACAACTGAATCCTTACAGGTTATATCATTTACGTTTGGACTCATGAAAGGCCCAGGAAGGATGATTCCATTGCCTGAAGCCCCAGTCGACTCTCTGGTCATTATAAAGGGGATATCTAGATCCTTCCTGTACCCTAGTGTAGGTCATTTCTTCTTTTGAATGGACACAGACAGGCAATAGGCTGCCTACAGACCTGGGGATGGACACAGAGTTTGAATCCTGGGTTAATTCTTTGGCCATGAGCCCGTTCTTGTGACAGACACTAGAAATTCCGGTGTAGGTCCTGTCATTGCTCTTAAGTCTGTGCAATCTTTTTAACAAACTGAACAAAGCAGACACGCGCAGCAACAGCCTTGCTGGCTGCCTTCCTGAGTGTGTGCTTTGCCGACTCTTTCTGAAAAAATAAGCACTCAATTAAAAAAAACCCAACACCCAAACGTCTTGAACACTAGCAGAAGCTTGTTTTACAATCACATTAACAGGTTTAGACCTAATGAAGAGATGGAGTTCCTGCTGCTTCCCAGTCACAAGCAGCCTTTGGTATCCTTCTGGCTTTTCTGACTCGTGAAGCAGCCTAACGGGGAGGGGTTGGTGGTTTGGGGTTTCGTCTGTTTTTTTGTTTTGCTTCATGTGTTGGCGTGCAGCCTTGCTGGTCGTGTAAGCCCGTGAAGAAGTGAGAAGGTCTTTGCGCTGCAGTATTGGTCTGAGGCTCAGGATATACGCTTTTTATTTCCTGGTTTAATCCCTCTGTGTCTTGGCCCTATGTTTCCTCAGCTCCGTAGAGATGGGACTGAGCCAAGTCTCCCTCCACCTGCATCCTTATGCAAAGTAGTTGTAATATTGGTCTTGATTCTGTAAACATTCCTGTGTTTCCTTATTTGTCTCGTTAACTTGAGTGGTCTCCTTTCCTTCAGACATAAAATTAGGTATGTGTGATGCTGTTGTTTCTCAGCCTCAGCTCTTTGTCAGGCCTTGGTTATAAGCACCTCTCATACAGATGGTGTTAGAAAATTAAATTACCGTTTTCCATGACTGCATTGGCAATTGCTAAATTTAAATCTAGAATAAAGTACTGTTCAATTCCCGAAGCTCTGCACAGTCTGCTAGTCTCTGCTGTGTTAATATTCACGTATTAAATAGTATTTTCTTGAATAATTTTTACTAAAAAGGGTGTTGACAATCCATCCCTGTGCCATTGCACCAATGGTAAAGTCACCTAGGATGCTACAGGTTTCCACTAGCTTTCATGATTTCTTTTCTACTGTATCTACAGTTAAACAGTCCAGAGGACTGTAAACCCTTTGAGTGATGGTCTTCCGTTAAAGCGTGTTTTATACGGGCGTTGCTGACAGCAATAATGCAGAGTGCTTTGTTCACCCCAAGCACGCCATAAATAACGTGGTGTAATTTTCACACAGTCACCTATGTATACAACACCAGTGCAGATAAACTATATCACTGTACAGATAAGCTATACTGCAGCAAGTAATTGTTCCCAAAAGTTTGGAGGTAGCGATATCTTGGGGGTTCCCACGAAACAACAGAATGCGCTACCTGTCTCCTGCTTAAAGGACTAGGCTAGGTTAAATGAAAGGACTGTAATCCTGAGATGCAAAACCAGCTTGGGAGGATTAGAAGCTTTTTCTAGCCCCAAGTTTTCCAAAAATCAAGGGTTAGGGATTTTGGTTAAATGGGCCAGCTCTCCTTTGCTTTGCCTTTGGTGAGCTCGGCAGCTGCGTGGGTAGGTCACTGGTAAATAGGGAAAATAGCCACAGACGGGCACTAGGGATGGCATGGACCTGCTGCTGGGTGGTTTGGGGAGGAATGAGGCCATCGGGCACTCCAGAGAGCTTCTCTGAGAGCACATCGTTAACTCGTTCTTCCACTTTATCTCTGACTCGATTACTGAAGTTAAAATGTGGTTTTCAGAGTCAATGGCACGAGCTGCAAGGATTTCGGTATCCCTGTGGGTGAGCGGACAGACGTGTGCCTGGACTACAGGAAATGACAACTAATACGTATCTAAGTAGCTAAAGGAAATGAGAAGTCTTACTGTGCTAGAAATTGTACAAAACTGCAGAGTGACAGTGTTCTTGTCCCAGATACTGCAGTTTCTCAAAATGAGCAAAACTGGGCCATATATAGAAGAAATAACGTATTACCTTCACCATTGTAGATGAGCATGTAGAAACTGGATTTAGGGCCCAGGTGCTCAACACTCGGCAACTCTCATTAAGAATATCACATGATGTTTTAATCAAACTTGAGATCTAATATAAAATTACTGTCCAATTTCTTTTTAGCTTTTGTATTTGATAAAATTTATGCATGTGAGTAATTTTACCACTTTCCTTGCGAATTAATTCCCCAAAAGGAAAAGACCTTTGCAAGCATACAAAAAAGCAAATTGAATAATAGCTCATAATGGAAGTTTAAAAGGGGTGGGGAGGAAGAGAAAAACTAGGTTACAAAATGGAAAGTGTTTTGTATAAAAATGGATTTTAAAATAATTAGAGTAGACAAAAATCTCTTTAGCATTTTGCCTTTATAAAGCTTTTAAAGTGATTTGAGATTACTTGGGGGATGGAAAACTGAAAGTGAAACTTGTCATTGCATAGTGGAATGAAATCCCCTTTTCTTCTTTTAAAATCTCAAACCAACAGGCAATGCTAAGGATTTTTCATCTCAGCTGCTTAAATGTCAGGAATTAGTTTTTATCTGAGCAACCTGTTTATCAGAAGAATCCAAAGGAAGATAACTTAAGGCAATGGAAGACTTGAAACAGGCTCACAAATACATTTCTGTCACGGCTTTATTCTCTGGAAATAAGTAGTACCGCTGTTCTTAGCTATGCATAAATAAGAAGTCAGGCATGCCCTGAAGCAAGCAGAAAAAGAGCAGTTTAACACCATCATTAATACTTTGACCAGCAGCCAGATGACAGACTCCAAATCTGTATTACAGGCCTGCACAATTCCAGAGCCCGGAATCCCAGCCACGCTGCTCCCCGTTCTGTGTAACCTTGCTGGAACGGAGACCAAAATTCTTGATTGCCACGTTAATTTCTACTTGCAATACTCTGGTTTTTCTCCAAAAAACCCAACCAACCAACAAACCAACTGTGAGCAGAAGTCAGAAAGCCTTTCTCCACTCTAACCATCAGTTTGCTTTCGAACTATAGTGTCTTGGACATCTTATTTTCTCTTCATGTTAGTCATAGACTGCTTTGAGACGATCCTGATTATATGTGTTCTTTTCCTCCCCTGGAGTACTCTTGGCAGAAAAGCTATCTTGGTGAACTCTGATCTTTGTGCTTTCCAAAAGCTGTCAGCAGAGCTTAGAAAATTGCGTGTTTCAGGGGAAAATAGAGAGCGAGGTATTGGAGGCTGCCATAAAGAAAAGCACCCAGGAAGCCCAGGGGAGCGGGGTGGTCCGGAGCTGAATGGATGCAAGAAAACGTGAGTGCAGAAACCTGGTAAGACCATGGGTCGGTGCAAGGAGATCATGCTTTTCAGCTAGGAAAAAGTAAATACATCATTATAACTGTTAGCAAAGGAGCGGAAGTCTGCATACGAAGGAAAAATGCCTGAAAATTGGCACTAGAAGGACTAGAAACAAGCCAACCCCACTCCCCACGCGTGGTGTTTAAAAAGGAGTAGTGAAGCAGCAGAACAGCTTACCTGGGTGGCGTGAGAAGCTGGTTCCCGTCTGTACTGGGCTTAGGCGTGATGCCTCCTTGCCTCGGATGTACTCGGCTTCTCTACATGATCTCGCAGCTACTCTTTAAAGGAAAGACATTTTTAGATACTCAATACTGTTGTAACTGAGTGCCGAAATAATAAGCGTGTATATAGTTGCAGCTCAGTTGTTGTTATCAGTTTCTCCTGGCACCCCATTTAATAACATATTATTAAATATAATAAATGTTACGTATTATTGGTAACAAATATCCAGTGTAGGAGACACTAATAGGAAGAAGGTAGCCTTGTGTGCAAGGATGGGAAATTTACACTATGCTTCTAAAAAAATTTGTTTCAGTCCTAGAGCGGCTCCATGCCGTGTTCAGAGTGCATTTGAGGATGTGGGAAGTTTATGGCTGCGCCGGTACCAAGTATATTTTTTGCAATAAATAAATTTTTTCCACCCAAGACTAAACCAAACTGTAAGGTTGGGAGTGTTTTCATTGGCTTTAAGAATTCAGAAGGAAGAATTATTTTTTAAAAATAAGAAACTAAAATGCGGACTTTTTTTTTTTTTCAATTTTCCTTCCATTTACTTGATGCAAATGATTTACAAAATCACTTTGAATTTTAAAAACACTTTGGTGTTGCCAATTCTATGGCACTGTTTGCCTCGCTTGAGTTTTTTTTTTTTCCCCCCAGTGGAAAAAATACTTTAAATGTAAAGTTTCAGTTCGCTCTAGTCAGGCATGCCAAGGAGGAAACGGGCTTTGCTTGCAAAGATGGAAGCTGTACAACCTCACAACGTTATTTATAGCGTATAGCAATTTTTCCTGAAGGAATGCCCCTTGATTGAGGGAGAGGGAAGGACTGAACTGGAAAGCCTTAGGTCGGTGGTGTGCGGCTCACTGGAAAATCCACCAATTTTCATTAATATTACTGGGCGCTCGACTGGTTTATACAGCACACCATGTCCTAATTGTGTTGGGATCTGAGGTTCTGAAGTGAAAAGGTGGCACTGCCGCTTAAATGGCAGGAGCTGGATGGAGGTGGAAGATGGGCTGAAAGAAATCGGTTGAGTGTTCACCACTGCAGTGTTATAAATGTTATAAATGACAGGACTAATTGCAGTCTTAATTACAGTGGTGTAATTCTGGAAAAATAGATTAAGGCATTAAAGTTAGACAAATGTAACAGCTATTGAGTGAGTGAGATAAGAATCAGGCTATCATTTTGTCTCTATATATGGATGTAATCTGAATTCTTCTGTAGGTTTAAACCGATAGATTTGGATGCTAGTTTATTCCAGGTATTTTTTTTTTAAAAAGCAGGCTTTGAAATGCAAGCCAATAAACTTCAGGCCGTTGTCACTGGTGAATGAGCAGTATTATCTCTTAGCACCCAGGAAAGGAGCAATGGTGATATATTTTCCAAACAACCACAGACATTGTAATTTCACTACCGTGTTAAGTACAGTAATTGTTCGGTGTACTAGAACTACGCTCCTTTTCCCATCTGAGCTTGTTCCCGCATCACAAAATTAATCTTTGTTTTGACCAAAGTGTAACTCTCGTAGCACGCCCGTGATATTCCTGCCAGCATTGCCCTAATAGTGCTGTGGCAATCTGTCATCGGGCTACCGTCATTTGGGTAATCCATGCTGTAATACATCATTTATGTGCTATTGTTTTGATGATGTATGAAAGAAATGCATCATTAAAGAACTACCAGCAGAAATATCCCAGAGGCTGTCATGCTTTGTAAGGGGCGGGGGGGGGGGATCTTTATAAATGTGAAAAAGAGATTAGTTATTTATTGGAGTTGAAAAGGAGAGAGATGAGAAGGAAAGTAAAGTGAAAGAGAATGTAATATAGGGTAGTTCTGACTTCCAGAGGTACCTAAATCAATAGGAGCTGCAAGTGTTTATTAAATACTAAAATTAGGAAAGAGATTTCTCTATTTCCAGTTGCATGCTTTAAGTGTGGTGCCCTTTTCCCCTCTTTATAGCTGCTGAAAGAGTGATTAAGGCAGTGCTTGGAGTCAGGAGACAGGAACTCAGGGCTGGGCTCTGCTGACCAACGCCTTTCCAGTGCCAGTTCCTACACAGAGAACAGACTCTTGATGTTCTGATCTGACTGTGCTGTTTTGTGCCCACCACTAAAGTCATTGTTAGAATTAGATGGGTAATTATTAAAATGACGGTATTTATAGAGGGTCCCTTTATTATGGGAAGCCTTTACGGAAGGCTGCCATAAAGAAATTCAAGGCTAAAGCCCTGCCGGCATTTGACATTTTAGGTAACACATTGTTCAGGCATCTGGAGTCTCTGCCAGGCTCTCTGAGATTCGGGTCCTTGCTGAACCTCAGCATCAGCCCTTGTCCTGGTTTCAGATGGGAGAGAGTTAATTTTCTTCGTAGTAGCTACTATGGGGCTGTGTTTTGGGTTTGTGCTAAAAACAGCATTGATAATGTGGAGATGTTTTAGTTGTTGCTAAGTATTGCCTATGCTAGTCAAGGGCTTTTTTGGCTTCCCATACTCTGCCGGGTGCACAAGAAGCTGGGAGGGGGCTTGGCAGAACAGGTACTTATTTTTTTTTTACTAGTAGAAATCCAGTGTGTGCAAAGATGGGCTGCATTTGGATATCTCAGTGATTACTCTTTTTTTTTTTTTTTAAAGAAAGCTGTGTGGAGAGACCTTTGATGTCATTCAGCGTCTTTCCTATTTTAGATTTCTTATTGCTCTTCAGTTCAGTGCCAGCAATCTGGCTGGTCTGGTGCCACCTACTCGCATTGCCTCAGTCACTACCCCAAAGCATCCGGGTTTAGGAGACTTTCTGCGGTCCTCGGGAGCAGCCTCCTCTCTTCACAGAGAAGGCACACTGAGGGATGGAGGAAGTGTAAACATTTGTGATTACTGGAGATTAATGAGAAGCAAATAAATAAAAATACATTGAACAGACTCTCATGGCTCCTGGGCTGTCAGGGACTGCATTTTAAAATCACAGACTGGGTCCTCGTGAGGACCTTCTTGATATTCTCTTCCTGCTTGCTAAAATCGTACCTTATTTCTCCTCCTCTTATTTCTAACAGGCTGTCGAGTCTCTCCCTGCTCTTGTCGTTCTGAACCGGAAGGTGAAGAAGCCTTTCAGACCCCGTCTCTCTCCATTTCAGGTGATCACAAAGTCAATTGTCCTCAGGTTTCCTTTCAGCTTGCCTCAGAAGCCCTGGTTTCTATTTCCAGCTCTTGATCACCAATTCTCTCGTTGGTAAAACGCCTGTCTGTGGTGCAGCCCATCTGATTAATATGGTTTGCAGTAATCAAGAACCAGTACCTAGGTGATAGGATGCAGACATCATTATGGGATAGGCAATATCTTCAACACAGGCTTAGACATCTGGGATTGGATTTTCAAGGAGAAGAGCTGGCCACAAAAGTGTTTGGAAAACTACTAGGGCACCTTGAAATTCCATTTGGGTAGCCCTCTGAGGCTTAATCTTACTTTTGGGGTCAAGAAACGCTTCTTTATGCTTAAGCAGGTTTTAAGGCTTGGAAGATAGTTTTTAATCTTGTGCCATATAACTTCAACTGATGTTCTGCTCTTACCCAACTTTGGTTTAACTGATATGAGAAATTAAAATGAAGGATGAACATACATTTGAACAAAGTTTCCATAGAGCTCAGCTTTGCTTCAGAATTGCAATAAAAGAGCCAGAGTCTATTGATAACAAGCTGTGAAAAATCTCATATGAACTCTATGACGCTCTGAAAAGTTTGGACCTGGATGTTGTTTGTTTAGTTAAGTTTGTTAGTTTTTATTTTTTTAAATCAAATCAGTGAGTAAATTTGGTTTTTTTCTTCAAGTCTTTAATTGTCTCATCATCCCATTGGCATTGGGGGAATTTTGAGTGCAGGGTTGGGTAGAAAAGACTCGTTGGCAAAAAGAAAACCATTCCTTTGAGAAACAGGTTGCCAGTGATATGGTTGTGTTTTCTGCTCCCTCATCCCGGCTTGAATTTTTACGCAATGTGAGCTAAAATAACATGCCTTGGAGAGGGAGGATAGTGCTTTCAGCGTTTCACCCAGCACAATTATGCCTATTCTTATTTCATTGCTACAAACTGGGGAGCTTTTCATTTTAATATCAGGAAGGGATATATATAGGCTGAAGATACCTGTTACCCTGTCACGCTGTGAGCCACCATCTGTGCAGGGTGCACGTTCTCCGCCTGCTGTGGAGCACAGCCACGTGGGTTGGCTTGCTTCACTAGCTTAAGAAATTTCACGCAGGATTCACGGTGTTTCCATTGTAGCTTATGAATGGGCTCTGCTAATTATTGGGGCAAAGGTTGTTATTTAATGCACTTGTGCAGTGCCTCGCAAGGGCCTTCCTCCTCCCATTGGGGGTCTAGGGGTGCTCCTGTAACGCAAAAAATGTTCTTTCTGATTGTTTCCTCTCTGTCCTCAGCCTCCTTCGTCTGCTTGTTGATCTCATCTCACCTGCTGCTTTCTTTTGTATTCCTTGTTTTCTCTTTTCTTTTCAAACAGTATAAACATGAAAGCAGTGTAAGCTAATCCTCACCTCGTGTGCACACACTCAAAAAATCACCCCTTTTGGAACAAGCAAAGCAGTCCCTTCCTGAATGTTATCTCAGGGCTTCAGTCACTCGGTTTGGCTCCTGTACGTGATGCCAGTTCAGGTTTTGGCAGCTCAGCTACTATAGATTTCTGCTTACGATGATCCCTGCAAGGAAGCAGTGGCTGGCATATAGACATGCAGAGCAGAAATAATTTGTCTGGCATCCAGCTCTTTCTGAGACATTAGGTGACAGCAGCAGTCCTCATGGGTCCTGGAGAATGTTAAAACTAGAGGATGCAGACCTACAAGCATAAGTGTAAATTTTTGGAGACCTTTCAACGATTGTCCTGTGGATATGCAATATGAATGCACAAAATAAAACTAAGGTATGAGGAGTTTGATAAAGGTGATGGCTCAGTTAAATCTTGAATTCTCTGAGCGCAGGAGGTGACATTGAGAAGGGAGTGACTAAGCAGGAGCTCTTTGAATCTACGGTGCTCAATGTCTCTCTGCATTGCCTACGTAAGAAAATGAAACCTTTTTGTTTGGTTGGTTTTTTAAAAAGAACAAAATGGTGATGAAAGACTTAAGAAATAGCTTTTGATCAAAACATTAAACTGAGCTACAGTCAAGTTCCTCCTCTATTGGATTCATTTGGAGTAATATTTACTGTTACTAACTCAGTACAATGAAACCATAGAAGCTAAAAGATCAAATTGTATCACAAAGTTTGACTGGGTAAGTGTAGTTTGGAATGAGTTCAGAGTCAGAAATTCTGTATATGCACATCGGCTCAGCTCGGCTGACTTCAGCACATTTCTAGGTGTTCCTGGAACTGTCATCCCTTTTACGCTGCCTGAGGTGATTGATGCCTGCGTGTCCAGTCTGAGCCATTTTTGAGATAAATATGCAAAGTTGCTTGGGATTATGCAATAATAAAGCAATAAATAAACCCCTCCCCAGTCCCATTTCAGGCCTCTCTTGAGGTTTTGATGGAATTGAACGGGTTCATAGTGTTTGTCCCAACTCACTGCACTGGACTTAGTTGCACTGAGACGCAACAAATATTAAATGTTCAGCCTGCAAATGTGTTTCAAATTACCAACCCAAGACTTAGCACTGAAGAAAAGAGAGGAAAGAGTGAAAAAAAGAATCCATTGTTTTCAGCCAAAAGATGTTTAGTACTTTATAATTTCCAGTCTTCCTCTCTCAGTATTGGAACTTTATCCCTTGTTCTGTATTTACAGGCGTCTTTAACATCTGCTTTCCCCTTGATTCAATTACTAGACCTAAATGATTGCTAGTTAAAATGCACATGTAGGGTATTCTGTGTCTTAATTGTCTGAGTGCCATCTAATAAAGCAAGAAATGGATGAAGAGAGGCTGTGATTCTGAATAAGCTTTATCTGATAGGAGCATGATTTCCTTATAAAATACTGGATATTTCTAAAGTACTTTTTAGACAAAGTGGCTGAGGTTGTTTACCTTCATCTCTCTTCAGCAAACTACGATTGAGGATTTTAAATGACACGCAATTTTTTTCCCCCAATTGGACTACTAGGAATGGACGAAGGGCTAATTAACACTGTATGAATACATTTATCCAGAAGAATCACATCATGGAAATGAGGATAAAACCTGGGAGATTCACTTACAGAAAGCCATGCTAACTGTTCTAATTTGTTTCTGTCGATTATCATTGCACAGATTATTTCCCCTAAAAAGTTGGGGGTTCCAGGTATTTAGAATGTCTTTACAGTGAGGAATTCAGCCATATATTTTTAGCCAATGAAGCTATTTTGTGAGTAATTGTCTTAGCACACTCCCAATCTGTAGGATTTTTTCTATAAATCATCCTATGAAGCTTTTTGAGTGGATGAGACATAGGCAGGTGTGAATATGCAGTAATTCAGGCCCAGCTGGACTCCAAGCCTGGCTCAGGATGTGCTGAATTT
Organism: Phalacrocorax aristotelis; assembly: GCF_949628215.1. Lineage (NCBI taxonomy): Eukaryota > Metazoa > Chordata > Aves > Suliformes > Phalacrocoracidae > Phalacrocorax > Phalacrocorax aristotelis. The sequence goes on from NC_134299.1 coordinate 5,117,223, forward strand.
AACTGGGGCATTGATGTGTGCACAGAATGCACACAGAACCATATAGGCTGGAAAAGACCTCTAAGATCATTGAGTCCAACCATGAACTGAACACTGCCAGTCTACCACTAAACCATGTCCCTAAGCACCACATCCAAATGCCTTGGAAATATCTCCAGGGATGGGGATTCAACCGCTTCCCTGGGCAGCCTGTGCCAATCCCTGACCTCAATGGAGCAGTATTTCCTAATATTCAACCTAAACCTCCCCTGACGCAGCTTGAGGCCGTTCTCTCTCATCCTGTCGCTTGTGACTTGGGAGCAGAGACCAGCCCCCCCCTCACTCCAGCCCCTCTCAGGCAGCTGCAGAGAGCGAGAAGGGCTCCCCTCAGCCCCCTCTTCTCCAGGCTAAACCCCCCCAGCCCCCTCAGCCGCCCCCCAGCACACTTGTGCTCCAGACCCTGCCCCAGCCCCGCTGCCCTTCTCTGGACACGCTCCAGCCCCTCCAGGCCCTTCTTGTCCCGAGGGGCCCAAACCTGAGCCCAGCATTCGAGGTGGGGCCTCCCCAGGGCCGAGCACAGGGGCCCCATCCCTGCCCGGCTCCTGCTGGCCACACCAGTGCTGACACAAGCCCGGGGGCTGGTGGCCTCCTTGGCCACCTGGGCACTGCTGGCTCATGCCCAGCCGGCTGTCAGCCAGCACCCCCAGGGCCTTCTCCGCCGGGCACTTCCCAGCCCCTCTGCCCCAGGCCTGGGGCCTTGCCTGGGGTTGGTGTGACCCAAGGGCAGGACCCAGCCCTTGGCCTTGTTGAACCTCACACAGTTATCCTCGGCCCATCGATGCAGCCTGTCCAGGCCCCTCTGCAGAGCCCTCCTGCCCTCGAGCAGATCAACACTCCAGCCCGATTTGGTGTCACCTGCAAACTTACTGAGGGTGCGCTTGATGACCTTGTCCAGATCATTGATAAAGGTATTAAACAGGATTGGCCCCAAAACTGAGCCCAGGGGAACCCTGCTTGTGACCAGGTGCCCACTAGATTTAACTCTGTTCATGACAACTCTCTGGGGCTGGCCAGCCAGCCAGTTTTTTACCCATCGAGAGGACACGTGTCCATGTAGATGGAACATATGTGGTCACTGAGTTCTCGTTTGCTTGACTTCTTTTACTTGTTCTTCAAATGTTTAGGTCCAGCAGAGAAAAATAGGCTTCATGTCATGGGTAGGACCTGTACACAGTAAATGATTGTGGAAAGGACAGGAGTAGCAAGTGTTGCTTGTGTTTTATGAGTTAGAGGAATTCTCTGGGTGTGGGCAGATGGCCAATGTGCCAGTTGGTTTTCTCCTTTTTTCCCTCACTTTCAGCAGAAATTTTGTTCTTAGCAAATATGTATTCTATATGTGTGGCTGTCGTTCAGCGTGCACCAATCTGAACTTTCTCGTAATAGCACTTTGTATTCAGGTTTATGGGAAGCGAGTTATAGTTTCTTCTCGCTTGTAGAATACGAAATAAAGTCCATGAGGAGACAATGTAACAGTTGGACCTCCCACATAGCACGGGTCGGAGGATTACAGCTATTAACTTCATACTGCAAGTGTTAATTACCATACACACAATGTGCTTAATTCTCTTTTCGCAGATGTTATTGTTTAGTATAATGCATGAGTTTGTTTTCGTCACCTAGAGCGGAGTTATTCTTATCTCGTTCAAACGCATTTAGGCAAAGATATTGTGGCAAGCCCTTGTTATCAGATGCGGTAATGATAATCCTGCAATACGTGATGGTGACAGAAATGCCAAAGGTAAAGAAGTGGAGCCATTTACCTTTTTGTGAAGGGAACCTATGGCAGAGAGACACGCAGTGAAGCTGTCTTTATTCTCTCCCTTTCAGGAAATTCAGATTCTATCAGAAAGCATTATTCTCATCTAAGTTTGATCTTTTTTTAGTGATACCCTTAAAAATCAGAAGCAATGCAATTTAAGCAAATATGGTTACAATGCTGTAAAACTGATGAAAGAGCCCACTGAAGTGGAGCATAGGGTTGTTTACATCCCAGCAAATGGTCTGGCAGCTACTCTAAATGTGTTTTATTCTTTGGCAAATGATAACAGTTTTAATTTTCTGCTACTTTGATATGATTTTCTATTGATCTTTTTTTCAAATTTCAGCTTTTTCACAGAAAAAGAGCAAGAGTTTTTTATCTTTCATGAAGAAAACATGGGTGAACACCTCATTTTGTAATTAGGAGTAGGAAAAGAGGAATAAATTTCAGGGAGGATGTTGTATGTTTTCTATCACACTAAATGTCTAAAGGGTTGGATCACGCAAAAGTTATAAGAAAGGGAAAGAAAAAAATTGGCACTTTCAGCACTTAGGCTGGTTGTCCCTTTGGCATTTTCTGACAGACTCAGATGGAAATCGAGTCAACGTAGCAAAGGTTCTATCAAAGTGCAATGATTGGAACTTTCCCATAGAAATAAAATATTTTTGCAGATTCTATTAAAGGTCCAGGTTAACTCGTCTACTAATGCTTGAACTTTATGCTTTGCTGTAAATCCCACATATCTAGAAAATGCAAAGGGGGGGTTTTTTGACTTTCTGCACACATTTCATTTCTTCTGGTGGTTCCACTTCATTAAACATATATATCTTCTCATTTCAGCTGGTTTAGCTTGTACTTGAAATGCAGGGCCTCTGTATTCACAATTCATAAAGCATCCTTCCCAGCAGTCTAAGCAGAAAAATCTCAATCGCCACGTGCCATGTTAAGAAGAGCAGAGCCGGGGGAAGAAGGGTTGGGAATCTGCATGTCCTTGGAGATAAACATCTCAATCCACCAAAGAAAATTCGTCATGGATTTAAGGCAACTGTCAGGAACTTGAGGGCAAACCATTCAATTCTCCACCCAGCCACAGTACCCCATGTGACCCCAGACAAGGGCTTTGCTTTTCAGAATTTCAGTTCCCTCTGTATCAATGTCATCTTTCCAAGGGCAGGGTTAGTGTCAGGCTAAACATGTTCATGTCCATGAGATGCTCAGATACTACTCATAGCCTAACGAGTAGCGAGGTGTAGCGGAACAGTGCAGAGCAAAAAGCTGATGGTGGTGGGGAAGAGTATTATTGCTCAGCAGTATTTTTGTATTTAATTTCTAAGCAGTTTAATGACATAGGCCAGGTACCACTAGCAGATGCTTCCAGAAGAAATGGTACACTGCTTCACAGCGTTTGCAGGACCAAGTCACCTGCTTTCTAGTTATTTGGTATGAATTATTATTGCCTTTTTAAGGTAAGCTTCGGGTTTGCAAGTCAGAAGCATATGTCATGGTGAATACTCTTATGCCTTTGATCAGTCCTGCTCCCCTCAAGATAAAGGATTTGCAAGCAAATTGTCCTGTGACTTGCAATTAAATTGCACTCTTTAACGTTTTGTCAGGGACTAGGAAGGAAAGCTGTCTTTGAAACATCGTTAATTAAATAGATCTAGAAGAAGCGTTAAACACTTTTGGTGTTTCTTGACAATTATGTTTTTTTTAAGCAGTTCATTATTTGTGTGTTACCCAAAGGCCTTTTATCCAGCGTGTTAACCTCATGGACTGTTTCCCTGCATTTACTAACTCTGGAGTCAGGTCTCTTTAGGCAAATACACCACTATTTTCCATTGTGTTTTTGACCCCAAAGTTCATACTGAATAATAGTAATGTGGTTGAATATCTCTACTGTACAAATAGTACTAATTTTTTAGTGTGTGAGGAGCAGTGTGGAACGTTTGATTTACCCTTTCAAATGCTACTCTGTTCCAAAATCCAGAAGACCTGGATATACAGTTCTGACTTGGGGAAAATTGCTCCGAATCTGAATTTGATCATTGCGGTTCATGCATATCATATGTGCGGTCAGGAACACTAGTACCACATGTGTTATTAGATGGTGTCTCTCTTGAAAGGACCATCCTCATTTTTAGAGGAGCCCTGGATGAAGGATGAATGAGCTTAATATTCAGTCGTGAGCTGCCCGGTAGATGTACACACTGACCCTCACCCGGCCACGCATGCCTCAGTGTACATTTTCCACGTTGTGTGAAGGCTGAGGCGTTCAATTAAAGGGACTACAGTTGTTTAGTACAGAAAGGGGAATATTGTCACTGGTTCCAAGTGAATTGAATATTCAGCTTTAGTTTTTCTTGAATTTTTAATAGGTACCTGGCAGAATATTGGCTAGGTTCTGCTGAAAAGCAGAGCCTTACTGAATTCATCTCTCCAAACCCCTGCGCTGCCTGTCTGTCAGGTTTTCAAAACTTTCCCGTGTTGTTTTGCAGAGAACATAACGCTTGGTGTAGCCGCTAGAGCTAATATTGTGACACTGCACCGTTGTAATCTGCCACACACAGCGTTCTGCAAATAAGCATGTTTAGCAGTTCCCTCCCTCCGTCTTGCACTGAGCGTGGTCCAGAGAGACCAAAACACCCAAAGCGAACAAGCTGTCAGCAGCCTACTATTTCTGTGAAAGCCGAACCAACTGTGCAAGGAGCAAATGCAGGAACCGTTTTGGGTGTGCTCTGACTTGCATCGTTCACTTTGCCCTCAGAAGTACCGGGAGCAGCTTGGCTCATGGTCTAAACCATCCCTCTCTCAATCTCCACGCGACCTTCCACTGCGGTACCTGGGTACTGTGTCAGCGGAACGGTCCTCCCTTCCCTCCACTGAAGTTCAATCACCCCAAAACGAGATTGGGGTGTCTGAGGGTTGGAGAAAACAAATGTCTTTTGAGGCATGGAGGGGGAAAGAGGTTTTGTCGCGGGGAGATCTGAGCCAGCCTCTTCAAAACCAGACAAAACTTGCATTGAACTGAGGCAGGGTGTTTTAGTGAAATGTGAATTTTAATCTCAAGTGAGAAGACACTCAAGGGCCTAGTATTCAAATAAAAAAGGCAAACAAACTGTTATACAATGATTTCTTCTTCCATTAAGAAAGCGTTGCTTTAAATGTGGGGGTTCTTTAATGACTGTGTTCGATTGCTTGAGAGAACCTGTGCATAATGAAATCTTCTTAATATACAGTATGAATGGTTCTGTTATCATACGTATTTCTAATTTGTAATTAACCACCTTTAAAAAACTGCTCACAATTAAAGTGTCAGTGCTTTCTTGAATAGTCTTAATTTCAGTAAGCTTTTGATGCTTTATTCATAGAGAATATTAAAAGGCACTTAGTCATCCGTGAAAATATATGCGTGGTATATAAGGGCAGAGTCAAAAGGATAGATGAGGAATAGCAGTCAGAGGTGCCAGTTCTTATGGAAGGAGAGATTTAGCAATTTTCAAGAGATACTTCAAAGGCAGCAAAATATGTATATGTTAATATAATTTCAGATAATTATCTTCCATTAGCTAATCTGGGGCTTCGTAATTAGATGGCTAAAAACTCAAAAACCCTGCACGTATTTTATGTGGGCCAACCTTATCAGCAAATTATTTTTATATGCCTTTTCTTTGTGCCAAGCCAAGTATTCTCATTTGTCTTGGAGGAACCTGGCTGTCTGATTTGTTTTTTTTTCTAGGTTTGGGCTTTTTCTGTTGTTTGGGTTTTTTTTTTTAGTTAATTTCCTACATAAATGTTAAACAGATGCTGATTTGAATGGTAGCCTGGTATATTAATTACTGCACATAATGTATCTCAGAAAATGTAATAAAGGACTAATTGGTGTCAATAAAAGTAACACTGACAAATGCCTTCTTGTATAATGTAAGCAATGTTTGGTATTGCATAAACAAGAGGGGAAAAATAATCCATCTCCCATGGAAATAATCCATCTCTCCATACTCTGCCATTTGATTTTCCTCTGGAAGAAAGGCTTTAGCTGGATGCTAAATAAATAAGACGGGGAACATATGAAGTACAGGTGTTCATCAGCCTTGTCAGCTATTTGCATTTGATGTTTATTGATTTCTGCCCAGGAGTATTTGTTTTAAGCTCAGGAGAATCTGAGCTGTGACAGTGCGATATTGAAACTAAAGGCGATGACACTTTGGCTATTGTATTTTTTCCTGCTGTAAAAGAAACGTGTCATGGGGTGGTGTCCTGGTTTACATCCCCTAGACAGACAGAGTGCTCAGCACATCCCCATGGCCTCCAGAGAGCCGGGATGTGTTCAGGCACACCAGATGCTGACCCTATACCCAAGGGTGGTCTGGAGTACTGTGTGGCCCTGCTCACCTGCCCAGCTGGAGCCTTTCTGCTGACTTTCCTGGGTTTGATTTCAAATTATGTGTCAAGGGATGACCTTGATGACTGGTGCCGCAAGGTGCCAAGAGCTCGGCTCCTGGTGAAGTCATGTTGTTCAGTGGAAATGGCTCATCAGACAACTGTTGTGATTTCGTGTCATCCCTTTCCCTTCCCCCAAAGCTCCGGGCTTCTGTCAAGCATGGGGAAGGCAGAAAGGATTGAGAAGGAGGTGCCAAGAGTGAGGAAAGGAGGAAAAACACAGCTTTTGAGGTTTTTATTCTGTTTTCCTCTTTCCTGCACTCCAAATCCTCAAGTGTTGACATGTTCTATTTTCATTACTTTGCCAAAAAGTCTTTTGTCCAAATGTATTTATTAGCACGCAGCTGCCTAGGCTTTCTTACACCAGTCTCTCTTGCTCATCAGGCTCTTGTCATGGGATTTGCTAATAGCTTAAGCATGAGTTATCAAGGTCAATGTAAAAATAATGTCATGCTCCGATGCGGAATTTCTTGTTTTTCCTAGCGGCGTTAATAAAGGCTCAGTTACAATAACACAGCCTTATCTGCCTTTTGCTGACATTATATATTTTGCAGTTTAGGGTAATGTTTTTGACATGTCTTTATTTCCTTTACTTAAGGCTCTCTGGTTAAATTTCTTTCTTGTTCCATTCTTGACAAGTTTCTCTCGACGGTTCATTAGCCCTGATGCCTGTCCCTGCTCTGTTCCTCTGTCCTTAAGCACGTTTCCAGTGCACCCTTCTGTTTGCTCGCATGCTCCTACCCTTAAACAAAACCCCACCACCTTGATGAGATTTCAAATGAGATTTGCAAAGAAACAGAACATCAGAGACATACAGGAAGGCTCTGGGTGCAAAGAATTAATTTAGCAAGCTGGGTGGTTTATTCTTTATTTTTATCCCCCATCCCAATTTAAATGTCAACACTAATTAAATTTTCCCTAAAATTAATCCAAAGCTTACTCAAAGCTTGGGTGATTTTTTTTGGTTCTTTTTCTCTTTTGCCTTTTCTCCATCCTCTTCTCTTCCCCCTCCCATCTTCCCCCCACCCCATCCCTGCTAGTGGAATTCAAAAAGTCTCCAGCAGACCTATTTCAGGTTCACTGGTTCCCCTACTGTCCATTAGACAGAAATTCACAGCACTTCTATTCTCCCCTTCTGCCACTGACCTGCTCTGTAACCTCCCCTTTACTTATTCTGCTTAATTACAGCTGTGACGGATTCAGGGCAGAGACGGTCCCACAGGACGTGCGTCTGTACCGCAGCAAAGATGCGGAGCTGTGCCTGAAATCTGTATTGCTTTCAGTAATTCATATCCAGGTAGCAATTGGCTGAGGAATGGAGATCGGGAACAGGTTTAAAGAAAACAACCATTCACACACTTATTCCTTTCTTTTTCTGTTCTTTCCTGGAGCAGTTTTCCAAAAGAAATATGTACTTGTGCTTACCTAAGGACCTGTTCGCGTATGCGTGTAGGTTTTTAAAAATTTTTCATATTCATACCCTTGCTCAATGATGCAGATAACTAATTTAGCAAAAAGCATAATATCTAGAAATGGTTATTTGGTATCCTTACGTATGTGCAAAATGCTCGGTATTTGGGTCTCTAACTTCCTCTGTAGCCTTTAGCTACAGGAATATTATTAATAAGCTCTGTGTTGTGTATCTGCAGATGTTCCAAGATCTCTTTTCATGGGGAGTTATATCGCATACTAAATTTTCATGCAAGCAGTCTCTCCACCACAAAGGTATAAAATCAGAAAACTTGGATAAATTCACCAAGGCAACTGAAGGAATATGGTTATTTTAGGCCATAACGTTAATAGAATGGGCATATATGTAGCAATAAACATCCCCTCAACTTTACAAAGAGCCTGGGAAGGGTCACAGCACAAGGTGTTTATTACTGTAGGAGTCATTATTGCTGAAAAGACAGATTTCAAGGCATTTGGATTGTCACTATCAAATGTCATCTTTGATATAAAAATGTTAATTTCACAAGTATTTGTCGCCTCTTTGTGAAAATTTAATTATCAGAACAAGCACTTTATCATCTAGTGGATGCTGCTCTCAGCAAATCGAAAAGGGAGGCAATTAGCAACAGCCAGTTTCCCAACTATTTGGGACTGTTGCAGCTTCTTCTTGTTTTGACAGGTACTTGAAGGGACGTTCCTATATGGGACCAGCCCAAAAACCTACTTAGTACTGGAGTTCTTCCACTTTAGTCTTAACCACCAATTTAGTGACTTGCCCAGCCTTGTAAATTATGGGCAGCGCTGGAAAGTAAGAGGCAAAAATAGATTCAGGTGGGACTTCGACTTCTGTACAAAATCAGTCTGAGAGCATTTTGTAGACTCAGGGCTCAGCTCGCTGTTGTTTGTAACTCTGAGCTGGCTGGAGATATCCCTCACTTTGGCAGAGGTTCTTTTTCTGCCTCCATATAAAAGCTGTGGAGGCTTTCGTGTGCATCAAATATTTCAGCAAGCTGCTGTAAAACTTGCTTTGATAGGTTTTCAGAGCCCGATACCTCATTAAGGCTGCTAATCCATGTCTTTATTACATCTTCTAAATCTTGGGACTACTTATCAGTCATTCATTTCTTGATTTGTATTTCCCAGGAAAGGAAATAATTACGAATTGACTTTGAAACCGGGAAACACATAACCACTTATAAAATAAATAATTTTTTTTAAAAAAAGATTGAACCAAATCATGCAGGTAAGGCTTGTCAAGGATTAGCAACGTAACTGATTTGTAGCCTGAATTCTTTCACCAACTCGTAGAACCAACCAGTTTCTGAACAGAGTAATTGACTGCCGGATGACAATTATGCCTTGTACTAGTTAGTTTATTATAGTGCATATTCATTATTTCATCAAAAGTGGGGTTTGCATTTTAAATGCAAAATTCCAGTGTAATTAAGCTCAGTTAAAATTGAGGGCCTCCATTCTCTAAGGGGGGGTGGGGGCGGGAACCAAAACCCAAACAAAACCCCCAAACCTTCAGAACTGACCCCCTGCGCAGCAGGAGACCTGTGTCAGATCGGTCAATTCATCTAAACAGCGCTACGTTATTAAACAATTTCAAACAGAAACAAGAAAATAGTGCCTATCCCATATCAAAGTACGGCTGCACTTGTTCTGTTTCCTCTTTACTTACTTGCAAGAGCCACAGGGGGTTGTGGCGCTTGATTTTTTTTCAAGTTCAAAGTCAGACGTGCCTTTTCTTGCTAATACAGTCTTAAGATGCAGTGATTTGAACTGTGGAGAGAATTCTGAAGCTCAGGTATTTGTCAGGTAGGTATACGAGGAAGAAGAAAAATCCTTTATAATTTGTGTTACTCTGACACATGCAGTAGATTATGCTAACTGAATGGTTTATGGAAATGACACCCAACAACTGGCAATAAAAGTGTTACACACAGAAGTGTATAAGTGGCACCTGGCAGAAGCTGACTGACAAAGTATAATAAATATTTGACATGTCCTGTAACTATGTGACACTCGGTCAAAATCCCTTTGAGTCACAAAGCACCTAGGGCATAATAAAGTTTAATAGCACCATTTCGATTTCACCCATTTGCTTATGATGTTTTATTGTTGGGGTCTTTCAGCTATAGATTTTTGAGCTCTAAATTCACAATTTAAAGCACAGGGCTTCAAAAAGTATCAAAGACTGACTCCCTTAGAAGTGAAAGATAGATTTAATCTCCCAGTATTTATAATTTTCCATCCTTTTGGCACAGCTACAACGTGTGTTGAAAGCTTTCCAATGAATCAGTGTCCCCTGGAATGGAAGGAAAGGTTGTAAACTCTGCGGCCTCGTTGGAGTATTGGGTGAAATACTGAGCAGGGTGTAGAGCTGGAAGGGAGAGAAACAAAACAAAGGGCACCCAGGAAGCGATGAAATGGAGCCAACAAACCCAAAGGGAGGGATGCGTTGTTTTGTTGCATTGTAGTTGATGAAATTTGGGTGAAACCAGCGATTTGTGCAATCGGATAGTTGATCGGTGACCAAAGAAAGCGGCAATAGCTGATTTTGTAATAACTCGCCTCCCAGGAAAGGTTCCATAGCCTTCATTGTTAAGGCTGATCTGATCCTACGGTAGCCCTTTAGAGGAGGGGAATGAAGTACCAGCTGTGATTAATCAGTTGCTTCTCTCCTGGAGAAAGCTGAAATCAGCTCACAGAGCAGAGGGACGCTACAGGGTAGCTCCTGCAGGAACAGCGGGGGGAAAGTGCGCTTGAGAAAATAGAAATAAGGAAGTAGGAGCTGCTTTAACTTTTCTGAGCAGAAAGTTGATTGATGTTGAAACAATAAATGCACCCCTGGAGCCAGGGACTGAAATACAGATATTGATGTGCTGCTCTGTAGATAAAATAGCTTATGAGGGGAAAAACGGAGGCTGCGGCGGATTCTAGTGCCATGTAAGCGTTGCTCTGCAACAAAATCCTTGTTTATTTTTGGAGGTCCCTCAAATTGTAAGAAAATATTCCTGGTAAGTTTGTCTGCCATACGCGTGATAACAGGTTCCACAGAGTAACAGGATCACTACATTAAATCTTATGCTGAGTCCTTTTGAATTAATTTTGAATGCTTTTTTCCCATTGCTTTTTTCGGCGAAGCAGCTGGTTACGCCTCCAGCTGCTGTTACAACGTGAACTGCACTCCCCACGCTGGTTGCTTATTCTGGGGGGTTTGCAATGAAGTGCAGGTAATGTTGAGAAGGACAGTTTTAAACGTGTGTATGGTTTTTATCCCATTTCAAATGTCTAGAGGCCTGTTTTATCTGAAAATTAGTGTGAAGGCAGGCAGGAATCCCACACACGGCCTTCACCTGGAAGGATCGCAAATCTAACATAGCATTTGTTAGTGGCCTATAGGGAAACTTTGCTTGCTTGCTTTTAGCAGCATAGTTATTCTCCTCCTCTTCTGGGTCGATTATTCACACAGTAATAATAAAAATTTTCTTTAGATTAGCAGTGAAAAGAAGTAGGGGGAAAATCTGATATACGAGCTGGCCAAACCGCCAGGGTAGTGCTGAAGCCAGTAGAGTATTATAGGGACAGAAGCTGGCTCAATGCTATTTAATTTGAACTCAGAAGTCGGTCGGTTATTCTGGGCATGCATGTATCCCTGCAAAATTAGATATATGTTTGCCCCTGTCCTGTTTGTGAAATAGCCAAGTGAGGTTTAAATTCTTTCTGCCGCAGCAGCTTATTGCCAGTGTAACTAAGCCTGAGTTCAAGGAATAGACTTTAATGAAGTTCACAGACTTGAGTATTTTTAGTTGACCGTTAGGGTCTTTGTCCCAGTTCGGTTCCCAGCAGACGGTTGTCCAAGTTATAAAAGCTGCCCTTCCAATTGGCGCTAATTGGGTCCCTCGTCGCAGCCATAACACGGTTTCCAATAATTCAGTGGCCCGGGTGTTTGAACCTCTCTCTAGGCAAATGCTCATTAGCCTCCGATGGCATTTGCTCTGGATGTAGGGGCTCATTCGGCAGAGGAACTTAGATGAATGGTTAAGGAGTGCAGTGGAGAGCAATAAGAGGTATTTGTGCGATCTCCCTCCTTGGAAAGTTAAATGACAGTGTTGCTGCCTTTAATGACATTTCTACAAACATCGAGCTTGTGTGTCAACACGAAGTGATGTTTTCCTGGCAATATCTCTGCTGTTTTGCTGCTCTGCCTTATGAAGCAGCCGGGAATTTGTACGACCAGGGAAACTGCTGGTGTGGTATGCTGATCATTTCTCTTCCCTCATCCAGTGTCACCCTCCTCCCCTTTCCAGGAGGCAGGAGAACTGGTCCCCTCGTCTCGCTGCTCAGCCCTTGGGGCCGTGATGCATTTCTTAGCCGCAATTGCCATCTTGGCTGAGTCTGGAGGTCCACCGCAGGCTGATCTTCAAGGGCGATCAGTCCTGGATGCTGCCAGGATGTGTTATACTAATCGGCTAAGGGATAGTCTGCGTAGAGGTTTTCTGTCTACACACGAAGCTGAATACCACTTCAACTCTAGGCTTGTTCTATTTTATACTATTTTATTATTACCCCTCAAGCAGCTTTTGCAAGCTGGTAAAGGTTGATTTGGCAATTTGTTTTCGGTGCGTGTGGAAATAAGCACGTGCTGTGTTGTGTGGTGAAATCTTGTCCTGATTCAAAGCAGTGGAATTATAACAGTGGACAGGAATATGTTATTCCTTAATATCTTTAAGAAAGGTCTGCTATCTTCTAGTATAAGGACTGTACAGTAAATATTTCCCTCCAAGTTTTAATCTTCTTTCACCTTCTTTCTCAATTTTATAACTTCTGTTAATGCTTTTGGTTCCTGCTTACTTTATTCCAACAAATTTTTCCATATGTAGGGAAAAAACAATTTTCTATCGCGTGGCTTTCCATTGTAAGTCAATGGCAGATTTATTGGTGTTCTCCAGCAGTATGTTACATATACTTTTATTTACATTTGTGATCAAATACTGGCCAGGTACCTGGTAACCAAAAGGATATTTAAGCAAATAAATGTCACCCTTGCCTAGAAAGAGAAATAGTACTGGAGAGAGATTAGATTTATTCAGATTTTTGGATGAGATATAGGGGATCCTCATGTTTTTTTCTTCTAGGTAGCCTGTAGACTTAGAATTGACAAAAGATATGCAGGATACTCTTTGTAAAAATAATTGGTCCATATTTCTAGGGCTTGGTGATTAATAAGTCATGAGCCATGTCACAGGTAGCTTTATGTTGCATATTAAGTACTTACCAGTCCTTTATTTAAAACAAGCGTCAGTAATTTATACATAGGAATGGGTGATGGGCAGGGAAATATCTGCTAATCTATTTCCAAGCAAATGAACAGTTTTGAAAATCCCACCCCAAAAGTGATTTAATCTTCAGAGCCTATGTAATTTTCATTAAGGGAAGAGGCAGAAGTACAGGCAGATCTGCAAGCTGTCAGCATAGCTGAGTTTGTACTTCTGAATGAGATTCCCCGGGGACAGGATGTACAAGAAAGAGGAAAGAACATCAGGAGCAGTTCCTCTCCATGCAGACAGTTGATGTGGGAGGGCGGAAACAATGAAATAATCTGTATGAATTTAGAAAAGAAGCAGAGATGAGGCATTAGTGGGAGAAACAAGTGTGGCCAGATTTTTTTAATTATTGAGAGAATAAAATACATCTGTACTGTCTAGGGAGGGAAGCATGTGTATTGGATCAAGGGGAAGAGTGGGCCAAGGAATGAGAACGGAGATCAGGAGGTAGGGTGAAATTACTGCAGATGTAAAGGAGAAGAGGGGAGGATATTCCCCAGACTGTGCTGGGGAGGAGGAGGAAAGCGATGGGGTGGAAGGAGAGTCCAAGGAGGAAAACCAGAGTCACTGGCAGTCGGTTTTCTTCTGGGGAATAAACCACACCCCAGTATATTGTGCGTGAGAGGGATGGAGACCAGAACGGGGGAAGGTTTGCAGAGTAACTGATGGTGAGGAGTGACTGCTGTCAGTAACTTACTGAAAAACTATTTATTCTAAGGCCCCACAGGGTAACACGGAGAAGGTTAATCAAGGGCTGAGCTAGCCACTATTCAAGGCGGAACTGTACTTTAAACAGGGCCAAGTAGTCCAAGATTTGCTTTAGAAGCAGTCTCAAACTCCACCAGCTGGTTTTCTTTCCCCCGTTAGCTCTTTCCTTATTCTGTTTTCCAGTTGCTTGCTTTTCTGACTGTCTTCTACCTATCCTGCCTTTAAGACTGAGCCCAATTAATACTGTGATGTGTTTACAAACACAGAATCTCCTAGCCTGTTTCCCAGTAATCCCACAGGGCATGCGCTTCGTGGTCTGTGCCCATGCTGACACCATGATGTCTTGCTGTGTGGTGCATTGCCATGGAGATTCGGATTGCCATGGCAACTTGCACCTTTTCAAAAGCAGCCACGAAGCCTGAATAAAAGGAGCTTTGCAGAAGTGAAATAGCAAAAATCTCAGGATCTGATATTTAAACATCAAAAAGAATCCAAAAATTTTCCTGGTCTGTCATATTCCTCCTTTGCTTTGAGAATAACAAAAGCATTAAACGCTTAAATAAATGGAGTTTTCTTAGTTTAAGTATTAGTAAATAATCTTTTAGGCAGGCTTGGCATTCATACAGGGCTTAACAAAACAAGAATACGTTTAGGAACAGCCACTGCAGAATAGTGGTTGCTATCTGTCTTTCTGCTGTCAGTGAATTTAAGAGCAATCAGTTCAATAGACATCGTTGCCTCAGTTTACACAACCATAAAATGGGCTTGTGAAGCAGATGAAAGGAAGATGATGATGTTGTGGGAGGGGGCTTTAGGCGATGGGTTAGGGAAGAAATAGCAGCACCAGATTGTAATTTTAGACCCTTCTTGTAGGAGGGATCTAAGAAATGCCTGCTGGACCATCCTCACCCTTGTTCTCTCGGTGATGGGTGGCGGGTAGCGAATGACGAGGAATCCTCTGAGGGGATCTAGTCTTGTATGTAGGCAATGCAGTAGCGTGCGGCACGGCGGCTATGCGGCTTTGCACCCCCTTGGGAAAATCCCCACCTCCCTGCTAAGACAGACAGGTACCACACAGCCCTGCTTCCAAAATCGGAGTGTCTCTGGTCTTTGCGAACAGAGCACTTGGATACATCGGGGAGTTAGTGGATTGCCAAGGAAAGCCAAAATTACAAAAAGCCCGCTTACTATATGTGCCAGTCGGAGTTTTAAAAAACTCTAGGTTACATATGAGAAAATAACTGAGTAGATGATCAAAATCTTTTCTTTGTTTTATTTAGGTTGACTTTCTCCAGAACAGAAAAGCTGTTTTCACATATTTTCCATATGTGTTTTGCAAGTTCTGAACGACATTTGAAAATATCAATAAGATACAGGCTTTAGGGAAAATGATTTTTCAACCACTACTTGGTGTTTGAGAATTTTTTAATGTTAATCTGTGCCTTTATTTTTTAAATAAAAATCCATATGGAGAACACAGTCGGTAGTGTTGGAAGCCATATGATCGTGAAACTATATGTAGCCTTTTTTCATACCTTTAGTTTTAAAAAAAGAAAGAGATATTCCTATACGTATATCTATATGCATTATAGATCATTCATGCAAATGGTTCTAGCATTAACCTATCTTTGCAAGAGGTGGACGTGTGCTATGAAGGATGATTTCTTTTGTGCAGTGGTAGATACAGGTATTTTTTTGTGGAAGTGGAGAGAAAAAAGAAAGGAAAGTGCTTTTATGGCTACCTGTTTTCAGCAAGGAGGGGGTTCTCCCTGGAAGCATTTTAACTGACAGACCAGGAAGCTGAAGAATGCCACATGTAATTGCAGCGATGACAAATATATAATCACCAGTACAGTGGATGCAACGATATGTTTAGTGGGAGTGGGTGAATCTACCGACACATGAAGAATTGAATCTTGAGGGAGATATATAACGTTTCAAAGGAAAATAATTTCAGTAATGGAAAAGTCAAGGTGACTTGGCCTGCTGGGGTAAACAGTGGGTCTTAACTCTTTAGGCATGATTACACTTTGACAGTAGGACACAGCTGGGCAGAAGAGAGGTACCTTGGCTTTGCATCTCCTCGATACGGTACCTGGCTGGTTTTCTGCCTTTGCCCTCGTCGTTGTTGCTATTGTTCTTTCTCTCTTCCTCACTTGACTCATAGGGTAAAATAACACCTTCCCAGCCCCTTCCATAGCTGCTTCTGGTAGTTTACTGGGTTATACAAAATGATAAACTTTGATTAAAAGCCAGCTCCTGGGGAGGAGTTCGTCCTGAGTGCAGTCTGGGTGTTCAGAGAAGTTTCCTGTATCCTGGCACTTGCTGCAGTCACGTCAATTCAACATATTCAGGCTACTGGTGATTGATAAAAAGCATACACAATTTAGAAATATTTAGCCCTTAATTCTTGGGAATTGCAGTTGCTCAGCAAATGTTATGGTGTGCCCTTTATTCTGCAATCATGAGACAGCAGTAAATTGCCAGAAACGAGTTCAACTGGAACAAAAAAGAAGGCAAAGGAGGCCCCCCCCAGTCTAGAAATTACTACGCACAAAACCACCTATTTCATTTCACTGTAAAGATGTATTTCAAACCAATTCAGAAAGATAAAAGTTGGCAACTTTGCAATAATATGATTTTTCCATCTTTTAAGTTAATAGCATGATAGATATAACTTCTGTCTCTGAGAAGTCAAGCTCTTTTCTCTTTCCCTTTCAAGTGGTGTTTTTTGAAAGGTACAATCAGCTGCTTTTGTTGCAGGCATCTCAACATGTACTTTCTTGTGCGAGTTAAAATCAATGTCTGCGATGATCTCAGTTGGAAGTCAGAAATGGAGCTGCTGGTTGCAGCTACTAAGCGAAATTTTGTGAAGATCTGCTCTGGCAGCGCTCCTTTCCAGATGTCTGAACGTGTGAAGTTTTATCCCTAAAACAACTGTGGAAAATAACTTTTAAGGGCCTTGAGCTGCTACTGGGAATTTTGCACTTCTGTGCTTTATCTTTGTGTCATCTGTGACTTCCATATTTGTGTGTTAAAAACACAAGAGTGATGACTCCTGAGGCTTCTGCAGAGCAGAGGTTGGGGGCCTTCCACTTGGGAGGCTGCTTGGTTGTGCTTATTTGTATTGGCAGGAGAGAATTCACTGATTTGGAAAGCCAGAACTCAGGATATGATGACTGTGTTCACTTAAAAGTAAATAAGGAAATAGAAATTTGGAGAGAGGATTCTTCCAAGTGGCATTGATAGAGTATATGTATAACCTGAGATGCTCCCCAGGAGGTCTTCCAGATAAGTAGTCTCCCAAGGTACTAATTTAAGGAGGCGGCATTATTCTGTGCCGTCTGCTCATGGGATGGCCACAGATAGATCATGATTTTAATGGTTAGGTCCTTCAGCTACTGTTCTGCTAGACACTATTCAACACGCAAAGTTGCATCTCTCTCATATTGTAAAAGGGATTTGGATTAAGCCCACGAGGAGAGCTTGGCAGCCTTCGGGCTATTCATACTACAAGGTGTCTAACCAACAGCAAAATATCATGTCTAATGTTCCACAACGTGTTCTCCTGTGGAATTAATGGATGGGCAGAGGGTCATCGTGGTTGCCTGGGAGAAAAATGGAGCTTGTTTTCTTAAAGGCAGTGTGGGACCCTGTGGGAAGGGCCATCTTCTAAGCATTGTCACTCAACTCTTCGTGAGCCTACTTTGAACATAGCTTAGTTTTATGAGCTGCCTTTAAAAAAAAAAAACAAACAAACAAAAAAATCTTTCTTAAAAAAATAAAAAATTGAAATACCTGTCAGGGTATTTTAAGGACACTTGCGAGAGAAAAATTGCAGCTGGTAGATCCTTAATTTTGCCTCCAGTCTGGCCATATAAACCGCCGTGACAGAATTAGCTGGACCACAAAAAGCAAACAACAGAAATGGATATTTTACAATATGTAAACAATTACAAGATGACATTTGGCTTTAGGTTAATTTCTTTGCCTACTCTGGAAAATTGCCATCTGTAAGCACACATATTGACTAAATTATTTTCAATGATATAGAAAAACGGGCTGAAGTACTAGCATTTCAGATAATGACATCAGCATTATTATGGAGTTATGTTAACTTAAATGGCAGGTGGGGAAGTAAAATTAATCTCCTGTGCTAAGCTGTACTGCATAAATAAAGAATTAATTTTTTTGATATATTGATTCTCTGAGGATTGCTTGCCAAGAAGATGCTAACATCAGCTTAGCTAAATTAATACATGGTATTAGAGGAGGAAACCAACATCAATATTCTAACACTTTGCAGACCACAACCTGCATTAAGTCACGATTCAGATTCATTGTTATGTGCTTTCCCTTCAGGAAAGCCCTTGCACCCCTTGGGCAGGAGATATTAAACCTGGAATATTTAAATATAAGCCTGGAGGATGTTTAAAGACAATCTGTTTCTGTAGGTGCCAGGGTCTGGCTTGTGCAAAGTGGAAGCTGCTCTGCTGTCCAGCTGCCGGTGCCACGTTTAGTGGATTCCGTTTGGCTGTGGGTCTCCTTTTAGCGTTGTAGAAGTGAAAGGGTCTGGACTCAGAGTCCACTGAAATCACATCGTCCTCTCCGTGCTGTATGAACCGAAGCAACTACAGTGTTGTTACCATCAATGGCATGTGGGAAGGAGGCTTTTTATGGCTGAGATGTAGAGGTGGGGCTTGAAATACTTACTAACATCAGTTTTTAACTGCATGACGCTAAGAAAAAAAGATCTGAAACTTTTTGCTTTGTCTTTTTGATATTTCTTTTGTGCACTTGTACAGCTCTTGGCACATTGCAGCCCCAAACTGAAAAGGCATATATGGGCAAGTACCAATTCAGAATGGCAATAGTGTTAAAAAAGTGACGTAAGCCAAATGTTCCAAGCATACAAACCCCTTAATTTCAAGAGGGTGAATAGTCCCATTTTACTACAGGGAGACTACTTCAAACCCTAAAGTTAAGAACGGAAATTTTTTTTGAAAGTCTAGACAGTAATAGAATTAACTTATAAAGATCTAAAGATAAGGATAAATGTTTTATTATATTTCAGCCTAGTGCTGATCAGGATGGTTAAGCATTAACCATGATAAGCAGCGCTTTGTATTTAAGTGAAAGCCCATCAGGAAGAATAGCCTTACAGGATGTCTCCGTAGTTATACTGTAACAGTCATTTAGATATTGTCTTTGAATTCTTGCCCCATTTCATTTTCAGTATGTAATTTTTAAAGAAAAGCAAAGCAAATTGCCATTTTTGGATCATCAGCAATGAAGCACTGAATTTTTTAACATAAGAAAAAAATGAGCTGCTGGAGCGCAGTACTGAGTTGTAGCCTGCTCACTGATGCTTGGGAAATTGTATAATGGTTTTCAGCTTCCCTTCATTGCTACAGCTGTTGGCTTCAATCTGTTTTTGTGGTTTGATTAAAATAACATTATTTCTTTTGTAACTTGTCAATTGCCCAGTGTTGGATAATATGAACTAGTTCATCCTTTTTATTAAGCCAAGTCAAGGTATCTACTTCAGACCAAATCACCAAACTAGCTAGATAACGGATACAGGAGGAAAGTGAAATAAAATCTAGAACTTGAAAGATTTTGCGTAGAAAATCAGTGGAGAAGAAACCCTGCAGAGGATTTGTGCCGTGTGTGACCCATTTAGCTAACTTCACCTCTTTTGCACGGCCGAGCCTCGTCCCACTGAAAGGGAGGACGCTTTGCCACGGTGCTGTGCTCACCAGGCGCCAGTTTCGAAGCGCCACGTCCTTTTGTCTAGCGGATTATTTGAGAATCTTTAGAAAAGCCTTAAAGAGAGACAGACAGTAAATTGAGGTAAACTATCGCGTGTTAATTGCTAGAACCACCGAATCAGCAGTTCATAGGAAGTGCAAATAAAGGATGCAAAATTCTTCTCTGAAGACTGATCTCCTTATTTTTGTCTTCGTGGAAAGCAGCCGTCTTTTTTGTGCAGGGCGTCAGACTTAAATAGGCCAGAGAAATGAAAGTTGGGCAAAGAAAGAAATATTGTTCCCATTTTACGGCTGGGGAGTTTTAGCACAGGCAGTTGAAAGAACTTACACAATCTCATATAGGAGCAGTCAGAATCTGAATTCAGATTTAGTTCCAATAAGCAGCTTTTATCACAAGATTGTTTTTCTTCCTTTTATAACTTGTAGTTATAGCGTGTGCATAAATAACCAATAGGCCTTTAAAAATGGAATCCCTCTACTTCATCTATTCCATTTCTAATTCTAATCCTAGTTATGCTGGCCAGTTTATTATCTCAAATATTTACTTTCCACTATAAATGGAAATCACTTCTTTCCCTTCTTCATGTTTCATGGTCATAATATCCTCTAGCATTCCATTATCTCTTGGTACCTATGATAGATCAAAATCTTATGACGTTGCTCTTTTTCTAATAAATTAAATTGGCCGTAATAGGAAACTTAAGTATCTGTAATGGTTTTTTTATAAGTAATGGGTAAACTGGACTTTCTGTAGCTGAAATTGATTCCTAAATCATTTATCATGTTATGCAAATTAGTGTAAGAATGCACAGTATAAGAGTAGGAAAATAACCAGCTGGTGTCATTCTGAATAGATCGTGTATTTATAGGGACATTGTTCATTAATTTTTGAGTACAGAGTCTGAACTACTATTTATCAGACACCTTCTTGGTTCGATGCTAGTTATACTGCAGTCACTTAGGTCCTCTAAAACCTTGCTGGAAAAGGGGAAAATGTCAGAGAAATTTGGATCAAACGATGCTTTAAACAGCAATGGAGATAAAAAGCTCTTTTAAATTTACGCCAATTGTCACAGAGAAAATAGGTTTATCTATAGTACAAATTTGAGGACCCTTCTAAAAATATTCCAAGTTAGTCGAAAGCTTCTGTTGGAGTTCTGGTGCTTCAGTTACACTTTCAACATTAGTTTTTGTTGCTCTCATATTTTACCAAAGCAGAAGTATTGATCAAAACACAGAACATATTGGTGATTCATCTCGAGTCGCAGTTTCATACATCTCTTTTGTGTTTAAGTTTTATAACAAAATTTTGACACCGAGCCATTGAGCTGACTGATAAATATCTAACAGCTCCTCCGTATGCTAAATGTCATAAACTTAATGCACATCGTAATTCATTGCTTACACGTTACTTTGCCGCAAAAACAGCAGAGCGGAATGGGTCGTGGTTGGTTTGCTGCTCTTGAGAACCCGCTGAAACGGGACCTGTGAAGTACAGCAAAATGACGGAGGGCGGAGAGCGTTTTTTGGTGAGAGACGGAAGTTGCTCACTGCTTTGCAGGCAGGGTGCTTCGTGCGCACCGAGCCCCGTGAATTCTGGTTCAGGCTTGGGATTAAGGTGAAATACAGACGTTTACATCATAATCATGGATCCATGCGCTATCGCTTTCAACCTTGGTTCTCGATTGCATTTATCAATGCACATCTGGTTCATTTAAGGCATGACATTACAAATGGAATCCACCTTCAGAGGACGCTTTATGCGTGAAAGTGGCAGAGATTTAGTGGAGTTACTTTACTCTGCCTCATTTTGTGCTTGAACAGGGCATGTTGGGGGAGAACAAGAGTTCTGGGTGTGCAGTGGAGTGCTGAACTGAGCCCTCCTGCAATCGCTCTGACCTGTGCTGGCGGCTAGCAGAGGACAATGGTGTTGCAAATGCAGTCTGAAAGCCTTTCATTCCTTTGGCAAACCTGAATTACGAGGAGAGAAGAATCTAGCTTTGCAATTCAAATTTATTATTATTACTGTTCTTTCCTATTCTGAGTATCCTGTTTTTTCTCCTATTCTGATTTTCCTGTTTTTTCTCCTATTCTGATTTTCTTCTTCTTTCTCCTATTCTGATTTTCCTCTTCTTTCTCCTATTCTGATTTTCGTGTTCTTCCTCTCACAAAGAGTGTGTTGGCAGGATTTTCTGGATAGGTGCACGCTGCTGTGTGCTGGTGTTTCAGAAGGTGGCTTGGCTCAGTGTGGTGAGGCTCACGACAGAGTGCTTTAGTCTTCCTTGTCCGTTCTGAGCCTCTGACCCGTACCCTGGGTGCCCTGACTTCGGGAGAGGCGAACTTCATCCTTATGCCAGAAAGTCTCCTGAGGAGTGGACCTGTCAGAGTCCTGGTACTAGAGCTTTAGATAATCTTTTAGGTATTCAGATGGTCAGCACTGCCCAAGGCAAGTGACAGCCTTAATATCCATAAGAGGAACAGCCTCAGATCCATCATTCAACACAGATCACCTGTCACACAGCGTACCAGCGCCTTGCTGCTGTGGGAAAGCCTTAAATCCATAGGCATAAACCCATCAAAATAATGCTATCCTACACGGATAAGCATTTTTACTGTAGGCACAGAAAAATCTAGGGAGCATAGGAAAAACAAACCCAAAGGAAAAACACCAGAAGCACTTGGCAAGCCAAAAAACCTGTGCTTTTTATTTGTAGGTCTTTGACTGAAGGGTGTCTTTTGGTGAGCTAATATAGACACCTTTCAGTAACAGAACTAAGTAGTGCCAGTAAGAGAAGTAATTAGTTCACGGAAGGTAATCAATAGCTAGAACTTCAATGCGTGCAAAAATTAATACAGAATATGTAGGATATGGAATGAGCAGTAAGTTTAAATGTGATTTTTTTTTAAAAAAAGTTTCATTAACTGAATGTTATAGCATAGTTTTATGCTGCCTTCATTAAGTTACATAAAAATTAGCTTTTTGCTTGATATAGACTGTGTGCTTAATGAATACTCTAAAATGGTGCTTTATTAATGTGCCACCCTAATGAGCGGATAAAAAAATGCTCCAAACACCTTTACATTGTGTTATATCAAAAGCAGTGTGAGGGAAGCAGAAAGTAACAGTGAATTTCTAATTCCCTTCAGAAAATAAAAATCCAAAGTAATGGCTGCAGCTATTTGTGTCAGACATAAAAATTGATATAACATGTGGTAAACCTCCTATTGGGTATTATTACAAATGATTGATTTCTCTCTCCCCCTACAGTTTAGACGGCGCAGTGCTCACTGTACAAACAACTCATGAAAAGTCAACATGTTTTACAAGTAAATAATTTAAAGCCACTCTGCGGAATACAGAATAATATTTTACATTAAGTGACATTAATTAGGGTAGAAATATTCAAATGGTGAAGAACTGGGAGATGATTGTTGCAAAGAAAATTTTTTTTACTTGTAGTCTAAATGCAAATCAGAAGCTCGGAGGGTCACGAACACATTGCTCTTGAGGGAGAAATAATTCCCATTAAGCACCCAGCTCTAAAATTATTGCAAGATTTTGGGAATGTGAGCCAAATTCAAGCCAGCAACGGTCTCAGCCGTTGCTGTCATTAAAGGTTTTAGATGAATTTTAGATGTGTTTTAATTAGAAGGGAGATATATCTCCTAGTCTTGGGTCTTAATCCCATAAAGCACGTGGTTATCCTCACCCACAGCAGCAAACCAAGTGACTTAGCAGGATTAGTTTCATAGACCTGGATTTTTATGGTCAGTACAAACTCCTGTGGTTTAATCCTGCTCATAAAACGTGCGCTACAGTCACACTTAGTAATTCCTGAATTGATCCTGATGATAACTTCTGACTGAAGTTAAGTGTTTTTTTTCAGAAAGACTTAGCCATAGATTATCTACCGCTTCCATCATTGAAAAGCTGTAGTTATTGTGTTAGCGAAGACATCTCTGCGTGTCCAGTAGGGCTTTGTCTAATTTCACCTGCTCGCTTTGTGCCGCTCTGTGCAATTCAGCGGTTCGGTATTTAAAACCTCGCCTGCAAATAGATACGGGATAGATGTACCCCGTTAATGTTTTATAAATTTTCAGCTGTTTGGGGTTTCTTTCAGTTTAAGCCTCGCTGCAGAATGAAGAATTTCTTTTGCTGAGCAAGTTCTGTGCTCGTGTAGTAAAAACAAATCCCAGACACGTGGGTCAAGTCCTCCGCATAAGTACGTCAGGGCAACACTGTTGACTATAGAGGGGCTACTGAGGCTTGTGTAGGAGAAGTTTGGACTGTGTAGCACGTGCATTCTGGCCAATGTACAGCACAAAATGGGCACGCTGTTTGTCTGCTAGGCGTTGTTGAAAATCAGATATTTAATAAATGTTTTCCTCCTTTGATTTGAAATCAGCTTGATACGATTATTCTGCTTTACCGGCATGAATCTGCTGAGAGCTATTTACTGTGATCGGCAGTAAAAATCTAGAATAAAAGCAGCTGAGGAAGGGAAACAAGGCCTGTTGACCAGGACTTCTTGCAGCAAATGTTGCACCTCCATGAAAATCATTCATCCCGTATCCAGAGGAGGGTGCGTGGCTGAGCTGTGGCGTCTCTGCTCGTGCAGCCTGTCTGCTCTGGAAAACTCCACTGGTTTCAGGCACCTCGTGCAGTCTTAACCGGATGAGAGAGAGTGGGAGACAGCATTATACCTTCCGAGGTATAATATAAGTCTGTATAAAAAATGTCTATGTATGTATATGTAAAGGTTAAAACAATAAAGGGCAGCAATCATCAAAAGTAATTAGAAACTTAAAGGGAAAAATTAATGGGGGAGAGGTTTGGAGAGGGGAGACACAAGCCGTTTGAGACAGGAAGCCTTAGGTAGCCCCTCAGTTTCCCAGTACCTACCATAAAAACCACCCACCTGGTGTCTGAGCTGATGATAGAAAGTCCTGGACATCGAGTTGCATGTGCAAAGCGATTTTGTTTGGTTGCACCCTGATAAATGTTTTCTCAGAAGTTAATAGCATGTGTACGTAAGATGTACTCAAAAATCTGCCGAATTCAATTTTTATGAACTTCAAATTTCAGTATTCGGAGTACAAAAAAAAAAGTATACACTTTCCCTTTCTTTTTATGTGGAGAGTTGTTTTATTTTGGAGTTAACTATAAATCTAATCAAGCAGTATTATACTCTAAATCATCACTTACGAAAAATTGGGAAAAAAGAGCTTTTTCAAGATTTTTTTCTCACCCTCACTTTCACCAACTTGTTAGTAGTTAGAACAAATAAACACAATTACCTCTAATAAAACTAATGTGCCATTGATGCAGAACAGAAGACTTCTCTCTCTTGGAATTGGGAGGCATATTGATGACATATAATTTTCTTACAAGCATTGTGACTAATCTGGATGATTTACTTTGGGATTTCCTAGCTCTCTAAACTTCCCTCCCAACCAGATTTCACATATTAGACATCAATTAAGCTCTAATATCTTAAAAATAAACACAAACTAAGAAAAAACCTAATATGGCTGCTGCTAATTGCAGTTAAGTAGCCTCCTACATTCGTACTTAATAACCGGGAACCGCTGGTGTTTGTACATTGTGGCATTTAAAAGGAACATTCACGCTCCCTGTGGAAGTAATTTATGTTGTGAATGATTGTATCAAATATCCGCTAAAACTGGCAGGATAATTCAGTAACTGTTCTGTTGCTTGACATGCGACAGAAGCCTCTCCGCCCTGCACCGGGCTGACAGAGCTGCGAGATGCTGCAGCAGGCTGCTCCCGGCTCAGTCACCTGGAGAAGGGCATCTGTGCGAGGGAGGGAACTGTTTTGGAACGATGGAAATGGTGGAAATTTGACTGAGGCCCCTTTGTGCCAGTTCTCCAGATTCTTCTGTGACGCCTGATTTATTAAGGTCAGTGGCAAGGTGTTGAATAAAACACAAAGATTTAAATCTAAACTTTTATTTTGGAAGTTTTAAAATATCGTAGTCTCTATATCCTGCAAATTTGCTATGTGCAAGGCAATTAGACTTAAGTGGTTTTAAATTTGTAGATGGTACCTGGTCTTTAATAAGCTAGTCCATCATTATATTCATAAAAATATTTATATTACAAATAGAATATTGGTTGCCTAATACAGCTACTTCTCTTTTTTGCAATGCTGGCATAAACTTAAGCCATACTTATTGAGGCAATTTCAGCCCTGCTAAGAATTTGCTTTTCTGCCTAAGAAAATTGTATAAAAGAGTAAGTTAAAGTTAATCAGCGGTCAATGGAAAAAAAATGGAAATCACTGTTTAAATAATTGATGGAAAGAAAAGTTGAGGGGTCCTACGCTTTGTGTAGTTACGCAGATTAGTGAAAAGCCATTGCAGTATAATATCAGATCAGTATAAAAATGATGTATACCCTTTTCATGGTTATAAATAATTTCACAAGGTTTAAGGCGGTGAAGAATGTTATGAAAAAAAAACCCTTCTGTAATCTCCTGAAGTGTGAAAAGTAATCACTTATAAGCATTTGACAGCATGGGCTCCATACTTACAGCTAGAAACTTTACCTAGCAGTGAAACTCTTATTACTTTTTCAGTTTACAATTTATATTTTGCTGATGCTCGTTCATTTTGGTAGTGAGTTTATTTGAAATTTTCATTGACAAAATCAAAATCCCACTCCTTATGTTGAATCTTTTAGAGGCGGTTAAGAGCCCCTTACGTGCCTCTGGTTTTGGTCCAGCCTAAAACTGGTTTTACTCCTCCTTACGTCTACGTATCCTTGGCTGTTGAGCTGGCTGTGGATCATCGGCTCGTCTCTGCACAGCATCTGATTGAAGTGCCGTGGAAGATGAACACTTCACATAGCACCTGGCGTTGTGCAGAGTGAAATAAGTCTTGCCAATTAACTGTAAAAGCACTCCTGCTAATTGTCTTCCAACTCTCCATCCCAGTTTATTATCCACTAACAAAAAAAAATATGAACTGTACAGAATCTTGTTTATAAAACAGTATCGTTTAACAGGAAATGAAGCTACATGGCTCTCAGTGTGCCTGTACATCTCAGTGCTCTTTATCAGAGTTGTTTAAACATTTCTGTGCAGTCCTGCGCTCCCGTTCTGTGCTTCTCCTCCAGCGCCTTCAACCACTTGGCCTTGCAGGAACCGGTGTCATTTTCTCTTTTCTGATCTTGAGTGTTCTTCGTTTCACGTACCCTGCCAGCCTTCGGGGGTAGTCTGTTTTTCTTTAGACATCACCTTGAATTTTCACCAGCCTTTGCCAGCTGCGAGGGAGGGATGTTGGCATCTGCAGTACGGATGCGGTAGATCCGTGGGCTCCGTTCTCAGGGGGGTGTGCGATCTGTTTGCCAGGCCGTGACACTATCTGCACGACGCTTCTGCGATGTGCATAGATGGCAATCACTGCACTCCGTGCACGTTAGTAAAATCAATAATGATACTACAACCTTTTTTTTTTTTATCCATCCCATCCTTTCAGGGCAAAAATTGTGCTTAAATTATCGTTGCTTTTTTTGGATAGGTTGGATCAGTTCCTTTTCTGATCTCTCCTTTTTGATAGTTTGTAGCTGCAGACATTCACACTATTTTATCTGTTTACTAGCTTTCTGATCCTCAGGCCTCATGAACTGCACGAACTCCAGAGGACAGTTGGTTGTGCATTTTCCATCCTCTGGAGCTTGCGTGAAAACGCTGTAAGTCTGATTATGCACAGTGCTAAAAGAAGGGTTGATTTTATGATTTAGGCACTAAACTGGCATTTGATTTCTGAGAGGAAAGCCAGAGCTCTCCTACAGGGTTCCTGTACAATATCAACAAGCCAACTAGACTAAGATTTTAAAATAACTTAAAAGCCTCAGCTGTGAAAATTGGGAAGAAGCCAACCACTAAGCAGCGTTGATCTAAATATAGTTTTATTCCAAACATTAAACCTCACATGAGAATCTTTTCAGCATTTTCAATTTTTACATATCCTGCACTTCCTCCTCCTGCATCTCTGCAGAGGGGGAAAAAAAGAGATGGATGCCTTTCTGTAAAACATTGTTGAGGAACAGAAGTTTGGTCGCCATCAGACGATGCTGCATTCTGTACTTTTTAATTGGTGCCCCATAAAAGCAGATGGCGCAGAAATATTGACATTTCTTTTTTAAATTTCGTTTTTTCAAATCCACGTGCTTGATCTGAGGTCTCATGTGTTTTTCCAGAGCTCTGAAAGATAAACAGAACTATCTGTTGAGGAGACCTGTCTCCATTAGAAAACAAGCAATGTAACATGTAGAAATGCAGAAAAAACCCCTTAATCTCCTTTACATTCAATGTAGCTAGGAGAAAGCATGTTCTCATGCCTATTCCATTAGCCGAATTTGGGAAATGACAGGAATTATAAATGGGAATGCACCCAACATTTTGCTTAGTTCTGATTTCAAGAATGCAAGCCTAGGGTAACCTGAGATTTTTAACACTGTAATTAGGTTCAGAAATTGGGCCGGGGATGCTAATGTGTCACAAGTCTTCCAGTAAGGAAACTGAGTAGCTGAGGAAAAGAAGAAAAAACTGCCCAAGCATTACTCAGAAAGATGCTCAGCCTTATCTATCCAAAACATAACGGTTCTGAGATCCTGAAAGTTATTTTTTAACTACTATTGTGGTTCTTGTTCTGGAAGGTAGTAAGCAGACATGCTTCATGGCACGATGGACCGCTGTATACAGGGTCTATCTTTTCCCAGCATAGATAGAAATAGGTTTAATATCTGTAAGAATTAGCCACTTACTTATCGAATAAATGAGGCAAAGCAGAATTTAGGTGTACTCCAGAGTCACAGTCAGACCTAATATAGGGCAGAAAGTGTATATCCTTTTTAACCCTGCTTATTGGCTAGGGATGTCACAGCGGGAAGTCTATTTCAGGCTCTCTGACCTTGAATGAGGGACACTGTTAAACAGTCTGAACCATCTCCTTAGCAGAATGTCCCACCAAGTTTTTATCTTTATAAAAGACCTCTGTGTATTTAACTGGCACTGATGTAGGTAGAAGTTGTTCATACAGACCCAACAGTGCACAAACACCCAGCTTCAAACAAGTTTTGGACTGAGAAAGCTAGGTCACTGTTCTCTGCAGAGTTAGGACATGATCTAAGCTTAATAGCTTAATATTTTAATGCTCCCCAAACTTTAAGGGAGGGTGGTTGCAGGTCTGAACTTCATAGCCACGCTAAGCCAAAACCCAGAGTCCAAGGCAGCTCAGTTTCAGACAGTTGGATTCTCATCTGAAGATAGGAGGTCATATCTGTGAAATTCCAGTCCTGGAGACAAAACAGACCTTTTGCTATTAATGTGGGTGTGAGAATTACCCTGTAATCACCCAGGGATGCAATCTAACCGGAAGTCTTCAGCCCATGGGATGGATCGTAATGGTATGTTTTGTGGTCTTTATCCCTTGCCCAAGTTTGTCATCTTCTCTTTAGGGACCTGTCTCTGCTGTAGAAAGGACCTTCTATGTTACCGTTCCTCTTCAACACCTAGTTCATGCAGGTTAGATGCAGACCATGTTCCTACTCGCTCTTTTTAAGTCTAAGGTCCACTGGGAATACAGTTTCTTGCTGAGATATGCTGCATAATATATTAGTCAACAAGCATGTGTGAAGCTCCCACGGTGGCTTAGCCTCTATGGTACCCAAGGGAGCAGCCTTGCCACACAGCCACTCTACAGCTGATGGGCTGGAGGTATATGTTCTTAATAAACAGATTCTTCCTATTAAATTAGTTTGAGCATGTCTGGGAAAATTCATAATGTTCCAACATTCAGCCTATGTTTGAAAGTGTAAAAGGAACGGGCAATGTCAAAGGCAATTTATTGATCTGTCATATTTTTCCGAAGGTTGTGTCTTGCATTCTTTATACCCAGTGTTTGCCTGCACAAAGTAATATAATGACACAGTTGCTGCGCGCTGTCAAAAAGAAAATCTTTAGTTATAGCACACCATGGAGAGCACAAGACAGCAGCTGTTGTCTTTGCTCTTTATAGAGCTGTTTGGGAGGCTCTGCCTGGTGTAAGGTGAAACATTCAATTGAGCATTCAATGTCAGAGTTTGCTGGCAGCAGAAACTTTTGATTTATTCCAAAAGGACAAAGATATGAATGTGTTGCTAAGTCAATCTACGGGCAGCCTGGTTTCTGTACAGGGTGAAAAAGATATGAGCTAGTACTGGAGTCTTTAATAAGGTTTCAGATCTCTGTGCTATCGCTCACTGTCTATGCTACCTTGGTGAAACTATTTAGGCTTGGTTTACATGACAAAGTCTTTGCCCTGAACACTTGGTAAAGTCTTAGTAAAATGAGGAACACATCTGAGTGCTTCTGCCTCCTTCCAGTGTGCTTTTCACTTTGTTTATATAGCATCTCCCATCCAGAAGACTTCTTTTGCTGCTTGTGAATATAGGGATAGTGTTTTATTATTGTAAAAATATTAACTTTTTGGCCAAAAGCAGGTGCAACCTCATACCTTTAGATCTTTCCCTAGGCATCCTATCAAAGCCTTAGTATTTTGACAACACCTCCTGGAAGGAATCAAAGCAGCATTTTTATAGCATGGAGAAAAACAGTAGGGAGAATGTCTGATTTGTCTCCTCTTCCTGCCAGCATGAAAATCTGTTCCTCAGCTTTTTGTTTCCTTGCCCTCACTAATGACCTTTCTTTCACTGCTGGTTTCAAAATCTTGACAGCTTGTTAGAATCAGGAGAGACTTTGCATGATCAGAGTGATAATTTTCAAATCACTTTGTGGCTGAAAGTAAGTTTAGGAGCATTATTTATTCAAATTACAAGCATGAATGACCACATGGGAAATATGGAGGAGTGCCTTCTGTAAATGACAGCTTAGGGAGAATTTTCAATTGCATGAGACAGCTGTATCCCAAAACTTAATCTAATTACTACAGTGTAGTGAAAAATGTCACCCTGAATAAAACTGATACCATCATATACGTTCATGGTAAATTTTGACTTCCACGTGGCTGTGTTCGGGATAACCTTTAAATTCTAAATCCAACTTGGGGCTGATGTAATGCTTTTGTAATTAGAGGAATTTGAGCATGTGGAATTTCTTCCTCGCTCTGAGCAGATCAGCTTCCGCTCGCAGCTGTACAAAGTTCAGAATAGCCCTTTCCTGGAACGTATGCTTCCTCCTTCACATGCGTAAACACACAAATGGTATATAAACCTTTGTTTTGCTTCCTTTTTCAAAACCCCTGTTTCAAAATGTTTTCCAGTTGCGTTTCAGAAATGTGAAAACAGAGAGAAATGACTCACAGAGCACTGGTGTGCCTCCCCCGTATGCTTTTTCTGTTCAGTTGCACATGAACAATTGTATGATGACTTGAAAAGTTGAGTCTCTGGAAGGCCTTCATTTTCAGCTGCTGGTGTATGCCAATGAATCTGAATATTAAATCAGATGGAAACAGCAGCTTGAAAACATGCAATCTGCTCTGTGCTGAAATGCACATCTGTCTGATGCATACTGCAGATCTTTGGCTCCTGCTAAGGTTGTTTGAGATAACAAAAGAGCATGTTTTGAAAGCTCTGAACGTTTTTTGTTTTGGCTTTTTCTTTTTTTTCATGCATAAAATGCTGAATTGACTGTACTGGAGCCAAGAGCTGCTTGATTTTCCACAAAAACAGATTTAACAGAACATAGAAGTGCCAGCTTTCCTTACCCTGTTGAACAAACGTGCTCCCAAACTCTTGGTACTGACAGCGCCTTTCCTCCTGGAACACTGTCTCAGCTAAAAACGGTGGAAAGAAATACAAATATCATTGACTTTCTGAATCTGCCGATTTCCCAGAGAATTCAGGGGAGTCAAGGGCACGCTCAGCACCTCAAGGACTGATCTCGAAGGGAGCAATCAAGCAGGCATTGTGCGCGTTGGTTAGCGAAGAACTTCGCAACTGATTTCTGCCAACAACAGGTAAAAGCTGCCAGGGTCTGTTGCTTGCTGGGGAGAATCCACATCCAGCTGCTCGGTGATAAACAGTTTAAGAATAACATTTGCATGCA
Organism: Phalacrocorax aristotelis; assembly: GCF_949628215.1. Lineage (NCBI taxonomy): Eukaryota > Metazoa > Chordata > Aves > Suliformes > Phalacrocoracidae > Phalacrocorax > Phalacrocorax aristotelis. Next base: position 5,148,796 of record NC_134299.1, read on the forward strand.
GCAAGGAGGGAGCAGACCTGCATTTCAAACTGCTGAGGAAGCCTGTAGGCCGGCCTGGTATTTGTAATCAAGGCATCCTTGAAAAATGGAATCGTACAGATGTGTGTGTGCTTAGACTATATCCAGTGCTGATGGTTTTCTGGGCCTAGTTGCTGCACAGCGAAAGCTCACATGGCTGCTGGATGTGTCTCTTGCATAACAAAATATTTTGCATGGAAGAGTACTAGGAAAAAGCAACTCTGTAGAAATAACTTGCATTTTTATTTTTTTTAAAAATAATATCTGGATTTCTACAAAGTTGTTACCAGCTAATCCAAGGACCCCTCCTAAGTGGACGGATCTGTATCACGGTGGGAGGTTAGAGGACATTGCTGAATCAAGGCTTCCTGCGTTTATAATTTCTGCTGTATAATGGCACGTTTATGTATATTGCAAATTGCTAGCAAGCGGGGATGTGCTTTTATTGATGTGAATCGATACCTGTGACTGAGGACTCAAGCAAAGCTGAGTCCTAGGAGAAGTGGCAGTCTGGAGACCTGATTCCATTTTCTTTTTACCTCTGTGAATTAACTGCATTGGAGACAGACACTGCAAACGTAGCCACAAGAGGGAACATGGAAGCTGCCTGATCATTTTTGGCCCAACCTGTAAAATCTGCGGGGATATGCCCAGCTAAGTGTTCTGCTGTTGGGCCTGGTCCTCCCCGGTATTGAGCAAAGCAGAAAAGGAATTGAAGGAGCTCAAAGTTTCAAAAAATAAGAGTCTTAAGCCTTGCCTCCGCTCCCACTCGCGTCAGGAGCAGAACTTGCCTTGCTCTGGAGGGCGGCTGGAGCTGGGCGCACGCCTGCGGCAGCAGCACGCTCTGCAGGGCGCGCGACGTCCGGAGCTGTGCTGCAGAACACCGCTCTTGGTGGGAGGAAGAAGATGAGAACGGAGGGGCTGGGCTTTGAGACCTGAGCTAAAAATCCCTTTGGCTCTGGACAGTTTATCTGCTAAAATGCCCTGCGACCCTGATGCCAGGGGCGGTGTTTCAGTACTTCAGTGCCCCGACGAGGCGCTGAGGGACAGCACTGCTCCCAGTACCAGGACCAGCTGCCAGAGCCTCTAGCCATTCTTGCCTTCATGTGGCGGTCTCATCTGTGGCTGGAAAATCATCACAATTTTATCTGCGCTATAGTTTGTCTAAAGCTTGAAAATGGGTTCTCCTTTTTTTTTCCTTTTTCTTCCCCTACACACACACTGCAAAATTTTGCTTTCCTTGGTAAAGAGCTGTCACATGTGATATGGATGATGTGTCATGTGCTTCCCGTACAGTCAGCTCTCACCTCTCAGGGTTAAATCCCGTCTCCATCCTGGTCTCCGTGCATCACTGCTCCAAGTTTAGAAATTCTGTCTGAAAGCAGTGAGATGATGTCTGCGTAGAGCAGTATATGGAATAGATATTAACTCGTGTTTTAAAATATATGCACGTGTAGGTGTGTCCAAAGGCGCACGTTGCATTATGTATGTGCACGCACACGCTTCCTCTGGTTTTAAGTCATGCTCCTGGTAAGAAATGAAACAAATGATATTGGTGATTCACTGGGTAGTGTTCTCCTTTTTACAGACACGTTCTTCATGGAAGGATATATGGAAAGCAAAGTACCTTCCTTATTTGCAAGAACTCAAAGGCTCAGCCGTAACTTCTCTTGTTCAAGCAAACCAAAAAAACTGTGTTACACACACAGAGCTGTAACCATACTCCAGTGTAGTTACGCCTCTGTTCCACAGTGACTATTTTGTAAGAATAGCTTTATTTGCCATTGCTAATGGCCAGCGTGGATATTTACCGGATACAGGCATTTTAATTTCTGCTCTATTACTCACAGCTTCCCTGCATGCTAAAAATTCCTTTATTTATGTTACAGAAAATGTGTTTGAGGATTTCTCCCGTGGCTCTTCTGTAGACATCAAGACTCGGACTACACCCACGCTGTACCCAAGGTATATGTTAAGCACTACGTGTCTCCAAAGCCTGTGTGCACATATCTTGGCGATGAAGTTAAGGCATATTAAATACTAAGTTTACCTGAGGGATGTGCTGCTGCCTGGATGGTGAGCACTGCACGTGGCTCCTGTGCAAGCCACTTGACCGCGTAGCTGTCTCAAGCTGTCCTGTTTCTGAGAATGGATGTACGACACGAGGTAGTTGATCTGGAGCGGTCTGCGGATTGGGTGAAAGTGCTCCATAACAGACCAGTTCTTAACACCAGTGAAACCAGTGACAGCCCTTCTGTTGTCTCCAGTAAGCTTTGGAGCACGTCTCCTGTAAGAAATGCAGAAAACAGTGGCGAGTCAATAGATAGCATGACTTTGATGTTGCAGAACTGCCACAGCCATTTCAACTGCTGCATAATTAGACATCCCAAGACACGGTCATAAACCATTATGTAGGCTTTGATAATGGAAAATCTCGGATGTAACCATGTGGAGCTGGGGCTAAGGCTCGGATTTAGAGATGCGTACGCATTTAAACATTCTCGTGTGTTAGCAGGATTTTCAGGAGCACTTGATTGGGTTAGATGCCTAACGCCATAGACACCACCCCTGGATTAAATATAGCCTTTGAACATCCAAGACATTTAGGTTCCTAATTCCTACTAGGCATAAAAAGTGTCTTACTAGTCAGGACCCCAGGGGGAGTTAGTTACACCTGTGATCTTTGGGAATCTAGGTCTGTTCCTGTGTTTTTTCAAAAAGTCCACATTGTGCCCTTCTGTGTCTTTCAGAGTTTAAATCATTTTTGAAACCTAAGAATGTCCAGTAAAACCTATCTCTAAGAAGAACACTTTGTGTGGTACTTATGCTCCCATTTACAAAAACTTTGGGATAAAATGTGCTTAATACATGTAGTAGTTGTTGGGTGTTTTGTGGTGTTTGTCTTTTTTTTAAAAATTGAGTGCTATCATTAAGTTCTATAGTTATGCCTGTAGATAACTTCCCCTAAACCGCCCAGAACATAGCGAACAGTAATGATTTGTTTTGTAAGGGTCCCCGAATATGGTTTGGGAAGTTAATTCCTTTGTTTAAGATGAGCAACGCTGTGGACTGTTGCTGTTTAAAGTGTCCGATCCGCAGAAGATCAGACCTTAATTATTAGTCTCTAGGCACCACTGACTTCTGAGTTATCTGCTCCAGGCATCATTTGTTTGGTACATCTCTGACCTTGGTTCATTTGACTGCTAACAAACTTGGGAAATAGGAGGGGGGAAAAGAAAAAGCCCAGTGAATATAATTAACATCTGCTTATTAACAAAATTATTTATGAGAGCGCTGGCTTGAGTTCAGTTAATGGCTGGAATAATTTTTGCAAGAGACAAAACCTTGCCTAATTGCGGAGGTGCAGCTATGCCAACTTGTTTCCGGAGCTCGCTGCCTGCTGCAGTTTCGGGGCTAGATGCTCGGTTGGTGCTGGTGGGCTCCAGCCACGGAGCCGTGCTGATCTACACCAACTGTCCTCTCAACTCCGAATCTGGATTTATACCTGCAGGACAGGTTCATCGATAGCGTGGCTTGGTGCATCTCCCCTTGCGGTGTTAATTATGCGGCTCTCCCAGACCATGAATCTGTGTTGACTTTGAAGATAAATTAGTTACCCTTCCACTTGCCATTGGCCTTCCTCTGTCAGTTAAGGATTATCTTGTCCCTCCTCTTCTCTTCGTGGATCAGAAAGTCAATTAACCGGTTCTCCATCAGACTTGAAATCTATAGGAAGAAAATCAAACTTTTCTAAAGCTTGGCCTGTTTTTTAAGCAAATTTCTTTCTCATAACTTTGCAGCTCAAGGCAGGGTTTTATTTTCCCTGTAACACTGAGAATCCTTTGCTCAGGTCTGGATTACTAGCTGAGGCTGGTTTATTTCCCACATTCTCACTTATTTTATGTGGGTTTAGGTTGAAAGAAAGTTTTTATTGTTTCTCTGATTTTGTTTTGTCTTGCATAAAGATACTTTTCTGTGAGTGAAAATACCAACGTGACAAATTAGGCCAACCTATACATATTTCCATGCAAGAACACAAAAACCAGTAGGAATGACCTTTTTACCAACAATATAGTATCTTTATTAAAGCAGTATCATTGACAAAGTGCGACCTTTGTGCACAGATAACCCCTAAATGCCTAGAGACAGCTTATGTGGTAGGATGAAAGCATCTGAGGAGTGGTCGGTAGGAGAAAAGATCTAGCTGTATTGGTACTTCCGGCTCTTTTCTAGAGAGCTGGGTTGTAGATCCTTAAAACACAGGAAATCTCTTGGGTCTTTTGGTCTAATTCTCTGAAATGCTGACCTTTCCCAGAACCTTTCAGTTGCCTTTTGAGGTAGGGAGCACAGAAAACCCCATGCCATGTCAACAGAGGGGTTGAAATTATTGATTAAATTCCAGATCTGAAATTAGGGCAGTGTTAGCACATCTTCCCAGGGTAGTGAGCCCTGCCTTGCGAACTCCTTGCATAATGACTATCTCCCTCTGGCAGCTGGTGGAATGGCATGATACAAGCAGTGTCTGATTGAGTTGTAAAGGTGTAAATTTTCTTGGGTTGGAGGAAATAGTTCCGCTCACAGCTGTGTTGCTGTGCACTACAACTGCTGCACCTGCTGCAGCACAAGTCTCTGAAGCCTGTGAATCATTGCCTTTTTCTCAGCTGCACAGAAAATAATCCAAGCCCTTGGGTTCTTCAAACCAGAATGATTGGGAATATTTTTGTAGAACACTAGTCGTGCATCCTTGTAAGCAGGTCATATTTCTAAAGGGATTACAAAGGATTATGATGAGTTACTAAGATCTGTGCATCTTTACTGGGCCTCTTGCTGGCATAGGATTTATTAGTTTAGAAAAGTCGTCTTGAAAATAGCAGATTTTTCCCAGAAACAGCAGGGAAATTAGTATTCCTTTTGCAAACATCAAACTAGCCTACTTTGTAACAATTTCATTGTAAAAAGTCTGCTTATGGCTCTCTAATGAACACTGGTTCCATTCCCACAAAGTGACACTTGCTGAATAACATATTACAGCTCTCAGTCACTCCTTCCCTGAGACTTATCAGGAAATCTGCAGAGATAATTACCACAGTAGGAAATGAATACAAACAAATGCAGTTTCCCCCTTGTTTTAGCAACTTTCTGAGATTGCTCTCGCTTCTCTCTCTGTGGCCAAGTACATTTTTCCTGTTTTTTTTTTTTTTTTAGTATCGTTAAAATGATTAAATTTTGATTCACAAGATCTATCCACCTATTTAAAGATGATTGCAACGGTCCCACTGAGTTAAACCGGAGCTGCAGCTTCACCCAGAACACAATTGCTGTATGGGCTGAATTATAACCAATTTCTCAAATGACTGAAATTGGTTGTCCCAGACAAGCGCTAAGATTAAATCCATCTCATCTGATATTAGGCATTAATGTAGTCAGCTTAATACACTCCTACATCCAATCTGACTCGCCCGGGAATTGCCTCTCTCATCATCTGCTGTTGACTGAATTTATCATATGCAGCTTCCTAATTTAGAGGAGTTGGGTCGAGGAGTAAGTGTGGATGTACCTTGAATGGTACCTGCTGCACTTCAGTCGGTTCCTCAAGAACGCAGTGCTACAGCGAATGATGCTAACGTGGCCGGAGTCTTTCTAAAGCTGCGAAGATCTCCGTTCTCTGAGGTTTCTCTTTGGACAAGCGGGCTCATCATCTTGCCGTGCTTCTTCAGTCTTTTAGTTATGGTTATTTTCAGGTTCGCTGTCTTGGAGCGACTGTTTGTCTCCTTCCTTTGCAAGAAGAAAAACATTCAAGTCCTCACTAAATTGTGTTCTGTTTTTTATTATTTCCTCTAACAGATGAATAGAATTTGTTTAAAAACAACAAAAAAAACCCCAACAAGGTTTTAAATCTTTAGATTCAGTTTTCTATTTCTAAAATTATCCATATATTGGGATATTGGGGGAAAAAAAAAGCTGGCAAGTAGGACATCTCAGGAGATTGTAGTCTCAATATAAATAAGATTGGTTTATATTTCTTCTCCCTCTTATATCCAATGTGATTTAAGCAAATGTTGCAGTTATTTCCTACTACATGATGTTTTTCCTTTGCAATCAACAAAATACAGTGCATTCACCATAGCAGTGTAAGGGGAAAAAACACATACATACAAAAAGTCCCTAGGAAAGGAAATCTTTGAATTTGATTCTGATATAAATAACACAATGAAGCTGGTGCAAAAATAAATGTTACTATTCCGTTTAACAATACGGTATTAAACATGTTCTCTTTACTGCAGTATGCACGCCTTTTGTATGTTCTTTATTTAGTGACCTCTTCCACCACCTTTATATTTGCTTTGGATTCTGTTTTCAGGTGCTAGTTGTTTATGATCACCCCATAATTAGAAATCTGAACTTCTCCGCAGTTGCTGTTATAGGATCGGGCAGGTTCTCTGCTGCTGTGAATCGCCACTGTTGCGTTACAGCCCAGCGTCTGGTCTGTGGTTATCGGGGCTTTGTAAAGATCTGGCAGGGCTGTGCTGCTACTATTAGACCCAGTGAAATTAGACGAGTGTCATTTTTATTTATCTATTTTGATAGGCAGTTCCCATATTTGTAATACTCGAGTACTGTAGAGATATCGGTGGAACTTCTTTAGGAACACGTTTATAGGAAAATGTTGATTAATAGCTTTGAGTTGAATAACGAGTTGTTTTGCAGCACTGGAATTGCAGAAGAGAGTTTGAGACACTTCTCTGTGCAGTCTGAGTACAACCAGGGACCCATATCCCACCTGCTGAACCCCATTCCAGTGGTTTAGCCCACAGGAGAGTCTTTGTGACCATTTCCAATGGGCCTTTGTCTTTTCAGTGGATTCAGCCAAATTCTGGATCCATACTTGCTGCTCTAAACTTTGATTGTCACCTGGGCTTTGTGGGCCAGCTGGATCTCTGCTTCAGCTAAGCTGCAGATAAGCTGCTTAGCCTTTAGCAGTAATTGAATCAAAGCCAAATTCCCAGGCCCAGAAGGTTCATCCCTATTTAAACAAAGAGAGATGGCAATGCGTGAGCATGTGCTGCTGAGGAGGAGGAAATTACTCCTTTGAAATGGAATCCAACAGGGAGATTGTATGTCTTTACAATTCATGAATTTTCCAATAAATGTGTTTTTGTCATGTTAGTTAGCTCATAAAAGTGCTTTACGCAAGTCAGTCTGAAAGACTTTGGGAGAATAAATCCCTTGTCATCAACTCAGCAGAGCAAGTTTTTGCCTTTAGTGGCCACTTTCAGTCATCCTAATTTTCCAGCAGAATTTAATTTATCTGTTAAGAAGATAACAATCTGGATTCAGCCCAGCACCTGTCCCCATGGAAAATTTTGACCTCGACGCCTTAGAGTAGAGGTGAAAGCTGTGCGCAGGGCACAGGCAAGGAAATATGAATAACTAAGGTATTTTCTCAAACTTAGACCGTCTAGTCCCTGCTTTCTTTGTTGTGTCTATGTGGGTGTGTAATACAGATAAATTTGAAGAAATTCTAAGCTGTAAACAGCTAAAATAGCAAGGCTTCACAGATTTTTATTGATTTTACTACAACTTTCTTAAAAAAAAAAACACCACCAACATTTCCAAGTACTGTGAAATACCTTATTTGAAATTTTAACCTGTGAAGTACTTTTTCGTTTATTTTTATGTGTAATCACTGCTTGCTTCAAATGCCTTTTTTTTCTAAACTGTTAATGAGAAATGAAGCTTGTTTGCCCGGATTCCAGCAGCGCCCTGATTCAGTTTTGCAGCCTCTGGAGCGGAGCTGACACCTGTCTGATCAAGGAAGCATGTAGCCGACGTACGCCGACGTGCACCTACGCTTGAGTGCACAGCCACGTACGTGGGTGGTCCAGGAGGCGCAATGGGTTATGCTCGGTTGTATCTACCGTCACGCTACCTGTAATCTGGTTGCTGCAAGATCCACCGGATCGGATGACCTCTCAAATCACTTTCTCATTGCTATTTTTTTAAATTTATTTTTTGGTTCTAGGCTGTATTTTCTAGTGCTGGGTACGGGGCACTTTCCATTGCTCATGTGCGGCAAGTCCCCGGCAGTCAGTTTTACCTAGCTGTTTCTGCAAACGATCTGTTTTTAATCATCTGTAATTATTAAAATGTTATGCTTTTTGATTGTATATCTGTTCAGGAAAACCAAGATGAAAGTCAAATATGGTAACGTTTTTCTTTCAGTTTATTCATAAGGCCTCAGGAAACTAATGAGATTTATTCTGTGAATTAGTTTATAATTGTGCTTTAACTGCACTGTGACATTTAATAATGTCAGAAGGATTTTGCTTTAGGCAGAGTGATTTCAGCCTCTGCAGAAAATTAATTACCACTTTCTGAATAAACTACTTTTTTTTTTTGTGAGCTAAGCGGTATTTTCAAGGTTAAGCTGCTTTCTGATATTTTGAGGAGAAAAAATAATGCGTTGAAGATGTCGATCTAGGTTCCTGGTTCACCCACAGGAAGCTGACGGCGCTAAGTAATCAGAACCTCTTGTGATTAGAAGAGTTTTCAAATGCAGCCTTTTGGTGTTCTCCAGCGCCCAGACCTTGCGTGCCTGGTTTGGGGAGCTGGAGAGGAACCTGGAGCACTGCAGAGCTCCTCTCGTCTGCAGCCCCCAGCAGTGGGACCTCTCCTATCCCCCTTCACGTTCATATATTCCACTGCTGTGCTCGTACAGAGCCTTCACGAGAACCCAAGTCTCTGTCCTGCACAAATGCCACCTCGCACTAATGCACTTCACAAGAGGGCACTAGCTTATTCTCTCTCTTCCATTGCGCCTCCAAACCTTTTCAGCAGCGAAACAAGTCTGAATTTTCATAGGGGACCTAGAGGAAGAAACAGCGGCTGAATGCACGCATCTTATTTAGCTTCAGGTGTGCTATACACATGCACACTTATGTGCACGTGTTATGAAATTAGATGGACTTGTTTTGAAGAAAATCAATGTTTTGCAGTTCACACATTGCTACACGCTTTAAAGTATGTATTTATGCATCTTTCAATAACAAGAACTGCTAAAATTGATGTAATTGTTGCTTTGCTGTGGTGTCAGGAATAGATGCTTACGCTGGAGTGTAGGGGCTTTGCAAGGGTATAGCAGCAAGACAAGTTAATTTAAGCTGCCCAAATGGCAAATCAGATGGATGAACGCCTTTCAAAATGACAGCTGCATTTACATGCCTTTTAGCCCGATCACTTTATATCAGATCCACCGCTTATTGAAGTCAGTGGAAAAAGTGGCCTTTTCTTTAAGGGGAGTGGAAACAGTATTTATGGACAAATATTTGTCCAAAGCTGTCTGTACTCCAGGCCTTGAAATGACTGTAAAGTTTCAGAAACTTTCAGTATTAGCAGTGTGCCTGCTCACTTTTCCTGTGGTTGGTATTTCCACTGACGGCTTCCAGAATCCTCTCTCTGCTGCCGATGTAGTGAATAACTCTTTGATGATCTCATCCAGGCCACTACCAATTTAAAACATATTCTAGGTGCTTGGCACACTAATTATCATTGTCCCACATTCTGTAACAGATCCGTTTAAGATAAAGCTCAGTAGGAAATGGCTGTTGTCTAAAAATAAATGACTGAGAGTGAGGCAGTGATGCGCAGGGAGATCTCATCAGTGCATTTTTCAGGAGGATTTTCCACCATTTGCAGGTCAGCAGGGCGCTAGCTCTAATCTATCGGCACAGCACCACGACACCCATGCATTGCACCGTTGGGGAAGTCGGCTTTGTGTGTTCACCATCTCCCAGAGCTTTAGAAAAAGCCACAAGGGATAGTCCAAAACAATTTATCTCTCAAAGAGGCAGTATTGAAGAAAAATGATAGTGAAATAACAATCGCTGGAGGGTCGTTGATGCCTTGGGAGCCCACGGTGAGCAAAGCCAAGGCGAAGCAAGCTAAGCCCGCGTGCCAAAGGGTGAGTTTCTCTTATTTACCCTGGTTTTAACATTCATTGCTCTCCAGTCAGCTGATTTGCAGAGTGTATTTCTGCCCTGCAGGTGGGATTTTTATAGTTTTACTGTCCTTGCTGCCTTATGGAAGGAGGTTCAAAGGGTTCCTCCCCCAAAACCCTTGCACAAAAAATTATTTGAGCCACAGCCCATCGTTCTGCTTATTATGAGTGTTATACAGGAATTGAGACCAAAATAATGTGCTTATCTGCATGGCCTTGCTTTAGCTCTGCCTTACAGAGCTGGCTGGCTGCTGGAGGCAACAGGGAGATGCCTCCACAGGGCGATGGATTTAGGTTCTAGGAACACCAAGGGAGACTGCTGAAGTTTCAGCAGAGCTCTGTTATTGCAGTATGAATTTGTCTCCTAGCATCTACCTGCACTAGGGATCCTCATGCCATGGGCTGTCATTGAAAAAGCTCCATCCTGCCAATAAAATACAAGTTAGTCCCCAAAATCCATGCCGCAATCAATAAGAATTTTTTTTCATTGACTTCCATTGAGCTAATTTTCAATCCACTTTTGCCTTTGGAGGCTCACAGATCAATCCAATATCGGTATCTCTGTTTTGATACAGCTCATAGCTGCTGCGGCTTCTCCTGTACTTGTGGCGTTGCTGTCCATGGCTACAACCGCTCCCAGCCAGAGCTCGCCCCGCAGTTAGAGGCCGTTTTGCAAACGCTTACAGATTTCCACGTAAAGGAAGGAGTCTGCTGGTCTTCAGTGGTTTCCTATTTGGCTCTGATCTGGGGACTTAGTGGGAGTTACATTCTTTCCGTTACGAAACCCGTGTCCATGAGAGCTGTCACAGTGCCATGGCAAGGCACTGATTGCGTTGCCTTGATCAAATAGCGTGTTGAAACGGAGCGGCGTTAGCAAGGGACGAGATCGGATCAATCCACTGTGCTGTGAGCTGTAGGTGCTGACAACAAGCAGTGATCTCTAAATGTCTTAGTCTTGGTGGTGTTCAAGGTGGTGACTAATGAATCTGTATAGCGACTCGGCAGAAAAATTAGGAGCCATCCCATGTCAAATATGTGTGTTACTGGTCTGAGGAGTCAGGCACAACCACTTTCCTCCCGTGCTAGAACTCATCAATAACAGTAGCATTGCCCAAACTCCTCAGTTTCTCATTAAAAAACCCACAATCTAAACTGGATGATTTCTCCCAAATATTTAATCATTAGAAATTTCATTATAATAACAATTTCAGGGTGTTTCCAATTAGTTTAACAATAACTGTGTCTTGGGCTAATAAACGTTCAGCTGTGGGCCTTGAATTTGTTAGCCCAGGAAAATGGTTATTGCCTCATAAATAGGAAGCACCTTCAGGAGATTTAATGACTCATGTTTCCCTCACCCTTCTTAAATTTAATTTAATAAACACTTGAGATGAGAAATAAATTAAAAGTAAAAAAAAAAAAGCCAATAACAACAACAAACTTTCCACTGGCAATTACTTAATGACAAAACTGTGTTAATCCATATTTGAAAAGTCACTCCACAACACTGCAGAATAATCTGAGGCTGTCGCTCAAGTAATTCGCACAATGTTAGATAACTTCTATTTTATTTTATTGTGTAGAGTTGAATAAATAATTGTTATGGTAATAGAGAGCCTTTGCCGTTAACATGATGTCCTACATCAGTGTTCAAGGACTGCACCTGAAGACATGCAAATGAGTTGCGTACTCCTAATGAGGATAGCAGCCTGCTCATTTCATCAGGCAGAGTTTGATGTCAAGGTTGTGGGCTGCTGATTTTCTGTTTCATTTCTAAAATGCTCAGTGGTACGTTACAAAAAAAATACCGAAACCAAAAAAACTTACTGTGTTTTTTTATATAACAATCTATACTGTATGTGTAATATCTAATAATTGTAGTGTAATATAGAGAGCATCTAATAATTGTAGTGTTATATATATATATAACATATAATAGCAAATTTTTCCTCTTCAGTAATTCCTAAGAAGCCTCATTGGGGGCAGGGGCAGCTGGAGGAGGCAGTAAAGGCAGGCTGTTTAGGAGATGTTGGTAGTGTATTAGACATCCTAGTTCTACGAGGATTTCAGTGTGGTCCTGGCATGGCTGCAGCCTCTTTCCACACTTAATCAGTGCTACTTGTTGCCCGTTGCCTTCTTGTTGCAAAATAGGATTCTGTAGTTTTGTAAAACTGTGAGCCCAGGACATCTGGCACCGAAATTAAAGCAGGGCTCACTTCTCACATGGTTTAACCTCTTCCTGTAAGGAAGTTTAAGACTGTGAATCCAACAGGTAGTTCAATTAATAGTTCTACACCGGCTTTTAAGATATTTTAGCTCTAGATTGCTCTTATTTCAGCACGGTAATTTTTTTTCCACCACCTAATTTGAGAGTCTGACTTTCCCTTCTCACTTTTTCTGGACTTTTTGAGGTCTCGCGTGATGTGTCTTTCTGCAAACGACTAGGATCCTCAGTCCTGAAGGCCACTTTTTTTAAGGTGGGGTTGGGCATTCACGGTGTGGAGAGGTGACTGGGATTTTCAAAAAGTTCATAGTTTTAAAATGGAATATAGGCTTCTAAATCCATTGCGAATTTTCCCCTGATCAGTACTGTGCCTCTGAAAACCCTACCTTTCAAGACTTTTTTCCAATTAATATATATTCTGTCCATGAAGAATAAATGATACATTTCAGAAAGTGTCATTAATATTGATGAGCTTTACATATGGCTAGTTAGTATTCAGAGTATTTCAATTTGTTAAACAGAAAGAGTTTCCACTATTAATTATGTTCTGGTCATTCAATTTCCATCACATTGAATAATGTGTTGGAACAGAATGATGTGTTTGGACCAAAAATATCTTCACTGTTTCTACCTAGAAGCAGAACAAAAATGCCTTACTCATCATTTTTTGTACATTTGCGTGGCCTATATTTCATGCATTTACTTTGTTTTGCTAAGCCTATATATAAATACGTGTCCAAAAGGAATACGCACGTTCCTCCGTGCTGGAAATACTGTTCCTGCTTGTTTACAGATGCAGAACTGGGGCAGACAGGGGCTCAGGTTTACGTAAATATTTAACTTAACCGAGGTAAGAGCCAAGTATAATTTCATGGAGGGAAGAGTCATATAGACCTCTTACATTAGGGTAAAGTTTGAATTCAAGATAATTTAATTCTCTTTGGATCACAACTGCTACAAGTTTTTCTACTTTCTCTTAAAACGCTGTAAGACTGTCCCAGTAAGAGGTAAGGGATTGAAGAAGGCGAACGTGCAACTTTCATGGCTGCCTGAAGAATATAAAGGTGTTTTTTCAAACAGGGAAATATTGCTATGCACAATGGGAACGACTGTTTTGACATGCGTTTGTGGTGCGCGCATAGGAAGCTTTGCCTTTATTATCCCAGATGACAGAACTGAGCTGAAACCGTATTTTCGGTTTGTGAAAAACAAAATTTGACTTTGAATTTTTGAATTCCATGTTGTTTGGCAGAGTAAGCGCGCTTACTAGTTCAACAGGCGAAAACACACTGAAGTGCTTTAACAGTGAATTACAGAGAACATCTAACGGGCGCAAAAGAAAGCAAAGGCACAGAGGGGATCTTCTTTGCCAGTCATCTTCCTCAGCATTGCAGCCAATTTGGAAGCTTCTTAGCTGCGCTTATTGAATGTTTCAATTACACACTTGAAAAAATACCTCCGTGTCATATGATGCCACCACACAGTAAATTAGTCCAACCCATACTTTACATTTTAGCTATTAAATCTGTTATGAAATAATATTTTAATTAAAATCAAGCAGTTTTGCTTGGGTTTCAGTTGTTAACTATTGGTTGAAGGTCAACTTCAGCTTACTATGGGCCAAAGAAATAGGTATTTAAGATACTGGAAAACAGTGGAGTTAGGACTTGTCGATCATTTAAACACTTCTAGAAATGTTACCCTAAATTAGCATTTTATGATGCCTACTGCAGCTATGCAGAAAATTCTTCTCTCATTTTTTTCTTTCCCTAAGAAGATGTCACTTTAGAGACTCAGTAAATTCCTAAAATAAGTCTTCTGTAGTTACAGTAAAAGTACTTCTAAAGTGTCAGCAATGCTCTGTCATCAGCCTGGAGTAAAAATTTAGATCCTTTCCATAGTCTGCCTCAAAGTGTGCCTTGTGGGCCCCAAGAATTGCTTTTTGAATTATTTTTACTGGGGGAGGGGGACGAGATGGAGAATGAATCTCAGATTTTAGAAAGATTCTTCTCCTTTCACTGTTTCCCTGAATAGCTCAAATGCTGGCATTCGCCATAGGAATCATTAGTGCTGTTAACTCAAAGTCACTTTGACATTAAAAAAGCAGTGTAGAATTGACTGCTGATTGCTGAAGAGCTCTACCAGTGCACAAATGGTGGAATATAATGGTTTTTCCCTGTTAAATTATCGCAATACACTTGCATTACCAGCTACTGAGTACTCTCCCCCCACCCCCCACCCCCCCATTTATCTGCTCTCTGTGCATGAGTCTTTAGACTGACACTGCAGTTGACTGCAGCTCACTATGAGAAAAGGGTCTAGAAAAAGACACTTATTACGATTTGGGACGCAAAGAACTGGAAATAACTAGTTATCCTTGCTTTGAGCAGGGGGTTGGATCAGATGACCACGTGAAGTCCCTGCCAGCCTTAGATATTCTGTGATTCTATGAAATGGAAAGGGATGCGATGTTAGATGCTCACAAAATTGCTTGAAGTGGAAGGAGTTCTTCTTTTATTTGTTTAAAACTGGTGAATTGTAGCTCTGCTGAACAAGAAAACCTGAAAAGGTTTGTTGCTGATATTAGTAAAGCCATTTTTTTTCACATTTTATGTGGTTTGCTTTTATCAGAACAAAGGTAACACGATTACCTGTAGCCAGTTTCCTCCTCCCTATCTCAGCAAACTATTCCGATTGTTTTATTTCAGAAGTGGTGTCAGCAGACTTCAGTGAATGAGAATACCCTCCGCTATTTAATGCTTTTATGGTTTTGCTGCTTTCAAGTATGGCTTGAAATGAATCAAGTCTCATAGACTTCGAGGGGTCCTCTTTCATTTGTTCTTGTTTCCTGCAGTCAAGTACCTGCGAAACACTACTGTAGTCAAGTAGCCAGGTGTGATTACTACTTCAGAGGAATAGATTATGAATTTGAAGGGTGTAGCCCTGAGAAAGTTCTCTGCCCATGTTGACATTTTGGAGACAAGGAAGAATTCAAACCTATGGAAAGGCTGTGGCTGTGTTTTGGTTCCTTAAACCTTAGTGGTTGGCATGTCAGTGGGCGGCAGCACGATGTGCCAAGTTAGAAGGCTTCTCTACAAGATGCCATTTTCAACCCCAGTTCCTTTCCCTGTGAGGTTTAGGTTTGGGGATGAAAATTACCATCCCTTGGGATGGCCTAACATTTGTGTTTTGCGATAGGAAGCCATCAGGAACAGGTGAACATTGCTGAGCTGCAGTGGTCCAGGGTTCAGTCCAGTGTTTAGGAGGTCACTGGGAAGGTTCTCATTGGCTTTAAATAGCACCGGTTCTGGCCTGTGCCAGGATTCTCTGAGAAATTAAGATTGTCTTTGCATTTCCGTATGTATCCCACCTGTAGTCGCAGTGGTTCATCCCAAATCAGAGGCTTGTCCCGTAGCTGAGGGAACTTGGGAAACTGCTTTGTTTTACCAGTCCTTCAACTACCCAACCTTGCCTCCCCATGCAGCTGCAGTTAGTTACATTCCTCTTCACAACTAATGCGTTACTGCAGCAGATGCCATGGTATGAGTAATGGTTTAGTAGCTCGGATCTAGCTGATGGGATGTTCTACCGTGAGGAAGGGCAACTGTTGAAAAACACGCGCCTCTCGGGCATACGCCTACAGAAACCATTTATCTTCCTTTAGGAGTCTAATGAGCTAATCGAAGATGTGAAGGACCGCGTTTTGTTACTATTAAAATTAAGCACTATTGAGACAGTTTTTGCTAAATCCGGGTCTTCAGACAAAGTAGGCGGCCGGTCGTGAACCATTTGGGAATGTACAGGAAATGTCTTTTAAACAGAAGAAGAGGTTGTAGAATCACTTGCATTCATAAAGCAGGATAATCCCTCGGCTTTATTACCAAGTAACTTTGATGTCGCATTGAAACATATTTGCATTTTAATACCTAAATTCTCTGTATTTCCTCTTTGGGGTAATCCCTATTTCTGAGAATTTTTTTGAAGCGTATTTTGGTTGCTTGTAATAGTGTTCCCCTAATGAGTGGTGGAATTGATACATTACAGACAAGTTCATGCACCAGAATGATCTTAGGAAGATGGGGCTTGGAGAGACGTGACGTTCACCACCTGCATCCTTTATCCAGACACTCCCAAACAGAAGTTCTTCCTAGAGAATGATAGAACTGTTGCTGGGGCATTAAAAGGAAGTCCCTCGGCATCTGTGCATCTTAGCTGCCCTGTTAATGACAGAGCATGTATAGGGCTGTCGTGAGAGAAAATGTACACGTATAGTGATGCTCGAAGGCATCCCCACTGCGTTTTGACCACCCCTTTAGAGAAGGGGGTTGATGCAGTTCCAGGCTGGAAAGCCCATTTGCCCCTGAGGGAAAGGACTATTTCATACCCTACCCAGCAAACTTCTGCCACCACTCGACTGAGAACGTTAGTGCGCTTCCAGGTCTGAGAATGCTTTGAGGGGGTTTTTTATTTATTTTTATCAGCAATTTTCCCTGCTGTGTGACTCTGTGCAAATCTTATTAGTTGTGTGCCTCTGGTTTTTTCTCATATATAAAATGATGCTAGTGATAGCTTCCAAAATGACTGTGTGATCCAGAAAGGAAGCACTACACGGAAGCAAAAATTCTCCCTTTTTTCCTGTTAATAATGTGATTTTTTTTTTTATTCTAAGAATTTTGAACTTCTCTGCCACCAGAATATATTTCCAATGCTTCCAATGGTATCCAAAGCAAAGAGCAACTTTATGTTGACCACATTTGCTGCAGAATCACAGAATGGCAGGGGTTGGAAGAGTTCAAATGATGTAATTTTTTTAATACACAAAGTGTCCTAGAAGCCACACTAAAATATAAGACGTAACCCTAAAAGTTCTTAGGTTTCCTCTGTACGCATCCGCTCTTGTGTCAACTGAGAACACTTCAAGCCTTGTCGGTGACGTTCAGTACCATGGAAACTACATATTTTTATTCTTAGGGTCAGGTCTTCCAGAGGATAGAATTTGGACCAACAAATTTGTCACTCTATTAATGGACCATAAAATAAACTTCAGTGCCTCAGTTCTGCCAAATCTCCACTAAGTGTTGCGCAGGAATCAATACCTTGTGTTTATATCATAGAAAGCTCTTTAAATCTTAAGGAACATGAAGAACAAGAGATCACAGGAAGCACTGGAAAATGACATGTACAATGAGAAAATTTAGAGCTAAAACAGTGCCAGTGATTAGATGTTCTGAAATGGTGAAGGTCTGGGTGTAATTCTTCTGGAGCACTTAGTGCAGCAGCTCCCGTGCCCTTCCCTGGAGCACCTGCTCCAGCTGGGCTGTTTCTGACAGCAGGGATCAGGAACCTGACCTGGACGGGCAATTCCCAATTTATTAGAATCTTCCCTAAAGCTGATATTAGACTTTTAAATATCTGTTCAGTTCTGTTATCAGGTAGCCCAAGACAAGGACTATTCAAGGGCATAAGAGAAAATATAGTATCTTATTTCTTTTTATGATGAATATTGAAAAGTTATTTTTTGTCTTTTTTTTTTTTTTTCTTCCTGTGGAGTCAAGTAGTTAACACCTTCTTCTGAACAGAATTAAAATGAGAAATATCTTTGAGCAAGAATTACAGAGGTGTGTAATAATTGCCTGGCATTTCCATACGCTCCGAAAGCAGTCTGAAGCTTTAAACCAAGCATATTGTCCAATTCATCATCTTCCATGCAGCGTTTTTACTTTTAGCAAGGGACATACATCATAAGGCTCAGCAAGTTTTAGAAATGGATTCTCAACATGGACAGATGGTGTTTAAGATGCCTGATGAGAGGGCTGACTTTCTCAGAGTGTGGCAATGTCAGAAGAGAAGACAGCTTCTTGGGTTGTTGTCTCATTTTCCATGAGTGACCAGTGTTTGAAGCACAGCACAGCCTGCCGCTGCAGCACTGAGCCCAGCAAAAATCCTTTGACATACTTGAGGTAGCACTGACGTGGAGCAAACAACAGCCATCCAACTTTGTGCTGCCATCCTGGAAAGAGCGGCAGAATTTCTGAACTTGACGGTATGGCCATGCTGAGCTGGGCGGCTCCTGACCACCCTAAGTCACAGATTTGTGAAGCACTTTTTCCTCCCTACTGCAATTGGGAAAGATATCCTAACGGGCTCCATTGCACGTTCCAAAATAGAGATGAATTAATGGCGTGATTTGCACCATGAGCCGCCTCAGTAACTTGGAAGATTTTTGTGCTTTGAAACTAGCCACGCACTTGCAAAGCTCTTTCCGATCTCAACTTCCGTTTCCTTTTAGGAAAGTAGAACATAATTTTCAATCAGCTTGCGTATACATGGAGCTTGCCAAGTTTATGCAGTTGCAGTGGCTTCCCAAGCAGTAATCCACACCAGACAGCTGTTAGATGTGCCGTACACAGCATAAGACCACCCACATCTTAGCAGTGCTATTTTACCAGAGGAACTGGAGCCGGGAGGAGCTAAGCTCTTATTCCGGTGCAATAGGAAGGAGAAAGGGAGATCGCTTAACCTCTCGGTCTCGTACAGGAGAAGCCCGCAGTACATTTGGGAGCATCTACAACTCGTAAGCATTGATTAGGATCCTTCTATACCACATATTAAGCAGGCAGGGAAGAGAAAGACCATAAGAAACCTTTCAGTAGAATTTTAATATCTTTCTATGTGCCGCTTCGATATCTCAATATCATTTTGTCCAAGAATGGTTTGAATATTGTATGCGCTTGAATACTGAGTAGGCTTCAATGATGAGGAAGCTGAAAGCAAAAGTTATGCCTTTCGCTCTTTATGTTCCATGGAAATTTTATGTTTAATATCTTGGCTGAGAAAAACTCTAATAGTTGAAGATCTTTCTTTTACTTGTTTTGCAAGGACTTTATACAGGTTAAATTTTAATTAATTTCTTTTCTAACAGCCTATAAATGAGTAGCACGCATGTAGCTGACAGCTTTCTACTGAAGAGGCCTTATAAATTGTTCTTAATGGGACTGCTAGTTTCTTTTTCCTTTAACTGAAGTTGCTTGTTTTGCAAATCTTGTTAAATATCTTCATTTCAATGCTTTAAAAATATTCAGAAAGAAATTCAGTAATTTCTGGGTATATCTGTCTGTATTACGGTTATTATCAAGTACATTTTTATTTTCTCCCTTCTTCACAGATACACTTAATTGGCTCTCAGATGGTTAACTAAGTCAGGGTTAACATCATACCACCTCCTAAAGCCTAGGGAGAGCTATTTCTGCTCCTGAAAGGAAGATAAACCATTACTGTAAATTTGCCAAGGTCCTTCATACAAGCATAAGCAATTAACATTAATTGTTCAAGATCGTTCTTGTTCAAGATCACTCTGATATTATTTTCCACTAATGAAAGTAGAGAGTTAATTAGTTCTTTCTTACAAAATATTACATTCAAACATCCTTCATCTCTAATGTGAGCGGGCATTTGGGCTACAGGACACGCCGCTGAACCTTGAAAAAATATTTGGGAGCGGCTTTGCAGATTTTGCCACACGGTGGTAACGTGCACTTGTTTTTTGTTTGTTTAGGAAGCCTTTATTTTAAATTTCTGTATAATTTTCTTTGTCCTGAGCTTATTTCGTGTTAATGATCATTTTGGGGTACGTGGCTGGCATTGGTGCATTGCATTTCATTAAGATGGGAAACTCTGTGCTGGAATACTTTCAAATTAACCAACAGGCTACCAGAAACGGTGGTTATCTGTGACAATCGGAAAGGTGGAAGCACGTTCTTGTGTGAGTCTCTCTGATCTGTTGCGGTAAGATTTATGGTTTTAAGATGCTCCCTTGTTCCTTACGTGCGTGCTGACATGGAATTAGGTATTCATCACCAGCAAATAAAACCAAGTGGAATTGAATGGGGTTTCCAAGGAGCTGCCTCTTCAAGGTGTTGAGTCTTCAGGCTGAGGTACAAAGAACAGCTTTTTTATGATGCAGATCACAATACAGCTCCCAATTTTCCACCTGAGATGCTTAGCTGCTTCCTGCTGTCTTAGTCATTAATAAAATAAATTAACTTCAACTATAAATAAATGTAAAAGTTTAAATCTTAATGAGGTCACAGAGATGGAAACAAAGGAGCTGTATGTATCAGTGAAACTGGGGGACACTGTGCAGTCACTGCAATGCATATAGAACCATCTTCTGCCTCTGATAGTTAAACTACAGGACTAGAACTGTCTACTCAAACCTACTGACAGTGGTGTGGCTCTTAGTTATCTAGCTGATGTTGAAATTTCAGAGATTGTGAAAAAAGGGAGAGGAAAAAATGGGTCTGAGCATCCAGTGTCATTGTGCTTGAGAGATGACGGTAGAAGCCCGTTTTGGAAGCTATTGTCTTGCTTTAGAAATGAAACTGTCCACTCAAAGTAGATGTTCCTTCTACAAATAACAGATCTAGAGTATCTTTGAACTTACCTTCCTCCAGAAAGACAAAGCAGCCCATGGAAAACAAAGCTTCTGTTGAGTCACTTCTCTGTCGTGGGTTTGTCCATCTGGCCTGAGCTATAGGAGACTCATGCCATTATTCACTTTATTACAGATGTTCCTAAGGGCAGGAAGGTTTCATTTTTCAAGACAACTCCTGCCCCCAGCCATCCTCCCCCAAGTAAAACCAACCCTCTTTTCATTAAATCGCCTTTCACACAACATCAGCCAGTAACGGCAGAGGCTAGGAAAGCCTTGCCTCTTCCCTTCCTCTGCAAACTTGTAAAAGGTTGAACATCTCCATGTCCTCGACGTAATTAGGATGGGATGGGACAGTGACATCTTCCCACCAGCTGCTGGTAAGCCTGCCTGCATGGCTCAGGCAGTCCTGAAGCACTGAGAAGGGTCAAAAATTGTACGAATCCTATTTAAAACCATATGTATAAATTAAAGCTTTCTGCTCTGCGCTCAGTCCCAAGGACATATTGCAAATCTCAGCTGGTCAGAATTGGACACGGTTCATCTGTTTTGTGCATTTAGTGCCAGGGATTAAAGAATGTGCGCTGAGCTGGGGCGGCTGAATGCCCGTGTGAAGTGCAGAGGGAAGAGCTGGGTAGATTAAGGGCAATTGGATCAGCGTGACCGGGCCACCGAGATGGCACAGCAGTCCAGATGGCAAGGTCTTAGAGTGAAAAGAAGCAATGAAAATATTTCTAGCAATGTCAGCTGGGTGTTTTGTCTTAGAGTCTCAGAGCAGCTGATAATGGAGATCTCGGGCTGAGCCCCTTGTTGTGTTGAGGACACGAGGGTTTGGTACAGTTTTATCAGCCAACCAGTTACTTTTATTAGAATTTATTTAAGAAAAACAGAAAGCAGGAGAAGCCACTTAATGCATGAGTAGAGATAATGGTGGCCTGCATTTTTCATTTTGCTGGAGGCTACCACAAACTTCATGCCAGGGACCTGGGAGAACTAGGCGATGCTGCAAAGTTAAATGAACAAAGACCTCCGTCACCGCCAAGATGATGGCAGCGTCTCAATCCCGTTTCGCCTCTGTCATGTGTTTATGATCCAGCTTTGCTCAGTGAAATGCAGGGATCAATTCCACTTTTTCCTCTGTGTTCCATTACTCCTTCTGATTTTGCTGCATCAACACTGGAATGTTATTCTTTGGCTTTGTAAAACAGAAATTACTTTCTTCCTCACGGAGCGCTGTTAAACCCAGAGGTGGGAGTTACGGGATCTACTCCTTTTTTAGCAAATGTAATTTAAAAGGATAATCAACTATTGACCTAGTTTGTTCACATCAAGTTTTAAGAAAACATTTCATAGGCTAAATGCATTGCTGTTTAGAGATCATGTACGTGCTAAAGGTTGTTAAACTGATGTTTGGGTTTCTGATATAAATGTTGCACTAAAACGAATGTTTGGCTGAGATTCAGGCTCACATAGGGTGTTTGACGATGTATTTTGTGGCACTCAGTTTGTGAGAAATGTGAAACAGCTTTTTTGTTATATTTCTCTAGTCAGTCCCCTGGCTGAGTTGTTTTGATGAAACCTGGCAGAGATATAAAACTTGCAGAGATTCCATCCTTGATTTTTTTTATCATGGGGCCTTGTCATAGTGTCAGAGAAGAGCAGAACTCGTAGTGGCAACAAATATGAAAAAGATATTTTTTTAATTTTTTTTTTTTATATAAAGCTGCAAACAGTAAATAGAGCAGTAGTTTCGCAGAAAAATATGCAAAAGGCTGTAAGCTTTGCTCTTCTTTATTTTGACTTGTACTTAAAAACACCTTGCCCTTCCTGTGGGTACTTTCATCCTGACAAGATGCTGAGAAACATCCCATTTCCAATGACTCTGGTAACCTTGCACACCTAATTTCTGAGAACATTGTTTTCTAAAATTAAATTGCTTGTTGTTGTGGTTTTGATGTAAAGAGATTATAATCTGTTTGTAATCCCTTTCTCCTTTGTTCACTGGGGACATACGAGTCTGAGGATGCTGGACAACACACCCCGCTACCAAGCGAGGTAGGACGTAGAAGGCTGATTGTTAGAAGTTGCACCCCAAATGGCACAGTGGTGCAGCCGTTGTCAGACTCAGGCTTCAGATTCGTCCCTGCTCTCCTGGAGAAACAGGAGCTTCTCATTTCACCTCCTCATTGACCAGAACGGAGTTCACACGCTGAGTGAAAGCATGCTGAAGAATAAATACAACACAAGCAAAGCCCTGCGGCCTTTCAGCTGCAAAGTGCTGTGGTGGGTATGCATGGATCTAGATGTCAAATTAATTAGCTGAAGCTTAATTAGCTGTAATTGAAGTGACCTATAATCTCCTATTACTTGACTGGAGTACACTAGCAGATGCCCTTTGCCTGTCCAGTTCTGACTTCCTTTCCCTTAAAAAAAAAGGTGCTGTTGCTATTACAAGATCTATGGAAATGGCAGAAAATTAGTAGTCGTTTCTGCATCTATTTCAATTTATGAAGAACATGAGACCCTTTGACTTAGAGGACATCAAAGCAGACCAGGTTCTGTCCTCCTGTCCAGAGATGCATTTAATTAGTGCAAACAAACGGAGTGACTTGTGGTGAATTGTTATGAAAAATAGCCTTCAGCTCTGCCCCATGGCAACAAACCACCCATATGAGTCCTTCACACGCCGCCGCCTCCTCATGAAAAAATTGTTCATTTATTCTCTATATAGAATAACCTTTCCTAGTAGGAATAGAATTTCCTTATTCTTAATCATACAGTCCTCACAGGGCTGCTGGAAATAGCTGTGGTAATAGTACACCTACACGGATGTGTGTGCATGGACCACTCTCTTAAATAGTCTGTCTGACCAAGGCGAGATAACTTTTTGCTACCCAGAGTTAGGAAGTGATCAAACACAGTTAAGGAACTGATTTTCTTCCTCGCTTTGTCCCATCACTCTTCCTGCCTTCAGTGATAAATTATGCAATAGACACAGCATCTGAGTGCCTCTTCCATTTAATTTGCTGTGAGGATATCATCGTGGCAGCCACGCCAAGAGCCTCTTTCGGGAGCTGGGCTGCTACTTGTTAATAGAGCCACACAGACAATATCTTCTATGATATAATTGATTAGAAAAGTAGCAGTGTTCCCAATGTGGTCTAGGAGGTAAAGATGCAATAAACAAAAAAATAAAATGAGGGAAATAGTTGCCCAAAGGATAATACACTGCGGTGACGTACAAAGCAGTAAAGCCCAAGGGCTTATGCAGCTGTAACCATTCAAAAGGCACTTACCAAATTGCAGAAACTAAAGAGGATTTGGCTGAATTAGCAGAGAGGTAGGAGACCTCTAGGGGAAACCCAGGTGCTGCAGATGCTTTGTCTCAGCAGGTGCTGCTCGTTCCCTAAATAGGTATTTAATCAGTGCCCCAGGAGGAACTGGGAGGGAAGTGAAGCTGGGGGCTGCTTGTGCTATGTGGCTTTGTGAGAGTAGCTGCAGTGTTTCTGACACCCATCACTTTGAAGGTAATGTATATTCAGATTTCTTAAGCATACTACTATTTCAGTTAGAGAAGTTGTTCTTTCTGCTGTACCCTTGGAGGTGTTGGTGTCTGAAGGTCTTTGGTGAACCAAGCTGTTCCTTCTTGGGAGCAGCCTGTGAAGTACTGTCGGTGTTTTGAAAAGTATGTTTGGGATGAAAGGAGTTCCTTGATGTTTGTGCTAGAAAAGCCTGTGCTATGTTACAAAATGAGCATGTTGAGAGTCTTTTCTGATGCGTACATGATGGGCCCTTGCTGCTTATTTAGGAACTACTATAATAAAAGTGACTGGCAGTGGTGACGTGCAATATGAGTCTTCCCCTCGGTTTTGGTGTTGTTTACTGTATTAGGATCCTTTTTTTCCTTCCCTTGCTATACATAAAATCCATGGGAGATGTCCCTTAAAATAGTAGGAGTGTTCTGGGACTGCTCCTAGTTTATCTCAGGTCTGCTTTACACCACTTTTTACAGTACTAAAAAGACTAGAGGACCTCTTACGTGTCTACAATGGTATTAAAATTCATGAGAACAAAATCAAGTTCTTCAGACTAGAAGGCTTATATCCTGATCTAATCCCAGCCTGCTAATCCTGTAGCTGCTAGGCAGACAGAGAGGATTGCTTCCAATGCTGTTCTGTACATTTTAGGATCACAGATAATGTCCTGCTGGCCAAGAGCTCAGTTCTCAGTGGCACCTGCCATCCTGCTCGTCTGTTGATAGCTCCTTTTAAGCTCTTGGGAAATGTGGAGCCTCACAGAGAATTTTTTTTTTTAATTGGGATGAGGAAAGTAATCCTTTTCCTTACCCAGATAGAACTCAGGAGCTTCTCTGGATATGTTTTGTAGTATGTTGCTATGCGGAAGTGCTATTTCTTTCTATTTCTGAGTGTAACTCAACCTTTCTCAACTTCCATCCAGCAAAACCCTGTCACTTTGTAAAATCTGCTTATGATAAATGATACTAATAACTTTTTTTGCTACCCGGACTGATTTGTGATCATGCTGGTCTTGGAGATCAGACAGGGTCGACACCTCTATTTCAAGAACCTATGTGACGCTGAGGTTGAGTTAAAGCGCTCCAATTCCTTCCACAAGAGGGAAACTGTTCTTTCAACCAACAGCTCTAACAGTCCCAGAGACACTTCGTGCCTTGGGGTTTTGGTTTTTTTTTTCTTGTTTTGTATCTAGTGCTGAGAAGGCTGGCGCTCTCAAATGTACGTGATTATACAAGCCCTCTCCTTTCATCTCATGTGCTTTAAGTAAACTTCATCATAGGTAATATTTGGTCCTTTTTCAAATGCATTAATTCCTATAGAGCTCAGTAGTTACAGAATAGGCTAAAATCTAAGTCTGAAATCCCCCTCCATTGTGAAGGTGTTTGCAGAGGAGAAGAGCAGCAATAGTGTCTCATCTGAATCGACTGCAGTAGATGGCAGGAATACAAATGTTGCAGAAAGCAGGGAGTCCTACAGCAGACCAGCAGCTCAATATAGAGGGAATACGAGCTACTAGATTTCTCTTTGTGAAGTAGGATGTCTTGTGTAATCACAGGGATATAGGTGCCTCTTCAAAATTCATCCTTGTTTTTCCCTATACCCCATTTTTTGAGTGTGTTATGAACCTTTCCTTTGCGCTACAGGAATATTGCATAGCTAAGTTTAAAAGACTGTTTCAGAGGTCCCCTTTGGGCTATCCAGTTTTATGTAGACAGGACGCCAAGGAGCACTGAACTGCCTATTACTTTGGAGCAGAAATGGTGCTGCAGTGAGATTGATGGCAGCCATGTGCCTCCATGTGCAATGCTAGCTGCATAAATTACAGCCTCTTAATGATAAGACATAGCTAAACTTCAACTAAAGCATAGTTGTGCCTCTATTATTTCAGTTCTCCCTAATACATGGGTACGTAAATATGTATGTCAGGAAATGAAACCTGTGTCTGAGATTGGGGGTAAGAGTGGGGAGGGGGTGTAGCTGGAGTGTAAGCAAGTGAAAATTGCAATCAAATCTGTAGAATTCACTGTATTTGAACCACACTGGATCTCAGACAGCTTGGCATTTGCAGCATGGCAGGATGTTTTATTATGGTGCATTCCCACAAGGTGAATTAAAATAAGGATTAAAAAGCCCCTATAAATCAGATTTTATAGCTGCCTAAACCACCTGCAAACTGTTGGTACTTGTTTTCAAAATCCACCATCATTCTGCTGTCAAATTGATTTCAGTTTCATTAGCAGAGCTGGCATCGCCTGCGCTGGCATAATCTACTGGCTGCATAAATTACTAGGAGTGTAATTGTAAGCAATGTCTTAATTTTGTCAACAGCATTCCAGAGTGCCAACGATACCCTTTATGCACTATTTTTAATTGTCTTGGCTGGATGTTTTTTCAGCAAATTTTACCTCGGTGGGAAATAACAGAAAGAATTACGCGAGCCTGCGGTAGTTAGTACAGGCAGGAAGATGCTGTACATGAAACCCAAGAACAACATTTACCAAGGGACTCTCCAGTATTTGTAAACAGTTTCTAATTCAAAAGGTAACTTAAGCACTGAGGATAAGTGAAGGAGCATGTTTTGGTGCCCTCGCGTAGTATAGAGGCACCAAGAAGTATTGCAGGAGAAAGCTGGTAGTGCGACCTTCACTCCAGGTGGGAGAATCGTGGAATGGTTTAGGTTGGAAGGGAGAGTTAAGTTTTGGTTCACAGTTAAAACTGCAAGTGCTACAGGTGATGGGAACTCTGAATTGTGGAGGAAGAGCTTGGTTCCCCATGGCTGTGTGCTCAGATCAGTATTTTGCAACTTGGCACAAAGTCTATAAAATTTGTGTGAGCCTCCAGCACGTTATATGTGACCCAAATAAACATCCAGAGGTGTTATTCTTCACCTCTCCTTAAGGTTTCACCAATGTTAGCTGCATTAAGCATATGGAAGAAGATAATGAGCTGCATGGTCTGTGTCTTCAACTTGGTGAATTGTCTCAAAATCATTCTGTATGAATGAGGGGTCTATAAATACGTAATTAACGAACATGAGAGAAGCTAACAGCCAGCAGTCAAGTCTACATGCTATAAATCCTGGGCAGCGGGTGCTCAGTAAGTTATTCTGCACCATAATTGATTTTTACAGTTGAAGACTTTGAGTAGAAGATATCTTTTTTCTCTTTGGTTGTGAGTAAATGTAGGCAGTGCAGTAAGATTCATATTAGGATGGGAGGGAATGCGTTTGCCCTGTAAATGTGGAGAGTTAATGTTGTGGTGTATCTCTGCATGAAATAAGTCTTAGTAAGGTAGTTGATAGGCTTGTTCCCTTCCTTACTCAAAAGCATTCGTTATTAGCAATACTCCATGTACTTAAATGGGATAGTAATGGATCTGTTAAATGGGGAAGTAAGAGTCCTGTTTCCATTTAAAACCCATAGCATATTTTTGTTAATGTGTGTTTTACATGTAACCATTTGTTTCTCTGAAAATCCAAAGGTAGAGCCGGATAATTCTTAAAAGCTCTCCAAGGCTGTCGGCTGTGCTGTGTCCCAGCCTCTCTCCCTCCTTTCTTCCTGCAAAACTCTGACTGAGATGACCATTGCAGGAAGAGCTTTTCACATCAATCAGGACTGGATTCTGGTTGCCAATATGCAGAGAGCCTATTTAGCTGTCTACTCGAGTATGCGATCTAAGTCACGCTGAGGTTAAAACCTTATCTAAATCCTATTAAAGCCAATGCTAAGACCCCATAAACTTAATTGGGCTTAGGGTAGATCTACGTTACAGATTTCTCTTCGTGTCTTAGTGCATTTGTATTTTTTGATCCGTGAGTACCTTTTGGTAAGCTGTAGTTAGTTAAACTTGTCTGGGACAGTACCGCGTATCCTTACCTTCATTCTTTTAAATCAGAGTGGCATATGTAATGTGTAACCTGGGAAGACAACTAATGTGTTAATATTCAAGAAAAACTAACAACAAGAAGAGAGCCCAACGTTTTTTTTGCCGTTTAAAACAATCTATGTCAGTTTTGGTAACCTGGTAGTTGTGGTTTATGTTGGGTAATTTAGGTAGGGTTCAGTCCTGCTCCTGTTTACGGATTTTGGAATTTAATGTATGAAAGGCTAAACCAAGGAAAACTAATGCGTTTTTGATGCTTGTTACATGAGCTGCCTTAGATATCGTGCTACAGAAATTCAGCAAACAGAAAGCTGCAATACTATGTACAGAGAGGACGTGGCATTAACCTCATACATAGGGGAGAAACTTTCTATTGTTCAGCATGATAAGGTTAAGCAAGTTCTTTTCCATGGCGTTCCTGTATTTCCATTGACTTCCGTAAACTTAGTCTCCCTTGCAAAAAAAGTGCCTGTGATGAAGGCTTTATTTGCACTTTATTTGCATCTTCATTCATTTAAGTAGATTTATTGAGACAAAGGTAGAAACAGCATTTGTGCCTTGAGTTGGTGCTATCATCTGCACTCCAAATGATGTCATGTATTACATACTCAGTTTTGACAGCGGGCCAAGCTGTAGACGCCCTCTAGTTGGCAATTACTTGATTGAATGAATAATCCTACCAAGTTTGATACGAGTAATCTTA
The DNA here is from genome assembly GCF_949628215.1 of Phalacrocorax aristotelis. Lineage (NCBI taxonomy): Eukaryota > Metazoa > Chordata > Aves > Suliformes > Phalacrocoracidae > Phalacrocorax > Phalacrocorax aristotelis. Next base: position 5,177,587 of record NC_134299.1, read on the forward strand.
CGAGTAAGTGCTCACCAATGTGACAGGAGTTTTGGCACTTGGAGTGCTTTTCAGTCCTGATAATTGATCTGTAGACTGGAGAAGAAATGAATTGCAGCATCATTAGCGTCCTTGCTAAGTTAGCAGAACTATTGGACGTACGACTCCTTGTTGGCTTGTGACTTAGATTGGGGTCCTAGTTCAGTGGGGTTTTCTGGTGCGTTAACAGAGTAAGATGAACGCTCCATGGGAAGCAAGTATTGGTTATACATCTCTTGCACAAGGTGTTGAACTCAGTGGGACATTTTATGTTGAATTCCCAGAGACCAGCCTTCTATGAACATGTTTTATTCATTAGCTGAAAACTCTGGTGAAGAAATAAGTGACAGCAATTATTAAACGTTTGCTGCATTTAATTTATTCGTCTTAAATTCTTCTGTGGCTTAATAGCTAAGGAAAAAGTTTGCAAGGTGATAGTGCAAGACTCCATCTGTTCAGAAAGATTAAAGGAACCAGAGGACAACTTTTAAAGGATGAATGCTAAAGGTATTGTTATTGCTCTTGCTGAGTTTAATTACAGAGAATAGGGACCGATAAATGTGTCTACAGGACATATTGATTGCTCTGTGAATGCACACATCCATTTAAAGGCAAAGTCAAAGATGTTTCAACTGGATATGACCTATCAAGACAAGCATAAAGCTGAAAGGTGACTATTTGGTGAAGCGGACGGTTAGTTTTGTTTTACATACTGCTCTAAGGTCTTTTAAAAGGTCGCTCAGTGAGTCGGGGGTAACTATGTGTTCTTCACCACAGAAAGGCTGGGGTTGGAAGGGGCCTCTGGAGATAGTCTAGTCCAACCCTCCCTGCTCCAAGTGCAAGGTCAACTAGAGCAGGTTGCTCAGGACCACGTTCGTTTGGGTTTTTAAGATCTCCAACAGTGGAGACTCTGCAACCTCTGAGGGCAACCCACTCCTGTCTCCGAGCGCCCTCACAGTAAACACTTCTTATGTTTAAATGGAATTTCCTGTAACTCAGCTTGTGCCTGTTGCCCCTTGTCCTGTTTCTGGGCAGCAGATAAGAGCATGTCTGTCTGCTTTACTCCCCCCATGAGGTGCTTAGACACATTGATGAGATCCCCTTGAGCCCTCTCTTCTCAAGGTTAGTCAGTCCTGGCACCTTCACCCTCTCCTTATCTGGCAGATGCTCCAATCCCTTAATCATCTTGGTGGCCTTCCTTTGCGCTTGCTTGAGTGCCTAATGCATGAAAGTTTGGACTTGGAGTACTTTAGGTTGCATTCAGGCAAGTAATTTTATTTCCCGCTTTACAATTCTCTTGTCTGTTTAAAGAAAAAAAAAATTCCAAACAACTTTGTGCTTTAAAAAAAAAAAAAGAGGAAGCTTTGGCTAAAAAGGATTGATAGAAATAAAAAATTACTTTCTTTACCTCATCAGAAGACAGCGTAAAGGATCAATCTTCTCGCAGTACTCTGTAATGCCCTTGGGCTAGTTTGGCTTGATAGATCCGGTGAAGTGAAGGATCGAAGGCCTGAGCAGTGTTTGTGTGGGGAAAATGAGATCTGGTGGATTGGAGGAGGGGTTAGAAACTTTGGTCCTATAGTCCAGGGGAAAACCTTTACCACAGATGAGTCACTGTTAAATTAACCCATATTGCCAAAAAGTTCTGCCTTTGAGGATATGACTGAATTCGTATCCAGGACGACCGAGACTTGTTGATTTAAAAAAAGTCAGTAAACTTCTGGACAAAACTGTCTTTAGTCACTTAGATGCTTTCAAAAATTCTGCCAAACTTTTAATAAACTCCCAATTAACCTATCAATTTTATAAAGAGTGAATTTAGCAAAAAATACCACGTTTCCTCAGTGAGACCAATAATTAGAGCTTGTGAGGTGTTTTATAATCACTTTGAATAGGGCAATAAGTACGTATATTTTAGTAGCAGTCGCTTCATCCTGTTCGTCAAAAAAATTAAAGGTTGCAAATGTGTATTTTATTTTCCTCAAAGGTTATCTGGGTTTTTCTCCCCCGTAGGAACCAAATGTCCTAAAGACACACTGGATTGCTTATCCAATTATGGCTGCTTTCCTAACTTATAGGGTTTAGATATTCATTTTTAATGATTTTTATACCTCTTGAAAATGCCAGCAATATTGCTCATAAATCACTGTCCTTTCCTTTAGCTCTCCTGGATTAATATAAATTCACTTTAATTACAATTCTAGTTGGAGCAACCGCATTTAATCCCGCCTGCTTTTTGAGGTAGGCATTTAGTTTGGTACAGCTCATTAAATAACAGAGGTATAGGTTAACGTCATGATTAGATGTAGAATGAGATACCAGGGAAAGGGGAATTTATAAGCTGCTAAAGAGACTGCAGCTTGCCTTAAGAAGCATTATTCTTTAGTTACACACAGTTATGCTGTATGTTTTTCTTCTGATGTTTTCTGCTTAGCTCCCTATCACTGTGTGTCAGCTCTCTACGCAGTGCTTATACATCTTTGAAATACCGGCGTGCGTAGTAACGGCGACAGTAACTGAGACGGGCACCACTCTCCCGCGGCGCCCACAGGCCCAGGTATGGCGGTGAATGTGTTGTATTTCAACTACGCAGCTTTCATTTGGAGATGGGTAGTTGTTGGTGAAAAGAACCAAGATTCACGACGGTTTGCAGGTGCAAAGTTGAGTCAGCAACGTTTGGTGCTACTGATGCAGTGTCATTTTGGCCAGCCGTGAAGCATGGAGGTATACTGAACCCCATCCCTTGAGCGAAGGGAGCTCCTCTGTCACGCTGGATATCCACTGGACTATAAATGCTATCAGTTCATATCCACGCTGCGCTGGAACAAACGCAGGGGCAAAATCAGCTGCAACAAAGCTGTACTGAATATGATAAAACTGCTTTTGATTTATATTCATGGGGAGTGGAATCCCAGTTGAGCCCAAAGGTGAAAACAGAGGTAGCCCACTGCCTCTTTAAGACAACATATATTTCTTTTGCTAAATATCAATCTAGGCAAAAAAGACCTCTGTGTGTTTTTTTTTTTTTTCTTTGCTGATGTTTTGATGTGATTAAATTCATGGTGCTGCAAAGAAATATTGCCAAGCAAACCTCACAGCCGAAGAAATAGTGCCGTGCTCTTCCAAAGCCAGCAAATGCACAGCGGCTTTCTCTTCAGCATAATTAGTAAAAGCACAGTTCCATTCTAACCTGTAAATCACTCTTTCTCTGCATGGGACACTTCTGTTAAATGCTGACTATCTTCTTTCAATCAACAGGCACAGCTAAGCAGGAGAAAATATTAACACCTTGACACTCGGCGAGACATTCGGAGTCTGATGCAGATGCGTAATCAACAGAGAAACTCTGCTTGCATTGAATAATTTAATTTCTCTAGCCTTTCATTTCTGGGTTACTGATGAACTTGGAATTTAGGAGGCTGACGTGATATTTATAGTGATTTTTGTTTCTTTAAGTCAAATGTTGTGACTTATATTTCTCTGCATGTCTCAGTTCCCCGAGGAAGTGTTGCTTCTGCCTAGGCACTAAAATACTTTATTCTTGACGCTTTCTTAGTGGAAAAACATTTCTGTGAAAGACCAGTCCTATTGGGTTGAGAAGACCGGTAGTGTTATGGCTGAAGCACTGTCTAAGCTCCGGCTTCATTATTTTTTTAGCTCCTTTTAAATTTTTCTGACACTTGGAATCATTAGAGGGGATTTTTGATCTGAAGGGAAAATAACTGACTCACGCTGATTTTGTACTTGAACCATTTCAGGAAGAAAACCACCTTCCAACCAGCCTTACCAATTTATCTTTAACTGCCGGATGGTCTGGCCCTACTCTGTGATTATCTTTTTCTTTCTTTAAAGGTGATACAAATGCTTCCCTTTTGGCCCTGTGTTGGCTGGCTGGTTTAGCCGTACACAGGACTGATGCTCCCTGAGTACAACCGTGTATGGCTCCTCGCACATCCCAGCCCTAATCTCAGCTGCAAGCTTTTCTTTTCTAAGCCTTCATTGGCTTTCCATAAACATTTAAAATGCCAAGGTGATCGATTGCACATGTAATTACAGCCTCTTCTTCAGTAAAGCAAGGAAGCTATTCTGCTGTGGCAGGATTGAGTTTCTTAGGAGAAACTCGGAGCTCCTCTGAAACAGCCAGCAGCCACCCTTTTACAATGCTTGTGTGTAGTAGATAGGATTGGTTATGCCCAGTTTTGTATTGAAAGGCCAAGCAGTTACTTTCAGGGTCGCAAAGTGAGAAAATGAATGAGCCGGAAATATCAGCCGAGAGCCCTGGTTCCCCATCTCGTGCTCATAAATACCCTGCCTTCCATTGTCACCTTTACAGGCATCCCTTGCAAAGGTATTCAGCTGAACAGAGCAGGAATGCACAGGAAGATGAAGCAAGGCTCACAACTTGTGAAAGTCAAGAGCAAAACATGGGTTTCTCGGTGCGCTGGTCGCTCTTCCACCAACCCCCAGAATCCTGTTACGCGGTGCTGGGCAGACATCTCCTGATCCCTGCATCTTTCTCCTGGAAAGTTGGGTGTTTGGAAAAATGTGTGGCTTTCTAGATGTGGAAGGCTCTTTGTTTTGAGCTCTCTCCTTTTTTTGACATTGGAAGAAGCCGCTAAGCCACTTGCTTTTTCAGTACATCACATAAAATGCAAAGCGTATTTGATGAGGAGCCACTTACACAGTTCTTTACAACAGGTAGACAGAGTTATGAGGTTGGGCAGCAGCTTTGTTGATGAAAGAATAAAGTAGATTTTTTTTTGCTTTGAAACGGGCAGAATAAAAATTTTAATTACTTGTTTGTCTATAATTCAGAGAAGCTATAGGTTGTGCTTATATGCATGCACACACAAGTGAGATACATATCTAGTGCTAGAAAATTGCTTGAGCCTCTTGTAGGTAGTAAATTCTCCATGTATTTATGGCCAATAAGATGTGCCCACGCATGCTGACAGAGAAATCATATGTCAAGGTGATCAGCAAAGGGCAGCAGGAAAGAGTCTCTTTTCCCTTCTGTAAAAGCAGCCAGGTGTCAGGCTTCCTCTAGGCAGTTTTCCCTACAAAGTGGTTGACTTTCCTTATGGGCAGAAAAAATTCTCACCTCAACAGGCTGACGAGCTGACCGCATGCCAGGTTCCCCTCTTATCCGCAGTCTTGCAGCCTTTCGCTGTCATCACGTGTCCCTTAATCCCTTAGCCCACAGTTCCTTCTTCCCTGACGATTTCTTACATTTTTAAGAAGGCCTCCGCTCTGCATTTATGTTCTTGTAACCTGTCAACACTGCCTTTGGCACCCAATATGACAGGAAAGCCTTGGCACGTGCGTTTGTGGCGCGCAGGTGATGCGCTTGGCATTAAGTCCCGATGTATGGCCGTTCCCTTACGCGTGCGCGTTTCTGCCCGGCCCTCCCCCTCTCCCCGCGTGTTTGTGAGTAATTATTTGTAAGATGAAGTGTGGAGGAACTTGTAGGTGCGATCAGGTGATTCTTGGATACAGGAATGTTGATAATAGAGCATTTGAGGGAGGGGGAGTTGTGAAAGAGGACAGGTAATTGTCCACAGAAATCTGTGAATAGGAGCTAGCTACCTATCAATATAGAATGTGTGCTGCTTTATTTCTTTAGGAAGAAATAAGATTGAGTCATATATCAATTAACCTTAAGCCAGATAAGTGGCTGAGGATTAATTTGCTAGATAATACTGGGATCTGGGAGGATGTGGAGGATTTGTTGGAAACTATTTAAAGTATAATTAATGTTCCTTTTAAATATACAGAGAGATAACAGAATTGGTTGAAAAATCTTTTTGTTAGAAAATGGAACATTTTCAAAGGAAAATAAATGTTTAAGCATCAGTTCCCAGCTGCTGGGAGGTGATGTGGTTTCATGCGAGACAAAGGAGCTTTCCAGAGTTACACGGTAGAGAATCACGTCCTGGTATTAAAAGGACAGTATTTAAACTCTGAGTCGCTGAGCGTTTTTGCAGGCTGCCCGTTAGGATGCTGATAATGTTAGTTGGAGCTCTTCTGCCTGGCACGGGGCCTCTGCGCTTGCGTTGATGGCCTCCATTGCTGCGATGCTCTCAATAGCTTTTACTGGGGTCCTGAGCCGCTTCAGTTTCTGCTGGCTTTTCTCCTTCCAGGGGCGAGGTACCGGGAGAAACAGTCAGCGGTTCTCTCTATTCACCCTTGGGGGCAAAGTGCATCTTCAAAACATGTAAATATTTCAATTGCTAATTTATACCCTTGGCAATCGGGGTGACCGAGTGCTGCGTGATTAGTTGCTTGTGGCCTCATAATTAGCTGAAATGTCATTTTCGTTGTGTTGCCTTGCTGCGTGTGTAATCACCGGGGAGGAAGGCACTCGCACGGACACCGCTGCAGCGGCTGCTTAGCTGGGGGACAGTTTCACGTTTACATTAGCAACCTGTTAAAAACCAGGAGAGAATCATATCAATTACCTGCCACCTTTTACTTCAGTTATGACACCGTGAAAACTGAATCTGTGTCTAATTTGTGCGCCCTGCGAGAGTCTGAGAGGACCTGACCTGGAAGAATTAGCACCCACGGAGACTCCTTCCCGTGTGCGTGGGCTGATTGGTTTGGGTTTTTACCTTTGATGTATTTTTCATTTGAAGATCTCAAAAACCCTTCAAAATCTTCTGCCAAGTTGTTCACCTGCAACTCCAAAGAGTTTAGAGGTGTTTTTTTTCTGCTACGGTTAATATGCCTCAGAAAGGCAATGTTTTATGCTACGGATCTAAAATAGTGTTAATATGCACCTTTCCACTGGGTTTTTGATTTTTGTGTCTTATTGTCTGGCACATTTAGCACCCAGGTTCTGCAGCATCCTGCTGATGTATTTTGAAGTGTTTTGTTGAAGAAAGATTACGTTTATGGGTAAGGGTCAGATTTTTAAAAGGAATTAAGCGCCTAAGCTCCTCTCAAACCTAGCCTGCGTGTTACAGAAGGCCAAGTGTTGGGATTTATTGTCTGCTCCGTTGTGTCTGGGACGCTTCTACTTGATCGGCGTTGTTACACCTCGGCTTCTATCGTATTGGTACCAGGTTTAATGTGTTCCTGGGCACCAGGTGCTGGTAGAGGAATAAAGCTTGAGCCAGCCACTGCTGACAGGTCTGTAGGAGAATCCTTCAAAGCGCTCTGCCATCCGTTTAGCACTGCGGGTAGGTGGTTGTGTTTAGCTGGAGGAGCCAGATTATGGGAGATGTTCTTTTAGCATCACTTCTCTATCAGGAAGAGTGCGATAGTATTTTTACCCGTCAGTAGGATGCAAAAGTGCCTCTTCCTTCTGATTCCTATATGAACAGATTTCACATAACCCAATACAACACACTTCAGTGACTGGAAATGTCGACGTGGTTAGGGAAAGCTGGCACTTGGAAGGTGCTGGAGTCTGGCAAGGAGGTTTCAAATTATCTTAAGCTGCTAAAACGCAGACTTTCTAACCCACAAATGTGACATTAATTTCTCTTGTGGTGCAAATTATGGACGAAAATGACCCTGTTTGGCTTCCTCTGGTTATGTTATGCATTCACAGCGGTTTCTGAGAGAACCAAGTCCATGTGATTTATTTTGGGCACGAAAAATCTGTCTTACAATAGCTGCAGTTCAGTATTTGCTTGCATTTAGCAAATATACTGAGATCATAATATTGATGACAATGTCATTTTACCGTGAAAGGTGATGTTTTCTGATACAGCTGTTTGGACTGCAAGAGCTGAAGGCTGTTACTCAGAGCTTTGCAAGAGTTTTTCTGTTAGGAACAGGTTGAGCGTAGCCTGGCTTATTTAAAAAGTGTATGCACAGGCCAAATTCAGTGTGACTTGAGGCCAAGTTAAACGCCCGAGCACTGGATGCAATGTGCCTGGCCTCTTCAGGCGATTTAGAAAGTGAGCGTTGGCCATCAGGCTCCTTTTACAGTGAACAAGAAGCGTGACTCTGGTACTAACAGAAGATGATTCACACTTCTGCACAAGCGCCTTTAAAACAAAAGAAAACAAAATCTTTATTGAACCTCAGAGGAGTATAAAATGAGCCAAGCATCTTTACAGAAAATTAAGGTATTAAAAGTGTTTCTTGCACCCAGCTGGTAATTTTACAACGATGTCTCTTGGCATGCATCTGCACCAGTTAAAAATAATTCTGAAGTAGCAAGGTTCTTGGCCCTGCTGATGCTTTTGGTTTTTTTTCTTCTTCAAATAAGGTTTTACTGAGATGGAGGTTTTCTCTTATTATGATTTATGATGACTTGCCCTTTATCAGAGTACTTGTTTCAGGTTGAAGTCTTTGTAATAGCACAGCTGATGGAGGAGTTTGGGCATGAAGAAGTTATCAATATTAAAAATATCTTTTCATGACAGCAGTGCCTTTGTTAAAGAAAAACTTTCATTATTTGCTAAAAATGGTCAACCCCATACTCCTCCACATGTCTGTTCTGGTGCCAGGCTGCCTTCACTGAGGATATATTTTTTTTCCTTTCTTGCACGTTAGCTTCTGTGATGAACAAAATGAGGATGGATATGTCGTAATGAAAAATAGATACCCGAAGTCAGGCCCAGAAAGGTAAATGGGGCGCAGTGTGTGGAAGACGTTGTTCCCGTTCAATTAAAGTCACTTACTGCTGTAAAATATCTCCCCTTCAACTCCAGCTCTGCCTTTTGAGTTATCTTGCCCCAGCAATGACTGGAGCCTGCCTGAGGGGCAGAGTCGGGGCAGGATGCGTTCTCACAATGGATCATTACTGCGTGAGTAAGCATAAAACATCCGTGTATTTTCCCACAGTTCCGCTATGGGAAAATAAAAACTGTCTGTTCTCCCTATTTACTGTAGTGGGTTAGTGGTAATCACCACTTACAAAGTCACTCATAAGAAAGTAATAGCCTGACTAGCGGTTTGGGATTAAAGCACATCTTTAAATGATACTATAAGGAATCATTTATGTAATGCAACACTGATCTGTAGCCCTGGGATGGGTTTACATCCCATGATTGACCAAACATTGCTGGTTTTATTGCCCACGATGATATGTAGTGTTCTCGTATTTTTCTTTCTGTGTAAAAGCAGCTTTTGTGGCTGGTGATATTTAGCGTTGGTGAAATGCACGGGGCAGACCGCGACGGGAGCTTTCCGGCAGCCGTACGCGGGTGGTGCAAAGCGACGTTCGCACCAGTTCCCGATCGATCGCGGCTTTCACTTGCGCCAAGTGACTGTGTTTGCCAAAGGGGGAAGGGAGCTGTGAAGTGACAAAGGTTAAGAGCCGGGTAGGTGAGTAACTGGAAAACAGCCAATTGCCATTTTTCTTTTTAATGAACACACAGGACCAAATTCAGTGGCTGTATTACGCCAAGCACTTGCATTAGAAATCATGATGACAGTTTATTTGCATCCTGGGAATGCAGGGAACCAAGTCATATAGCCTAGGGCTCTCTTGAACGTATGCAGTACAAGATGAATTAGAAAATAATAAAATTGCTTCTTAGCCAGTTTCTATGATGGTAATTGTGAAAATGTCAGCATACGGGATCGATTTTCTAGGAGAACCCTCTCAAAACGCATACATGGAGTCAGTCTTCTGCACTGGATCTGGCTGTGCTCATGCTTGATGTGTTGGAACTTTTGTAGAAGGAAGGCTTGGACCACGTTTTTGAAGTATCTCACAAACATGTTTCAGTGTTGACGTCAACAGGCGGACACGCACGCTCCTCCTTTTCCCTCAAATGCTCTTCTGTGATGTTTTATCAAGAGGTACGGTCACATTTCAGTTTTGCATATGAAGCGATGTCTTAGAAATTCAGCGGTCGACACTGGACAGCTGCGACTCTTGCACAGCCAAGCGGTGCCCTAAACACTTGACATCTCTTCCCGGAGTCCCGCTGTGAAACCCACAGCCTCTAGGAGCACGCCAGTAAGTGCCCCTCACCATCAACACAGGGCTTCCAGGCAGGTTATACTTGCGTTTGACCCAGGGTTTTGTGGTTGGGGGTCATCGTGTCCCCCGCCCCCCAAAAATCTTATTCACCCTTGCAGATCTGAAACAGCTTCCCTGATGGCCTTCTGAATATTTGGGAAAAGCCATTAATTTGGAGCAAGGACGGCAATTATGCTCATAAGAGAGCTAAAGAGACTGTTTTGCTGCTTTACTTTATTGGATGACTGAGCTGATTCATTATTTGTAGGGGAATCTTATTTTTTACTGCTGGACGATCACCTATTCCGGACTGTAAATCTAATTAATTTGAATACATGAGATTTGCAGGAGGGTGTTTCTGTTTTCATTTAAATATAAGAAATAATTAGCTAGTGAAAACTTTACTGCTTTGTAACTAACTTTTTGGCAGTTCTGCCGTTAAAGCTATAGGCAGTGTATTACGTCCAAGAAGAGAATATGGTGATTAAAAATGAATTCCTTGCTACTTGGACGGTATCTACAGCTTAGCTTGTGTTTGCTAGGAGAGGGCATCTGTCTCCCTGCCTTATTAGATGAGGAGAAGGCAAATATAAACACAAGAAAGAGCCAATCTAGCCCCCTACATTGCTTCCACTTTGCCAAAAGCCACTGTACTGACTGTTCTAGTGGGCTGCTGCAGCTGCGAATACATCTGCTGCCACTGTGCCTCTCGCCACAGGGGTTGTCCCTGTAGGTTTTCTCTAAAATGGCAATCTGTCAATACAAATATTGACGAGTGCCATCTTACTGCTGTGTATTTTAACCAGATCAGGTTCCCCAAAAGGAATGGCGTAAGCAGAGGTGCTGAACAGTATCCGTACATTTTGTTTGTACGCATACTAAGTGGCAGAGACGGGCTGATGCAGGGGAGAAAGGAATGTCCTGTCAGCCTTATATTTATCTGCAGATAAATGGACGTGATCAATTCTTATGTAGTTAGCACCAGATCTATATGGTCTAAAAAAATAAAAGTTCCTTGACTTTCTATCATTTTATGGAGGATCCTTATCCTGAAATACGCTGGAAGTCGTAACGTATCGCCAAAGGGCTCGCTTGTAGAGGAATGCCGGTAATGCCAGGATTCAGTGCTGCCAAGACGCAGCGGTAGGATGGAGGGAGAAGTCGATTTGCTGCGTGGTTCCAAGAGAAGCTGGTAAACATATGGAGAGGACACACATTACAAAGGGTACTTCTGAGACTGAGACCTGGACGGAGCCGAGAGGATCTGTGTTCAGTTCGTTATACTGGTATGAGCTGCCTGCAAATTTTTTTCTTTGATGGATTCCTGTATTCTTGGTACCTGGTGCCAGAGTGGCTGCGTCCAAGGGCAATGAAAATAGATGTTGATGAGTAAAGTGGGCACCACAAATGCTTCTCTGCTATAGGCACCCTAATATATGCTGACAGCAGCCAAGGAAGCCAGTCCTTTTGAGCGCTAAAACCATTTATGCAGCTCTCCGGTAGAGATGGTTTACTGGGGAGAAGGGAGCACGGACAGTGGCATTGCTGTGGCTGAGTCTGCTCCAAGGGCACGCGCAGCTCCGTTTGTCCTGCGCTCATAAGGACCCCAGGCTGGTATTAATGGAAGCAGTGTTTGAATCGCCTTGAGTAAAAACCTAGTTCCTATAATAGACTTCAATGAATGTAACGGCCCTGTTGGGGCCTGTTTCATCTTAGTGAAATTTGAAATGACTACTTTAAAAGGAATAATCCACACGTTTTGGATACGACTGCTCACAAGTATTTTTTCTATGGGGCTGATAGAGATGTAGCAAGACTGGACTGGGCAAAGCCTGTACTTCAGTTTCTGGCTTAATTTTTGATGGAAGTGTGATCCCTACGCTGGCAAGCGTCCGGGTATTTTGATGAGATCCTAGTGATGTTAACGGGGAAAAGGAGATGGGAAAGGAAGAGGGAGGGTCCGTGGGGCTGAAATTCATTCTGATGATGTATCGGTTACCATGTCTACTGCTGTTGGTACCTGGCAGCTGAGAAGTGGATGCTGGGGCTTTTTACAATCCTGATTAACAGAGCTGGCCTTCTTAGTGTGTCAGTAGAGCCTAATGCTGTTTGCTCGGGTCCCATCTCTGCTGCGGCAAACCACCAAGAACAGCAGTTCAGCTTTTTTTTTCAGCATTTTGATGCTAGAAATCTCTGATGGGGACTTTTTGGGGCTCTTTGTTACTTGAAAATTAATGTTAAGAGACTTTTCAAAGAGAACAACTGTAGGACGGTTATAGTTTTTTCTGCTCAGCTTTGATTAAAGCCTCTTCATATTTATTTTTAAAAGAATCACAAGGCATTTGCTTGTCGCTAAATATAAGCAGGATGACTCAAAGAGAATGCTGAGGTCCAGGTTTTGAGAAATGAATCAGTGAGACACTTTAAGCACTATTAAATCCCACTTCATATTTTCGAAGTTGCCAACAAATGTAAACAACAAAAATTAAGATAACATGTTGTTTTGGTCTGTATTTTTAGGATGACATATGCTTCTGAGTCTTGGAGAGCACCTCGCAGGCATGCCAGTGCTTTAATACTGCAATCCATAATGATTCATATAGATGTGATTCCCCCCCCCCCCCAACTTGACTCCTGCTATGTTTCTAAAGGAGACTGGCATTGTTCTTGTGTTAGATTGAACACTGCACCTTGCCTGACCATCCCTGCACAGTTTTGAGACTTTTTAAGGTATTAAACCAATATGCTTCTTCAGATGCCTGAAGTTGTTTGGTTCGGTGGGGTTTTTTTGTGCTTAAACAAGGTATTTGCTCTTGATTTTTACATGCAAAGGTATTTTTCAAAATCCTGAAGAACGTTTGTTTACATATTTAAGTAGGTAAGCATCTGAGAAGGCTTGTCCACAGAGAACCTGCCTCTTATTACAGCAGTAGGAAAGATTTAATCAAAACAAAACAGTCTAGTTTCTAGGGTAAATGTGCGATAATGTCTCATAGATCGTTTCTAGGAGTGTTTGTTCTAAATCTGAATTTTAAGCCATGTTTTTTCCAAGGACTTCATTATTTTTTTTTACTAAGGCTATAATTTTGTGTTTCAAAAAGTCCCTTCACATGCCATAAATATTTTAAGCTCAGATTAAATGAGGGACCATCAGTGCAGGCATCCAGCTTCACATACAAATCTTTCTCCTTTTGGAACTGACCAAGAGCTATTTGACTGTGGCTGAAATGCAGCTGCTTATAGTTTTTAAAATGTTACCGTTTATCTGTGATTGTGTGGTCACAAAAATATTGATGCAGTTGACCAAAAGTGCTAAACTGAGAGAAAATTGGTTGCATAGTCAGAGCCTAAGGATCCCACTGAGTATGTGAGTGAATTCACAAGATGTCTTACACGGGTATATCTTTTTAAAAATGAACAAATTTGTAAATGTTGATGCATATGTAACTTTTAAGGAAAGAAATTACATGCTGACTTTTTTGTTAGGTGTCTTTCTATTCGCAGTGCTACTTAATTAAGGTTTGATTCCCCCCCCCCCCCCCCCCCCCAAGGGAAAAATCCCTTTACAAAGAGGCTGTAGAATATTAGCGTGAGGCCTACGCTGTGCGGAGGGAAGGATTTGGGACATCATTGAAGTAACAAGAATCATTGTTCTATAGGCCTGAATTTTCCATTTATTGCCTATTTATGGAGTCCGATTCTGTTGTGCTAAGAAGTTTTCCTATAGCCCCGACAGGCACGAGGTGCCCTTCCGCTCAGAAAGCAGGTTTCTTTTATTCTTAATGTGTTGGGTTCCTGCTTTTCCAATATTGGGAATAAGACAATTCATATCAAATTTCAGAGGGGAACAGAAGAAATCCAACCACTTTATATCACGTGTGAAAACTTGTATCAGCTCTGGGTTTGAAGTTGGAAATCCTAATCAGCTAGAGTGCATTCTCAGGCCTGATAAATCTTAACAGACCTTTTAATCAATATAGCTCCGAGCTCGTGCCAGAGCACGTAGCCAGCTGTAATATACGACTTTCGGTAAAGTTGCAGAATTCCTGCACATGTTTATTTGGGATGAGTATCTCTAAGCTGTTGTGGTGATGCTTTATGGAAGGGATTTAAGCTGATTTTGATCTTAAGTTGCTGGATTTTTTTCTCCTCAATTTAGAGCTTTTTCAGGTGTCACAATCTAGGGGTACTATTATAAGTGAGAAGCAGCCTTTTTGAATGGTTGTGTTAATTTAATAGATGTGTTTGCACATGTAGATATACTTATGCTCCACTGTGCACCGCTTCTCGCTTTAAGTGCCACTTTTAGTCATGTGCTTGAGTTCAGTCCAGCTCTTGGGAAGTGCTCATGAATATCGCTTATGGGCAGGAGCTAAAGGCCAGCGATGTCACTTTGTAGCTCGGTTCAGTAAGCTTTGGGCTGAGCTTTAGAGTTTTTCTGTATTTGCAACCCTGATGTTTTTGGCAGTCTGCTTGTCCCTGCTGCTACTTACATGTAAGAACAGATTTACCACCTCTGGGTACCTTGGAACTGACTCCAGCGTAGCTGGCCGAGTTGGTCTATATTTACGGGGTTTTGTGCTGTAGTTGAGAGCACAAATTGGTGCCCAGTGCCTGTGCCTGGGACAACAGCCCTTCTGTGGAAGATATGTAGCAGAAGCAGACTAACTCGGGCCACTCGCCATCTCCCTCTGTGCATACACAGTCCCTGTTCTAGTAGGTCGTATGTGGCATTTGGTTTTCTTGCTAGCTCCAGATGGGAAAGATTCTTGTGGCAGCAAAGGTTAGTCTAGCTGAAGTGGCTTCTGCTGCAGAGAGATGTCGTATCGCCTGTGTTGTGTCTTGATGTGCTATGGAGGTGATTGGTGTAGCCCGTGCCCAACGTTGATGTCTTGGGCAGCTACAATGAGTCATACCCTGCACTTTAAAGCAGGATGGAGTGGGGAAAAACTATTTTCACTTCTCTTGACTGTACATTTATAAAATTTTAAACTTGAAAAGCTCTCCCCCTGCCAGGAAAAAGATAACCTTGGCACGCTACTGTAATTGTCACTCGCTGTTCCCCTTGGCACTGTTAGGACAAGTGTTGCTTGTACCCTGAAGGCAGGCAGCAGCGCTAAATTCTATCTGGCTGCATTGCTTTATTACCATGAGGATGCAGGACTGAGCAGACACTGCAGAAGAAGATATTTCAAACTCCTCTTATACCTTCAGTTTGGGAAATTACATTTTGCCATGCAGTTTTTAATCTGTCGGTATAGACCATACAAAATGACAAGTGAGCATGATTTAATTTTATGATAGCACTGCATTAGATGACCACTTTATGTTGCTGTAGAAGAGGGATTTGAAGTGATGTGCTTTCCTCTTCCTTCCACGTTTGAGGTTCTTGTTTCTTGAATTCTGATAATAAAGTCTTAAGAATGTTAAGAGCAGCTTTGCTGTTGTCTCCTGGGGTCTGGTTACCCACGTGGAGTCATATTTGGCAAAACATTTATCACAGAGGCACTGAGTGTTTTGCATCGTTTTATCAGGACTTGTCAAAATGTTTTATAATGGAGATCAAGCCCAATCCCCTATTTCACAGATGGGGGGGAAAAAGGTCCAGGGAGCGTAGGCAATAAGCAGATGGCCAGAACCCAAATCCCAGTGTGGTTATCTGTCCGTGCTCGCACGCATGGGCTCGCATCGCTCAGTGGAGCGTGGCAAGGAGCTGCTGGCCGCAGCGCATCCACGTGCCGTAGCCAAGTGCTGCCCACCAGCACGAGCCAGGCTCCCGACGGCTCGGGGGCGCTGGTTGAGTCCCAGCCTCACACGAACACGAGCCGCGCGGCTCCTGGCCCTGGAGCTAACAGCAGTAGTGCGGGCCCCTCTGCTCAGAGCACAGTTGTGCTGGGTAGATGTGGCCCAGCTCCCGAGAGCAGAGCACAGGCTGACTGCTGCGTCAGGCTGATGGTCCTCTCCGCTCCGTTAACAGAAACTTCACACAAGGGAACACGATGAAGTGGTGGCTGGTCTTGGCCGTTACTCGTACGGTTACACATCCTGCGCTTGCTGGGTCCCAATTGTCTGTTAGTGTCTATTTATTTATACTGCTACAAATTCAGTGCAAGTAGGCAGTGGTAGTTTCCTACATCAGCAGCGCAAGAGGTAACAGAACTGGAGTTGTATTGGGCACATACGTATGAAGAAGCCAAAAAAACAATTTTATTTTTTTCCTGAATCCTGAGGAAAAAGAAGAATATATATTCTTGTATAAATCAAGAGTAATGCAGCTGGTGTCACTGAATTTTTATCTCAATAAAACTGAGATAGGGAAGAACTAGTACTACTGTATATGATTCTGGTAAAACCTTGTCCAGAAAATTGTTTACAATTCCAGGCACTCATAGTCAAAGAAGATAAACTGAAATGGATGCAGAACAGAGGTTTTAGGGGGATCGAGGAAATGATTAACAAGAGGAGATTAGAGTACTCATGCTTCGTTAGGTTATCAGAGAGAACTCTGATAATGCATCATGTGGGTATACACCAGGGAAGAGGAGGAACATGCTAAAATGAAGGCTGAGGTTGAAATGAGCACAAGTGGCCAGACCTGGACCTGAGAAGAAGCTTCCTTCTCATTAGAACAAGCTCTGTATTAATTTTAAAGAGCTTCCTAACAGGAAACGTGCAGGTAAAAATTCATTTGTTTCGAGGATGGTGGTCTAGTAAACTTAATTAAAAAAAAAACAAACAACAAACCCACCCAACCAACAAAAGAAATAACATTAGGATTCTAATCTTATTGTGATGTTCCCTACTTTAATTAATGAGCAAATTGCTTTAGTCTTTTCCAAGTCTGATACTAGAACAGTTTATACCATTTGAGAAGCTGATGCTGAATTTCCAGAGGTAAATTAATCCATTTTATCTGCTGCACCATCACGAGGAGATCTACGTTCGCGTGCAAGGGAGAAGAGGAGGGAAGTGGAGTTCAAATAGGTACCGCTCCCCAGTGTCCCAGCCAATGAAAAATCCTGCAACTGCAGAAGGACACGTAAACACCGGGCTTTTTTTGGGCGCTTAGCGAGGGAATGTGAAGCAATGACAAATACGCAGCAGTTCTGTGTAATCATTGTGCCATCTATGCTATTGAACCATGGAAATGAAATAAAATCCAAGGTGAGTATCCACTTAAGAGTTCCTAAAGGGTTCCTTGAGACCATGCCAAATTCAATACATCTTCAGGTACCTTAAAGTTCATGCAGAGAAAACACACTCTGCTGCCAGAATTTATTAGAATGGGCTGTTATTGGAGCTCCGAGGACAACTGCTTAGAAGGCACTTTGTTTCATCGTTCTGTGTCTTAATTATTGAAGTGATGGAAGTCAACAAGGCTAATCTGATTTGTGGGAGTAATTGAGGTCAGTGTGCAGGGAAGAGGGAGAGAAAGGCAAGGAGGCTTGCCATTTAATACAAATGAAATGATAACTTTCACTTTGATAAGCAGAGAGCAACCTAGGAACAAGTTGAGTAAATTTGCCTCTAAAAATGTACAGGGCTTTGAAGATTTAAAAAAAGAGCGGGGGAGGGGGCAAACTCCACAGACTTCATAATACTCTGTAACACTTCATAGGAGACTAGGCAGAAAGGAAAAAATCACTACTGCACAAAACAATCTGTTCCACTTTAATTATTTCACATGTGCCATAATTAAAGGAATCTTAACAAATTAATGCTAACTATTGTAGAGAACACAAGAAAAAATAATCTCAAACCTACGGGGAGCCCTGGTGAGAGACTTGGCCGCAGGCTGTTGTTCTTCCCCTCTCATCTCAGTACCCCGCCTCCCCCACGTTGCAGGTATCACACAGTTGTTCACCAATTCTTAACTGAGCTATAAAATAGGCATGGCTAACACACCTGAATTTCTTATTTTGTTAGGTTTCCAGTTTTAAAATGTATGGCGGTCTTAAGTCGGCACACAGTTCGTGGTGAATGCTAAATGCTTCCCCTCTATTTTACTTTATTTTTCTCTCCAGGATGAAGTGATGGGCTTCCCAGCACAGAGGTACTATTTTAAGATGAGTCTATTCCTGCCCGTTCCATCCCACTCACGTAAAACACATTTAATTCTTCTGCAACTTTGCATCTTTATTATTGAATCCAATTCTTTTCAGGTAACTGTGTTCCCATTTACCAGCAGCAGAAGTTGATGATTTGAAAAAAATGGGAAGCAAGAGGGCACAATTATTCCTAAGAATTTCCTTACTTCTTGTCTAATCCATAATTCGTAGTGCCATCTCCATCCTAGCTGATGTTTTCATCACTTCCCAAGATCAGAATGAGTTTGGATTATTTAATTGTGAATTGAGAGCTGTTTCCACTTAATAATAGTAGCTCTAATACAAAGAAATTAAGGGAATGGATGGTAAAAGAATAATGATGTAATAAATGACAGCTTGGGGCCCCCAAATACGGCATTCCCATTAAAAAAATATCTGCACATCAGATCCACATGCCTAGTTGGGATGTGGGATGAGCAAAACATTCTCCCAAATAGTTCATGTTTACCTGTGCAGAGGAAAAAAAAAATCATCCTAGAGGCTTATTAGAATGTGTTCGCATTGTAAACAGTGCCGGTAGGGTGCTAATTGGGATAATACCTCAACATCGAAGTGCAGTTACAGCTTTCAAAATTGCCTCCGACAGGGCAATTACAATTTTCTAATCCCTTGGCACAGGGAAGGCATTCTGCACCGTGGTGAGCCCTAGCCGTGTTTGAAGCAGGCATTTTTCCCTCAGGTATCCAGGAATTGAGGGTTAAGTTGCCCTGAGGTTTTTAACTTTATCGTAGATTCCTTTCTACAAGATAGTTCTACTGCTGAATGTGAAGGGGAATCATAAATTTTTTCCTTTTGTAATTTTTTTAACACATAAGCCATGCTTTAAGAGCAACTTATTTGTAAAGGAAAATGAGTTTCTTTTTAAAATGAAGCCAATGAAAAGCTGCTTTTAACAATGGTTCAGTGTAATCCACAGTTTGGGAAGAGCAGCCTCCGAGTACTTTCCTCCTTGTTTGTGGCTCCTTGTGTTGTAACCTGTGCTGGAAGAGCAAAGGTCAGGCAAAAAGCTTTCCCAGCGTAAGCAGCAAGAGCGGTTGGTCATGGCAAAGCAGCACACGGTAGGGAAGGGAACCATCCCTCCTCCTAGGAAGGAGCGGCGTGACGGCTTGTTGGGCAAGAGACTTCTAGAGATGCAGGACACGTCAAACCCAATGATTCGCTCAGTTCTGCAGGGACAGAGCCACAGGCAGCGAATTTATCCGGGTTTTTGGGTTGCTGCTCCCCCTTCGTGGACGCGATGATGCAATCGGTGTCTGTTAGCGGTGTTGGGCAGCTGAATGAGAACGCGTGATGCGATGTGGTGGAGTCCGCGTGTAGCGCTGCTTAGGTCATGTTCTTCAGCACTGATTACAAGAGCTCAAACAAAGCCAGGCTTTAAATATCTGCAGACACTGGGGAGGTTTTGGATTCTGCACAGTTTTCAGATTGGAAGTTTTGTTCTTTTGCAGCAAGTTGATCTAAATAGCTGTGTATCTAAGAAGGAATTAAATTGATTAGCCAAACCTTGTAGCTAAGCCTTTCCACCTGACAAAGGGCTGTGGCATTGAAGAAAACCTGTTACACACTGGACAATTAAGGTGGAAGAACAGCTTGCGCTATGTTCAGTATTTGCATGAGCAACTAACTGCAAGTTAAGGAAGGCAGTACGATCAAAATGTCTCGGCTCTTCTGTCTCCCCCACCGCTGTGAGTGTGTCACATCCTTCCTCAGCTTCCTGGAAAGCTGATCTGTTTTACAGCTCTGTACTTCATTGAGGTTTAGGAATTAAATAGCTTCACGTGGAAATTCTTACTGCTTTTGGTCAGTTTTACTGTCAGGTTTTTAATGGACCTCTTGGTGAGCTTGGTACCCGTGTTTTGTACGGCTGCACTGAAAAGGCACTCTTGTGCTGGGTTGACTAGTGAAAACGCATGTGCATACCTGATCGCACCACTGCTAAAATATGTTTGAATTTCTGCTTTGCTTTGAATGTAAATGTGAACTTGATAAGCTAACAAGGACACTTCTGTTCATATAGAATTCACGCATGCCTGTCAAAAACTGCTATAAAAGGACACTTGTCTTCAGCTAAATTGACAGCCGCTCCTTCAATACATACTACTTGCGCTTGAAAAATCAAGATGTATGGTTGTCTCTTTTTCAGCTAAGAAAAAAAGATTTCTTTTTTAATGTCTGTATGAGTGAAAAATCCGTGCTATTTGCTGTGATGTTTCCTTTCGAGAAGTACTGCTTTGTTTTGGTATGTAACTATTGCTTTTCCCTTTGCTCATCTGTCTTAAAACACAAATTCCAGTGGGTATACACATCTGTGATTAACCTCCCTGCCTTCCACTGTCAGTCAGAGCCTTGTTAGTAAGGGTTTGTTTAGAGTTTAAGAACCATGACGCTGAAAAGTTGCCCAGAGAAGAAATTTGATGGTGATACGTTGCAGTGAGTGGGATTCCTTCTTTTGCTTTTTTCCGTATTGATAACGCTGGGCTTTGTATACCTGATTGCAACATGCAGCAAACCAAGAAGTTGATTCAGCTGGACAAAATAAGGCTAAAGAAAAAAAAAGGGGAAGGGGGAAATAACTTGCTGTTCATCAGCAGATTTTCTTCTCTCTTCAATAACAGGGTATTCTGCATAGTACCACTTAATGTCTAAACAGATGCACATTGACTGGAAATAATTGGATATTTTCTGCAGGACCAGATTGTGCAAATGGATATCCTGCCCTTAGTTATCACCACGCACACCGAGACTGCTGTCCCGGAGCTCTGCTCCTTGCAGGGATCACGCAAAATGGCTTAATCAGCTTTGAATGAAGGCAGCCAGCTTCGCTTATGAAACCATTCGCAGATATTAAGTTAACTTGACTGATTTTGCTTAAGGCTGATGAAGGAGCATAAAGTGCCCTACCTGTAGATCTTTGGAGGAGGTAACTTCCAGCCCAAGGGTTACGCTGCGAGGCAACAGCATGTTTACCCAACCTGGCCACTTACAGAACAGATGTCTTCATATCCTCTTAGTAGCAGAAGTGTTGAGATCAGTGGAAAGACTGATTTAGAAGAGTTTTTTCTATTATTAGCAGTGTGTTTCGCTACTGGCATGAGCAAAATCACACCCTGGATCCTCACCACAATAAAGTATGTATCTAGACATTACTCTGAAAATCATGGTAGGCTAATTTTGTGTCTCTCAATGCCCAGTCCTCTAGTTCATACTGCTATTTTCTGCAACTGTAAGACCCTTTAAAAGTGCAACATTTTTCTTGATGTCCTAGTACCTGAAATCTGAAAATATTGCTTAGAGATATTACGAGACGGATGACATGATTGAGCAATGGCCAATCTTCTAGTAAGCTTTGGCTGGTGAGCTCTGAAGAACCTTGCTCAAATGACTTGAGATGTTTCAGGCTCAGCTTTGTACCCCCTACCTTGCTGAGCAGATGCGAGCCCCAGCAGAGAACAGTGCTAGCGCGACAGGTATGTGTGTCTGTTCGCTGACCTTCCCAGCACAGGGGTAGACAACTTTGTTTAAACCGCTGAAGAGAGGTATGAGGGAAGAAGAATTATGGCAGACAAATCAAAATTTTAAGTGGCATCCTGAGGTCAGGACAAATTTCTAAACTCCTTCAGCTTTGCAGGATGGTGCATATTGAGATTCAGAGATCTGGTATTAGGATCTGGGTTTCTTTTGCACTTGTTTAGATTGAATTGATACTTCTGGCATGGATTGCATTTTCTTCAAATGCATCTCCTTCAAAAGCAGATTGAATTTCTTCCAGCGGCACGTTGAAGTTGATGGGAATAATTCCATGTCTTAAGCTATTCCGTGTAAATAGGAAAACACTCCCTATATATTTAAATCAGAAACCTGGGGTTATGTAATCAGACTGGAGGTCTGCCATAAGAACGTCTGTCTACCTCAACCTTGTGGCATTGTACCAGTTCAGACAAAACCTGTTCTCCTTCAATATCCCCAGTGAAGTTGCAAAAGAATGCTCGGAGAGAGCACAATTTGGCAAGGCTCATCTTACCGAGGTCACGTGCGTGAGGAAGGATATTCAAAAGAAAATCTTGACAGGCACTTTGATTTGCCTAGGTATTAGAGTGTGTAACTGAAACGTTTGTGTGCCTGGATTTAAAAATATGTGTTCTAATACCTACATGCTTGTGGTGCTTTAACCCCAGCCGGCAACTCAGCCCCACGCAGCCACTCGCTCCCCCCCGGTGGGATGGGGGAGAGACTCGGAAGGGTAACAGTAAGAAAACTTGTGGGTTGAGATGAAGACAGTTGAGTCTTTAGGTAAAGTAAAAGCTGTGCATGAGCATGAAGGAATCCCTCCACCCCTTCCCCCGGGCAGGCGGGTGCGCAGCCCAGCCCCAGGACAGCGGGGCCCCATCACACCTAACGGTGCCTTGGGAAGACAAACGCCATCATTCCCAACATCCCCCATCCTCCTCCTTCCCCCAGCTCTATGTGCTGAGCGTGACCCATGCGGTGTGGGACATCCCTGGGGCCAGCTGGGGTCACTGTCCCGGCCGTGCCCCCCCAGCCCCTCGCTGGTGGGGTGGGGTGAGGGGCAGAAAAGGCCTTGGCTCTGTGCATGGAACCACCCCTGGGTTATCAGCACTGCTTCCAGCACCAATCCAAACACAGCCCTGCACCAGGTACTGTGACAAAATTAACTCTCTCCCAGCCAACCACAGGATGGAGTTACAGGCTTAACTTTGGATTTTGTTGCCTTCTAGCCAAACTATTCGTGTTCATAATGGTTTTTTAATAGTCTGTACTTGCAACAGATGAGTACAACTGTATTGGAGAAGATTCTTCCCAATTGCAAAGGGCAGAACAAGGCTACCCTTTGCACAAACCCTGTGTTCATTTTATGTTGAGGGTACAGGTTGTACATGGTGCTTGTGGTGTTACTCTACATGCTTTAATCTGCCATGATTTAGGATTCAGGAAAGATACGCTTTCGCAGAAGTCTGGAGGATGCTGTTAGGAGTTGTTCAGCACACTGCTCCCAGCTGGGAGAACACGCCGAGCGTACAGTCCCTAGGGGTTACGGACCCGACACCAGTGTGCGGGATGGTGCTGCCGTAGCGTCACGTGGGGCAGCGCAGCGTTACTAAAATCGTGGGCTGGAGGTGATAATGAGCTAAAGTCTGGAGCAGTAATAGAAAATCTTCCAGGAAGGATTTGCTGCTAGGAGTGAAAAAGTGTAGAGACATCTTCTGGCTTTTCGGGGGTCTCTTTGTGTCCTTGTTTGTGTTTGTTTTCCTGCTGAAGGAAAGGGCTGTGCTCTAGAAGTAGGAGCTCTTGAAATTCTCTCTCTGAAAGGAGACCTAATGCAACAAAGCTGAAACGTAGCGGGTCCTGGAGCCTGGTACTGCAAAACAGCTACTAACTCCTGCTGCTGTGATTGGGAGAGGCATTCTCAGGTTTCGTTTTCAGGCAGCCAAGCTAACCTTAGCAAAATTAGTATTCTTCCACTTCTCTGTCTGTGGAAAGGTGATAGGATTTAATTACATACTAAAAAGAATTATGAAACTGAACCTACTCGTGCTTGCAAAACACTTGGAAACCTTCGGATTGTAGAATTGGCAGTATTAATAACTATCTATATCACCCCTGCAGTCTCCTGCCTATCAGTCAAGATACAGGAGTACTTTCTCCTGGAAACTTCAGAAATGTCCTTTGTTAGCAGAGCTGCTTCAAAAGAGGTGCCTGCACATTTCTGAAAGTCTGCAAAGCTGCATTCGTGTGGCACGATGTAAACCGTCTTGCTTCTTTTTTCTCAATTACTTCACAAACATAACTGAAATTTTACATTTGCTGAAAAGCTCATCTTCAAGTACTTTAAATCTAAAATTATAATTCAGGTTTTAGTAAATGCACTTTAATTAAAAGCTAATAAAACCCTGATTAGTGTTTTATAATTTTTGAAAGTTTTTTATCACCAAATATTAATTTGAAAATATGCCTGTGTGTATTCATGAGACAGGTTAATTCTGAAAGCAAAAGGTTATGGCATTCAGGCTCTTCTTTCTCCTCTTCAGATGTCTTTTTTTCTTCTTTCCCAGTCAGTGTATTAATGACATATTAAGCAAAGCCTTGGATGCTGTGCCCTATGCTAGACAGTTAACACGGAAGCCTTGATTTTGTAAGCCTCTAGCCTTCTGTATCCTCATAAAATAATCAAATACAGGGAATCTATTACTTGGAACTGTTTTTCCTTGGTCTCTTGCCTTGTCAGCTCTCAGAGAGGCACAGTCAGATTGGGTCAATACCTGGATGAGGAAATCTGAAAGAAAAGGAATTGGCATTAGTGAGTCACCAGCGAGGGCTGCTCTCAGTGCCTTGCAGCATGGAAGGAACCCAATTATCATCCTTTGGATAACACATAAGGCTAAGGTCTTTGAGAAGTGATCCAATCTGTGAGGATCTAGTACTGAAGAGAGAGATACAAACCTCTAACAACTTAAGCAGTAGGTGTTATACTGGCTTTGTCCAGTTCATAATATTGTAACTGTTCTTCTCAAATGGGCCTCTATTTCTATCAGCGCTCATCAGGAGAAATCTCAATTCAATAGCAATAATGTAATATCTGAAGGAATTGTCTTCTGCTGACTTATTCTCACATCATCCTGCATTAACCACATGTCACTTTAATATTTATTCTGTCTGTGTGGACTTCAGATAATTTTCAACTACTGGCTCCTGTACATTGGGGTAGGAGCACAAAAACTCCTCTAATATTTTAATAGCGGGCTCGGTCATATCCTGAATGTAGGGATATGGCTACAGGTTCCATCTCAAGGGAATATTCCTTAAGATTAAGGTATTACGCCCTTCAACTTACAAATATCCAGGTGGGTACCCTGCCCCGAGTGGAGATGACGACTTGACCGTCTGTTCTTTTAATTGGGGCCTATCTATATTAGAGCTTTAGATTTGATCTGATGTGGGTTTGGCAAGGCAATTGCTTGGAGTTGTTCCCCCCCCCCCTTTCCTATTTGCCATTCTTTGATACACATTGTGAGCTTTGTGAGCTGGATTCCTTCAGGAAAACACTTTCCTGGATTGCCATTTTCATGCCTTCCTGTGTTGTTTCTTGAGACTTAATATGTTTATTGGCAGTGACGCAAGCGATGGGTAGGATGTGGAGTCATGGTTGTTTACCTGCAGATGGCTGGGGAAAAGCAGAGTACTTCAACTGACCTACACTCCCAAACAGCAGTTGGGTGTTATTACCCATATGGGTTTGATTGGGAAGTACCAAGGACCTGAAAAAACAAATTTAATTGTAGAGGTTTGAAAGAAACAATGATTAATGTTCAGTCTCACGGCAGAGCTGAGCTCCTATCCTGGTCCTACGCTTCATCAGCCAGACTTCGCTTTCCCATAAAACTCCTTTCTGTCTCCTCCTGCTAGTTCCTGAGCTGTTCCCGGAATAAACAAATGACAACTCCCTATTTGCAGGGGCCCAATTTGCTTTAGGGACACTTTCCAAGCCACGCATTCTTTTTTTTTCCACAGTGTTGTCAGCTTGTCTGTTCCCACCTGCTACGCTGTCCACCATGCTTCTGGAAGGACTGTAAAAATAGTGTTGACATTTTAGTTAGCTTTCAAAATTACTTTTGGCTGAGTAACATTTCCACAGCATTATTACCAACCAGAAACCCTAAAGTGATGGTATTCCTGCATTGAAAGGAATGTCCTGGAAAAAATGACAGTTATTCTAGTGTGAAGTTGGTACAAATGAGAGCAAAACCTCTCCGTAAACAACAATAAATAACATTATTACATTGATATTAGTGTTAGAATATTATATTGCTTCGATGCCAGGCATACCCAAAGATTTCCAAAACTTTAAATAATGTTGAAAGGTACTTGGAGAAAATCAGCTACTGTTGGCTGCCTCAGGTAATGTGAATGTAACACAGTTATTGTGGTGGTGCGAAATCTCTTGGCACCCAAACTATGAATTTCTTAACTTCTGTGGTTGCCGAGCACATAGAAAAACAGGAGTTGAGCACTGGAGCGCGTTGTTGTTAGGATGTAACTTAAAGCCAAGTATTCAAAATGGCTTAGTAGATCTCAGCAGTCAATCATGGCAATATATAAGACATCACCTGAGCACCTGCCCTCTAGTGTGCGCACAGCATGCAACTATTTGACAGCCAGGGGTTGGATGTTTGCAGCCCCAGGGAGGATCAGACTGGAACTACTCACAGGTTGCAAGAGAGGAGAAAGCAGTTACTGCCACTTACCCTGAGCCTCCTATACACACAGCCCGTTGAATCCCCCCCAGCAATCTGCGTGCCAAGCCCATAACTGGTTTGTTATAGATGGTGTCTGTTACAAATACATCTAGGTTTTTTTCAGAGTCTAAAAACAGTGGCAAATGCACTGCATCCCTGGGTAAGTTGTTTCCTAGGTCAATTTTCCCGTGTAAAAAACAGGCCTGACTCTGGTCAGGATTTGTCTAGCTCTGTGGAGAGTGCCTTTCCCCCCTGCCGTTATCAGGATATATTTAAAAAAATCTTTCTTCCATAGATACTTATAGATCATCATATGCTAATAATGGGCTGTATCGTCTTCCTGCAGTAGGTGACTATAAAGCTGTCAACAATCATTTGGGTTTATAGCAATAGCAATTATATTAGATTTTTTGATTGAATCTTGAATGTTTCATGAGTAGTATAGAAGAATAAATTACCCTTAGAGTGAGAATTACACTGGCTATATATTTCATTCTTATTTGGGATCTTGAAGCATTTGTAACAGGATTACATCTGCTCTAGGTACGCAGAAAGATTGCTCTTAGTATGACAGAACAGGTTCTCTGTCCTACTAGAGATTGCTTACATTGGGCAGATTAGCTGTCCAAGTGAATGTCTTTAAAGCAATTAAAAATGTGCTGAGCCTGAGGTAATATGGTGAAGAAGCCTTTCACACGTATGGAGAGAATACCGTGAGAGATCAGTAGGTTTTCTGAGGAGCAGTGTCTGGCTAAAGTCTGTGCTGTATAAATAGTCCTGATTCTGCCAAAAGTCTGTGCAGGTGGATCCCTTTACCTGTATCTCTGCCTCAATTCACCGCTGTCAGTAGCGCTCCAAACGGAGAGGTATCAAGTTCCCGATTTCACGCTGATTTCTAATTGCCATGCTATTAAAAATATCAAAGGGTAATTCTTTATATGAAGCCTTTAAAAGATATACTGGCTTTTTGGACAGTAATGAGAATCTGCTTTATTAATAGCAGTTTTGCAGCCTGGACTGTTGATGTCGGCCCGAGAAATATTCCAAAGGGAAAATTAGAAACTGCAAAATCTAGGTTTTGTTGATCAGTGTTAAATCAGATTCAGGATAATCAAAGCATGTGATCAGAAATAACACGAGCTCAGGTATTAGCAGGTTTCAGAGAAACTTAAACACGTTTGCTTTAAATGGTGCACCAACAAGCTCTTTCTAAGAGGGCCATTTTCCTGAGTGATCTAGAACATAGAATTGAAAATCTCTTCAACACAGAGATTTTTAATAATGGAGGAAAAAACAACACCTAATAAAATAAATGAATGTGATATTTCCATTAACCCTTCTATAATGTGTCTGTTCTATAGAATGAATACAAAATGAAAATGTATAGCGGTGGCATGACACAACGTGGTTAAATATCGCTTGGGCTGGAGCAGAAGAAAGTGGACTAGCAGGATATAAAGAAATAGGAGGATTTGGTGTTAAAAGTAGGATGGTGATTTCTTTTTCTTTGTTGAAGCTGTACTGTAACTCTTACTGTGTTTTAACTCTTTGTCTGAATAACCTGAAGGAAATAACATTCCTGTCGCTGGATTTACTTAAAATTAGGCTGGACAAAAAGTTTTCCGTTGAATCTCCTGAGCAATAGGGTTATGATAAGATGTGGCAAGTAAAGCTGAATACACATCTAAGTTCTGTCTGAAATGATTGAAGTGAGAGGAAATTTCCATGTGGTGGTTGATAGAAAAACTCTTCAGGACACGTTCTCAACTAAAGCATATCGGGAAAGGTTTATGTCCAGCTGCACAAGAGACAGGGTGACATGTATCTGCTTCTTGTTCTTAGTGTCTAGTTAATACCACAAGGAAAACTTGATACTACATTTTCATTCAGTGAAACGTCTGTGTTTGTATGCTTTGCTGCCTTACATTGCACACTGTGGCTTGCGTAGCCCTGCTATGAAACAGAACCACGGAGATAGCACTGGAAAGAAGCTTTGCTTATGATCCATACAGCAAACGCTAAACCCCACTGAATTTCTCAAACTTCCCAGTGCAAATCTGGTGTAGCTCCGTGTGCAGAAGCACTAGGATAGTGTAACAGAGAACAACTGCCTCCCCAAAGAAAGAGCTGCACCTCTGCTGAACAGGTGGTTGGATTGCGCTTGGTTGAGCTTGACAGCAGTTGTGTTAGATCCCCCCTCCAATGAAAGTTAAATAAATCTATGCTTTGAGTCAAACTCTTTGACTGGTGCAATCTGGTGTAGCCATATCCAAAGCCAGCTGAAAATGCATTGACTCAAGTTAAGGATGCGGCTCTGCGTCGGGATGGAGAGTCAGCACCGCGTCCCCTTCCGCCGCGCGCCTGTGTCTCTGACCACCCAGCCTCACACTGCCAAACCGGGGACAGTGGGCAGACAGGACACACAAACCAGCATGGCTTTATTAACAGCCAGCACTTTCGTTGTATCGTTTCAATTATGCTCCCCCGTAATGAGTTCAATATACTTTTGTAATGTTACTATAAAGCTGCCTATGAGATGACAAGAATATACGGTACGATGTTACAGTCCTTTCATAACATTCCAGAGTAATTAGGACATAAAATTGAACTGAAACTTTAAAACACATTTCAGCTCTGTTCTATATATATTACTCTTCAGCAGGCAAGGCCAGTAATTTAATATTGACTCCTGGCTGCAAGATTACCATATAATCTAAATGCTAATAACAATTAAAGCACAGTGTGGTGATTAAAGTGTCTGTTGGAATATTGAAAATACAGGTAATAAATAGTGTAAGGATGTGAAGCAAAGCCAGAATTTAAGAATCCGTTCTGAAGGTCTGTGCTGAGAAAAATAGGCTGGGCTGAAGGAAAGTTTTCTGCGCAGTCTGTGTACTTCTTTCATGTTGAGTCCTCAAACAGACGGTTCTGTTTGATGTATTTTTGTTCTGGGCTCTATCATATGGAAACCTGACCTTTGAAGCCCAACTCTGTGGTTTTTGGTTTTGGGATGGGTGTTTTTTCCCCCCCCCCTTTTCCCTTTTCTACAAGCAATAGGTTGTCTCGGGAGAGGTTAAAGTAATGGCTTCCCTCACAAACCGAGAGGAATATTTTCTTTTGAAAGTTAGTTCTTATTAATGAAATATACACTACAGAGTTTTCTAGGATGCAGAACAACTATGAAAGGCAACTAAAACAAGAAAGAAATGAAATGCATACACCCTTTAAAAATATACAGCCATATGTGATAATGCGTGAGATTTATTAGGCAAGATACATCCCGCGATAAATGCGCAGCACAAAAGGTCTCTTGGCTCAGCTGTTAGTTCTTGCAAAACTGTGTTTGTGTTTAGCTTTGCTTGCAGCTTAAAGCAGTGGTACTTGTTCCCCTAACACGTTGAATTTCTTGGATTTTTAATGGGTTTATTCCCAGTAGCATAATGGGTGTGGAATGTAAGTGTTGGAGCAATCTGGGTTGGTACCTGCCTTGCACTGATGGCTCCCAGGGATACAGCAGCAGGGTCTGGTTTGGAGGGACCCTGGTGACAGGATTGATGCTGGTGGACCCAGGATCTGTCCTGAGGTCTTCAGTTAATCCCAGTCATCTTTGTCTATGCAATAATATATTGGGGGGAGAGGGGGAAATACCTATGTGGCTTCTGATTTCATATTGCCATGTCCACTATAGTGCTAAACCTTCAAAAACCCTTTGAAGAGGTTCATTGATGTGCTTGTGTAAAAGGCAGGTTCAAAAGCCTCTGTAGGTTTCTTTCAGTCAACAGGTTCATTTCAACTTCTGAATTAATTCTCTTACAAGAACCGAATTTTTTGTGTGTGTTAAAAAAAGCTTTGCAAGATTGTTGGTTTTTTTTCTCGGTCTCTAAATTTCTCCATCTGCTCCCACAGATGTAGAGTGACCTAGCAGTGCACGTAACAGTTGTCATAAGCCACACAGCAGCTGTCCAGGGATCCTTCCCCAGCCAGTGTCGTCTTGTGGGTTTTTTCAGCCTGGTTTAATTTTCTACATGGTAGAACTCACAAGGCTGACAGACTTCCATTGCTCTTCTTTTTCTACATTTTCCCTCATATTTTGGAGGGAGAAAAGGGGCAGAATTAGGCTATAAAAATGCATCAGTTACCAACTCTTCCAAGAAGCTGTTGCAGCCGTTTCCCCCAAGCAGTGCTCCCCTCTCTGGCTGAATTGCGTGCGCTGAGCTGCGAATAGGAAGGTGGCAGGGTGTACCGTCACTTTGCAGCATACCTGTGTGTGCAATTAGCCCTTGAGTAATGGGGTCCTCAACGCTTCACCGGGTTTAAAGAACAGGGACCTGCATTGCTGGTGTATAAATGAAACAATACTTTTGGTGCAATGTTTGATATTGGAGAAAGTATTTAAAAGAAACATGGAGGGGAAGTGGTATGCTCTGCAATAAAATATACAACAAATGACTTTCTGTTCCCCTTGTGTTCAGAGAAAAGCAGACAGAAGAGAAATAGCTGAAATGGTTTTGGTTTATATTTTTCACTTCCTTTGCCATTAAAGTGTCTTTTGAAATGTCAGGATTTATATAGGTAGAGGTGACATTTTGTTTTCCTGTTCTTTCTCTCTTCCATTTCTCTTCTTCCAATTCCATATGTCAGAATTTCCACAGTGGATCAAGGTTAGCCCAAGAAATTGCTGTTTCTACTGGATTTCCCCACAGACGCCTTTTGCAGGATCTAGTTAAGAGCCCCTGGCACTGTATGGCAAATAGTGCCCGTTGAGCACAAGCTGTTTGATGCTTTAAAGGGGGCCAAGTTTTTCAGTAGCTTGTTGGGAGGAGCAACTTCTCTGCTATGGGCACTACTCTATTTTGTTCGTGTGACTTGTGGTTACAAAGGCAAGCTACAGGTGGTAGATCTTCTCTAGTGGTTATGGGAGGAGGAAATTGAAAATATTTCTCAGATCAGCACTTCAATGCTGAGGGTACTGATATGATGGGGATTGCATGGAAATGAAAGTTTTTTTAAAAAATATTAAATCCTCACTTAGGCTCCTGTAAAAGTTCATTGGCAACAGACCCCGAGTGGCTACTGTTCGTCTCTAACCAAAATGTCTAAGCTTGCCTCTTCGCTTTGGCATCTTGGGAAACAAAATTGAGTTTGAATGTAGACCTGCTGCTTTGTTGTGTCTCTATGTCAAAAGGCAAGTAGGACATGAAGGACAGCTGTGACCCCCAACTCTTAGGGATGCCACTTGCTCAGATCTGTACGTTAAGGGCACAATATAACCCTGTGCTTTGATAAGGAGCCATATCTGAATATAGTTTAACGGCTCCACAGATAGCGGAGGGAGAAGAGAAAACAAGTCTCACCATCACAGCACTCCGTCTCGCTTTTTTCTTTTTTTTTTTTCTTTTTTCCTCTTTGTGAGGCCATACAATAAGCAGTTTGTGTGCCAACGTCTAGAACGAGAAGCAGAAAGGCATCTCTGCAGGCAAAGAATAACAGAATGAAGTAGATGGGTCATTTTGATTGTTTGGTCTTGCCGCAGCTGATTGAAGAGGGGAAAAAAGATCCCCGTGTTGTGACTTGGCAATCAAAGGCATTGAGTTGTTTGTCTGAAATACTGTTTAAAGGGAAGAGGAGGAAAAATCAACTCGACATTCTGGTAACCACTTGAACAAAATGCAAATAAAACGGAAAAGACTTCTGTGTCTCTTGGTGTGTTTGTGAGCTGGGATTACAGTGCACTTGCATTATTCTTGATGAAAACATTTTGACTGCTTTTTGTCAAAGCCCTTCTGTGCTATAAATGCTTCTCTTCATCATAATGGGTTTTCCTGATAGATATCCCTGCCTGAACCATCTTAACCAAAACAATTCCAAGCTTTATTTCTTTAGAATTTAAGAATGCGGTTTTTATGACAGTGTTTTTACTGTGGATGTTGGGCAGTACCCAGGGGGTTGAAACATTTATTATTGTTAATAATAAAAGTTTAATAGATCTGCTTTCTTCCGGAGATTGCAAAGAACTTGATTAATTCTGCAAATGGGGATTATTTCACCTGATAATGATAATGCCCTTATCTCGTGGGCAAGAAGGGGAACAGGATGGGACATAGTAGTTCTGCAGAAGAAATACAGAATAGTTTATGCAGCTGTAGTACAAGAGGAGAATCAGGCCGAGGGAATGGAGCCCCAGCCTCCTTCCCTTGTGGTCTCAGAAACATTGGGTCTTTGTTCAGACTGGCAAGGAAAAGCGTAAGTGCTCTTCAGTGTCCTCTTGCTCAAGGCTGAAAGGAAGCAACTGAGCTGGGAGTAAGGAAGACTAGTGAGCTGAAGTAAACTGCAGTCTCCTGGCCAGCTTGCCTGGGCATACCTACGTCCGTACACACTGACTGCCCAGATACGTGTCACTGGAGCTTTGACAACCGGGTGGTTTGATCCAAGTTGGCTACAAATAAGTCCCTTTTTGGGTTGTTGCACTTTGGTAGGCCCCCATCTGACATAGCCAAACCAATTAACTGAATAAGAGATTATAATCTATATCCACGAATGTATTTACACACTTAGCTCTCATCGATATTTTTCTTTTTCCTTTGAGCATCTGGGTTGTAAACTTCTGTTCAGGTCTCATTACTAAAACTCTCAAGTGGAATTCTGCTAATAGGCAGGTAAAATGGTCACATTTTTGTTCAAGGTATAGTCAGTCTCCTAGAGTTCAGAGCCCTAAAAGTACCCAGGAGGTATTTTAGGAGGGGTGTAGTTCCAGCATTTTCATTTGGACAATTTCTTAGCAGTTCAGAATTGTGCAAAAAATTATAGTTGCTGGGGAGGCAGTGGAGAGCTTGGTGGTGGAAGGGGGCAAAATTTTGTCAAGAAACATGGACAAGAAGCTGCCTAACTTGTGTAGGCAGGGAAGAGGGGAAGGAAAGCCCAAGAATTTCCCACTGGGGAAGGGAGAGGCACAATCTCAACAGTGTCTGAACCAGTTGGGCATGTGTTTTCTGCATGAGGTCTGTCTTCACTGAATAACTCCTGAGTGGGTGAATCAGGAAGGCTACAGGTAAAAATTTCAAACAGAGAACAATTGTCATGTTCCTGAAACTTGGATATCCAAATAGCTGCTGTTAGCTTTTGTTTACCTCTCTCCGTTTCAAGCAGGCAACAGGCAAAATTTAAGCGTGGTGCAGGTGGAGACTAAAGTCAAGGGGAGCCAAGGAAGGGTTATTTGAGGGAACAACTGAATGGGTGCACGTAGGAGGAACTCTGGTTTAAATGGTGCCTATCAAAAATATATTGGGCCGAGCATCTGCCTGGGCCCCCAGGAGAGTCAGCTGGTGCAGAGGATTTGCTGTGAAGGTGTTATTAATTTCAGCTGTGTTTGATTTTTCACCCTGCTGTCTGAAAGGTGTACTGCTTGACATTGCCCAGCCCAAGGGTAGGACGCAGAGTTCATGTTTAGCCTCAGAACACTGATGTTTGATAGGGCGCTGACTTTGTCTTTATGCTTATCTGTGAATACGTCTTCTATAAGATAATGATAATGACAATATTTGAGTCTCCTGGCAAGGAGGTTTTTGTAAGACAGGCTGGAAAATTTAGTTGACACTTATTTCTTTGAATTGCAGACATTTTAGCGAAAGCAAGAGGAACTACTAGTAGCAAACGGTCCCCAGAAATCCTTTGCCATAATAGCAAAGAACTGATTGAACCTGTAATACGTAAGCCTCTAGGTGTGCATTCTTCTGAAACATAGTTAGAAATGATATGGGCTGTGAGTACGCAGGTGAGGTTGTGGTTGTCGTAGTCAATGGAGAGTTTAAGACTCTCTCTGGTAAATGTCGAAGTGGAATATTGTCAGGCTCCGGGGTTTCTAAACTGT
The DNA here is from genome assembly GCF_949628215.1 of Phalacrocorax aristotelis. Taxonomy (NCBI): domain Eukaryota; kingdom Metazoa; phylum Chordata; class Aves; order Suliformes; family Phalacrocoracidae; genus Phalacrocorax; species Phalacrocorax aristotelis. The sequence continues at coordinate 5,211,757 of NC_134299.1, forward strand.
ACATTGCTTGTGTGGAGCAATTCAAAAGTACATGGAAAGAATAGAAAGTGGGCTGCAGGCTCAATAATGAACTGGGTAAGATCTAAGGCATAGTAATAGCGACTGTGTTTCGGCAGCTTTGTTGGGAGATGTCTGCGACCTCAGCAGCCCTGTGAATAACTACTGTGTGGTCCCAAAGAGAAGGGCTTTGAATTGTGCAAATCCACGCTGACCCTTATCGTTGCTGAGGCAGACTTTAAACCCTTAATTTTTGTTTTAAAGACACTTCCAGTCCAGTAGGCTTCAAGCTTTACCATTGCAGCTGAGTTTTGTTCTCCTTGTGGGGTTTGTATCGGTCTCACCTTCTGTGTGTTGTGAATTCTTCCAGAGAGCAGTTATAAATTTGACTTCAGAAACTTAGCTTGGGCTGTTGTTGGAGATGCTACACTGACCCAGATGGACTGACCACCTTTGTCGGTTCCTACCTTGTTAGGAAAGCTTATGGCAGAATAAAGAAATTTTAAGGATGAGAAATGCTTACCTACCCTGTCAAATCCCATTGCTGTCTGCTACTGTAATTTTTTTTCTGCTGCATGTTGCATGTGCTAATTGAAAAATAAATTTTGATTAATTTAAGGTTAACAGATCTGAATTTAAGTTAAATTCAACTAAGAACTAATTTGGGCTCACTAAATTGTACCTGGCAATTGCATCCCTTTAGCTTCTTATGGCTATTAATTTGCTATGCATTATATTTCGTTTCATAGACTGAACTTGACTGGCTTGACATGACTTTCCTTTTTAAAACTGTTTCTAGTATTTTATTTTCTAATTAGCACTTCATTTGCTATCTAGCTTAACCCTGTGGCCTGATGATATTCTTAAAAGGAATAGCAGGATGGATTTTTCAGCTACTTAAGTTTGGAAAAGTCCAAAGCTTGAAGCACCAGCAACTGTACCTGTTCTTCAATTATTAGTTTTAATTGAAGGGTTTCATTCAAGCGTTTCCTCCCTCCACCTTTAGGACTCTGATGTTAGAAAATTATGCATGTGAGCAGATTTATTTAAAAATTAGTAATTAAATAATAAATATTTATCTCACAGCTGGCCACGAAATACCGCAGGTGAACAGCAGAACCAGGAAAGGTGGTCCTGACTCCCAGCTGAATGCACTCGATTACAGGCTCCAACAATTCAATATTCAGAACAAAGCAATATTTTAAAACATTCTGAAAAGCGTTAGAGACTTTGTACTAAAAATAACAAAGGCTTTCCCATTTAGCCGCTCCAGCTGAGGACTATTTTTTGTTCTCTGAGATAATTAGCAGTTGTCCTCAGAGCTTTCTGAATGGCTCAGTACACATAACTGACAGTCTAAAAACACAGAAGAAATACAGCAAGGCTACTTAGAACATAACACAGAATACTGGATTAATGAGTCATCTCCCAGGCTGATGGAAGAGTAAGAAAAGTCTTGAATAAAAAGAAAAGCCACTCATTCAGTAACATTCATCTGCCTTTTGAGCTTGTTTACCATCAGGCCATCGTTCTCCATAAGCTTCCTTGTCATTACGATTCAAATGCCGAATCTTTCTCCTTCGAGCCAAATGGTTCAAAACGTGCTTTTTTGGGAGCAGGAGAGAAATTTGCCCCTTCAGAAGACTAATGCGAGAGTTCTGAACCCCATACATAGTGATGTATTCGATACCAGACTTAAAATAGTATTTTGTTTATTTTTGGATCAGAATGCTCTAACTTCTGTACTTTATTAAAAAGAACAATTTGCCATCTGTAACAACCGATACGCAGTTAATCTGAGCGTGACTGGTATGTGTGAGGCCAAATCTGCAAATATTCACACCTCTAAGTGGTCCTGGCCTTAAGCTCCGTGACTGGTTGTGTCTGACTTCCCAATCTGCCAAGTGGATTTCACTTTAATTTATTGTTATCTTTTTAATCATTCGGCACAGCTGGAATATTGTTTCATTACTGATTCACTGCACTTAGTCCTTGGACATACCTCTCCAGCCAGTTGAGAAAAGCAGGTGTTGGAGTGCGCTATCCGTACCCTTGCACGTGTGTGTCTCGGAGCTGGGTTTTGCGATCCCCACGTCAGGGAATAGTGGGTGTTTTCTGCTGCATTTCCACAATGAGGTGTCTGTAGTAGTAGTCTAGTCTGTAAAGATTTAGCTATAGCCAATAATACGTGTGAAAGGTTTTGATGGTAAAGGAATGCACAAATGAAGTACCTGTGGCTTTGATTTTTCTCATATACTCGCTACTTATTTAAAAAAGACCTGTCCAAGGCCATAATTTCAAAGGCACCTGCATTGCGCGTTTTTCAGTGTGGAACGTGCACGACAAATCGGATTATTTCCTATTACAGACTTCGTCCATCACGCTGCTTGTAGGGGTTTCTTTATCTCCTGGATGTGCTTTTTATGACAGTCTCTCAGTAGTTAATGTGATTTCATTTTTCTGTTATTGGCATCTGCATATGAAATGCAGACAAATGTCTCTGCAGCAGAGGATAATGTGACCTCAGGATGTGCCATATGATTACAAATGATATGAAATTTGTCTTCTGAATAAACTTTTATGACCATATGTAAGGACAATTTAAAAGGAGTAGTGTTGTACATGGGGTTATTTATAGCTAGAGAATTTGGTCCCTGGAAGATTCCTGTTAGGAAAAGCCAAAATTTTCCAAAACATCATTAAATATTTTTTTCTGTTTAATTTGTAACAACCAAAATAATTACTTCTAGCACTTTCAAGGCAATATTCATTCTAATCTTCCTTTGATTGTATTTAGTATTTTAATATTGCAAACATCAATGGCTCATCGCTCTCCATGCGGACTTACCTGAGACTATGTTGAGATTTTTTCACTTTGCTCAAGAAGCATTATGGGGTGCAGATATTAGAGTTAGTTGCTAAAATGATTAGTAACCAAATGGTTAAATTATCTAAAAAATAAATTCTGATGATCCTTAACATGTCCTTGAAATTGTCTTAATTATTGTCATTTTAAAGCATTATATGAAGAAGAATAACCTTGTTATGCTTTGGCTGACTTGCTGTGCGCATCTTCCCCTAATACAAAGTGCATGACCTGTGGAGGATTTTGTGCTACAATGCAGCTGCACCTGGGGTTCCTCTGTTCTCTCGTGAACTCCTGCTCAAGGCTAGAGATCCTCAGTAATAGCTATATCTCTATGCAAATGACTTTTCAGTAATCTCACAGAAAACAGGTCTTTGAACATCTCTGCTTTGTGACAGAACTTTGACATTCTTTAGAACAAAGAAAACATCGGTATTATGTTTTTAACAAAATAATCTTTAAACTTCTGTTCAAAAATCGTGCATTTGTTCAGCCTCATTCACGCCTAGTGCAGCTGGTACAAACTTCACGCTGTTCCCTCAGCTGTATTACTCTGTTACTTAGGTTTGTCCTTTTTGGGCATATTCACAATATCAGATGTGATCAAAACCGGAACTTCTATCCCAAAGAAAATTCTCGTACTTGAAACCAAAACCCTTGGTTTATTCAAGCTTTCATGAACTCGGGTACTCCAAAGCACTTCTACTGAGAAATGTGAAAGGATTGTGTTTTGATGATGCTGACTGAAAATGAAATGTGGTTGATTTTTCTCTTCTAGTAGAAAGTGCCACAGAAAATTTTACAAAATTGATCAATGCAGAGCTTTTTAATTCGCCCAAAGCACATTTTCAGACATAGATCACTTTAATCTGCGATGTTATACCATCCTTTAAATAATACAATAATGCCAAGGAAATAACTCAGCAATCCTGTCCTTAAAGCCCAGCTCTAATTGCTAAAGAATGCAGTCTTTGGAAGAAACTGGTGATGAATGTAGAGCTCAACAGTTGTTCCATATTCCTTGTGACATTTATGGATGTCACACTCCTTTCCAGTCACCATTTTTAGTTCCTTTCTGTAGTTACTCTTGCAAAAACTGAAATGTGCGGAGACTTGAATACAACCTCAGTGTGTAAGAGGACTCTAATGCTGTTTAGTCATCTCACCTTTTTGATTAAAACATCAGCCAGCCCTCACTGAAGCCTGTTGCCTCTCCAGCAATTTAAGCTGAATTCTGAGAAATGACTGTTTTTGTCAGTAGCGTGCCAGCTTAGCTAAAGCAGCCTCCAGCCTGAGCGCCTGGAGGTCAACCTTATGAATCTTTTGGGACCTGGCCAGCTGTGGCACTTGCAATATAACAGCTATTAACTCTTACTGAATCATGGGGAGACTTCATTAACACTGGAAAGGCTGTTCCCATGTATGCCCTTACACAACCTCTGGCTTTACAGTAGAAATGAAACAGAAAATTTCCCTCCAGGAGGGTGATTCCATCCAAGCATTCTGCAAGTTTTCTTGCTGTTGTTTTTAATTTGGAATAATGAACAAGGCTGGATTTGCTAACGCTGCACCGGAGCAGTGACCCAACTTGTCTAGGTTTTGTCCCTTTTATCGACCAGTATCAGCCCCTCCCAAGGAAACCGTGGGTTTATGTGCCCAATCTACGGGCCAGGGTACAGCTCAAAGAGCAGTGACTGAAGGAGCTGAGTAGACAGGGTCTTGCCTTGCTCTGTACGCAGAGACGAGAAGACAAATGGTTCTCACATGGGGCTTACAATCCAAGTGAAAGCTAAGTGTACACAGCTTTTGGATTAATTCATAAATTCAAAAATTAATATCCCCTATTGTTTATTACTGCAGATTCTGACCAAGATCAGAGAGAGATGCTGTACAAACATATGCTGCATCGGCAGCTCCTGTTGTGCTGCACTTATCTAACCAAAGCTGTAAAGCATAGAAGGAAAAGGCATCTCAAAGAGTTGACCACCCAGCTGGTCAGCAGCAAAGCCTGAAGGATGATGCTCCCTGCAGTGTAACACTTGCTAGACCAGATTCCTCAGTCTTTTTTCCCCTGCGGTCCCAGAGCTCCGAAGTACGGAAGTGTAGAAATATCAGAGAATCGAGACCCAGGAGATATTAAAGAGCAGTGACAAACCACAATAACAGGCAGAAACATAGCATCTACCTGGAAGTATGTGGAAAATACTAAGGCTCCTTTCTTTGAAATATAGACCAAAAGGCAAACGAATTCAACTTGATCCTTTCATATTAAAGGCTCCCTCCTATTAGGACTTGCCAAATATGAGGGCTTGGGAACACTTCTGAGCTCTGTAATCCTGGTGTCCTTTATGCTCACGTCATGACTTTGGGCTGGGACAACACTGAAGTTCCCCCTGCCTCCCATTCACTTTTGACTCTCTGGGGAATAAACCTGTGTTTGCTGTAGGGATGAAGCCACATCCAACATGGGGTTAAGCCTATGGACCTCACCACGACGCCCATCTGATACGATTTAAACACTGACCTGGTGATTTCTCCTGAACCAATGCATGAGTCTGCATGCCTTACAGACAACTACTTCTGGTGTGCCCCAAAAAATGCCTACTTTTAATTACTTTTTTATTATTTCTCTCTCAAATTTTGGGCGTGGAGTACTTTAGGTAGATTTTACTACATTTAATTTTCCACTCTGTTCCTGTGAAGTAATTATCACAGTAGTCTAATGAATTTCATGCTTTCTGTACGCATGTATTGTGCTATGCTTTCCATGTTGCTCCCTACCAGTGGCTGCGGTTTGGTGGCTAGTGAAGAGCTGCTCAGGCAATATGCAATTCAAATTGGTACGGTTGGTGTCAAACTATATTAAATTTTAGTGTAATTTTACTACACTAAAACTCACTGCCCTTTTGTCTTGTTGCTTAAATAAAACAGATAATCTTTACTTGCGTAAGACCTCTGTGGTTTGGAAATAAGGAAGTCGTGATGTTTGGAATTCAAAAGAAAGATCAAACTAGTTTTTCAAGTACAGAAAAACTGTCTTCCCCCCCTCCCCGGAGAGACATGAATGACTGAAGAGGGTAGATTTCATTTAAAAAGGAGGCTAGGGAAAAGACTTTCTCACCAGAGTCTGAATTTCTGGCAAACATGTCATTCCTCTGCTTATTTATCATCTATCCTCCATAAATGTCAAGTGTAATAACAAAACATTTTAATAAACCTGTCAGAACTGTTTCATGTCAGATTTGAGTGAAAAGGTTATGTATAATAATAAAAACAAGACCTAAACCAGTACTAAATTCATCAGGAGGAGCTCTGGTCTATCCGCCTCCCCTGAGAACTTGGTGCTTCACTGCTGCATTGGTTAGACAAATTCTTTTATAACACGCATTAAAACCCTACACCAGAATCACATACATGCACACAGTTCCTAGTAGAAAAAGAATTATTTTAAGATAGTCATTTCAGTACTGATGACTCAGTTTGAGGAGCTGATGACAAGCTCCCTTTCTGAGATATAGCAGATAACGAGAAATATCTTGGCACCTTTGTGCTCTTTCAAATTGTTATTTTTTTTGAAGCCAACAAGGATGAGAACAGGTTTTTTGGACCCAGTTCGGGAAAGTCAAGTACTTGCCTCACTACTTGACTTTAACTGGATACGTGCAATTTGTTGCTATTTATTAAAAGCATAGAGTATGTCTTATCACTGAGTGAGCTGCTGTCCTCCCACGCTTCCTCCAATGCATTTAATGCTCCCCTTTCCATCCGCCTGCATAATCATTCCGTTACAATTGCTTGGGAAAGAAGTAATTGGTTTCAAATGTTCCTGGTTGACCAATTTATATTTGAATACTCAGTCGGGGACCCCGTGTTCTCAATGGAGTGCTAGATGTTGCCTGTATTACTGATGGTTCCCTGAGTGCTCGTCTTAAAGATTTCCTTCTCACCATGCTACTATTTTTGCTTGACCTTGCATAGGCATATTCATAAGAGGATGTTGTTGTTAAGATGTTCTGAACTGAATGACTGCAATAACATATACAGACTGTCCAGCTCAGATCAGCCATTAGCTGGTATAATTACTGCTCTTGTCCGTTTTACGGCTGTTTAATGATTTGTATTATGTTCATTCCCAGAAGCACAAAACGAGGGAGCTCCAATGCACTGCATGCTGAGTGTGCATCTCCACAGTGTCTGTGGAGGCAAGACATCGCTATTAACTAAATAGACAAAGGAATAGGTCAAAGGGATGAATATGGGTAGCGACGTTTCTGAGACTGCGGTTTGTCAGTGGCTGAGCTGGGAATAGTCAGCTTATGATTTAGGATGGCGAGGTTTTTTCTGCAGAGTGGTAGCAGATCATCAGCTGGCTTAGGAGCCTGTGCGTGACGTACACATACCTGTGCAGCCTGTGCAAATGTGATATGAAAAGCCTTTCAGAAATGTGGACTTTCTAAGCCCTCTTCGCTGTTGAGAATTAAGTTGTCTGTGCCATCTTGCTACTTCTGTGCTGATCTCTCAGATTTCCATTCGTATTCTCGTGTCCTGCTCCTTAGAAAAAGAAAAGCCTGTGTATTTGGGGCAGCTGACCTACCCACGCGGCGGTCTCCCCCTCGCAGTGGCACATATTAAAGCGTACCCAAATGTGAAGCCATCAACCTTCTGATGGTGTCTGCTTTCAAGTCAGTAGTTTTGGTTGTCCGTGTAATGTATGTGTGTTTGCCGCCTAGAGGATGATGCAAAAGTTGGGTTTTGTTCAACTGAAAAGGGAAGAAATGTTATTAAAAAAAAAATCTACTGATTTCTATTACCAAGTTATATTCTAATTACTAAGTGGTTCCAAATGAGATTTCTTTTTCCCCAGGGCCCTAGTGGAAATACGAAGCCCAACAGCCTAAGTAGCAGAGACTGATGTTTTATTATCTGTTTCTTCCCCTCCTTTCTTTACAGCTGTTTAACGCTGGCTCTTCATGTTTGATCAAAGATTCACGTACAACGCAGGTTATTCTACTTAGCAGTCTAGTGATCAGCAACTGTCTTCTGGGACAACTGAATTCAAACATGTCATGCATACTAGTAGTATGTTGATAACTTCCCAATGACAGGATTCATGAAATATTTAAAAAGCAAAACGTTTTAGGTCAGGTATACACTGACAGTAACTAGCTGCTGAGCTCTAAATTGGAAGAATGATTACGGTACCAATCAAAGGCAACAAATGCCTTCATGTAGGCTGCGAATCCTTTTCTGCCCCAAGTCTCTGCATCTTCACGTTAGATGTCTCTGCATCTAATTTTGGTGTTTTGATTCTTGAGTACGATTCCTAGCTGCAATGCCAGCCTGAACTCGTTGGAATAAATGTTACGGGAGCTGAAGTTCACAGTTGCTCATGCAGGAACAGTAGTAGGCTTTTCCTTCCACTGATGTATCTTGGGTATTGAAAGGAGGGATTTGTGGTGCGAGCTGTGTGACAGCTCTAATTAGTACAAATGCTCCTCATTTGTGCCTTCCGATGGAGGTCACAGCAGTGTAAAATGTCCCATACAGATCCTCCATAGTCTCACCTTCACTCTGAGCCTGCAAAACTAAATGAGCCTTTGTGTAGTAGTTACTCTGCCCTCTGTTTAGGAGACAAGGATGCGTGTGAGCCTATCTGTGAATGAGAAACAAAGATCAATTTTGTTTTATCCAAAATATATCTGATAGGTTCAACTGTGAGGTGTAAAACTTGAGTAGAAGGCTGAAATCTGGCTCTAGAACAGATGCAGCACAACGACAAAATAAGAGGCTTTAATAACAACATGAGTTTGAAATGAAAGGATTAGTTTGTTTTGCAATAAAAGCTAAGGGAAAGAAGTAACATGAAGCAAAAAAATAATTTTGGGGGTGGGGAAAAAAAGAACCCTAGAGGTGTTTGGAGAAGTGGGGTTCTGAAGTTCAGCAAAGGCAGTTGAAGATTAAGGTGGTAGCTCAAATATTGTGAAATATAATGAGGCATAGAGAACTAATTCTGTAGCGTTTACTTACAGTGCCTTCATTTTCTTGATATGCTGTATGAAAGATAGGCATGAAAAACGAAAATATGAAAATAAAATAAACATGATAAGGGAAATTGGGGGGAATTAATGAAGAACGTTTCAGAAATTCTTTTGCTCCCCTTGTTTGTTGCTGAATATTTAGGGTTCCCATGATGGCTCAAGGCTTTAGATGCCTCATATAAACTGTAAATGTTTTGCTTCCTTAAGTGTCAACGTTAAAGGAGTTTTACTTGGGGCTTTGTCTCTTCTGCTCAAGGTATGCCGGCTACTGTTGGCATTACTTACATATTGGCAAAGATTTTTCTGTGTTTACAGAGATTATGCTGGGACTGTTACTGCTATCGCTTAATACATGACAGGGACCCCTTGGATTTTAACCAGGTCAAGATCTATCATAGACCTGTCACTCTTCACAATTCTGATGCCCGTTTATACACGGCAGAGTCGCAGCAGAAGCGAGCAGCCAGCCATTGTTTGCAGTCTCTCTGATTTTGAACTTTCTTCTTGTGTGAAGAGAAATAGTTGCAGAGTTTCTCAGTGATTTATGCTCAGACGTTTTTCATCTGGGAACTCTTGAGAATTGTTTTAGCGCTATCACACCTCTCTGATTCATTTTTCTCTGGGAAGTCATTTCTAGAAGGCCAAATTGCTGGGCGAAGACGTATTAGGAGAAGGGGGGGTGTTAGTGACGAACGAAATAGTAACATTTGTTTCCTGATATAGATAGTACTTTAACTGTAATTCTTAGTGATAGACCAATTTCAAATTCTGGTATCTTCTCGTTCTCTAGGGGATGAGGGATCCAGTCCTGTAAAACGTAACAAGTATGTGGTATCTTTATTGCTGTTATTTAAGAGTTCTGCTCCAGGACTTCAGTGAACTGCGGTTTTAAGTTTTCCAGTCGGGTTTACATCTGCTACGTCCTACATCAGAACACGACGGACAAGCTGTGTTTGTGCACCAAAAGACTACTCGGTGGTTTAGACACGAGACAGGAGTTTTATTGTTGAAATTTGTTTTCTGGGACATGTGTCCAGGAGAGAATTTCTAGAGGGAGAAGGTGCCGTAGCTATTCCTTTTGTAGTCTGACCAAAAATTATGAAATAAACAGGGCCCTATTGTGTATTGAACTCATCTTGATGGAGAAAGTTCTCAAAGAGGAAATAGACTTATATAATGTAATTACTTCTGTTTGACCCCAGAGTTATGAAGCTCACTGGCTTCATCCTTGTTTAATTTAGTTGTGGCAAAAAGAGATTGCATAGACCTGATTCCCATTTTTATCAAGGCTATTATTCCGATAGAAAACCTTACTGAATTTTTGTAATGCTGAAGTGGAATAAAGGAGTCTCAGTAGAAATGAATGTTAAAGCTTTGGCAATGTATGTCTCTGCTACACATTGCAATGAAGGTATACGTATTTTTTTTAGAGTAACTTTTATTAGCAATAAAGGTTATACACAAGCCGTAGTTGAGTGCAAAAACTGGAAGCATGGATTTTAGACACACCTGTCTGCCACTTAATACACCTGACGAACGCTTGGGGTGCAAAGATATTGTGTTGGCTTTTTTTGAGTTGAAATTGATCCTGTGCTATTGGCAGACTTGTATGCAGTAAAAGCTAACGATTCCCAAATATTAAAATTGGGGTTATAAACAGGAAACTTTCTTGCTGTGGTTTAAATTCTAGTCCATGCCTTAGTCATTATTGACCTGGAGAGCGACACTGCTGTTCGTTAGGTAAGGGGCACACCTTGGATATTTTGTCTTGGTGCCAGTTCTTCTGAAAATGTGGGTGCTCAATCAGGTCCTTAAATAGAAAATCCATTGGATATCCAGAAAAAATCTGGTTTTATCATGAACAGAAATGGTATAGTTAAAACATGTTTTTTAAATGCCAATAAATCTTTAGTCTCTTACCTTCTTTTGACCCCCTAGGAAAAATGATGAAGGGATTCTACAGCAATACTATCATAGCTGATAATTTAGGAGAATGTCTTTATTTTCTGTGGAGCCTACTACTGACAGTATTCAGAACGGATGGCCCTGTGGTTCAGATCAATAGATATTTTCTTTTACTGCTGATTTAGCTTTGACTGGAAAGGAAAGCAATTAAGTCAGGCATGGAGAATTTGTAAGGGTGCATATATGTATTCATGGAGATGGCAGTTAGATGACCTACTTGTCATGATCGTATTGAAATAGCAACATGTTTCAAGTAAATATCAAATGCTATCCAAACAGTTACCATAGCAATGATAAAAGAAATTTCATTTCAGTCAATCAAATGAATATTCAGTTGATCCAGTTAATTTCCACAAAGGTATTTTACGCTCATTTCATATCAGCATTTGGTGATACACAAGCACAGATTTTCTACAGTTGGCCAACAATTTTTTTTCTTCTTCTTTAAAGCGTTTTTCGTGGAAATACCATTGCTGAACATTGGCCAATTGCACTGTTACTTTAAGACAGCGTTCAATATTTATTAGTCTTCTGTATCTTTGTGAAGATAGATATCCAAGTCAGTGGGAAGAGAAGTCTCTAAGAATCCTGCTTACGGAAGAGTTATAGCCTGACCTCGTTTCTACGGAGGGAAAGCAACAGCACAGGACGGACTCAATTTGCAGTTGAGCAGCTCCTGTTTTCTAATGTTTGCAATACTGTCATGTACAGATAAATGGACAAATTGTAATTGATTTGTTCAAGACTTCCCTGGAAACTTCCTGTATAATCTTGGTTACGCTTCTATTCTTAAGCTTGCATATTCATCTTCCTTGTGAAATGTATAGCTGGTGCGTGCTATGTGGATTTAAATATCCTCTGTTGAGGATAATGATGGGGCCTGCAAACATAATGTGGCAGAGATGGCAAGAAGACGGATCTGCCATCTAAGAGGTTTTTGACACACCCCCCCCATACTCCCCCCAATCTTTCCTGGCCATTATTCTGTTTCTACAGGATGATAATGAACAAGGTCTTTGGCCAGCAACTGTGTTACTCCACGGTGCTGGTGTCTAACAGTGATGTATCTGCTTTTTTCCCCAGTCTTATTTAACGACCTTAAGCATCCAAAATTGTTAACCCAACCAGCACCTACTACCAAAGCTTCACACAAAACTGACTGAAATGGAGTGGTTGTGTTCAGTTATATGTTTATTTCAGAAGGAAAAAAAAAAAGATGGTGCTTCCAGTATAGTTTTTAACACAATTTGTCCAAAACCCTGGTGCTTTTTTATGCTTTTATATACTATACTTTTATACTGGTTGCTCTTCTCCATTTTCTTGACTATTCTGGTCCATGCAAAAGGATGAAATTTCTCAGAGCCAAAACCAAAATAAGATCCAAGTCTGATGTCAGCCAGAGTCCAGCAGCCAACAGACTGTTCGCAAAGCTATTTTGCAACGAGTGAATAATGTATACATTTTTAAGGGCAAAGGGGTTGTATTCATGGAATTAAAGCAGTAGGCTACAACTATTGCAATTATAGCTTAAAGTCAAGGTCTTGCTTTTTCCAGGATCTACACTAGTGTTCCGTACTTCAGGGTTATGCAAATCATCGTTGGGTCTTGGCTTGCATTTACGTTAAGCTAGTAGAAAACAGTAATAAGACTGGGACTTGATTCAGTTTTGGGGCTTTTTTTTTTTTTCCTCCTTTTGTTGTCTGTGTTTCAATAGAAAAGCTTATGGAGCTTTAGAACAAGAAGCTGTATTATATTGAAACCCATTTGGCAGCACTTCAGTCCTCTCTTATGTACTTCAGGACTCCGAAAAGGGGTGTCCTGGTAGGGCACTGGTCCTATGGTGATCTCACATGAGGATGAATCCATGCCTGTAACGTTGATGATTACATTCTCTCTGAATTACTTCAGTTCTTAATGTTGCTTATGTTTATAAGCACTGAGCAATTATTGACTAGCCCTGTCTCACCTGAAAGACCAGAAATGTAGGCCTTAACAAAATGTAAAGAAATATAACTCATGAACTCCAGCAGACTGCAGGATCTTTCCATGTGAAGTGACAGCTGGAAGGTAGGACCACTTTGAGGGGTGTCCTTGAAGACAACACAACAAGGGATAAAGAGGTGCTGTTAACTGGGAAAGTAATAAGTTCTTTGCCCCCTGCTTTGAGCTGTACAGGTGTTGAGAAAGGCAGGCACAGGCTTGCTGAAGTATCACTATGTATTGCTATGCTTCTTTAAAAACAGTGGATTTTGTTAATGGTTGCTACTAATGATAAATGTTTATTTCTGCTTTAAAAAGGAATGCCATTGCTGCTGTCTTCAGAATGTCCTTGAGTACATTTTTAGTGTGACTTTAATCAAATGTCATTTTAACCCTAGTCCTATTCTGCAAATCTCTAGTGAAATTCTATTAATTTTCAATTAAACTTCAAGTAAACTAATTAGCATTTTCATTTCTATAGAGCAACAAAGGCAGAATCTGTAATGAGTCTATCCAGTTGTTCACAGAGGAATAAATGGTCTGGATGGATTTCTCCAGTGTATCTTTCTGGGGAACTTTGTCAAGTATATTACTTTTATCATTTTCTCCTCTGCTTTAGGCTCCAAATTAGATTTCTTGTGGTATACAAGACTGTATTCAGCCACTTCTTTCCCTAAGCTGTATTTCAGCATTCTTTCTGTCTTCATTGCAAATCTTTAATATTGCATCAGAGTGTTTTTTGCCAAAGTCAAAATGGTGTCTAGCTGAGGCAGGCACTGTGAAACCCTTGTTCTGAACAACTTCAGGACCTCAGTATGTCAGAGGGCAGGAGAAGAAATTTTATCTTTTCATTCTAAATACGTGAATAGAAGTGTCTGTATTACCTCACAGCTGGAAACAGGCTTAGATACAGATTGTTTCTGTCTCCATCCAGTATTTCATCCTCTCTTCCATTTTCTCTTATTGCTACCTCCTCCTCACAGACAGACGTGATCCTTGCCCTGAAGAGCTTCATTATAAAGAATATATAGTCCCTGAGAGGGAATCCTGGAGTTCTTCCAGGGTGGGTATGGTATCATAAACTTCCATCATTACTTCCAGCTTGCAGCTGTCTGTAGTGGTTTGCCTCTCCTTTAGTGTTGTGCTAATCTAATTGCTGGGTGCTGCAGTCCCCTTCCCTTGCTTGTGCCAGCTCCAGCGCTTCCGTGACCCTGTGCAGAGCTGTCGTAGGTCAGTAAGCTCAGCAGAAAGCTTACTTTTTTGGTTGGGTTAGTTTTGTGCCAGGTTAGCTGGATGAAATGGATCCTCTTAAGCTGCCATGGAACTGCAGCTCAAATCTGCGTTGTAGCCAAGCTGTAGATACATCTCTTTCAAGTTTAAAGGATATCGGAAGTGAGAGACTCACCCTGGCTAAGTTTCATACTGAACATAAACACTTGACTCAAGAAGCTGGGCTGCTGCGGTTCCCTTGGTAGTTGAGAGAGGACTCTGATCTCTGACGGATGCTTAGAGCACCTCAGGTAGTACCTACTGTGAAATCCTAATGACAGAGCTAGTCTTACTGAGCGAGGAGGATATCCAGGGAGTCCAGCCACCTAATTCAAACAATAAAGTTATTTCTACCTATAGCAAAGAGATTTAGCTCAACCAAATATAAACCAGACAGCCCTGGGCTTGCAGCAGCATGAGCAGCTTGGACCACTAGCCACGACCACAGAATAGGAGCCCATCTCTCACAAGTGCCAACTACGTTTAAGCCAGTGTTACACCAAAAGCATTAATTTCCGGCCCTGCCTTCAAGGATGCTTTAGTCTCAAAGAAAACCAAAGGTTTTGCTTTTAACCAAAACCAGCCTTCGTCTCTGTAAAATCCCCCCCTTGGTGATGCCTTGTTTCCTTCAGCACCAGCTCTCTGCAGCTGCAGCACTGCCCCGGAGCACCCTTTGTGCACAGGACCCCGTTCTTTTTCAGGAGCCCCCTCACAGAGGTGATTTTTGGCTGTTTTCTTTCTCTCCCCTGCTGACTGTGTGGGAATAACACTTTCCATGCCGTTGCCCTCTTTGCCAGACTGTGGTGCCCACAGGTCACCCTCACCTCAAGGAGCCAGCGTTGGCTTGTGAACACCTTACTCTGTTGTTTTTGTATTATTTTCCTGGTTATATGAATGAAGTGGGTTTCTCCAGCCATCAGCAAAGTGTGGGTACACAACACAGGCTTTTGTAAGAAAGCTGTTGTCTCCAGCAGAAGCTGGCACAGAACACGTTTGTCTCCATAATTCAGATGCACACTTCAGTGTGCGGTGTACAGAAACAGCGTGTCTCAAGACAAATCCCTAATTAAGGAACCCCTGACTGTTTTCCAACACATTCATGAGTTGGGAAGGGGAGAAGAAAAAACGTTGGGTAAGTTTTGATGAGATTTACCAATACAGGGCCGGAGCAGCTCTGCTGTGTATCTGTTGCTTTGGTGTGTCAGACCACCTGCGGTGAGATTTCTGCACCCACTGCTAGATGTAATGCCTGACAGCGTGTGCATCTCGTGTGTGAATGAGCCTTGTTCATTTGAAGAATGGATAAAGGGTTAAGTTACCAGACTAAAAAATTGGGAAGCCCTGCAGCTGGAGGGTCTGTTGTAGTGCCTGTT
This sequence comes from Phalacrocorax aristotelis, assembly GCF_949628215.1. Lineage (NCBI taxonomy): Eukaryota > Metazoa > Chordata > Aves > Suliformes > Phalacrocoracidae > Phalacrocorax > Phalacrocorax aristotelis. The sequence goes on from NC_134299.1 coordinate 5,227,245, forward strand.
GAAGGGGCTCGCAGGGCAGCTGTGTGGGAGGCAGGCCTCTTCCCTGCGGTAAAGGCTGGTGCCTTGGGCTGCCCTGGCTTCGCTTGGCTGTGTGGTTTGTATTTGGTGAGGATAAACCTCTTTTCTGTGAGGAGTCGCTGCTTTCTGCTCCTGCAGAAAGCCTGGCTGTTGTGCTGAGGAGCTGCTGCGCCGTGCGGGGCCTTCGGCGGCTTTTGCTTCGACCTCTGCGGGACAGTTGGTGGCAGCACCTGAACGGGAGAGGGGAAACCTGCAAACGGTATTTCCTAAAGCCGGAACCCAGAGCGTTGCCCCTCGGTAGTCCGACCCGGCCGGGATTAGCCGGGGGGTGGCCTGCGTGGGGGAGGCCTGAGCAGGCCGCAGCCGGGCCAGCAGCGCGCGAAGTGGAGGCACCGCACATGGCGGCTCAGCGGAGAGAGGTGCGGACGGGTCAGGGGAGACACGGGGCAACGCTGGAGGCGAGGAGGAGGCAGAAGCAGAGGCCCAGGAGGAGATGCCGGAGGGGGGCACTCGGGGTGAGGTGCTGGGAGTGAAGCTGAGGGGCTTTCTCGAAGCGCTTGCTTCTTGGTTGTCTTTATTTCTCAGTACCACAGCCAGTAATTAAAAGTTTACGCTAATTGGCAGTAAATTAAGTGAAATTCCCTGGTTTGAGGCAGTTTTTGCCTGTGACACTAGGCTTAGATCCAAAAATGGAAAAAAACCGTGGTGCTAAACACCCCAGTGAGGCTTTACTGTTTGCAGGTGTAAAGAGAAAGTTTTCAAAAGCTCCTGAACAAGTCTCAGGGGGATGTGCGGGTTCTTAAGGCGCTCAACTCTTTAAAAATTTTATTTGTCTATGCTATGAAGAACCTAAATACTCATAAACTGCAAAATGTTCGTGTCTCAGGAGAAGTCCTCGCTGTGTTTTGTTGAGCCAGGCCGTAACTGAAAGCAATGGCATTTTACTGACATGGCATTCAGCCCTTTCTCATTACAGCCCGTGCAAACCAGCGGAGTAGTTAAAAGTGGCCATAACTTGCAGAAACAAACAGGAGAAATCACGTTAAAGTAAACGGGGGGGGGGGGGGGGGGGAAGTGTGTTTGGGCAAGAGGAGGGGGTTTTTACAATACTGTTTTGCTGTTTAAGGGAAGAACAGTGGGGAGGAGGAAATCCAGACTTCGTTATACTATTCTTAATAACATACTGGGAGATAAAATGATGTAATCCAGGCAAGAGGTTAGGCGGATTACCAGAGAAAGTACAGCAATTGGTTGGCCAGGTGTCTGTCTTGAAGCTTGAAAAGCAAAACCAGAGAGTAATGAAAACACTTGATGGAGCCTGTCTGATATCCAAGGCGAAAGGATGCACCAAAGGGTGAAGCGGCGTGTGGCAATGGCACATGCGCCCCGGTGCTGATTGCTAATGAGCCAACAGTCACTGCTTTATTCCGCATGCTGTAAGTGAAAATCTTCCTTCTCAGCACCTATGCCCTGGGGCAGGCATCCAAATGACATGCGAGTGGGCAACATGACAATTAGCGAGCTATTCTAGGCAGGTAATGTGTGCTGAGCATAATAAAATCGAAGCCATGTCTTGGAGGTTATGTGGGTCTTTCTGATGACTCCGTTCCTGAGGTAGTATTTCAGTTTTAAGGTATCAATCAAATCACTTAAAAATTTCTTTCTACTGTAATCAAAACTATTAAGTAACCTGATGAGACAAAAGGTAGAACATGTTGAACTAAAGGTTGAGGTTTTAAGGTAGGCAGTTCTGTTTTTCATATTACTTTTGCCTACATAACTGTGTTAGTCTGAGTTGAGTCTCACTGAAGTGAAAGGCTCCAGAGTTACGCCACTGTGAATGAGAACAGCATCCTTTTTAAGAAAGTAGTTCTGTGCAAATCCTTTTTCATTTTCTTTTGACTTTCTTTTGACTTTTACCAAAAAGGCCTATGCAAGGTTATTAATGCTACAAGTTATAGGATTTGACCTCATGTTTGACAGAAAGCTATTCTCAATTCTAAATTACTTTTGGGTCACATTTCATTGCATGGCACGGATTAAGCTTGAAAGAAGCTGGGTTTGGTTCTGTTTCTTTTTGTTTGTTTGCTTAGGGTTCCTAAGCACTTTCCTGGCTGACAAATCTTATTTGTGACAAACAGAAAGCTATTTTCTATGAGCCTAAAGACTTTTTAAAAACCTGAATATGAAAGTTTCCATTGTTCTAATAATAATATGTGATGTTATGTTGTGTGGTATGAAAATATGGAAGTAGAGCAGGGAAAATTGGGACAATCCTAAGGTGTTATTTTATACTTACTTTTGGGGTTATATTCTAAGGGTTTGGAAATAAGAGAGATCTCTTTGGCTTAGATTTTAAGTAAACAATTACCATATCTAGATGCATTTCAGTGCTGCCCCTGAGATCTTGATTGTCCTGACTTGTCTCTAGTTCGCTCGCTTCTCTTAGAGCAGTGTTGGCGCAGGATGCTCTGTTTTGGCAGTGGTAACAATTCATGCTCATTTTGTCCTGCAGTAGGTGTTGACAGAAGGTGCATCACAGGAGAGGACCAGGCTCTAGGTGGCTTTTGCGTTTTAGCACCTGAGCCAACATGCCTTCTGTTTTAGATTATCTATGTAGCAAAGCATTTTAAAATTATGGCCTTGAGCAGCGTAACAGCATTGCTGTAACTTCTGGTATTTGGAACTATTGATAATAATAATAATTTGGGAGTCACTTTGTGGTCCCCTGAAGAAAGTGAATGTGTAATTAGATATTTGAATTAATTACGTTCCACTTGAGTTAACTGAGATGCCAAAAGGCTAAATGAGTCCCCCAGGGGCTCATGACAAGTTGGTGGCAGAACTGAAAATAAAATGTAAATATCTTCACTTCCATGCCTCTTCCCTTAGCTGTAGACAAAACTGGTAATTGCTCTTACTTTACCTTTTTTTTTTTAAAGCAGGGGCCGTGCGTTCCAAAACGGAGGCTAGGCAAAATGCCAAGCATTGAAGAAAGCAAAACTTTGCAGAAGCAGTATTTGCTTTAGGTTATCCTCAGTGTTCTTCTGTCTCCCACAGACTGAGAGGGGATGCTTTTCAGTGGAAAATGTACGATGCGGTCAAAGAGCTGAAGAGCCTACTGAGAGCTCTGTTTGCAAATTCTTCGTTGGAGGTAAGTTGTATAAACACACTCCTGTAAATCAATTTAATTTATATAATTGAGGTGACAAATTAGAGAAAACAACCTAGTGACAAACTATTGTAATTATAGAAAATCAGCCTGTCAACTAATTGAAGTAACAATCTATCAACAAAATTTATATATTTAAATACCATGCTACATACAGTAATTACAAACGTAAACCTGGTGAAATGTTGTCTCCCCTTTTACAAGGGGAAAAAAGTATTTGGAAGCCTGAACTTTTTAAGGCTCTGGTTTTGGAGGTTGTGCAAAGGTAGGTTTGTGTCATGCTTTTGTTGCTGCTTAAAGTGGTCAGCTGTAGACAAAAACTCTTTGAATATTGGCAAAATCTTGGGAGCAATGAACTTTTCAGAAAGGAATTTTTATTTTGTTTGTAGTCCAGTAAGAATTCTTGACATGAGTTTTAATAGGTTGTGACAAGTGTTGTGTTGATGTGCAGTGTTTTTCCCCAGAGGTACTTGGAATACTATTTTCTGAGCAGCAGTAATCATAGGTAATTATTATTAAAATTGGTCAGTTATTAATTATTACTATACTCAATCATTTTGTGTAAATGAGCTCTTAATTGGCATTCATGCAGAATGTTTTATGTGCTTATCCCTAGCATAAGGAAGAGTGAGCGGGAGCAGAGGTAGTTCTGCTTAGCTACAGTTATTTTAGATGCAGTGTATGATTATGTCTATAATTCCATTTAGTACAGTGCAAATGCAGTAAATGAGACTAAGTATACGCATGATGTCCCTCGTACAAGTATCCCAACCTTCTGACACGGTCATGGTAACTGAGGTGTAAGAGACAGAGTTTTCACTCTTCGAGGCTCGTGCCCTACTCTACAAGTAGGCCCATCGAGAACCTTCAGCCCATTTGCACTATGAAGAGCATTGCTGATTTAAATAAGGGTGGAAAAGAGAAGGAAGAACACTGCTACTTCACTTTTGGGCTGCAAAGCATTTCTCCATGGGAATGCTGGGGAAGAAATACCCCTTGCTGCAATGTTAACAGAAACTGTGACGCTAATAATGTTCTGTGTAAACAGTTTGCAAAAATCTGATGGTATAAACAGCAGAGAAGTAAAAAAAGCATGCAGGGACTTGTTCAGGTTCCCAGCAGCTAGAATTTTTATTATCTTTACAACACATACCGTGATAGTATCAAAGACAATGCCAAGACACAGTCACCATGATAAAGCATTTACACACGTGTTCTCTTCTTGAAAAACAGTAAGAAAGAGAGAAGAGATTATGAACTTCAAAGAGCTGCCTTTAAGCTAGGAATATTTATACACAAGCTGTCAGAAAACTGTTTGTCCCTTGCTAGCGCAGGAACAGTCTTCACTTGAGCCAAATCCCTAAATGAAAGCCAGGGCAATAGGCAGCCTTGAAACTCTGCATTTTGGCAGTTAGCCGGTTGGGATGGCACTTGTGTCAAACACCATTCATGCAGTAAATGTATGCATGCGTGCAACAGTTTTTTAAGATAGTGCAATGCTGTTGGTACGTTTGCTTTGCTCTAAGTACACGTGTCATGCCTACAAGCACCAGTAGCTGAGGTTATTTTGACAGACTCCAGAGCACAGGTAAACTCAGGTGGTTCATTCCCTAGGCATTTCCCATTCTTCTTCAGGAAATTGCCATTCAATGAAAGACAGGCTAGCAGACTGAAGGCTGGGATATATGATGGCATCCTTCCTGACTGCTCTCCTTTTGGTCAGGGAGGAATTCAGCAGGTGACTGAGCTTAGGGCAGCGGTGGATCACATCAGAAGTGTAAATGTAGCTTCAATGTGTTGTTCTCTTGTTCAGCCCCAGCCTATGCGTAATGTTGGTGCCTCTGGAGTCTTTAAAAACAAAAAAAAGTGTGGTGTGTTTGTGTTTTGTTTTGGTTTTTTTTGTTGTTGGGATTTTTTTGTGGGGGGGTGTTCTCACCCCCCCACCCCCGGTTGGCTTGGTGTGTAAGTTTTGCATGCCTGCAGTATTATGGACTGAGAATGTAGAGGTGGGCAAGTCCATTCTGGGTGTTTTATAGGATAATGTGAATAATGGATGATGCAGATAATGTGCCACGTGGTTAAATACAGGTTAAATACATTCAAAATACTGTCTGCTAAGCAGCTCTTCGCATTCGTTTAAAGTTTCATGGTGGTTTTTTTGGGGGAGGGGATGCTGGCAAGGGGTGGAGGTAAATTGTGTTTAGTCATTGAATGCCTGACAGAATGTGCTAGAAGGTGTCAGTTTTAGGCATATTTTTTTTTGTGTAATTCTGCAAGCGTTTGTGCAAAGCAAAAACTGTTAAAATATAATCCCCTAAGGAAGTGAAAACCAAAATAAAACATAACATTCTTTGATTAACTTTTTCAATAGAAGCAGAATTAGGCCACTGCCCAACACTTTTGCATATGATTTTATTTAAGACTTCTGAGCTAATTTTACTGACCTTATTTAGTATCTCATTTCATAACCAGTTCATTTAAATCAGTAGTAGGGTATGGGTGTTCAAAATGTTTTCTGATATATTAGTCTTGAAACATTCACATCATAATTCTCTTTGTCCTTGCATTTAGTACATCCAAAATTGTCATGAAAATATATTGTACCTTTTGAGTGATTCTTTGCTGGACCATTCTCCTTGCATACCCTGGTACAATTTGGCTGCTCTCCTCTTTGTGGTAAGATTCATATTTGGAAACTTTTTGTGGTCTGTGTGTATTTTACCCTCACTATTTTTGATATGTATCTGCAGAAAGGAATGGGCAATGTGTAGCCCTTCAGTAAAGGCTGAATCTTATTTTAGTAAGAGTTATGCAAACCCATTTAACTTGTTTACTGAACAAACATGCATTCACAAAACTTTGAGTGACACTTGACTTCTACTACAATGTAAAGTGGAAATGAACACAGGGATAAAAGTGGGAGAATAAAAAAAGAGGATGATAGAAGTACCACTTTTTTTTCTAAGAATAAAGCTGTTCTACACTCAGCCACCAACCCCTTCTTTTTAATATAAATTTAGAATGATTTAAGGATACTGTAGCATTTTAGATGCTTATTGCAGGATTTCTGAAGCTATGCACTTTTTTTAGGGCTTTGAATAAATGAAATACTGTCTGAGTTATTGTCCTCCATTACTGTACTGTCTGAGCAACTCTTAATCTTTAAAGTACTTACTCTGACAACACCCCTGTGAGTTGGGGAAGTTCTATTATCCTTTTCAGGAGTGAAGAACTAAGGAACAAAGAGGCTCAGGCTGAGATTTCCTTTTTAAGCTCCTTGCCTTGATTAGAGTGAGAACTAGGTTATCTAAGTGCCTTCTCTGTTTGCATTTATGTTTGTTAGTGGTGCAGTACTAATTGAAGGTCAGAGAGTGAGGAATGTTTTGGGTAAAGTCAGTGAAAGTGAAGTGATTCGTTTTGAATACATGTAATCAATCCTTTTATGCAAAAGGTAAATAGGGCCTGAACTGCTTTTTAGAGGAACTAGTTCGGGGGATTATATGACGTGATGACTGGGGCAGCGCATTGACACGTGGGCTTTGTGTGGGACTGAGGGGGGAAAAAACCCCACACTCCTTCAGTACCCAGGCCCAATAAACCACTCTGCGATCAACTCAGACTGCCTAAAGGTTGCTGAAATTTGTTGGGCTGGTGAAGAAAATTGAGTCTCCATTTACATGGTGGTTCCCTGGAAGCAGAACTTGCGTGGTTCAGGCTTGCTGTCCTGCAAACACAGCTTGCAAGGGTGGCCACCACCCTTTTCTCTTCCCTAGCTGGGCTGACACCTCTTTAAAACACCTATATAAATATGTTGATTTTTTCTCCTACCTTTGTTTGCCGTGTAATTTGGTTGTACATTCCCGATGGAGCCCTGAATTCAAGTGTGATTTCTTTTAACTAATAAACTGTATGGCTTATGGTTTTCATTATATATAGTTTGAACTTCATGGTTTTTGACCCAGAAACAGGGAAGCTTATAGCGATGCCTGAAGTCTTAGTGCAGTGTATTACTTCAGAGTCCCAGGAAGACATTTTTTTCCCAGGTCAGCAAATGCTTGTGGGTTTGATAGATATTCTCAATTATGTCTCCAAAAATGAATTATGAGTTGTGAAAGGAACAGAATACATACACTTATAAGTCGTTGGGGGATTCGACTGTGTAGTCCCAGAACTGTTTCTCAGAGGAGGAGGTTATACGAATCAGGGAAAGAAAAAAAAAAAAGCTTTATTACTTGTAGTAGCAGTACTGATGAAGGCTGATGTGGAGTGCATGTTGTATGTATTTGTAGGTGCATTCATGTTGACTGAAAGTGTTTTGTCAGTGTGTCTTTTTTTTAAGAACTGTTTTTCATCAAAGTGTGACCTCTCAAGGGAAATGACTTCTTATATACATGGTTTGGTTCTCTTCAATATGAAGAGAAATTCCCTATTTACAGCATACAGGCACTGTCCCTACAGTACCATTTTGTCTTGCCTCTGTCCAGTGAGCGTGGGACTGACTGAGACTCAGAACTCTGATTTCTACTTGCAACCCATGCTAGGGCTCTACTCCACAATGTTGATCAAGTCAAATAACTTGGCTTTATTTTCATATTTATTCAGTGGAAAAAATGAAATTGGTTTCTTTAGTTGCTTTGAGCTTTGCTAATAAATACTGTATCCATTGGCTATTTTTATATTTATATTGCCTATAATATGCTGAATAATTTGCAGGTACGAGATAATAAATTACACGATGATTATTTCATGGCTGAGTGTTTTTCAAGGGATTCTGAGAAGACTAAGCATGAGACTGCCATGCAATTTCTGTTAGAATTGGATGCCTTATCTCTTTCATAAGAAACCTGCATCGTTGTACACAAAAATTTTTTTTTTTGAGAGATGAGATGTCATGGAAAAGGTCTCTTGGAGGTCAGTCAAACTGTGTAGGATGACTTTTTTTTTTTTTGTGGTAAAACTATTTGCATACCTCTATGTTAAGTAGGAAATGCAATATCCTAGCTAGCAGCGAGAGAGAGTTGTCTTATTTTGTCAGGCTTTTCTTGAATTTTAGATCAGTCTAATGCTGGGAGGGAGGGGAAATGAAGCTGCTTGTGCCGGAGAAAAGGAAAAAGGCTAGTGATAGCACCTGTTCTTTATCAGTGGAGATAAGGGGATTGTCTTACCTATCATCTGTTCCCTTTCTGTCTAATTTGCAGTCCATTTCCTAGAGCTAAAATCCAGCCTTCTTCTTTACAGCCTATGGAACAAAACCCAAACAGTTCTCTCTTCCCACTCTGGCCGTATGTGTGTTATTGCCTCTTTGCTCTGGACTCTTTTGAGTGGATGTGCATCTCTTACTGGTCTGTATTTGTCCAAGGCAAATGCAGCTTTGTAGCCAAATCCTTAACTGGTGTTGGACAGAGTTGTGCAGCTTGTCTCTTCAGATTTTGTAGTCAGGATCTTCCAGTGTGAAAGAACTTTAAAGAAGTCGTCCTTGGCCTGTGAAATTTATGACACCTTAAGTAAATCAGGGCTTCTAAGAGCCTTTTCTTTTTAATATTTTGGCTTTATGCATTATGAACATTTCTGTTTTTTCTTCCTATACCTTTAATGCGTCAGGAAGAAAAAAATACAATATATTCTTCCTAAACAAAATGATAACAATTGAACTTGCGTTATTTGGTCCGAGTCACTTATAATCTAGTTTCTAGTAGTGCCGGGCATGGTCTGAAGCTGAAGTACTATATTGGTTTTAAACCAGCTAGTGTCTTATGCAGAGATTAAGAGAACTCAAATGGCAGTAGAGCAACACAGTTAAGGAATACAGTTTTAACAGCAAAAGGGGATTTTTATGAGGGTTTATTTTATATTCCTAACGCTTACCGTACTGCTCAGCAGTGCAGATGGTTTTGGCACATTGCAGTTCCATTAAAGGTACAGATTTTCAGAAATGAGGGTGCGTAGTGTGACAGCGGGCTGCAGATAAAACCTTGGCTATTGAAGGGTAGATGAGAAGAGCTGGTTTGGGGCATCAAAAGAAAGAGTGCACCAAGTATAGCTACTATTTCAAGCTCTATAGTGGTTTTTCACTATATTGACCGATGAGATCGAACAGAGCTTTATAACACAAAGGCTAAGCGAGCAGCCTGTTTGGCACTTCAACTAGAGTTTTAAAAATGAAGTTATTTCTAGGCTGTCCATGGACCATGGAACAGTTACCTCCCCAGGAAAATTAGAACATCTTAAGTGTTTCAGGCAGCATCTTTGATACTACTTTGGCCAGGAAGTCTTGTAATAAAATGTTTTACCTAAAACAAGAGAGGGGGGAAAACACTTGGAGACCCAACCACCACCGCAGGATCTTTCTGTGAGAAAATGCACCATATTTTGGGTTGGTTGCAACTGTATTTGTGGCCAGAAGGGCCCTCTTAGGTTTAACAGCTGCTGCAGATGCTCCATGTTGAGAGTTTGGAAAGCAGTTTGAAATGCATAGGAGCAACTCTATCAAACCCAGGAACGTATGAGCATGGTGGTTACTGCTCTTTCAAACACTTCAGTTGAACGCAACTTTCCAAAGATACCATGCATGGAGTAATGAACAGAACTCCTAAACTGTTTTGCCTGAGGTTCTGTATGCAGCACCTGAATTTGAAGTTGCATGGTAATATGCTTAGAGGCATATTTTGGGAAGTTAGACTGTTTATGGAAATATAGTAAAGTTTTTAAGCTCTGGGAGTTCATAAGTTTCCCCCTTGTCTCTTTATTCTGGCAGTAGCCATTTACAACTGCCTTTTTTAGCCACGGGAAGTCCTTTCTCTTGAACTGTAGTAGTATGTGAAATGTATTCCCTGTAAAGGCAACATCTGTGCTTCTTTGTGAATCGCCAGTCAGAAGGGGTGCTGTATATGCTAATCATCTCAACCATGTTAATGGTGAGGAATGATAATTATTTTCAGGTGGTGGTAGGTGCTGTTTGACACCTAGGGAAGGAAGATTGAGACCATAAATTATTGCAGACATCTGCAAAGATGTACTGCTACAAGGTGTCTCTTCCTTTCTGTTTAGCTGCTTGCCTGAGTGTGTTTAGATTGAAGAAAAAGGGGAAAAGCATGCACATTAGTAAAGTCTTCAGTTAATCAGAATTTGATTACAATAAGAGCTCGGAAATAATCATATGGTGTTGTTAATTATTAGAAAGATGATGTTGTATGTAGAAGTAATTGCAGTAAACAGCCCAGCTGGAAAAAAATTGTTCAGAATTTCAGCTGCTAAACTGTATACTTTGAGCTATCCCTGCCTGTTAATTGCTTCATTGTTCATTTATTTCTTACTTTGTATTATGTAAATGCCTGACATTTGCCACCCAGATAAGTACATCATTGTCCTAAGAATTTTTTGGCACGTGAGAAAACAGTTCTCTGAAAGACTTCCTAATCTCTGTGCCATGTTCGTGGAGTTAATAGTATCCTTTGGATGTTTTGACTATTTAAGGTATTATTTTTTTTCTGGCCTATCTCTGTTTCAGGTGAAATCAGTTCGCCCTGGCCACTCACAGGGTTAATGGCAGAGCCAGCAAATGACTCCCTGATCCTGTGTCTGTCTGTCTAGAGCATTTGGAAAAAACCCATTTCTTTCAGAAATCTTCGGGGCCAGGCATTTTTGCCTCTCCTTAAACTCAGTCTTCCCTCTGCTTGCCTTCAGTTCAGGTTTGCTGGACTTCAAGGTGGATAAAAATACAATTTACGTTTTAATCTCCTCCTCTTCAGTAAGTAACAAAGTTTTCTAATGAATTATAAATTTCTGCTTCTTTTTACTAGTGCTTCAGTGTATAAGCCTCTGATGTTGAGGTGAAACTATAATGTTGATGCTGAAATTTTCCACCCCTCCTGAATATTGACATAAATGTGATTTACCAGGAGTGAGAAACTGATACAATTGTTTATTTTATAACTTCCTGCGTGGTTATTTGCACCTTAAGGGAGATCACGGCATAGAGCTTAAGGGCATTGAAAGACAAGCTGTTTCACACCAACGGTGAGGTATGGGTTTACGTGCACGGCATTGCGAAGGATCTCCTGATCAGTAGGAACTTGCAGTGGTAGCACAGTGGTCTGTGAGTGTCTTTCCAGGTTCTAATTCAAACTCTTGAAATAGGTTTTAAGTAATTCGTAAGCTTCTTGTTGTTCCCCTGCCAGGAGTTTGTGTAGCAAATAAAAAATATAGATGGAGTGTGGGATGCTAGCAAGAAATTCAGAGGACTAAGGTTTAATTCCTCATGACTTGGTGCATTTTACTTAACCTATGACTATGCTGGAAGCTGTGTTAGAGATACTTCTTTTTGCAGTGTGAGGATATGGACGTTTTAGCCTTGTGATGCTGGATGCAACACAGTTGTACTTTTACCTGGGTTGCCTGACAGACGCCCCTGAGGCGGCGTAGCCTGTTAGCTCCTGGAAATGGTAATGTGACCATTCAACAGTTGGTGCCTGAACACCATCAGTTATGTCTGTGTGGCACAGTGGCCTATCGATACACCTGAAGTCAGTGGTGAGACTTGGGTAGAAGAAATATTATGCTTTTTCACCACTGTGATACAGAATCCTCCCCACTGTAAGTAATAGATGGCAATATAAGTTATTGAATCTGCTCATCTTTTATGACCTTGGCAATAATAAATGAACTTCTCAGTGTAATGTTAGAATGTTGAAATACATATTCAATATATCTCATAAATTAGTTAGTAGATTTTTGCAGGTGTTGAATTCCAGTTTGAAAAAATAGAACAAAAAATGAATTGGTTTTTTTAAACCTTAAAATCTGATGGTCCAAGTAAATGTTAAATCCATGTGTGCATATGAAACTTGGATCAATAATTTAGTTCATTTCTAATATTAAAATGACATAGCCAGCATTTTTTAAGAAATGGAAATCTGTTGATTGAGACAGTGAGTACAATTAAAAAAACTTGACAATTCAAATTCTGTTAGGGTCTGTTTGAGCTGTTCTGAATGTGCATCCTCTTGGGTTGCGAGGAACAAAAGTGTAACTGATTGTTGATGTGATTGCATATTCATGTGTGCTGCTAAAAATCAAATGAAACTTTTTGCTTTGAAAAGAAATAGTTCAAAATGGTAAAATGGTTTTAAGAGTTGCAGTACACTCCACCAGGGATGGAGTAGTGAAGCAAATTATTAATTGCATTTGGAGATGGGCAAATTTACTATGCTTTATGTTGAATATTAATAGTGTCCAAGTCTTAAATATGAGATTGTATGAATTCATAGCTAGTGCTGTGAACCGTAGCCTGAGTTTGGATTTGGTTTCCAGCTCTTCCACAGAACTACAGGGTGACCTATGGGAAGCCATTCCCTAAATCTGTCCAAAACAGAATTCAATGTGGCATAACAGTTGCAGTGAGTCTGAGCTTGAACTATGGAAGAAATTAACCCATTTCATGAAGGGTATTTAGTGAAATCTTTAACATCAGTCCCAAAGGGAACTGAAATTCTTCACTGCTCAAGTAAAACTCTGAAGCCATGGCAGGCTTCCCATACAGGTATTCCTGAAATTATAGTCATGGTCTTTCATTGCAAGAGGAGTTCTCATGGGAGAATTTCATCATAGTTTAGAACTGACCAACAGAGAGCTCCTTATCTGATCTCAATTTAAAACTTACCCCGAGATTACGTGAGAGAGGTAAATTGCCCTTCCCAAATATTAAGAGCAATGTAATGACTTGAAATAGATAGCGTGATGATGCACGATGTGCCTTTAGTAATAAAGCAGACATGTTTTCATTAAGCATAGGCATAAAAACAAAATACTTCAGCTTTTGGCTAATAGCTTGAAATTGTAAAAGGGCCAATCGTGTGTGACGCAATGTGATAAAATCCAAATTTTTGCAACTACAGATCTGTGACTATAGGGAGAAAAACCAAGGTTTTGAAGGGGTTGCCTGTATCCTTTTATTATTCTACTAATCCATCCAATTCCTCATATCTACTTATCCATTCATCCTGTCCTTATCTTGAGGGCACTTAAGCTTTTGTTGTAATCCATATGGATAAATCATAATAACTCATAAATTATAATTTTGCAGTAGGAGAAGTGCTATAAGAATATCCATCAGTCTGTCAGGTCCTTAGCTTGAGGCCTGAACCTGGGGTTCATTTTTTCAGTGAAGCAGAACCTTTATTAATAATGCTCTGTTGCTCACTCTGCATGTTAAGGTGTGGAGGGTAAATGCAATCGTACTTTAAATTAGGCGCTTAAAGTCACACGAAATGACAAGCAGGTTTTTTTTGGAAGTGGACGTCGCTGTTTTAATATGAAAAATGTTCATAGGCTATAAAGAAGTAATTCCAGTCCAGATATAATCTGTGAAGGGCCTATTAGTTTTTTGATTGCTAGGCCTATAGTGGGATTACACAGCAAAGCAGATAGATTGTATTTGTCAAAAATGACAAGAGTTTTTCCAAGAAATCCATACTGCAGGAGCTATAGAAGAATCAACCTAGTTTTCTGTTATTGGAAAACCACATTTATTAAGCATTTAGAGAAGGTACTGACGTTCTAAGATAAGGTTGGGAAGGACACACCAATAGGCCAAACTGAAAGGCAGCTGAAAACGCATCTTTCTTTGAAAAGGGTAGCAAAAGCTTGCTAAGTATGCAAATGCTGTATGAGAGAATATTAGCACCCTGTGAGGCTAATCTGCAGCACTGATCTAAGACTCAAAAGATGTTGAGAAGAAAGTTGCAGTGTTTAGTGGCCTTTGGGCAGGCTCCCCAGCACGTTGTGTTCTGAGTGGTGGAAATGCTGAGTTTCCCAGTCGGATGTTCCCAGTGTCCTGTGGTGTAAACACAAAACCTAGCAAATTGGACAGGATCGGATAGTATAAAAATAGAGATAACTACGGTTAGCAGAGAGAAAGGAAGACTAAGCAAGCAAAGTAATAAAGACCGATGGAAATACTCCATTAGCTAGGTGGGTTACTCTGTAAGTCGGGGAGGACAAATAACTATCTAGAAAGGTGGTGGTGGGGTTGTGTTTGGTTGGTTTGAGTTTTGTTGTGTTTGGTTTTTTTTTTGTTATATGGTTTGGGGTTTTTTGTTTGGTTGTTTGTTTTTTTTCCCCTAAAACAGAAGTTTGTTCTGTTGGAGCCTGACTTGCATTCTGGAGGAGAGAGCTGGAAGTCATACTGGAAACAAAATATAGTCTCTCTCAACTTTGATCTGTGCATTAGCAGCTTGCCTTAGCTGTGTGAATAGGATTTATGAGAGATGAAAGATGGGACTCGCAGACAGGGCACTGAAATGTCAGTGAGGTCTGGATTCAGGGGTGCATTTTGCTTCTGCCACAGTCTCTCTCGATGTTTCTAGTAAATCATTTAGTTGTTATAGGAGCTCTTCTGGTATTTATTTTTTCTGGCCCTTGTTCTATGTTTTCAGAGGATGCACTTTGAGAATTTTCGCTCAGTACCTTACACTAATAATTTTGGTCTCTAGAAGAGACTGAAGTACAGAAAATAAACTTGTTGAGCGTATGAAGATAGCTTCAAGGATCACAAAGTGGGAATTACTTGAATAAAGATTTCATACAGTGAGTACATACTGGTTAAAATTATTGTTTATCTGGATTCCAAAGGCTGTTCAAAAAATTGCTAGAAATGGAGGAAAGCCTAGCTCCTCAGGCATGAGGGGAACTCGGGAAACACTTCTGATTCTTCCCCGAAAGGCATTGAGGATACTCAGCGCTCTCAGGTTTTTCATCTCTCTGAAGTTCCTGTAGTAACTTTAGGACTGTATGAGTGTCATGTGGTTGGGGAAGAAGTGAAGAGTTTTAATGTATGCAGCTTGAACTACTGAGGAGATTTTGGATAGGAATGGTGCAGCAAGGGTAGAAAATAACGAAAACTTCTAACAGATGAGAGCCATCGAAATTTTAGTGTTTTCTGAAGGAGATGAGGCACGAAAGGGGACTTCCTGGATAACTCTTCGTAGGAATAAACTAGTTTGTGGTTTGACTCATAGCATAATCATACCCAGGCCAAAGCTAAGATATTTGTACTGGTTAACTTCTGCCTAAATCTTTATAATGTCTAAGCAGTCAATTATGACTCTCTTATAGCATTATCTTTCCTGAGAAGAATAAAGTTGGGCTGAATTATCTTAATAAGTAAGCCTTTTCAAAGGGAAAATACATGTAAATTCCAATGCATGTGGTTTGACTTGTGTGTCCATGTTTGCTTAAACCTCACATCACCTCTTTTGTATCATCTTATCACCAGGATAATAGGAAAGACAATGTGTTCTTACAGGAAAACTTGTGGGTGTATATGGATTTTTTTTGTTTTGTTTTCTCCTCCCCAGAGAAAAAAATCAATTACATGGGGAGGAACATTTGCTGAATGCACGTACCTGTATGCAGTAGCATTTGAAATAAGCATTTCACCCATTTTTGTGAACTTCTGCATGGAACAGAAAATGTAAAGGCAATATTTGGGAACTCAAACAAGATATGTGGAAGAAGGAAGCATTGGTCAAAGTTTCCCACTTAGTCTCTTTGAGCTTAATGGGTGAATACCAAGCTGTGGACAGAGCCAGCGAAATGCATCTGATCACTTGATTCCAACTATAAGCTTACGGTATGCAGGCCCATGCCAGAATAAATTCTGCCCTACAGGATAACATTCATGTTTTTTCACTGGATTAAACTGCAGAAATGTGATTGTTTATTTTGCAGGAAATTAAGTCTTCTTATGTTCCTGGTAAATGAAACAAAATTTTGCATTGATGCCTTTGCTAGAAAAGTCAGAACACTGAACAGTGTTTGCTTATGGTCTGCATATTCTTTGTCAGTTATGCCTATATAGGTGGCAAGGTCATTAAATATTGTCTTTTGGCTCAAGGTAGAGTGGAAGGTGCTATGAATTTAAGTAAACACACCCCCATGCTTCCTCCTCTCCACCCCCAAAAAAACCTCTCCAGCAAAACAACAACAAACAAAAAAATCCCACCCCCCCCCCAAAAAAAACCAAACCCAAAAACCAAACCCAAAGCTCGGCACCTGATGAACTACAGAAACACAATCAGGCTTGCTTATCCCTTTGAGAAAGATGGGTTTATTAAATCATAGATTAAAGATGGGAAATTGTTGATTTTTATCTCTCTCTCAGACAAGATCCAATTTAGCTGATAGAGAGCTGAAACCTGAAGAGAATTCTGCAAGTTGTTTATTTTCTTCACAAATACGTAGCTAATACTTAATTTGCAAAACATGTCCTCTGTTATGTTCCTCTTCAAACCTTTTATCTGTCATGAAGATTATTGAAAAAATGTTGAGATAAGTTGTTGTAATTTATTCCGCTTCTGGAGGCAGCCTAGGCTTTTCGAAGGCCAGCAATAGCCACAGGTGTCTAATTCCACAAACTTAAAATGAGTTCTGAATGCTCAAACCCTGCTGGCTTTGCTGGAGGTTCTGCAAAAAGTGGAGAATTTTCCTGTTTTTTAAAAATCTTTCAGTAGCTTCCATATATGACAGAGCTTAGAAGGGGCACGTGTAGTCTCCAAACTCATAATACTTTCCATGGGACTCCCAAGGGTGCTGCTGTTGCAGCAGAGATGGACAGGAAGAGGAAGCTATGGTGTTGCTTACAGACCGCAAGAGCCTGGGAAACGCATTACAAATTGTACAAATCAAAAATTATTAGAAATTATTCTGTCTATCTCAGCAGTGAGAAACCAAAGTTTCCAATGCAATTTTCCTTTTTTAATCAAGGTTTGGGTAACATTTTACCGTATGTGGTATTTCATTGAACGGGTGATGACTTGCAGAAGTAAGTCATGCCATGAGTTTAAAGGTGGTGCAACTACGTGAACTCAGCGGACTGGTTTATGTAAGCATTTCTGTTTCCCTCATCATTGCACTAGCAAAGTGCATTGCCAATGCTGAAGAACCCTCCGAGATGGGAAAATCGTTACTTCCCTGTGATAGATGCATAGCTGATATAGGGGGAAGTCAGAGGCTTGTTGGGATATAGAAGGTAACATTAGGTAATGAACTCTCATTGAAATGACATTGTTAACTCTGATATTTCCGTCTAAAATGAGGACTCTAGAATGGAAACGCTCTCCCTCAGCTCACTAGTGTGAGCAGAGGGTGGATGCTTGTTCTAGTCTGTGGAGTTATTTTCTCACACTAACAGTACTCTGGAACAGGGAGCAAATTGAAGCATAATGGCACGTCAATTCAAAATGAAACAAAGTGAAATTAAATACACATAGAAATACCATTTATTTTAAATAAAAAATAAAAAGGGCTAAATATCTCCATAAGGATACATTTGGTAAAATGTTTCAATTTAGCTTGTTCATCTCATACGAATAATAGCATGTTCCTCCCTCCGACCACCCTGCGTTACAGAATCTGCACTGTCAGAGACTGCAATCAGATGTGTGTAAAAGAGCTGGTTTTAATTTTCTGTCAATTATTCAGTTGACTGAATCTGTTGTTTGTAATTCGATATCTGGGTGTCTACAGATCAGCAGTAATTCAGGTTAGATGTTTGCCTGTTCAAATGAGAGTAGATGCCTTGACATGGGGAAATCGGACATGTGTTGGATTTTGTTTGGTGTTGCATGTTTTGCTGTGGTTGTGCTTCTCAAAGCTGCATTGTAGGATAGATTTTGCTGTCCTGCAGTGATTTTTGCTTGTATGTGATGCAAACCATCTGACACACTGAATGCTTAACCCTTTCTTATGTTGTTGTATGGTTTTGTTTGTTTGTGTGTGTCTTTCTGCCTTGGAAAATAGGCCTGCTTGCTACTGTTTGGGTTATTGTTTTCACTTGATGCAGCGCCTATTTCAAAGAGGTGGGAAAACCGGTTGCTAACGCAGCATAATGTTGAAATAGTAAAGCAATAGTACTGTGTTGAGTAGTTGTCAGTACTCATCATCTTTAACACAGTGTTCCTTATGACAAAGGTCCCATCCATCCCAGAATATTATGCTACTGGTCTTTGGGATAACAAAGTTGTGGGAAGGGTGGATGGTATGACTCAAAGTCTGCAGGGTAAATCACGTTTTGGGGTCTTGGTGGGATTGAGATCTTGATTTGCAAACCCTCTGCAGCGCAGGTGAACTCTACCAATGTGCACATACAAATCTGTATGCAACGGTAGCCGGCTCTCAGCTGGGACTTGTCCGTGCTTCTTGAAAGGAATAACCACAATCTTCTGACCATGCTTTTGCTGGGTACATTTATGCAGCATCTCGTGCTGCTGCTTCTTTTGTGCAGACTGTTAAAAGAGGAATATTCAGAGTCTTGAGAATTAAAGCTCCTTGCACTGATTCGATTGATTGGTCCTTTTATCAAGCGCTGTGCTGGTGCGCTGCGCATGCAACATACAAAGTATCGCACACATTTTCCAATTGAATGACCCTTCTTGGTGAAAAAAATCCATATTCTTTGCTCTAAACAATCTAGACCAAAAGTCGAATAAACAGTAAAAAACAAATGGAGTAACCAGGGATTAGCAGACAGTGCGTTATGTTGATTACCTACATTGTCTTCAGCTTAATAAATTCTATTTTGCTGTAAGTCAGTTCAATTGTGTGTGAAAATAGAGAAGGTGGAAAATGAGACTGAACAAGAGGGTTAAATGACAGTGTGCCATTCCAGAAGCAATTAAAAAAAAAAAAAAGAACCCTTGAGGAAAAGAAAAAAAGGGCTTGAAGCGTAAAATAAAATACATAATTCTGTTTTAATGTGGGAAGCTAAAATAGTCTGTCCAACCCTCATCATTAAACCCACACAAAAGCAGTTGATAAAGTACTTTTTCATGCATCATGTGGCACTTGCAATACTGCAACATTGACTTGTGCTATTGAGTGATCACTAAAATTGGACAGACAGGAAGTAGCAGTAATTCTAAGTCATAGTTTTGGCATCCCATTGACAGAATCCAGATTAAGATCCCTGAGCCTTGCTATGATTCAATCAATACGTGCTCTGGCACATCCTGTTGCAGTATAAGGACCTTTAACTTTCTAGCATAAGTGAATCCCTCCTGAACAGATGCGCCTTGACTCATAAAAATAACCTTGTACCCAGGAGCTTTTAAAGAGCTGTTTGGAAAGCTCAGTTAATATTAGCCCTTACTTATTTATCTGCTTTGGTATGCCTTGGTAATTATGGGATTTTCAGTAGACTGCAACAAAACTGTAAATGCACAGAACATCTAAATGGAACAATCTGATTAGGTTGGGAGGAGAAGAGTCAAGGGCAAAGTTGAAGGAAAAACTACGAAAGAAAAACTTTGCAACATAGTTGAGCTGTTTATCTTGTAGTCTTTAATAATTTTATTTCTGTGTTGAAGTTAGGAATTGATACCCAGAACTCCTGAGCATCCAGAACTCCAGCTGGAGCCAACAAGAGGTGGAAGTGCTCGGAAACCCTGGAAAAGTGGGCTGGTATATAAGGAAGTAGTGTCATCTAGTGGTTAAAGAAAAAGACCAGGAAATCAGGACTCCTATGTTATATTTTAAAATTTACTACCTTACTTGCTGGTTGATGAATGTGCTTGGAAATCTCAACATCCCATTTCTCTGGGAGAAGGAAGGAGGAGGTGGGCAGATAAGGCAGCTTTTGGCCCAGTTGACTCTTCAGCTCTGAAAAAGCGGAAGCTAAATGTGGGAGATATGTATGCCACCATCAGAACTCTTGTCCAGAGACGATGTGAAACAAACTCAGTCCTGTTTCAGGAAACACATAAAACATGCTTCTGGTCTATTTGTATTTAAATGTGACCGGAACAGTTTAGAATTTGGCAGTTTTCTATCCCATGGAGTGCCAAATCCAGGCACAGGGTAGGGAATGTGCTTGTCAGTCTGCTTGTGGATAATGGAGGAGAGAGTGAGCACTTTCATGTATATATATTCACTAGTAGGCGGTTTAAAAGCAGGTTATGGTGGTTCAGTAGTATTGTTCATTGCTCACGATCATTTCCAATGTCAGCAGTTTGTGGAGGACTTCCAGCTGTACCTTTTGTTTCTATCAACTATAATCTGTATTATCTCCTGCTCTTCTTGGCAGCAAACAAGCTGGGATGAAGGATACAGTGGTAGAACTAAATCCCAGGAAGCTTGAATGTGTTGCAGTTGGGGGAAGAGAAATGCTGTAATGGATTCCTTTCCCCAGTAGCCCTTTCTGAGAAGGGTCTCAACCCTAGCAGGGCAGACAAGCAGCCCTGTAGTTGCTGTGGATCCTTAGGGCATTTTGGATACCCAGCGTCGCAGCGCACGCTTGCCCAGCTGGGAGGATGCTGTCCTGTCGGCCAGTGGGAAGTGGATGATGGCAGGACAAGGGGAGCGGGGCATTGCTGAATTTTGAAGGTTTCAACTGAACAGTTACGGCACAGCTGAGCCTGCCTGCTGTAGACTGTTGGCAGCAAGGAATGAATTTGCATGAGGTGCCCTCCAGCTAACACAGTGGTTTTGTGTTCAGGGTTGGCTCTCATCGCTACCGTGGTACTGGAGTGGATCACACTCCTTTATTAGAGATGATACCTGTAGGGTTTAGGAAAGAGTGATTATTTCCTACCTGTAAAGTAAAAATAGGTATAGAGAGACTAAGGCAGGGATTTAAAGTATTTGTGTATGTAATTCTCACTAAAATCAGCAGAAGTTAAACAACAGGAATATCTTTGTGTTTGTTCCACCTTCTAGATGGCACAAGAAGCCTCTCATCTCTCATGTTGCATGCTAGTGCTGTTTGCTTCTGTGACGTTCACTCAGAGGTCTGTTCTTACATTCAAATCTCTTCTGACATTCAGATTGGCTCTAGCTGTGGCAGATACTCTCTCTGTCTTAGGTTCATTGACCTGCCGTGCTAGCAATATTTCATTGGCTCAGTGATCCCATCAATAAACAGCCTGATTCCCCACAGAGAGGGATGTGCAAAAAAAGTGGTATGAGCTAGGCATATCTTCGTATTTAGTCTTTAGGTGCCGCATATGGGATTTTTCATGCGGATAGAGTCTCTATAGCTCTAAATGTGGGACTGCTTCAGTACTCCACTCACGTCGCTCAGCATACTTTTACGATGGCCAAGAGCACATGGAAATTTTCAGGGGGAAGGCTCCAAGAATTCTAGGATATGTTCCTCCGCCTCCTGCTGTGTGGAAGTTTTTCTTGATTATCTGATGCTCTTGTTAAAACACAGCGTAGAAATTTTCACGTTGGCAGTAAGAAAATGCTGGACTGGCCGACCCCTGTGAGCAAACCAAGCTGGTGTGGAGAAGCCTTGTCTCAGTGGCTACTTGAGCCTGAGGAACAGCAGCAGCATTTGGATCTGCAGCCTGGGCAGCACGATTGCACAAGGGGGACAACATAAAGGGCAGCTGACTGCAAAGCTGTTAGCATTCTGCACGGCACACAACTTCAGCTCAGTGTTAGATCTACTATTATAATTCTCTGTTAATTACATAGTCTTGATTATATAACTACTTAGCAGTTCCTCCTCTTTTAATGAGCACAGCTGTTTTCTGTCCAGCTTCAACAGGGAAAATTTCCCATCTCTAATTTAAAAGTAATACACTCAAAGAAAACTCCAGAGGGCTCTTGGGCTCGCGCTGTTTAATGTGTTTTAATGCTCATGGTGCCTACAGGCTTCCTTCAGCCTAGAGAGCACTTATGGCTATTCCCCTTACCCTCTTAAATGAATCCTTATAACTAATGAACTTTTATTAATAGTGTTAAGAAACTAACAAAGCCGTCACTTCATTGTAAAGAAAACCATTTTATTTAGGCAGGCTGATATAAGCTGTCACGTAACTACGCTAATTTGGATCTGTGCACTGTATTCACTGTCTTCTGACCGAGCGCTTTCTACAAAGTGGGCCAATGGGCAGTTTTCTGCCAAAAACTCTCCAGAGTGACCAATACAAATGTGTATTTGCTATTGCTAACGTAGCTGTGAATTACCGCTTTCCAGGAGGCAAAAGTATTAACGTCTACTGGAGACCAGAGAGTCTGGTGTGCTGGAGCATTAAAGGAAAGTGACGTGTAGGCAAACAGCAGCAATATGCTGAGCAAAGACCTTCAGGTCATGGCTTGCCCTCGGGTTCATCCAGACATGCTGCATCAGTGACAGTAACATCTTAAAGAGCTTGTGGAGAACTCCAATTTTATGCGCTGCAGTGTTAGAGCAAACATTTTGGGCATGGACAGTTTTTCTTTGGAAAACATGTTTTTGTCAGAATCTAAATGTTTCCCAGGAAGATGTAGGTTTGGATAAGGTTTTCAGTGGAAGAACTGTCAAAACAAATCACTTCAACTTTCTCGCTTGGTATTCACAAAGTCAAATTCATTTCGCTAAGATTTCTATAACTTTTAATTTTTCAGGTATATGATAATATGCTGGCATGTTTTGACACTGACAGCATACATTCACTGTGGCCTGCACAGAATGCATGAGAATATTCAAAATTGTCTTTTAAACTTTTGGTCTATAAGCAGTTTTGAAGGTGTGCTGGAGGAGGAGGAAATGGCTGAAGCAGGTCTGTAGCAGTGCCAGGAAGCCTGCAGCAAGAGTTGAGCTTTATTTCCTGACTGGTGGCCCGTTATTTCTGCTTAATGTTCCTCTTTTCTAATCCCTACCAAGATCTGGGACTTTCTCGATCTGTTAACTTGGCCCTACTAACAATATTTTAAAAGTTCAATAGCTGATAAATACTTGAGCAAATGATTGAACTGGCTGGGGAGCTGCAAGTTGATTGTAACCACCTAAAATAATTTCTGCTGATGTGCTTTTAAAGTACTGCTCTCATCCGGTAACATCTATTAATTATTTATTAGTCTGTGTACCCTTTATAGGTGTAACCTTAACATAAATAGAGGCTGCTTGATCTGTTATTGAGAGGAAAGACTTGTATTCCTGGAAAGGTGACGATTTATCTGGAAGTCACTCTTTATCTTCATCATTTTTTAAATACTGCACAGATAAATATGTCTCTTTAGCTAGAGTGTCCTTTTGTTTCCTAGTAGCTTCGTTGTAAACATACATCAAGTTGTTTCCCTCCAGGGGCCCTGTTCAGATGCAGCTTGAGTTACATTATGGTAATGATGTTCATTCTTTGCCTTAATAATTACACTGAATGCCTCCTGTTCAGCAAAGTATTGTATTTCTTTGATGTTTGCCGTGCTATTAGGAACTGCTGTCGCTGTTACTGTGTGTTTTGTGCTGACAGTGCAGGTCGCCCGTTTCCCCTGTTTTCTCCTTTTCTCCGTTACTTGTGCCTCTGGATAGTAACATACCATTCCGGCTAGAACCGAGTCAGGGTCAGCTAATCCACTCAGTGCCTGGATCTGACAGGCAA
Source organism: Phalacrocorax aristotelis (assembly GCF_949628215.1). Taxonomy (NCBI): domain Eukaryota; kingdom Metazoa; phylum Chordata; class Aves; order Suliformes; family Phalacrocoracidae; genus Phalacrocorax; species Phalacrocorax aristotelis. Next base: position 5,250,795 of record NC_134299.1, read on the forward strand.
AGACAAACTGAGCATTGGGACTGACTACTGTGCTGCTCTAGTGCACTTTCTTAACAAAACCAGGGATTTTCAGGCACAGCTGCTTCAGGCAACAAATGATAAGAGTCTGAAGTAAAATGGCTAGTGAAAGTACAATGTTTGAGATTAAAAATCAGTTGCACCTCTTTAAAACAAAAAAAGCCAGGCTATTGTAGCAGTTGTGTGATGACTTTTTTGTTTTGTTTGTGTGGGGTTTTTGTCTGGTTTTGGGAGTTTTTCCTCCCCCCCCCCCCCCCAGTTTAATAACCCTTTTACGTAATTCTGTTGATTTTACTGGCAAAGTACTAAGACTGAATTTGGCTCAGTGACAGATTTGACAAGATTGATATGTAATATTCAATATTTGCATTCACTAATGGCCAGACATAAAGGGATTCCTGTTTTTAATATACAACATCCTTCTATGCCTTTTTTTGGACAAAAGTGATCAACTGTGTTTTGGTCCTGTAAGTTGCTCTTATTTTGAGAACAAATAGAGAATATAGTATAGGTATATATATAGAAGTGTGTGTGTGTATATATAAAAGTATAGGTACTTTTTGTGTAATCTTTTTGGTTTACAAAGGATGTTCAAGTTTCCCTAAAGAAAACTACAGTCAAACATTAGAACATTTATTATTAATGGCTCATAACCTCTTTTTTGTATCAGCAGTGACCAAAAAGTTCTTTTTATCTTTTTAATGTAATTTAGTGACTGTCATGTCGTGTGTCCCCCCTCTCCTTTTCTTCTGTTTAGATTTACAGCTGCAGTACCTGCGTTAGCTGTATTAACTCAGGGAAACTCTAGCTAGTCAAAATTTGTAGTCTGCATATCTTCTGTTGCTTACTTCCTTAGGTTTTGTTACATCCGTTAGCATGGGGGAATATCTGTTTAATATTCATGCTGTGAGGAAAAGCACTGAAAGAGAACCAGCATGAATGAAGTCAGGCTTGGTTAAAACCAAAATGTACCAGTGACCCCCATGGCCTGAGCCTTTACAGCCTGTCTAGGTAGGAGCTGGGAAGAAAGGGATTATCCACTTTTGCAAAGGAGGAGGTAAACTCAGATGTTGACTTGCCCTAAGATCAGAATGGAGTTTAAGTTCTATAAAAATAAGGCACTTCTTGGATTTATCATCTAATGCCTTTACCATGAATTATTTTTCTTTGCTTTGAGAGGTGATTATTCTATCTACATGGATTTCGCATTCCTGGGTAGCTTGAATTCATCCAATCCTTTCCTGGTGCTTTGCAAACTAGGGGTGACATCTACATATTCCAAGTGAGGGAAGGTGACCGCAATGGTCTCAGCGGGTTGGTTGGTTGTGTATTTTTGGCAGGGGTTGTTTTGTTTTAAATTTGTTACTGGTACATACATTCACTCCAAAACTTCATGGAGGTTTTTTTTTTTAATATATTGTCAGGATGACTTGATTTAGGTTGGTTTGTGTATTTAATGTACTGCTGAGTACTGCCACTAGCTTCCAGGTGGCATATTGAAACTGCATGTGCATTTGCATGTGTTTGACAGAAGGAGCCAGTAAAAGGTGAAAATATTCCCCCTAGTGACACCTGAGCATCCACCTCCCAGGAGGAAAGCAATTTAGTGTAGTAAGACAAAGCCCTGCAGCAGTGAATAGGGTAATAGCAGCATTTACAGAACCTGCTTGCTAGATTTCCTGGGCAGAAAATGCATACTCTGTGACTGAAGATCATCTTTTAACCCGGTTAACCTAGATGTAGAGATGGAAATGGTAGTCCTGGGAAAGGTTGTTTAGCCCTTGCATATTGCAACTTTCAGTTTGTTGGTCAATCTGAAAGTCAGTCTGGAAAATAAAACGCACAACTTTTCTTTCTCCTGAACAAGATTAGGGTGTAGAATTGCTGAAGAGAATCTTCCTTCCGCTATGAACAGTGGGAGGGATGGGTAAGGCTAAGATGATGGCCACAGATGAAGCCTCTTGCTGGCTTAGAAAGCTAGAGGCTTTGTTGAAAGCCGTAACCTCTTTAGTTCTGAAGACAGCCATTGAAAGAGAAGGTCCTTTGGATCTTTTTGTGCTTCTTCCAACCCTTTGTCTCTCCCTCTTGCCTTCAAAGCAGCAATTTTGCTTTGTGCCCCCCCCCCCCCCCGCCCCGCCCTCAGTTCTGCTTAGCAAAGGCTCTCCAGGGAGCCAGTGCAGAGTTGAACTTGGCACAAACAGCTGGGAAGGCAGCTTGAGCTCAGTGTCTGGACAAATGTCCAGGATAAACTGCTGTATTAATATTTCAGATTATTTCCTAATACAGTTTGCACCATGGCAAGGATCCAGGGAAAAAGGTTTTCCTGGTGAAATCTGCCTTTTTAATATGCAGCTATAAACAGTTTTATTTTTAAAACTGTTATGTGGAAAGAGCAATGTTTTCGTAAATGGAAAATCCTGACACCCTTCTTTTGGCCCTACACCAATTTTGTTTCTACTTCCGTGGAATTATACTGACTTTTCTTGGGCGTAATACTGGAGAATCTAGCCCTGCTGTTTTCAGCTATATTACTGTGAATCTCTCCAGAGTGGGAATATCTTTATTAGTCAGAACTTCATTGTAGTGAACTCTCGTATCAGACAGGTTTAATTTAGATTTACAAAGTGGGCTTTGGTGATGTTTCTGTAACAGCCTGTCCAGTGTGAGACCTCTAAGCTCTTGCTTACCTCAAAACAGTTTGGGGTCCCCCCACCCCCGTCAGTGTTGAATGGGGATATAGGTGAAAACTTGCCCTCTTCTGAAGTGGTTTAAAATGTTCTGTTGAAATGGTTTTGCGTGCCTGTTCTCCACAGGAGTTCATTTATTTCAATTCAAAAAAGGGAAAACAAAAATTTCTGAAATCAAAATGTACAGTTGAAGAAGGTCCTTTTTGAAATTGCTGGGTTTAGTGTGTCATTTCATGATGACTGTTAGAGGTTTTCCTTTGAAGCTTGGAATTTAATGCAGTGTTCCAGCTGACATGAAACAATTTTAAATTTTCCCTTGTGAGAAACTAATTCTTTTTTTTGTTTCAAGTCACAAGGAGGAAAAATGCTAATATTTTCTCTGGAACAGAAACGCAAAATATTAAGTCAGGTGAACTATGGTTTGTACATACACACATATATATATTCTGTTAAAGCTAGTGTTAAGAGAAACTTTACAGCAGAGATTGTTTGAGGCTGGAAGAGCATCTAGTCTGACCCCCCTGCTCAAAGCAGTGTCAGCTAGAGCAGCTAGCTCAGGGCCGTGTCCCATTGGGCTCGGAATATCTCCAGGAATGGAGATTCCACCTCCTCCAGGCAACATCTTCATGTGTGCAATGTCTTTAGAGCAAAAAAGGTTTCTCTTATGTTTAAATAGAATTTCCTGTGTTTCAGTTTGCATCTGTTGCCTTTTGACCTGTCACTGCACTGAGAAGAACCTGGCTCGCTCTTCCACAGTCCCTACCCACAGACATTTATTCACAACGATAGTATTTCCCCTTCCCCATCTAGAGGCTAAATAATCACAGTGCTCTCAGCCTCTGCTTGTATGTATATTGATAACTTTCCAGTGCTTGGGTATCATGCACATTCCTCTTTAATCTTGGATTCACGAGTAAGGATATGAAACTAGAGCCCTTGGAAGACCAGGACACGGATGCTGGTAGGACAGAAACATGTGAGTAAGAAGACATCATGTGTGAACGCTGCCTGCTGCCTTTTGTGGGCTTTCCACTGTTAAAGCGTTCTTCTTTTCTGCAGACGATTTTGGTTTCTAGGGTGGGAGGTAATTCTCCAACGAGAACAAATTTGCCAAAACTCGTAGAACTGCCACCTTCTCTAACGTGTATGCAAAGAGCAGGGAATGCTGACACTAAGTGTGTTTGAAGACCAGTGACAGCTTCCTTAAGGCCTGACCTAATAGCTGTTTAACTTGCCAAAGTCTCTGTCTGGCTTCTGGAAACATTGAAAAAATGGTTACTGGATTGTAGATGTAACTAGATGAGTCACTTCATAAACATACGTGGTGAGGAAGGTAGTTATTACCCTTTTCGATCAGTTTTACCAAAAGGATAGTATTTTTTTCATTACTGCAGGAGTTGTCTGTTTCAAGTGATTCTGAACTTCAATATTAAATTTATTCTTGGGCTTGGGTTTTGTCTCGCCTCTTGTGACTTTTGTGACTCCAGAGGAGTTGATTCTGACTCACCTGCTGTAAGGTTTTCCAGGTCCAAATCCTGGCTGTGAAATGTACCATTTATATCATTGCTACCAGAATTCATGACGACAATTGAATAGGATTGTTTTGACAGCTCTGAATTTGCTTTCATTGTGGAATATTCCTGCTTGCATAGGCAGATGTTTACATAATATACGTGTTTGAATTATGCTGTTAATCCCTCAGAGGGATGAATTTTTTTTAACCCTTTTAAGTATCTAGGGGTAAAAAGCCAGGGCTGACTTCCATTTATGCCAGCTTTAGTCTGGCCAACAGCATTGGCATCAGTGAAATTAACTGTTAAGAGCATATGCATGGAGGAATTGAAACTGAATTCTTAATTCTGCCAGCTAAGACTCTGAGTTTCTCAGGATGCACTGTTTCCAAAAGCCCCAAATCTGTCAGCTGAACCCTGGAAAACTGATTCCTGCCCCTGGGTATGTGTTACCACGTGCCCCAGCTGGGATCAGGAGTCCTGCATGGTGATAGCTGTGGTGTGTGTGCTAAAAGACACTGTCCTGTGCGAATCAGCTTAACTTAAATGGCCAAGATGAGAGGAGAGAGGTTGTAATTGTCTGCTGCCTTGTGGCAGATAAGGCTAGGATAGAGGCCACATCTTCTGCCTTGTATTTAAATGATTATCAGCTAGACAATTCTGCCAGGGAGGAGTATAGCTTGCAGACTCATGGGCTGATCTGGGGATTTGGGATGGTCTTGAAATGAAGTAATGGTGACAGGCTTTTTGCTGGAGTGTCTGGGGGAGAAGTGAGAAGTGTTGTGCTTAGGGGATGCTTAGAGAGATTATTCATTTTTAAAGGGTATGTGGTCACATCAGAGGTGGCAGGAGAGAGACGAGAGACTTCAGCGATTGGTAAGCAGCCACATCACAATCCTAGAAGATGGCTTTGTTAGGAATTCCCCGCACCTGTAGTGAACCACACGTAAAAAAGCTGAGCACTGAGTTGTGCTGGGACGTGCCTTTGCTTGAGAGAGATCAAAAGCTGAAGCTGTCCTTAGGGAGTTGTGGGTCTGAGATCTGCAGCACTTATGAGCTGGGTCCTGGGTCTGAAAACTGTGGTGATCGAACTAGTGGTTTGTTTGTTAATCCTGAGCAATCTTGGCCCTTGCTAAGAGTCAGCCCTGCTCCCTTTAGTAGCCCTTGCAAGCTTTTGGGGAGCTCTTGTCAAGAGTCCTTGAGGCACTCAAATTGCTTTTGAAGTTTCTTTGAGCTGGCAGAGAGAGCATTAGACCAAGCTTTATCAGTAGTCTGATGTGAAAAGGCAGCTTTTCACCTGGCCCTGAACAATACCTAAAAATCAGTGCTGAGACACTCTTGAATTCCTATCTCCCTGATTGCTCCATGTTGCAGGCTAGTTTCTAGCTACCAGAACCTTGGCATTTTTCTGCACTACTTTAAACTATATTTAGGAGCTGAATAGGCATGGGATGTTTGTTGTGCTGTTTATACTGCTAGAGCTTGGACACTGGAGGGCTTATGCAGAGGCACAAAAGCATGTACTTCTTGCTTCTAATTTGATGAAAGGAGAGCACATTCTGAACCGCGGTATTGCCCAAATGAGCAAAATCAAGAAAGGCTGGCTGCAAATAGAAACAAAGCATTTCCCCTGACTCCTAAACATTAGTGTTTCTCATCCATTTGATTTAACAAGGGCAATCACCCTGCCACTCTAATTATCTCTGTCAGACCCACAATGCACATAAAGTAGACCTCTGATTTTTAAGAGGAAGCGAGTACCCTGGTGCCTGCATGCCTTTTAGTCCATCGTGATGCACATTTTGTCAGAGGAAAGCATTTGAAAGTTGCCCTGATAACACGAGCACATTCCTGGCATACAGCAAAGGGCTATTTTTTATTATTTACGCAATTAATGGAAAGGAAGCGTTGAGTGTCTTTGATTAGAATTAATGGCTCATTAGCCATGGCTGTCATCACCTGCTAGCACTGTGGATCTGGACAGTGGGGTTGATGAATTATTCTGGTTAGAAGAGTAATAGTGGGGATGGGGATTGTCAGAGAAATAGCAAGTGTGTGTAGGGCAGCAAAACGGTGGAAATGGTTTCTGAGGGCAAGGAGTCCAAAGGCCTGACCCCGTACTCTGGGTGTAGATAAATGTGCGCTTCACGACGAGCTGTGCTTGTGGCAGATGTTGCTGCCTACGACTGTCTGTGTTCAACATTAAATGCTTGTTACCGCTCCGCTGACAGAGCTTTCCAATCCCTAATTCTGCTGGCAGAGCTACTTGTGAGTCGTCATTTATTTGTTTCCATCAAAATGAGAGCAAATTTAACAGAAATAAGTTACTGAAACTGTTTCAGCAGATGATTCCCCCCCAGCGATGCGGGTGGTACTCAGCCAGTGTTGTGGAAGAGGAGAGTAAACCTCCGTCTTCCAGCACAGCTGGATCTAGAAGGCTTCCCTCTTGAAAACTAGCCGCAGGGTACAGAGATGCATTTGGACAATGTTTTCCCATCTTGTAGACAGAAATTCTCATTCAAAACCTCAGTGGTTGAAGACTAAACGTGCTGTGTTTACTGTAGTGGGCTTTGACTATTGAGCAGCCACCAGCATCGTTCCCAGGTTAGGCTTATGTAAGGTGGAGGAGATGGTACCACAACACAAGTCTGGAGGGATTTTTACCTAACACACAGTTCTCACGTAGCTGTTGGATGTTCCTGTAAATTAGTTACTCTCTCTCACAGTTTACTGTGTGTAAGAGGGGATTCGGAGCATGTATTTTATCGAACTACTTTTGTGGACTTGGAGCGCTGGTGTTAGTCTTGCATGTTTTGAAGCAGTAACTGTCTTTTCACACCACGCTGTGACAGAAGCTGTGGGTCCCAGTGCAGAGAATAGGAGGACCCAGGAGGTGCACAAACTGTATTGACATGGAGCAGGGTAAAGTGATAAACCTGAAATCAGACCTTTATTGAGGAATCTGTTTCAAAAACAACCAAAACCTTAGGCTATTCTAAAGGGAGGTTTAGATTTGGGTGATATTTTTACCTGGAAAAGTAGCAGGGGTGAAAAAAAACAACCCTAAAGGTTTTCAGGGACATCAAAGAGAAAAACAAAACTCTCATGGACAAACAGATCAATCTGCAGCACTCAGAGCACTCTATTTTAGCAGAGATGGCTTTTCCAGTCTGTGTTGGAACTGCTGTGAGAGTCAGTAGAGAGTTAATGTAACGTTCATAGCTGGCCCCTACAACAATGCAAATGTAATAATTTTCTCTCTAATACATATTCTTGGTATTAATAGCAAAGAAGCCAAGAAACAAAAAGTAATCCATCACTTTCTGTAAAATTGCCTATATGGACAGAAAAAAACCCCACTGTTCTCTGTGCTGCTTTTCTTACTTCTGTTTTATTGTTTCTATTTAATGAACTGGCAAGTAAATTATAAAAATCTGTTTTATATGCCAGCTACTTATTAATTCCATATTTTCTGCAACAGGTTCTTAGATTAATGAATCAAGGAGATGGAAAAGCCTGCTAATTTAATTACACAATTACCATTGCCGTAACATTTATTTTAACGACATGACATAGCTAATGGAGGTTTTATTTATTTATTTAAAGTAAGTGATCTTAAAATTAATATTTGGAAAATTTTTTAATTTCTGGCTTTCGGTATTTCCTCCCACTCTTTTTTTTTGTTTTTCTGAGTTTAGTGAAGAATATTAAAGTGGGTTGTTGACATGGCTAAAATAGATACATTTCTGTGTAGATCCCACTGTGCTTACAAACTGGTTATTGCTCTAAAAATGTCTTTGTTTGAGTGGAAAAAGAAGTGAAGTAGTGTTTCTGAATGAATAGTGAACTCCACGTGGCTGAATACCACACATCCCTGTTAAAGACACTTGTGTGCTGCCTCCAAATTATCCTGTTTGTACCTACCATCCTGTAGGTGTAACCTTGGGTCTGAACAAAAAACGATCCATTTCGGGCACGGCAGTAGCGGTCTCGGCCTCTCCGCAGCGAGGACTCTGCCAGAAGAAGAGAGACGTTGCACAGGTTACGCTGAAGCATCTGCCTAAACAAAGTGTTATTTTGGTAAAACAAAAATGTGTCTGAGTAACTGTTAATTGTGAAGGAGGTAGGGATTTACCCTGCTGTAGTTGTCTGCAAGAAGGTGGAAAACTAAGAGCTGTATTTCTGCATTTGTGTGTTTAAGATGCTTGTTCCAAGGGTTACTGATGGGAGATTTGGCAGATGAGGGAATAGGCATTTAGTTCCAGGTCCAGCGGTCCCCTCCACAGGCTGTGGGTGTCTGCTCGGGTACTGAGACCTACCTCAGGGGCCAGAGGGCTGCGTTCGCTCCAGCTAAAGGCATCGTTACCTTTGAGTATTTTGAACATGCAAGAAATTTGTCTTTGTTCTACTGTAATTATATTAATGTGTTTAACCAAAAAGGAGACAGATTATTTTAATATATCTATATACATCATGTTATATAAAAACTTTTAACACTTGATTAATTTCATACCTGTTTGAAGCTTCCATAATGAAACAAGTTCTTAAAATGGGGCTTTGAATAACCGTTCCCTGCAGAAAAAGTATACACCAAGAAAGGAAACGTCTCCCATTAATCTTGGGAGTGTAGGATATATTATTACTATTAATTCCAGTAATTAGGAGGAAAACATAGCAGATTACTCTTAATAAGTCTTTCAGACAGGATTTTCTTTTAATCTACAGGCTCATTTATATCTATTTATTTTTATTCTTTCACCAAATGAAATTAGCATTCTCTGCACGCTCTGAAATGACCTTTATTTGTTTGCTGACAGATACAACACGTTGCTTAAAATCAAAGTGGTGGGTTTTTTTCTTTACAGTCAGAGCAGGATACAGGGGGAAGGTACTTTATTTTTTCAGTATGTGGAAGGACTTCCACTCTCTCCATACATTTCCTCCTTAATTCTCTTAATATGGGAATATCCATGGTAAAAGACAAAGATCCTTCTTTGGGGGATCGTATTCGCAGTAGTCCAGCAGAACGCAGACGTTCCTCTTGCCTTTCAACCTAAGCAAAATGCTTCAAATTCTCTCACTGATTTCAGTATTTTGGCTTGCATGATTTCATCTGTTAGTTTAGGTGATAGAAAAGCAAGGACTGAATTTTTAAAGTCCTGTTTGCTGTGAAAATTGGACCGAACTTTGTGTTTCAATGGCTAAGATCTTTTCTCAGTTTCCAGGCTATGTATTTTCATATGCAGTGGTACAAGCCACAGTAGAAGATGAAATACTGCAGCAGGACTTTTCCACATGCTTGTTATCCTCCCTCCTCATTACTGAAGTCAGTAGTTACTCTGACAGTGTCTGCAGAGATGTTTGTAGTTTATTTATTTACACAATATACAGCCTAAACCAGTAACTGGGACTTGGAAAACAACTGTGTTTTTACTTCTGTAAGATCATAATCCTTGAGTTAAGGGACGGAGCAGGGGAATTGTTCCTTAAGCCTCTGAAGCATTGAAAATTTCAACACTAAACTAACTCTGCAAGTTTACTAGAACTATCAATCACCTAAACTGAGATTCCCCCTCTCCCCCTCGTTTAGGCAAACTAGATTCTCTTGGTCAAACTTTAAAGGCATTTTCCAGTTTTTATTTTTTAAAGTTAACCTTTAGACTGAAGTATTTCTTGTTAACATAGAAAGATGCGTGATGGTTTTATTTTAGTCTTGGAAGGAACAAATCTTCTGCAAATAAAGTCTTGATAATACTTTAAATTGGGATTCTTTACCAAATTAGTCAACCTAATGATTTTTGTAATGATACTATTTTTTAAGTATTCGGCTTATGTCATAGGCTATCCAGAAAAACAGTTTTAAATATGAAGAAATCCTGTATATAATTTCTTGTGAGGCAGAAGATGAGTAGTAAGCCTGTAATCTACCAATTTAACAAAATACTGCATAAAGTGATTAGCTGATACAACTTCCAGTAATTTTAACTTTTTATTTTGTTAGTCTCAGACAAACCAATTTCTAGTCATTAGTGCAAAGCACAAAATAAATCTGTCTTCAACTCTCCCGTTCTCTGCTTCTCCTTTATTGGAAGAGGTATTAAGGTGAGGAAGTTACTTTACTGAAAACTTAAATAAATGCTGTTCTGCAGATGTTTTCTTCCACGTGTTCTCTTGGTGAAGAGCAACCTTCAAATTTTCTTAAGAAAATAACTTTGTGATTCTGAGATCCATAGTTTTCAAAATACTTATTTTCATTTAAGGAGAGGCAAGTGCCGAGACATTATGAAAATGAGGCCTTTTAAATTGTGTTCAGTACCCTTCAAGTTAATGTCACTGTTATTTATGAAAACCTGTTATTTTTGAGACCCGGATACCAGTTCAGAAGAAACTGGGTGACAGAATTTTTTGTTGTTTCTGTTTTCAAAAGAAAGTAACTTTTTAGTAGTCGTCTTCAGTAACCTTCAAGCCTGAAGTTGCTACTCAAGTTGTTCAGGGATCTCCCCCTGTTTATTGTTCCAGAAGCATTTTGGATGATAGAAAATACTTCAGAAACGCAGCAAGTTCTGAAGCAGTTGATTCAGCCATTGTTTTAACACAACTGAAATACATGCCTGCTTCATTTTTCTGGGAGCTCTGGCTATTACAACCATGTAATCTGCCTCCCTGAGAGGATTTTCATTTGTAAATCTTTCTTTATTGAATCTGTGCTAATAATTTTTTTTTCTTGAGAGGGAGAGGGGGAAAACTCGAGAGAGTTAAGGACCTTTGGAAGAGAAAAATGCATTTTGAAAAAGCCCTTATTTTTCAGAGTATGGAATTTTCGTAAGCATTGTAGTTTCGTCCTGTGGGACTCTGCTTTAAAATACTAATTTTGAAACTGGGATTTGATCTCCGCCATTGTTTCACAGCTCTTTTAGCAGTTTCCATTCAGTCTTTAAGGCTTCTGAGTGTAAGCATAACAAGCAGTTGTTTCCTGCTTTGACTTAAATCCTGTTTGGAATAGATGTCTGGAAATCTTTTCTGAAAGTTAAAACAAGTGCACCCCACAGAAGGGAGAAGCAGCCAGATCTGCTGGTCTCCAGTTCCTGCCTTAATCAGCCATTACTTTTTTAATCCCTTTCCTCAAACATACTTACAGTATTTTTCAGCTGTTTTGGGGTTGGTTTTTTTTTTGCTTTGTTTTGGTTTTTTTTAGTATGGATGCAAAGCTGCCAAAGTTTCTTGCACAGCTGGCCATGTTTGTTTCATAACATAATACTAAAGGTAGTTGCTGCTGATAATTTAGATTTTTTTTTTTTTTTAATGGGTTGAATCACTACTTTCCTCTGCTGAAAAGGTTCATAGAGTTCTTTTCCTTTTGGTAGATTCTTTCTGTGGTTATCAGTGTTAGGTCAAGATCTGAACTAAAAAGTTTTTGCTGTGTGTTATAGAAGAAAAGAGAGTATTTTCATCCCAGTTCTACTAAAAAGGTTGTTCAAGAGTTGACATGGAATATGTAAAAATCAAACTCCACAACTGTGAGCTGACCAGCCTGTTTCTTCCACTATGAATGTTGTCTCTCACTGTGTCTCTGTTTTCCCAGGTTATTTGTTTATCAGGCAGAATTTAACTTCGTCTATTGTTCCACTTGCTTCATCTCTTCCTTTTCTGCTCTGAGTTCTACCAAAACCCTTCTAAACTAAGAAGTTTGTTCCAGAACCTCTGCAGCTGCCTGATTATATTCCACTTTCTATTACCTGAGCATCTCATACTTTTTTTCACTAGCATGTGAGAGAACTAGTTCTTCTATGTATAGTATGGTTGGTAAACATCTGAGGTGTTTAGTGTGGTGAGAAACTTGGAAAGAGTTAACCTGTTGCTGCAGACGACAAAGCCACTAGCCATCTGGTCAGATCGACGTTGATAGTATCACTGCTTTTAAATTAATAACTTCTGTGTTAGAAGAGTAATTGGAAGTTGCATAAAATATGGATTTGGGACTTTGGGTATAAATAATAGAACATATAGATTTGATAAGAGCTTTACAATATTTCTATAAAAAGTTCCACTTTTGTGATTACTGCAGTATTAAAATATGTAATGTTTGTCATATAATCCCATCTGATGATTAGGATTAGTAGAATAGCATTATTTTCTAAACTGCCACGTCAAAGTTTCACCATTATTAAAAATGGTATTAGGGATTTGCCCTTTAGAAGGAGAGTTCAAATCCCTGCGAAATGCAGGTTACTTTACATTTGTTTTCCTCTTGTCCACAGCTTTAGAAAGGATTGCCCTAATTCCATTGTACAATAGGTAGTCATAGAAAATGAACAGCGGTATGGATAAAAAAAGTACAACCAGAGATCTAAACACAGCTGTGTTATACCTTAGCTTTGTAGTAATTAAACATTGTTGGGAATACTTAAGTTAATTTCTATTAATCCCTGTCAATACACTGAAACAGAGCTATTTTACAGGAATGCAGCAAAAAGTTTTCAAAGAACAATGTTTTTAATTCAAGTTGTAGTGAAACTGTTGGAAGAGTGCTTATCAGTGCTATGAAAGCTCAGGAGTTAAGGTTATCACTTGGGGCCTGGGAAAAACTAGACTAATACTCCTGTTTTGCCTGAGTCAGATCAGACTCGAACACTCGTTTCACCAGCTGTGGGTCCTTTCTTAATTGCTTACTAGCACTGCTCTGCGGAGGCTTTTGTCAAGATCATCATCTGCTGCCTCTTTCATGTGTAAGGTGGGGGTAAAGAGTGACAGTGTTGTAAATAATTGTAAATAATAACCCTCTCCCGCGCCATGCCCTCATGCAGAAATAGCGTGGGTCACTCACAGCCTCTTTCTGTGCAGTCCTCAAAAAAGGAAGTGTATTCAGTGCTGGAGGAGGATGTGGGGACCAACTACCCCAGTAAATTAACTTGTGTATAATCGTTTGTTCTTCTCACTTCTGAAGTAACACAACCGTCCGCATTTAGCGGGATGTATCAGCGCTACGATAAACTAGTTTAGTTTGTGTTCCACGTTTGTATCCATCCTTGACACATATTAAACCTTGTTACCATGCATTTAATCATAGCTACTGTGATTTCGGCGTGCTTGGTTTTCCAATAAAACCTGGTATAAAACAAAAGGGAGGGGGAGGAAAAGGAAAGCTCTGTTTGCAAATTGAATTGATACAACCTCCCACTGGCTGTGTTAGCTACTGAGAAGCAGAGGCTCCATAAAGGAGTTGACACAGCATTACTGTTCCTTTACTACTCTTTTTTTTGGTCAAACTGTTTGAGAGATTTGAAGAAAAAGCATTTTAATATATATGAATTAGTAGCAAAGTCCAATTCTGCATGAATTCATGCTTCCTCTGAAAATTAGATTCTCTGATGAGGGTCCTGTAATTATCATGTTCACAGGCTCTCAAGCCCCCCAGCTGTTAAAGATGGGTTGGCAGTTCATGAAAGATAGCTTGTGGTAACTTAATATGTGCTTCTCTATATTTGGCTTTAATTTAGGGGCCTTCAGGCTTCAACCTGCAATACCTATCATGTTTGATATCATGCGATAATTTTTCGGAAGTCTGAGATGCCTTCAAAAGACGGTCCAGAGCTGGCTTGCAAATATCTGTGTTACTGTAAAATGTAGCTGCACAGCAAAAGCTGAAAGAAAATAATAGCAAAGTATAGAAAAGCATCCAGTCAGAGAACCACTATAAATTGTATTTATGAAGGCATTTTCCTTTTCTGCTGCTCTATTTCAGGATACATTCAGACAAATAGTTGATATCTGGGCATTGGAATATGCTTTGCCCTTTAAGCAAATCACCTAAAGCCATGTTGAAGGTTTCCATAACCTCTACTAGCCTTCAGAGGTTCCAGGATCTCTCACATTAAATGCTTGGTCATATTCCCTCACCAGTTACGGAAGGACGTAGGCTCTCATTCTACACCTTTCTGCTTCTTTGCCGTGGATGGACGCTGCTCTGGTGAATGCCGGCGCTGTGCAAGAGTGTTTGCATTGTGCAGGTATGAGCAGGAGACTCATTGCCATGTGGGACTCGTGTGGGACGCAGTCTTTTCAGTCTCCCTGCTAAACGTATCTGTCTTCCCAGGTTAAATTCTCCCAAGGTGACATAGAGTAGATTTAGGAATAAATTCTATTATTACAGTCCGCAAAAGTGGCAAGAAGTTATCAGATTTTGGGCTGTTTGCACTTCTTCATGTTCTGACAGTTTCTTAATTCGATGGAGCAACATCCACTTTGGCTTTTTTCCTTTTGTCCATTGTGGACAGTTATGCCACCGGTATTTGGGGATTGGAGAAACGTTTGTGTGTTGGGGTTTTTTTGTGGATTTTGTTTGGAGGTTTTTTTTAGTGAGGGGTTTTTTTTTGGCTTTTTTTTTTTTGAGCGGAGGGGGAATGCGATGTATCCAGGAAGTGGGTGGATATTTGCGTGTCAAGCAAAAAGCTTATCCCATTTGTCACAGGGGTGAGTTTGTTATGTAAGAAGGTTTTGTTCCGTTATCTCTGACCGGCACTGCTAGGAACTTCAGAGCAGCTCCAAATGCAGTCAACAGCTTTGCCAAAGAATAACAGCACGCTGTGCCGCGGGTTATTCGGTTTAGGATGCATCGCAGTTGGTGCATGAGAGATGCTGCCGAGCTTTAAATAAGCTAGTTTAAAGTCCTCGCAAGATCTTCATACCTTATGATCAGAGGCTGCTTCTTAGTAACATGTTGCAGTATTTATGGATGGCAATGGAGTGAACATAACCATCTTGTTGGCTCCTTTTTAGCTGTTTAACACACAAAAAAATCACTAGCTTTTGTTAATTGATATTGAAATTTGATCTAAGTCAATTTGTTTGGAATTCTAGATTAAATTAATTCAAATAACTTTTGACAGAATACCTTTTTGAAAGGCCTTCCCTTGTAAGTTCCCCACCAAAGTAAATCACTTCCATTCAATTATTTACGAGACAATTTCATAGGGAGAGCTTCAAAAACCCTCCAGGCAATAATAAAATGATCTTCACTGTTACAGTCACAATTTGTTCTGGATAATTGGCTGCCATTTCCCTTTGGGGAATAGTACAGTTTTATGTGCTACATAGGTGCCTCTTCCTGCCAAGAGGACAAAGCGTTGCCAATCATATGGACTAAGTCTGTGTCTGAGTTTTCATTTAAAAAAAAAAAAAAGGCAGACAAACCCCTTAATTTGTACTGCAAACCTGCTACTCAGCTTCATAGTGCATTGCAGAAACTAACTTTCCTGTTTTGTTTGCTTGTTTAATTATTTTACCTCCCAAATGCGTAACTCGCTGACGAAGGACTAGCACTTACTGGACCATTTTGTTCTGTCACACAGGCGCTTCAGTGTAGGCTGTATGTTTGCAAATGGCTGTTTACAAAGCTTAATGGAAAATAGATTTCTTTCTCTGGAGGGGAGGGGAAACTAAATGTAGATTTCATAATTCCATTGAAGTACTTCAGGGGAGCTGAGCCAGCTCATGCTTATCTTACCCTTTTCATGTTCAGTGGTCATCTGTCGTAAGCCACTGAGGGAAACACAACACGGAGTTAAGAGGACGGTCGATTTGTACTCGTACGGGTGCGCTGATGTCTGCTCCCTCTCACTGCTCTGCTCCTGTGAGTTGAGCTTTTTTGATGAGATTTCTGCAGGTTATTGGAATGTGGTGTGTCATAACAATTCTGTTAACCTGCTGCAATGAAGACGACTAAGGAACACCTGCACCTTAAGGAAGGGAAAAAAATTGAAGCATTATGGCAGTGCATAGTCAAAATCTCTGGATTTTTAGCCGAACCATTATGCTGTTCAACCATCTAGTGAAAAATTAATATTTTCTAGAGCAAGCAGACTTGTAGTGTTGAAAAGTGAACCCAAAAAACTGTAAAAATTCCTTTTGATTCATTAAAAAAACCCAAACCACCCCAACAATAAAACCCTTCTCGGTTTCTAAAGGTTAGGCAGCCTATGGTTGGATTTTGACAATGTCTCTTGAAATAATTCGAGTCCTTTAGTGGGTTGCCCCGTTGCCTTTAATGGTGGCTTCCAGATTCTATCAGAGCAATAGCCAGACTATAAAACACGTTTGTCCCTAAATGTGTTGTTTTCTTCAGTTCAGTGGAGTACTTTGCCCAAAAGCCTCCCCTTTCCTAGATGACTTTACTGCTTTAAATCCCCACGTAACTTTGTAAGAGGCTTTTCTACCAGAGTTCAGACCATAACAGAAGGCATTACCTCCTTGTTCCCTGCGTGAAGTTCAGTAGCATTCTTTGCACTACAAGGAATTCTCTTCTGCCCAGGCTGTGGCCTTTGAGAGGACCAAGGCTGAAATGCCCTGGAACCGAGTAATTTGCTATGGTGGAAATTCTGTGCATTTTTCAGCTGGCCATTGCAGGCTTGATGGGATTTCCTTCACTGGGAAGGAAAAGTGGAAGAGCAAACTCTGGACGTTTTCCCTTTCCATCTGAATGATGTCGTGATGGTTTGTAGGAACGTATCTGGCAAGATTTGGTGAAAGTTGTGATGTCAGAAATGGCTCATCCCTTACAGAATTTTCTAATACGTTTAAATTTAAAATAAGCTTTTCAGTCAGAATGGAGTTCCTGCTTAAACCCAGAAGTAACCTCTTCAGAGTGCCTGGTATTCCCTCCTCTGCTGATGTTCATTTTGTGCTGGGTGAGGCCTTGCCAGAGGTAGAAATCCCTCTCCAGCCCAGGGGACGATGCAGATTATAAATTGATGGTCTTTCAAACTGCGGGTGGGTGTTACACCTTCAGCTGCGCACATAAAATGTAGCTTGAGTTCTCCTTTCAAACTTCTGTTACTGTTTGTTCTATCCAGTTTTCATTGTAATTTTTTCATTTCTATTGAATTAAAATCAAAGCAGAACTTTTTTTGTTTTAAAAAGACGCTTAAAAATAAGCATAAAGTTAAAAAGCAAAGAGGGGAAGGGCTGGGAAATGACCATGCTCTACTTACTTCATTCCTGTTGTATGCTGTGGCAAGTGTCATAATTCTTTTGTCTTATGGTTCTTATTTAAAAAAACCTTTTATTCTTCTCAGAACTGTTCACGGTACGCGCAGTTACACTAGCTTAGCCTGTCTTTCCTGACAGTCAATGTTTCATAAAAGATTGTAACAAAGAAAAACTAATAAAGTACCTGTTCTCTGATAACTTGTGAAAAGTCCTCCAGAAGATGATTTATTTAGTCTGGGATTTTCAAAACATCTTGTGGACTGGATGCCTAATTCTCCTACAGCACTTGAGCGAATCCTACTCTTCTTTCCACACCTCCACAAAAACATTTGCTCAAAACTGCCAAAACTCTGTGTGTTATATGCGTGTAAATATTAGATCTAGTATTTCAAATAAATATTTTACATTAATTTGATTAAACTCTCTGGCACTGCTTATAACTGGCATGAGAATCCATCTTCTGTACAGCTTTCTCATTGTAATTTATCAGTATTTAATGAAAGCTTAAAATAAAATGTCCAAACTTCTGTCATATCCCCTCCAATGCTCTGAATATTTCATCTTCACTGAATGAGCTGCATAGTAATTTGACAGATATCAGCACTTCCTGATGATTTTTTTTTTTTCTGCCAATGTTCGCTGGCTGCCTTCTGGCTCTGACCACCGTTGATAAAAATTACGGAAAGGGTTATAGTGTTTCGTTCTATTAAATGTCAGGGTGGAGAACACAAAATATGTCTGCTTATGCAGCGCTCATCAAGGACAGCCTTGATTATTCAGGCTTGTTTGAGCAACAATTCCCTGTGTTCAGACCACATTAGTGGATGTGTTTGTTTTCCTCCCAATGTTCGGTTGAGTTTTCTTCTTTTTTTGTGGGGGTGAGGATTTAGGAGGGCGAGTGAAGATCACCTAGACTGTGCTTCCCCCATAACATGGGACACAGAATTGTTCCTGTTGTGTAAATACAAATGGTTCTGAAGGGTTTTCTGTTGTTATTGATAATTGCCTAATTTGAAGTTTGTCATTTACGAGTTAGAGGGTAACAAAGCCATTTCTCAGTGCATAACATACTGCGTCAGACATAGACTACAACGACCTTGTGTGCCTGCCTTGTGAGAGCTGGCTGCAGCCCTATCAGCTTTCTGTGAGTTCTGAAGTGAAGATGATGTTATGTTAGTATAACTACTGCGGCTTTATGGTTAGTGTAGGTAAAATGCTGGGTTTACTTCTCAGGAGTAGCTGTATATTTGTGCGTGCATGTACTTTTGTGCAGAGGTTTGTGTTCCTGGTAAATAAATTTGGAGCTGGCCTTTATGGGTAAGAATATATGTGCTGGTAAGCTGGAGCCTGAAACTCCAGGCTCGGTAAGAAATACTTGCAATAATTCATAGCACATTGGCCATTCTTTGTTTGTTTTAACATCTGAGTTGCCTTGGATAGATGCATTTTCTGTTACTTATGTACTGGTTCTCAGAAGGCATCTTGCAAGTGCCTAAATGTGTGTGTGTGTGTTCATTTTCTAACACCTGGTGGAATTCTGAGCTTGCACACAGAAATGTGACAAACATGTTATGCGTATAGTGATGCCTTTAGGAAAATACCTGTATTTTTGGTTTGTTTGGTGTTTTTTTTTGTTGTTGTTGTTTTTTTAGTAGAGAGGAAAATACTTGGGAATAATAAGAAAGTCCAAACAAAGAAAATCAACTTGTTCTAGAATTGTATCATTCTGAGTGAGTGGAGAATCAGGCCAGATGTGTCCTGGGAGAGCACTCAGCTTTGCTTAAACAAGCTCCTTTGGCTCTGTTAAAGTGCTCATGAGATGAAGCTCCACAGCAGAAGAGAAAGCTTTGCATCAGATGCACTAAAAACATTCCACATAAGACGATGCGAGTTGGAAAGTAAGAGTTATATTTCTGTTTACAAAGATCTTCATGGTTAGACAGACAAGAGAAAGAAAAATAATTCCTGAGAGCTTTGTTGTGTGTCAGCTGTAATATATTCATAGACTTATACATTCATATACAGAAATCAGATCGAAAAAATCTTTGATTTTTTACTTTGAGCTGGGGCAAACAAAAACATTTTGAAATGAGGCACTGGTGTTGAGGTGGAATTCCAGGTAAGAAATGGGGTATTTGAAGGTGAAATCTAGTTGCCCCTGGGAAATTTGTTACTTTGGGGACTCTGAAATGTAACTCAGCGTGCAATGCTTTTTAACTAAGTATGACATTTAGAAAGGGGAAGTGGGGAAAGAAGAGAGAACCTGTGTGTTTGAATGTGAATTTCGACATCTGTTAGGATGTGTGAGAAAGTTAGTTGCTGGTATTTAGCTTCTTTCTGTTCTGCAGGCTTAAAAGGGTTTGCTGAAATGCAGCTGATGGGAAGAACAGTTTAATTTGCAGATCAGGCCCATTTTTTGGCCATAAAAGGGTAAACAACAAAGAGCTTTTTCCTCTCTTCCCTATCCCTTTTGAGTAGAAAGCTGTCAACCTTTTCAATTATTCCCACTTAGGAACAATTGCCCAGTTGTTTACAAGTTGGCTTATCTTTTGTCATTTTGCTTTTATGTGAGTAAACAGGAGCTCCATGCCTGTGAGAGCTGATGAAGCCTGGTTTCCAGTGGCTCCATGTCTAGTGACTTTACTTTTATATCATAATTTAATATGCCTTATTTGAAGGTTGTATTGTGAGTTTCCTCATTTTTAAATATGGGAGAGCCTATACAGGAATAAAAAATTTATTGGTGGTCGCTCCTTATTAAACGAACAAGAAGTTATGTAAGTTAAAGATGATGTGTTTGGTGTCTAAAATGTCATGATCTTCCATTAGAGTAGCACTGGTAATGCCCACTGTGTATGGGTTCTTCTGTGTTGGATAAGCTTGGAGCTCTTCTGAATTTCTAGGTGGGATGGGATTGAGAAGAGGCATTAGCAGGAGAAATTTGAGAATTTGAGAAATTAGCAGGTGAAATTTGATTGAGACTGGTCATCAGTTGTCCCTTCTCCTGAAGGGAGGCAAGATGCAAGTATGCACCCACAAATCAACGATTGCTTCAGCCTCTTCAGTCTAGAAACAACAATTCAGAAACTTCTTAAAATATGCTTTTTATAAGACCGAACAGAAGGCATTGTGTTGAGTTTCACGAGAAGTGGGTCTTGTTCCTGAGTCTGTCATGTGTAATATCTATGTAGGCTGAGGGAAAGGGTAGCTAGTTTTTTCAGATGTGTTCAGCCCTACTAGCTCCCACTGACATCAGATAGTGCCAAGTAGCTCTGCTTGGTTTGACCTTGAACTCTGTCTTTATCTGCTGAAAGGTAGCAGCTTTCTGCCCATCCTGGACACTGACCACATGCTACCGCCAGGTTCTAGAGGCATCAGGATGCAACAAATGGTATTTACTACATTCCAGCTATTTAAAACAACTGTGTTTTAAAATATTGGGCATTGCAGTATGTTAGTGGCGAAGGATTGTTAATACCCTGAAAGCCAAGCTTAGTTCCGTGCTTTGAATGCATTTGTCTTATAGAATATAAATGATTGTCTTTCCATTTCCGCTCTTCTTCAGTTTAAGACACAAATTGATAGTTTTTCATTCCCCTGTTGTGACAAGTACGTACGCAAAATGCGTTCATCTCACTGTCAACAGACCTGGAAAATTTCTCTGCTGGAATTGAATCTGAGACTTCTGAATCTAAATGTATAAGCCCTTGCCGCTACAGTTTTAAAGATTCAATTACAGTAGAATAAAGGCATTAATAGATTCACACCCCTGGAGGGGAAAATGACGCTACCTGAGGCCAGTCTGTGTTACATCCTGTTCCGCAGACATAATCCTTCAAAAGCCGTGTTCACAGAAATGCTATAGTTCCTTTGCCATACGTGTGAATCAAGCATACCTGCATACTTGGTTCTCTAGTGGATTTCTGGTTGTGCATTTCAGATCAGATGGAGTGGCATTAACTTACTATGCACGAAAGGTGTTCTCTTTCTTTTAGAAAAGAGGAAAAAAATAGTTTTCAGACATTTGATAAACTTTCTTAGGGTCTACTAGGTGGCAAAAAAAAAAAAAAAAAGCTTTTGCTCCTAGTTTGCTGCTATTGTGCTATAATTACAGCACAAGCCGGTTCCTTAGCTTTTAGTCTTCATAGTAAGATGCTGGTTCCCGTCAAATATTTGGATGGTTACAACATAAGAAACATCTTTCTCCATCTGACAGGTTTTGGACACTACCCTAATACAAGCGATAACATAATATTTAAGAAATGAATGCTTCCAGGAATTCCTTTTACCCTTGTGGGAGATGCTGAATATAGCAGCTTGGGTGTTTTCTTCAAGACTGCAAGAAGTCTACGTGGAAGTATTTTTAGGGATGTAATTTGAGAGAGAGATCTTGCCCAATCCTCAGTAACAACCAGAAGGGGCACTTAGGGCAGGAGGCAAACATTTGAGGCCTTGCTCTGCCCGATTCATTCTCACACAGGTGTAGTGATTGATCACTTGCTGGGGTTCTCTTACTTGTCCCAAAACAAAGCGCAGTCATGACAACTCTTCTAGGGCAGGAAATTGGCTTCTCATGCTGTAATGCTCTGACAGACAGGGGAATGTCACCTCTCAACTGGGTGTTGTGCAACAGCATTGGTCAAACATTTTGTAACTTACTCTAAGTAATTTAATCCAATTAACATGCAGCTAATTTAGCATGACATGAACTGTAGCTGTGCAACTCTTCTGCAGCTTTGTTCGTTAAATTCAACATCAAGTCATTGTCTTAACATGTAGATGATGTATAATCAGTCAGCAATTAATTAGCATCAGTATGTCAGGTACTCATTAAGATAATTGACTAAAGTCTGTCTTGTTGAAAACGGCTTTTTGCTTAATTTTATGCACTTAGTGAAATGGAAAATACAGTCCTAAAAGACGTAGGCAGATCTTACAGGTCATCTGCATAACTCGTTTGCCAGGTTAATTTAGGCACATCCTCAAGTGCTTCTGTAGCTTAGCTGACATAGCTTAGGCAGTAAACTTCTACCGCTTCTTTCAGAGAACATGTTTTGTATTATTTTTAGGTGACCGTAAGTAAAAACTGCGTGCTAAGTCTGACTAACCTGAAATACCAAGACAGATTAGTTAGCCAACTTCAGAGGAAGGAGAGTAGTCTGTGCAAGTCCTCCTCAGACTCTCTGAAATGAACTGCTTTTGAGACAGGGTTTTGCAAAGACAGGTTATCTTTGTGTTTCATGCTTTTATCTTTCTTCATTATGAAATCTTTTCTGCTATGCCTGTGCTGTATGTGACTGAAGCTGGGCTCAAGTGATAGGATATGCGCCCAAGCACGGGTAAAAGGTGAAAGAGCAGCGTGCAGAGGGGAGTGTTGAGCCAGAAGATGTACAGATTGGGCAGGTGAACTCAGTATTCTATTTATAGAGTATGTAAAAGCATGGATATTTAAATGGGCTTTGTTTATGTGAAGGAGCTTTTAAGAGACTTCTTAGCTTGAGTGTAGAGCCATGTAAGGCGATGAGAGATCGGTGTGGTCTGTGCTGATGCATAGTTCTCTCGGGCCTGGTTAACCGAGGAGTCTTTGCACTGCACTGGGCTGCAGGGAGTCAGTAGCTACATCAAGTTTGGGAGCTTGTGTGTGTTTTCCCGTATCGTTGCGCTCTGTTAGGTGTCTCTCTCTCCTCTATTCCTATTAACCTTCAGTTGTTACACCAAGCGTTATTATCCAGGTCGAGTGTCCAGATCCAGCACTTTGCATCTGCAGTGAGAAGGGGAAACCATGCCAAATTTTCTGAAACCAGGTGGGCTGCTGGCTGCCTCTGCTGGTCACCCTATGCAGAACTTACTGTTTGCCTGACTATGGGCAGCAAGAAAACCGGCAGCGTTTGCCCATTCTCTATCCCCTCTGGTCACGAGCGCTCCCGGGGCTGTGCAGCTCAGCTCTGAGCATCGTTGAAATGCCTCAGACTGTGTCACAGCAACATGCTGAGCTGCACAGGCTGCAAATAATCTCTTATTCTTATTTTAATACTTCGGGGGCCGCTCTCTGAAACAGAGAGTGTGTGTGTTCTGTTTCTTTTTGACTAGCAACATACTGTCAGCTTTAGTTTTAATCTATGTTAGAGGAATTAATACTTGGTTTGTTGGTTTAACTCATTAAAGAAATTACTTCTGTAGCTTTGCTCGAGTTCAAGCAACATCCATCACTGAAGATGATTTTCTTCAACACTATGAGACACAATAGAAATGTTTTTATTTATTTCTATAACCATCCACAGTGAAATATGTTTTCAAGGTGAATACCAATCATGCAAATGCCCGTGTTTGTTTTTCCTGAATTCCCCTTAAGAAAGGCAGAGAATTGTCTGACAGGATCAGATGAACAACCTATTTAAGAATACTAATACGGCCTTATTTTCATTCATAGGCCTCAAAAAACTATTCAAAGGAATTTAATAGCATTTTATATATAACATGCATATAGTAAATGAATAAAACAGTGAGAAGAGGAAGAGAAAGTGACCTTCCCTGAGGCCACCCAATAAATAATTTTGCAGCCTGGGAGAAGAGCTCCTGTCATTTGAGCTCCTTCCCTGAGATATAAGATTGGAAATGGCAGAATTTGGAATAGAAGCCTCGGTTCAGCACTTTATCCAGCAGCCAACACAGGGGTCTCGTTTCCAAGAGTGGAATTAAAAATGTACTCTGGGAGATAATCTAAATATTAACTATCAGTTTTCTTAAACTTGAATTAATGGGTTTGAAAAAAAGCTGTTTGAAAGCTTTTGAGATGATGGACTGCCAGTGTTTGTTAGAAGCATGCATTGCCTGACAGATGATTCCTGTAGGAAAAAGGGTAAATTAAATCCTAATTTACTGGGAAGTAAATCTGAGGAAGAAGTAGGTGTGAGGCAAGGCTGGAAGAAGGAACTGTGAGAATAACCACTTGAGGGAGAATGTTGAGATGACCTTTCTTACTCTGGGTTCCCTTGTTAATGAAGGCTAAGTCTCTTTAAAGGGCAGCAAGTCTGAACTTCTGTGGATGCGGTTTGCCAGTCTGGGATTGGTCTGTAACTTCTATTACATGAGCTTCTCTATGAATTGTAACCTTTAAATATTACATACACTTCAGGTCAAGATAGTCTAGTTTATAGGTAGTGCGTAGAGTGAGCGAAGAGTAAATACCTGCATTTTATGAGTGTAATTTCAGTCTAAATTCCAGGTTTGTTACTCATGCCAGAGATGTAGATAAAATCACTATAACAATCAAAACATGAATCAAGGCTCATAAAGCAAACTTGAACTGTTAATGAAGTTTCTTTCAAGGGTTTGTGGCCACTACCGAATCAGCATCGTCGGCTTTTTCACAGCCTAGAGGACAGCCTGCTGTAACAGTTGTTGTCAGTTTTAAGTTCTAGAAGGTGAGTCACTATAACTCTGAAGGATTTTTCAGGAGTACCAATACTCATTGGAGTACCTTCCCTGGGCATTTTCTGCGTTCAGGGGTATTGCAGCGTGCAGAAATAGAATGGGGACTTTCTGTCCCTGAACAAATGCTACCTTTTATTCGGACCCAACAGAAGTTCAGAAATACAAAAAGAGCATGATAGGAACAGGCATTACAACTTTGTGAAACATTTTGCATGGGTAAGATTTGTAACTTCAAAAAAATGTTCTTTGGAGTAATCAAATGTTTTGATAAATTTGATTACAGTTCAGCAAATGGCTATCCAATTAGTGGAAATGCTTTGATGGGAAATAAGATTTCAGTTTTCTTTGCTGAAGTGCCATTGAAAAGTAAAATTCAGTTGAAACAAGTGAAATAATTGAGATACTTAATTTTATTCTGTATGCTGTTATTCCAGTTTTTTCTTTAATTAAATTTTGCCAACCAAATTACCTGTTCTTCAGATCAGTCACAAAGAAAAAGCAGCAGTCATTCACAATGACTTAATACTGCCTGTAAGAGGGACGTAGTCACACTCGGTCATAGTTTCCCGGTTTCCAGAAACTGAAACTAGATTTTGTATTCCTTAAAAGACACTTTTGTGCCCAGTCCTGAATGCTTTAATGGGACTAAGACCGTAACCTGGCAAGGGGGCGGGGGTGAAGAAAACTTTGCTGGAACTGATTGTACCAGAAAACCCCCACAGAAACCTCTAGTCCACTTTTGGAAGTCTGTTCTTCATGAAGTCTGTGTACAAATATGTGCATAGCAAACTAACACCACATTCAGTCAAGGGGAAATATATTTTAAAAAGACAAGTAGAATTTGAAAATATTTGCTGGGAAAGGAGAGATTAATAGGTACAGTGGGAGAGGCAGAAGCGAGCTAACATTATTAAGCTTTTGATGTGCCTTGTGTTTTAACCATTGTGCTTTCATGAACTTCAGAAAAAAAAAGTTTACAGAATCTGAAGTCCTTTCTTACTGTTCTGTCTCCAGGGTACTGATTATCCAATAACGTTTTGTAAACCGTTCATAGAAGTTCTGAAATCTTCTGGCACTTAGAGTGTCTTACGGAGCTCTGCAGTCAAATGAACAACCCACATGTGTGTGACTTAATGCTTTTCAGCTAAGCAGAGTCTGTTAAATTTTGCTTTTAATTAAAAAAAAAAATAAAAATCTGCTCAATTCCCCTGCAGAAAGGAAACTTTTTAACTACTATACAGGGCACTGGCACGAATCATGCAAATCTGAGAATGATGTTCTTGGTGGAGAAAAGTTCTCAGGACACTTGATTCAACACTAATACTCCTTGTTTAGATGTGGAGATGATGTTTTTGGCATACAGAACGGTCATTGTTTTCTCTGAAGATCACCTAAAGGTCTGTCGAATGGCTTGACAGCTGGAATAGAAAGAATCGCCTGATTTACATTTTAGGGGAGCTGTAGAGATGTGCTATCTGAATGAGCTTCCTCTGCTGGATTCCTGATAGATGGGTAAATACTTGATCTGACTGGAAACATCCGCACTTCATTTGTGCACAGTTAGCTCTTCTTAAAAATTTCAAATAAATCTTAGAATTCAGCAAGGGTAAGATTCCCTGTTTATCTAATGCATCTGTCTCAACGCTTTCAAACTGCCATATTTCTTATAGTTGAGATTGTTTATGGATGTTCCAAATGTTTAAAAATAGATTTTTTTTCTAGTTTTCCCTGAGCGGTGTTCTTTGCAGTTACCTCTTTGTTTGTGGGACTCTGGAAGTTGAGCAACCCAAAGAAACTGCCCCTTTATGCCAGTGATGAAGAAAACATTGCTTTGCTTAGCAGCAAATACCCAGATGTAGTATGCTTAAAGATAATTCATTTGCTGTGGTACCCACAAAAACCCTGTCCATTGAAGATGTGTCAGAAGTCCCTTTAATGACAGTCAATATTGCCGTAAGGCTTCTTTGTATCGCCTTCATCTGTCTCTTGCCTCTTGTCTGTGTGGTTAGGTTATAAACTCTTGGGGTAAGCAGTATCTTTCTGGTCATATGAAAGCATGGAAACGTACTAGTTTAGTTTATAACAAATTTTTTACAGTATTCCAAGATACTAAGCTTCAGGCTGGAAGATTTATACTCTGAGACACTGTGTGTTCGCGGGTCTGGTCCTGTGCAGTAGTTCCTAAAGTCCTGGTGTTTGATATGGCAACACGGGACACTGTTAGAATGAGCTCTAAAAATTTTTCAGATTTTCTCCCCCAATAATTCAAGTAGAAATGGAAAGACAAAATTTCAGGATATCTCCACTGAGCTACATGTTTGCGTTGTTTTACTGTGGGCAAAACAACTTAATTTTGCCATTCTAATGGTAGCATATGCTTAACTTTTAAGAATGAGAATAATGATGTGGAAACAAAGCAACATTCTTTGGAATATTTCTCCAAGTAAATTCAGACATAATGAAAACGTTTCCATGATATTTTTTTTTTTTTTAACATCAAATCAGCTTTTCTTCCCTTGGAAAGACATCTGGCCAGGGAAGACAAAAAGCTTTAAAGAAGCAGTTCTTTCAGGGGATGCTCTGAAAATCAGAGAGATGTTTTACACTAGCAAGTAGTCAGTCACTGAATGCTATTAAATTTTTTTTAAATACCACACTTAAATTTGCAACTCTACGTTAGGCACTGCGTGACAAAGTTAAAAACAGAGCAAGAAGTATAGCATGGGTAGGGAAAATGTACGGTCTCTAGAATACAGGCCCACATTCTAGGGGGACCTGTCTGGTAATGGCCTTCATTTATTTGTGTCACTGTGTTCTGTATTGCGTTTTCCTTATGCCTTTAAATGTTGAAATCTTTGTGGATGAAAGTCATTGTCGGGTGTGGTACGCTTACCCTACGGCACTCATAGCAAGAGCTAGGTAAATTTGCATAACTGTTTAACGTAGTGAACCACTCTTTTTGTGGATAGTATGTGGTTCACATAAAATAACTGGAAAAAGGGGGGAAAAATGTAGGAGACGGCAGAAGATGGAAATAAATATATATATAATAATTTTGGTCGTTTCTGTACGGTTGTCAGTTTACTGTGATTTTAAGTGAAATAAACCCATGGCCTACCCTTTCTCTCAGATGGTGCCGTATCAACCAGTGTACTGTATACACTGTGCCCGAGATAAATTCCAGTGTTGTGTGAGAAGCATGTAGCTACTCTGCTAACTCACGTTAGTAACTACATCAGTGACTTGCTTTACCTCCAACTTGTGTGTTAAATTTTGTCGGGGCAGATGGCGCTGACAGGAGAAAGGTCTTGCAGGAAGGAATTAAGTCATTTTTAATAAGTGAAAGAAGCAGCTGCAGTTTTGATTATTATTAAGGTAATTATGAAAGGGAGTATTATCGGCACCGAGTCACTTGGTGCACCTGTGGCAGAAATGGGTCTTCTGTTGTGCTTCATATTGAGCCAGCGATGGCCGACATCTGCCCTGCATTAGAACCAGGCAGATAATGCTTTGTGGTCACCGAGATTTCTGGTTTTGGCACCTGAGTCTTCCCATAGCCGTTGCAATAAGTCTTCTGTGTCTGAGCAGCGTGGTTCTCGTGCTGCCTTTTGGAGCCGTGCTCAGCTCGCTGCCTACCATGGAAGCTACTGACACAGCATCTCATGCATCTTGCGCGTTCAGCAGTGAAATGAGATCCCACATACTGCGACTGGGAAAGCCGAACTAAGGCTCTGCAGATTGCTATCCTGTCGCGTTCAGAAAGGAAAAACAGTGAGTTTCTCGCATGGGGTCACACCATATGTTAATGTCATCCATAATTTTATACCAAAGTCCTTCTGTTCATGTAGGGCCAAGGTGCAGGTTTCTAGAAGTAAATGGGTCTGTATTATGTTGAATAAAAGTTAATCAAGTGGGCAATGATGCTAAGGAAAGCAGTGCAAAAATGTAGATGTGCGTTGCTTAAAAAAAAAAAACAAACCTGTGATAAGAAAACTTTCTTCAAAGAATTAGAAGAAATAAATACTGTGTTTAGTATATAGAGAAAACCAGCAAATGCATAGTGAAATAAGTGAGGGTGTAGGACTGGCTGTACCGGACGAGGTGGGGCACGTGGAGGAAGGGTTTTTCACCACTCGTGCTGTTTTATGTCAGTTTAAGCCAGAGTCCTGAGCGTCATGGTCACCGACGGAGAATGATCCAGATGACAGGTAACCCTTTCTCTCATTTTGGTTTCTGCGGGTAGGTTAGCCCTCAGCTTCCTGAAGTGTCTTGCTGTGCTGTCACACAAGTGTTGATACCAGTGCTAGGCTACATGTGGGAGAGTCAGGTCTAGCAATCAGGAGGTGGACCTGCATCAGCCTGGGCTTAAAAGGGCTGGAAAGGCTGTGGAATTGCAGTCAAAGGCTCAGACCATTGTGACAGGCTGAGATTTTCTGCTTGGAGAGGTGTCTGTTGCTGTGAGTGAAGGTGAATGTTTAATGCATATTTTCTTTGGTCTCAGACTCAATGATGTCTGGGCGTATCCTCAGGATAAAAAAGAATATCCTTCTAAGATTTCTGGGAAACATGGAAATATTGCGAGCATCACTTCAGAGACCGATCTCATTCCAGAAAGATGATTTGACTGCTTTTAAAAGTTCACTGTGAACTGAGGAATGGGAAATCTCCCAGTTGATATTCCTGCAGTTTAACCACTGTTGTCTCCAACTTGCAAACGTGCGGGAGTCACCTCAGCATGCAAAACCATTGATCTTCAGTGGTAGTGTTCTCAAGTAGTACCCTGTCCCGGACAGACCTTATCTTCATATTTTTTTTTATTTTTTATAAAAAGTCACTGACAGTCATATTTTTGATACAGATCTACTAAGCTGGTGTTTGGTCAGTAATACCTAGTTCAGTTCAATCATGGCACCTCTTTTGTCAGCGGCTGCAAATGAAGCCTGTAATGAAAATGCCACTTGAACAGTGATCCAGCAAACGCTGCTTAGTGGTCTTCTGCTTAATAAAAAGTATTAATGGCGCTCTCAGAAAAATATAGATGTAGATTTGGCTTACTGAAAATCTTCTACGCAATGCTAATTTTTCACAGTTTAATGTTTATGGGAAAATTTAGGTTCTCTGTGGATACTAAAAAAAAAAACCACAAAATGAAGCTGCACAAAGGTAATTATGGATTTTAATATTTCTCCTTTACTACACTGTAAATTCCGTTTGATCACACTGAATTTTCATAATTCTTACCTATGTGCTTGGTGGAAATGTCAAGTTTAGGGTGGTAACAGAGCTTAGTGCTAGCCTCATCATCATGGGTTTAATTATCATCACAAAGTCTTCATTTTTGCGTTTGATCGTTTTCATCTCGGGCCTTGAATAGCATTACACAAATAAGACTTGATTCTTACTTGCAGCAACACCTCTGTGCACACACCTGAAGGGGGAGCAAATTATTTACATTGGCTTTAAGCTCTCTCTTTACATTAGTGGGGTGGTGTAAAGTAAACTTAGGAAGTCTGATTGTATGTGGCGTGCCCCAGACTGGTGAGTCTACAGTGCAAAGCTCAGGAAATGCATCCTGGAGTCCGGACTCGTTCTCGATTTCATCCGCTGCTTTTCTTGCGATGTAGTGTTGGTTTTTATAACGGCGGCAGTACAAGGCAGAAATGCTTAGGGGCAGGCAGCAGGATAGCTGTAGAAGGAAACTCCATGTAGATGCGGAGCGTATAAATGTGGGTCAGGACTACTGTGTTGCCACTGTTGTACTTGGGCACTTGCTTCAGCGTTTCTGTGTGGTACTGTGTGCTGCTGCGTAGAGATATCTAAAGGCTTCTGGGGCTGCTGATGGGCTCATGTTTTCAAAAAACGGTGACCTACTTGAGAATGTTGTCAATGCAAGAAAAAGAGGCCATTTGATAGACGCTCTGCAGGCTGAATAGGGATTAGAGGCATTTAACTGTGAATCTTGTATCCTTCCGGTTTTATGGGTAGATCCTTTTATTCTTTTTAATTTTCACAGAATAAAAGATAGGGGGAAGAGGATAGGGGAGGAAATTATCTTATTACAACTTTAGAAACTTTTTGTAGCTGAGAATAAGAAACTCCAATGAAATGGGAATGAGACAATAAATTGTCTCCTCTTGCATGTTGCTAACTTACCGTCATTTTCATTAAACGTTCTCGGGCACAATTTCACTTACTTAAATCAACATGATGACCTACTTAAAAAAAATCAGTTGGAAGAAAAATATACTTTTAACTACATTCAGTGATAGCTTTATAAACTTTACAGAGTACGTAAATATATTAATGTGCATATAAGGCTCCCACACCAGCAGAAAGGCCGCAGAATGGTGAGGGGTGTCTCTAGTCTATTTATCCTTCTTGTGTAGTTGACTTAATTGCCTTTGCATCCAAGGTACAGTTTAGGGAGCAGAAGCAGTCCCCACCCGGGTGTACTTGGGCGCGCTGTTTCTTATAAACAACACACTTTGGGGAAACCATGTCCCACTGAAGCTGGTGATACAATTCTCTTACTTCTGGTGGGGCCAAGATTTCAGACATTGTCCTGGCTCTGAGAAAACGCCTGATGAAAGTTCAGTGTTTGCAGTATCTTCACCGGTCATTGGGAATAATCCATGTAGTAGTTTTTTTCTTGCAAAAGACTGAGCAGTGTAATTCTAATCCACAAAAGTATTTGGGTCAGGTAATTAACCTCTGTTGTGTGAGTACTATAACTTCGTTAATTCAGAGAATCCAAGTGTTGTTTTATGACTTGCATTTGTTCCCTGAGGATGTAGAATAGGAATGTATCGAATTAGTTCTCATTTCGGGTAATACTGAACCAGCCGCTTCACTAAAGACAAGAAGCAAACAAATGAGCAAGGAAACAACTAACCACTAACCCAGCTCATAATGTGATGAGAGGGTGAATAAGCTCAGGTCTATCATAACGTCTTGTATCTATGCTGAGGTTGAAGAATTGGCTAGAGCACAATCTCACTTTCATTTATATTTTATGTTGGCTTACAGGCAGGCTGATCTCATTACGAAACTGCTATTCTATAGAAGTATTAATAATGCGTGTTTCCTATGTGACCACATAAATTTTACCAGTTACCAGTAACAAGCATCATAAAAATAGTTTGCAGGAGTTCTTTCTTGGCAGCTGGATAATCCACACTGCAGAAATAAGACATTCTCTGGGGCTCCTTTTCATCGCTAATGTAGTGCATGAAGGCAGAGTTTTTATTTTTAGTCTATCTTATAATCAGGCAAAGACGTTATTTAGCATTATAACAGTACAATGTTCTTTGTTCAGGTCTGCTCCGATTCCTGTAAAACACTAAATCTCGCCTTCCTAATGTGTGATCATACCCTGCTGTAATAAATGTTAAAAACAAATGAAAAAGAAAAATTAAAGTATACCATAGTTGAACTCCTGAGATGTATTGCAACAGCACTTTAACTTGCACTTCAATTTTACACGAATAGCTTTCTATTTTAGGTGCTTTGCATTTATGAAAAAAAAAAAAAAACACACCCCAAAGCTTCATTTATATTGAAGATTCAAGACTACCAGTATGCAGTTAGATTAGTTACTGTCACCTGGGTTTTTTTTTTATACTGCAAGCCCTGTTGGCAATCCATGTCAGTTACAAATTAAGTTGCATGGAGGTGTAGTTCTCAATAGAAATCAATTTTCGGCACAAAATGCCTTATTTGCAGTTCTATGGCTTAAAACCGCTCACATGAAGTGATTTATTGTTTGTGGTTAGGAGAGAAGGCTATTGAGGGGATGACTGTCTGATTTTGACTTTTTTAGTCTTTATTGGCGGTGTTTGCTTTCAAATATTAAATGTAAGATAATACGCTATTAAATATAAAATTGGTCTCAATCATTACAGTATACGAATCTGTTGTCGCATGGGGATTTGCATAATATGCAGGATTTTGTCCAGTGAATGGCGTGAGGTTTCTCAAATTATACAAGCTTATTTCAAGCTGCCAAGGAGTAGAAAGGTGAAGGCTGGGCACTGCTGAAGGTAATGCTAACTGAATCTTAATTACTGTATTTATAGATAAAATAATGACGGCAGCGGTGCCATGGAACTATAAAAGGGTGGCTGGATTACTGCGTCGGCCAGGTGCTCTGTGGCCATAAATTGTTTCAGTGAAGGCGTGCCATTGGCTTCAAGTTATGTAAACTGTCTATCTTACCTGAGGCTCGGTTCTGATATAACTGTATTTCTGGCCTGAAGTAAGACTGTATCGTAACAGAGACAGGGTAACGGCGTGCTGAAATGGAAGTCCATTTCGGCACTTTGTCGGCACTTGAAATGAACCTCTTGTCCCTGTTGGTGGTGGGGGTTTAATCCAAATTTCTTTTGCAGAAACACAAGTTCTCTCTTCTTAGTGATGTGTTCCTTATGCACGACCAGAATAACGGCGCCAGGGACCTAGGGCTGCGCAGTTGGATCGCAGGTGTGTTTTGCAGTGTTGGACACGCACTCCCTTGGAAAGGAGTAGTGTTACTTCAGCAACAGCTTCTGAAATTTGGCCTGACATTGATTCCAGGGATTTGCTGGTGAGGGCTAGGCTACAGTCAGGCTTTTGCGTGCTGTGCTTGCGTTCCCAGCAATGTTTTGTTCTGTTTGTGTTCAGTTTTGTAGAGTAAATGTCTGGTTGCCTTACACTTCGCCTAATTGTGAGGTGTAGTACGAGCAGCTGAAAGTAGTGGGGACGATGTACCATCTGAAATGCATCCTGCCTGTGAACGTGTCTGCATAGCCTCAAAAAATGAAGTGCTCT
This sequence comes from Phalacrocorax aristotelis, assembly GCF_949628215.1. Classification (NCBI taxonomy): domain Eukaryota; kingdom Metazoa; phylum Chordata; class Aves; order Suliformes; family Phalacrocoracidae; genus Phalacrocorax; species Phalacrocorax aristotelis. The sequence continues at coordinate 5,284,234 of NC_134299.1, forward strand.
GAAGAAGAGCTGTCTGCAGCCATATACTTCTAGTTTGTCATAGGCTTGTATTTTACTGCTTCTCACATACCGTAAGGCTAGTTCGCTATCATGTGGTCACTCACAATCAATACAGCAGAAAAGACTTTTCTACTTTCTTGTGCTTTTAATTTCGAGGCTATTCATTACTGTCTTCCAGTGCTGCCTAATATCCATCCATTCATCCTCATTCAAGTGGCTTTTCTTCTGAAAAGGTGGAAATGAGAGACATCTCTATATCTTGATTAAAATCTCCACTTTTTCACTTTTTAACTATCACTCTGTATTTAATAGTGCTTGCTCTGAAGCTTTGATTCCTTAATATTGTGGAAACGTCCTATTAAAATTACTGCTTCATCATTCTGGTTCCAGTGTACAAAATCATTTCTGTGCACCCGATGAGGACTTCATCACACGTGTAATCTAGTGTGGTAGGTGAATCTACTGTAATAGCATCCCCAGCAATAATTCCTTTATAAAGTCTCATGCTGGGACTCAATGTTAGAGCGTTGTTGCATGAGATATTGAACTGAATACGTGATGGACATGGTCATGATGTGCAGTTTTGGCGTTCTGAGGCTGCTGGCTGAATGATGTAGTCGCTGGGTTAGTGTTACTGTCTCCAGTGACAGCTACAATGCACTGTAAGAGGCCCTGGACCCCTTCCATCAGGTGCTGTACAGACTGGATGGGAAGGTGGCTCCTGCCCAGTGCAGTCTCAGTAGCGGAGTTACTGCCCACTACCACCCCAGAAGCGCAAGAACCTCATACCTTTTAAGAAAACAGACATTGACTTCTGCTTGGGTCCAACTCAGAGGCAAAATCAGAGGGTTTTTTTTGCCTTAACACAAAGCATGTTAAGCTCAAGCTGAACTTTAAGTGTAGGAGTAGCATAGGAGTCACATGGGGAGAACTTAAGGCATTAAAGAAAAGGCTACTCAGTAAAATAGACTGTTGTCAAGCTTATGTGACTGTGGGTTGTTGCAGCTGGGACATCTGTGTGGGAAGGATGGAAAGAAGGAACGTAAGAGCATTTTTAGGACAAGTGTAGCGAGTTGCTTGTTCTGTCAGCGCGTGTGCGATCTGCCTCTCCTGGGCTTTACGGCAGAGGCGTGTGAGTGCCTGCGCTGGAGGGAAAACTGAACTCCGTGGAAGTACACAAAACTGGCAGGCGCTCAACTTTTCCTTATGCTTTAGTTAAGTTTGTCAGCCTGTGAGGTTTGCTTTTTGTTGTTTACTGGCTGTGTTTTTCTCTCTTTCATTACTTGCACTTTATTTTCTGCAAAAATAATGTGCCTCAAAGTCAAACACAAAAGGAAGCTGGTGATAGACAAGCTGCTTTTTATCATCTTCAGGGAATTACTGTCATTTGCTAAATATGTGACCTGCTCTCTTTGCATCTTGTAGATGAATATGTAGCGCAGCTGGGAGTCAGAAAAAAGTTGCCTTGACAAAAACAAGCTGGTATAGTAGCCGCAAGCTCTGCGATTGCCCCGCTATATTCCTCCATCAAAACAGCTACAACTTGTCCTGTGATGATTATCGGGAATGTGTGCCAACTGCCACAAAGTGCATTTGATGGGCTGGGTCTTCACTATTTTAAAAGCACCTTTGAATATGCTGTGTTCTGCTGATTTTTATCAGCTAGGAATCTGGCACCTATGGCTTCCATCTTTTCCATGTATTTATCCCTATGGAGTCAGAAAGTATTTCTTGATGGAACTGTGTGTTGTCTTAAGAACGTCTTGTATGTGGGAGACACAAGGCAGCAGCATCTCTTTGAGTTCTGGCAGAATGCAGGATATTTGAATTGTTTTTCTCTCTTTACGGTGTTTATTGCTGGTAGGACGCTCGTAAATGTGTTGTTGAGGTTGATACATGCCACGTCAGCGTTCCCGGTGACACTGCGGCCAGGGAGCTGGGACAGCGTAACCCTCGTAAGACAGACGGAAGCCAGTCAGCAAGCGACAAGAGGTTTGGGGCTGCGTTTGCAAAGGTGGTTTGGTGACTGTGTTTATCCCTTGGTGTGCTAGGCACAAAACAGATTAGTCTGTTTTTCAAAGCATCAATAATCTGAATATAAAACAGAAGGAAGCAGATGGGTATAGACAGATGGAGTTGAAGGAATCTGTGGCACAGCATTGGTCACTGTGACAGACAGTGGTCCTGGCACATGTGTCATGATTTTTTGTTGTCACTGCAACAAAAAAGGAGCTTTAGAAGAGAGTCTGAGGGGAAATAGTAGGATGGCTCCTAACAAGGGCTGAGGTACCATGTCTCAGACTTCATGAAGGCAGCTGGAAAGGTTTGCAAGCTGGCAGTGAAGGATGCAGCTGTGAGAGAAGGCAGGAATTGACTTCTTGGTACTGGAGGAAAAAGGTTGCAATGCGTGCATAGTATGCACCCACTGACATGAAGCAGGCACATGCAGAGACACACGGACTTTATATAGAAATACGAAGCTATTCTGGAAGGATCTCAGGAAAAACAAAATCAGGTGGCAAAAGAGGAATACTTAGACACTGTTGCATTCTGACAGTCTTTAATAATCTCAAAAGTCTTGTCCCACTGAGACACCAGAGTCACTGCCTAGGATGTTTTGACATTAATTGTGATGGTGCTTGCTATACAAGGTGACCTTGTCACTCAGATTTCAGCTGTTAGGAGGGACTGACACTTGGAGGGGTTTCCTGCCCTGCACCCCCACCCCCCCCATATTTATCAAATGCATATGGGATGGGTAGTGTATGCATGCACAGTTGGTCTCTGCCTAAAACAGCTTGCCGTTGGAAGATGGGTAGCAAAATAAGTACTTTCTTTATATAGCAGCTATGGAATTGAGTTAGAGGTGAAATGACTTGTCTCAGCTCACAGGATAATTCTACGAGGGAGTCCAGACCTCCTGAATCCTCACCCCCTTCCGAAGACACCACACACCTTTTTTTTTTTGTCTCAGTTACTTGATATTTTCCTAATTCTCTCAAGTATCTCTGGATAAACATATCGGCTGTCTTCGTCAGAAAGGAAATATGCTGTTTGCCCATAGGAGTTCACTGCGTACACAAACGTAACTGTGGCATTTGAATTTGTTGCTCTTGTGAATCTCCCGGGAGATTATCTTCCTGTAACTGGCAGAATGGTGAGCCCAATGCAAAGGGGAGAGGCCACCAAGAAGGCATCGCTATTTCCCCCTCCAGACTTGCCCCTTTAAATCAGTTTACGTTTGATGTTTGCTCAGATTGCTTCTGAGGATTACAGAGGCCATTAGTGACAGGACGTGGAAGGAGGAATTCAAATCATTTTATGCTCCAGAGAGAACTCCCTGGTACTTTGAAGCATATAAAACCCCTCTGGAGTCCCTATCCTCTGGGAACAAGCGAACCTGAGGTGTTGTACCTTGAGCTGGACTCCTTAATAACTAGATGTGTGCTTTATGTACAGAGTTGAGGGAGAGCATCATTTAAACCCTGGCTTTAAAATTTGGTTTCATTTATTCTTTTTCAGAACTTTTAACTTTCAACATGCTGAACTTTGTTTCTGGCCAGTACACTGATGTTACTTTCTGGTCATGAAGTTAAGATTGATGCTGGCAGAGTCATTTCTGGTGGTGATGTTCCTTACACTTAGTTTTTATTTCACTAAGCAGGAAAGGCTTCAGAAGATGCCTTTTTAGTCTCCCTGAGTAAAGGGAAAGAGTTGGGTTTGCTGTTCAAATAGCTTGTGAGGATTCTTTCTCCTTTCACAGGTCATGTGCTAAAATTACTCTGCTTCAGACCTCTTACCCTGAGGATTACTTAACTTTATTCTCTTGCCAAACTAGCAAACTGAATGTCATTTTTCTCAGCCTTATTTACAGTAAGCTCCTTTTATTCAACACAGAGGCAGGAAGGGATTCTTAAAGTGGGCATAGATCACATTTATGTTCACTTAATTCCCCTTTACACTGCCAGAACGATGTAAATCAACCTTAGAATAGACCACAATCAGACACTCTCTCTCAATGGTCTTGCAGTGGGAACTGCAGTAAAGCTAATTCATTTAGCCTTCCTTAATAGTAGGTCACTCATTATTTACACAGCTTACAAGTCATGTGAAGTTATGTTTTATGAGCACCAGAGCCAGAAAGATGATGCCAGGAGAAGCATTTCCATCTATTTAGATGTGCCCCAGTTTACTCAAGACAACATTTATATTATTTTTTTTCACTATCTGTACCTGCCATGTTTGAGCTAAATTCTGGGGTGGGAGGGACCTTATGAAGTTATTAAGAAGTTCCAGTTGACATAAATGAAACGGGTTTGAGACATCTGTGTGGATAATATTCCTTCTGCATTCATTGAGCTATCAACTACTATTCCTTTGCAGAGAGCCTGCCTGGGTACTGTCATGAATTCAGGTCCCATTTAATCCTTCTCAAGCAGTGCCATTGGTCCTCTCTGTTTTGTTTCTTTTCTTTCTGTCTCCTCTGGAGTATTTGAGGGTGAAAAACTGTCAGAAGTTGCCTGCTGCAGAAGGGGTACGTAAGACACAGATGCCTCTCTACTGGGAAAGGATCTCTTCAACTAAACCACCAAACATTGCTGGCTGAGATAAAATGCTGACCAGAAGTGCCACTGAGGAATGTCTCTCACGTGTGACCATACTGAAGAACAACTTTAATACTCAGAACTACATTCTGGTACAACATCATAGCATTAAGCAGTGTGAGAACATAGCGTAGAAGGAACGGGTAAGAAACCTCACTGGCAAGGGCTTTGGATGCCAGCCTGCTGTGCATTTGGGTAAAACATGTCCTCTCAGTCCTAGCTTCTCTAGTGTTCTGTGAAATGGAGAGGACGGTTTTCTTTATTAGTTAATAACATTTCAAGATACCGAATAGCTCATTCCAGTTGCAAATGATCTTACTGTCCAATTACAGAGCGTGCAAGTGCTAGGAGAGGAGAGTAAGAGACAGAGGAGTGCAAAAAGCACAGAAGAGAGGCTCTCATCAGGATTGTGCAGTGTGGGTTAGCTCTAAAAAAGTGAGGGATCGTTAACTAGACTTTTTCCCCAAACCTTGTTCTGTTAGCAATTCTGTTAATAATAAGCACTCTCCTATTAAGCAAACTACCCAATTATTAATCCATTAGCAATTCTATTGCAGAAAAAATTCATTGTAACGTCTATTCAGAAGGCACATTCTTGACAGACACTTTTTTTTGGGGGGGGGGGGGGGAGAATTGTCTAATTATGATTTAAAAGCTTGGCTTTCTAAACTTAATGAAAAATTAATGAGTTGCGTTATTCCATAGTACTCTAGCAAAATCTGCTCACAAATTAACTGTACCTCCTGTTCTCTGCCTTGAAAACTTCTCATGGCGTGCTGCAGCTTTCTCCAGGTTGCTCTCCTTTTTTGTTAGGAGCAGCAAGATTATGTAAGAAAATGGCAGCAATTACGATATTAACATAATGGGAACAATTAATACAGCAAAATCCAAGTTTTAATTGAAATGCACTCATGTCTTTTTAGAAGGCCTTTGTCATATCTTGATTTACCTTCTGGTTGTTATAATGTTCTGCTTTCTATTAGCGGGGGTGAAAGCTAAGTGAAAGCATTCAGGCATACAAGACTCTAAGGGAAAAATGTGGAAAACCAGCCTTGTAGCTTCGGTATCTGACAAGGGCTCAGTTTTAGAGCTCGTTGATAAGTTTCCCTTGAATCCTTTTGGAAAGGAGGATTAAGTGTTCAGAAAAGGATGTAACGCAACCTGGATTTTGTCCTGGGAAGAAACCCGTGGGAAACCAAAAGTTCTATTGTGGACACTTGGGTGCGTGGAGATTTTTGGATTCAAAAATAGAACCAAAACTGTTTTCACATCAGCTCAGCTGAGAGAATAGTAGATCATGTTCCCCACTCTCTCTCCCTGTTTGCTCTTTCTAACTTCAGACGAGGCAATTTATGTCTTAGTAACACTGTTTTCCACACAGAAAGGGATTATAAATATTTCCTTACAACTCAGGGTGCTGTTAAGCGTAAACAGTGTGTGGTACAGGAGGCTGGTAGTGGGATGTAATCTTTCTGTCCAACTTTATTAAAGCTTGTATTTAATTTTATTTGAGCAAATAGCTATATTTCATTTGAAGCCTTTCCTTAGGTGAAAAGGGAACTGGAGAATGTGGGGTTTTTTTGTTTTAGTTTGGGTTTTGTTCTGTGGTTTGGTTTTTTTTTTTATCTACTTTTGCCGTTTCTCAGGTCTTTCCCAGAAAAGAAGATCCACTTACCATAACTGATTATAACATTCTCCCTTTCAGTAACTTGGCGCTTTGCACTGCATTTCTTACTCGCTGCCATGAATACCTAATTCCAAATGAGAATTAGAGGAGCCTCATCTGCAACGCTAAGCAACTGTAGGACAAAGCTGGAAGCACCCGGCTGTCTGGCTGAAGCTGTCTGTTGATCCACATAAATTGTCTCCTTTGCCCATGCTTCCCTCGGGCACCTGAGCGAGGGCAGTGCTCCCTGCCTGCTCCCTGCTTCTGTCTGCTCTGTTGCTAAATGTCAGGAGCGCTGACAAACAGCTGATTTATGATGGACACTTCAAAACTGCCTAGGAAACTCAGGAGCTGTTTTGAAGAAAAAGCAGAGAATTAACTTGAAGATGCTAAACTATAAAAGTCCAACAGTGCCCATGGTTTGGAATGTCTCTAGTTAAAGGGTGCTGAAAGGGATTCCTTAGCTCCAGATGCATTCAGTCCTTTATGACTTACCTTCTGTTACATGTTACAGCTACAGAGATTTCTTTACAGATAGAGCTAGGAGTATAGTTTTCAGAGGAGTATAATTCCCATTTTTATACTTGGTTTAAGTACTTAGCCCCCTCTGGGCAAGTCAGTAACGTTTCTGGGGAATGAATTTGACTCAGGTACTTGCGTAGTGTACTTAGTTGTTCTGGAAAACAAGACTTTTCATCTGTTCATCAATGCCAAACTAAGCAGAACGGTGTCTGGAAACCCATGACAAGTTGGTTTCTAAGCCTTTTTCTTCCCATCCCATAGGGAAGTTGTTTCTTCTTGGTTCTGGTTTTACAGCTGGATCTTTCTGGGAGGCTTGGAGATACTCTGCATCAAAAGCACTTGGCTGACTTCAATAATGTTTAAGAGTGTTTAAGGTACTGTGAGTAGCCTTCAGTAAAAGACACTGAGATACACACAGTATGATGATTAGATGCATGTTCTACAATGACAATTTACCTGCTGAACTTCTAAAGAAACTGCAGTAGAACAGATGACAAGCATTTTCTCTGTAGCTCTAGAATTTGACTAACAAGCAAACTATGGGTTTTTCTTATTCTAAGAGTTAAGACTAAATGTTCTGCTCTTAAATGACACTCTGACTCATTCAGGAGGTGATGTGCACTGTTACGTCCTTTGTGTTACTGTCTGAAGTACTTTTTATTTGAAGAGGCATAATTGTTTTCAAGGGATTTCATTTCCTAGTGTTATTAGTCACAGGTAAGTGGAATTAACACCCGTATCGTCTTTAATAATGTGCAAAGAACAATTGCACTGAAGTATTCTCACCAGCTAAGAGGACATCCCAGTTTGCTGCTCTGTCTTACTAGTTGACCTTTCTCACTAGTCAGGTTAGCTCTTATTTTGCAGCTAAGTTGTTGCTACTATTGTTCGTATAAATGTGGTGTTTTACAAATGTCTGTCTGTCTCTGTAGTTAAAACCTGGGTGTGAGTGGTCACAATCCAAAAAAACCAATCCCTAATCAGACGGCATTTGCGAGGCTGTTGGTAGTTTCGCAGTAGAAGACTCCAAATGCCTCACAATAAAAAGGCTGTGAAGAGAGTGGTGGAAGAGGAAATAGCCCTGTGAAAAGGAACTCATCCTCTACATGTGCAGCAAAGCAGAACAAGGACAACAACCTGTTTAGATACTTGTCACTGCTTACCCAGTATGCACAATTTTGTCTAACCTGATGTGTAGGGCAATTTTAGGATTCTAATAAACAAATTATAGTTAGTCCATTATGAAACTAAGAAAGGTAGAATTGTTTTCCGGTTTATGCAACAAGCACAAGTTAATGTAAAGAAATTAATCCTTTCATGTGGTAATAACAAACCTTTCCTTCCTCTCTGCGCTGAACACTTAATTTTATAATTGCTTAAAACATAATTTTTAAAAGTGACTTTTCCTGTCTTTCCTTCCTTACCCTTACTGCACCTTTTTTATTAGTGGCATGGTAATCACGTATGGTTTTCTAAATAAAGAGTTGGAAGAAGAAACTCCATTTTCTTTATCTGTAACGCTAAAATCTCTGTATGCCGAACACCCTTTTTTTATCCTTCTGTTACTTCATCTCAAAGTTAGACTGGCAGGGCCTTTCGGCAGCACAGATTGAATCTCTGTACCTCTTTCCCTGGGAAGTTAATGGGAGTTACCTGCTGTTTGTGCCTAAGAGAGGATGTCCTAAATGCTTGAGCAAGCATAATCTTGAACCTTCCCACATGTCTCACAAGAAATTGCAGTCACTAAAACTCTGCAGTGTAGGTCTAGAGAAGAAGAATACCTCAGTGGTATAGCATGACCTGCTCCCAAGGAAATCAGCACCAAACCACAGGGTCTGTGTTTCCCACTGGCGCATTCAGGTTCTAACACCTTTCAGCCTCTGCTCCTTAGACCCTTAGTGCAGGCTGATATCCCTGACCTCAGAAATCACTGTTGACCCTGTGTTCTGTAACCTAATTGTGCAGTGCTTGCAGTGTTAAAAGGTTGTGAGAAACACTTGAGGGTGTGGCTCCTTGCTAGGAGAAGCATAGCTTTAATTTCGGCAGCAGCCAAGGTCTGTGGCCTTGCACAAGGACCAGTACCTGGTCACTGGTTCCCAGCAAGAGCCCCTGTAGATTCCTGATGAAGCGGTGGGTTGAGCTGCAGCACAAATCGGGATTGATGGCAAGAAGTTGCTATCAGTGAGCAGACTGTCAGAATTTTACCACCGTGTGAAGCGGAGGCTCCCACGCCTGATTTGATCAACAATCCCCGTGGGACTTCGGAGAGAGCAGGAGCTGTGCCAGAGAAGCCCATGAGCTAGATTTGCTCTGATGTCCTGCTGACGCTCCAGCGTGTGCTGTCATTCCAGGTATAGTTGCCTAAAAAAACTGAGGATGCGTGAAACTGTTAAAAATGGCAGCATAACAAACTTCTGCTGCAATTTACTTTAAGGAATAGCTGAAGGAAAGTATTTTACAGAAAATTTACAAATTTGAAAGTGTTTGTTTCAGAATATCAGCAACAATTCAAAAATGCGTTACAACATTGTCATGAATTGATGCGTTCCATTGATCATCTCCTGCTGGACAGAAGATTAAAAAAACCCCAAACCTAAGCCATTTCTTCAGTCACAAATGGCCATAATTATGAGTGTGTTTCATTTTGAGGTTGTTTGGCTTCTCATGTTTGAAAGATATGTCATTTACAGAACTTAGAAATTGTAGCTGGTAGGGGAGTTATGATTGAACAGCTGCTGACTCCAAACGTTTAATTAAAATCAAGGTGGAAAAGTAATAATTTATCAGTATTATAAAAGGATTTGTCTTATAGTTAGAGGCATTCGGGTGTCAAAGATCCTGACCTTGCTGAATAAAAAGGGGCTTGGTTTAGCGATCACTGATTCAACATCATTTAAGTGTTCAGCTGAAAAAAATATAATGGAATGTAATGGTACATAAATTCTCCAAGGAGAAAATAAAGTCTATACATACGTCTATATTTTATATCCTGAATGTTCTGTAGTTTGACAAGGACATGGATGAAGTTATCTTATGCCGGTGGCAGTAGAATGTTGATTAACAGCCCAGTAGCAATTATGAATTGGCTGGTGCCAGCAAAATGTTATAGCCCCCTAGTCTCATGTGGATGCGCTGCCTACGTCTGTAACTGGTTAGCTTCGAGAGAGGGCAGCTTTGGGCTCTTCAGCCTCACGTTGCATCTCTTCTGTTAATTGCTCGCCGAAGGAGAGTCTGATTCTGGGTTGGGTTGTCTTTTTTCCCTACTTTGTTATAGGTATATAGACTGAAAATACTTTATTTAAAAAGTTACTCAATACTCTAACCAAACAACTGCTTCATTAAACTGTGAGAAAGCACTGGAATTATTGGGGAGGGATGGCAGGAGGGAGGAGTCTTGGCTTGTTGGCACTGTTTTGGCAAGGATTTCCTAGTGACTTTGCAAAGTTGTTTATCCTACTTTAACCCAGTGTATGCGCTCCAGAGTTACCACCTCTGCTGTTTGAAATAATCCTAATTGGGCCTTTCTTATATAGTGTCTACACTTAAGCCTGGTCTCGTGATGGTGGAGGTGATTGCAGCATGTCAAGCCAGAAAAATAATTCCTTGTGCATTAATTAGAGCATCTTCAAAACGGGATCTTTCAGAGATAATTTTCAAAACGGTTATCCCTCATTTGGAATTTTTGAGCTTATCAAACAGTTTTGTTAGGAAGAAATGAGTGCCTTTTGACTGCAGCGGTCTGATGCTTTGAATGATTTCAAATACTATTGTTCTGCTGCAGTTATTAATTTCTCACATGATTTCAATGAAAGCAGTGTATTTGCATAGGCTGTCTCTGCTTTTATCGACGCTCTGTAGAAGGAAGCTCTCTGTCAGAAGAATACCAGCCAGCTCCATTGACCACGGGAACACTAGTCTCAATCCTAACCTTGTTATTTATACTTAATTGTAATTTAAAAATGCTTAGTTGCCTAACCAAGGTTAGGGGCCTGCAGTGCCTTCAGTAGAAATAATCACCTCCTGGAAGCATCTGTTGCCCAGGTAAATGAAATGGGGAAGGGATGAGGAGTGTAGGAAGCAGCATTTATAGAGTTTGTGAGGAATAGGATCGGCCCTAGCTTGTCATGTGCGAGCTCCCAAAGGCAGCATGAGGCAGAGACCGAATACCTGTCTTCTAGGACCTAATCCTGAGCTAAATTCCAGGTTTTGGGACCAAAATTCTGCCCAGTGTATTAATCCTGAAAGTGTTAGTACAAAGTGAACCTCTAGCAAGGGGTTCATGTTACAAAGGATTTTTCATCTTCTGTAATTAATTCCAGACTTGCTCACTTTTCTTCGGTTTCCTGATTCGGCTGCAAGATCACAACTAAGGCAACAAATTGCGCGTTGCCACTGCTCACAGTAGCGATGGCAACAAATAATTATGAGCAATTGGTAATCAGAGATATATCTAATAAATCACGTTGAACAATTTTGAATCACAGAAAATACTTCAAAAATGGAATCTTCGTAGGGATAATTTATTACTAGAGGAGGGCAGAATTAGTAAAATTAGGCTGGAATTTCTGAGGATGCCTAAATTTGTATTATAAGAGATCAACACCTTTTCCCTCCAAACCCTTTTCCTTTGAGAGGATCCTATTGCTTAAGTTTGTGCTATTTACACTTTGTCTTTGTCTCCTTCTAGTGCTGATCACATAAATAAACTGCTGGCTACAAGAAATGATGCTTCAAAACGCTTAAATTCTCAGGAACCATCAATCACGCGTTTCAGGAGACACAGGGAGACAGTGGTGTACTCACACCAGAATTTGTTAAATGAATTACGGAGCTTAACCAACTTGGAGCACTTTGGTATCTTCAGTAAAAAGTATATGGATGCAAACCCAGAGTATTATTTGTGATATCACACGTTTCTCGTGTTTAAGGGTTACTTAACTGCTCTAGCAAGTGCCCTATGCCAATTAGAAACATTTTTTCCCTATAGTTACTGTAGTCATTTGATCTGCTGCCGTGGTCAGTAGTTTTCTGTTGGTTCCCCTTCAGGATTTGAGGGCTGAACTGTAAAAGAACTCTCCTGACAATCTGCCTTTACTGCAAATCAGCCAACGCCCCGTGTCGCTTGTATGAGCAGTGCAAAGACCTTTTCTTTGGCGGGACTCTTTGCTGTTCTTCTAAAATGTCGCAGAATCAGGCCCGGGAGGAGGGATCTCTTGAAGTTAAGCATGTGCTTAAGTGCTGTGCTGGATCACTGCCTTGATCTCTTGATGTTCCAGGTGTAATTTTCAGGAACTATAATTGCCTTCACACGTTCTCAGTGGCTGCGCAGCACTAAATCTCTATGGGCTGTCCTCCTCCTGGAGATGGTGCCTCACCGCTGCCTCTCAGAAATGCTCCCTAATGCTTTTAAGGTTGCTGCAGAACCAGATGCCTTGTTTGATGAGGACTCAAATGCCTCGGAAATCTTTCTGTGGCTGCTGATACCTCCGGTGTCAAAGGAAGGGGTGAAGTTTTGTGGATCAGTCTCACCATCCTTTTCAGGATGAATCAGCACAGCCTTTTGCTAGGGAAGCTGTAGAGAGCACAGGTAACGAAGCCAAGTCTCTCTATCTTGATTTCTCGAAGGGCTGTGGATTGGGATTTTTTTTTCCTACTTTTTAACTTTGTTTTAAAACTTGAGTTCATTTCAGTCTAGCTATTAATAAGCAGAACATTCAGACTCCTGGCTGGGGACAGAGCAGGTGATGAATCACTCCCCGATAGTTTGAGATCGTGATCAAACAGCAAGAACTGTAAGGACAGACCACTGTTGGTCAGGCACCAGCTTCAGGGTGCAGAGCTCTGCACAAGGAAGGATCCCCGAATTAGTCACACACGCAGCACCGCATTCTCCTGACAGCAGACAAACAGCCCAGCTCTTGAGCATCATTAGGCCCAAAGCTGGCTTTACACGCGTTGCATTCTGGTCGTGTAAAGGCTGCAGTTTCTCCTGTAAGGAAGCTTTAGTCTGCATTCACGTGCATTTCATGTCGATATTTGCACCACTGCCCAGCGCGTATAAATTGCACCATTTTCAAAGGGGAAAGTGTGACACTAACATTGTCCTGGAAGTTTGGTAGCTGTGGAGATGCTGGTAGGTCGTCCAGCAGCTGCCTTTTCTTCAGTACAGGAGCCCTAGTAACCTAATGAGAACATTAAAGCTTTAAATAATCTTAGACTTTATCTGGGGAACGCAACTAGTGGCTTAAGCAATGTAACTGCAGTCAGTTGAACCAATCTCATGTAAAATACAAGTAGAATCAGTTATTCTGTAACTCTGGTATTTCTTTCAGTGCTGCAGCGGGTGTCTTATTAGCATCTAGTGGTGAAGGGAGGTACCGTGCCAGGTAAATAAACAGGGCGCTGATGTCCTGTTAGCAAATAAATAGCATGCTGAACAAAAATTGTTGGCATTTTATGAAGGAAACTCACTTAAATTATGAATGGTTGTGAGGCTATTACAGGCAGCAGTGTTATAAATTAAACAGATGTTAGCCTGCTCTCTTCTACTTTCTCTGTATTCTGTACAGAAACCAGGCTTTCAGAAGGGGAAATTGCACACTTCTTGGTAAAACATAATTATTAGAAGAATTTTCATTACCAAATGAAATTGTAATCAATCATCCTGGCAGAGTGGTATTTTCCTTCAATCTGTACCCAGAGCAAGAGCTGAAGAGTTGAGTATTTCTATACAGCTTTTATTGTACTTCTCATTGCAGTATTTGAGTGCATTTCGATGGTATATTAATTAGGAACACTGACAGCTCTGTCATGTGGTTGCTTCTCCCTAAAAGCAGTGATGTACACAGCTTTCAGTGTTTCTGGTTATGTCATTATGTCATTGCTTTGCTTTTGGGTTTTTTGCCCTTTTTTTTTTTTTTCTAAAAAAACTAGATGAAAAAAAAGCGTACCTTTTACTTGGAGCAACAGATGCCGAGGTTATTGCAGTCCTCAGTTCCCGTGGGATTTTGTGAACAAACTGTTTGAAATTCATTCCCAAACCAGCCCCAGTGAAGCGCTGTTTGCTGCGCAGAGGAGCTGCAAGCTGTATGGAGACGCTAGAGCCGAAAGAGCTATCTGCAGCTTAAAGTGAGAGATGGCTCAACTGGAAAGCAAACAGGGTATGTGTAGGGGCATATTTTTCTCTGCACATCGAGATTTTTCTTGCACTAATGAAACCGACCATAGCTATGGAGGAGGAATAAAAGAAGAATAATCTGCGGGTCGTAACCATGTAATCTCTGAATATAGCAATCTAGGTGATAAGTAACCATTATTTTCTATTTCATAGAGAGGTAGGCTGCTGTTAAGTTTAATTTCGGAATTCACTGTACTTTTAAAATATCAAGCTTATTTCACAGTGGTATGTGCTAAGGAAGGGTTGGAAAATCTCAACAAACAAAAGCAAGTCTCCTAAAAAAAAAAGGGGGTGGGGGTGGGGAGAGAAGGTCAGGCAAAGAAATGGAGTGGGCTTGATGTTTCCTCGAATGAAAAGAAAATGCAGTAGAAACTGGATGAAGCAATTTTAGCATTGGTTTTGAGATTAAGGAGCCCATATGGGTAACCCATTACATTCAGCTGCTGCTGCTGTGTCAGCCAGTTTTCTGCTTGCAGTGCCTGAGTATAGGTTTCCCATTCAAAGAAATATACTTCCAACTTCCCTTGCGATTTCTTGGAATTAATAGCCAACTTGGTAAACCTTTCGTAGGAGCACGGTGCGTGCAGCTGTGCTTCAGGTAATCCATTACCATGCTGTAATTTTTGTCATTTTTGTTTGCTTGATTTTTCTTATTTTTAATGGAAAGAAGGAAGCCCTTCATTTTAAAAAGGGGAATTAATAGTTGTGGGGGGCAGCTTCCTTGAAAATGGATATTTATAACATGCACTAAACATAGAAGCTAAGAAGTTGGAGAACCTTTTCTTTATGAAGCCTTCCCGATACCATTTAGTATAGAAATGAGGAGGAGCTTAGATGTTTGACTGTTTCAAGGTGTTTTTGGCACTTAAGCCCTGACTGGGAAGCATGGAAATGAATTCTATGGTTATCGCCTTGAATCCCCAATGTTTGCTGCACCCGTTAGATGTCTGGCTGAGCGGCTGGACTCCCAAACCAGGCAGGCAGGTGTGTGTGTGGCTGAGCTATCAGATTGGCAGTCAGGAGACTTGGATATATCCCTACTTCCATCAGCTGCTTTCTATGTGATCTTGGCGTGTTAATTCATCTCTTTCTCCAGCCTGTCTGGTAAAATATCAACGTATATATTGGATCAATAACAGCTGTTCTTGTTGGCGTGTACAATGTTTATTGACTTGGAGCTTCGATTTTGGATGGGACCTCCAGCCACCAGTGTTAGAAACAATTTCCAGCGATGACTTCGGTCCTCATAGCTCCTGCTGGAAAAGGCAAAATTTGTACTTAGGTGCTATAAGAGAAATTCTCAAGCAATGCCAAGTGCCACTCTTCCTTATGTGAGGGTTGCATCTGGGTAACTCATAGTTTTCCAAATGCCTAATTAGTAGAAACTGGTTCATTGGCCAGTGAACTCTCTGGAACTACACCAGTTTACACTAGCTCATGCTTTGGTCCAGAACTTAGTCTTCTGAGACTAAGCAGCTGAAAAAACACTGGTATGGCCAGGCTTTCTTCATAGCTCTGCTTTCCAGCTTCTTATTTCTGTCCCCTTCAGCTGCCAATAAATTAGTACATGTTCCTCCAGGCTGAGGTGGTGGGAAAGTCACGCTCTGCCATATTTCTTCAGTTTTGTTTAGTGTGGGATAAGGAGGCAGAAAAATGACTAGGTTTGATAAGGTCATTTCCCCTCACCAACTCTGAAAGGACCCATAGTCCTTTCTCTGCCCTGATGAAACTGAAGACTAATACTTGGTTTCTTTTCTTCTGATCTGGAGTTTAATTTCTATGTGGTCAACGTATACGTAGAAACAGTATAAAATTTTCAAAGGTTTGACAAGGAGAATGCTAGAAGGTAAAAACGCATCCAGTGTTAGGGATATACTATAGATTTGATGAGTGTAACAACGTTGTTTGTTTTTTTTTAGAGGTTTGGAAATCTTTTGACCATTGAGAATGAGAAACTGTATAAATAATAATGTCTGTGATTGCCCTGCATCAAAATTCTAGATGGATAGTTCAAAAAAAAATCCGCTTATCGTTCCCATCTGACGAACAGAAATTGTGCCAGGGAATCTGTTTCCCATTCAGCCCTATTTACAGAGGAGTTGTCGGTGTTGTTCGTGTGCCTTTACTAGCCCTGCAGCTCCTCTGTGGCGTCCCATGCACTCGCAGCGTACCTTGGCAAAGCTCGACTGAATTCAGTGCTGAAGATGCTCGCCCTAGGAAGCCACTAGGCAGAAGTACATATTTTACAGCTCATAAACTGAGGGGATTGTATAGCTCCAAGGACTGATAATAGGATGCAGCCCCATTCATTCTCCCATCACTGGCTGGAATTTAGCCCAGGCATGGATGAGGTACAATACATTGGCAGGGGCAGCATGAGAAAGCTGGGACCAGTGATGCTTATGCTGTACCTGCTTTGCAAGTAAACACCACATATATTTCCCACTGTGTCAGCTCAACACCTTCAACAGCTGCACACAGGAAAGAATCTGGAAATTGTCTGCATTTTATAGGCATTAGGCCTACAAAAAGAGCTGGAAGTTTTGGATCCAGCCCTGTATTTTGAGCAAAACAGCCTTTACGGCATGGTCTGGGGAGAGGGTGCTGCCTTTCAGGAAGGTCTTTAGGCATACCTGGGAGAGAGCTGCCTTAGTCAGAGCTCCCTTTGTCATACAAAGAGACACAGTTAAACCGATGCTTGTGAGAGGATTCTGTACTAATGGGCTGATGCGAATTCCCAGGAGCCGAGGAACAAGGTGGCAATGAGAGTCCATGGTGGCTGTATTCAAAGTGCTTTCTTTAGCTGCAGATGTGTTGGCTGAAGAGATTAAGGCCCTTTATACACCTCCAGGATCTCCTACCATTTCCCTGCCTGAGATGTTTGGTCAAGTACCTGTTGTTTGACTGTTCTTTCTTTAGACCCATGCCAGTGTAAATGAGCTGGATTAGCTGAAAGAGATTTAAATACCAGGCTTGTTAGTCCAGATACTTGACTGAAAAAGGCCTTGTGTGTTACATAAATATAGCAAATCAAAGTAGGATTTGATAAATGGGAAGTAATAAGGATTTGATAAGTGGGATGGCTGGAGGAAGCTGGGATCAATAACCACTGAGTCGCCGTTTCAGCCCAGCTGTGCTCCTGGCAGCTAGCTGTTCTGCAGCATCCTACATGTTTCCTAAGATGAAGAGAAATTGCTCCTTCTGATGCCAAAGGACACTAAGGGGTCTCTTAACCCCGTGCTTGTACGAATCACTCGTGCTAAGGCAAAGCAGGTGTGAAGTGCTTGCGGCTGTTTTGTGCTCCTTGCATAGACGTTTTCGCTCCAAGCAAGGCAAAGGCACAAATTCTGCCTAGTTGACCAATACATTTTTTTGTGTCCAGCTGAGAAGCAAGGTGGCAGCAGCAGCTAAATGTTCATTCCTCAGCGGATAAAGGTTGGAATTTTTTCCTCTCTTCTGTGCCTGCAGAACTTCCAACAAACCATAAAAAGTTCAGGGGTGTCAGAGTAAAGATCTATGCTCTAATCAAGAGGGATGTCTCCTTAGAGCTCTATTAGTTGCCAAGAAACTACTTTTGCAAAAGTGGAAATCTCTAAGCACTCCTAAAATAATTGACTGGATGGACACAGTGACCTAGCTGTGCTCAGAAAGATTTCCTGGAACAGATGCTGAGATACCACAGTAAAGAGTGTGATGTAAATACGTAGACAGACATCGCCAACAAAATGGGGAGTCTAATTGGATTTAAATCCTTCTTGTATAGGAAAAGTAGCATAGGTTCCTGGCTAACTGAATAGCTATTGAGGAGCGCGGGTCCAGCGACTTGGGCTTTTCTACTCTGGCTCTGGGCTGTAATATTAGCAATTAATTCTCCTGGCTTTTCAAGAGGGGAGTCTCACACTGTATCGATCTTGTCTGCTCGGACTATAAATTCTTCAGTGCCTGTCTTTTACTAGGCATTTACAAGGCAGGGTGGACTTCTCTCACCTCATGTCGTACAAATCACACTGACGTGGATCAAAACTGGTCCTTGTGATTTCAAGAACTTTTGTGCACGCTTTGCTTCCTTTGATAAATGCAGGTGGCCGGGCAGCTCTCCCTCGGTGTGCTTAGCTCCCTACGGTGCGGGGACTGATGGGAGGCGCTTCATGCTCACTTCACGCATATACAAGGACTGTGTGTGCGCATGAGCAGAAGTTTAGTTCAGGTACTGCTAAACAGTATATGTGGAGATCTACCGCCAAGAGTAGGTCTCAGAGCAGCAGATGGGAATAGAAAGTAGTGCTAGACTTTGGTATTTGGGTGTTCCCGTATGTATTTGTGTAGTGTGGGAAACAAGCTCATTGGAAACTGCATGGCGTTACAGCAGCTGAGAGTCTCATCTCGTGTAGGGTCTCATAAGCAGCTGCAGCCTTGAAGCTTGAAAAATATTTGGGAGAGAATTTGAATTCTCTGGGTAAAAGTTTTGATCTAGGTCTTGGGTAAACTAATTCTGCCTTTCCAGGTAGTTGGCGCTCATTTTGAGTGACGGGTTTGGTTATTTCTGAAGGGTATAGCTGCATCTGAGAGGGTCTGCAATTCTATATTGACTTGACAAACCTAGAGCTGGGAAGCAGGGGCACACTGGTGGTTAATATTTCTTGTCTTTTCAATGTGTAACTTGTTCTTTATTATTTGTATATACAGAAGCTTAAAATATATCAGATCTCTATCAAAACAGACGAACAAATAGTTAAAAAATCTTTTAGGTCCTGTGATTTTTGGGAATCTGGAGTTCAGAGAGTTAATATTTTTTATCTCTCGAGTGTCTCTAGTCATCCCTCAGCTGCTGCTGCTGTGCTGATCTCTTGCCCTCGACTTTGTGGTGTATGAGGCCCCATTTTTTAAAAAGCAAAAGCAATTTTACTGTGGTCTCCATGATTTAAAGCTTTGTCCCATGCTAAAACACAAAAAACTTCTGAAGATTTAGATGCTGTACCAGCTTTTACAAGGAGGAGAATTTAGGTTTGTGCTTCCCGCAGACTTTTGTTGTTGTTGTTGGCCAAAGTTGTGTGCGAAGCTTTCTTCAGTGAAGAAATGTGTTGGCTGGGAATGGCCAGAGCCATCGCAGGACAAAGGGTCTGCCCGAACCACAGAGGATCTTCTCCAGCATCACGTGTATGTAGCTGCTGAGCCAGGAACTGCACATGATACCAGGCCTCAGTCCAAGGTCTTCAGTGTCTGGACAAGGCGTCTGCTTATATTCAAATCCATTTCTGCGGTATATTTCAGTGCCACAGAAAAAGCAGTTAGAAATGATCTAAAACTCTAGCAATCTAAATACGAACACAAATAACCTGCCCCTGCACTACTGAAAGTTTTGCATGGTAATAAAAATTAGCTTAGAGAATTACTAAGTAATTTCAAGTACCATAAAGTAGCTGTTGGGAATAAAAAGTGTCGTAACTGCTAAGCCTCACCCCAGTTTCAGCAGGAATGAGTTATTATCATTAATTATCACTTTATTTTATAGTTATTGCCTGTAATTTCAGACTTTAAATACTCTAAAGCATAAACAATGCTAATTTAATTACGGTGTGAGAGTTGTTGAAATTTGCATGCAGAGGAAGATACCATTAATAAAGTTTATTCAGAGAGAAACTTAATAATTAGCATTTTTTGGCATTTCTAGTGTAACAGAATTAACCATCCTTTCTCAGCTTGGGTTGTAATTATTTGTAAAAAACAGGCAGCACAAGCCGTACGAATCGTTTAGAGATACAGAAGGCTGGAGCGTGGCCCACAACCTGTCCGTGCTGAGCAGCCCCAAAAACCATTCCTCTGGTGTCAATCCCTTACCAAGGTCACTCGCCTGTTTGTGTCTAAGTACGCTGTTGGAAGCACCCTTCTGAGCTTTGGGAAGATCCAGGTCTTGGTCCTGTTGTTTAAAGTATTTTCGCGTAAATGCGAAACGTGCCCCCAAGGCAAAGGCAGGAAACTAAAATCGCATTTCCTTTGATTTATGCCATCGTTTCCCTTAATTCCATACTCGCCTCCTGTCCTCTGTCAGGAACCGCTTCTCTAACTCTTGTTTCATCGTTGTCAGTGTGATGGTCACTTACGTCTACTCTAAGCCATTAATAAGTTAACTGGCATAGCACAGCAAATCACCACAGTGTTCGGCTGGAAACACAGCCATTTGACGAGAAGTTACTGTTTATACATCTCTCTGTTACAGTGTGAGGCCTGCTTATAGTTAAAAAAAAATTATTTAATGTGTGTCCTTCTAGTTAAACATTATTCTGATTTATGAAGTGGTCACGCAGTGCCAAATTTATTACCGATGTCTGTACCGATTATATCAACATTTTGCGTTTGTCATCCATTCGTATAATCCTGTAAAAACAGCAAAATGATTGATGAGGCCCATATTCCGTAAGTGGGTATGACTGAGATTTCGATATTACCTTTTTTAAAATCGAATCCCTTATTAGCTATTCTAATACCTATTGTCCAGACCGACAAGAGCATCTTCCTTAACCTTTTTAAGATACTGCGACAGCACAGTTTCTTTACTTTCTCTGGAGTTCTTTGTTTTCACAGGATATGCTAAAAGCTACTGTTCTGCATCCAGGAAGATTCTGGGCCACCTCTCTTAACTCTTACATGCACATTATCTAGGTCTCCTAATTTCTGAGACTGCTGCTTCATATTATCCCTGTTTACTGCTGGAACAGAATGTAGTTAAAGCTTCTCTTAGACTAGTTTAAAGTGTCTTGAAGGCGTTTCCTGTGCATGTACAGGTGAACTCAGACACCTCCACCTGCTCAATCCTTTAACTGGACAAAAGTGCTCTGCTTCGTGCCCAGCACCTCAAAAGACCATGATTTTCCAAACAACACTGTTCCTGGAATGGAACAAAGGAATTTGCTGCAATATATTGCTAACTTTGCTTGTGAGTAGGAGCTGGTTCCTAATTGTCTTACACATAGAGCCGTATCTCAGGCAGGCAAAAGACTCTCATGAACACGCTAGGCGGTAGAATGTAGTCTGGCTCTAACCAGCAGGTTAAACACAGAAAGGACAGGAACTGCGGCAGTTCAGGGGAATGGATGGGTTTTATGTAGCTAGCTTTTACATACCCTTTTTTCCTCCTTTAACCTGGTTCTCAAAGCATGTCATGGAACAGAACAAAGTCATTGCCCACAGATAAGGAAAACTGCTGGGACTAGAATCCCCAAACCCCGAAAACTGCCTCTCTATGTTAGGCCACACTCACAAGCATTTGCATTGCCAGCTTTTGGGAGGAATATAAATCACAGCTCTAGCAAATGACTGCTGGATCCCTACCGATACTACATAATCACTCTGCCATCATACTGAAGTCTAATGGACCTAAATGCAGAGTATATGTGGTTTTAGTCCTGTTTCCAATGTGACTACCATTCTTTACAGTGGAGAATTTCTGCCATGCTCGTTTTCGTAATGATTTTTGTAGGGCTAAAAATAAATCAACATATGGCAAATAGGTGTGTCTCGGAACATTATAGCCCAAACGGCAGATTAGACGGAGCTTCTGATTTTGCATTTCTTAAGTCTGAAAGAAGTCAGCATGCCTCTTGGACTTCACCAGGCACTCCTCCTTCCCTAATGAAGGTTACACGGTTAGCATCCCAGAAGGTTTCCCATGGGGATAAGATGGCACTTCCTACTGAACTTTACAACCCATTGGTTGTCTGGAAGAGGCAAGCACAACAATGATCACTTCTAATAGTTCAATATGACCTAGTAGTGCCTTGTGTGCATATAATGTTTAAATAGATAATAATGTATAATAACTTTTAATTTTTCATATACACAAGACATTATATGATAATGTTTAATTTAATAAAACAATCCTTAGTAGTTTTCATTTGTTTTCATCTCTGTAGCATCAGAAGACTCTTGTTATACAGCACCCTCTACCCAGAAGATTGTGAAGTTGGGTCATAGCTTGAATTACCTACTTATGAACAATGTAATGTCAGTCTTTTTCTTGTAGCTATTTCCAAGATAATTTTCACCTCTGCAACTAATTTTGTGTCAAAGCTTGTACATGCATATGATACCTAATGGCTTTTGAATGGAAATGAACTTTAAGTGGCTATTAACAGGAATTGGCTTTGAACCTATAATCTGCAGATAAAAGACCCCTTGAGCTGTCCAGGTCTTACAAGCATACATTTTTTCTGAATGCGGAGAAAGATAAATAGTTACAAATGTTCAAGTACAATTACTAGCCTTATTTTTCTTTCGCTCTTGTTTATACCTTCTGTTTCGAAGCTTACGTGGCTGACTGATCTCACTTCATATCAAAGGAAGTGTTCAGGAGAACGGCCTGGCGACAGGCCATTGGTGTGATGCTTTGATTCCTACCTGGGACCTGCACAGGGAATAGTCAATGTTGAAGAGCAAACTGTTTGTGACATCCGTGTCTGGTTTGGGAAGCACTGAGTAGGCTCTTTTTGTCTTGTACAAGTGCCTCTTTCCATCCTTGTATTGAGAAGGATTTGTGTGTTGCGTGGGCCCGTAGCCACCTCCTGCGGCACCTCAGCTGGAAGCCGTAGTGGTGTCCGTGGGTGCGTTTCTGCTCTTCCCTTTCTGGCTGGCTTCACGTGGGGTCAGCCATGGCTTGCCTCTGCGTATGCTGTCATGACAATTCAGGCTCGAGACTGCAAAGACCACACTAATTCAACTCAGCAAAGCAGATGCTTAACTTGCAGATGCATCCCTAAGTCTATGCAAGGGCGTTCCTCTGGCTCAGGTTGCTTTTTGTATTGTAAGACTGGGAGCCCGAGGGACTCCGGATTCTTTAATGCCGACAGTGAACTTTCACTGTTTGTTTGGATTTTCGTTTTTTGTGGTTTTTTTTTTTGTTTGGTTTGTTTTTGTTGGTACCCAGCTATACCCTCACTGTGGAAGTCACCCTTGCGCAGACCTATTTGAGTTTAATCTGAGAGATGAATTGTTGCAGAGGCCTCTGTGTTCTGACCCCTCTGCCCAGGGTAGGAGTCTCACCCTATACCAGAACATTTATTCCTACAAATACATATTGAGCATCTGTTTATAAATATGCTGCAAGGCTGTATTTGAAAACAAAAGGACATCTGTGTACTTGTAAGTGTTTAGCAGATGCTGCATGACACAGCATTCAGCTGCAAGGCTTGCTGTGCCCCAGGCGCGTTGAGGCAGGCGAGTGGGTCCAGCTATGCAGCGCGGGCTCAAACGCCCTCCTGAGCAGAGCTTCCTGGTCTTGCTCCTCTGTGAAAATGCACATTCCTTAATTCCACTTGACCGGAGGGGACTTGTAGGTGGCCTTCTTTATAAAGTAATATCGATCTTTACTAATCACGTGTGGCTAAATTATCTTTCTGATAGCTGTAGCACGTAGCCCTGGATTGCTGACGTGCTCTTCTTGCAGACCTGCGAGGCTGACAAACGAGGGGAGGTCGCTGGTGTCACACCAGCTGACAAGATCAAGTGTCATTTTGTTGCCAAATGGTTTTTTTTTGGTTTGAAGTTTTTCTTTTAAGAGAGGCAGGATGATTGCAAAGAAAGATCAAGCAGCCTGTGTTTATTATTTATATGCTTCTGCAGTAAAAACTGAGCTGCCAAATACAAGTAAGGGACAGAATTACCCTGGAAATTAATACAGAAATTGGGTTTTGGGTGTCAGATCTGTCTAGTTACCTGTCATTCCCCCCCTCCCCCCTTATTTATTGCACCATATAGTGTTACGTGTTTAGTTAGTGCTTAGTAGGTAGGCAGTGTTGTGTATTAGCGTTGTGTATAATCTGTGGTCACCACGGCCGCTAGGGTGGTGATGGACCAATACTTGTGTTTCAACGTTCAGTATATTTTAAGAATAGATGCTTGCCTACTTTTTTTACCACTATGGTATTATGCGTGGGATCCCTTATTCATACTTCAGGTCCTCTGCTAATCTCGTTTCATTTCCCTTCCTTTTGACATAAGGGGAAATACTGCCTTGCTTATGAGATGATGACTTTCCGTGGTGGCGCGTGTATTGCTGCACCTGCTGTTCAAATCTAGACTATTCAAAACTACTCACGCCCTGTCAGGCTTTGCTGACGTGACAGAAATGAGATTTATTCAGTCTGTACTTCCAGAAGCAGCCGGGTCAAAGAGTATTAGACTCGTCATGAGGGGAAAAAAAAATAAAAATCTACAATTGTTAATACTTTACCCTGCATGAGGGAGAGGGGAGGTACGTGTGGGTATGATACTGTGTAATTCTCAGTGCTACTTACTAGCTCAAGCAAAACATAGTAAAAATTGCTTTAGGATGTGAATTTTTTTAACAGGAGTTTTGCTAGCCTTTGTTTATTCTTTTGTGCTTTCTTTCAGTATGCTATTTAAGTTATTAGGACTCAGTTTTTAGCATGTACACTTCTTATTATGGTTAATAGGGTACGGAACCTCATAGAGGCATTTAAAAACAAACAAAAGAAAGTAAACGGAATATAGATATCTTTATGCCTTGTGATACTCTGCAGCTAAATCCAATAAGGGATTTAGTTATCTGCACATCGGCTATTTGTAACTCCTTTTAAGGAAAGATAAATATTTCAGAAAGAAGAAGCTGTCTTCAGCTATGGGAAATAGTGAACACAGAGTCCCTGTGATTTTCAGGCACTTTTGAGTGTGAGTCGAGGCTGTAAGAGAGGTCTGTATGCATGTGGGATGTAGGACTGTGTGGGTGCACCACAGGGCCGGGCAGAAAAGGAGAGAGAATGGGAACCTCTTAAACTGACTTGGCTGATGAAGACAAGCCACTGCGTAACCGAATCCGATGGTAATTTGCCCAAGGTTAGCTAGGCAGGCTAAAATACGCCGACGGAACTGAACTTCTGTCTTAATTTGAAATCACTAAGTAGCCTTTAAGCACAAAACTATATTTTTAGTTGAGAATAGTATGAATAAACAGCTGAGCGGTTTTAGTCACTGGGATGAATACACAGAAATGCTGCACTTAGAGGCATTAGTCAAGAGTTACTGTTACCTAGCAGAAAGCGAGCTTGACGGAAGCATGGGGTAGCGCTCTAGTTTGTCGTGTCTGCCATCAGTCATTTACCAGGTCCTTCACACGCAGCACAATGTCAGTGCAACCATTATCATGTAAATGTGGCCATGCAAATTCCCAAGACCTTTATTATCAAATTCATTAGAGCTGTCCTGCCGCTGTATAAATGATCCTGTTTGATCTTCAGATACTCTTAGATAGTTGGGTAAATTTTTCTGCTTAGAAATACTGCAGAGGTCCAACCTTGCCCCAGAATGTGGCCTGGGCTTATAGTATCTGCTTTATGCAATATTTCTTGCTGTTGTCCCAAAATAAATACTTCAATGTGGTTTTTATCCTTACCAAAAAAAAAGAAAAATCAATGTAAGAGCCCACAATAGTCAAACCGCTGGCAATAAAGCAGAATATACACATTCTGGCGAGAGAGGACTGTCAATAAGAAAATTGATTTTTGTTTCAGATTTGCAGCAACCACAACAAACTACAAAATTATTAATAGCCCGTTAGTTATATTTTTTTTTTTCCTCTTCTCTTTCTCATGACATATTCTCTGTCTCTCTCAAACTAATTGTGTGAAAAAGGAGTGTCAAAGGAGCACTGAAACTGTAGGGTATCAAGTAAGGAAAAATGTTCTGATTTAAACATGCACATGCTTACTTTTGGGCTTCAAAAATTAAGAAAGAGACTTTTTTTTGTTTAAAAAATGCCAAATATCTCAACTTTTTTAGTCAACTTCTGTTAAAAATATTGAAAGACCCAGTTAATTTGGAAGAAAATGTTTGATGCATTTTTTTTTTCCTGACCTATCAGCTACTAGAACCAAGGTTTTCTAATTATCTGAACTAGTCAGCGTAGAAAAAGGTGGGAGGAAAAAAGCTGAACTATAGAGTCATAGAATCGTTATGGTTGGAAAAGGTCTCTAGGGTCGTCAAGTCCAACCATCTAGACTGTGATCCAGCATAACTCTGTAGCTTTCCACTTACTGAAGTCCCATCTCTTTCTGATGAGGAAATAGCACAAGGCATGGAAATAGAGGAAAAACTAGCAAGCTATCTTCCGGGCCGACACCCTGCGTTCGTAGAGAAGAGCGTCTGAGGAGCAGCTGAGTGAGACGAGTGAAACCTTCCTAGAGAGGGTGTGGAACTGGGGTGGTTCTCTAGCCCAGGTAAATGAAACAATCCTCAGTGAAGCACTGTGGGAAAGGCTGCCATCCAAATCCATGTAACTTTTGTGCAGCTTGGTAACAGTTATTGTTGCTTGCTTTAAAAAGGGAAAAAATACATTGAAGTGAAAAATTCCAAAGCATGATATTTGTTCTAGTGTCTGGTGGAAGAAAGGATATATTGCTGTATATCTGTCCCATGGGCTGGGAGAACAGGGAGGTGGAGGAATGGTGTAAATGTCTGTATATAAAATAAATTTATTTATTTTAAAATTTTTCTGGGCTGCATTCAAAGGAGTGTGGCCAGTAGGTTGAGGGACGTTATCTTCCCCCTCTACTCCACCCTAGCAAGGCCACATGGGGAGTGCTGCGTCCAGTTCTGGGCCCCCCAGTTCAAGAAGGGCAGGGAACCGCTGGAGCAAGGCCAGCGCAGAGCTGCCAAGGTGATCAGGGGCTGGAGCATCTCCCTTGGGAGGAAAGGCGGAGAGACCTGGGCTTGTTCAGCCTGGAGGAGAGAAGGCTGAGGGGGGATCTCATCAGTGCTTATAAATATCTGAAAGGTGGGTGTCAGGGGGATGGGCCGGGCTCTTTTCAGCGGTGCCCAACGCCAGGCCAAGGGGCCACGGGCACAAGCTGGAACACGGGAAGTTCCACCTGAACATGAGGACAAACCCCTTCCCTGTGCGGGTGCCAGAGCAGGGGCACGGGCTGCCCAGAGAGGCTGTGGGGTCCCTTCCCTGGAGACATTCACCCCCCGCCTGGACGCGGCCCTGTGCCCCTGCTCTGGGGGTGCCTGCTCCAGCAGGGGGTGGGACGGGGTGAGCTCCAGAGGGCCCTTCCAACCTCCGCCAGTCTGTGATCTGAGCTTGGTTTGTAATGAGGCAGGTGCAGGTGGCGAGTCACGTTCATATGGACCCTTGGCGGTGAGTACTGTATAAAGTAGCATTTCAGAGGAAGCCTAGCCCTCGGAGATTGGCCCGAGAGCTTGCGGAGCTATCGCTCCAGCCGCGCCCGCACCGCGGCACGCCTGCGCGCTCTGCTCCCCTCTCGCTATCAGAGGCGATCAGAGTTTGTCCTGTGCGAGCCCAGCTGCACTCCCGCCGGGCTTTGCTGCGCCTGCGTCATGGGGAGAAACCGTTTTCCAAAGGGAACTCACATGGTCTGGTTTCGTTCCCATTTTATGAAATATTGCTGATTAGTAATTTTATTCCAAAGTTGATTAAAGGCAGTGAAGAGAGTGTTGATTTTTCTACATAAAAATCTTTTCCTATAAAATTTTAGAATTGTTTCTTCAGAGCCTTATTAATTTTATGAAAAATTCCTTGGGTTTGTTCTTTTGGGGCTTTTGTATTTCTTTCAAATCCTGTAGAACTCATCCATGTGGGGCAGAACGCAGATCGTAATGCCCGCCACAGAGAAATCTAGAGAGCTCCTACAGAAGAGTTCCTGTCCTAACACTAATTCCCCTGATCAGTAAAGACAATAAAAAGAAGAAACAGAGGGAGTTAATATCCGCCATTTCCTTTTATTTTTTTTCCGATTCAACAAGCCTGGATACTTACAACGTTGAATACCTGGCTCTTTGGTTTTAGGAGACTCTTTAAGCCCGGATAGCAAATCATTTGGCTTGCCCAAAGCCTGTGGCAGTGGCGGGGAGCTGCCGGGAGAGCCGCAGCCTGGCGAGCTGGGGTCATCGCGGAGCAGCAATGCGGCAAAGCTCGGGATACTGGTATCTCTTAAAACAACAGAATTGTTTCTGTGGGTTAGAAGCCTGTATCTACTCTCTTTCAGGAGAAATCATCCTTTTTTCAGTGTTAATTTTTTTGGTGGTGGTTTTTCTGTTTTCAAGAAGTGAGAAGTGCTTGCCCAAAGCTGTTTCTTACCCGTACCCGTATTGTGTTTTTGCTATTACATGCGGTTATGCAGAAAGGCTTCTTTGTGCTCAGCGCTATGCAAACATGGAGGGAAGATTGGACCCCTGCACAAAAAGTACCCCTAAAAGCCCCACACGTACCGTCCCAAACAAAAGTTGATGTTTAAATGCAGTCAGCATAGGGAATTATTTATGCTTACGGCTACATCATCTGTGTATTTTAGAGTTTATCGTTATTTATAGGGAAATGAGTAGGAAGTGGATGCAGGCTACAGGAGGGTTTGTTTGCAGAGCCATAAAGAAACTTCTGGAATGGGAAATGACTAAGTTCTGTGTTAAATTGCTCTGCCAGAGAGTTGCCCCGTGTTCTGTTTTGCCAGTGTTTCCTTAAGTCTGTGCCTGTCCCTGGAGAGCTTGCGTTGCGAAGGGGCATTGAACTGGGGAGCTCTGCTGCCTCCCCACTTGCAACACTTAGATTTCACAACCCTCACCTTTCCTTTGTACCAAGGCTTCCTTTTGCCTACAAAAAACTTGAATTTTGTGGCTGGTTGGCATTTAATCCTTGCTGGAGGAGTCAGGATTCGGCCAGGACATGCTCCTCGTGTCCTGTATGACACGGAACTCGTTGTATCCCTGAATTAGCAATGGAAAGGGACAAATGGGAAACCATTCTGCTCTATGCTGCAGGAGGCTTCCCCGGCTGTGCTTTGGGCTGAGCTTATGGCTTTGCTGCCGCTCCATCCCCCCTAACCTGGGGTGTTCCCACAGGTGACGTGGAGAGAGACGCAGCTGAGTGCAGCGGCTCCTGGTCCGACAGACAGGGACATGGTCACACCTGGAAACCTGATACGTGCTGAACTTTCTCTTTTGAGCATTTTATTTTTCTTTGTATCTGGAACAAAGGGCAGGTTGTCTGGTATATGTCCTCTTTATCTTAAGATGACTTTTTAGTTTGTTTTTTTTAATATAAAATTATGTTTTCTATCTAACCTTATGCTTCTTGGACAAGCAGCCTTCCCTGTGCACTGGTTTTCATTTTGGCCTACGTCCTGGGGATAAAACTGAAGACTTCTGCTTCTAAGGGTTTTGCTTGAGGTCTTTGTTTATTCCATTTGCCTGGTTTTTCCCTACATGCTAACACATCCCGTGACCTCTCTTTATGCAACATTGGGCCCGGCTATAGTAGAAAGGAAATTTCTGCAGTTCCAGTTTTTAAGCTGTGAGAGGGTGTTTGAAGTTGAAATGATCTTTTATTGAAAAGACTCCATAAAATGGAGCCCAGTATGCTGAATGTATCCAAATATTAGTTTAACTACCTGTTTACAGGCCTACCATAAAAGAAAAAATATAGTCTACAAATAGACCTCCTGAAGCAACATTTAGAATAGTGGAGGAAGGCAAGTATTGTTTAAACAGATGCCGTAAATCTAATACGGCAACATTATTGCCACCCAGGATTTTATTGATTATATCTTTTCAAGTTACTTGTCTAGAAATTCATTATGTCTGTTTCCACTCTTACTTAACCATGATTTCAAACAGAAATTATTAATGAGCTATTATCTGAGAAGTGAAGGGAAAAGTAATTTAAATAAAATGAAGCATCAAAGGCAAACACAAATCATGATAATGTTGTCTTTTTGTCTTTTTTAATATTCTAATGAAGAAAAATTTAGAGAGGAATCAGCTTTTGGGACAAAACTGTGCTTTTTTTTTTTTTTTTAGTTGCAGCCCAGCGGTTTCAGTTTTCTGCTGGGTGATATATGCCCTCCACCTTCCCTTGTCCTTTTCTCCCTGCACTTCCCAGCCCTCCCAGTCCCCCTGATGAATCTTTGCCTTGGAGGAAGAACACAGCACTTCAGACAAAGCGGTGCTGGGGTTACTGTCCGCTCTTCAGGCGACAGGAGAGCGTTATCTTGCCTCGGTTTGCACACGCAGTGCATGGCCGGTGCACGCTCCGCTCACGTAGCTATTGGAAAGCAACACATGCAGAAATTGCTGAAAACCTGGTCAGGGCTTGTTTCTCCGGCATTTGCCGAGAGCACTCGGCATCTTGGCCGAGATCCAGAAAGGAGAAAGAAAGAATCCAGGACTGCTCCGTAATCATGATAGAGGAACGTAAGGAAAGCCATGCCAGCACCGCTCCGGTGCCTGCGTGCCTCGGTTCTGCAAGAGCGCTCGTGAGGAGGGTCCCAAGAAAGGTTTGACCTTAAGCTGAGACTGTCGGCACTGGTTTAGGTCAGCTGGCTGGTTTCTGTGGCTTGGAATAGTGAGGAACCAGAGCGGGGAGCAGTCCTTAGACTGTGGTGCCCAGCGTAAGTGCTGGTGGGGGCATCTCCCCCAAAATCGGTTCTGTTGGACCCATTTATGTCATCTGAATATATTCTTCTCCCCTTCCTTTAGCTTTTCATCTACTGCTAGATATTTTATTAATGATCATATATACATTTAAAAAATCCCTTGTCATAACTACCTATTGCTATAATATTTTTAAAAATTACTTTAAAATGATAATTAATAGAAAATCTAAGTAATTCTGTAGAAACGGTATTTGGATGCTGTAATTTGGCATTGAGTCAGGAAAAAGAAATTCAAGTGTAGTCTTCCAACTTAAGACAGGCACTTATAAGAGGGACTGCCATATGTTTTACTCCTCTTTCCATATTCACTCAGGTAACAGTCATCTCGCATGCTCTGTCAACATTTCTGCATATCATAAGTGCTTGTTTCACCCAGTAATTGTCCTATCAGGTACCTACTAGAATTCCTGCCAGATAATTCTGTAGTCCCTTTTTATGTGCTTTAATGTAGTAAGTGAGGTCTGTTTACCTTACAAAGGGTAACTGTTCAGCTCTTCAGAGCTGGAAGTGAGTTTCTTGATATCCTCCCCAGTGACACATTTTTTACATACACCTTGAAAGAGAAAATAAATTCTGCTGTCAGTTATCCAGCGGGAGTTTGGCCCAAAGCAGTGTACAGAGAAGGAAGAGAAGCCTAGGGAAGACTGCAGCTTGCCCCTGGTTAAATAGGAACCATGTGGCAGAATATAAATGGAGCTGAAATTTCCTTTTTGTTACATCCTGCCATCCTGGTACTTGCAAATTGTAAACGTAAATAATTTCCATGATGCTCTGAGTAGCTGCTCGTGTTGTTGATTTTGGACCTAAAAATAATTATAAAAGGTCTTCGGTGAATCACTTTGAATTTAGAGTAAACTCTAAAAAGTCCTCAGCTTCTCAAGTGCAGAAAAAGTGCTGAGCACATCATTTTCTGTGATGATTTTCTATTTGCTCAGCATTCATATCAACATTACTGGGAGAAGAGAAAGTTTCCCCGTTTAGAGAAGTCTAACAACATCCTGTGTACCGCTTAGTGAGTCATCTTCTGCTGGCAATTCTCAAGGATCTCATGGTACGTCTGCGTGCAAGCTGCGACACCCTCTGAGAACTGGAAATAGATAAATCCCGAGCTCATCAAACACCAGCTAAGCTGAGTCCGTAAACAGTAGGGTTGTGTTCCTGTGGTGCTGTTTCAGAGCAGCCCCTGAGGGGCAGGAATTATTACACCAGGTGTAGCCCGTGTAAACAGGGCTGTACAGCATTGCAAACCCCAGCCAATACATTGCAAGTTGTGTTTTGCTGCTTGGTATTTGTATGAAATAAAAGCCAGTGCCTGACTTGCGGTAGCTTAAGGGAACTGGGAGAGTCGGCTCCTAGCACAGAGCGCTCCTTTTCTTTTCCCTAACCCATGTTTTGAGTGATGGCTGTATTAGCCTTTGACACGTTTGAAAAGAACAGATAAAATCCTAGGCTGAATGTTAAAGAGCCAAACTTCAGACAAGTTTGTTCTTTGTTCATGTTGTAACATGGTGCCCTCTCTTCTCTTACAGAAGTAGATGCATTCTCTCGAGAAGGATGGCTGCTTGGGCCAGGCAACTGCAATCTCTCCAGCTTGCAGAAGACTTCTCCAGATCCTCATTCTTGAGTGTAAGTTTGCTCCACTTCATTTCCCGTGCTTGGCATAAAACACTCCCTTGGATATTCATTACGCTACTATGAAAAATGAATTTAATTGATGAATGAAGTCCTGGTTTGCTGCCACTGCCTCTCCATCTTCCAGTTCAAAGCTTTCAGTCTGTAACAGATGTATAGCCAAAGGACTAAATTCATCCTCATTCAGAGTTCCCTTGCAGCCTGATAGCTGTCACTTACCTTGCCAACCCACATAAATGTAGTTAAAACTTAGTGTTTATATCATTTTTGACCTTGCAAACAATGTAAGCGTGGGGCAGGGCTGTAAAAAGAAACATGTATGTAAGGCGTGTGATGTTATACCCCCTTGCAGCAGGACAGATAAACCAGAATCTGTTCTATTGAGTGAATCATGAATTTCTTTTTGCTTAGAACTTGGCATTGTCCAAAAAGCTGTGGGTACATTCTCTTCTGTAAACATCTTAAAAATTGACTTTTTGTGTGTGTTTCAACAGCTAAAAAATATTTTTCTGTTCTCTGGAACAAAATAAGATGTAACAAAAAACTGTAATCACAACACTGAAATGTTTTGAGATTCTCTCTTTTGATGTTTATACACTTCAACACTTTTACAACAGCTTGAAGTGGCAAAACAGATTTCTTTTTTATTTTGAAAGTGCTGTAACTTTTATTCCTGTTTGAAAAGAAAAGCAATATTAGATACACATTCCATGGAGAACTTCAGTTTTGCCACTGTCTTACCCAAAGTAATGTGTTACAGTATCCAACATTAAGCAATATCCCGATGTTAAACTGAGTTCTAGAAATTTTTTTTTACTTCAGCCTTTGTTTAATGCAAATGCAGCTACTGTGTCTGTGCTGCTGAAGCTCTCTGCAGGAATTTCAGCAACTTCATAGTCCTTGTTCCTGAGCAGGAATAACAGCATCTTCTGTCATTGATTGCTCTATCTGTTGCCACTGAAAACTTCCGTGAGAAATCAAAATCCCAGACTGGTGGGGGCTGGAAGGGCCCTCTGGAGCTCACCCCGTCCCACCCCTGCTGGAGCAGGCACCCCCAGAGCAGGGGCACAGGGCCGCGTCCAGGCGGGGGGTGAATGTCTCCAGGGAAGGGACCCCACAGCCTCTCTGGGCAGCCCGTGCCCCTGCTCTGGCACCCGCACAGGGAAGGGGTTTGTCCTCATGTTCAGGTGGAACCTCCCGTGTTCCCGCTTGTGCCCGTGGCCCCTTGGCCTGGCGTTGGGCACCGCTGAAAAGAGTCCGGCCCATCCCCCTGACACCCACCTTTCAGATATTTATAGGCACTGATGAGATCCCCCCTCAGCCTTCTCTTCTCCAGGCTGAACAAGCCCAGGTCTCTCCGCCTTTTCTCCCAAGGGAGATGCTCCAGCCCCTGATCACCTTGGCAGCTCTGCGCTGGCCTTGCTCCAGCGGTTCCCTGCCCTTCTTGAACTGGGGGGCCCAGAACTGGACGCAGCACTCCCCATGTGGCCTTGCTAGGGTGGAGTAGAGGGGGAAGATAACGTCCCTCGACCTCCTTTTAGTGCAGCCCAGGATACCATTGGCCGCCTCGGCCCCAAAGGCACAGTGCTGGCTCAAGGTCATTTCTTCCTACGTCTCATTTTGGTATATGTGCTATGATGAAATAAACAGCACAAACATTAACAGGTTCTTAAGGATGCAATGGGTGGAGTAAGCACTTTAGTTATTTGTAGCAGAGTCTTCCAACTCAATCTATTCTAGGCCAGCCCTTCTTCCCTATTTAGGATCTTTCTGAAAGGCTGCTTCATTCCAGATATTTAGCCTGGAGTAGGTGGGGGGGAAATCCTTTTCCTTAGGCAAAAAACAAAGCAAAATGAGATGTAGTTCAGAACATGTCTCTCTTCTTTCATTGCTGTTTTTGACACTTGATGGATTAATGCTCCGTCCTTTGCTCTTTTTCTCTCTTGCTCTCTGCTCAGAAGTGGGAGATATGGTAATTTTAATACCTAATACACTGTAGTAGTTGAGGTATTGTACAGTATTACGTTGACCTTTTAAGTAATCAGTATTTTGCTTACCTGGTTATCCTTTCCCTACTGGAAGGTCAGTGAGATTTTAAGCAAAAGAGGGCGGTGAACAGGCAGAGTAAACAAATTAATAGGTCAGAGTAGTACAACAAAGCTACTACCTCAATTTGCAAAATGTGGGACACATAAAAATATTTGCGATCTTCTTTTATCAGCTTGCCAAAGAGAATAGAAACTAAGCAGGGATAGACTGCTATGGAAGGACAGGAAAAATTATGAAGATCATCGAGGGTTTGATTTATGAGGGGAGATTAAAGTGACAAAGTATGAATGGCTTGACTAAACAATGTTTAAAATTGGGCTATAAAAGTTATCTGTGAGTAGCTGAAAGGTATGTGCACCCACCGGGAAAGGGCAGTTTAGGGCGCTCTAAGAGGGGATCTGACTTTCAGTAGGAGATGAAACGGCACAAAGGAAAATTGAAGATAAATAATTCAGACAAAATGTGAGAGGTTAGGCTGCAGTATTGACTGTTTGTCCCTTTCTTGGAGTGAGAGAGGTGTTAAGATCTTCCTGTATGTCTCTTGATGAGATACTACACCATAAGTTCTGGCTTTCAAGCTGCCGGTATCAGCCAACTGCCTGCAGGAGTCGAGGAGGTGGGGAGTGGGGAAGTCGAGCTGGTTCATCTCATACTCTTACAGTTTAGAGCAGGAAATGGAAGCCATAAATTATTGCTTCTCTCCAGAACAAGGAGGATTTTTTTCCTTTTGGACAAAAAAATGTGTAGACAACATGGTGTGTAAAATCACGGGCCAGGAGAACAGGTTTTATCATTAAATATTCACTGACTTGGGCTTTGTATATCCACTTTGAAGTGATGCTCTGTTAGTGCATCGCTTGCTGCCTTCAGACACAGCGCCGCGACTGTTTCAGCACACACAACGAGCCCGACCGGTTTGCTGGGAGCCAGTTATGAAACACAACCACAGACCAGGACAGGGTCCGTGTCGGGAGTTTGTCGGGCATGGGACGTCCTCCAGCAGCCGAGTCCACCCGCACTGTGCAGCGGTAATAATTCAAGCTGTCCCTTCACACCGAGAAGCTGCGACTGCGGCGTAAGAGGAGGTGTGAGTCTGGGCGGTTAGCAGGAGGCAAGGTTCTACCCGTTCGCTGTTACACCCCTAACGCCTGTGTCCGGGGTGATGCGCGCAGGTGGCCGAGCCCGCTTGCTCTCACCTTGAGTCGAGATAAGCTGAGTACTTTCACAGGTGCAGCAGCACGTTCTGTACCTAGCCTTTTCTTAGCTCTGTTTAGTGCAAAAAGGTGAGTAATTACATTAAAAAGTGCACTCAGAATAAGGTTAGTTTAACTGTTTGTATGGGGGATAAATAAGCTGTTTGCTCTGCTCTCTACAAGCCTGCAATTTAGGTGTGGCAAATAGTGTGGGATTTGTTGGTTTTACTAGTGGTTGATCCTGATGCAAATGGTCGGGAGGATCGAGCTTTAAAAATACACCAGTTTGCTTAGCATGAGGTCTTTTGCTTTCACTCTACATAAACCCCAAGCGAATACATGAGGCAGGCTTTCAGGTTGTTACCCGTTGGGCTGCCAGCTTATTAGCCACTGTCCTTATGAAAAAAGCAAACAGGGAAGCAGTAATATAAAAGAGTTTTCTGTGTAATGTAGCATGTTGAAGTCAATGATTTAGAGACACGCAGACTCTGTGGGCAGAGCATCCACAGAATAAACGGGGTCCTGGAGGGTGTAAAATGTTAAAGCACTGAAGACATTGAAGCTACGTCACTTTACTACCAGCAGATGGATTGGCCCTCGCTATTTAGTTTTATTTTATTTTTTTACCTTTAATTTTATTTTTATTTATTTTAATTTAATTTGATTTTAATTATTTTATTTTAATTTTTTTAAACCGGCTCTATTTGCTTTAGTCTCTAATGGTAAGACTAAGCTGACAGAACAGAAGCTCAAAGGCCCTCTCCACATATTCATACTTCAGAAGATCATCTTTATCTTTCCTTTTGCTTCAAGTAAATTCATGGCTGACCTTCATAAAAGCAAGAACACTTTTACTTGCAGCACAGTATTTGCAGCTCTGGAAATTTCAATACCTACTACAGCTGCATACTTTTTCACTGTTTGCATTAGGTGAATTGGTTTTGGCTTAAGGTTTGTGGTTTGGGGTTTTTTGTTTGCTTGGGGGTGTTTTTGTTTGGTTTGGGTTTTTTTTCTTTCTTCCCTTGGCTGAAAATCAAAAATCTATAATTCAGCCCAGTTTATTTTTGTGAAATTACCCTTTTGATCTGGTAAGCAGTTACTAAGTGAGACCTTGGTGTGGAGCTGGGTGGGTGGTATCAGGCTTACCCAAACGAGGAAAACACAGCAGCTGCAAGGAAAACTCTGCTTGCAAGAGATGCTTCATCTCCTCGTTACCTGAAGGTTGTTGCCTTTGGCTTTTTTAGACCAGCACCTATCAGCTCCTGTGGAACTATGGAAGCAGAAGGAAAAGGCAGGAATGATGGAGGCCGAAAAATGGCATGTTGCACATTTAATGTGCTGTGGATTTAGCTTTTGTAGTCGCCACCTGAGACAAAAATTTCCTGAGGTTCTGTGTGCAAAATGAGTGGCTTGGGCTGAACGGGACACAAGGGAAGAAGCCAGCGTGGTTCTCTGGCAGGTGGTATCGGCTGCTCCTTCGGGGGCATGGCTTTCCAACACCAGTGCAGACACCGTGTCTTGTCACAGTGCTGTAGAGCAGAGCGCTTGAAGGAGGCCTTTCCAGGAAATACGCAGTCGTCAGTCGTCTTACCTGCGTGCGAAACTGCATTTTCCTTTTTGCAACAGATGATCACAGGCATACTTTGCAAAAACAGTTTTCCTGCCAGTTTAATATCCTTCCTGTTTTCAGTTCTGCTGAAGTTCTCAGCCTGTGTAGGTCACTATAAGAGTATTTTCCAGCATTGGTTAATCCGTAAACTCAGCATCTCTCCTATGCTACTTTTTAACACTGTTGTAATAGGTCAGAAGTAGATAAAAGCTATCTGGTGATATGATTCAGAATTTGTAATCATATTTTGTTTGTTGACTTCTGACAGAGTACAGCACAGCTCCAAAGTACTGTGGCATTATCTTGCTTTCTATCTGTCCTCTTTTGTAAGACTGATGTATGTCAAGGGTGTATCCTGCAAGCATCGGAAAGCTTCTGGTGAAACCAGAGTCTTGAATGCAGTTATGTTTCTTTAAACATCCTTTAAAAGGGAAAAAAAAAAATGTCCTTTTTACCTGTTTGAGAAGGTTGTCCTCAGAAACTGGCAGGGAAGAAGGTAACTCTCTTCTGTGAGTTTACAATAGTGTTCTCGGTGGCTTGTTGAATTAACTACACGGAATTAATTAAGTGTTTTGCTTTGCGCAGAGTTGGGGCATCAGCCTGGCAGCATTTGGCCATGCAGGTAAAACATGGAAATGTATCTGCAGTTGAGAGAAGTCTGGAAATGTTTATTTTATTTGTTTCTCACCTTGAAAATACCTTTCTAAAATGAGGCAAAATTTATATGGCTGCTTTTGGGATTCTGGCTGAAAGAAGCTCGGCTGTATTTATGGTTGGACCTCAGGGGCAAGACACTTTGTTCAGTTAAAATAAATCACTTTATGCCAGCACCTGATCTCAGACCCACAGACTGACTATCACCATGACGGGCTTGACACACAGCTATTGTGGGGCATAACCTTCGTATTTCATCTGCTGGCCTTGTGCTGTACGCTCAGCCTCTCTGTTTATTCCTCCATTTTCTTCTCTAGCGCGTGGACTGGCAGCTTGAGGCAACTACAGTTTGTGTTCCCATGTCTTGGGGTCTTTTGGTGTCTTTTGAAGATGCCAGTGATGCCTGCTGTATTAGAACAAAAACATTGAGCTCTCCTGCGGCATTTTAAATATGTCGGAGTTGTTGACATGGTGTTAGTGTGAAGTAACGCGCTGTATGAATTCAGAGCTAACCTCTCGCGCGGTTGCTTTTCATGCACATCAAAAGCATCTCCGCATGACACGGTTTACTTTGAAGGACTTGTCTGCAGTTTTTAGATGTAGCCTGGATATTTAATATTAACTGTGTTACACTGTACAGCGACCACTTAGATTTGTGTAACGTACACGCTCGTTTTACTGATTTTACTTTCTTTTTAAAGAAAGCTGTCAAGCACAGAGCTGCTTCAGATTATTGATGTAGGACATTACTGTGGAGTAACGCGTGCTACAAATACATGCTTTAGCTGGCTGAGCACAGACTTCTCCAACTAGAAGTCTCCTAAAGCAGCAACTCTTAAAGGGCATGCTAATCTTGTAGGGCTTTTATTTCTGTCTGTAGGGTCCTGTAGTATTTTCATGTCATTGTACCACTCTCAATTAAAATGTCGGCTTTTACAGGGGTCACTTCTATATGTTCTCCGGTTCCTTCTCCGCCTTATTTGTGTGTTGGGGTTTTTTAGGACTTATTTACCTGTCCTGGGCATAAAGCCTCATTCACGTGACCTAACTGGGATTTGCAAAGCTTGATAGCCTTAGGGCATGATTTTAATGCTGGTTTTGTATACCTTTGCTTGTAGCAGAGAAGGTGTTTTCTGGATACTGAAGAAGAGACAGTATATGGAGGGAAGTTGAGGAACGTAGCTCTAAAACATTTTCTGTGAAGTGCCTTGAAGTTCGTTGTGTGTACTCAGCGTGACTTTTGAGATGCAGAGTGCCAGAGCCTGTGTAGCTGCTGGTGGTTTGGTATCTCGTTGTGGCTGGAGAGCGGAGGCTTGGGGCTAGATGCAGTCTCAGCTTGGGCTGCAGCTTTGCTTTAGTGTCAGTTATATTCCTGAGGCAAAAAAATAAAACGTCAAGACCTGCTGATCTGTGTATTCCGTGTGCTCCATGCTTAGGTGGGTCTTTAAAGAGCAATATCCTTTCACACAGCAGCCTTTGTTAAGTAAAGGCAGCTAGTCAGCACCTGGGGTATCTTCCCGTAGCCCTACGCCTGCGAGAGCCACCTGCGCGTGAAATCCAGTCTTACCAGTACTTGGTAATTTCACGTGAGCTGAAGGTTTTTGTCCACAGGAGTGGTTTTTAGCCCTTTTCTCTGAAAGGGAGGGGAGGCAGAGTAGGGGATGGATAGAAAATTACTTCTGTGGCAATTAATACGTACAATTTAAAATGCCTGGCTTGCAATATATAATTCTGGGCTTCAGGCAAGACTTGGGGATTTCAATATTTAATTAGCTCATCTTCACAGTTGGGTGATGGTGTGTACAGAGATGTAAAAGGCCATTCTGGCTTGGTTATGGCCTTGTTTGAAGTGCAGGATCTTATTAAACCACAGGGAGCAAAGTTTTCAGAAATGCCTTGCTGCAGTTGTGTTTTAGTGGAATCGCCCTGTGTCGCTTCGGGCTTTATGAAACAGGTTTTGTTTGTGTTTGTTCTTGCTTTTGTTCGGAACCGTTGCTGCATAACATGGCAACTCTGTGACTTGCTGCCACAGTGACAGTTGTAAAAGTGTCCTTTAAGTCCAAGAATCTCAAACTGCTTTATTAATACTTACGGTAAGATGTCCAAACGGAGAGTCCAGTGGCTGGTCTAAATGGGTTAGTGAAAAAACCCCAAGTTCTGTATATCCGACTCCATTTTCACCCAGTAACACCATGCAGGAGTCGAAGGCACCCTTACTACACCACCGTCGATAGTGACAGCAGATCCACCCAAGATGAATTTGCATGGTTGAAATTTGGATCCAGGCGGGGGGGAGGCATGTTGCTCTGATAAATAGTTAATTAACAATGTTCCGCCTGTGGTATATAGAGGTGAAGAACACACTTTCATTAAATTGTTTATTCACAGAAAGGGGCTGTTCAAGCTGATCAGCAAAACAATTTATTAATTTTGTTGAATTACCTTTAAATGAAATTGAAGATGTTTGGGAGAAATCAAAATTTATCAACTTAATATTTTCATAATATAGTGCTCTTACAGACGTTGCATGTTGGAAACTGCCAGAATACTTTTTTTTAAAAAAAGGATTAGAAGTTAAAAAATCGAAACCATTTAGCTTAACGTAAAAACCCCCTACAGTATTTATATAGTACTGAAAAAATAGAGGATAAGTTGACAGAGGGGGGTATGTTTTTACTTATTCAGCAAATTAAAAGTCATTAATTCATATAATCTTGAATGACAGCTGCTTCTGAATTTTGCCCCCATTACCTCCCATGGCAATGAGTTACCCAGATTAATTATTCGGAATGTGGAAATCCTGTTTGAATGCTCTAACTTTTCTACCTCTGAAGTTTGTCAGATCGCTCTTATTTTTAGTACTGTGAGAAATGGTGAACAATTTTTT
Source organism: Phalacrocorax aristotelis (assembly GCF_949628215.1). Lineage (NCBI taxonomy): Eukaryota > Metazoa > Chordata > Aves > Suliformes > Phalacrocoracidae > Phalacrocorax > Phalacrocorax aristotelis. The sequence goes on from NC_134299.1 coordinate 5,324,684, forward strand.
TTTTCCGTTTGCCACCTCCGCTATTCCTGCCAGAGGCTTCGTGACACCCTGTCTGGGTCATGTCCTTCCCAACCGTAAGAATTCTGGGCTGAACTATCAAGCCTGATATTTCAACTCTTTCAGCCTTCCTAGGCTGGGTAAAATACATTCGAGTAAGTGGACAGGTTTTATAGGACTGTGAACTGGAGAACTACTCTAATTACAAAAGAGAATCAAGCCAAGACTCCACTTAAGAGAGCACTATTTGTTCAGTGGCATCTAATGGAAAAATAACTAGTGTAATGGGCTTTCCTCCCCATTATCCACTCGAGCAGTGGCCGTACTGGGTGACCTTTGCCATTTGGAGTCGTTTACTTGGCTCGTGATAGAAACGAGTTTGAAACATGAAGAGGATAAAAAGTCATAGAAGTTAGAGGGCAAATCTCAAGAGGATTTTATTTTAGAGGCTGGCACTTCCCTTTGCTCCCAAGACTAGACTGGAAATACAAGCAGAATTGAGCTCAAATCAGCGAGTATCAAGTAGAGTGTTATTAATAGAAGCAAAAGCAACTTCTTCTAAGCCCTATGAACAATGAAAACATGGCAGAAGCTTTTGATCCAATTACAATTCAGGTGACTGTGATGTTTAAATAATGCCGTTGTTTGCTTTATAGCAAATACTTTCGAGCAAATTCCTTTCCTTTTAGCAATTTTGTCGGTTACTAATTTGAAGTGGTGGTGTTAGAGAGATGGGTGCTTGGTTTGGGTTTGGGTTTTTTTTAGTACAGAGTTATAAGCATGTAACTAAATTTTACGTGTGTTTGCATAATCATTAAATTTTTACTAAAATTTAGTGGTTAAAAACCGGTGCCTCTGCCAGCTCTCCTGGATACTGGTTACACCGTTACGTGGGAGAGCCAACAGAAAACACGAGGCCATGCCGTACTTTTGACCTGATCGGGGGTGGTGGGGGCGGTGTTTTAAATGCTCCAAATTATTTGTCAAGGTACAAGCACTCTCTCAACTGAACATGTTAAGTTGTAGAACAGAATGGACAGGATAAATGGTGAGATACTAGTTTTTATGGGCTGTTTGGTGGGGGTGGGGGTGGTTTGGGTTTATTTTTGGGGGGGGTGGGGTGGGGAAGGGTTTGTTGTTTTTTTTTTTATTGGAAGTTTGGTTTGTGTTCAATGAACTAAGTTATGGAAAAAACATGATCAAAAAGAAAATAAATCTGCCATTTATGCTTTCTCATTAGAGCTGGTCAGGAGTTGTTCTGTGGGAATACTGACTCTCAAAGTGAAATGAAGAGCTTGGAAAAATTTAATTGATAATCAAAGGTTCGTCCAAAAATAAAGCTTGTCTGGATTTTCAGTTACAATGAAATTAATCTTTGTTAATATGAGCTGGGTGGGCAAGTTTAAAGGCCTATTCTTTGAGTATTCTTATGGCTCCTTTTATGCTAAGGTATAAAAGCAATTTATCTGACCTGTATTGGAGTGGGTTGAATCAGCTCGTAAAGTGCCTATTTCTTCCTTTCCTTTTTTTTCCTTTTTTAATCAATTCTATAGGCCAGTGAATAAGTTACCTGGATGAAATTCCTCCTTCTTTTATACAACTAAAGTTAGAGGAAAATTGAGATTTTGTATTTTTATCCTGATTTAGCAGAGAAAATATTTCATTTGTTGAATGTTTTGTAGGATGATAAAACAGCTTATGGTTTGTTTCTACCCAGGGCTCAGTACATTTAATTCCCCAAGTGCTGTGGATTTATACTGACAATATTACCTGGGACTAAGCTTTAAGCAAGGGTAAGTATTGTCATCCTCGTCGCTTCACTGGTGGGGAATTGAGGCAGAGAACTGGAGCAACTTATCCTAGACTGCTCAGTGAACCCACGGTCAAAGCGAAGATTAGATCTTCCCTAAACGTTGTTTAGAGGAATATTAAAAAATGTCCCTTGTCGATCCTTGAGCAAGCTAAGGCATTTATCGAGAGGACAGCAGCCCTGTGTGTGGGCCAGCTAATGTAAGGAAGGGGACGTTTCTAAATGCCAAGGAGTCCGTTCCTTTCTGGGGAACAAAGCAGAACTTGGAACAGGCTGTGGTTTCCTAGATGGTCCTTGGTGAGCAGGAGTGTTACGGAAACCCTGATAGGGGAGATTGCTGGCAGCTTCCCAGGCAAACTTCGTGTTAGCTCGAATTCATGCTCCCTGTTAATCAGGATTTAACTCAAAGTCATGGGCTGTCCCTTTATTTGGGTATGCATGCCATCTCCTCTACTAATGAGATACCTAATTCTGTGTAAAATTGCCTACATTAAAGCTGCTCTGAAAAGTCAGCTGCTTTTTTTACATGTCTCCCTCACTGAAACAGGCTGTGGACCTGTCTCAGGAATATAATGTAAAGATATTTTTTTGAGCTCATGCAAAGTAAAGTACTGCTCTTGAGGGTCTGGCTGAGGAAATGAGCTGGTATGGTCCCAACAGAACAGAAAATCACCTCCCTTACAGTTTCTTATTCCCACATGATTCTTATTTCCTTCTGTATTTCTGTATTAGTGTTTTTAGTAGGCGTATTAGTAGCAAAACAATGCCATTTTCCAGGAAGCTTCCCCTTGGGATGGTCTTTCTATTCTTGTCTGAATACCCCTGACCTCTGCTCACACCTCTTGTAGGTTCTCTGTTGCTGTGTTCTATTTTATGTGCATGACTGCTCAACCATGCCTCCAGCATGTGTCTCCAATAATTCATTACAGTCTATATCTAAAACTGGATGCAGAGAAAAGGAGGTGGAGAGGAGGAGGGAGCTCTTGGGACTGAAGGCTTCCAGTGCTCCTGGCCGGTGTCTGATCTTTAGAACTGGTGGCTTCCAGAAAGTACTGTTAGTTTGCCATGGCTCATGGGTGGCTGATGTGAAGTCTGCAGCACAGGTCCTGCGGAGAGCCAGCCATAGAAAATGGCAGCTGAAGCAGAGAGAGCGTAGATTCAATGGCGTATAACGATTTGTCCCGAGACATACATATAATAGGACAAATACAGCAGGAAACCAGTTGGCTCGTGCCTCCTCATCTCACAGTTCACACGCCAGTGGGTACAGCACTTCTCACCAGCCTGCACGCTGAAGTCAGTAGCGTTTGCACCAGAGATGGATCTGGGTAATGACACCTGCAAGTGTTTGTTCGCTTTGCATCAGCTGAAAGGCTCAGCACACATTTTGGGATCAAATTCTCCGACTGGGATGTGGTTTTGCTTCCTTTACTTAGCTAGTGTTTACACGAGGGATAATTCGTAGAATGAATCGTTCCGATCCAGAGATGTACTTCTTTGTGGCTGTAACGCGACTCGCCTGTGCAACGCTCTCGAACAAAGGAGTAAGTCACTACAGTTCTTGCGAAACTGCCCTTTAAAGACAGCTTTACAGGTAACAGTCCAGGGGATCGTGGGGAATGGCGTGCCCAGTCCCGTAGAGGGAAATGGCAGTAAGAGTGTTCGGGGAGGTCAAGACGTGTCAGCCGGGGTCCTTTGTTGATTTGCCAAGAGTGAATTAGCAGCCGCAGACGTGCATTGTGTCCCTCTGAGGCTCACCGGGGTTCTGCAGCTGCCTCCTCCCTTGCAGAAAATGTCTCCTGGAGTTACTTAAACTGGCAAGCGTTGGCGCAGCTCCTGTGGAGAAAGGAAGTGTGCTTTACTGCCTGCTGGCTTGATGGCACTTTCCGTATTATTGCTGATTCGCTCTGGAGACTTGACATTTTCAGGGTCTTATTTTCAGGAACGCCTTCCAGCGTGCCCGCTGCGTGCCTGCCCCTGCACACGATGCTCAGTGCCTGCGCACCTCGTGCCTCTGAGCTTTGGTGATAGCTCCTCTGACGTGCGCACAGATTTTACGTGCTCACGCATCTTCTTCCAGCTCGTATATTCCTACGACCTGCAGTGCTTGTAGCACGGGAACATGTTTCAGATCTTCACAGATTTTATTCTTAGAAGTGATTTGCTTTAAGGCCTGTGTGATTACTGGAAGAAACCCTTCGCTGCAAAGGGGTTTCAAAACAGCCCTATTTCTGGTTTCATGTTTGAGGGCATTTTTCAGTTGTTTAGGAAAAACTTTGCTTTAGACTCATTTTACATTTGGCATGCAAACTCTTAGAGAAGAGGGAAAAGCAGCCGAGTCCCATGTTTTTCGTGTATCTGAACATCCAGTGCCATTGGGAAGAATCCTGTGTGGCAGATAAATGGTCTTCTGAACGATATTTTATTTCAGAGGGCTGGCTGTGACATGCGCTATGATTTTTCAGCATTGTTGCTCCAAGGCTGCGCACCAGACCTCGGAGTAAAAGGTAAAGCACATCAAATGTCTGACTCTACTCAGTGCTGCTTCAGGTGATGGAAGTCATTGCTTGTGCAGAAAATAATCATGATTATAGCAAAAGCTATGGGTTTTGTTTTGGTTTGGGTGTTTTTTTTAGGTTAGGAAAATGTGTTAATGAAACTTGTAAAATCGTTTCAGATACCCACTATACCGAGATTTTTGTAGCACAAATCCCAGAGTGCCGTTCAGGTCTGTAGGAGCTTGCAGTTATATTACCAACATGGTTATAAAAATAACATTTACAGTTCTATTTAAAGGACTATTTGGTTAGAAGTGTTTCAAAGAAATACCTGCTATCATTTTTTCCTACCTTGATCATTAATGTCACTGCTTGCAATAAAAATGTGTCCACTCATTTTAGCTCTCACAGTTTGTGCGAATTCAGATGAGGTTAATCTGCTTTTTTCAACACTAGAGAAATAAGTTGTTAGCGTGGTTTCTTTTCCAACATGATTTTAGAATGGTGGTTTGCTGAGAACAAGCTAAGTTTTTAAATGCTTGGAGCAGTATTAAAGTTCAGCACTCATCTAGGGTATCACCTTTGTTTGCTGTGAGTCTGTTTCTTTCAAATCCAGCTTTTTCAAACCTTATGATGGAATAATCTTGCTCTCTATTCTAAATCTTGTGGTAAACTATGATTTTTTTTCCCAGTGCTGTATGTTAAAGTATTCCAGCAGGGACCACTTTCAGAACCAGAAAAAGACCCAGTGTCCTCTTAAGAGGTTTTTATAATGTCAGAGAGATGTGGTCATGCACAGAGGTCCTGATTTCTTCATGGTGACCTGAGAATTCCTAAAACAGGTTGGGCTCTAGAGAATTCTTCTGTCCGACTTTTAATAGTAAAACTTTCACCTTTTTTATTTTAATATATTGTAGGATGTTTGCTGGGAATCTGCTGACTAGATTCAGTGGCGCAGATCTGATGAGCGTTTGTAGCCCAGATCTAGGGGCCGCCTCAAGTGGCAGCACGTCACTGCTGCTCTCAGTCTTGGACTGTTCCTCGCTGTCATTACTAGGAGACGACGACCGTCTGGCAGGGACAGAGCGAGCACTGTTGGCCTAAATGGGGAGTACGCTTGTGTAGCTACGGGGTCTGACTGTGTTACGCTGTGGGGGGGGTGTGCGACACCGTGCTGCGTAGTGATGGCAAAGGAGCGGTGATTGTTCCTTCTGCTAGTCCTGGTGAATTTGGAAAAGAGTAATATCGCTTAGGCTTTGTTAATGGCTGCAACGCTAAAAGCGGTCGTCTAATGCAGCTGGAACAAACCTCTACAAGAAGCTTTCAGCCTTAAAGCCACTGCTTGCTTACATTTATTTAGCTAAAGAAATTCTGATGAGGATTTAAATTGCTTTGAGTTTGTCTACCATCCTCTTTGATCCAAAGTTGTGCCCTGAGAAAAGAGATTTCAGTAGGAAGGTCCTGTTCGTTTAGGGGTTTCAGTTTTGTGCTTTCAGTAGTAGTGTTTTGTGAAGGCATTTGTCTTTTTTTTTTTTAATGCTGATTTATGTGGGTGTATTTGCATGAATATGGCCTGAAGTCTTTCATGCACGCTTTCTAGAAAGCAACATTTCTTTGGGGAGACGGTTAACCACATACTCATTTTATTTTTACTTGAAGTAATACACACCAGTATGTGTATCCTCTTAAAATTTCAAACCCAGTATTATTTTATAGGTTAATAGTATGTCTTGCTCTGTGTATATATTTTAAAAGTCAGATGATAAAACAGGTTCCATCATCTCAAAGTGACAATAGATCTTGTTGGAGACAAATTTATAGCTATTACATTTTTGTGCTTGTGTCAGCTAACCTTGGCAAACAGAATCCTGCTTGCTACTGGGATGAAACTTATAAATCTTTTCTTTTCTACTTTCTGTTCCTCCTGGTTTTGAAACCTTGTCTTAGACCTTGTTGCCTCTTTTATTCATGGCAGCAAGAGTATCCTGTGCGTTGAAATTTCTTCAAGTACTAGGGTGTAATATTTCACCCCTTTTTTCAATCTTCCCCCTCCCCCCCCCCCCCCCCCCAAAAAAAAAAGTGTAGACACCTTTGTCCTTTGTGAGGGCTTCTGAGATCACTGTTGAAGATATTTGTTTACAGTCAGTAATTTTCAGAAACTGAAAGTAATCTTCTAATGCCTTCCATGCCAATGAATGGTTTGATCAGTAAGAGTCCTTGAATAATTTTATTTTCTACCGTAATCCTGTTCAGTGTCTCTGAGTACTGCAGTTTTTCTCTATGCAATCCTTGCAACACCTTCTTCAGCACCAGCTGAGAAGTGTCCTGTGTCAGGACCTTCTTTGCTTTCTTTTTCCCATGTCTCTAAAATGTAGAGTAGATCTTTTAAAGCGTGTGAAATTTTATTGCATTTATTGAAAGATCTGTAATAAAGTAAGCATCTCACTCTAGAGCTAAGTGAAAACTTCCTGCCGAACCTTGGTGTGAAATTATTTCTTAGCAACATCTAAGAAAAAAAATGAGAAGTGTTGAATGTGTCTTGTTAAAGTATTTTTCTATTTTCATATTTTCAGTACTTTCTTCAAAATTAAAAAAATCAATCATGGATTGAAATAATAGTTTACATTTCTCAAGACAAAATGAAGTAGTTATTGACTTTCATTTCTGAAACAGTTCAAAGTTTCCATGTTTAATGGATCTATAATGTTCACGTGTTTGCCTTTGGAAAGGTGTGCCGGTTGCATATCCCTAACCTGTGGCCTGCCGTTCCATTTCTTAATAACTGCAAAACAACTGTGGCCTCTCGGGCACGCTGAGAGCTTTGACAAGGGTGAAGCGTTGGAGATGAATTTTAAACGCATCTAGTGTGTTTTAACACATTTAGCTGTAATTGCAATAGTGCTGGACTTGCTGTGTCTTAACCATTAGGGTTTACTGCTAGTCATCTCTGCGAACAAGCGATACACCCACCTCCTTCAGCCAGCCCCAGGCTCTACCTGTTCATCCAGAAATATCTGCACTGTTGGGTCTCATTAATTCCACAATTTTTACACGAAACCTGACCTGCTTACACTACAGCTCGTGAGATTCATAAAGTCAAATGGCAGATTTATACGTGCAGGCAGCTGTCTGCATGCAGAGTTACAGTGTATGGAAGAAATATGCAGATGTCAAATACAGCCATGCAGTTGGCAGATCGACTTTGGGTATTTACATATAATAATTACCAGTGTGGGGTATTTGAGCATAATCCTATTCAGAGAGGGCACGGAATGCATATGGAGCAGCCCAAATACAGACTTTTAACTCTTCGTCTGGCAACAAGGATATGTTTCTCCCAATAATTCTATGTTATTTGCTGTACTTTAGTTATAGAATTGCAGGAATTTTTACAGGATAGAGCTGTTTATCTCATCCAGAGATATTTGGGGCCAAGGATGTAGAATTACATGTAAATAAACTCCTTCAGTGCTGCGAGAAGCAACTTACTGCAGCTAGTGCTAGCTATGGAAGTACGTTCTTAACAGGCAAAAGGAAAATACAGAGATATGTAGGGGCATCTATATATGTAGTATTCACTTTATGGCAGAGGGTTTAGCTGGGATGTTAAATGGGAAGTACTGAACTTTCAGCACTGAGCTGTGCACATATCCATCCCCCCAAACTGGGAGTGAGCTGGCAGCTTGAGACGGCTGATGATTTTAACGATTACCAGTTATGGTGTGTAAAATGAATGGGTCTAAATGAAGCAGGTTCAGATCCCCTGGACTGACTTTGGAGATGAACGTGTCTCAGATTAGACTGCAAAAATAAGTATGCAGGGCTGTGTGTTTGATGCCTGCTGGATTGCATGGGGGTGTTCTTCTTCCCATTCCTTTCTCACCCACAATCTAGCAGCGTTTCCACCTACTTTTACCATGCTCACGTTACTTCTGTTCAAGGCCCGTAACTCCTTCCCCATGCACAGGTCTGTTAGAAATGACAAATGTGTTCTATGTTTGAGCGAAAGCTTTCAGTTTCACTCCTTTACATCTTGGGATGGATGCTGTGCCACAAGGAGACAAAGCTGTTCTTGTTCATTATTGACCTGTAGCTATAGCTCAGCTCCTCGAAATGTGCAGTTTATTGTCCCCAGTGAGGCATCTCCTGCCTGATATTTTTCTAGGAAATAAACGAGGATCCTTCCCTTGACTCATTTCACCATCTTAGACCGTTAAAGCTTTTTAAACATACAGCCCTAGGTGAAAATTAGTTTGGTTTCTTTCCTCTGACAAGGCTTTTCCAAAGACCTGTAAGTACCAACTTGATTCAGATGTTTGGTCCAGGCTTCTCTCCAGGGCAATACAGAAAAGGAGAAATACAATCAAGGTTTCCAACTGTTAGGAAAGCAATGAGCAGGCAAAGCGCCTGGGTTTTCCTATTTTGAAAATATAGCATTTGAAATTTGCACCTAGCAACAGCTGGTGATGATTTTCTATGGTTTTTTCCCTCAACGTATTCCAAGAATCATAATTATTGTAATTTTCAATAAAATTATGGTTTGACTATGGTTCAGTACCTGTAACAAATTTGCACAGAAAAGGTTTCCAAATTCATAAATAGCACTGTCCCCATCTCTGAATTTTCTGAATCTAACTGGGATAGGAGGTGGCTTTATGAAAATAGATTTGGTTTGCATCAACAGGAGCATAATTGCTCACCCTTTTTAAGAGATTTTGAGGCACGTTGATAGGGACAGGAGAGCTGTGATTCGGAGGATTTGATCGTGCAGTTAGGGGGCTGCAAGTGGCAGAGAAAATGTAAGTTCTGTAAGTCATTGACTTGTCGCACTATTAAGCCTACGTACATACATGCTAGCTATAGGTGAGGCTTCCCTTTGCTCGTTTTCTTAATTTGGATAAGAAATATTAATAAAAACAACAGTAGGATCACCTTGAATGGGGCTCCCTATCTATTTTCGTATTTTGATTTGTTTTAAAGTTTGGGGTTTTTTTCTCTTGACTTGCTGACAACAGGCGTTTGAAGGTGCTTCCAAGTTGAGTTAAAACAGTGCTTGACATCTCTATACCGAATATAGAACCTGACAAGCATAAAATCATTGCCAGAGGTCCTTATTTGTGTGAAATGCAGGACCAACAAACTGGCTGGGATGAAAAGAGGGCTGTTCTTGAAGAAGTGAGAACAAACTTTTTGCAGGTTCATGGTCTGTATTATCCTCCCTTGGCACAGACTCATGTATTTCTACTAAGGCCAGTGGAACTGTGTGCAGCTTGCGTTCACTTGGAAGATCTGGTCACCCCAAGTACTGAGAGTCACGTGCCTTTTTGGGCTTTCTCTATTGACACGGAATTGAACAATTTGGAGGTACAAAGGCCTTTCCCTCCCTGTCCGTCCCCCCCCCAATAAGGGGTGGAAATTCTACTGTCTGCTTTTTACTGATAAGAAATGGAGAATCTTTTCCTTGCCCAGCGTGGTGCAGCAGGTTTGTGCTGGAGCAGAGTGCGGTTCTCCAGGTCTTGAGCTGTCAGGCCAAGCCCCGGCTCGAGGCGTTGTGCGTTGCACTCGGTGCTGGCCTGAAATCCACTGAAGTGCACGTAGTGAGTCTTAATCATCTCTCTGCTCAGCATTGATTTAGTTTTTGCCTTTTAAACCTTCCCTTTCAGGGTCCACAAATCTGTTTTCTGTCACTATATAAATTCACCTTGAAAAGATGTGGATGTGAAGAGAACAATAGGCAGACTCTTACATGGCACTGGTTTCTTTTGCCATCCCTCCTGGAAGTGTGTTCATTTTGATCCTCACGTAATGAACAAAAAGCAAAGTGATGATTTGTGCTGATGAAAAACATATTAAAAGTTTCTTGTTATATTAACATTGCTGGAGAATTGTTTTCTCTTCTGGGAATTAAACACCGTGAAGCTAGGTTATCAAATAATCTCCGTATCTCCTGATGAAAACTCTAGGGGCTTTGTGTCTAGATAAGCACACAAGTAGTAATCAGAGAGCAGGGATAAAAATAAAAAGTAGGTACTAATTTTTTTGCTAGATTTAAAATTTTTTCAAGTTAGTTATGCAAATAATCTGAAGTTAATGACGCCTTCAGTGACAGCAATAATAACATTTCTAAATCTGACCATGAAGTCCTTGGTTTTGTTACATTCACTTGTGCCTAGATAATAAATTTATTTTAAAATCCAAGCACAGGCTCACTCATGACCCTCTGCCCACTGTATGTATTTTAATTCTATTTTAAAATGTCATGCATTCTTTGTTTTACCATAGAGATATAGTAGTTACTTGGATGAAAAATCATAACCTACCAGAAAATTCTCTGGGGAATTAAAATACCGAGGCTGCAGTAGACTTTTAAAACTCATTTATGTGTATGAGTTAGCTTAATTTTTATCACCGAATGCAGGCTGTGCAGAATTCTAACCAGACGAAGCACAATTCTCTCTCATTTCTGCATGGATGCAGTGCTGCATATTCTAACAATAGCAAGCATTTTGAAACATAAGATAGTAAATTCCTGAATGAGAGAGACTTTAGCTTGTTATTGTCGGCCCGAATTCCAGCCAATCTGCTGAGAAGTTAGTAATAAATAAAGACCAGGGGACATGTATCATAGGGTGGTTTTGATCCTACGGTTGCTCCCTGGAGATTTTTGCTTGTCTGAGGATGGCAGGATCCGGTTCTTGCTTTGAATATGAAGTATTCAAAATATCGTCGGGTTGAGGAGACAAGGCAGGTTTAAGTATACATGTGCTCGATGCTTGATTTCATGTGGAGGTTCCATGGATCCCCAGCCACTGGGAAAACACACCTGCCGAACGCTGGAATTCAAATAAACACATCCGTCTATATGTTCATATAAATACATAAACACGTGCACAATATGGCAGCTCCTAAAGGACCTAATGAATTCCTGAGGCCCCGTGTATGGGCTGAGACTTAAGAGGTAGCTATTTTTCCTGTTAACATTTCATAAGCTTAAGGAGGTGAAGAATGGTGGAAAGGAAGAACCGAGAGCAGTGGCATCTCCAGCAGTGGTATTCTTGCTGCTGCTTTTCCTTCTGACCCATGCACTGCCCTGTTTTAGTCTCTTTGCCTTTATTTTGATATTTGGATTGTGAAGTTTTAGGGCAGGGACTGTCTTCTGAACAGCTGCGTACGGAACACAGCACAATGTAACCTCTTTGCTCTCAGATGATGTCCTGAGGCCACGTGTCAGATAAATTAAAATGCTTCTGCTGAATAAAATGGTATTTAAAAATACTGACACTTAAATCAGTAAATCCTAGAACACCTGAACGTGGGTAGCCTGTGTGCAATGAATGGCCTAGCCCTGCAGCGCGTAGTCCGGTGCAGGATATGGCATTCTTCTCAGCCCCCCGGTAAACTGAACGATCAAGTGTTGGCGATCGAGTGACCATAGTAGATTGCTGTGTTGTCATTGCTTTAACTCTGCTCGCTGCAGTCGTGCCTCTGACTTAATTGTACCCACACCCAAAGTGTTTCTAGAGTAGTTATAATCTATCAATAAAATAGGAAAAGAATGTGAAAAAAGAGAAGTTTTAGTGAGGTTTTGTGGGTTTTCTAGTGGATAAAGCTAAGAAACAGAAAGCCATATTTCCTTCCCTTCCTATTTTAATAATTTTGTGACATACGTAGTCCGTGAGCGGCATCAACTCACAGAACCGTTGCGCTGTCAGTCTTTTCACTTCTGGGCAATTAACACTGAGAAGACACCATCTAACACATGCCTCCTCACACAAAACAAAACTCCAGATATGATAATTTCATCACAAAAAAATTAATGCTGCCCTGTTTTACAACCTGGATTTTAATATAGCCTGACATCGTGTTCTTGTATTTCTCTGCTAAGTACACATCTAGTTACTGCTGCTCTGTCCCTGATGCAACGGGCTGACAAGAAAGAGCATATTCACAGGGAAACTGGGGTAGGAGCGGAGATGTATCGTTTGAAGTGGATATACTTAGATACATTGTGATGGCATATCAGAGCTTTTACCCCAGATTTAAATCTGAAGGGTTCTTCCGGGTTTTGGGGGTTTCAGGTTTTTAGCTTCTTTTGCCACCTCAGAAAGGAAAGGAGGGTGGAATGCAGACCACATCTCACAACAGAACAGTGCCAGAAATAACCCCCTAAATCCCAACCTTCAGAAACCTTCAGATTTCTGGTAAGAAAAGTGATGGTTTGTGGGTTTTTTAAAATCTTTTTTGAACTTTGTTTTTTTTTTAAGCATCACTTCCATCTTTGTTTAGCATACCTCCTGTATAATTCAGTGTTTTCAGATTGGTAAAGCTTCTCCAAAACCTCCTATTTCAGTGGAGGACCTCTTTCACCACTGCTGCCATCACTGGATTTCTTCTTCATACTGATTTTTTGCAGCCCCTTCTGTGCTTGTGCTTTTAATATTAGTGTGGGTGCACTCTTATTTCTAATTCCTAGCAAGGACGTTTTTGAGAGTAGTGGTATAACAAAAAGAAAGGCTGTTGCAATGCTGTGTTGTGTTTAAGAAGCCATAAAATCAGAGGTAGCATTTCTAGAGTTCTGCATATGTCAGACAGATGTATCTATGTGATGTAGAGGAGAAGCCCAGTACTACCTAGCTTTACGTTTTGAGTTTCTCTCTGATTAAAACTGTCCCGAGGCTCCACTCCAAAACACCGAGCTGCCTGCTTGAGCTGTTCATCAGAACAGGTGTGGCTCCACATACTGCAGCACAACTGTCAGCACAAATGCATTTTTCATTTAAGTTTGCCTGTGATTATTGATGCCCCTCTTTTTTCCTTCTGCTGTCATGTGTTATCTTCACTCTGAAAAATATCTAATATAGATTGTAAGCTTTTAGGGCTTACACAAAAAGCTGCTTATTCTTCAGCAATGGACGCGGTATATTTTCTTGCTTGTTAATCAAGCTTAATTTCATACCAGCATTTTCGGAGGACCTGGAGTCTTGGACCTTGGGAGGTCAGGTTTCCAGTCTCTGCCAAAGTTTCGCTCCCTGGCAGTAAGTTTAAACTCCAGGCCCAGGGCCCAGCTAAAGGGCTGGACTCATTCCATTAGCCGTGCCCAGGACAAAGCTGCTGTAGAGCAGGCTGGCCGTGAGGAGCGAGGCCTGAGCCTGGCCCTGCCTTCGGCCTAAAGCCAGGGGCTGCTCCCTGGCTTGTCTGCCTTTAATGCTATCACATAGCCTGAGCTCCTGAGGAACATTTGCAAACCCTCCAAAAGTGTTTAGTGTATAATGTTTCTTACGAGTTTGTGAATATTTGACCATTTGGTTTTTAGGTGTGTCTTGGATTCCTTTTGTGTTCTGTGAGGAGCAGGCCCCGAAGCTGCGTTTTGGCCCCGTTGAGGCCGCTGCTGCATGCGGAGCAGTCTGTCTGTAGCCAACAGATCTGAAAGACCTGTCAAAAGTTATACTTTTCCCACACAGCTGAGGTGAAACATCATCTTAGCAGATCATGTAGGAAAAGAGTAGCTAAATAAAAGCTTCAAATAATACTTTAACGTGTTTTAAACAAAGGTACTGTTTATGCACATACTCTAAATGTATATACACTAGTATTTCTCCGGTATATTCTGGATTGAATTAATTTCTCTACTTTAATTCCAATATTAAATGAGTCAGTTCAAATGGATTTAGGCCTCATTTCTATTTACGAGGAAGGAGCTGGTTGCTGAGAGTGGATCTGTCTTTTCTAACTGATTCTTTGAACTAGTTAAGGAAGAAGGGGATAATGTAGTGAGTAAAAATGGAAAGTGGGAGAGAATTTCAAAGTACTAGAGGCTGCTTTGTTTGTATAGCACACAGTCATTATCACAGCGTAATAAATGATATTGCACTGTCTGTATTCTCTCTGTGGAATGGACAAGGGTTTTTCATTTCATGCTTCATTCACAGCCAGCTGCAATGATTTCACGGAGTCAGCACCTACGCTTAGCACAGAGGGAAGAACAACAATATATTTGTGGCCTATAGGAGATGCGTCACAAATGCTTCCATTTCCCCTACACAGCAGAACACCGAGAGCGGGATCCCATTGCCTTGAAAGAGAGAAGCAGTCGAGAGGAGAGGCCTTGTGTATGCAGCTGTATGTTGAAAGCTTCTGCGGAAGCGTGCCACTGTTGTTCAGGACACGCATTGCCTTTTGCAGGCTCGCGTGGAAATGGCACTAGTGGCTTCAATATGGACCTTGTGATTTTGGAGGAAAAGCAAAAGGTGTTCCTTTTAGAGATGGGAAGCCAGTTCTTCCACAAATACAAGAGGATCAAGAGTCTTGTTGTGGAATATTGTTGTGATAGACTGAGCATCCACCTTCTTTTTGCTGCTAAGGACATATTTTGTAAGCTAACCCTTCGCAGTCCTCCTGTTTTCTCGCTCTTACAACTTGCAATTATTTAGTATCTACCCCCCGATTTCCAGGAGCAATTAAGTTTGTTTCTATGCAACATCAGTGGTATTCAAAGAATTAGATTAAAAGGTTTCTGAATGTTTCAAAGATGAGGCATTTATATTTTTCTTATCGTTGCAACCCATCCCACTGAATTAAGAAGCAAAATGCAAGCTCAAAACCCAGGTAACTTTTCCTCCTGTCATCAGAACTGTTTTGCAGGATAGAGTGCATTCTTTTACTTTTACTGGAATGCGAACAGCTTTTGGTGGAATATGAACAGTTATCTAGAAAGATCTCTTAGTGATTTAGCCAAGGAAAGGCAAAGAACTGAGTATCTTCTGTCTCTTAGAAATAAATGAGCTACATCTGAAGATTTAAGCAATCAGATTTGCATAATGAACATGTTTATGCCACATTATAGTCACCTGGTTTACAAATTCAGTGAGCATTTCACCACTATTATCTGCTGTCATAGTAGAAAAATGAAACGTTTGGGCGAAAACAGTTTATAAGGCAATGTGAATGTATTTTACTTTGTGCTTTTTAACATCTCATCTTTAAGAAGTTTTTCTTATTTGAGGAGTAAACTCTCATCACCAGATTGGTGGTTGAAAATGCAGGATTAGTGCATCCAGCATTTACTGATTTGGGCAGGGGATTGTTTGTCTGAATTCTCTTCCAGATTACTTAAACCGAGCAACTGGCCGTCTTTTGTATCTTTTAATATTTCTATTTCATTTTCTATTTTTTGTGATAAGCTTTTCCACACAGGTTGTTTTGTTTTTTTCTTTATTTTACAGTATTGTCTAGTGCAATAGCGTTTTGACTTCAGCACAGTCCCTTCGGCCTCGTTTTAGGCAAGGTTTTCAAGAGCACAAAGAAGAGTTTATACACCTGTGTAGCTGAAAATCCTGCAAATAGTTTTGTACTGTTTGGGCAACCTGTCCAAATACAGTGTGTTCGTTAATTACTGTACAGATGTCTTTCCCTTGTAGGCCTAATTAATTTCTCTCTGACCTCTAGAAAATCAGTTCACAAAATGTGAGACATATCTCTCATCTTCTTTCCGTACTTTGTTCACTTACTGGGTGGGAGGTTTAGCATTACCTATTTCCTTCCATCCATTTTGCTCAAAAAATCCATAGGTACTACAGAGATGCATCCCGTAAGCTCTGTGGTCTGTTCTACAGGTTTTCATACATTGCATTTATTCCTGTGGGTTCATGCTTTCTCCCCCTCAAACTTATTGGGGTCTCTGTGGAAACTCAGCTTCTAACTGATGAGGCAGTAGAGTTTTGGGTGTTTGAATTTGCAAACAATGCATTTGCCTTACCTGAGGTTCGAGCAAGAAAGGCAGATTCTGGCCAAGGAATGCTTTTGTGAAGAGGTCTTTCCAGAAATGGCAGTTTACTTAAGATGCATCCATTTCTTCGTGTGTCCAAATTCACACATCTTTTAAAGAGGTCCAGTTTTCTTTCTTTTGTCTAGAACTTACTTCGTCTCTCAGTCTCGACATCCAATGCTATTTGTCACTTTAGAAAAGCTGTGGCTGCAGCCTCAGCAGGTGTGAAACTGCAAGCGTGGATCTGCCCTGCGCAGTATGGTTACCTCATCTGCTCGCACAAGCTGTGCGTGTCTTCTCTTTTTTAACATTTAGAAGCACCGTGGAATTTCTTCAGAGCACTGGCTTTAGATGCTGCCGTGTCATACTCCATGGGGAGGGAATTGCAGCGGGTTAGTTACGTTAGCGCTGCTTCCGAGATCATCTCCTCCTACGCAGCAGACCTCGCTTTTCGGGCAGCCTTCGTTTTATCTTCTGAGAAACTGTACGTCACAGGCACAACTACTTGTGAGGAACGGCGACTAAGCCTGCGCCGACAGCGGCACAGCGCGTGAGAACTGCCCTGCGTGGCAGCGGTACAGGAGAATCTGTTATTGCACCGTGTGCCAGCTGTGCTCTGCTGTTCCTTAGGCTTTGCTCTCCAAGCACCATGAAGTGGGTTGTTTATAATCTTTCTTGTTTCCCTCTGTGGAAACAGGACTTAGCTTGCAATGAATACAGTGGATTCCTTTTTAATTAAGGCAGCTCGGTATGACTTACAGTTATTCCTCGACACCTTGAAGGTTTTAAGCACAGAGCGTTGCTCAGTGTTGGGGGAACAGCCCAAGCTGCGTGTGCAGAGGCGTGAGCGGGGCCTGTGCACCAGCGTAGTCCCATACGTGTGTGGCAGGGACAGCTGGTTAGAGGTTTTTGTGGTTATACAAAATATTTTCTGAAAAATTCAAAATGGATCACAAAGAAACTAACTGCAAATTCAGGTCACGTTTATTGGTGTTGGCTCAGGTGCGTGTATTTCTCTAGACAACAAATGAAGAGGAGAATTTCATCCCGTTTACCCAGTAGGTGAGGGACCTTTTACCTCCAAGGCATGCGGCTTGGGTTTGAATCCATCCTCACTGCAGGAGTTTTGAACACAGGAGCTCTTAGAGCAGGCTCTCGTGTCATGTGTACCTCTGCCTGAAGACGTTACAGCGTTTTTGTTTTTCTTTAAATACATGTTTTAACGGTATGGCTCAAACGTGTCCAGTTGTATCAGAGGACACGATGCCAAGATGCTTCTTGTTACCTTGTTGTTGATCTCCAGCCATGCAAACAGAGGTGAGAAGCTGTCTTAGTAAGGTATGGGGTTTGCTAGCCGAAGTATTTTCTTGCTAAAGGTAGCCGGTTTTCAATTACAAGACTGCACACACACACATTTTTATGACCAGATTCTCAATAAGGTAATGCATCTTTAATTCATTGGAAATTAATGAAGCTGTAGAAGCAACTGAGAGTAGATAGAGGTTTCTGTGGGTTAGTAACTGAAATGAAAAGTCAAATAACTTCATTTCCTGTCCAGCTATTGGATCTCCTTCTGTTTCCAGTATTTAACTTTTTATTCCTCTGGGGTTTCTTTTTAGAAAAAGAAACCCAAGCAGATAAACAAAAGCCCAACCAACCTAAAAATCCCAGAGAGAGACATTTGGATTTGCTAAAAATATTTTTCCAATTCAAGTGCTCAGTACCTGAGGGTCAGACTACTCTCTTTTTTCCCTTGCCTGTTGTTGCTGTGGCTAGAAGTAGAAATAGCACTGAAAAAGTCAGTCATGCTGCCTTTTCCAAGCTCCTTGTCTAACTGTGCAAAATAATGAAGACTGCACAAAAAGCCTGCTCCTAGAGGGATTCGTCTTAATATTAACATCTGGTATCTAAGGTACAATCTATAATACAGAACGCCTGTAGTGTAAGGGACCAAAGTGGTCTGATTTATTCCAAATTTATGAAGTTACAATCTTCAGGCTCTGAATGAAGGACAAATTTAGCATCCAAATTCTTAGTATCTAACATACAATCTATAACACAGAATGCCTGTAGTCTAAGGGACTGAAGTTGACTGACTTACTCTAAATTTATGATGTTATAATTTTCAGACTCTAAATAAAGGGCAAATTTAGCATACAAATTCTTTTTTCTATCTCCCTTTTGTAGACTCTAGGTGACAGTGTCAGATTTTATGAAGTGCAGCTTTCTTCCAGACTAGAATAAAGGTACCTGTTTTTGTAATGATTTATACAGTGGTTTTATTTTCTTTGACAGATCTTTGGATGCATCTCCCCCTTTTAGTTTTTCTTTCTCTTTTAGCATGAAGCCAATTCTTACACTAATGATATATTTTCTTGTACAGAGGCTTGTAATAAAGTATTGTTAAAAAGTAAGAATATAAATAAGTCTATGTAGCGTGCACAGGGGTGTTGGTATGATTTGGTTCTTATTCAGTGGCAAGGTATCAAAACGCCATGATACAAATTTTCATTTACCAGAGACGCCTCCTGTGATATACAACCCCTTGATTTAGAAAACCATTTAAAAAAAGAATCCTGCTTCTATAGAATAATATTTTCCAGGTCTGTGGGTAGACGCTGCCTTTGCTGAAGGTAAGGAGGAAGCATACACGTTGTTTCATGATGGCTAATATTCAGAAGTCGTCATCTGTGAAAAAATGTATACCCTGTGTGTGGAAGAATGTCCTCCTGAATTCACACCTCTAAATCTACCCAGCTGTGTACCCGTTTTATAACGTCATACAAAATAATTGGCTACACTGGATGAATCATTGCTTGGTGTTCTGCTGCCTGTGCGAAGGCAAAAGGAGGGCGAAGTCAGTGGAACAGGCAATCCAGCAGTAGCATTTACCTTTCGTGAGCCCCCTTCCCCAAAACACAGATTTGCTATCCTGGATCTGGAGTGGATTCAGATGAAGAAGGGATTTTTAATTTAGATTAAGTCAAAACCTGTGTGTGGAGGTAGATACTGGCGGGTGCTGAAAGCTGCGTTAAAGGTCAATGGCAGGACTGGAACAAGAGGCCGTATCTCACAGACCTTTGTCCAGTGGGTGGTTTTCTGTGCTCATGTCCTTGAGGTGCCACAACAGTGAAGCTTCTGCCGTACACGTTTGAATGAGCTTTGTTGTGATGCCTGCTGCATCTGTTCCTGCTTTTTAAGCCTTGATGTACGATGTTGTTAGGAAGTGATTGTGCCTCCCTATGTTTGGATACCATCGAATGCCAGAGCCGCCCTGCGTTTTATTGTGCTGTTGTTAGAGATAATAGTATCATTAAGTTTGGAAAAGACCACTAGGATCATCAAGTCCAACCCCCAACCCAACACCTCCAGGCCTCCTAAATGACACCCTGAAGTGCCACGTCTACATGTTTTTTAAACACCCCCAGGGATGGTGACTCCCCCCACCTCTCTGGGCAGCCTGTTCCAATGCCTGATTGCTCTTGCAGGGAAGACATTGTTCCTAATATCCAATCTAAACCTCCCCTGATGCAGCTTGAGGCCATTTCCTCGCGTCCTGTCACTGGTGACTTGGGAGAAGAGACCAACCTCACCTTGCTACAACCTCCTTTCAGGTAGTAGATACTAGTAGATATTAGTAGATACTAAACAATATAGAAGTGATGCATGTCATGTAATATTTCTCAGACTAATGTTGACCTTATGAGGCTAGGAAAGATTCTTGAGACAACTTTTTACACCATTCTTCAGAGCTATGAACAGGTTCATCTGTCCAACTCTTTTGACACCAGGTTTTAGGTTGGTAGTTCCTTTTTGTAAAACTTTTGAGCTTAAATCACCCAGTTGAACTCCAAGAAGCTTAGGCTTGGCCACCAGCCAAAAAGCTCTCAAAGTGAAGCATCCCAGAAGGATAATGTTTTCAACCTTTCAAATCTCAAATGGTTCACTGCGGTTCTAATTACAGTCTCCCATCAGAATAACCTCCCATAGCGAGAAGTGGAAAAACCCACAAAAAGCATAATTTCTCTATACAAAGATAAGACAATTGATTGCAACCTATAAAGCTACCAATTATACAAGATTTGCTTGTTGGGTATTTTAACTGTTACCATAGAATAAAATTCAGGTTTCCAGGCACTATCGCAGTCATCTAGTGTGACTGAACAAATGGGATGCTTTAAAAACCACGCAGTAAGTCACTGAGCCTCCGAGAGCCCCAACTGTAAACATTTAATTGCCATTGGCTGTTCTGGCCAATTAAATCTCTGCAATAATGATCGCATCAGCAAAAATTATGGATTTTTTTTTAATGTTCAGATAACTACAGCTTCTGATTGGAATATGGTTTCAATGAAATCTTTTCTTTCCATTATCAAACTAACATTAGGGAGCAGAGGGTTCAGTGTTTCGATCAGTGGATTGTGAACTTTGTGAGGGGTGAGAAAGGCAGGCAGGATTATTGCAAGGTGGTGGACATGGTAGTATAGTTTGAAGTGAAGAAAATGTTGCTGCTTCTCTCGTGTTGCCCCTCAAGATCAGTTGTTCTCTGGCTGTATTTGCACCATATAGCGTGGGCTTAACTAGACAGCCAAGCCTGAGCTACTGCGCGTCTTCTTTCGAAGGGAATCATTAGCCTGATGTTGCCCTGGTGTGTGGTACATGGCTTCTGGTCAGAAAGGTATTCTCTCTTTGCAACATGCACTGCGCTCACTTGTAGTTACCAATGCTATACTATGTAGGCAAACCTTCTGTTAATATCTTAAGCACGTACGTGCTTCAGTGCATTTACATATAGATTCACGTTTATGTAAACATGACAATTAGAGTTTTGTTCTTACTGCTTGTACTTTAACCCATGTAAGGAAATCACAGCAGCATGGTATTCAAAATAAGACATCTTTTACATGAAAGTACTGACAAAAACACGTACTTGATCAGCCTTAGGTTCCACCTTTGTTGTCTTGGGTTATCTATCTGCTTGGTAGCGTTATCAAAAGAGAAGAAGTGATAGCCTTTTCAAGTGTTAGCTAGAGAAAGGCCTTGTTGAAAATATTAGCTCAGCCCACCAGTCTGTCTCCTCTTCCTTGCGAGTACCGCAATTTAAAAGTAGAGAAATCCTCCTGTATTCTACCTGCTCATTAAGTGTGGGACTTGAGTGACTCATCTTCTAAATCATCTAGTGCACGTAACAGGGCAACCCAGGGGGAGAAAACGAGCAGGAATGTTCTAGTCCATCTGCAAGTTGTCAGGATGCTGGGGTCTTTGTTAAAAAAGACGACTCCCCAGTTCTGCCGGCTGAACGCAGGCACCGGGGGTCAAAGCGGGAGCCTGATGACGTGCTCCTCCTGCCGGGTGGACTGACGCCTACTCCTGCGTTAGGGTATTACGTGCTGTTTGTTGTTATGGGCAATATTGTGCTTTCTTTAACTTTTATGCCTCCCTGATAGGTTTTTATTCTTTGAACTTCAATTTTAAGCTCCTTTTCTTTAGAATTCCTATCTCATTCTTTTTAAAGTGATATAAGCAATTTAATCAAGCAGTCTCTAGAATAATAGGAAAGTTATGCTAATTTTTGGAGATTAAATTGTATCTCTCTTTTTTTGCTTGTGAAATAATGTGCTCTTACTTTATGAGAAACTTGCTCTCTTTTTTTATGGAGAGTTGGAATTGTTTCTTTAATACATTACAAGCCCATCAGGAAAGGATCACACAAAATGAATCCTGTGAGCAAAGGTAGTCGACAGTGCGCCACGTCAGCACTGCAGCCTTTTGTGCGTTTCAGGAAAAGCCTGTGTGGGAATGGGTTCTAACAGGAGGAGTTAAGGCAAGCCTAATACTGGATTCAGAAGAAGGAAATACTGTTATGGCTATTTAAGAATTCTCATTATTTAAAGATCCCAAAGTTGTTGTTGACACTACAGATGTTTTTATTTATAGGCTCTGGGCTACAGCACTAGACTGAAACTTGTGGGTCCCATGTTTGCCGTTGCTTTCTGAAGAGTCTTTGTCCCTCGCTTCACCGCTTTTAACACCAGATAGGAAATGGGAATAATGAAGCCAGTCTAAGTTTAAGTGTTTTGAAATCAGTTGTTAAAAAGAAATAATACAAAACCTATTGGTGTGGTACTGTTGTGGTTTGCCAAGGCCACAGAGGTCCGCAGAGATTCATGTGTGCATTTGTTTCCCTCTGTGTGATTTCTGTTTGCATAAGGAGGTTTTCACAGCAAGATTTCAAACCCTGGCAAGTGCCAGCTGCAAAGCGTTGCTTCATAGCATTAGCTGCAGTCTGTACTGATTTTTGCATGGTAAAAGTGACTGCATAAGGGCGAGGCACTGGAGAATAGTACCTACTAACTGTACCTTAAAATAACCCGCTGCTCCTTAACCCCACAGGCACTGTGGTTCTAGCTGTATTTTCCTATACAAAACTAAGACTGGATCTGTAATTGCAGAGCATAAAAGCCATGGTCACCTATCAAACAGGATAATGACTGTAGTTCTCCTCTGGCCTCGTATGCTTGTCACTATGATGCTTATAGGGCTGTAGTAACACTTGTACCTTTTAATAAACAAACATTCGTAGGAGTGCTCAGGAAGACATCAAATTAGATTCCCATGATAAACAATATGAAGAAACCTTTAATAACACTTGACTTACGGCAGAATTCGTTGTAAAGCCAGATGATTTTCTTTGCCTGGGGTGGAACACAGAGAAAATTATGTGAACAAGGACACGGATTTTTATGATTGCCAATGCGCTTTTGTCTGTGAAATGCTTATTAGGTCTGTGGTGAGAATTAAACTGGAGATGAGACTAGCCTTCAAGCCTGGCTTTGCTTGAACAAACACGAAGTCTGAAGTACGAGCGCATGTTTGGAGTCAGAATTCAGACCTAAATGTGTGAGCAACCAGCGGGCGGAGCACTGAACCGGGGGACGGGTCACACGAGTCCTAGTCGTGCCTCTGGGGTTGACCTGGTGTGAATTTTGTTCAAAGACGGTTCTTTCCCAGTATCCTTTCTTTTTTTTTTTTTAAACCCCATTTTGTTTGTTTGCAGACTATGAAAATCCACAGAGCTTTCGAATTCATTAATTGGCCAAGGGTCTAGCCTTATCCTGTCTGTGATCTGTAAGCAATAAGATAATGGGAACAACAGACGTTAGTTCAATTCCTAATTTCATTTCTGATGGAAACTTAAATCTGTTTAGTTTTTTTGCTTCTAGGAGGAGGCTGAGTAGATGACAATATTTTCCCTTTAGTGATCACTGTCACTTTCTCCTCTTTTCACAACTTGGCATTGACTTCATTTCTTCTTGTGCTCTGCTGCCGACCCAGGGTCAGCTCACGGTGTCCTCTCTCTCGCTGCTACCCCTGTATCTGTCCAGTTTTCCTTCTTGTGCAAAGGAAGAAAGGTTGATGGTCAGCCAGTGTTATTGCTTCTGTTCTCCCTGACCTCTTTTCCCTGCGGCACAAATGAAATAGAGATCATCCTTTACGTTACACAGTCTCAATTTGTACTCGGCAGTGCAGGGGCCAGGTAATGGAATCTGGAGTTACTACCTCTGGGTCACGAGATCAAATTGGACTCACAGTGGTAATGGCCGAAACTTGCCGCGATTGAATGGCTCTTTCAGTGTCCTGTGAGAAAAGAGTGCATTGGTTCAGCCAGCTCCAAGCCTTGTTCTCTTTTAGGAAGTATATGGCATTGCAGTCTCAGGTATCTCTTCTGCTTCACTTAACTAAACTGGAGCTGAATTAGCTTCAAGGTTCATCAGTTTTGTACCTTCCATGGGAATTGAGCTTGCTAATGAAAGAAATGAAAATATAGTATAAATTCAGAATTCAGATACTTGATTCTTGAAAATCAAGGGCAGTATTATAATGCACGTTAGGGCCATAATTTTGTACATGTGGTAATTTCTATACCTACTCTTGAGTTTATCATAAGATTTTTTTAAAATGGGTGTACATTTATGTGTGCATTAAACCCGTTTTGTATTGCTAGAGTGGTATAAATGAGCATTGGCACAAATGATAATCTTGCCTATCTTACTTTTTGAAAACTTCCACCTTTTGCAAATTTGTCCATACGTGTTAAGTAATTACGGATTAGCAGATGTCTGTAATAGGTGACTCACTCTGGTTAATAAACTTCTTAGTCTGTTTTAGTCCTTAATTACTTGAGTTGACCTACTCCAGTCAAATCATCTTTGCGCATTGGGAAATAGGTTAAGAAAGTTTGACGCTCCAAATTGCTGCAGATTTGCATTGCTACATGGGTACTTTTGAAAAAACAGTTGTAACAGAGGAGTCCCATAACCAAGAGATTCACCAACTCACTGCGTGCACCTGTGACTACTTTACCTGACACTGGCTGAAAATTAGTGAGTCAAAATGAGAGTATTTGTGGCCATCATGGTTAGATTTTAGATTAAAAATAGAACAATTGCAAAATCCAAAGTATTTGGAAGTACAGGATTCATTGGAATGCAAATGGCTCCCTTTAAAACCTTTTACAATGAGTAAGGAGACATCAGCAAACACAAGTAGCTCAAAAGACCGCTTGAAATCAGGTGCTGCTCAGAGGGGTGGCTCATGTTGCTGTTCATATCTTCTGGCACCCTCGCAGTGATGTAAAAGGGCACTGTGTAACTGGAAATCCTGTCCAGGATATTAGGAATTTGGGGCATATTAAAGTGACTCCTAAATTAGTAGGTTTTCATTTGGGTCAAGAACAACACTCAATTTGTGAGGCTGTCAAGATGTTTTGGGCCGTTGTGTTTTGTTTCTCAGAGTAGCGCTAACTGATTTTTAAAGGAAAACCAGTAATTTCATGTCATGGAAAGTGGAATTATTGATGGCATTTTGCTGATGACTGTGACTATTCGGTTTTTCCCTGAAAGCCAGTTTTGACTGTAAACCTTTGCCAGCTGAAATCCAAGTTCAGGTTCCTATATGGCTCCTATAAGGCTGACTTAGAGGACCCAATATATCAATGTTAAACTAGGTTTTTTGAATACAGTATGTAAGCCCTTACCCTTCTGTTTATCCTACTGTTTACATTGGAAGGCCCATCTATTTTTCCATCCAGTTGCTCATGAATAAATAATCTGACATGCTGTCTCCTCAACAGCTGCTTTTCCTTCTTCGTTCTGCCAGTGATGCAGAAAGTCACCGCACATTTGCATATGAAATACCGACTGCAAATCCCATTTGTGTATCCTGGACCAAAGCACAGGAGAATAATGAACCACCAAGCAGTGCTCTTAGATCTCTGTGGGCCAGGCACCTTATTTGTATGTGGCTCAGGTGGTGGCCTATGGAAATCATTCTCTTGCTCGGATTTAGTGAAAATTTAAGCATCCAGCACACCCCTGTCCTTCGGAACTATCCATCTGAGCATCAACAGTGTTTTATAGCTTGCCTGTCGTAATGGAAACAGTTGGGGTCTAAACTACCGGAAGATCATGGCACTTAAAACTGAGCCCATCTCATGAATTGGAGGCATTATACAGAATAAAGAGGGCTGGGCTATAAATTTGTATATCGTAATTGTCTGTCTGTGTTATAGAAAGAATGCCTTTCAAATGTGTCTTTTCCAAATTACTCTTATTGTTGTTTCTTCAGGGCATAAAGATCTTTGATGAAAGAAAGAGGAAAAAATAACAACAGCAAAACTATCTCTTTGTAATGGTAGAAAATAGTTACATAAAATACGTCAGTCTAGGAAATCTGAAATAAAAGCAAAAAACCCCAAAATAGAAAAGTCTCAAACCTGAAAGAAAGCCTAGAATAAAAAAACATCTTTAGCCTACCGGGACATAAGCATGCGCTTATCCTTCTGAATTCGGAATGCTTCTGTGTCCGGTGCGTACGTCCGACGCCATGGTGTCTCAAAAGCTGTCCCGCATACGCCACAGCTGCGTGCTGACTCTAGTGCCCATTGCTCCTCTTCTTTGTGTTGGGAATACCCAAATCTGTGAGCGGAAAGGCTCTGAATTTCTCTCCTGGATCTGGGCAACAGGAAGAGGGCTTCCGTGACTTGTGGGACCCAGCGTGATTCACATCTGCCTTGCAGCGTAGGGACTAAATAACTTCTCTGGCAGTGCAATTATAATAGAGTTGTGTAAGGCTGTACATTACTTTTAAAAATAAAAATTAGGGCATCAAATATGTACGTAGTATATCACAATCCATTAGAAAAACATAGGAAGCACTGGGATAAATTTAAGAAACAAGCAAAAGAAAAAAATAGTCTTGTTGGGCAACTGTGATATAAACAAGGTACAATTATGATTAGGTGGCCAGAGCTTGCAAGAGAGAAGGCTCCAGCAACCCAATGCCTTGTATATTTATGCGCTCATACCCCAATATGTGTATTTTTACACAAGAACAGAGTTAAGATTGTTAGTACATAGATGGTAGATCTGCAGAAGTAAGTTTGTAAGAACTGCAGGTGGGCGTGAATGGCGGGTTAAACCCAGAGCAATGGACTCAAATAGGGGATGAAGACAGTATCTTCGCTTAGAGCACATCGGTATGTCTGCTTGTGAAATCTGGGTCTGTGTCCAGTTCTGAAATTCAAAATGTTAGAATCACAGTGAAGGCATCCCACAGTTATGTACTGTAGAAATTTTTAATTTTGCTGTTTTCATGTTCAGTTTGTTTTAGATGTGAAATTCAGAGCGATTTATTGGTGTCGTTATTCTGGCTGGATACAATCCAGTGCCCAAAGTCTTCTGAGCAGGGCAGGGTGTTAAACGGCTTCATAGAATCAATGCATTCTTTTGATTGCCATAATGTGTAAATCAATTAGCTAAATCAAAAGATAAAAAGCTGAATTGGCGACAAGGGCAAGTTGGGGTTTTTGTTGGTGAGGTTTTTTTGCCCTTGTTTTGGATAGAGACATACATTTGCTAATAGGTAGGAACCAGTGGCAAATCCTGAAACGTCAGCTCTGTCAGTGGAAAGCACAACTAATTCTGGACAAGACAGCAATAACTGCAAAATCAAGCTTGCATTAAGTGGTATGTTTTGGGAGAGTCCTAAGCAAACGAGATAGCTTGTTTAAAACAACATTAATTTGGAAAAAAATCCTTAATCAGGTATTCACAAGCAAAAGAAGGCAGCTCTCTTATGGAAGAACACATTAAAATTTTCTGAAGAAGGTCTAAAACAGAGACTCAAAACCAGAAAATGCGAACTATGCTTCTTACTTTCTGAGGAAACTTTTTTACTATTCCACCTTGAAATAAATATCAGCATTTTCCAAAGTGCTGGTTTCTTTCCCTCTTGGTAGAGTGCTGTACCCTCTAAAATTCTGGCCATCTAGGAACATCTGGCCCGCACCAATGGGAAAAATGTGATCACAAAACTGGCACACAGAGAGAAAAAATATTTAAAAGAAATAAACAAGTAGGAATTTTAATGCTGCAGTATTATAGAAGTGACAATATGTAGACAGGTTTCTGCAATCATGAGGAATTTTCTTGAAAATAATCCATTAACTTAATTCCTGTGGATGTTTGAAAGTTTCCACGTTGCATGTGGTCAGTTGTGATGTAGTAGATGATGTAACTTGGGGAGAAGATTTCTTCCCAATAATAAGTTTGTGAATCTGAAAAGTGAAGTCTGAGCCTCTATTGTTTAATATCTTTTTCAATGATCTGGATGAGGGGCAAACTTACCCTCTGTAAGTTTGCAGATGACACGAAGTTGGGCAGGAGCGTTGATCTGCTCGAGGGCAGGAAGGCTCTGCAGAGGGGCCTGGACAGGCTGGATCGATGGGCCGAGGCCAGTTGTGTGAGGTTTAACAAGGCCAAGTGCCGGGTCCTGCCCTTGGGTCACACCAACCCCAGGCAGCGCTCCAGGGCTGGGAAGTGCCCGGCGGAGAAGGCCCTGGGGGTGCTGGCTGACAGCCGGCTGGGCATGAGCCAGCAGTGCCCAGGTGGCCAAGGAGGCCACCAGCCCCCGGGCTTGTGTCAGCACTGGTGTGGCCAGCAGGAGCCGGGCAGGGATGGGGCCCCTGTGCTCGGCCCTGGGGAGGCCCCACCTCGAATGCTGGGCTCAGGTTTGGGCCCCTCGGGACAAGAAGGCCCTGGAGGGGCTGGAGCGTGTCCAGAGAAGGGCAGCGGGGCTGGGGCAGGGTCTGGAGCACAAGTGTCCTGGGGGGCGGCTGAGGGAGCTGGGGGGGTTTAGCCTGGAGAAGAGGGGGCTGACGGGAGCCCTTCTCGCTCTCTGCAGCTGCCTGAGAGGGGCTGGAGTGAGGGGGGGGCTGGTCTCTGCTCCCAAGTCACCAGTGACAGGACGAGAGGGAACGGCCTCAAGCTGCGTCAGGGGAGGTTTAGGTTGGAGATGAGGGAAAAAGTCTTCCCTGCCAGAGGGGTCATGCCCTGGCACAGGCTGCCCAGAGAGGTGGGGGAGTCACCGTCCCTGGGGGGGGGATTCAAAAAATGTGTAGATGCGGCACTTGGGGACATGGTTTAGGAGGCCTGGGTGTGTTGGGTTGGGGGTTGGACTTGGTGATCCTAGAGGTCTTTTCCAACCTTTACGATTCTATGATTTTATTTATTTATTTATTTAGGAGCCTTTAAAAATGAAGTTGTCTGCTCTAGTACTCAATTTTATTGTAATTTATACTTAAAATGCTGCTTTTATGTTTACTTCCATTTTCTGTCTCTTCCATCCCTCTTCTTTTGCTTCATCTTTCCCTAGAGATTTCCTTTTGCCTTGCTTACATGGAGGTAGGGTTCAGTGAGACCCCAGTGCTTTCTGGAACTAATTTGCGTAACTCAATAAGCAAATTCATGCTGAATGAAGCGTTTTACAAGATCAGTTTAAACCCAGACAAAAAAAGGTGCATATTCTCCTTCAGTTACTAATTCATATCTTGCTAATTAAAGGAAGGACCAGATCAAATATTTGTTTTGCTTTCAACTATGCTTTACACCTGTTCGTAAGAGCAATTAAACTTTTATTTTGATAAAATATACTCAGCTTCATTTATGCAGAGATTTGACGCTTATAAAGTACTCTAAGTCCATCCGGATGAACGAAGCCCAAATGGTAAGGGGGTATCCAATTTCTTTTGTCTCAGCCAACAAATGTGCTACTCTAATTAAAAGCCTGCATGGAATATTTATAACCGAGGAGAAGAAGGAAAACTCCCAACAGTAAGTCTGCCAAAAACAATGAGTGCAGAGTGGAAATCCTCCGAGTAATGGAATCATAAACTTTGCTGTAATGTTTGTCTTTGTTTTCCCAGCTCTGAGGGCCTGAATGACAGTTCGGATAAAATATATATGGTGTTATTAAAAAATAAATTGTGGAGTTCACTGCAGAAGTTACGAGATGAAATTGTGCCACTTGCCTTATGTAGGAGGTCAGAAGCTGATTGTAATGTTTCTTACGGGTCTTAAAAAGTGTGTGAAGGCCTAACAGATAGAGGCGTGAGTCTGTTCAGAGAACCTGGTGGTGCTGGGGGCTAACTGCAGATGAGCAGCTGATCACAGACCTAGAATAAAGTTTCCCTTTCCTCAGTGGTCTCAAAATGCCTCTTAGAGCACTTTTCATCAGTGGACTCTGAAGGACTTGGCATCATTGCTCCCAGGCTGCAGGGTTGTTGGGGTATGGAAAAAACGCACTGCCTTACCTAAGGGTCACCTACAGCAACTGCCAGAGCCAGAAGGAAACATGCGTCCCTGGATTGCTGCTCTCCTCCCTTCCCTGCTTTATGTTTCCTGTACTTGGGTTGTTTCTGAGGTTTTATGCACGCTGCTGGCATTCACAAATATCCTTCATAATGGCCCTTTTTTGTGAGGTTTTGAGTTCAGCATGCCAAGCAGCGCCAAAGTGAGCAGTTACTCAGCCCTGTGCTGCACACAGCAGCATATGGATTAATAATACTCCTCAGAGCGGTATCTGTAAAAGCTGTGGGTGATGAGCAGCCTTCAAGTGTCCCTGTTTTCTCTCTATATGGGAAAGTGAAACACTTGGTGTCTGCCTCCAAAAAAGGGAAAAGTAAGATTTTATACACTGTGACATATATATATATTTTTTTTTTCACCAGTGATGAATATCCTAATTATCTATTGTACAAATCTAATTCATTTGGTGATGGTTTTAATTTTTTTTTGTCCCCTACCGTCTTCCTGGGGTAATGAGCATAACACTGTACATCCTCTTATGGGGGGTGGGGGGGAAGCGCACTTGGGTGGGATGTGCCCTACAAGTCATCTTTCTGTTGAATGGAAAGGGGGTGGGAGCAGATAGGAATATTATGCTTCATTTCTATCATCTTTATCTGAATGAGGTTCACCTCGTAATTCCTGTGAGGTCTCTTCACTTTGCCTTTCCATAATTTCATTGTTTGAAACATTGGCTCTGAAAACTGCTATTTATAGCATGGTGCGGGGTCTGGGAAAGGAGAAAAGAAGGGGTCTCGCCCTCTCTTGCCTCTTGCACTCATTTAGCATATCGCTTGAATAGGTGGGCTGGGAGCACGCTGACGGCTGTTAAAATGAAGTGTTTGTGTTCTCCAGCCAGCGATGGCCTTCTGCAGACCTGCTCCTATAATCCGAGAGAGAACAACGGTGGGAACTCGCGTGCTTACGTGCCATTGGGGCTTTCTGATAAATCCCTGCTATGGAAATGTCTAACCTATCTATAAAAGTCTTAGTCTCTTTGTTATCTATGTAATGCTGTTGGAAAGGCTTTTATTTTATTAATCCATGTATAGCTATTTAAAAACTCATTTCTATAGAATGAATTTTATACAGAACCTTGCTGATTTTTATCTTTGCAAAAAGTTCCTGTCAGCCTGATAGGCATGTTAATTGTTGGAGGCAAATTCAGATCTCTTGACCTCAGAGAAATTTGTTTATCATCAAATACATGTATACATGATATGTGATATTTTAAGTATATGTATTTAAGCCAGGGTTTATAGCAGCATCTGCTACAGTAGACTGCATTGCACAGTTCTCCTGCAATAAGTATATCCTTCTGATATTTTTAGCACCTCAGCTAATACATCCACTCTGCTGTCCGCCAGTATAATTATAGCAATCATCATCTTGTTCCAGGAAAAAAAGGGAAATAACCAAAATTCCCTTACTTGCAGGGACTTTTGAACTGCTTCCCTGTGCTCGAGGGTTTCATGTGATCTTATTTTGAGTAGGAGGGAGTGCAGCATCCTGTGGCGAGTGGTCCAGCACTGACGGAGCCAAATGGTACTCTGGCAGAGCCAAGCTCTTGTACAGGGACCCTCTTTTAAAGACTCAGCACTGATTGCAACAGGTTTGCTCCTCTACCTGGTATGGAGGAAGGCGAGTTGGAATTTAACTCCTCAAAGGTTGGAAGAATAACAACCGTAGTAGGAATACAGGTGGTGGTTTCAGAGTAACACTGATGTTGCTGTCGGTGCTCCATTTTCTGATTTTTTTTGAGCATCCCTCTTTGTGGTTTCTTTTCCTCCTGTCCAAGACCTATTGCAACAAAATCTAGAAATGCTCTTCCTTTTAACTTAGACTTTAAAACAAACAGAAGGGCACAAGGGAGATAGTCTTGTTCTTCAGTGTAAAAGTTCTGGTTTATTATTGAGGAGGGTAGCTTGGCAGAAGCAGAAGAAATTTCGTTTTGGAAAAAACTAAACGAAAAGCTTTAAAATGTTTTCTAATAGTAATTTTAAGGAGCTAAGTTTTCTGAACTGGGTACAAGAAGTCATTAAGCTGGAATTTGGATTTGCATCATGAAATGCACATAATAAAATCTGTACGTGTGAGAACTTTCTCCATCGCTAATGAAAGTACATTATGGATCTTTGCATATTCTCCTCAACAAGGCCAACTCATTCTGCCCCAGTAGATCAATTAACTTTTCTTTGCCATCTGTTCGGCCAGCCATTAGTTCTGTCAACATTGCATCTTCTGGTGGCTTTCAACAACATAAGGGCTTTAGGAAGCTGGAGAGGAGGCAGGTGTCAGTGGTGCACTGGAGTGTGCTTGCTGTACCCTGTTTTAGCAGGCTGAAAGACCTTGAAAAGAGGACTTGCTCTCTTTAACGTATTCTTTATTCAATTAAAAAAAAGTTGGATTTGGTGCTCCTCATTGCTTCCAGAATCATGGAAGCAAATCTGTCACTTCAGTTGTAGCCCTAGCAGAAGCCTGGTTCTACTTCTGTAAAAAAGTGATGTAATCTCTCCCTGACCTTCAGTGACATTCGGATCAGACCACAGGAGACCAAGGAGTATGGGTCTACCGAATTATGGAGGGAGTTTGAACCGTGTGCCGTGCTCACAAGCTCCCGCTCAGAATGTCACGTCTTTGTTAGGAAGGGACAAAAAGCTGAAGTCTGTCGAGAACAAGGACACCGCGTAGCTAGTGCAGCTTTGTGAACGTCTGTCCACTGGGAGCTCTGCCCCAAGATACACCATGTACTTATGTAGCTATGAAGGTATTGCTCATCTCCTGATGCTCCTGTAGAATGGAATATAGAAACTCAGCTGCGAGGGGTATGCTATAGACTGTATGTGCCAATGTTGAAAGATGCTTGCAAATCCTTGGGTAGAAAAAGGGAGTTTTCAACAAATGGGATGTTTTTTGGGTACAGTGCCTCTGTAGAACATCACCTCTTTGGGGCTATGCGAGGCTCAACATTTCTTTTTCTTTTTGAAGAGTACCAGTGTTGCTTTTTACTTCTGAAATGTGTTCTTAGTGGCTATCCTGCATTCAAAAATAGTTCTGTTCAGTGCTCAGAACTCCCGGTCATCGTACAGTAACAAAGCGCTATGAGCACAAAGAGGAGAATACAAAGGAACTTTAGGAAAGAAATTGATTTACTGTTTGAGAGGAATTTGCCATACAGAAAAGTGAAGGGGAGAGTTTGATTTTTAAACCATGAAAAAACCGTCAGGTGTCTCTTAAAACATAGAATCATACTTAGTACATTATCTGCCATGCCAAATAATTGAGCTCCAACTTAAAGTACCCTGCAGATATTTTGCCTTCTATCATTACATATGAAATTTAGATGAGATATAAGGAAGAAATTCTTTACAGTGAGGGTGGTGAGGCACTGGAGCAGGTTGCCCAGAGAAGTTGTAGATGCTCCATCCCTGGAAGTGGTTAAGGCCAGGTTGGACGGGGCTTTGAGCAACCTGGTCTAGTGGAAGGTATCTCTGCCCATGGCAGGGGGGTTGGAACTAGATGATCTTTAGGGTTCCTTCCAACCCAAACCATTCTGATTCCATGAAACACAAATACCAAAGCTATGGTCTGTAGAGCTTTTTGCCTTATTTGGTGCATAAGTTAGAAGGCAGGTACAGTGGGTGATGCAGGGGGATTAAAGTACTACCTTTTGATTAAAGTACCCGAATGCCTCCCTGGGAGAGGAGGTGATGTCCCTGGCACTGACACAGGGCTCCCACTTGACCGTACTTCAGTTAGGTTAACTGAAAGTGCCACAGATAACCTCTGAAAATAAAGATAATGCCGGCATAGCTGTTTGCATACCGGTGAGGTGATTTATGGAACTGAGCCAACCAAAATAAAAGCCCAGTTATTAATTTTCTTGAGGCGCTTTTAAGCTGGATTCATTACCCAAACCAAATCACCATGCAAACACACACTTACACTGTCGCATGGGAAAGGATGTTGTGAGAGCATGAGTAAGTGGTCAGGACAGAATTGGAGATATTTTTGAAAATAGTCTTGTCTAGTCAGATTGTAATGACATGTAGTGACCTTCTTCTTGTCACACAATCCATGAATTCATGTAAGATTATTTTAATGAGGAAACTCTGTGTACGTAACTTTAAAAGGGGAGAAGAAAAAAAAGAAAAAAACTGTTTCCTATTTTCTTTCTCTGTGATGAGGATGACAGCAAGCCATATTGGGAACTAAATGGTCTGGAAAATTATAATTAAGAGAAAACAAACGTTGTGTTATGAAAACACAAAACCGAAACACAGCTTTTAAGAAAGGAGGCAAAGTATTCATGCCTCCCAGTGAAACAGCAGAAATGGTTTCCTCAGAAGTATGTGGTTTGTTAGGACAACTCAGAATTCCAGGAAGAAATCTGATATAATTCGCTCTGCGACTCTTTTATTGTTGTGTTCTTCTCCTTGAAAAACGTTGTTTTAATCTGAGTCTAAGATGTAAGCAAGCATCCAAGTGACTCTGGTAATCACGGGCTGTTTTAGCATCTTTTTCTGGAGTTTGAGGTTTTGGGTCATTGTTAAAAACTCAGAAG
Source organism: Phalacrocorax aristotelis (assembly GCF_949628215.1). NCBI lineage: Eukaryota > Metazoa > Chordata > Aves > Suliformes > Phalacrocoracidae > Phalacrocorax > Phalacrocorax aristotelis. Next base: position 5,359,002 of record NC_134299.1, read on the forward strand.
GGTTTCATCCAGTGCAAAATGAGGTTGCTTTAGGTAACTGGTGGGCGTTTTCATTAGGTACCTGAAATTTCTTTAGTTATTTTGGCTTAAGATTCCTTATTCTGTGCTTGGAAATTCTCAAGCTGGACATAAAGTTGTTTACAGAATCGGATGCTCTGTCCAGGTCTGACAGCATAGTGAGTCACTTGCTAAGACAAAACCATTCCATAGGTTCCAAAATATTCCGTATTTTGTTAAGTGAATATATGGTACATGTCCCTGGCTTTCGACAGAATTGAAGCTAGAAATTCTCTGTCTCACAGAAATACTTGTACATATAGTACTACTCCCACTCTTCAGTTGTTTTCCGTTCTAAAAGCCACATGCGGTATGAATGGTTCTGCAACGGGCTCTGCACAGTGAACATGCCAAAAAGTACCACTGATTTTCTAGTGTCAGGAGTTTGTAGTGGGGCAACCAGAAATAGGATGGACCCTGTGTTAGCTCTACGTGTCATGCATATTGAAAAACCTGGAAACTTGTGGGGTATTTAATGCCTCATAAATAATATTCACAGCTTTATGCTTTAAACTTTCCACCCTGTTGAATAGGAGAAAAATGTTACTAGCAAGCTTTTAAGTTACTTGAAGTTTTATCTAAGACCCCTTTAGATCTGTACCCTGCAGAGCCCAGCTCTTGTCCAGCTCTCCTTAGTCTGTATAAGGATTAACGTCCACTTATGCCTGGCCGTAGGTCACAGCTCAGATCTCAGTAGATCTCTTGGTATGTTGGTTGTGGGCTGAGAGAAAAGCGTGTATCTGCTGCGAGAGCCGGGTGCTGAGTGTAACAATTACCCAGGGCCTCTCTATGCTTCTATTATAAAGCCATTAATAAAGAATTAATAATAACAGAAAACCAAAAGAGCCCGGAGCAAGCATCTTCATTGAAGAACAACTTGAACAAATAAAACAGCAAAATTTTATCTTTTTTTGTGTGTTAATGTTACCTAACTTGTTATTGTCAGTAGTATTGCAGTGTTACAGACCTCTGGCTTTCAGAGTTTTTCTTTCATCTCTGCAGAAATAAATCAATATTAACAACATTATGGTTCAAAATAGTAATAATCTTTCCCGAGTTCCTGTTTCCTTTGAGACAGATAACTTCTCTACAGCAATGGTTACTCTGGGCCCTTTCTTGCCTGCCATTTCACACTCTGCACCTGGGTGCTTCAGTAAATCATTAATGATATCAGATTTTACCTTATTTCTTAAAATTGTAGCCAGCTGTTTGTGTCTCTGCAGTTAATGTATTGTTGATTCTTCTCTCAGAATTTCCCGCTTTCCAAGACTTAGATATTAGCTTTAAAAAGGGAAAAACAAACTAGAAACCTCCAGCTGAAAATTCAGAGTATCGTCAGAAATGGAAGAGCTTTAAAGGACTGTTAAGCTGTGTAATGTACTCTCAAGGGAAGAGGTGGGAGTCCTTATACCTGAAATCTTTAAATGTGGCTTGGGAGAAGGGCTGTGTTACGTACAGCGTGGAACAATCCACCGTTGGCAGAGGGATTGCTTGGGGTTTTATTTACACTGTAACAGGATTGAGCAGCGCGAAAACAAGAGATGCCACCAAATAACAAGTTAATAAGCATTTACTGGGAGTGTAAATCAAAGGTTGGGTATGTGGAGGTGATGCTGAATTACTAGTAAAAATAGAATTGGGTGACCTAGTTAAAGCTTGTCACCTTTGTCTTCTGGGATGCAACATCTGAAGGCAGCCACGTAACTTAAAAGTGTAGCATGTAATATAATGTGTTTGAGGACCAGGAGGTAAGATACGCCTGTAGCTTGGGAGTTTCCATCAGGAAAATTTCACAGAAGCCACCTGCGTGTAAATCCTGTGCTGTTCTTAATTCCTGAAGTGGTTGGTTCTTCTTTCAGAAATAGTTTTCACGTTTGCTGCTTCCTTTAACCCGAAGCATAGGATCCTAAATTATAGAAGTGGTTGGATACTAATTGAGGCTTGGAGGTGCTCAGGTCGGGAGCTTTGCAGTTGCAGGGCTCCCCTTTCAAACAGCGGCAGTTGGCGGGTGCAGCACCGAGCTTTGCGTTCGTTGCAGAGTTTTGACGAAGCTTTTGAAAGGGGCTGGAGGAAGGAGCGGTAGGAGCGCTTGGATTCCAGAACAGCTGCACAAACACCATCTCCTTTGCTTGTGGCAGAGAGGGGTGGCTGCTACTGTAGCATGCTGGAGGGTAACAGATTCACATTGAAACAATTTCTGTCCTCACCTCCTATTTTTCTCCAAATTTCTGCTTTGAATCTGAAAATTTATGTATTTTTCTATGAGAAAATGTGCCTGGCCTTTCAAAAGCGCAATGCAGGCAAAATCTATTGAGGAAACAAAAGGCACGTGCTGCTGCTTGAAAAGAAATCAGTGTTAAGAGGAGGGGAAAGGACATTATTTGTTTTGCTTAACACAAAGTAAGGAGCTGAGTTTTCAACGTCTTACGCCATTTTAGAGTGAGATGTTTAAGTAGGTAATGCTGCAGGAGCCCTCGAGGATGCTGTACCCCGGCAGATAACCAGCTGGAGCGGGCTGTGAGAGTGCGGCCTCTGCTCCTGATTCCTTCTGTCTCATATTTCCTCGGTGCTTGTAAGCAAGTCACTTCTCTCCTGTGCTCCTGGACCCCTTCCTTGGCATCGTGTCACGAGGGGAATGAGGGGTAGACCTCTCGTACAAAACAATTTGAGGTGTGTGAACGAAAATTGGATACAGGCTTTTGGTGTTATGATAAATATTTAATAGTTGAGTAAACACCAATCTGATACAGTGTTTAGGGCATTTAAATTCTATTGTTGGCGTTAATCCTTGAACAGATGATACTTAGCTTCTGAATGACAATGCTCACATTTCTTGTGTGTTCATTAACTTGACCATTCTAATGCCTCTTACTTTTGCTGAATGCCCGTCTATAGATGAGTGCAGGATCTCCGTGGAGGGGTGTCTGCGTACTCCTTCAAATTTTCAAGTTAGGCCTTTGTTTTCCAGAGTTTTCTTAAATGAATGCAGAGACAATGCACAACAGAAAACCAGGCTCTTGTAAAAACAACATTAACGTCAAAAAGATATTTCTGATTCTAGTTCCCTCAGTTTGATCAGGGGAATGAATAGATTATTTAGTCTCAATATCCTTGTATCATCTCCTGCCATCGGTACAGAGAGGAAATAAGTATACAAATCACTAAATTGCTTCAAAGCTGCTTGGCAACTGCGAATTATGGAATTGATCATCCGACTCGTTTATTATTTCTTTCAAAGAAGAGACGAAGGAAGAAAACCAGTTCAGGATTATCACAAGGAGTAAATCCTGTTGCAGGCTGGACTATAACAGCATCAGGGCTTCATCAGAAGAATGACACAATGTATTTATGTTTTTATCCGTTCTGTATACAAACAGATTATATTGACTGTACTTTTTTTATCTATTCCTTCTTTATTCTAACTGATTTTGGTAACCTGAACTGTAACAGAGGAAAACAAGCCACGCGTAGGGAGAATTTGTGGGTCGTGTGTGTAAAACACTATCTCTAAAGGGTTGCAGGCAGAGAACCTTCTGTGGATCATTAAAAGTAGCTTAAAAAAAAAATATATATTTTTGTCCCATAGCCGTTAGCATATCTTCACCTGGGCAGAGATAATCTGCTAAACTTTACCAATCTATTTTTCTACCTAAAAATAGATATACTCAACAATTTCTGTGGGCCATATACCCGCTGTGCACACCCATAGCCAGTACTGCGGTTGTACAAATGCGGTACACCTGCGCGTGCAGTCAGGTGTTGTGATTTTAAGCCTCGGAGGGCTGAGGCTGCTGTTGGGAGGCTTCGCGTCGCCTGCACCCGTTGTTGCCTGCACGCCTGTGAAGTCTGGGAGGCAGAGCGTGTGCTCAGAGTACGAATTCTGCGATTGGAACTGACAGGCACGCAGCGCTCCATCTCTTTTTCTGCAATTTTTTCAATCATTTTTCCCTTTGCTATATTCCCTGAGTTACAGGGTTTGCTGCTTAGTGTCCTAAATTAATGGTTGTCTTCACGCTTTCATTTTTTTGACTTGTGTATACTTGGTGCTAGATTAAGTTCTTCTAGTAAGGGCTGAATTTGGTAACTGCTACACTGAAAAGAGTATGTCCTTAATCTGTGTTGCAGGAAGTGGATTAAAAAGCGGTAAACCCTGAAATGTTGGGGTTTTTTTACATTAATTTGTTTTTGTAGAAATCAGCTAGTTTCCTGGAAATGCTGGTACATTCTCTAACTTCTTGGAGAAGGATCCCAAGAAAATTTTGTCTTCATTTCAAGTATATAACAGATCTTTAAAAAAAAAAAAAAGGTGGGGGGGAGAGAGAGAAAAAAAAAAAGGCAGTTCTGAGCCAGCTCATGCCAGCCTCTGTAGTTTCACAGGACTGCCTTAGGCTACATTTTTATTTGGCTGAAGAAGTTGGGTGTTATGGCTTGTCTTGAGTAGTACTGGTAAAAATTGTTTTGGAAGGACTTTCTGTTGATAAATGATGTCTTGGCACAATCTCAATATCTTTCTTTGGCGTGTTTTATTTTATTTTTGCAAAAATGTGTTTTCTTTTCAAGTGAAGACTTCTCCCCCCTTATGCTGGAGGAAGAAGAAAAGGGAATTTGTAACAGACTTTTCTAAACCTGGAGTGTTTCCGTTTGGAGGCTCTGGCAGACTGCTTATGCAGGTTCCACGGGCGTCCCGGGGCAGAGAGGCTCCCTGGCTGCAGTACCTCTGACGGGGCAGCCGCCTTCCCCGCGAGGGAGAAGAGGAGACTGAATGCCTGGTGGGTTTGTAGCTCGACCTGGGACTGCGGACTTACATAGAAGACAGTAAGAGCAGAAATCCCTCGACTACAGCTGCCAGCAGGCTTCATGTCAGGAGCTCCAAAGTGAGCAATACATTCATCTTCCTCTTGAAAACCAGTTTTCCGTTGTCTGACCAACTTCTGTCATCGCCCGAGTTATTTCTGAATGTATTTGGTTTCCTGATCAGTTTGGGTTTTATGAGTACCACAGCTGTCTCTATTCACCTGCTTACCCATCTTGATATCTGCCTCTCTTGGATTTGAAAATGGTTTTCATTAAGGATTCTTTTCATATTAGTGTTAGCTCTAATTTAACTTCTTTTTTTCATTTTAGTTCCTATCTGTCTTCTGCCTTGACTATTCAAATCAAGGCAATGGTCTACTGTGAGACACCTATGGATGCTCCAGTGAAGGGACAGGGTGGGGGTCTGTGCAGTTCTGTGGATGACCCAGCCTATGTGGAGGCAATTAGATTTTCAGTTAATCTGATCATCCCATAATTAATCATCGTCCCATAGAAGTCCCATAAGAATAGGCTCGTGGCTTCCAGAAAAGTAGTTGTCCTTTTCCTTCTAAAGTTAGTCCTCTGTGTTTATAATGGGATCAAGAGACTTTTGACTTAAACAGAGGCAGCTCAAAAGTGCATTTGAAAGTTCCTTAGATGAGAAGCTAAAAAAGGGCAAGAGCAGAGACAGCTTTTTAAAAGTGATTAACTTGCAGTGTATCGACAAATTCTGATTAATGATTACGCTGCCTAAGCTGCCAATACAACACAGTACTACAGATAATATTTCTCAAGTCATTTATTATATTTGCAGTTACTGTTAGCAACAGCAGCTTCTTCTGTACACATTTTATTGCTTGTAAGAGTATGGTAACACTGCATTATTCTGAAAGGTTATTGTTGCTGTGGATGTTATGATGCTAAATTCCCTCAATTAGGGTGTTCTAAGATCATCAAATAGTAGATTAGCTCCACATAGACTCCTTTGCTTAAGATTTTGATTAAATTTTCTCATTTAGATATTTCTTCTTGGTGCTCCTAAGTGTTATGGAAGAGCTTTGTACATGGTTCAGAGGGGGAGCTGCTCTTGCCAGTAGGAGACTAGGCTGAGGCTTGGGAGTGCTACATACAATGTTCTTTCTGCGCCACAGACTTTGGGAGCGTCCTTAGGTGAGTCATTTATCCTCCCATTATTCCCGTTCTCCAAATTCTACTTGAAAGGATGGAAAAGGAAGGAAAACCTCAAAATGACACTCTCTTCTACCAGCAGCGAAGTGGGACATGGAGGGACTGGCTTTTTTAAGACAGCAAAAAATGGGAGATGAACAACTTCTTATGTCTCCTTTCTGTAACGAGAGGATCAGCTCCCCTTCTGAAATGTGCCAAAGATTTTATTCGTTGTGCAGGCATCTCAAATCTTAGTGTGGGGCTAGCTTTCCATTTTTAAAAGCTCTTGGAATCACTTGGTAGACATATGAAATTGCTTGGGGTACCTTGTCCTTTCTGTATCAAACACTGTAGCACTGAGGGGGAGCGCTGCGTCCCAGCTCAGTCTGCATCTCATCATCTGCCTTGCTGCTGCTTGTCTCAAACAACCGTTTCTCCGATGAAGTCAAAGTTAAATACTCTGGGTTTATAGAAACAGCTTTTGGTGCAGCAGGTAGGCACCATCTACAGGCTATTAATGGCTGTTCAAAATAAACTCTGTCCAGGCAGTCGGCTCTTAGAGCTTGTTTGGTTTGGGTTGTTCCCCCCACCCCATTTCTTTTCCACTTTCATCATCTTTATTGAGAAACTTTTTGCTTCTTAGCCATGAACAAGGGACAATGGAGCAACCAGTATTTTCTGCAATCAGTAAATAATGTAGAGCTCGAAGGGAGGAAATCGGAAAGCCATTGAGAGAAGTAAATGAAAATGAAAATGGAAATGGAATTGCATTGCTTTACAAGATGCAGATATACCAAAAGAAGTTTTAGACATAAGAGGCAATACTTTCTGTCATTTGTATTTAGGTCTTAGGATGGGTTGATGCTTTTTGTTTTGTTTCAGTATTAACTCTTTATTAAGATCTCTCTCTGTCATGGATTTTAGTGTTTTATATGCTTGCTAAACACAGCTGTACGATGCAAAGAGCTTTTTATTAGAGTTTTTAAAATGAGCTGTCCTTTTACAGTGATGGATACAAAATGGATGAGAAACACAATTAAAATGCACAGATAACGCATCCTTGAAACGACGCTGAGCTGATAGACCCTGCCTGTGCAGTAGCCTGTAGGTGAGGAGTAGAATGTAAAGATTTTTCATGGCTTTTATTTCAGGTGCTTATCTAGTCTCCTTCACTGATCCTGAATGATGCCTCCTTATGGGCTTTGGTCATCGACAAACCACTTAGGGAAAATTGTGTCATCTCCCGTTTCTCAGAGATGTAAAACTGTGGCACAAAGCAATGATGTGCCTTGCCTGGAAACACGCTGGAAATGAGCAATGGTACTACTCAGGTAGTATCCTGAGTTGCCAAGTAAAGATGTCTGTGCAACATGCAGGTGAAATGATTGCTTGATGTAGCATGGAAGTGTGAAACAGTCACCTAAAAGACCTATTCCTTTACCCGAAACCCTGCATGTTCTTGCAGAAGACCCAAAGCTCACCTCGCCTCTTGGGAGCAGAAATTTAGCCTTCAGAGAAGTGTCAGCAAAGGTAAGCTTCTGTAACCTTGGCTGTACTTACCCCTCTACTATTGCTTCTGAAAAGAGCACAGCAAAGAGACAGAATTTGCCACTTATTGAGAGGAGTTTAAATAGTCCACTCCTGTTTATGTTTTCTCAGAAATAGCTCTGAACAGAAACACTACCAGGGAAATGGAATTTGCTCTGGGCTTATCTTTTTATTGTGATTTATAGGGATTCTGCCAGGTAAATGTTTGTGGACTCACACAGGTCTGAAGATTGCTGCTATCATCTTGATGACAAAAATATGGGACTTTTATTCGTGCCTTCTGGGACCCACGAGGTTAAGAAAATGACTTAAATTTTTTCTTCATTTCCAAGAGTGTCTTTTGAAGTGCGAAGTATACGCATCAGTCCTAGCAACACTGATCAGAGCCCTGCCCTATCTCACCCCTCCAAAGGTAACAACTAGAAAAATGGAGAGCCAAGCTAAAAGGGGAGGGAAGGAAAACTAGTGGGGGGAGGGAAGGACACTTATAGCTTCTCAAAATTCAACTTGTGCTACAGGAATGGTCAGGGACTCAGCTAACCTGTATTTTGTACCTGTTTCTGTTCCTTGTGTGCCAGATCACCATGTGTTCCTAAACCTCTTGGATGTTTTTGACCGTCATGTCCATTATTCTACATTTTGAAGTATGTAGGGATTGAGGACCCATCCATTTGTAGCAGTCCAGCTCTCGGTTAGTTATAAGGAGTCAGATTCCTTTCTGATAGATATGTGATTAATAATTCAGGACTACTGAAGATGATTCCTGTTTGGTCCCCATCTGGGAAAACACGGCTTGTGTAGGAGGACGTCCGTCCTGGCAAATTATGTAACAGTCATGGCAAAAGCCACCATCTCTGGTAAAAGTGGATCTCCCATCCTAAATATTTCTAAATTTTCTATTTTTTCTTGTGTAAGAAATCTCAGATTGGTTCTCTCTTGGGATTTTAAAGGTCATGTAATAATGTTAAAGCATCTATAGAATAGTTGCAGCCTAGCTAGATTTCATAACATTTTTTATTTGTGTTGGCTGGGCTTTTCATCTTTTAATCTTGCTCAAGAATAAGTGACAAAATCAGTCAGAAAAATGCTCCATGTACTGTTAATACTTGTCACTAGCTGGCAGTGACAATTCACTTTCTGCTCCCTGATCATGGGAGGAAGGACACCATTCTGAGACAGAAAAAATAATCATTTTAGGGGGCGGGGGGCGGGAGGGGAGGAAAGGCAAACCTGCCTTTCTTTTGCCTCTATGTTTAAAGCTAAATGAACTACCAAGAGCAATTAAGGGACTTACAGGCCCAGAAGAAGAAATGCAATACACTGGCAGTGGAGGGATAAGACTTCGTTGTTTAGGAGATGTGCGCTGAAGGAATGCTCTTCCTCAGCATGCAGCTAGGAGAAGGATGACCTACCCTGCATGGATCATAGCGTAGGTCGAGTGTATTCAGAAAGGCTTTTTCCCTTTGGGAGCCTCTTACTGAACATAGTTCTTCAACATAAAAGAACGGCTTGATTTACTTACGTCTCCCTGTATACAGAAGTAACAAAGAGCAGCACACAATCATAGGCCCAGAGCTGAGAACGCAACCAGTGGCCCACGGAACCGCAGAAGAGGAATTCTAATGAGATCTGCAGCTGTTTCTTGCCTAGCACTTGACAGCATTGACAGAGCATTTTGCTAAGTGAGAGGGTATCATCAGTTTGTGTTCCACGCACGTCTGTAGCGAAGGCCGGGGTGGCTCTAGGTTTCTTATCTGATGCTAGTAATGGCAATACGAACATGGAGACATTAATCTTTTTAGAGGGTTTTTTATAAAATGCCTTTTATGTACCTTATGAAGAGTCACATGTTTCTGTAAATTGCTGTCTGACTGGGATTTTTGTTGGGTTTTTTAAATTATTATTTTTAATTGATACAGCATTGAAAAATCTTAGAAAAATTGAAGTACACATTGGCGATTGCCTATCAAATTGTTTAATATTTTGGATGCAAAACAAGACCAAAAAGTGGACATTTTAACGAAATGCTAAAGCGTGGGAGGTGGTTGTGGTTTTTTTGGTCTTCGTTATGTTCAAGTTTATCTTGGAGCTGGAGTCAGAGTAGTTATGCAGTGAAAAAATAAAACCCTCTTGAAGAGGGTAATTACAGTTATTAAGCAATTGGCTAGTCTCTGCGCTTCTACTGCGAAGCTTTTGTCTTTGCGGTATCAACCGGCCTCATTGGTAATTAGTTGTTTAAGGTCTGAACGCAGGTCTCCCATTTGAAATCAGTGGAATTACTCTTCTTGAATCTTGCTGTAAATGTTTGATCCTGTAGGAGCCTTTGGTTGACGGGGCTGGTGCTGGTTTCAGTGAGCATTCTGTGAGCACAGGGCTTCCAGACAAGTCCCAAACTGTGGCAGATAGTTTGCATGTTAACTCAGTAGTGTGGTTTGGTTTGGGGATTTCTGTTTGGTTTTGGGGGGGGGGGGGGGGGGGGGGTTTGTTTGAATTTTTTTTTCTTTTTTTTTTTTTTTTTTTAATAAGTGAATAGCTAGAGCGTTACTATGCTTGTATCAAAGATAAGTACTGGACTTGAAAAACATAAAACAAGTTGCTATCTCAAGCAACTAACCCCTCCTGTGTGATCAGTTTTGCAATATATTTAAAGAAAAGTGATTTTCAAAAGAATAACACATTGCAACGATACATTTACGACAATATGAGAAGTGTTAGATTCCCACCTTGGGTGCTTCCAGAATGCTTTAGGTTCATGAACTGGGTGTTCTGATTTATCTGTAAGAAGAGCAGGGTTGTGTTCATACAAATATTAAGAGAAATTTTCCTCCTTAAACGTTAGGAGAAATGGTTTGCAAGCTCCTAAATTTTGCCAAGTGCCCTTGCCAGTATAGCAGCGAATGCCCAGCCCTTAGACGGTTCAGAAAACCATCCTATGAGCACAAAAAGTACCGGGGGTCAGAAACATGATTCCCAAATAGCTTAAATAGGAATGTCACTGAAGGCAGTGAAGCCCTGTTTTCTAAGGCAGGTTCCTGTTAAATCATGGAAAAATAGTTTCATTTCAGGTTTTTAGTGTTTCAGCTAATGTCGGTTTCAGAAATCTATAGTTCACTGCTGCAACTTTCCCAGATTTGTCTGTTAATTAACTGGCCTACATGATCTCTCACGTTCTGAAAAATCAGAGATTTTTCCTGGAATAAGGAAATATTAAAACGTTATTTGCAGTCATTCAGCATTTCCTCCCCTAATGGATTCTGTGGCACTTAGCGTGCACTTACCTCCATTTTTATCTCACTGCCCATCGCCCTAGTATCTGAGTTCTTCCCATCAAAAGTAAAATCTCTTTCCCTGAAATACTGATGATGAGAATGGACAAGATGTTTGCTTTAGAAAAGCAATAAAAAGAAATCCAAAAAGGCAGAGCTTAATGAAGAGAAGGCAGTTCCATTTAGGAGAATTAGTGCTCACAAACCAAGTAAAAAAGATGTGGTTTGTATTTTAGATCTGAAAGAGATAAGGACTTTTTCATTCATTCATTTTCTAGTGTCATAGATGGTAAAAGGGGGAGTCTGTCTTTCCATTTGTAACATAGCTGGTAGGATGTCTTCCAGGCAAATTGGTTATGGTGATCTCTCTCAGAATTGCCGTTGGAGCGGTGCAGGTCCCACAGAGGTTCCTCTCTCTTGGTGAGACAACTTTCTTCTCATTTACTTTTCTGCTAGAAGCCAGGCTTCTGGGAGGGGTCCTGGCTGCACCAGCAAATGGCCGTTCTCTGGGTTACTGGAAGGGATAGCCCCACTTGGAGTATCGATGTGAAGGCACCGAGGTTTTAAAGACCTCTGTTTTCATTGTCTTTGGATCTTGTGCTCTTATACCTGATGAACTATAGGCTCCTATGGAATTTATGGAGGGCTTGAAGCCCACAGTTTAAAAGAGAAGTACCAGATACTGCTTCGAAGACACCTATCATTCTTTTTGCTTGTGAGCCCAGTGTTTCCAGTATCTGCGTATTTCTTCTGATAATTTGTGAGCTTGTCCTTTCAGCAGGTCCTGTAAGCTAAACCTGCCCTACAATCCATCCTTTTCAGTTGGAAGAGTAAAGCACAGAGATACTGGGTTGCTTCTCTGAGAAGAGCATCTGTGATAAAAACAGCACTTGAACTCGTCTCCTGTTCCTTAGTTCTTTGAACTATATATAACCAAAGCTGCTGCTTTAAACCAAGCCCTCTCTGACCTTTTCAAGAGATCTCAAAAGTTTACTTACCCCTAGGGGTGTTGTGAAGCTTAATTAATGTTTGTAAAGTGGCTTGAGTTCTTTGGGTGAAAGCACTTCGGAATATTAATATTAATAATAACAGATGAGCCCCTGAAACATTCTAGTACAGTAGAATGAATTAACATGAAGCAAGCAATCAACAACAACAAATCAAACCAGTAATGCCGTCATAGCCTGGGGCAATGTATACAGCTAGTGGTCTGATAGATGTGACAGATGAATCCGCTGATATCTCTTCAGTCATTTCCATTGTAAATTAAACTGGCTCCCATGTCCTCATAACAGCAGCATTTTAGTCAAAAGTCACCTGCAGCATTAACTTGCTTTTTCCAGTTGAGGCTTTATAGTTCGGGGTTTTCGTCTTCCCTCTCTCCACCCCCCCAATCATCTTCTGCAGGTCGTATTCAGACATGACATGAGCAGATACATAACTTTTTAGGGTACTTTTCAGAGTCTTGCATAAGTCGTGGCACATTGGGCACCATTCCCGTAGTCACATTGGCCCGTGTACCCCAAGAGAGACCTCCTGCTTCTGCAGTGCTGTCACCCCGGTTACCTGGTGCATGCACTCGTGTCGGGGGGTTGCTCCTTACACAGAAGGGTCAAGAAGTAAAATGGACGAGAAAAATAACAAGAGGAATTACGGCACAGAGGCTGGATGACTCGGCCAATGCCTTTCAGTATTTTGGAGGAAAGGTAGGATATAGGGTCCCTGGTCCATGTCGAGTATTCTAGGTACAAACTATGGAATTTCAGCTGTTGTGGCTGCCGTTCCTTGCACAGGAGTCTAAAAGAGCCCAAACATAACTGAGACTGAAATCCACGGTGCCCTTTTCATATAAGCAGATATCAAACGAGCAGAAAACAGCTGCTAGTACTTACATACTTGCATAATTTTACTTTTCTTTCAGTCTTTTCTTCCATCATTAAAATTCAATGACACAATATAAATTTTTGTATGTACATTACAAGCTGAAGAGCTGCCATAACCTCAGTAGATCATAATAAAAATCTGTTATGTAGGAAAATAAACGAGGAAGCCTTAGGGCAGTTTTCCTCAGACAGAGTATGGTAAGGAACGTATATTTTCTTGGAATAGCGAACAAAGAGTTGGACAATTAAGAAAAGAGTATTAATGATTTGGGCAAGGTTTTTGGAAGAGGGACTGCTGCAAAGATGTGTACTTCGCATAGTTCCTATAGCAAAGAGCAATCGGTCCTACTGTAATTGCCGTTGGTCATAACGGAGAGTTTTGCTCCATGGAAAATGCTGAAATTTCAGGACAAAACTTCATTTGTTGTTAGAACAAGTTGAAATTTGTAACTGAATATGAATGCTAAAATGTACTTATTGGGTTTGTATGGGCATGTGAAAGGAGGGGGGAACAGGGAAGGAAGGAATGTGTGGAATTAATTTTTCCAAGTAAATGTCAGTGTTTTTCCTAAATTTCTCAGATCTGTTTGCCAGGGTTATAGGTAATAGTTAAGAGTCTGGTAACCTCATTTGAGAATTATTTCTTTTCTCATCCTGGGAACTTTTGCTTCACTACGTGCAAATCTTTCTTGGTTTAGTGTGCTTGGCATTTTGCAGGAGCTGACCCTGAATTGTACTGTTTAATTAAGGTAACTTGTATATAGAGTGAAGATCTAACAATGGGTGAACAATTAATTTTAACCTTCGTGCCTCTTCTCTTCCTAACAGTATCTATATCAGCTCTGAATATATAGTTAGGAACATCCCTTGTTTTCTTTTTAAGGGCTGATTGCTTTATCCCATTGGCCTATTTTTCGTGTTTTTCCAATGTGATCATGCAAAATGAAACATTCACCTGACCGTGTATCACTAAGTTCCATCTGCGTGTGTGTCCTGGCCTTGATTCTGTGCTCAATAAGCTCAGTGAGCTGCTCATACCATGGTAGAGCAAAACCAAAAAACATGCCTTGATGGGTAATATTTGGAGGAGGCCAAAGGGAGGGACACTTTCTCCATTGCTTCAAAGATCACCAATTCTGGTGAATGGGATGTAAATGCTGCAATATGGCATAAACAACTGAAAAAGCACTGCTTTTATATATGTGGGATGGATGGATTGATCTATTTTGAACTGGACGTGTTGATACCTGTGCTGTTCCTCTTGCCCAAGGATTGTTCTTGCTCATCTTGACTGCAGCCGGCACCTCGTGCTGAACCGTGCAAGATGCAGTGTTCCCCTCGCCTTTCCTGGCCATCACTCAAGTTGGCAGATGCTCTGGAAGTTGGGGCAAAGCATCCTACAACTTCATACCCATTCCAGGGCTTTGAAAATTCCTTGTTTCAGCTCTTCGGCGCAGCCCTTAAGGGCAGGACTTCACACCACAAAGTGTAAATCCTTCTTTACAGTGTTTTCTGTTGTGAAGTAATTTGCTTGTTGACATGTTAGGCCATTCATTTAATGAGGCAGGGCAAGCCCTCTGCTGATGCATTTCACCACAAACTGACTGGAAATAAAGTCGCTGAAGTGGTGTGGCAAGATATTAAACCTGTAGTTATGGTAGTGGCCAGCTTCTCACGCAAGACGCCGCTGGCAAGCTTGTGGATTTCTTCACTCAATATAATTTCCAATTTTTTTTCTGGAGTCTGGCTTTGATGTAATGTGCTGTTGTGGGTTATCCATTTCCACAGCCTTATTTCATCTCGTATTTACATATGGAGCAATATATACGGTATTTGAATTAATTTTATTTATTTTGCTATATTAAGGTTTGGCAGAAAGTAGTCCAGTTACTTGGTTAGGTTCTTGTTTTCATTGGTTCTAATCTGATAATGTTAATTTTTGAGATCTTGGAGATTTCCTTTAGCTAGAGAGTTCTTTTCTGTCAGCTGTTCTGTTAGAAACCAGCCCATTATTCCTGCCTTTTAATACTTAAAAATAATAAACTTAATAAGGAAATTAAAAATCAGTGCTGATTAGTTCTCGTAATTTTAACTCATATTACAGATTCCTTTGCTACTTAGTTGACTTTGGCATGTGTGTCTTTGAATTTTAATTTAGTCAAACGTATGCCTGTCAATTAAATGGCAAATACATGGCACCTCTTCTTTGAAGATAGCAATGTCACTTTTTACTTAGTTTTGCAATATCCTTTTATGTGTATTTTGATTAAAATGTAAAGAGTGCAACACGGGGAGACTAAGTGGACTGCCCTAAGTCAAATGCTGTGTCTAGAGGGGAAAACAGTGGAGAGTGGGGAGGCCTCATGAGAATCATGGTCTTGTTGTAGGCACAAGCACAGCGCTTCATCTGTCTTTGATCCAATAGAGAAACATCTCTCATCCCACTCCTCCATCTCTGACTTATCCTGCTGGTCTTCGAACAGCTTTCTGCTGTTCCCGTTTCCCCAGCAGTCTATGTACAACATTTCCTCGTAGACGCAGCCAGAAGGCTCCTCGGTTTGCTACTGATTTGCTCAGTCTTTTTTTCTATTACATTAGCTCGCGAACACATCAGCTGGTTTTTTGCTTTTTATTTATCAAGTTTGTGATTCAGGGAACTTCTTCCCAAAGGTATCTTAGATAATGCATATCAACGGTTAGCTTTTTTCTTTTCTTCTACTGCTGTAGGAATTGCTAGATTAGAGCCACTAAGATTCCCTGTAGTTTGATTTCATTCTGTCACAGTATGCAAATCAGTTTTTTCCTCTGAGGTCATGCCAATCTGTCCTTTCTGGATTTCTTTTTTTAATATAAAGCAGTAAATAAATAGAATACATGCTAGAACCAATGCTGGAAGTCACTTCAGTTATTAGCCAGCATATGAACACGCTACGGCAACTGAGGTATCCAAAGATGCTTATGATACAGGTTTATTTTCCACTGATTTATGAGAAGTATTTCGTATGTATTCACTGAGTTTCCAGCTGGGATGTTTAATAAAAAGCTGGTCCTTGAGTTCCGCATTTTCTGAAGACCAAGTCCAGCCATTTGTGGTAACTGAAAAGTCACCCACCCACCCCCCCCTAAATAAACCCAAAACTCAGGCTCCTTTTAAATTGCTTTCTGACAGCAAAACTAACTTCAGGTGCTCAAATGTTTTCTAGTTTTAAAAAAATGTGGTTTGGAAAGCTGTTACTGTTATTTTAAACAATTCTGGCCAACACAGATTAGCTTTTAGCAACTTCATATGCAGGATAATCAGGATGATTACATGAATATCTAGTGTTTTCTATTTGAAAATTAAATAGCCTCAAATTCAGCAAAGGCTCTTCCATTGCGTATTGGTAAACTGTTTTGGGTTTGTTTTTTTTTTTTTCCTTCATTTCTTACCGTTTGAGGTGCAGTAGAAAAAGTAAAGTGGGATAGGAGATGTCTGAAGTCAGAAACATATCCCTGTCCTTCAATTTTGTGGCAACTAATTGGGCCCTGAAGGAATTGGCTGTTCAGTTGTTCTCTCGGCTGTAGTATGTGTATCCTGGCTGTTTTTCTTATAGCTGCCTCACAGCAGTGCGGTTTGGCAGCAGCCCTAAGGACTGACATCTCAAAGGAGGGGGGCAAAGAATGCTCTAAGTTGAGGGGTCAAGTTAATATGATCCAGAGCCGTATTCAAAGGAGATATCCACAGGGGAAAAAACCCTCCAAACACTTCAGTAAATTCCGTTTTACTCTTAGGAAGGTAAATTCACTGACAGGTTTTTATTGTTCAGCATATCCAGCTTTGGCTACATGTCACTCTTATTAGCCTTTAAACCTTTTAGACAAGTTATTTTGCTCTACTAGCGTGTGTATAATAATGTATCCATGTAAGCAGTGTGCATTTGGTTTGTTGGGTTTTTTGGGTTTACTAAGGCATTGCTGATTAAAATTTTAGCTGGAGTACAGAGAAATATTTCACAAGTGTTTACTAATTTAGGAGTATAGGTCTCATTTATGAAAGTGATGTTGATGCTCAGGAGACCAGAGGGGTTGGATGCTCCATATGGAGGTCAAAGGAGTAGCAAACAACTGAAGAGACAACTCACAGCTTTCAAGGGCAGGGTACAATACTTGACTACTTTGGGCTGAATGGGTTAGGTGTGGTAACATTTGCATTCTGTTCTTTGTACTTAAACTCTGCGCTGGTGCAGCCTCACCCCGAGTGCTGTGGGCAGCGTTGGGCGCCACAGGACTTTAAGGGTATAAAGGTACTGGAGAGTGTCCCGAGGAGGCCATGGAGTTGGGGAAGGGTTTAGAGGGGAAACCGTACGAGGAGCGGCTGGAGTCCCTGGGTTTGTTCAGCTGGAGCAGAGGAGGCCGAGGGCAGCCCTCATGGCGCTCTGCAGCTCCCGCCCAAGGGGAGGAGGAGGGGCAGGGCTGGTCTCTGCTCTCTGGTGAGCAACGCCAGGCCCCGAGGGGACGGCAGGGAGATGTGCCAGGGGAGGGTGAGGCTGGGTGTTAGGGAAGGGTTCTTCCCCCCGAGGGTGGTGGAGCCCTGGCACAGGCTCCCCAGGGAGGCATCACAGCACCAGCCTCGTGATATTCAGCGAGCGTTTGGGCGAGGCCCTCAGAGACACGGTGTGAATTTGGGATGTCCCGTGCAGGGACAGGGGTTGGACTCGATGGTCCTTGTGGGTCCCTTCCAGCTCAGGGCATTCTATGGTTCTATGATTCTTTAACTCCTGGAGCTCAGTTTTCCCACTTGTAAAATGATAGCCATCATTTTACTGATTATAGACCGTAGACATCGTGTCCCTCCCCTGCACAGCAGGTGTTGGAGCTGGTGGAGAGGCATGCAGATATGTGATACAAATGGATTATGGTTTCCTAGAACCTCAGGAGAATTCAGTTTTCTTATTCCTCAAGTTGTGTGTGAAGATTGAAATGTGCCTCTAGACAAACATCTGTCTGTAGTCAAAAGCAGAAAATCCTCGATCCTGCATAGTCATCCATTTTCTTCAGTGAGCCTTAGCCCAGCATGAGGATTCACTAGACAGATTCAAAATGTAGGCCTGTTTTAATGTAGAGCATTATAATAAATGGTGAATGTTATTATACATTCAGGTACTTCTACAAACCTCTTTCCATGCAGTTCTTCCATATTTTCGAATAACAACACCCAATTAAGCACTTGAATCAGTGCTGCCCTCAGCAGAGATGTAATTAAGCAGGTGTTTAAATCCCTTGGCAAATTAGTCTCTTATATTTTTCTTTCCTAATCTACCATTACTATTCCTGTCCAGAAAAATAATGGGAAAACAAATGAGTCCTGAAACCCTAGCTTTGGGCTTGTAAGGGTCAAACTATATCAGCCATGCAAAGTAGATCTATGGAATCTAATCAAATTTAGGTGAAACAAAGCAGATTTAAAAAGAGGCTGCTGGATAACAGCAGTGAATGGCAAAACATCACTTCTCCAGGAAGAAAAAAAGTTAAATGGAATAAAAATCCACTTCCAAAAGGGCATTATGTGGCACTTTCCCCAACTAATGGCTTGACTGCTGTAATTCAGAATGCTCACAAAATGCATACATGGCCTGGCCATAAAGAGAATAGGGAAACAAAGAGGTTGCTAATTCAGTTACAAATGTTATAGATCAAGCTCTTTACTATTCATCCAAATGGAAATTTACACTAAATAACATTATCATGAATTGGCTCAGCAACTTAATGGACTAAGACTCTCACATCTAACAGATTGCCTGGTCTCTGCTAGGTCTTGAAAATTGTCTCTCTCGTGGATACCTTTAACCAAGCCTCAGTATACTCTTTTTATGGAATAAAGGGAATGAAGTCATGTCATCACTTCCATTACGTTCACTTAGCTAATATATGTGAATAGCTATATAATATAATAGATGCATTAAATAGTTTCTGTGTAAACTTTGACCCTGTTGTGCTTACGGCCAGGTCAAGAGATACAGGGTCTTTCAGAGGTCCGTACTTCTGGCCAACTTTCCAGTGACATTTGGTAAGCTAAACATGCAATTTGGAGACCAATATATATATGTATTTTTAATCAAGGATACAAAGCATCTCATCTGGGACCCTTGAAAGACTTCTGGACCATTCTGGTCTTAGAATTTGGTTATTTTAGATTTCCACACCGTATGTGTTATCTGAAGTACTCCGGTTTTGACATTCCTTGGTCCCAAGACTGCCTGGTATTTCAGATCATTGCACAGTATTCATTAATGAGGGGGTGTGTGTGTGTTATGTATCCTGCCATCCAGTTATCAGAATTTGCTAATACTGTTTTCATCAGAACGTTGATGAACACACAGCAAGATTGGCCTTAAGACTATTCAGGACTTGATAAGGAGGAGCTTAGAGCCTTAAGAACATCGTGTATTGTGAAGGCTTATTTAAAGTAAAAACAGATGGGGGAAAGGAATGTGTATTTATGCCAATGTATATGGAGATGGGCCCCACCTGTACTGGCTCATGGTGTGGCAGCTCTGCTGGTGCTGTGAAGAAGTAACCTAAAGTTGAGTAAGCAAGACATTTTCACATGTTTTAAATATGCTGGTTCTCTTGTGCTCATTAACCATATTAGTTCAGCTTGATCTGGTGCAGCAAAATGAATGGTTTGGTAGCAAAGGGGCTCAGATTTCAATCTAGTGTTAAAATTATACCCTGCGTGATGTTGGCTCACCCAAAAAATGAGGCTTGTCTATCATTACTGCACCTACACTGAACTTCACAGTATTTCTAGGGTAATTTGGACGGAAGCAAATTCTCTGTTCTGTGATGTACGATGCCCATGGCCAGCTAAACTTCTTTCAAAAACTGGTTTTGGATTTTGGTGTCTTCTGCTTTGGGAAGTGATGAGGACTAGTTCTCTGAAGGTAGCTGGGGCTCCTTAGCCTTGAGAAGAGAAAGCTTAAGGGGCTCTTATCAGCATGTTACCTGATGGGAGGGAGTAAAAGTGATGGAGCCAGACTCTTCTGAGTGGTATCGAGTCACAGGACAAGAGTTACTGGGTAATGCAAGAAATTCCATTTAAACATAAGAAAAACCTCTTTATTGTGAGAGTGGCCAAGCACTGGAAGGTATTTCCCAGAGAGTCTGTCAAGCCTCCCTCCTTGGGGATACTCAAAACCTCACCGAACATGGTTGTGGGCAGCCTGCTCTAGCTCGTCCTGCCTCCAGCAGGGATTTGGACTGGACGGTTTCCAGAGGTTGCTTCCAAACCACACCTGTTCTGTAGTCCTGAGATTTAAGAACCTAATCCATATTGAAAGGCAACGAAGGTAAGTGCCCTAGACTTTTAAATCGCTTTTGAAAATGATACTCGAGCCCCTCTATCAGTTACAGTGCTGAGTGGAGGTATAATACAATACCCTGAAAAAAATTGTGTTCAAGCTCTGCGCACCCTTCAAAAACTATGGCCTGGTGCTTGATATGGAACACATCAAAACTTTTTATTATCCTTTCAAAGCCCCGAAATACTTCCATTTGTACGACTATTATTTAACACTTAAAATAGCCTTAATTCTTTTTGTTAAATTCGGAATCGTAGATGAAGTAGCAAAGTAACACATTTCTGCTGAGTTCCATGATTATTAAATACAGACTGAAATGCTATTGATGAAGAGTTCATTGCTTTAAAAGGTTACTTTCCTAAAAATAAAAAGGAACCAAGCGATGTTTGCTGAGCCAAGGCTCATTTCTTCTGCCTACAAGGGACAATAAGCATACAATTTGAAAGGTCACCGGTTCTTTTGTATGCTAATAAACAATTAGTATGGCTGGGGGGGAAGATGGGGCATCAACTTCTTTAGAATGTATTTCTGAGCAAATTAGCCATTCATGACAAGTTTAGCATACTGAGGCTAACATCTCCTGGATGATTTCTGAGCCATCATTTTAGTTTCTGTGAAAATATTGCTGTTTAATCATCTCTGGCTAACAGTTATTTTTTCTCCTTGACAAGCACCTTCTGGGACTTCGGTTCACCCCTGAGATTATTATTTTTTTTATTGTAACATTTTATAGCCGATAAGGAAAAAGGATTTAGAAAAATAAAATAACTGACTTTTCCTTCCAGGCAGTTATGATGTTGTATGCATATGAAATATATGCGCATAGAATCTAAATTTGATGTTACTCCAGTCATTTTATTGCAGCGGTAGCGGTGGAGTTTCACACATTCTCATAATGACAATCCTTCTCCCTTGCCCCCCACCCCCTCACACGCTCACAGACACACGCTGCTGCCACACAAAAACTGACCATCTGGCCAACATTTAGAAAGCAAAATAACTGTGATTGTGGATGGAAGCACCTAACTTGCTGAATGCCAGACACTGCAGTTTAAATAGTACCCACAAAAGACTTGCTCTTCCTGTTTCTGAATTGCTCAGGAACATCTGCAGGCTAGCAATCAATTTTTTTTTTTCTAATCATTGGAAAACACATTTTAGACTTCCTGGAATGACTTTCACCTGTCCTATTTCTTGACTTGGCTTTCATATTAGTTCTGCCTGCCGTTTTTTGCAGGCAGATGCCAAGGGATAATTCTCTTACTAAGTTTCCAAGATACAGGAACATTGAGTCAGGATTATTATTTTTTTTTTTTTTTTTTTTTTCAAAATGGCGGAAAAGCTGCTGCTGCACGACTAAGTGGGGCTAAGTTGTGTTTTGGGGCAAGCAGTGCGTGGTGAGCAGGTAGGCTCCAAGCATGCTTTCTGCCTACGGTCAGGTTTCTTGTTAGAGTTATGTTGGGGCAGAGGGGAGGTTGGAAACCCTCGTAAATCTGTAACTCCGCTCACTCCCAAGAGCACATGGCTGACGTCGCCCTTCTTGCTGCGTCCCCAGGCTTTCCTCAGCACGCTGCAGAGACCATCCTTTTCCGCTCAGAAGTCCGGGGAGGATTACCCAGTAGAATGTTCCTCCCAGGCTTAGGAAACATCCGGCTCTGAACATGGGGGAACACAGGGTACGTATGCAGTGCACTTTTTTTTCCTGGATGTGAGGTGAGCTTTTTTACATTCTAATCCCAAGCGGAGGAGCAAGCTGTGCATGTCCTAGGGCTGGACAGAGGGGAATGACTTCTGCTGTGCCTGAGAAATCTCAGCCAAATGGCGAAACGTTAGCAAACCTGCCTGGTGAAATGGTTGGGTAGAAAACCTGCACATGTTCAGATGAAAGTGCACATAAGCATTTTCCAGTTGCATCATGGTAGAAATAGAAAGTCCTCAGTTAGCAAGAGCTGTGGCAGAAGTGCAACAGTTGTCTGGAGTCAAGGAGACACTGCTGCTGGTCTAACACGTTATCTTCTGCATTTACTACAACTACAAATAATGCTCAAGACAAACACTGGAAATAACGATCATTATCTTTTGAATAGTTTTGTATCTCCTTCTTTTATGCAGCTCCTTCAGTCAACAAAAATATTTAGGTACTTGACTTAAGTAGACTGCACCTTTTGTTTGCGGGAGATGCTTTTATAGCATCAAAGTAGCATCTAAAATATCTTCAGCTGCTTCTGTTGCGTTGAAGCTTTCAGTTAACAATTGTATGTTGACGGTACGAGGGTCTAACTTATCTTGCTTTTCTTTGCTTATTTTTAATTAAGATTTTTATTGTTTTCAACACACAAAACACTCAAATTATAGCAGTTAGAGAACATTAGTGAACAAAGATACAATCCTCCATAAGGAGTAAACAAGGGAGCATTTCTTAGGCAAGGTTTGCACGACTCGCTGCCGTACATGAAAACATTACGTTGCACGTAGGGCATGATTGATGGCATGTAAGCCACCAAGAGAGATAAATGACTGGGGGAGAGTCCCTCATTAAACAGTATTTTGTGAACGAATTAACTTGGTAAACATGATATGCAAGAGGTACAAAGAAATTGTTCTAAATGCCAAAAGAACTTTCCCAAATCCTTGTAATAAAATTTGAATTTAGATTTAATTTATAAATGGGTTTTAAAGGATTAATACAAAAGTGAACAGGCTATTGATTTTCCCTCCTAGGAACGTTTTCGAGACTGCTAAAAGTTTGCACATGAAGACAAGGCAAATTTTCAAACTCCTTGTAAAGCCGGAGGGTGTGGGAGGGTGGAGACAAACACACAGTGTCTTGACCAACTTCTGTCCCCTAAAGAGTGTGTTGATCCAGGCACTTCTGTGGCAGTGGAAGGCTGAACTTCAAGTCCTTGTTCAACTTGGTTCAGACTGCTTGGCTTCTACGCCCAGTCCAGCTAACACATGCTTAGTAACTACCTTAAAAAATTGTTCGGAGACTAGACAAGACCATTCAGTCTTTTTGTCTGATTCCTTTACAAAGTAGTTCACAGAATTGCCATATTAATGAAAACTGATGGTTGTAAGGGATCGAATCAGTGAAGACATTGCTTAGAACTGTGGGCTATACTCACTCTAGTAACTTTTCTAGATGGACTAAGGCAGATGGTGCCGCTATGCTAATAAATAAAATCTGTTTGTCATTGATAAACTAGACCTAGAACCTCTTTTTCGTGAATAGCAATTCTTAAAGCAAATTCAGAGATGGTAAAAGGTGGCCTCTAATTTTGAATACTGTACATGCAGCCTAAGAGAGACTAAGCCTTATTTCGAATGTATTCCACATCTAACCCAAATCAGTAAGTGCTCATTACCTGCATAGGCTCCAAAGACTAGGCACAAGGTACTTTGCTGTGCAACCATTAAAAAGTGAACTGACAAATCTAGAAATAGAGCTGAAAAATAGACGGAATTTTCATCCTGAAATTCTGAAATTTTAGTTCACCCTCCCAAAAAAAACGGCCAAGGAAGATACTTTAGAATTTTCTGTGAGACAGAATAGTTTGCAGTGTGTTGATTTGTTCTTTCCTGAGTTTCAGAATACAGTCTTGAAACATAATGGTTAGGATAAATGTTTTGAATTAGCCAGAAACAACTTGATTCTCGGATAGATCTTTCTACTGAAAAGTCAGATTAAAAAACTTTTCATTCTGTGCTGGATAGAGGTGGCCTGTGAAAATGATTGTACACAGTTACATATTTCTTCAGCGTTTATGATACTGGCAAGGGTCAAGTGTGCATGTGAATGCACTGCTGGACAACACATCTCAACCTGGGACATCCGAGGGAGCAGTTTCGATGTCGAGGGGTCAGTTCTGGCTCAGTGCTTGCTGTAATTCTGGTTTCCCTTGCTGAGAATCACAAGAGCTGTCTAATTTGGTGAGATGTTCTGGTGATTTTTATTTATTTTTTAAAAAAATATATATAACTGTGTCAACTGGGAAATCTCCCAAAACTAATGTATCTGATATAGGACATCTAAGAGCTCTTTTCTTTTTAACCTTCTGCCTGACCCAGGTTTGAACTGATGAGCTAGTATGTAAAACACTTGGAAATAATGACAAACCTCCACGTCACCCAGGAGTTGTAACTGGAAAACAACTACTTCGGGTGCTTACTCACAAGCCTTTTTTAATGGAGTTTTGTTTCCTGATCATGTGTCTGTAGAATTTAGTTGAAAACCAAATGCTGTGGAAAATTTACATCACACCCCTGAGTTTCATTGAGCAGAGAGCACTTTTCTGTTCAAGAGTGAGCTGCAAAGCTTAAACTGGGGAAAGAACTCATTATTTTAATTATAATAGTTTACACTTGCATGGGAGCTTTCGTCCAAGAAAATATCATGTTAGAATTTTCCATTCTTAGTCTCTCCAAGATGGGGTAATTTCATCTTGATAAGTATGTATATTATATTTGACTTTGCTGTTTGGGAAGGAGAAAATGAAGATTATTATAGTTTGTACAGCAGAGTGTTTATATCCCTGTCAATACCCCTGTTATGTAAAATTATCCCACTGCTGTAGACTTGGGGAAACTGAGGTATAACCTCCTGGGTCTATTCTGTTTCTTGGTTTTTTTTTTTTCTGTTTAAAGTAAATGGAAGCAGTGGGTGCTTTGCATCTCTGGAAATCAAGTCCCATTACTGGGATCAAATCCAGTGGTCCAGCTCAGCCATGTTCTCAAATATAAAAATATTTTCTCATGAAAGGGACTTCTCATCTGCTTAAGTGATTTGTTGAATGCAGAGGGTATGCCTAATGTTTTCCTGAACTGGGGCAGGGGAGTAAGTCTGTGGCAAAACCAGGGGTGGATGGATCTCTGCAGCTCTTATTCTGAGGGCCTGATCGAGCATACATCACAATCAGTGGCGATCTTTTCCATGATTTCAGTCAAGCTCTTAATATCTTCTACTGTATGCAACACAGCATATCTTTCTTTTCTTCCTGTACGTGGTAAATAGAGCCAGGGTTGCCTCTTTTGATGTGTAATAAATTCCCCATACAGAAGCTCTGTTTTCTTTCAGCTATTGTCTTTTTGGAGGCTCTGCATAAATGTACAAAAGCCTATTTCTAATTTTATCTTTTTTTTTCTTACGCAATTCTCTATGCACTATTTACTTATTTAAAAAAAATCAATTTCCCCCCCCCCAAAAAAAAAGCTGTGGGGAACCTTTCATTTAAACGTGCAAGCAGCACAAGGCAGACCAATAACACAAAGCTAAAGCTATTTCACAGAAAGTGTTTCAGAAATGCTGATTGATCTAAATAAGCTTAGAAAGCATTTTACAGAGAAAGCGTTCAGAATACAGGACAGACTGCAGGATACATTCCCTTAGTAATATATTACTGCAGTCTTTTGTTGCTGGATTTATATATCAGTTTTAACTACTCGTCTTGATTTTGTCATAAAGATTTCATAGCTTATTATTGGGGGTTTTTTGCTCTGCCAGTAATCTACTTTATTAACTGGTGGTCGAGTGTGACAAATTTTTGATCAAACTTAAACTTTTAATGTATTGCAATTAGTGGATGGATCTGACATTATTATGTCTCAGTTCATCATTCTCACAAGTGTTCCTCTGCTTTTAAAAAAAAAACCACAACATTTTGGCTCTGCAAAATTCAGAAAACACTCTAATGTCATCACTGAAGACAAAACTGTTAAAGCGATTAATTATTTCAGTCACATTGTACTTGGCACGGAGAGAAATAATATGCTTTCAGTATTTATTTTCACATGCACATTGAGTAAATATATTTTAAAAAAAAACCCAAATGGGAATTTTGGACTACCTACAGGAATTCATTCAGCACAGTAACATTTAATGGCTTGGGTTAATGGATTTGTTGTTGCTACATCTGGAAAAACAGGGAGTAGTTTTTGTTCACATTTTCATGAGAGTAACTGAGGTACAGTAGTGATTAAAGGTAGTGTTTATTTGTTAAAGAAGGTGGTTACCATTCAGCAGTATGTAGCCACTGGTCCAGGGAATCGGCTGTCCAGTAGACAGGAGTCATATTTGAGTCACCATCCCTGGGGGTATTTAAAAGACGTGTAGACGCAGCACTTGGGAACATGGTTTAGGAGGCCTGGGGGTGTTGGGTTGGGTTGGACTCGGTGGTCCTAGAGGTCTTTTCCAATCTTAATGATTCTGTGATCTTTGGATTGTCTACTGCAGCGGGATTCTGTCTCTTGACCAGAACTACAAATGTTCCACAGATTGCCCAAACTATTCCAAAATGCATTTCACTTGGGAAATCCCAGTTTTGTGTGCTGGGATGGATTTTCAGAACAGTGGTTGGCCCTCTTTGGAAGAATCATTTTTACATCTGAATATTGAAACCGCTGTCGCAGGAAGATGGCTGATTGCCACCTCAGAATTTATCTGCCAAGTAACTTGGGAGGAGGGCCTTAACAGTTCAAGGATTATAGTGTATGTCTTTGTCAGCAAGCAGCATCTGTCAGAGAAGCCAGTCGGTTGAAATCCAGCAAATATCCCCAGTAATGTTAATCCAGAGAGCAAGGTTCAAGAGGGACTTAAAACAAATATGTGGACATAACATTAACTAAAGCTCTTCATTACTTGCAAGATAAGTTTATTTCTCCCTGTCCCCACTCCTTTCCTTGCTTGCTTTCCACCAGTGCCCTTATTAATGAACTGTGAAAGCTGACATTTCCAATAAGGAACAATTAAATCTGAAACTAAATTAAATGAAGTCATTCATTTGCAAAATAATAGCTAACTAGCATGAGGATGGTGAAAAATGATTGCAAGTCATGGGGGAAAAAAAAGCGTAAATTAAGTCTGACTACATTAATGTTCTTTAAATACTTCTGCTGCTTAGAAAATTAAATGGGAAACATCTTATTAGCTATCTTACATATAAGGTAGTAACGTGTATATTCAGCATGACAAGTATTACAGGACAGGAATCCTTCAGAGATGTCAGTGTAAGGAAGGCACTTAAATTCTTAACTTTGAGCACTGCTTTCTTGCAAAGGTAGTACAGTAGGTCTGGAGCAAGGAGCGTAACGTGCCAAGTGCGTTTAGCCTCCTAATGCTAGTGAAAGTCAGTAATGATGGCCCTTCAGCCTTCAAAAAGTTTCAGTAAGGCTCTGAGGCGTTTTAATCCAGGTAACAGGGCAGTAGGCATTGGCCTTGGATGTTTGAGTGGAATGTAGTTAACCACATCACAGTATTTTCTGAGCCCCAATGGAAGGGATTTGCTGGTCCCTTCTCTGTTGCCACTCCATTTAGCATGGAAAGTGCTCACAGAATAAGGACAGAAGCAAGAACTCGTCCTAGGGGAGTTGATTCAGCAAATACTGTGGACAGTCCTCCAGACAATTGACTTTTTCAGCCTTTTCTCTGTTACCCTCTGTAAGGATAGAATTCAGGTGAAACATCAGTGGTTCAAGGCTTAACTGTGTCAGCCTCATTTTCAGTGTCCTACATGGATGTAGAATTTTTTTTCCCTACTTGAGAAACTTCAGCTGAAGAGCTAAATTTTTGAAAGCTAGTAATCCACAGCTGATACTAGGTTATTTCACGTAAAATCCAGCCACTCACACTTGCTGCTCTTGCAGTTGGATTTTTCAGGCTGTCCACCCAACATATACCCAACACGCTGACGCCTTTCAAACCCAGCCCAAACGAGATATGCAAACACTGCAGGAACGTGATGGATAAGAACACACATGGCCTGATTTGAGGGGAATGCTGATTTGCTGTGACCAGTGGCAGCTTAAGGTTTGCCATGCTACTTCATGCGCTTTTTTTAAAAAAAGGCTTTTTAAGTTTATCTGTGAATCTCTGAAGGCTTGAGATAATTTTGCAATCAGTTATTCTTATGGGGATTTGTAGAATTCACAGCTCTTCTCTATGAATTTGAGTTTTACTTGAATTAATCTAAAGAACTCTAAGCTTCTTGCATACATTCTCCAAAATCCTGTGTCCTTTTTCTTCTTTTTTCCCACTAGGCTGGGGCATATTTGAAAAGGAGAATTAGAAAGAGATTTGGACCCAGGTTGAAAAAAGCATTGATTTCCTCAGTTATATGTAAGGCCCTTTCCTTTTGTAAAACAAATAACCTGAATAAACATGTCAGGGAAGATTAAAACCTCATTAAAAAGTGTAAACAGAGTGCAAAGAAGAAGAAGGAAAAAAAAAAGCTTGGCTGAATTGAATAATGGTAATAATAAAATCACTAAACAATATTGCTAGTTAAAAGTCCTGTTAAAGTGAATGTGCCGTTGAGATGGGAAGCAGAGCTGCTGTTATCTAGTGCTCAGGATGGAGATTTCTTTTCAATAATTTGATAACGTTTTAATGAATAAATTAATAACATTATCCAGGAAATGGAGTTCATAGATAAAGTCAATTCCTCGCCAGTTCCCAAATCTAATCAGCGAAGTTCTGTTCGGGGATGGTCAGCAATGATGCATGTGTTCAGCAGTATTTTTCCCTGCCCACCTAGAAGGAGACACAACTGCTGAGGCTACCGTTATGGCACTGCATACATAAGAGGTTTACTTCACAATATTAATGCAAATTATGGCTTTAAGACTGGCAATTATGCATTGATATTTTACTGAGGTGAGCAGGATTGTTGCATATATGCTTTAAAAATGCTGAAGAAAACAACTCTATCTTCTTTTCAAGTGACGTACTTTTAAAGACAAATTCACTGAAAAGGAGAAATATTACTTGTTATGGAGGACTTTAGCAGATTTTGAGAATGGATGAAGTTGTGTTAATGTATTGCCAATGCATAAATCTGTTCTTGGGATTTTTAATTTAAACAAGTAAGAGAGGGGAAAGGAGCAGAGGAAAGAAGTTAACGGACAGGGCAAAAGGAGGGCAGAGAAGTAACATCTCCATAACAAATTACAGGGTCAGGAGAAGGAACTACATTTTTGAATTTAAGGTAAAATTTAATACAAGAGGAGGACTGGAATCTGGCTTAGCACAAGTACCCTTGTGATTATCACCTTTGCTTCACTTTGACAGAAGACTGCAACAGTAAATACTGTAATTGTCTGCCTGGCCTTTCAGTCAAGATCAAGCACTGGAATTTTAATAATAAGACCTTCTTTCAAGGCTCCAGAGATACCCGAGATAGTGATGAATGAGCTTGTATGCCTTCCCAGCAGAGTTCTGTGCATGAGAGGATGCTGGCTTGAATGCCAGAAAGAGTATAGCTGTTGATAGTTCACTTGAGCTAATTAGCCCTGGTTCATTCTTTTAGCTTATAAAGGCATTGTGTGATGCAGACAATCTCTTGATGCCACGCCGTCATTTATGACACAGTGCCCCAACAGCACTCATCATTTCAACAGCCCACCTGACATCTGGAGAAACCCCCTCTGTATCCTTTCTTAACAGCAGGATGTTCCCCTCCAGAATATGTCAGATAGCTGCTCTTTGGCTAATACTGTCCACGTGCTCTCAGACTGCTTCCTGTTCTTCCCTCTTCACCAGGTCTCCCTAACAATACTTCACAAACCAAACCCAGGCAGTGCATCCAACGGCAGCAGTGAAATAGCAGTACAGAAAAGACTAGCCTTGACATGGGACACCTGCAGCAAGGAAGCTGCTGCGGTGCAGGGTCAAACAGTCGCTGTTGGCGCAGTCTAAGTGATGGCAGCTCTTACACTGGCGGATCTTGTGTGGTTTGCTCTTCATGAACGCTTTTTCCTCACGAGGTTCTCTCAAGTACTTCATACACATTGTGATTCTTAAGCTGTAATGCCAAACAGAACATAACTTCAGCCAATGCTGATGTTTATTTAATATTTCTGCCCCGACGGAGGAAGGTGTTTCTCGCTTACTTTCAGTGCTTGAGAGAGCTACTTGGAGCCTGTCTGTTTAAAACACCTCACAGAGGTGGGGAGCTGCATTTCATACAAAGCCCAGTGAGGTTTCCTGCAGAATTTGCCCAGGATCATGAAGATAACATGCTTGAAGAGAAATCAAACCCACATTTAGGCATCCCTCTTCCAGAGCTTCATCTATTCGATCATGTTCCCTAAACCTTTTACGTAAGATGCCCACAATCCTCCTGACGAAGCATGCACTTCAAAATGCAATCATATAATAGAACACGAGGTATAGCTCTTCACTAGGATTATTGTATTCTTATTCCAGAACAATTAGTTTGCTTTCTGCTACTTCAGATGTGTTCAGTGTGAAAGGACATCCAAAGTCTGTCTTTGCAAGCTGGGAGAACTGTACTTGCCTAATCATATTGTCAAGTATAGCAAGTTCTCTGCCACAGGGTGAGGGTTCTGTTTATAAATAAAAGATATTTATTTTCCAGTCCTGGTTGAGTATATTAATGTAAATGCTGCTGTTACACTTGTGCCCTGTAGACATGACTGGCTCTCTAGGGAGAGTGAGAGAGAGAAGGGCGCATGTAATAATTTGTTTTTCACTAATGACAGCAATAGATTCACCTTGATCTGCTTAACGTTATTCATTTCCAGCTACGAAGTCCCTGTATTTAAGTTTATTCCAGGAGTTTATATAGATTGCAAGATGCTCGTATTTGATTAGCAAGATGTCTCACATATGATCCTGTAAATGGATCGGTCCGTAGTTGAATGGTTTTCAGTCTCCTCTAGGTTAAATTTTATTAAAATGATTACTCTGTGGTAAGTGCATTTAAGCAAAAGCTTGAAGTCTTGCCTGCAGTTGAAAAGGTATTGCAAAACAGAAAGTTAGGTTCACAAATTTTCTTTCTGGGGCTGGCCGGGTAACTACATTTTTAGGGCAGCACAGTCTGCTCTGATTGACTTCACCTGCCAGAGGCTGCAAGGGGATTTTGTAATTGCCAGGGACTGCCAGGAGAGGGGCTTGTGTGAGAGCAGAGAGGTCCTCTTCCCTTCACTGCTTTCAGCCTGCATGTTTGGGCTGAAGAATATACTTTATTCCACCTCCCTGCGTTCGCAGTTTGAGCCCACAGAAAGAAAACAAAGGCGGGCCCGTACCAGAGCGGCGCAGCTGCGGCGGGTGAACGTGGCTCCAACTCAGACCCTGGCTGGCAGGGGCGGGCCCTCACGGCTCCAGGGGAGCCGGCCCCTCCGGCGGAGGGGAGCGGGGTCAGGCCTGGCCTTAGTGCGAGGGGGTTCCGGAGGGGAGAGCGCCGCTCACGCCGCGGTGAGGGAGCAGCGGGGGCGTGCGTGGATGTGCACTGGCTGCTAACGCAGTTATCCACGAGTGACGGAAATTATCTTTGTGATACTGAAACAAAATGCCGCAAAGAGGGAGGAGAACCCTCTGTGAGCGGAAAGTATGAGGCTGAGCGTGGGGGTTTGGCTTGGGGAAGGTTTGGAGTGGTAACTTTCTCCATACAGCGGAGGAAGTTTGTGTTTTTGAAGCACTGGACAAAATGGCTGCTTGGCGGAAAGGCCGAAGGCTTCCTTGCTGACTGATTTTATCCCTCCCTTTGGAGTTTGGTATCCTCATACCCACCCAGAGCTCGGTTTGGGGAAAACACAATCAGTATTACTTTGTCATTTAATGGGAAGTGGAGTCAGCCTGCTTCATCATGGGCTTGTCTGAAAACAGTAAATAGCAGCACTGTGAAAGGTGATGGAAGTGGCTCTTTTTCATACAGGCCTTCTGCAGCAGAACAATAGCAGCTCTTCTCTGTCTTACTGCTATTTATTGTCTACCTTGGACTTCTCTCATCCTTCTGTTAAATGTTTCTGTTTGTATAACTGTGAAAATACTGGTCCGCGTTACTGTCTCTTATGACTCTTGTGTGCTTTTTATGTTAAAGGCTTTATAGTTGTGTGATTGTGAGGAAGTTTATTTTCATTTTAAAACATGTTTCAGTCCTGGGGGCTGCCAAGCACAAATACTTAGTAGAAGTCATTTCCTGGAACAGAAGGCAAAGCAATACCTAACACTTTGTGTTAGTAATAGAGCAGAAGCCAGCATGAATCTCATGGGAAAGTTCAGGGTATAATGCTGAGGGATGGGATGGATACAAGGTACCATCAGCACAGTTTTGAAGGACGTCATTCCCTGTCTTGCTGTGGCTATACATAAAGTGGCGGTATAACACTGGATCGGAAGAGTCATCCCCCTTACTAAAAACTAGTAAAATACTTAGAAGAGGAACAAAAAAACCTGTTCTGATCTTTCATAAGGAGATACCAGGGTTAATTAGGAAAGAAAGGGAATGAACAGATCAGAGATGATGACACAAACTCAGTAACTGATGTTGCCTAAGTCATGGTAATGTTCCAGTTTATACTGGCTATATGTGATGATAATAGTAAAAACCCTACAAAAAGTACTGGTTCACTGATGCATTTTTTTTTTTTCAGCTCATCTTTGCAATGCTGAGAGCAGAGATGGTTTTGAGCCAGCAAGGATGGAGGATGATGCTACTTGATAAGGTAAGACTCTCTTCATGGGGAAGAAAGCAATGAGTTTATGCCTTCCAGAGTCTAGAAATTAGATGACATTTCATATTGCTTTTTAAAAATAGATGTAGTCTGCAATACCCAAGGAGAAATACTTTATTTGGCTTCAATTAAGAGAGCTCATTCTATTTTACGAAGGAATGAGATATCAGATTTTGTAGTTATGAGGTTGATTTATGCACACTTAAATTCATTTTTTACATGTTAATGCTATTTTGAGACTTTTGTGAATATGTCTTCAGCCAGAGGAGTGCTACGTGATGTATAAAGAATGGATCTGCTGTTAATTATAGCAAAGTGTATCTGAAGTAGTTCAAATTTGAGAATGGCCTACAGGAAAGGCTCTACATTTTCATGAGTGTTGGCAAGATTTGGCTTTCTGACTTTGTTTGGATTGGTAAGAATAGCAAGATTTCAACGCTAACTTTTACTTATTTTCTTGCTTCAGCTGGAGAGAGGTGTATCTTACTGCAAGGCTGGAAATTGTGGCTAAAATATAATGTAATGACTGGATTTGATTCTGCATGTCTTTTCCTTAGAATTAGAAGGAAGACAAAGTATAAACCAATGCATTTACTAAATTTAGTAAACAATTGTGTGTTATACAAGAAAAGAAAGGAAGAAAAAAAGAGCTATAGCTTCCAAAAAGATTCTTTGTTATCATTCTTTTTAACACTGGAAATAAGTTACTTTTCAATTGCTTCTTTTTTAGCAAATACTGCAGACTTCTGCTAGAAAGAGCAGCACTGCAATAATCTGTATGAGTCTTAAAAGAACAGCCTTACCTAATTTTGAAGCTGCATTCTGTCTAGTAGTCTGTGGCAGGGAATCCTTTGGGCTGAAAATTGAAAATTGTTTTTTGGAGTTTGCATCTCATAGCTTGGCTTGGATGAATTGGTTGCCGACAGTGAAAGCCTAATTACTGGCTTAGAAAACATGCTGATAATGATGCAAAAATTGTAGTGATGCAGCATCCAAATGAAAATAATTAGTATATTTGCCTTGCTACTTAAGTCGTTTATTCCCTAATCAGCTGTCCCGGAACCTTCTTTTCTCATAGATGTATAAATTTACCCAAGGATTCCAGGTATTAGTGTTAGCAGCATTAATGTTGACTAAACTTGAACTGGACTCATGAACTAGGGACTGGAAGTATGGCACAGAAAGATGGAAAAATACTGAAAAAAATGCAATATAAGGGAATGTTGCTGGCTATTTGGATCCATTTGTAATCTTACATGCACGTCAACTTTTTGCTTTGTATTCTCTTAGAAAAAAAATGCAGTGCTGCCTTATGGAGTGGAGTAATTGTGGCAGGGCTGGATATGAAATACCAGAGAATCCACATTTGGAAACAGATTTTAATGAGCAGCTACTGATCAGTGTTGTTGGGACAAATATGGGTACACATGCTGACGTGAAAGTCAGTTCCGTGGGCCTTAGTCTGGGTCCTGTTAGTGTTGATTTTGAAACATTGGTAGAGGAGGACAAACCCCTTACTTAGCTACCGCTATGGGAGTTTGAAAGCTTAGGTTTGATGTTTGTATTAATTTCTGTGTATTAACGTAAGGCTCTGTTGCAAGCACAAATATTTCTTACATAAAATATTCAGCATTCTCTATTAAATACTTCAGAACAACCATAAACTTTTATCAGTCACTTTAATTGACAGGCTCCGTTAGTTCCTTTATGTTTTGAATAATTAAATCTTTCTATGTTCATAAAAAAAAACCCCAAACCTCTGAAAACCTGTTCTTACTGTGTTCCATCCCTTGGTAGATGCCTGTGCTCAGTTTCTCTTTGCCTTATGGCCTCAAGAAAATTTTCACTGTCTGCTTTCCTGAAGTTTTTAGGTCTTGCGAGAACTCATATGCCCCAGTGGCCCTTCTCCTATTGGTAGTTCACACTTCAAACCAGTGAAACAGGAGCACTCGGACTTAAGCATTAGGATTTAGTCTTTACATAGTATCTACCGTTCTGTGAGAAGAAAAACTACCAGGAATATTTGA
Organism: Phalacrocorax aristotelis; assembly: GCF_949628215.1. NCBI lineage: Eukaryota > Metazoa > Chordata > Aves > Suliformes > Phalacrocoracidae > Phalacrocorax > Phalacrocorax aristotelis. The sequence continues at coordinate 5,393,552 of NC_134299.1, forward strand.
AGTCATGTGGATCCTGCATGCTCTGCAGGGGGTTGGTGAAGAATCAAACCTGACTGCTTGGTCTAATGATTTGGGGTTTAGAAAATCTAAATTAAACTCTGGTCTTGCAGACAGATCCATGGGCATTGTTCCTTGTGCCTCTGGAGGATTCATTTTGATTTCACTGAGGATCCCAGGTCTACGCAAAGACTGAATGCCTTGATGTGCAGCTTATTGGTTGAGATGAAAACAAGTGAAATTTTGGTCCAGTGTTGCAGTTTCCTTGTACCTTGTATCAGATACATTCTCTCTGCTTTTGCCTTATGTTTTCTGGTGCAGCTGTTGAATAATGTAGTTGTGTTTCTGGTCCTTTCAGAATAAAAATTCTATGCTTAAGAGATAATAAATAACTAAGCTTATATTAAATTCCTAAGACACTTTGACACATTGACCAACATAGTGAGCTTTGTTCGGTGTTTTCCTTCTACTTCCAGATGCTTAAGAGAAAATGATATATGGTTGTCTTACTGCCTGTTGAAGGTCTCTGCTGTTTGTCAGGCTGCTCGGTCTTGGTGAAGTTGTGAGACTCGGTCGAAGCAACCAGCCTGCAAATGGTTTCTCCCTGTGATTCTCCTTGAAGAGGAATTTTTAAAAGAAAGCCCTGCTTTGAGGTAGGAAGTAATTCTTGATTATCCTATCAGAAGAGCAGCTCTGTAAATAATTACTAGATGTAGAATACTACAAAACAATGCTTATTTCACTGAGTACCACAAAAATTACAGAACACATAAAGGGAATGTGGGCTGTAATGAGTAAAAATGCAGCAGCAATGGGAGCCATGGTAACACTGATGACAGGAATCTCAGAGAAGTATCTAGGATTTTGGCAATGGCAGCAATAGTTCTGGAAAAAGACTGCAGCCTCTTGCACGCTGGCACCCCAGATTGAGAGTAGGGGAGGAACATCCTATTCTGGACCTATTGTTAATGTGGAAGTAATGCTGAATGCCTAGCGCAGAATTCAGGTTTGCCGTGGTGTTGGCTGCTGTTTGAGACACACTGGCACCAGTTACATCACTCTGGCTTGTCTAAACATGTAAATTTGCTTTTCTTCTTCTACTTAATGACCTGTTGCGCTTTCTCAGAGAAATGGTGTAAAAAAAAAAAAAATTAGAAACAGGCAATTTATGGACACTTGAATAAAACTTAAGATTTAATAATATTTGCAGTAACTTATCTCATTTGGGACTTCCTCAAACTGAAGCATGGTAAGCCTTGGGCTGGCCAAGAGGTATAATTTTGTATGATTGGTTTTGTGGATGACAAAGCAAGGGCCTTTTGTTTTTTTGTTTGGCCCCCCGATTCCAAACACATCTGAAGAAAGCCCAGGGTTCCTGAATTACATTTGAGTGCTTATTCTCCGGTCCATGCTTGCTTTGTATAACATAGGGGAAAAAAGCTTCTGTTGCTGTAATATAAACAGTAATCTTGGTCTTGGTGTAAACAGATAATAACAGCATAGTATTTAGTTCAGTGACTCAATTCCTCAGAAAATAAACCTCTCATCTCAATTCTGTGCCTGGAGCTATGAGAGATTCTGGCTACAAAAACACCCACTTGCACCTTACTGTCCACAGGTCATGACACTAAATCAGTCTTTCAAAAGTAATTAAGGATATTCTCATTTTTGTATGCACATGATGACTTGGAACTGTTTGACTCTACTTGTCCCAGTCTGTTTATACCGCAGTGGGATGCTAAACATGTTGTCATGTGTGTTGTAAACACAGATAATCGGTGTCTGCAGTATTTCGCGTTCTCTGTATGAAATGACATCAAATGTTCAATTGTTGGGTATTTCCTCGTTTCTTTTTTGTTGTTGTCTGGGGAGGCAGGAATTCTTCAGAGTGTTTTTCTGTATGAGAGAGTCTAGCTTGGTGAGATCCTGCCTTTTCTGCCTGCTGCTGTTTTTCCAGACTTAAACAAAATGACAAAAAGAAAACCTTATTTATTAGCAGTAAACAGGATCCTGGGAAATAATGGGGAATAAAGGAAAGCTATTAAAATAACCCACAAATGCGAATGTAATTCAATGCCCGTCAACTATGTAGCAAGTAATGTGTTGTTGTCTGAGTTCAGATGCTGTCCAAGATCAGAAATACCAAATAGGTGGATGACACTGCGTAACAACATACTCTGGGACAACAATAATTAAACAACTTCAGTTATTCTTGTTTCATTATGCAAACAGTATTATCCAGCTTATTTTTTCAGATGTATTGGGTAAATCGGGCACTCTTGACATACAGCTGTTTCCTGCAGATTCAGTAGAGTTCCCCTTAAGCCATGTTTAAGACCCGGATTCCCTTCTTCCCCTGCCTTCCTGCTCTAGTTCTTGTATTGACTTTATTTTTGTGGTGTCTAAGTGGCTGCAAGCTTGGAGTAAAATCTTGACTCAGTTCAAGTCGATGAGAGTTTTGTCATTGGCTGAAAAAAAAAAAGATAGGATTTAATGTATAACAATTATTAGAGCATCAGACTCGATTCCTGTTGAGAAAAACGCTTCTTATGCCTGCTGGTTCCAGTGTCAGTGACCTTCCTTCCTGTCCTCAAAACCCCATCATCCACAAAAATAAGTACATAAATATATTAGTTGAGGGAAGTTGGGAAATAAACGTATCCTCCAGTGGATCTCAAAGTGTTTGTCTTTCCTTATCAGCCCCGTAATGATAGTGCAGCGATGGCAGCTTAATGATAGCAGCCCCAGTGACGCCATTCAGTGCCAAAGAGGTGAAGATTGCACATTTTATTTTGGAAAATAATTATGCAGCTAATTACAGCACTTGACTTCGTCCTTCCCTTCCCTGTGTTCTTGGGGAGGCTGGCTTGCTCAGCTTGCAAAAGACTGCGTCAGTTATTCTAAAGGTCAAAAGACTCTTGTATTATGATTTGTAATTGCTAATAATAGTGAATAAAATAAATAAAGCATCATTTTGGATCATTTAACTCATTGCTTAACTTCTGTGTTACTAATTCTATTCTATTATGTGGCTATAAGTACATACTTACCCAAGTGGTTGAAAGAGGGGAAATAAGCCAGAAGTCAAGATCTGAACGCTTCTGAAATTCTTCTGAGAAATTTGGAATCTGAATTCCAAATGCAATGATCCGACCGAACGATGCAGAGCAACCTGTCTTAGGACCATTTTTTCAAAAGCGTTTTACTGTCTACTAAAGACACAAGTGAATCTCAGGGCAAGGCAACTGCAGTGCCACCTCAGAAGTACCATAGTTGAAGAATCTTAGGTGATTTTGGCCCTGTATGGCTTTGAGATCTCTGCTAGCTTGCTACGGATTAAGAGCATGCTTGTATTTAAGTAAGCGAGCCATAATACATGTGTTGTACAGCTTTGTCCTTTTTTCTGCCCCTTCTCCCAAAACTGTCCATGGCAGCTGTGGAGATGGACGCCCCCCCGCCCCTTCGCCTTTACTTACACCGTTGTTCTTGGAGAGCTCTGGAGGCCAAATACAATTTCCATCCTTTATCCCTGGTCGGCTACTCAATCCCACGTTCTATAATTGCTCTGGCTTCAGAATGCAGCGTGTTCCCTCACGCTTCAGGTCAGCTGTAAGTCTTGATTCAGTCTGATTCATTTCAATTTGCATAATCTCCTCAGCCCTCTATATTTCATTTAGACACCAAAGATTTAGTTTAGTTACAGTCTTGTGTCATTTATCATTTACTTGTCGTCTTTCAGAGTTTGATTTAATCCCTTTGGTTTACTTTAAAAGACTGATTTCTTACCCACACAGTGCTTTATCCTGCTGTGATTTTCAAGCTTTTTTATTTTCTCTCTGGATCTTCCTTATTGTGATATTTATTTTTATACCTAGAGATAAACCACCCTCATCTGTGATCTTGAAGTCATAAATTTAACAAGCAGTATCTAGGCCAGAAACCTATTCAGGGATGTTTGGGTACTGACGATGCTTTTGCCAGTGCTTTTTCTGATAATTGCCATGCTGATGTTTTGTTGCAGGTAGTCAGTATGAACTTGTTTGGAATCCAGGATTTACATCTGACCCTGTCTCTGAGTAACTCCATGGCCAGAGGCGTGTCAGTTCCCTTCTGTCTCTGAGGCTTTGTCTAATTTTTTTGAAGTTACTTCTTTTCTGAGTGCAGCACATTGCAGTTGTACGTTTAGTTTACAGCATACTGCAAAGTTATAGCCAACTATCTGTTAATATCAAAATACATATGCACAAGATATTTTTCTCTGGCTAAATTTTCAGGATCTGATTTTCTTCATCACTGCCTGGCAAATACGTCCAACTATCCTACTAATAATTTTCTTTTTAATGAGAAGAGATATGTATGGTACTGAATTGTAGAAAATTTTTCCTAATAATGTGTCCCTTCCACTTAAGTACTTTACCTTAGCTGAGCAAGGTATTCTTTGTACTTTTTTGGCTTTAGAAAAAAATATTCCAGGGCGAGAAGAGCAATATTAGCAATTAGAGCAATAAAAAACAATGATCCCAATTCATTCCTCCCCAACGGATGGATTTTTCTCTGCAATTTGTGATCTAAAATCAAAATCTAACCACTGTACTGTACCTTGCCTCTAGAACGTCAAGAACATGCCTGATCAGATGAGATCATAAATAAAGGTCTGTCTTTGTCAGCAGTCCCACTTCGGACAGTGTCTAGTACTCGATGTTAAGGAAAAATAATAAGAGACGAGGGCAAAGCGAGACTGGTGAGTGATCGTTGTTCTGAAACTTCTCCCCAGCTTCTTTGAAACAGCAGTTCAGAAACTTCAGGAGGTGAAGGTGGCATCGAGACAATTGTGTTTTTATTATCTCACAGTTGATGCTGTGAGTGAATCTGCCCTTTAGGAATTTGTCCAATCTCTTTTTAAATCCCATACTGTCTTCTGTTTATTTTTAAACTGCTGTTTGGTAATGTCTCTGCATGGCTCAAATATTTGCAAGGCTACATTAAAAATCATGGAAATTATCTGCTTTATGGTCTATGGAAGTTTGTGATTCAAATCCTTTTTTTGCAGTTATGAGGACTGAAAGTGTCCTCTTTTCTACCTCCTATTGAAAGAGCTCTGGAGCTTGGGCTTTAATAATAAAGTCATGTGGCAATGGAATCACAAGAGATTCAGTAACACTGAAGAAGAAGGAGGAGGAAGAAGAAAAAAAAAAACAGGGTACCTTTATAGCACTCCTATGTAATTTTATTGTAAATCACAGCGCAAAAAATGCCTACCATATTCTTAAAACACCTAGTATCCTGCCTCTCCTTGTGACAGCTCAATCTCGTGCTCTTTCTTATGTGTCCATGGTAAATGTTTGTATGTTGTAAACCAGCATTTTATTGGAGGAAAAGAGGCCTGGCTGGCTTGGCACGGGGAATGGAGGGTAGCTTATTTAAGCCTTCAAAAATGTAAAAAGGTTCTGCAGAAGCCTTTTCCCTGCCTATAGGAAATCAGACCAGAAGTACTGGGTCTGAACTACCTCAAGGGAGGCTAGGTGCAGGGGTCAGAGCAGCTCTGTACCTGTAAGACTGGCGAGGTACCCAACTGACAGGAGCATGCTGTAACTGTACACACACAGGATGCGCAGACACCTTTTTCATAAGATTTTAAGTGGAAAAGAGCCTGCTGGAGGAGCAGAAGGTGTTGTCTCTTTGAGGTCATTAATCAAGCAGGCAAGTTTATAACATTTTGTGGCTAATAATTCAGCATTTCCTAGTGTAGGTAAGGCCTGGATGCTTTCCATTTTGAACTGACAAAGCAACTTGTTTTTGCAGGATGCCTTAGGCTGGTGAGCATTTATAGGTGTGAACATTTCAAAAGCAGGCTCCTTTTGTGTCTTTGTCCGCGTATACTAGTGCCCTGTAAGAAGCTGACAGTGTAGTTAGAATTTCTTTGGGATAATTGGTATCGCATGCTTAAACTGTCAGATACTAGCCTGCTTTATCTTCCGTGGCGTTCTTCAGTTTCTGCTGTCAACAAGTCAGTTGCATTCCTCGATATGGATGGACTGAGCAATTCTGTAGGCATAGAACGCTCTTCTCTCTAGTGCCTTTTGATACTGTGGTTTTTCAGGCTCCCTCACCTTACTGGGTTGGGGTCCAGGTGGAAAGCTGTTGGTAACGGTCCTCCACTTCATGGTGCTAAGGCGTATCCAGATAATCACACCGGCGTGGGCATCACCAGATGTAACTAGCTGGGAGAAAGCGTTCTTCAGTGTCTGAGGCGATGTTATTGTATTCTTGACTTCTCTATCGAGTTATTCATGTATTAGAATCACTATGCTGGCAAGGTACTGCGCATAGGAATGAAGCTGGTGATGCATAATACACCCACAAGCAAGACTCCTACACAAAGAAGTGGGATGCTGTTAGTGCTGCTGTGCTTACTCTGGGGGCCTCTGTTACTGCAAGTGATGGCAGCGCTTCGTAATCCTGACCAGAGTAACTAGCTAAATCCTTGTGAAAATGCGATGAAACTGAAATCCTTCCCTTTGTGGAGGAAGAGTACAAAGCCTGTTTGCTTCCCAATACTACTTGTTTTATTGAAATCTAGTTCCGTTATTACCAGAGTAGTGTGTAGCTGTTTTGCTGGTCCTTTGTTGAGGATGAATTTCAGAATGAGGAAACTGCAAAGCAAACGTGTCTGTTGGAACGCTCTGAAATTCAAACCTTTTTTTTCATGATTATTTCAGCGGCCACACTGGGAATTTTTTTTTTTTTTTGAAATCTGTTCTTTAGTTTATCTAATTCCAGTAGGAGGAAGATGAATATTGGGCAGTGTTGAAAAGACCAGCTTGTTCTTCCCAGTGAACTTAAGTTAAATCCTCTTGCATAAGAGAATAAACAAGGTGTCATAACCTGAACCCGTACAGAATGTGGCCAGGATGTTGATGACCCAGTGTTGTTTTTTGTACGAACACAAAGTACTTATTAGCCCTGAGCTTCCACTGGCTCTATGCTAAAAATGAAATCTAGCACTCTTGGGTCTCACTCCCAGCGCTGACCCCCTTCCCTGGCCTACTGCTCCACCTGCCACGAGTCCGAGATGGGGATAAAGGGGATAAGCTCATCCCCATTTGTCGCTGCGAGGTGTCTGAGCTTGCTCGTGCCTGGGAGAGGCCGGGTTTCTCTGAGCTGTGCCTGTAGAAGGCAGCCCTGGAAATCGTTTGTAACACACCATGCCTTCCGTCAGTTGGTCTGACAAAAGGCAAAACTCTTCTGTGGGCTTCTGTGCATCATTTCGCAACATTTCTTCTTGCAATTAAGGTAAATGGCAGTTCTAGGTTGTTCATGAAACTCCTGCAAGTAAAATAAACAAAGTTTTCAGTATTGCTCACATGCACCAAATTTAATGTGTTAAAACTGCTATTAACCGCTTCAGCCAAACTCTGCCGCATGGCAAGTGTTGTCCGGCTCAGACTTTATTTTTTTTTTATTTAATATACAACCATTTGGTGAAACTCTGCGCTAGCATTCTATCTAGACTCTATTTAATATGCACCAGAATTACTGTATTTGATATATATATCAATTTTAAATCTGTTTCAACACAACCTTGAATGCCTTTCTGGCAGTATATCACTTCATCAGTCTAGCTTAACTAGAGCTGCTTTTTCATTTTTTTATTGCCCCCATAAAATCTGGGAATGGAACACTTCGATTTTTCTAGCAGTAATTTTTATTACTTTTAGCCTTTTTTTTAAGCACTTGTCAGTGAGGTACGGTACTTTCTATGGAGTATATTTTTCAGCTATGCATTATATTTTTATTTCAATTTATTTTAGACAGAATGTATAGCATACATCTAAATAATACCTACAGTAGTTCAAATGAGTGCATTATGAATGTAATTAGAATGGATATAAACTCGGTTCATCCACCGGGATCGGTGTATTTCAGTTGCCTGCCTCTAGTCATAGTTGCTTTCAAGTAAAGCTTGAAAGGATAACTCATGTTGTAGTTTTAATGTTGCCCATAAAATAATACTGCAACATAGGAGGGGAAAATGAATTTATTGCAATTTTTATGTTTTTATTTTAATTTTTAGGTTTTTCTAGATTTTTCCCTGGAGTGTGTTATTGCACTACTTTTTATTTTTTCCCTAAGAACATAGAAATTGCCATATTAGATCAGGCTAGTGATCTGTCTAGCCAGATAGTCTGTCTTAACAGGAACGTGTGCCAAGGGCATTAACGGGAAATGTAAAGGCCTACAATGGGCCTCTGTAGAAACAATCATTGTATGAAAACCTCCCCGATGGAAAAGCCTGTCCTAATCACCATTAATTCAATATTACTCTGAACTGTCACTCAAGTTCATCTCCTTTTGTCAAAAAAGTCTGGTTTTGTTTGTTGTTCCCTCGTGCGCCGCATCTGATCATGGCAGCTGCAGGGATCAGGGCGTGGAGCACGGTCTGTCCTTCCTTCCGTCACTGTCCTAGACATCTTGTGGGCAAATTACTTCATCCTTCGGAGCCTTGGTTGTTTCTTTTATAAAATTAGGTAAATGATGTGGATTATCTTTCTGTAAAAAGGGTTTGAGACCTATACGTGAAAAATGCCATGGAAGTTCTGGTCATGCTATTAGATTAGATGTATCTTAATACAGTTACATTCTTAGCACAGTTCAGATACTGTATGTGTGTGTGTATTCGCGTTCCTGTGAGGTTCTTTGTCTTAGTCTGACGATGCCGTGATACGTTCCACAGCCAACTGGTGTACAGTCTGAGGAAAATATTTTTCACTGGTGGAAGTTCTTATTTCCTGAAAGCTTGGGAGGGAGGAGTACAAAGGAAAGAAATAAAAAGATTTTACTCTTCAGTTGGTTGAAATAATATACGTAGCAGTTAGTGTTCATTTTAGAACATGCTTTTGTGCTGTTTCCATTAATAATGCTGAGCAAGAGCCTGTGTAACATGAATTTAATGTTTCTGTAAGAAAAGAAAACTGTGACCAGGTATGTCTAAACAGCGCTCCTCGACTATATAGTAAGTGTCCTCTCATTATTCTCATTCTGCTTCATGAATATGAATAATACCTATAATAATAGAACGTGAGGGGAGAACAGGAGCACTTTTGTAATTAGGGCTTTCGAATGACATTGGAAAAGGGTTCTGGGTTAAATAATCTTTCCTTGCTCTGGGTAGAATTAGCATAGATTTAATGCCAGTGATAATTTTATGCAATTTTGAGTTCAGTAGTTTAATGTATCTGGCAGTGAGACAGGGATTTTCTTTCTCTGACAACACTGAATAAACCCTCCGTAATCTTCTTCCTTTAGCTCTCACACCCATCCAGACTTCAGCTTAATGAAAGGCCAAGTCAAAATCAGGAGTCTGCTGAGCATCTATGACTCAGGCACAGGCAGAATGAGCAGAATGAGACGCTATCTTAGCATGTTTTGTGGTTCAGAATCATTAAAAAGACAAGTGACTGGATTGGAGGTCGAAGTTCACGTTTTTCTCTCCCATGTATTGCAGAAGGCTCACATCATAGTATACTGTATATGTTGACTTAGTGGTCTAACAGACTGCTATAGCAAAATCAAAAGTAAAGCAAGATAATCTGGACCAGTTGTGATTTTGGCATTTTACTTTAAATATATTCGCACCGCTACATTATAGCCGGACCACAACCTATGAACTCCAAGGCAGGTGCCGTTTAATTTTATAGAGAGTGGGAGAGGATGTGTTAAAAGAGTCTTTGAAGGGAAGCCATTCACAGTGCTTTAATTTTCACACAGGTTGCAGCGATTGTGCAAAGCCTAAGAACTGTGCAGTCTGATTTTTGAGTACAGTTTTACTGGCACGATATTTGTTAGCTCTTTATATGCCTATAAAGCTAGGCGTACCTCTGAGTGCCATAGAATCTGTATGTATCACGATATCGTTATCAGCCAGTTCCTGTGAAAGTTCAGGTAAGGTATTACTGCTGGTGCAGGTCATGATCCAATTCAATAATAATAGAAGAGAACCTACTATCTCTGGCCAAGTCTAAATTTGGCTTTGAACCTAATGAGTGTTGGACTAGATTCTAAATAAAGGGGTAACACGGACAGACTCGCAGTCTTGTAGAGTTCAGAACTCTGCATGTGCGCCACAGACTTTGTTATACACCAGAGTACGCTCAGTTCTGCCATCGTTCCCAGCCCACGTGGATTCAGCATTGTCTTCACTTTGCTAAGGTGAGCATAGACCTGTGGTGACCTTTCCATGTAGTTTTGCCTGAAATTATGAGAAATGGGCAGGTAGGATGAGATTTTTGCTTGTGTTTAGGAAGGTGACTCTTCTTCCAAGAGCAGTTTGACCATTGTAGAAACACAACTGTGTGTTCCCGTAAGGACCCCTCAAGCCAAGCAGTAATATGTGCTTGATTCTGATTTTAGACCCTTTTGAGGAAGATTTGCTCTGAAGGTCCAGTCTCAGCTTCATTAATTATCTAATGAAAAATTGCCCAGAAGTGCCATTTTTACATGATTGTCCAATATTTTCCTGGAATAATTGTCATTGCTGACGCCATCAGTTTCTTTTCTGACCTTAAATTCTTCTCCTCAGAAGAGTCTCATCACGGCAAGTTTCACAGCTCCCTTCTGTTTTATGGCAATTTATTAATTTTTATCCGAAAAGTTTAATAGAGTTTTCATTTCATCCGTGTCATCTTAGAGCCTAAGAGTAATCTTTTTCCTTCCAATTTAGCACTTGAAAACACCAAAACACTGCACGTGTTACGATCGTTAGGACAACCTTACACCTGAAGGGTAGTATGTGGGCTTGTTTAGCCTGCGTAAGAACTGTGCATGTGTTTCTACAGAAAATTTTAGGCCTTTGGTGCCTGTGATTTTATGCTAGGACTTCTGATATTGTACTTACCTTGACCATAGAGGCAAGTTTAATGCTACCCTCTTTAGAGTTAGTCAATTGATGCATTGACTCACTGCATTTCCTCATAAATTACAACCTAATAATAACAGTGACCAAAACCAGAAAAGGTCAAAAATGAGTCAGGTTTATTGAAGTTAATTCTAGAACTGGTTTTTTTGTTGTTTTTTTTTTTTTTTTTTTGTTAATAAGTGGTGAATTTGACTCGGAGTGTTTGCAAGGGAGGGTGGTTTGGGTAAGGATAGCTATGGAGGTTTGTGTGCAAATGAGGTCGGATAGTTTATTTTCTGTTTGTTCTGTAGGAAACGTGCTTTGGTGCGTGTCAAGAATAAATTGCTGCTGCTGAAAGTTCACATAACCAAAATATAATGTGCAGCAAGCGTTAAGACTTGCAAAGCATAGTAAGCATGTAACTAAGTCCATGAGATCAGAGTACCCAAATCCCAGTCTTCAGAGAGCGAAGGCTCAGCTTCTCGATGATATTCTGTGAAGTAATAGTTAAACCTCAGTCGATTGATTCTAGTACTTCTAATCTGAGTAAAAGCAGGTAGAGTAAGGGGAGCTCTCCAAAACTCAGAGGAAAGTTGTGAATATATTCCTCTGTGAAGAGAGGTAGATAGAGACTTCAGATACGCACAATAAAGCTCAATCCACCCAAGTTTAAATAAAATACTGTATTTTAATAAAGCATTCAGGAATAAAGGCCGTTTGGGAGGTGCGTTGAAGCTGTTGTTAGCTCCCAGCTCAGAAGAAGCACGGCAAGACACGCTTTGATTAATACATCAAACTCCAGATGCTTCTCATTGCTTGTTTAGCCTTATTCTTAAGCATCAAAAGAGCCTGTTCACACAAGGGTTTGTTTATTTACAGGGATTATACTTGTTAACTGACAGTTTAGAAGGAATTAAATAGGCCTCCAACATTGATAGTCTAGCATTAGAGAGTATTAAACGCTGACCTCAGATTCACTTCAAGGCCTCTTTTCCCTTCTCTCCTACCCACTAGTCTGGAGAAGGGATGAAAGTTTGAATATGCCAGAGTTGATAATCATTATGCAATTAGATGGATGATTGAAATAAAATTTTCACTGAAAATGAGTGTACATGTTTTAAGGGATGATTGTAGCCCACTGCGATCCCAGGGAGATTAGCCACTGTCCCGCTCGCAGCATTAGCAGCAGGGTGAAAGCTCTCGTACACAGGGTGTTCACGCGAATCTCTTCTGGACTTTATCAACGTTTTGGGTGCTGAATATAGAAGCTTGTCCATTCGCCTAAAAAGAACTGAAATGAGCAACAACTTTAGCAGGAAGTGTCTTTAAAATAGTCCTGATAGAATAACTTTCAGGTGAAAAGAAAAAAAGAGTCTCCCAAGGGAAGTGACTGAGGTCACAGCGTAACATAGAGCACCATTCTGAGCAGGGCAAACGTGTGGAAGAACTTTGTATCCGAGGGTGGCTGAGGGGAATAAAGACAGCTACTGTTAGCTGAGAATTTGGCCTCGACAAGAGCAGCACAGGTCATAGAAAAGCAGCTAAAATGGAAGACTACTTGTTTAATGTAAGAAAACAGTTAAAAATGTGCTGGCCACTCTTACTCTGGTCGGTATTTTGGGTTTCTTTTTTGATGGAACGGTTTGAAAGGGCAAAAATTTTTTATACTGCAGTACCTCAGAATATGTTAGTGTTATTTTTTCAATGCAAACGTTATGGAAATTCAAAACTTTATATTTCAAATATAATGCGATATATAGTACCATATTTTAATATAAAAGAATGTATCAGTATAAAGAAACTGAAGTGTTTCCACGGGATTTTTTGATGCAAGTTGAAACACTTCAAATTTTGTCCTTCCCTCCCCCACCCCAAGTTTCAACGTTTTGTCCTGATTAGGATGAAAATATATTTTGACATGACTGTAAATGAAGATCGTATTTGACCGTTACTTCCAACCATGTTCGTGCGGTCCCTTCTTACTGCAATACAGCTGTGCGAAAAGGTCATATTGGAAACGTCTTCTATGATGAAACAACATGTGAAGGAGAGCTCTGCCAGGGAGCAGATGACATTAATGGGAGATGTAAAATGCTACATTAATATGCTGGAGTTTGGGGGTGGGGTGTGTGGGGGGAGTGGTTCTTGTTTGATTTTTTTAGGTATGAAGGACAGCAAAGCACCCCTTAAAGCAAGTTTTTGAGTAAGTATGTTTTTAGCTTACAAAAAAAAGGGGGGAGAGAAATGTTAGCGGAAGATTAATAGGAAACTTTCACAACTTTAATTAAAAACAAGCAAGACATTTGCAAATCAGTGAGTACATTTGGAAATCTCAAGTTTTAGTCCGTGTTCCTTTTGGCTACAAAGTATTATCACAGTTCCACTGCATTTTCTGTTTGGGCCAGCCCTGCTTGCTCATGTTGCATATTGGAGGGATATCTTTATGAAATTCCACAGTATATTTTTGGATCTTACTTTTTTTTTGATGTAGTGGAAGGCTTCCCCTCGACATCCACTGCAGAACCTGGATTTTTCAAGAGAAAGCATTTAACATAGCAGAAGAATTTTTTTTTTTTTAATAAGTAATGGCGTTCTGACAGTAGGCAATGCTACCAAGAAGTCTAGAAAAACATGTATAAGGAACATCGTGGTGCATTAATTTTGTCTCCTACTTATGTGACGGCTTATTTATACTGCTTTAGATGCCTTGAAGTTCCAGGCAGGAAAGAGAATTCCGTTGTGCTTGGCCTTGTACCTACGTGGAATATCATGTAAGGACAGCAAGTGTCCTGTGAAATGTTGTCTCTATTTGCCACATGCAAACAGCAAAATGGTCAGACAATAACTGAGAGGCCTTGAGATGGTCCAAGGCTGGTAGTGACTGATTCTCCATTTGCCTGTTCTGGGCTTACAGGGATGCGACGCTGTTGATACAGATTAATTTGTTGCCAAAAATATAATGGCAGCATTGGATCAGCTCTCTTCCCTGCTTGTTCTTGTTTACTCATTAGTTTGTCCTAAACCAACCAAATTCTCATTGTAGGTTTTCTTGAATTAGCAAGATAAACTCAGTAAAGGCTGAGTGTCAGCCGTGGACTGACACACATACATGGTTCTCTCATCCCTGCAAGCAGTGACATGGGGAGACACATGCGTTGGTTGAAAATTTAGATGCATTACATATTTAGGTGAATGACAATATTCTAGAAACTAAACCCAATGGTATTTGCCAACTGTAATATTTTCATAATGTCTTCCACGAGAAAAATGTTATTTATTTATTTAACTCCCCAGTTTGCAGCTCCAGGTGCTGTGTGACCTGGGCAAGTCTCTTATTGTTTCTTCATGTTCTCAGCATTTCTGGATAGAGAAGATAGAGAAGAAAACACTGTATCCTGCCACAATCTAAAACTACAGAAACATTCTGAAAACCTTTTAAAAGTAATAATTTCTCTTTAAAAGTAATAATTTCTCTCCTGATTATGATGGTATACGTTAGTATTTTTATGTGGGCTCGACTATAATATTTGGATGAACAGTACTGACTGCTCCGTACCTAAATATTCAAATGGCATTAATACCTCGATGACTTGGGCTTAGGACATCTCAGTTCTGTTCCTGGTTCAGCTGCTGTCCTGCTGTGTGACAGCACTCAAAACAACAGTCCTGTACATAAAATGATGATGATGATGATGATTACTGTCTTCACAAAGCACTAAGAACTCTAGATGAAAAGCTGAATGCTCAGTCATGTCACGATAATCGTGATACTGAGCAGGAGTAGAGGGAAATGGGTAGGCTCTGGTTAGAACCTGGTGCAGCCCCATCAACACAAAGTTGTCTCGTGCGTTGGATCACGTGGAACCGTGGTAGACGTGCGAATTGTGCCAGATGTAAACCAAATAACAGCTTTATTAAGACTTTTTTCTTCTTTTTAAATTGTTCCACTGGTTTCCACTGCAGCATTGCTACAAACTGCCAACTGGGATTAGTTCTGAGGTGGGCTATGATACCGAATCCTGCATTTTAAGAGCAATTTGGATATTAAAAAAAGTTATAATGGACTCTCTTCCCACTGGTATACCTTGAACTTTGTCTCCTGTCTGTCAATCTCAGGCATATTGTCTGTCAAATAGTTGTAAGGCATTAATTAGCCGAGGCCAGTTTATCTGGGAATGACTCTTCCTGGTATATATGGGGTAAAAATTAATCTGTCAAAAATGATGCATTCCTGAAGGGAGAAAAAAAACCCTACCTGCGTGTGTGTGTATATGTATATACATGCTTTTCTAGAGACCTTTAGAAGGTTTCTATGAAGTGAGATGCAATTCGTTCTGTACAACACTATCTAATTATTTTTAAGTTGACAAGACTGACCTTTCTCACATTAAAAATGTCACTTTCTCAAGACCTAAAATAAGCCACAGTTGAAAACTGCACTCTAACTTATTCTTGAGCAGAAAAATTCATCCTTTTAATCCTTCCATCGTATTTCCTTGCATCTGGTAAAGCACAGCCAGGGAAAGTTGCCACCATTTCAGGGGACTGTAATTTGTATCGTTATCGCACAAGCAGAAAGCTGTTAAATTCCTTTCCTGCCCTGCTCCAGTATAATACTTCAGGATCGTTTTGTGTGTTTTCCTCAGCCAGACGGGAGAGCAGCCCTGCTCAGAGAGAGACAGGCAAGTCCAACAGAAGAGATGTATCCCAGCTCTCCGGGTGTCAGCACAAGGCCGGGCAACCCGGGCGTAATGGGTAGCACTGTCACACAGTTCCAGGATGATCCTAGGCAAGCCTGTCGCTATAGATTTATTGACTAATAAGGTTGTAGTATACTATGATTTACTATATGGGAATCAATAGATGAGATACAAAATGCCTGCTGCTGCCTAATGGCGAAGTATTTGTTTACTAGATAAAGGAAAGGTTTTGATTTCTTAGAGGACGGTGGAAAGGAAATGCTAGCTGAAGAAACATAGTTCAATGGCAGTTCGGCAGCATGAATCAAGCAGATCTGGTTTTTCCTGGTTTTAAAGGGCTTTTTTTAAATCATTGTGTTTAAATTTTCCTTGGAACAGATGCTTCCAAATAAAAAGTTGGGGCGTGGGTATTATTTCTTTTTTTTTTTCTTCTGCTTCTTGGAATTTGTAAATGAAACATTTTAGCAACTCAAAATGCTTATTTTTATTGTTTTGGCTGACAGCATTTGCCCAAATTTCTCATTTGACAAGTATGAGAGATTTCAATCTTTGGGAAAATTTTTGGTTTATTTTTAAAAAAAACATCCTTCTAATAGATAATTCTCAAATCTGCTACACATAGCTAATGGAGTTTCACAGATTAAATGCTAGTCCATTCTTCTGTCAAAAACCTGAATCCTGAAAGGTCACAAGCAGTGATAAGCCCCAAAATACGCCTCCTTTGTCCTTTACCCAGATACGTGGATGGTACATCGCTCAAAGGACCAGCCATGTAACTTTTCGGTGGAGGAAATTCTAATAGAGTATGACCTGGCTGGCAGGACAGATTAAACTGATATCACTCAAGTTCCATGTGAGTTTGAACAGACACTGCTAAACTCTACTACGTTGAGTATTTTGGAATTGCTTAAAACAGGTTGACATTTAGTATTCACTGACCGAGAAAGAACATAGTTCAGGTGAATAAACAGTGAGGTTGCCACCCAAATGATGGGGTTTGGGTTTCATTCGGTAGATGGAAGATGTTTTCAGAGGTTTCTGATGAAAACAGTGGTAAGTCTAAGGGGGGAGAAATGAAGCATATGGGAACAACTAATATGGGATGAACTGAAATGCCTCTGCTGTTCTTTTTAATGTGCCTTAGAAAGCTTTTGGACCACCTTGTATTTCTGGTACCAAAAAGCCCTGAACATTTGAAAGGCTTTTTCCCTATTTTTACTTTCTGTTTTGCCTTTTTTTTTTTGTTTGGGCTTTTTTTTTTTTTGTGGTGGTTTTTTTTTGTGTGTGTGTGTTCTTTTTTGGTGTTTTTTTTCTCTGATGTATTGCATCTTCTCCATTTTTTTCTCTGTATTCTGCTATATTCTTACTCAGTCTGTCAACATGAGTTTTTTACTCCTGATTTTTTTATGAACCTGCTTTAGCTTTGTCTTGTAGAAGAATCTGGGGGTTTTTAGGGATGTTTCTGCCTTTCAGAGAAAGAGAGGGAACCTGGGAAATTGCAATAACAGTCTTGTAAAACTCAAGAGGATGATGGAATTGAAACTATATTTTATTAATTTTTTAAACAGTGATTTCTAAGTAATTACATGATACCTTAGTGTTGATTCATGAATACTGAACTTCTGAAAACGTGGTTAATAATTTTTTATTTTCTCCTGAATTTTCCCCACTGAGACCTTCTGGAGGCGGTTACTGGAAATCTTTAGATTCTTATCTAAATTTCAGAGCAAAACCCTACATTACTTTAGCCCCAAAATATTAGCTGAGGTGGTTCATCTGACTTCATAAACAATAGCAGTTTCCAAACCACTGACTTTCCAAGTCAAACTACAGACTGGAACAAAGGCTCTTAAGGGAACATAATGGGATGATGAGGTTTCGTGATTTTGAGGAAGCTAATTCTGACTAGTTTGTTAATGCATCGCCTTATAGGTGGATCTATGAAGGATGTGAATCTGCTTTGGCTCCTCGTTTTGGTATTTAGAACCTCAGGTCAAGCTGCAGATGTGTATAATTCAATCTAGAGAGAGATCTTAAATTGAGTCCCTTCTTATAACCAAAAAGAGAAGTCTTACACAAGCCTATAGCTGTAAACTCCTGCTGTGTAGAACGTGTCATTCTGATTTACCAGAATGTTAATCCACCAGTAGGAGGGGAAAGGGGAGGAGGCTAGTACATAGGTTTTAATTTCTGCTCTTGTTTTATCATATGCTAAAATATTTATTTTCAGTGCTATGTCTGCAGGATACATACTGGCAAGAGCAATTGCTATTCTAGTCATTATTTGACTAATTCTAATGGTAATAGACTCTGAAAATATAGATATTAATGAGATTTTTACTGTGCCTAGATGAATGGCCTACCTGCTTTTTGAATGAAGATGACACCCCCCTCCGGGGGAAAAAATAAGAGGAGCTCCTTAGCCTGGCACTGTGCTGTTGTTTGCAGAGTTCTTTGTCAATCAGTCATCTTTAATCTGTGTTTTGAAAGTAGTAAGTTATTTGATTGAGTGCACAATGCTAATGCTGAAACCATTATAAATAAATTTCAACAAAATCCCTTCCTTCCTTAGCTCCTGCATAAAGTGAAGTGCTAATTTCAGGAAATCCTAGTCTCAGATGGTGGATGTTTTCTTGGAGAGCTCTATATGAAGGCAGATATTTTTCCATCTCTCTAAATTATTACGCTAGCATCGTACCACTTAACTTGGGGTTATCCCTTCTGCTTTCTAATGCATTATTGCCAAAATGATGTCAATGTGTGTTCGTTAACTGCTTGGCTGTTTGTTTTCACATGGGGAAGGTTTTATTGCAGAGGGACATGCTTTACTACTTCGGGGTTATTGCTAGTTTAAGAATAGTTTTTAAAAGCTAATTTTTATAGATAAGTTTCTCCAAGTCATTCCATTCGGAGTGTAATGGGTAGTGATGTCCCTGTTGGAGCTTTTAAAATACTCAAATAGCAGTCTCAAGCTATCGGGAGTATCGAGGGATATTTCACTGGCATTAGAATTCCCACTTATTTAAATTGGGACAGTTGCGCTGATCTAGAACAAAGATTCTTGGCCTCAGTAGTGAGAGGAAACTGCACACACGTGAAATGGGCTGGAGAAAGTTGATGGAAATACAAAAACATTTTTAGCATTAAAACCAGAGCTGTTTCTTTTATGCTGAGTGTTGTTGATTAGGACACATTGCTTCTGCCCCATCGAGAGCTTGACTTCTGCATGGGTTTCCACCTGATACCATGATATGGAACATATATACAAATAACCCTTTTATCTGGCAACTAGAAGCTCTGACCTTTAAGTAATGAATTAGGAAGTGAGACGACATTTGAAATCAGGGAAGCTACTCTCTCAGCTGAGAAGCAGAAGTGTATGTAGGAGCTGTTATGAAGCCCATTAGAGCAGACAAGAGTGTTCCTGTTGACTTAAGCAGTCTTCCAGTTAGGCCCATGCTTACTTAATTAAGCCGGCTTTCAAATAGCTAGAGTTCTCCGGGCACCTTACAAGTTACTTTAGTCTGAGAGTTGTCAGCACAGAGATGGATGGGATAATTGGAATAACCAAAGTCTCTGGGCTCTGTAACAGTACAGTAGCAAGAAGCTGGCTGGCTGGCTAACCTGCTGGGGCAAGGGCAATTGTCATGAGTGTGATGTTTATCTAGAGTACTTCTGGGAAAATCCTGAAAAGCAAAAAATTTTTTGTTATTTTTTTTTTTTTAACATTTTCATTCCCTTCTTCCTCATATAGGAACTCCTAGACTGTTGGTAATTTAACTGTGTTTAAAATAGATGTTTCATGTTGTGCACGTGAGCCATGACAGTCTCTCTCTCTAAGGGATGTTCTTTGTGGAGCCTTCAGATTTCAGTTCTGTGTTAAGGTTGTTCATTGTATATGATGAACAATTTAGGCTTTTGGCTATTCTTGAGGGAGAACTTCATCTGACAGTAGCAGCGACGCTCCTATCTCTGCAGGCAAGAGCTGTAGGTCAACATCTTTCATTTACAGAGCAAATTTTAATCTGTGAAAACACCAGTCATGGGAATAAACCAAGAGAAATCTTAAGGATTGCATAGCACCAAAAGTAGCTATTTTCATTTCTGCTCTAAATTGTCAAGGGCTTTAATGTCTCTGTTGAAGAGAGGTGAACCACCTTTATTGTTAGGACGGTCTCTGAGGAACGTGCAAAGTTTTGTAGGACAGAATTCCAACTGCAAAAGCTACCTTCTGTGACAGTAAATAAAGGGGAGGAAAATGTCATCTCCCAGGTACTAGAATTTCTTTTTTTGACATCAGGTGGCTCTGTGTAATACTCCCTGGCATGGATAAAACATTTAATCTCTTTTAATTGCAAGTAATAACTTGCTTGCTTTTACCCTAAAGTTGTTGTCTTTTCTTCCTTTCACCTTAAGTCTCCCACCCTCATTTGTCTTTTTTGAGAATTTGACTCTTCTGATGCCTGGACAGTCAGGCTTTTTTATTTGGGAACTAAATTTTGTGTATGTGTCTTAACAGTTTCATAAGCAAGTAAAGTTGATATATAAGCATAATGATTCATAAGCAAGCAAAGCTTGTATATTTTTAGGTGACCATGATGTTACAGATAATGTTAAAACATTTATTGTTCTAGACACGTCATGCACTGTCCCCTAAGTTTGTATGTAAGACTGTTCTGGAAATTCTTGTGCCTTATCTATAATAATGAAAGATACGTTAAACTTGATCTTCATTATAATTATTTTTCGAAAGCACCATGGAACCATTCCTGACGAGCAATGCTACCTCTGGCTCTAAACGTTCAGAAGGAACTTCTCTGTGACTTTGTCATTCTTGCGCCATATTTGAACTGAGCAGAGGTCTTTCTAGTCATGGTATGATATAAAGGGTTTATCATTTCTACAGTGCTGCTTCTGTATGAAAACCTCATTATGTATTTCAAAAAGAATGCGAGCGGTATCATTTTCAGGAAGTGTAATTACATTTGGAGCTGGAAGGTAGCTGTCTTGCAACATTTGACCTTCCTGATAGGCTGGGCAGAACACGTAATGGATACTTATGCTTTAATGGTCTTGGAGGACTGAGTAAAGGTGATCTTTAAATAGGGATCCTGTTTAGTGCTTGTACCAAGGATATACTTTAGGCATAGCCAAATTTATAATGGGGAACCAGTGCCGCTCCACACCCCCCACACCGCCTGCCCCGTATAAAGATCTGTAACAAAAAAGGAGTACTGAAATACAGAGCATGACAGGTGCTGGGTTGCGTCAGAGTGGCTTCGTAGGGAAATGCGGGCCCAGGAGAAGGAGCCTCTGAGGGTGAACCAGGAACCCCAATGAAATCAAAGGGCATCTGACTACTTAAAATCGGATTTTGGGTGGGGATCAGGCCTCACTGTATCAAATCTTTGTCGCTTCATCCTTGCCTGGAGAAACTTCTGGTTTGAACAAAGCCATGTAATGTTTATTTATGTTAATTATTTCAATAATATTTTCAGAGTTGGTATCTGCATTTAAGTTGTCAATGTTAAGCACGTAGTTATGATGACATTGATTGCAAGAGAAATCCATCACGAGTTAAAATGCACTTTTGAAAAAAATATTTTTTGATCTTTTATATCTCGGATTCTGGATTCACAGTTTTATTCAGTCTAGCAAGCTTGTCTTTTCACAATTTTTATCCTGTTAGGCATTTCATTCTTTAGAGACCTTATGAATGTACATGTGCAAATACTAATACTGCAATTATCAAAGCTTAAACGGATTCATTTGGTGAATGAATTCACCCTTAATTGCTGGACTCGGCAAGTAAATGGGTGAGGGACATCTCAGCTATCTTTAAAGGTAGGGATTTGACTGCGGAAGGGTTGCAGTGCAGCGATGTGATGGCAATACCCTAGTCCTTTCTGATGTGTAGCGGTCCTGTCTGTCATAACTCGTGATTTCCAGCAAGTTGTTTAATGGCTGTAAGTGATATTTTTAATGGCTGAAGTTTGTCACTGTGAGGCTCCTGTAATAGGCAGTGGGGAATGCTGGTAACTAAGATGATGATCTTAGCAGGGCTAATGTTAGCCTTTGTGATGTCCACTTGTATTTGTGTGCTTTTTTTATGCAGAAAGGTGATGATAGGACTATTCTGCTTCACATAGTTCTAGTGAGGTTGTCGCATCTCGCTCTACACGAAGTAGTACTCTGTATACTCTGACCATATAAATAACCATAAGCTAAATGGGTTGGTGTTTGGTTCTATTACCTTTACTGATGAAGCAACGAACAATGTCCAATATTACTTATTTAAAACCTCTCTGGAATGTTAACAGCCAGCAACAATCGGAGGCTTGAGCTTTACTAAGATCAGCAAACCTTCCTCATGTGGGAAGTACAAGCACTTGGAGATGTATTGTATGCCACATGACAGAGAGACTACTTGACATGTATTTTATTTTTAAAATGTCACTAGCTGAAAATTAATCAGACCTGTAATGCATGTTTGAATTCATTTATATTGCTGTTGGAAGCAATATCTCAAGAGTCTTAGACAGATGTGTGAATGCTGTAAGCAGGCAGCATTCTCAGTGGATTAGAAAATGCTTCAAAACACCACTCCCACCTCTCCCAATTCCTCTTTGCCTTTGCCTGCCTGACCTTTTGGTACGAACTGAAGGTTTTAGCATGAGGAAAGGAAAAAAAAAAAAACCTGCCATACTAAGCTCCTGCTTTCTGCTACCCTTGGCCCTACTTTAGCTTAGCAGCATTTGGAGTTTTTCCTGTGCATCCTGCTAGCGACCTGTGCCTATTTGTGTAGCCTGTGTGACCTCTTGTTGCAGCTCTACCTTAAGTAGATGTGTAGTGTAACTGAATTTTCTGCCTAGTGAAATCCTGAGATGGTCCCATCTGTTGATAGCACATAATACCAGGAATTGCCATTTGTTGAAGCCCTAGAGTTCATATTTGTCAGGACTCTAGGCGTAGCAGCTGAATTAGGCATGATCATATACAGTGCAAGATTGCAGCAAATCGCTCATTTGGAGCCTTTCCAGCGCTGTGGGGTCAGTCTGCACATGATTTCCCTGTGCTCCTCAAAGGTGAGGGTGGAGGAATAGCTCGCCTCCTGGGGATTGTGTTTTTTTAAATCACCAAGAAGTCATGTGTGTGTGCTTTAATTTGTAGCCTTGCTTAAATTATCTGGAGTCCTTCAAAAGGGGGGGGGGGGGGGGGAATCAATTTGACTTTGGCAGCTGTCTCTACAATGCCTGCCAATCACCATAGTATCTTGGCTATTTTTAAGTCTCCTGAAATCAGTCTGCATTAAGGCAATAGCTGTGCTTGGATTTAAGCCCAGGATTCTATCAATATAAAATGATTTGTTGCAAGTTTAAAGATGCTTCATCCCTATTCTCTCTCTCTTTTCATTTACATTTTAAGCTTTCATCAAAATGTGGATCAACAGAACTAATAGAGCCTTTTTTCCCCTCTATCCTACTTCATGCTTTCTACAAAGAATACCTGAGACTGTATATACTTAACCTCTGTCTGATGTGAGGGTCTTTTTTCTTCTGTTCAGATCAGAAGGACCAGTTTGTTCACTGAAAGAACCTGCTGTGAGTCATGCCAACCTTGTACCCCTTGAATGCTTCCCAGTGAAGTTCTGAGGGACATGAAGCGTGTGTATAAGAGTGATCAGAAGCAAAAACGAGATGATCCTTCATGCAATAGTTAATGGAAATAATCATTAAATAAGAGATTTTGTTCTCCCAGGTTTAGGACCCAAGTTTTCAAAGTGCTAAGTGTGTTAGACTGACCCTTCTTGTCCCTATTGGCAGACCAGCTGCCTGTTACCTGCAGTTGGGATGATGTTTGTGTTTCAGTATTCTCCATAATCTGGTAGGAGTCGTGCTCACAAGGGGAATAGCTGTGGCTTTCCCCCCCCCCCCCCCCCCCCCAATAATCAGGTTTCTCATCACTAATCTTTCCACTCACTTCTGTCATTTCCAACTTGCCTGCAATCATTGTGTCCATCCACACAGGCTTTGGTGTTCAGTGAGATTTCCCCTACGGTAAACCTGTACCTGATATTACGGTCCGTGCTGTGTGGAGAAATGCAGACCATTCAGTACTCTAAATCATTTTGCTGTGATTGAGTAGAATAGCGGTGTTAGGTTCAAGCTTGTTTTAATAACAATGAAATCAAGATAATGTTCGTTGCTTTGCCTTCCCTTTAGTAGAAGAGTAATTTCCCTGTATGATTTTTCCAAGATTTCAAGGGATTTCTATGGCAGCCACCATCATACAGAAGAAAAAGCATTTGTATTCTGTGACATAAAGCCAATGATTCTGTCAATCTTGGCGGCATAATCTTTATATGCTGTTAGAAAGTATTAGCTCTCTTTACTCACAGCTCTCAAAGCAATGGTGTTGTGAGAACTGTTAACAGGAAAGTGTATTCAATTATATAGGGACCATCACTTTACAAATATGTTGTAGAAGTATCTTCATTACTAAATCTATAGTTTATTTGTAAACATCAGCAATGTCCCCCATGAATGGGGGTGATTCTAAAGAAACCATTCTCCTTAATACCCCTCCTTCCCCAGATTTATAGTGGCCGCCTCCCTCTGCCCGAGTAGCCCCGCTGCATCTCGCGCTTCTGACTCTCATAGAGCTGAGGTAGGAAGAGCACTCTGTACCGAGGTTATCCCACGTGTGCAGACCGATCGCTTCGTCCAGAGTTTTTGCCATCAGCAGAACAGAGGAGGGTTTTAAAAAACTAATTGCCATTGGCATCCCTGTTTTATAAATATTCAGCTGCATAAAAGTGAAGTAACTGTCATGAGGTCAGGAATTGGGCCCCAGTTGCTGATTTCCCGTCGAGAGCTCTGCTGACCCCATCTAAGGGGTGTGTTGCTTTCCTTTAGAAGAACTCAACATCAGACTCAGGGCTCGTTAGGATAGATTGGGTTTACACTCGCTGCCTGGGCCTTGCTCTGTCTCCCTTGGCGTGGATGTGCGGCCAGGTTTCCTCCGAGTAACCTGAGGTAAACTTTGGTGGTGTTTTTTCATAGTGCCAGAAATACGGAAGAGCCGGTGTCGCAGGCTGCCGGGGTGCGGGAGGCAGTTGTGCCCATGCCCAGCTTTTTGTGGCTGCAAAAGCTGCAGGGCTCTTAGGGTGGAGTAAGCTTAGAGTCAAACCACATCAGTGTTATTTGTCTATTTTGGAGTGTAGAGCAAACTGTCCTTTTGCCCAGATCTGTATTTCATCTCAGAAGAAACTGAAGGCAGTAAACTAGAGCAGATGGCTGGTTACCCGAGGCCTGGGGTGAAATACAGAGTGGGCAAATCGGTGGTATGGACTGCTGGAGTTCTTTGAGGGGCAAGAGAAGGAACCTTCTCAAACTGAAGCCCATATTTTGGCTTTTTTTCCTGATTTTTTTCAAGACTTGATCATCAAATACCATACAAAAAATAAAATCTAAACTTTAAAACAAATAAAACCTGTTACTTAATCTGTGACAAAAAGGTTGGACAGCATTTTTCTTGAAGCTTCAGCTTTGCTGGAAATATTTCTTAAAAACAGCATCACTTAATGTGTTCTCGCTGAATCCGATTTCTGACATGTGTATGTAATTTAAAGCAGAACTGTTCAGTGTTCTCTGTGGGTGAGGGACTGTCTTTAAAAAAAAAAAAAAATCTGTTTTCTTGCCAGTCTTGTCTCAATATATGCACTAGGTATTATATAACTAAAAATTCTTGTTGGTTGTTCAGCTCTTTTTTGCTTTCAAGGCATGCCACAGCAGCATTAACACCTCTGAAAAAAAAAACCCCAAAACCCACAAAATCCCAAACTTAATTCTTATTCATTATTTAATTCTTTAAAGTTTCATAATTTCACAAGATGTCTAATTTGTATAATCTCTGTACTTCTTGTGAGAAAACCTCCTCAGGCTGTATCACTATTTTCAATTGTGACTGAGCATTTTCAGCTCTTTAGTTTATCAGCAGCGTAAGGAAAATCTTCCTGGAGACTTTCCATCAAACCCATTTGTTGATGAAGGAGGGAACATCTTTCCTAATGCTTTAAAACGGGAGCCATAAATTTTGAAGTGACCTTCCAGTGCCCCTATTAATAGGTAAGTAATTTTTTAGCATCACCCTGACCCAAGTAGGTAAAAGGGGACATGTTGGGAAGGTGAACGCTGTGAATGGGGAGACTGACAAGATTTAGAGGAGGTGTTTTTGCTTTGCTCCTTGGTACCTTGTGTGAGGGGGTGAGAGAGAGAGGTTAAAACCCTGCGGGTTGGGTACAACTGAGTGGCTCACTGGCTGGCTACAAAGGCAGGCCGCTAGCTCCGTGTCTGGCAGTTGCGGAACTCGAGTTACAGTAGTTCTGGATTGCCTTTCTGCGCTAAGCTTTGTGAGGCTGGCGCAGCTGGTACCTGAATGCAGCACGAATGTGCGACTTAACGGTGTCATTTGGCGCAGGTGATGATGTGTGTGGTGCCTCTGCTATCCTGTGAACTCCTTCTTTGGTTCCACAGAACCGCTGCATTACTCTACACCTAAAAACATACCTTCCGAGGCTGAGGCTTGCTCCAAAACCAGGATGTTTCTTTGGAATTGAGTACGTTATATGTAAAGAACGTGATATACTCTTTCGAAAGGCACCGCAAAGGAGGTTGTCCGGTATATTCTGTACTGGCTGATATCTGGTAGCTTCATCCAGGCCCAAGGTGCCTGCTGCTGTCATTCCGTGTAGTTGTGTGAAGCTGGTTTAGAAACATTGACTTCTCCCAGCAGAGGTGCTGTTCCACAGAACAGTTAACACTGAAATAACTATTGTAATATGTTTTGCAGGGAGAAAAAAGATTGCATTTTTCAAAGCTCCCTGGGAGTGCCTGTGTTGAAAACAGCACTCTTCTCTTCCATTCTTCTTTGACTTTTCTAAAAAAAAAAGTCGTGAATTAATAAGATGTAAATAGAAGGGAGAGGAAGAACAGCTACCCACCAATCGTTGTCATAAAAATAACCAAAAGGATCTGTGTGATCATAAAAGTGCCCAATTATGATGTTGTGCTGCAGAACTAATAAAAAGTTATAAACAGAATATAACCTTGAAATGAAATAAATACATTCAAATGTCAGGCTTTAGCATAAGAAGAAATAGTCACTCGGGCTTTGTTCCAGACAATTAAATGTTGGGTTCTAATTGCTAGGAGTATGTATAAGAGCCAAAGCTCCAAATCCAGCTGTTCAGCTAACCCCACGGCATTCCAGCTGACAGCCAGTGGGTGTCCTTTCATTTATCACAAAGTTATTTATTAACAATATGGATTTTTATATGCACGGACTATCCTTTACATCAGAGGAGCTCAGCTGCAATAAGAAAGCCTGTTTGGGTTCAAGGACTTTTTCCTTTGTCTTGCCTCATGTCTTATTAATACTCAGTATTAGGAGGTGGCAGTTTCTAAAATTGGTACTCGGCGCTGGGAACTGTTGCACGGTGCTGGAACAGCCCCCGCTTGTCGCAGCCTGCTGTTAGCTGCAAGACTGTTGGAGCCTGCAAGTAAAAGGTTGCCAGTCTCCAGAGAAAGAAGTGCTGCTAGTTGTTTGCCACCCAGAATCTAGTTTTAGCACATGCCGGATACTGAAGTAAATGTTTTTTTAAAAACCCTTTTTTTGTCAATGTGAAGTTTAATAAAGCATTTACTATATAAATACCTGAAATAATACTCTGATCTTGATACTTAAGGCTGTTTTGGTTTTTTCTAAGATTGACTGCTCTTCAGTGAACAGGGCAAGCAGTCTTAAGAGGCCTCACCCACGCCTTAAGTGAGATGTTATTCCTTTAATAAGCACTATTATGTTCAGCTCTTCCTGCCCCAAATACGGGTACTGAGGGCAAATTTATCCATTTTATCTGCAATAATAAAATTTAGGTTGAAATTCTCTCTCAGACTTTCATGTAGTTCTAAAGTTCGATCCATAGTCAAGCAATTAGTTTTAAACACTTCGTAGAGGGGATTATTGGTTTCTTAAGATGCTCTAGGTATCTCTATTTGATTACGGTAAGCAGATAGTTTATGTTAACATCTCAATATCATAGTGTCATCTGGTCAGAAAATAAACTATTTACTAAGAGCGAATGCCACTTTTAATGATTACCTCAATAGTTAGTCTTGCTAAAAATATGAAATCTCCCCATGCAGACTGGCAGTGCGGGGCTCCCTGGGCACACAGACTGGAAGCAATGTCTTATAAAACCAGCAGTGAATGCAGGTGGCTCTGGGTCTCTCTCTGGGGAGACAGGGTGCAGGATAGGTGATCCCCAAACATTACTTGCTGAGAAATGGCGTATCAGGGCAATATATGGATATCTCGATTCTGAAGGTTTGATCTGTCAGTGAAACGTGTTTGGCGGATGCTTCCCGGATTGTGCCCTAAACTATGAGTGAATTAGCTAAACTGAGGTTCAGTTGATTCTTACAGAAAGTATCATGACATCTTTCTAAATACCATTATTACTTTGGTCAGGGAGAAATCTTGGTTCTTTTTGTTTCACTTGAAAAATGTCCCAAATTGGAGAGCAGCTGCACAAACGCCACTCGGTGTCTATTTGGCAAAAAACTTTGGTTCCACACTTTTTTCAGTGTGGTCAGAGATCTCAGACTCCCCCTTTTCTGCTGACTTACCGAGTCGTCGCTTACTATCCACAAAGCTTCAGGCTGAGTCTAACACACAACTTGTGTGTTGGATGGTCCTTATGTATAAGAATTATAGTGTAGCTGAATTCTCATATGTACGTTTGATTATATGAAGGTAACAGATTTCGTTAGCACATCTTACTATCACACACCATAAGCAGTATAATTATAGTGAATTTGAAGTATATTAATAAAACATGAAATAGAAACTTTTGCTTCCCTCCACTGTGTTCAAAGTTGTTTTTTTCCGAAGGTAGGAAGTGAACACAAAGGGAAGAGTGAGGATCAAAGCAGTGACTGACTTCTACTTTTGAGTACTGTTGGAGCATAAATGCATTTAGGTGGGCTTCTGGATTGCACGCTGTTATTGTTTTATTAATCAGCTGAATCTGAGATCGGGGAATGAAGGTAAGTTATGTGGGAAAGACAAGTTAAGAAAAGTTGGATTGGGACTGCAAATGAAAATAGATGGAAAGCAGTAGAGAGCTTGCTATGTTGATTTTAGGATCATTTGAATTTCATATGTATAATGAGATAGAAGATGTGAATGGGAAGGACAGAAGGAAGGGATCGAGAAGATGAGAATATTTAAATGCAGAGCAATAACTTCTTAAGGAGCAATTGAATCTTAATGTCTAGCATTGCTTTTTGTTTGAAAGCTGAAGTCTCTGCCTAACCTAAGAGCAAATCATACCGAATTTATAATCCCTGTAACCCATTTCTACTCCTGTTCAGCTTTACCGGCACTAAGGAGGAAGATTGAGTTCCTCAGGACAGTCAGGAACTTTGATCAAATAAAATGCACAAGGAAAAAGATTAAATAAAATAAGTTTGCAGATTTATAAGGCAGTGATTATTCTATTCTGGCCTTAGAGGTTAATTACGCAAGTCAATATGACTACAGGACACATATGAAACCCTCAAACTACCTCTCTTCTGACTGCAGTAATTGAGTCTGTATGTATTTTGCTGGCTATTCTGCTTAATTTTATTTTCTTGGTGCTTTTATGTTTCATTGCTGAAGCTGTGTATTCTTCAGATAAGATTATACCTTTTACTAATAACAATGTGTTACTTTGCTAACAGTCGGTAAGAGTATGTGTTTAAATGTGTATATTTTACTCAGAGTTCTTGCACATGCCGATTGACCTATGTTATGTTCCATCAATCCTGTATTCCGATAGTCTAAAAGGATTGATGTGGAAACAAAGTTATGATGTATTGCCAGCTAAGCTGAAGAATCATCTGTCTGGATGTGTGTTTTAGTCTTGGAACTGCAACTAAAAAGATGAGAAGTTATGTGCAGCTCTGCTGAAGGTGCACCTGGGGTTAGGCAGAGGTTTGCGGATGTACAGGTCTGGAATCTTTCTGCAGCTTTGCCATAATTAGTTTGGGGTTAAACATATTTTGCTTATTGTACCAGTCCTTTTTGTCTTACTATATTACAACATTGTCATTACTTCTTCAATGAAAGGCTATTCTGTGCAAGAGCTAGGCTTTTTTTTTTTGTGAATTCTCAGTGCTTTCTGTGACACAGCTTTGCTTTTGATTTAAACCTTGGGCTCTACGGTAATATAAATATTTAATAGCGGTGTTAAAAGGACAGTGCAAAGGTGAGCAAAAGGGTAGATGCTTTGGAAAATTGAAGCAGAAGGTCAGGGAGAAGATGAAAGGATTGGAGCTCTTAGTTTAAAATATTTTTTCAAACTTTAAAAGTCTAATGTCGTTGTTATTGCCTGCTCTGGTCACATCAGCCCAAAAGCTGTGTTTCTTCTAATTAAACTGCACGCTGCATATGGCAGCTCAGGGTTTGATGAACTTCAAACTCAGATTTTATTTCTCAGCATTGTATATAAAATAAACCTAGCGTGAACTGATAGAGTTGTGTCTCTTTTTATGTTTACAGTGGCAATAGCAGACTTTTTTCTCTTTGAAGTTAGCAACAGCTTGCGGATCCTGTGCTTCTTGTTTACCAGATCAAATGATTGTCAGTGGTGATAACTGCCAGTCATCTGCTACCTGAAGTGTGCTGGTCATGGAGACTGAGGCTTGTCAGAAAAGCAAAGCAATGTCTGTGTACCATAAATTTCTAAGTCACTGCTGTAAAAATGGCTGGAGTTTGGAAAGTTTCAGCTTTTTAAGCCTTTGAAAATTCTTGTCTATATAATCTCTGTACTTTCATTGTCTTTTGGGTCCTGTTTTTGTTCAGCTGTAGTCGGAGTTAACTTTTCTGTTAAATAAATTATTCCTCAAAATACGGTTTTAGAGGAATGAAAACATTCATCAAACTCAGGGATGCTCACTGAAGAGTTGCAGACAAGAATGAATTAAAACCGTACTGGCTTTTGATACTTGGAATATAGAAGCATCACTTTTTGAAACAGAAGGGGAGTAAAATGAAGAGGGGAGAAGTCAAAATAGAAATAATGATAAAATAGGAAAAAGTGAAATAGTATTTCTTTCTCCTCACATTTCCCGTTCTGATTTTTTTTTTATTCCAAACAAAATTTTGTTTGCAAAGAAGACTTTGCAGAATATTATTTTTTTTAACATTCCTTTCGTTTCAAAGTTTGTTCTTGAATATTTCAGCTTCTTCTCTTGTGTGTATTTGTTATATCTGCTGACACTGGCATTGCACGTGCTTTAGGGTATGGTCTGTTACTCTGTTGCATATGGTGCCTAGCATAGTTTAGTTTCCAATTCCTAGTCAGAGCCCTTAGACTTTCTCAAAATACAAGCAGTATTTAAGAAATCTATTAAAACAGCAAGACCAAGACTATGAAAAAGCAATCGTAGGGTCAGTAAAGACCCGGGGAGGCTTCTGTGTTGGTATGTCAGACAGTCTTAAAAATGTCCACAGTTTTGAGCTTTTAGAATTCATGCCCTCACTGTTAGTGAATATCAAATCTCATCTGTGAAAAAGAAAATAAGGCTCAATTAGCTGTTGATAGTGCTTAACAACAGGGTAAATTTCACGTATGGATCTGTACAGTGGCGTAGCAGTCAGGTTTCTTGTTTTGTGTAAGACCCCTGGAAGTTAGAACTGTTTCCGGGGCATCCCTGTGGTAAAAGGTAGCGTCATTGCTCGTGTTCTGCTTATTCGGTCTGATACAAAGGAGGTGTAGGGGGCTTTCTGGGGTGGTCCAGGCTTTATGATCACGCACTCCCAAGTCTACAAAGAGAGTAAAAAGCAGGCATCGGCCTCAGTACTGAACCTGCAGTTTCCTGCTGAAGCCTTGAGTCTACTGTGAAGTTAAATGTGATCTCTTCCGTTTGATATGAGACTGTAATGTTGTTCTTTTCTTTCCGATAGTCAAGTGGTACAAGGAGATGTGGTAATAGATCCTCCAGCCATTTGTTGCATATTCACGGTACTTCCCATTAGCATTGGAAGGGGGTGACAGATAGTCTCAGAATTCACTGAAGCGAGGAAATGAGAGAGTGAAACAAGTTAAAAATTACAGGTCTTGATCTTCAGCTGCCCATAAGATGTAATTCACATACTGTTGCACGCCGTTCCCCAAGCATAGTTCTGTATTTGTACCAGCAGCAGGCTGCAAGCTGCAAGCCTGGGTATGCGGAATCTTGATTTTAGTCCATTTCTGAGGGATATTGATAGTTAAACAGTAGTAAAGATCCTCTTTAGCAGCTAATTACAGTCCTCTTAAAGGGCTCACAGTACTGCAAGGCCTCTGGTATTTTCTGTACTCCTCATTCTGCCACTCGCTGTCAGCCTCATTAGTATTTAAATCGGTTCGTAAGTATTTTGGCTTAAATAAGCTTTATTTCTGATCAATGTAATGCCATGATTTTATGTCTTTTTTAGAGTCTTTAGCTTAAAGTAGACGAGCTTATGATAAATACTGCAGATGTGTTAGGAGTTGATTAAATTAGTAGTAAAAATGGACAGTAGGCAAACAGGAGGAAAAATGCACAGAGGGGCAAATTCTGGATTTTTCAGCTCTGTTCCCAGTCTTTGTTAACGGATTCACTCTGCTGTTGAAAAAAAATAGGAATATTAAAAGACTTTTTTTTTAAACTGAGGATTAGCAGGGCGAAAAAAAAGGTGCATTTTTTTTTCCCTACTGTAAGAAGTAAGTGCTCTGTGAGCAATTTCCCATGTCTTCTAATATAATATATTCTTTATGTTAATTAGAAAAAAAGGTGTAGGAGAAAAATTAAACTCTTAAGTTCTTCCCCATAACCCCCCAAAGAATAAAAATAAAATTAAAAAACTCCAAACCCAAAAGCCTTTAAGACCCTTTCTTAATAAGATTACTTTAAAATGCATGTGGCTTATTTTAGCAATGGGTGAGATGAAACTATGATTTAGAATTGGATAAATTGCTTTGCTTTAAATACTTAAACTTTGCTCAAAATGGCTTTTTGAAGTTCATAATAAATTTGGTTGCCCATCTGCTGTCAAATCCCCATGTTTCTTGAGAGTACTGAGAACAGCAAATACAACTACCTGTTTATAGTCAACCTCCTCCCCAAAATTAGAAGTTTGTTTGCAAAATGTCTCCTCTGTGGTCACATTTCTATCATCCTGTATGGGAACTGAAGATGACTGTGGTGGATGTCAGCAGAGCAGAACTATAGACCCTAAGAATGAGTTTGAACTTACAAGCTCCGCTTAGGAGGAGTGTGTCACCTAGAGGAATAGGAAATTATTATTGAAACAGATTTACAATAAGCAAGTGCCCAGCAATTAAATATTATGATTATGTGTTATTCCACTGTACTGGCTTTAAATAACAGAGTGAGGATTTCGGAAAAGAGGACAGATGTTATATCATCATCTCAATTGTTTGTATGTGAGATACTTTGGGACAAATTCGGTTCTATCAATATAAATCTAGGAAACCTCTCTAAAAATAGCAGAGTCAATCAATCTGTTCCATTCTAATGGGAGAGTAGAATTTGAACCACTTTTGTCCTTGGTCTGTCTGTGTTGTAAATGGTTTACCTGAAAAGGCCTTTTCCTTGAAGAAAATTGTTCTGTCTTTCAATTATTGCTACGGTGATGTAGGCAAGAAAGCAAGGCCATGTGCGCACGTACTCATTGCCCTAAAATACCTGCTGTTTAGCGTCAGCTTCTCACCCACCAATTTTTTCAAAAAAGAAACAGGCTGTAGTAACTGAGATGAAGGGAAATAACTCAGTCATCCTGCACATGAGCCTCTGTTGAGCAGCAACTGATCGCAAAAATGTCGATTCTCTGTGGTGGACAAATATTGACATGAATCAAAGCTTTACAGCGACTACTGGAGTAACTTAATTTGGAATTTAAGCCAGTCTTAAATCTGATTTCAATTGAATTAGTCAAATTTATAATGTGTGAGGATCTATGCCTGCCCTGATTTATAGAAGCTCTGGAAATAGACCAGTCAAAGATTCTTCAGCCTTGAAAAGAGAACGTTTTGAGGGGGCACCTGGTAGGTGTATATGAAATCATAACTGGGAATGACTCTCCTCACTCGCTCATGACCTACGGATTGTCAAAGGAAACTGCTGAGTGGGAGGGTCAAAGCAAACAATGTTGCCACGAGATGCTATGGATGCCAAAAGAAAGGAAAGGGAAGAATTTTTGGGGGAGAAAAATCCATTAGATGCTCTTCAGCTCAAAGACACAACACCTGCTCAGGAAGGCCCTGAAATGCAAATCACTGCAGAATATGAGAGTACACATATAGTGTTCTTATCTGTTATACAAATAATCTAAGCCGTGTATAAAATACATTTCTAAATGTGTTATACTCTTCTGTAGGTGGTTGTTAGTGAGAACTAAGCCGAGCTATGGTACCAAACTAGATGTATTTTTGTTTTATCCAGTACAGCCACTTCTGTTTAGTATCTGAGCTGATTAATACTGGTGCGAAGCTCTGCTCCTTCCTTTGCGTTTTTTGCAGCAGCGTACCCAAAACCCTTTGGATTCAGTGTGCTACAGTGACATTCCCAAGGACTTAGAATTTTTCTCTTTCAGAAACTTAAGAATCTGTATGGAGACTAACATGAATTATTAACATGTGTGTATATGATACGTGTAAGTACATACTTTATATGCACATGTAGTATACAGAAAATACGCTACTTATTGAGCAAGTTTTGTAGGCTTGATAAAAATTAATTAATGTCTGCTGGAAAAGGCTTTTTCTGTGTAGTTCTCAATATCTCCCTCCCTAGTCAACGCTCCGTATAGGAGCAAGTATCTTTGGTGTTTGGTGAACAGTAAAAGTATCTAAATTGGGGGAAAAGTCTAAAATGCTAGAGAAACACCTATGTGCACATGTAAATAGGTTATGAAAGTGTCAAAGCCAAAATATAACCAGTTTCAAGGTACCTTCATAAATAAATTTAATGGGCTAGACGAGGTAGCTGCTTAGAACTTCCCAAGAGACCTGTCCCATCAAATACCACGTGGAAAAAAAAATGAAGGAAAAAATAAAAGAGAAAGAGAAGGAAAAAAGAGAGGAAAGAGAAACCCTTTCGCACCATGAAGCGCCCCCCTCACCACAGTGGGAGGAGTTATGGAGTTAGGTATTTATTTTAAAGACTAAAGATGTTGGAATCTGTTCTGAAATTATTTACATATATCTTCCCTTAATGAAAATGAATTACTTGTGTTTTGTGTAGATGTGCATAAAACACTTCATATATCAAACTCCACACTGAACAGTCTTGTAAAGTAAGAAAACATATAAGTTATTACCCAAACAACAGGGTTATGTATTACTGACTGTTACAGTAATAGAAGCCCATCAATCATTGGACAGGCTCTAAGACTCTCTTTTTTTTTGATGTATGCTAAATGAAGCAGACTCAGGAAAGCAGCTCTAAGTCAAATAGGTGCTTAGCTAAATCTTTACCTTTGTCAGAAGGAGTAGGTCATAAATGGATTTATTCCCGTGTGATTCTACTTATCAGTATTTTAGTGACTCCGGTATACCAAAGGTTCATACATGTAATGCGGTTCCTTCTCCAGTCAGGTTGTTACTCGAGAGTGCATGCTGTGGTCAGAATTTGAGTTTTATTAACAATGAAGCTCTGTAATAGGCAGCCCTTGGCTGGATTGTTACAGCCCAGTGTGATTTTTAGAAGACTTTTATAGTGGGAAAATCTTTTCAACTGGTCAGGTTCAAGAGGAATTACACATTCAGCCTGTATTTATAACAGGGTTTCTTCCACTCACCGGTGTGTGCAGATGTGTATTCATAGTTATGAGTTCTGTGTAGGAGAAGAAACTTTGATCAAATCATGGGAAGCCTAAAGACATCGCCAGTGTTGCATATGTGAAGTGTCACAGTCAAACCTGAAAATACATCTTGTGTTCGGAAACAAGTTCCGAGTTAGTGCCTGGGTTTGGTGACTGCGCTGGACAGGAGTGGTCATCTTGGCTACTGACAGGGAAAACACCGTGGGAGTGAGCTAACGGTAGGTGTTTTGCTCTCTTCTAGGGCGCTTGCAAGTGGAGGGCCTTGTGCTGCCTGGGGTTGAGTAGTGAGCCACAGTTTGGGTGGTTTCTTGCACATCTCGTTGTCTTTCGGATGCAGGAATTTCAAAGAAATACCTACCCAGCAGCTCTTGGGTTTGGCTGAGATAACGTTGAAGGACAAGCTACTATATTGTTGTGCTTGCAGTTAGTCAATGCTAATGATGTGCCCGGAGTCATTGAGTAAAATGAAATTTTGGAACCAGTTCCAAATGTACTCCCCTGCCGGCAGCCGGTGGGACTCCCAGAGTCAGGCTGCGGTCTTCTCAGCAGCTGGGATTGTTTACTTAGTGGAGTGACTGCTGTCAGCACCGCTTGAGGAAGAGGAGGAGCCCATCTTAAATGGGAGAGTTTCAAATGTCTCTTGAATATAGAGCACTCAGTAGCATTCAAGAGGTACATTCTCTATGGGAGGCATTTTTTCCCCTTTTGAAAATAGATTATAAGCCATCAAAGTTTGTAACAGGGAATCAAAGACTTCTTTGATAAACTTATGGTGGAAGAACAACTGAAAAAACTTAGTTTGAGGTATTAGCTCATCAGTTAATGGTGGTTTAAACCTTCTGCTTCAATGCCTGTTTATTACAGAATTGCAGGAGGAGAAATAGGTTCTTAAATATAGGTTGCTATGGAATTTTTGTAAGAAACAAGCAGATTGAAGTGACTAAGAGCAAATACATGCTAGACGTAGGACCAACCATGCAAAAAACTGCATGTAGGGTGTTCCTGCATTGGGAAAAAATATAGATACGAATAAAAATAGCTTTAGCTGCTCTCTGTACAAAACTCCTCACCAATCTGGCAGAGTATTACATTTTGATAATTTTATTTGTTCTTTGTCGTTTTGTTCTAGTAAAGCTGGTTTCAAAATGCCGCTCGTTATTCACCTGTTATTTGGAGTGCCTATATCAGCATATTATAGTTCAGTATGTAAGTATTACTAAAAGAGAGTTCTTGGACAGAAAGACTGAATTGCATCTGTGAAGGCAGAAACAGCAGATTAAACTCAAGTGAGGAAGATGGCAATTCTTGCTGTCTTGAGCAACTTAGTTTTAGCCAAATTAGAAGCAGTAGAAAAATTGGTAAGCGCGTACAGGAATAGAGGAGGGAAGCTAATAAGAAAGTATCAGTGATTCCGAGCTTTCTTTTTTTCAGAAATCAAGTGATTTAATAACTTGGAGAGATGTTTGCACAAGGTGTTTACACATGGGTCGATTTACATTAGGCTGAAAATAATTCTGGCCTGATTCTGCAAACGTTCCTGTTGAACAAGTTTTTTTTATCCATTGGAATAACTCAGCTGGTTGATACGAGACTCTTCAGACATAAGCAGTGCTTATGAGATTGTTATGCTTAATTAGTTTATAAATCTGTCTCCAGTAGCTGCATATGAAAATCTAATACAGCAACCTCAGAACGACACGGTGCTTTTTTACTTTGCTATGAGACAATATACTGGAATAAGCCAAAGATGGAAGCAATAAAGATTAAAAACCTTTAAAAATAGTACAGATGTTCCAGATTTACTTTCACAGCTGTAACAAGAAAGTGGTGATACTAATGATGACAGCCAGGTTTGAATACCTACCTTGAGGAACTTTTCAGTAAGTTGTATTGGCAATTATTCTTCCCCATCCCCTATGTCTGGATACCGGATGAAAATTGCAATATAATTACATGTACTGTTGGTTTTGCGGCCCCCGCTCCCTCCAATTTCTTCATCTTTAATGTTTCCAACAGTAAAGACTTTTTGGGTGAAGGCTCTTTTTTGCCTTTCCATGTTTGACCTGTGTTTGCATACTTACATTTGCTTTTTAGTCCGGTGCTGATAATACCATATGCCCCTCAGCTTGGTGGAGGCAGTTTTTATATATATATATATATATATATATATATATGTATGTATGTATGTATGTATTTTGGGGTTTACGAATAGAATTCTTTTTGCAAGAAGTGCTTCAGTTGTGAGGACAGCCTGTGGACAGGCTTGCTCCTTAGTAACAGGAGTTTTTAAAGATCTATTTATTAAACTGAATGTGTAAATTCAATAATTGTTGCTGCTCCTCAGAAGGGAAGCTCACCCAGTGTCTGGGAGGCCATCGCGAGAACATAAATAGGATAATATCCTGTTCATGCAGCTCTGAGTAATGCATGCTCCACATCTCACAGGTGATAACAGCTTAAATATTAATTCATCCGAGAGCATTATGTGATAGAAAAGGTACACAGAGTTAATTAAGCCTTGGAGGCATGCAGGGTTGATCCTTAGTTGCTGTAAATTGGCTTAGCGTCATTGGCGTCAAAGGATTTGTTCTTATTTACACCATGGGAGGATTAAACCTCTCTATTTTAAGATGGTTTAGATTTGAATATCTTAAAGTGTAGAAATTCTTTATTAAAAGAATGATATTATTCAGTGTATAATAGGGTGTGTTTCAAAGAGTAGATATTAAATAGTTTTCAAGTGACAGATAGAAGAGGAACCCATTTACAAGTCACAACGGTTTGTAATGGCTTGCATTTATTTTCTTCCTAACGGACTGCCCCCGTTCTCCGTACAGACTGGATGAATACATAGCACGGTCCATGTCATAATAAAGGTGACACCTCGGGTTACTGTTGAGAAACAGTTGCTTGCTTCATTCCGTAAAATGTTTCTTCCCCGTGAGATTCAAAATAAAATTAATTTTTCTCAAGTTCTGCAGTAAAAAAAAAAGAGAAACAGCTGTTTCAGGAAAGCCAAGACCCTCACCGGTCAGCTCGGTGCTTTGCCCAGCAGGTTCCTGGCACATCTCACCCTGTCGATGAATCAGGCCAAGCTGGAACTTGAAGCCTAAAGTTAAGCAAATAAATATAAAATATATAAAATAGACATGTTGAGCACAGGTTTGAGCCTGTTTTCTTTATATAGCAAGCTGTCTGGAAAGTAGGTTATTGTTACAAACAACCCCTCTCATGGTTTGACCAGACATTGTCAGGTGTGAATAAACTTTCACGACGACTGTTTCTTGAAGTGGATGCGTTCCTGTGAAAAGTTGCAGCTTCAACAAATTAGTACTTTTTGGAAAAAAAAGAAGGCACTGGAAAATTTGCAGTTAGCTCTGCTCGTGGATCATAGTTGCTATCGAAGGTATTTCATTGCAGGATTGCG
This sequence comes from Phalacrocorax aristotelis, assembly GCF_949628215.1. Classification (NCBI taxonomy): domain Eukaryota; kingdom Metazoa; phylum Chordata; class Aves; order Suliformes; family Phalacrocoracidae; genus Phalacrocorax; species Phalacrocorax aristotelis. The sequence continues at coordinate 5,432,484 of NC_134299.1, forward strand.
GGCCTGCCTAGCACAGTGCAGCAAAATGACTCCGGAGTTGCTCAGTGTAAAGGATATTTTTTTGAGGTGTTTGGATACAGAAGTGTTTTGTTTGCCTGGTGCTTCAAGCTCTCTGTGTCCTGTTCTGCCCTGTTTTAACTCTGCCAGATTTCCTTGAGCTGTGAACTAGACTAGTGTTCGACTCGAAACCTCCTCCAGGCTGGTGAATTTGGTTCTGTATGAATGCGTACGTACAGACTTCCGTACAGATGTATATACCTATATCTAACGAAGTATATAAGATTTTTTTTGGCATTTGTTTCTTGCCTGTTCCTAGGATTTTTTTCCATGCGTACTTTGTGTGAAACTACTTTCTCATGTCCAAATAATTCCTTTTAGTTTAAAGAAAATGGGTTTTTTATGAGCAGGATGTTCTAAGGGATTCAGACTATTGATTCCTTTCAAACAGCCTGAGACGCTAGCAGCTTTATTCTTTTTGTTCTTCTTTTTATGGGTAATGAAAAACAGTTTAATATCATTATGCTCATCAGATAAGGCTTAAAAACTCACTCAGATTCAAAAGAAAGTCCTAAACAGATTGTGAGGCTTAGTTCTATGGATGACTCTGTCTCAGGAGAGCCATATATTTTCCGGACTTCTAAATCCTGAGGCATCCACCCCTCCCCCCAGTCTTTATTTAATACTATCAGTGAATACTTCTGGGCCATGTTTTGCTATGTCAAGGGAGAAGTTGGCTGGAGGAAGAACATTACAGAGTTAGTTATTCAGTGCTATTTTCTACTCCCACAGATACCGGCCATGCCACCTGCTAAATAATGTAGCAATAATTTAGTTCCTCTTATTTGTCTTCTCTGTTTCCAGGGTGTTTGTTTTACTCTATAGTAAGCAGACATAGCTTTTTAAGTGTAACTGCAGCTAGCTGTCTCTTAGAAGGTGGTGGAGAGTTCAGTGTTTGAGCAGGGAGCTGACCCTAGCGTGGTGAAGGACTGATACTGGGGGGAGAACCACATTCTCCACGCGCACCCGTGTTGCTCCTCTGAATGTGCATAAAGTATTGTATGTTTTTAGCACATGACTCAGTCAGCTAGTGTTAAGAATCTTAGTCATTGCTAACGTTCAATATGTCTGGTTAAGGTGAAGAGTTAAATCAATAAAGATTTTATTTTTCTGACTCTGCCTTGTAGACTCTTGCTCAGAGGAAGCCAGCAGGAGTAACCTCAAAAAGGTTACTGCGTATTTTTGTGCATTCTGCTATCACATTTATCTAATACGTGATGTGCAGATGTGTTCTTTCATAATAGAGATTTACAACCATGTGAACATATTGCCATATTAATGATCTATTTTGGGGGAGTTACTTAACTTGAATTTTTGCCAATGTTTTTTAGTTGTGTGTGTAATGAATGTTAACAGCGTTTTCCAAACTGGAAGGAAGGAAGGGAAGTTCCTTACAGAAAGACAGTATGTGAAATATTGTCCGTGGTTCCCAGATAGCTGGAATAAATTCTTAAGCATCCGTAAGTTTTATTGTCTAAGATTAAGACATATTGATACTATGCAGCACTTCCTAAAGCACTGGGAGTTGCCTGGGTTATGGCAAGGGCAGATGTCAGCGCTGTGGTGAACCGTTACGACACAACATTTAGGAAATGGAAGAGTGTGTCACAGACGCAGCTCAAACTTTTTTTCTGTTGTCATTTGATTGTCATTTTTTAAATATGTCACATGCATCACTGTGTAGTAGCATATTACGTAGTCAATGGAGTATATACTATGATGAGGGAAAATTCAGGGTTGGCTTTCATAGTTGAAATTATTAATGGAGCTTAAGAAAGGGTGCCAGAAGGTATCTAACTCTTCTGTCAATGAAATCTTCATTTGAGCTGGGAATAGATACGGCTGGTGGAACTCTCCCTGCTTGTCTTGGACACACACCTCAATCGCTTTGAAGAAAAGACGACAGGTTATTTACCATCTTCGTTCACAACATAGACCAACCATTGGTGTTCATCGCGAGGGCATTATGCAGGTTGCATGATTGCAAAATCATGGACAACAGAACTGGTGGGATGTACAAAATCAGCCCACCTACTTGCCCTGAGGCAAGAGTGATACGCGTGTGCCATTCCTGACAGTTCTTTTGTGTGTGTTCCTGAAAACCGCCGACGGTGGGAAGCCGGTCAGTTTCCTAGCGTTTAGTTCAATGTCATAGCAATCAGAAGTTTTTCCCAATGCCTAATTTACATCTCCCTTCAACCTAAGCCTCTTGCTACTTATGCTAGTCCACCATGGGCACAGAGAATAGATTCTCTTTCTCCTTGCAGAAATCTTTTTCGTATTTAAAGGTGATTATTATCTCACTTCAGTCATTTGCTTTCTAAATTAATCACTACCAATAATTTTGATATTTCCTTGTTGTCAGGGCTCCAAATGCGTTCATGGTTCTCCTTTCCATTCCTTTCTCTTATTGCATCTCTGCTGAAATGTGGTGCTGAAAATTGAATACTGTATTTCATATTGTTTAATGAGGTGGTCTTCTAGAGCTCTGATTTGGGCAGATGCAAACTTGTGTGATTTTCTGGGACACACAACATTAAGTACAGAAGTGAGGATACAAGGCTGCAGATTGTTTTGTCAGAAAACATCTCAAATGGCTGATGCCCCTGGGGTGCCCCTCTGGGGAGAGGAAAGGGAATTTCACTGTAGATTTACTCTGTGCAAAGCTAAAAAGTTACCACTCTACCTTGTTTAGATGATGGATTTCAATCTAGATTATTTTAAGGCTGCCCCCGACCCCGCTCTATTGAGTTGGAACTGCCCTGTCTTTGACTCTGAATAAGGAACCCTGAATTTGAGAGAATTTCAGCAAGATGTTTTCATTGCAATGAATTGTTGTTTCTTCCCCTCAAAAGAGCGCTGCTTCTTCAAAAGTTTCTGGTGACTTGTATTGCGCAGTGGTTGTGTGCAGCAGAGGGCTGCGCAGCGAATATGGAAGGGGCAGCTGGGCAGCGTGAATAGCCGAGGAAGTGTGTGCAGTGCTAGCATCAGGTGGGCTAGCAGTGGAGGTCAGGACAAAGACCTTGTGAACAGAACAGTATGTGTAAATTCACTATCACAGTTGTAAAGAAGCAGCGTATCCTTGTCCCTGTTCCCCACAGATGTTCTGTCTGGTATTCACGGCATGTATTTTTAGTCCACAGCTACCGCAGAATGCTCTGCCCTTTCTTCCATACAAATTTGCGTGAGTTTTAGAAAATAGGAGATTACATGTGGAAGAGTCCTTAGAGAAGCAGACTTCCTTAGGTTTATTAGTCGGAAAGGCAAGCTGGCAATTACGTGTTTAACTACTACTTCTTTTTCTTCCACTTCAATCACTAGTGGTCATCTGTTGGTAATAATTAACCTTTTCACCCGTACTCCAAACGGAAAGATTACTGGCAGTAATTAGATGAGGAGTATTCTGCGCGCATGGGCTGAGCGCATGGGCTGAGCTCACAGGCTGACTTTTGGATGCCTTGCAGCAAATTGCACATTAGTGGAATGAATGACACAAAACCCCCTGTACGTGGACAAGCCCCTCAGAAAACACAAGCTAAATCGCTTTGAAAATGTTTGATATGCAGTTATTGTCAAGGACTCAAGTATTGATTTCGAACTTGAGCTTCAGGTTAGAGGAGGCTGGTTCTCATTCCTGCTCGCGGTATCTGTGTGCGTCCCTCAGCCACAGTATGAGACACGCTAAAACCACAGGCATCTTCTGCCTGGAAAAGCTTATTAGCAAAGTAAGGTGAATTCAGGTAGAGTAAGGGTCATCCAGCTTGTTCCAAACTCTGGCAGATCGAGGAGCTGAACTGAGGACTCCTGACCCCTAAGATGGAAGCACGATATAATATTTGTGCCATAGAATAATATCTGTGACTCTGACTCACGAGACTGTCCCGCGCACGTGATTTAATTTTAAGCATGTCTTTGGCAGCTGTTGTTCTGTGTGTTCGTAGATTACAAAATCAGAAGGGATCGTTTCAGTCCTCTGGTTTACAGTCCTATAGGACCTATAGGAAATCAGCTATGGGATTCTCTGAATGAAACACATGCAAAAAAAATCTTTTCAGGCAGGGGTTTGAGAGGCATGCGAGCCGAGCCTCAGATTAATAGTCATGATGAATGGTCAACTTGACTTAATCACTGGTGGCAAGCAGTCTTTAAGCGAAGTGAATTTTCTTTGGAGGTTAATGTTTTCGATTGATACAGGTCTTTAAAAGCAATGCACTGCTGACACAAATTATCTGAAGAACTATTAAACAGAAAAAAACGTCCGGAACAGCTATTATTGTCATGAAATTTCATGAATCATCCAGTAGTACTAATTAAAACAAAAAGAATTTTAATACCACAGATAAATCTGAGAAACAAGGAGCTCTTTGTAATAAAGTGAGAAGTAGTATTTCTCTTTTTTGACAGTGCTGTGTAGTTTAAGATAGATCAACTTCTGTAGCAGAGTATGGAAGGAATCAAGATAGGAAATATTGGGGGGGGGGAAATCACGAAAATCAAAGATGAGAGCTGTGTTATGTTTATAGAACTAAAATGGATGGGAGCTCCTCTTGCTTTCTGCGATAGTAAAGAATATGTAGCATCAACAGTAAAGCGATTGTGTATGCTAGTGGCAAAAGTAATGGACTCTGATGTAAAGATTATAGCCAAAATAGTTGGAATTTAGATCATTTTAAGAACCCTGGAGTTTGTGGTGGTTTTCATTGTCTGGATCTTAAAAGCCTGAGCACTTGAGGCTGCCCGGGTCCACTGTTCAGCGTGAGCTGGTTCAGCAGCATCAGGCAGTTCAAATCAGATCCAAATGTGCAGATGCTCTTACTGGTTATTTAATGCAATGGTCTAGTGGCCACCTGTGGCTCAGGAGGTCCCTAAAACAGTAGTTAGTTGAAATCACTAGACTGTAGCAGAAAGTGTAGATTGTGTGTGCATCCTGTTCTTATTCTCCTCATTACTCGGGGGTTTTGCTTGCTGTTAGAGACGGGATGGGGGAAACTGTTTGAGACAGTGAGCTGGAATGAGCTCCTCTCTTACCAGGTTTAATAATTCTTATTTTCAGCAGTTGTCAAGAAGTTATTTCAGAATTAGCTGCGCAAAAATTGACGGAGGGGTAGTCCTTTGGAATTGTTATTTACAAAACCATACATCTTTATAGCTTGGTAAAGAATGCATATAGCCTTTGTGAATTATTACCTTTCTGTACCTGTATTTTTAATATTTTATTCATACTAACTGAATAAAATTGATTCAGATTGCTAAGTCAGCTATTGCCTTCCATGTTTATTATAATGTTTCCATAATAAATCCAGCAATAAAGCAACATTTGTAGCTTTCTTAGCGGGGCGGGGGAAGGAATCTCATGAGCACCAGCATAACCTCGGGCAAATGAGTTTGTGCCTTGCTTCCTTCCCCAAACAGACTTTTTTGGCTTAGCTTTTTCTGTTCAGGTTTTGTGTCCTGGAGCCAGAGCTCCTTTTGATCCGTGGGCACATACCCGCAGTACCTAATGCAGAGGCCCTGGTCTCGGTCCCAGGTAATCATTTTGGACCGGCCATAACAAAGCGAGCGCCCGCAGGGTAGTGCGGGTCTGCAGCGGTGAGCGCTGCTCCTCCGCCAGGGTCGGAATGCAGCGGGCGGACGTTTTTGTCATCCTTTCCTTGGAAGAGGGCTAAAGCTGTGATGAACTGTTGTGATGAGAGGTATATCGTGACTGTTGCCACTGAAGAACACTAACCAATCTGTTCTGAGCTCTTCTGGAGGGTGAGAGAAGTGCTTCAGGATCTCTGCGGTAGCCAAGACTGAGCTCAAGCTCAGGAGAGGTTAAAGAGACTGGGTCAACGTTTGCCTTTTGTTTCACTGTTGGTTAAGGAATATGGAAGGTCACACCATTTTGGCCATTTTTTGGAAGGACATCTGGGCACAGGCAGGAGAGCTTTCACCAAAGACACAATCTGGGGACAAATCTCAAATTGGAAGGCTGGGTTTGCAGATTAGGTCTAGCAAGTGATAAATGTAGATAGTAAAATATTGTTTCTGGTTTATTTAAATGTATTGAATGTTAACATTCATTTGTAATTTTCTTAAAGGCTGGAACATAGTGTCTGAATTCTTACTTTCACAATGTATTTAAGACAACTTGCTAGCTCTTTTTCTCTGTGTATAACACTCAGAGAGGCAGAATTTCTGTTTCTGGATTATCCTTTTTGGCAATCAGTGTTGCCCTCAGGAGGAGCGTTTGTGTGTGTGTATGCATCTGTGTGTACTTGATGGGCCTTTGGAATCTTCAGCCAGTCCTAATATGAAAATCAATGGGTCCCAAGGCACGTTTGTCTTTAGCAATAGATCTGTTCCATCTATAACCTCTACACAAAATGTCTTGACGTGTGAGCAATCTCGTGGCATATGGAACAGCATTTACTTGTTATACAGCATTTGTAGCAGCAGTACTCTTTTTTTCATTCTGGTTCTTTTAACCTTATGGTTTTAGTCAATTTTATATGATTTTCTTTTTTAAATTGAAGTTCTCAGTAGTAAACTTAGAGCAAAATATTAACAAAGGTACCTTTCAAAAAGCCCTTCTTGTAGGCTCATTGTTCCTGAAGAGACGCATTCTCCGGGCTTATCAATTGTTCTTCAGGCAGTAAGAGGAAAGCAAATGATCCGAGTTGTTCTAATATCATGAATAGAAGGCTGAAGAATGTGTACTTCACAGGATTCTTAGGAGAAAACAAGTCCTAGGTAATTTTGGCTGTAGTGGTTTAACCCTGGTAAGCAGTAGAAAGTTAACTCTGTCCCAGCTAAAAATAGTACATTGGGGGCTTCTTGGTAGATTTTGGCAGACCACGACTCTCCCATATAGTTTGGCAAGCCGCTTCTAAAGTATGAAGAAGCAACACTTTGTAAGATACTTTATTCTGTATTCACGTTTCCTGTTGTACTGTAACTTACCCTGGATCTTGTTTATGCTAGTATTTTCAAGCGTTCAGTGGGATCTTAGATAACTAAGTTAAATTGAAACTTAATGGAAGCCGAGTGCCTAAGTCCCCTGGGCACCGTTCAAACTGCCAGCTCGATTTTTCTAATGATTTGTAATGACTGAACCCCACGGACTTGGAGAACGAATGTGCTAAAGGACTCCACTGAGCTTTGGAAAAGGCCTTGAATTGGCAGTACCTTAAATTTTTATAGCAATATGTATGTGCTGCTTGTAACTGGAACCAGAATTTGATCATATTGAATGCACACAGGGCAATATGAAAGCCATTACGCGTACTAATGCTAAACATAATTTAGCGTAGTCTGTAACACAGAAGTGTGTGACACTTGCACTTTATGCAAATAAATTTTATTTCCTTTTATGTGTGCGATTAAGGAGATCTCTATAATTATTTCACTGCAGAGTAGCCACAGCTGTGTGGCTTTAACTATTATTGCTTTGTATTGTTGGGAACCTTAAGACTTAAACACACCTCTGAAAATTGCACTGTTGTTCTTTATCAGTTCTGTTTGATACTGCATGGTTTTACAAGTCAGGTCTTCGATACAGTGATTGTTCCCGTTCATCTTTGTTGTCTTCCAGGATGAACAAGCAACATCCCTAATTCTTAAGCGTTGTAGTGAGACAGGGAGTCTGGCGGAAGATGCCTGCCTTTAGCTATCAGTACTCCCTGAAACCAGGCCCACTGCAATGCTTGTTCCTTTGCTTCCATATAATGACATCGTAAAATTGGAGACATGTACAACTATGAGATGCAATAATAGTGCATCGTGCTGCTTGAAACGAGGGCGCTCTTCACCCAGAGTGTTACTGAGGCAGCGCCTGCTGAGGGATGGATATTCTGAACGCGGCGCGGCAGTAGGTGAGGAAGGGGCGGCCTCCTCGCCCTGGAAGGGGAGCTGTGGCGGCGTCCTGCCAAGGACGTGGCTGAACCGAGCGCGAGTCTGTGAGAGCAGTTCCCTACGTACAGTCCCGAGGGACAAGGCTTTGGTATTGCTCAGAGGGAGAGGTAAGTAGGGTTGGATGGAGTTTTTTTTTGTCTTGATGCGATGGATTTTCTTTGTTTTGGGTTTTGTTGGTTGGTTTTTTCTTCTCTCTCTATATTTTTGATTATTTAAGTTGGTCTTATGAGCAGCTACGTGTGGGAGCTGAGATACAGTATTTTCTATTTCCATGATGCCACGATAAATCTTAGGCGCCATCAGTAATATTGTTTAAATTAAACATTACTTTAGCGGAAAAGGTTGGTTGATGAAAATCAAGAAGGGTGTGAATCAAAAACCATCCTCCTTTTTTTTAACATGAGGATTGAAATTCATTTTGTATAGTTCAGTGGAGATTAATATGGAAGTTAAATAGGCAAAAAAAAAAATTAGCTTTTCCAGAAATGAGCACACATTAGCAGAGAAAAATGAAGAGTTACCTAAAGCTCAACAGACAGATCCAGATCTTTGCTACGCTTTGCCATTCAATACCACAGCAATAGAGGTATGACAGGAATGTGACTAGGAGGGTTTGCTAGAAATGGAAAAAATAATGTTGATGCTTAATCTTTCTGTCTGCAACTGTTGGACAATAGCCTCTTCTAGTGACATTTGGTGTAATACTGGCATAAAATTTTAAGTGTTTCTGCTTCCAGGCAGCTGAGTTGGATTAATCTGAAAGCTGAATGCTGAATCATGGGTTGAAGATGGTGAGTTTCAGGTAGATGGAGTCACAAGGCAAAGTTTTTTTCCTCTACCAGACACTAAACTGTACTTGTTTCCGTCTTTTGGAAGAGATTGGCCTCTTTTTAGTCATCACTGTTTCTTAATCTCCACTAAGAGATCTTGTGTATTGAAACGGCAAGACTCAGTTATACCAGACCCTTGTTTTGTTTCCCTGTTTTAGTATTGAAGGAACTAATAGTACTTTTCAAAATATTCCAACTCGAGAAAGCAAACAGTCAAAAACCTTGAGAACATATTGTAGTGACCGTAAGAGAAATTGTATGCGGAATGGAGAGTAGGTGCTTTTGGTTTGCTCTAGCTGTTTCAGATTCTTCAGATTTGTTTCCATTATGAAATTGATATTTGCTCTCTTTAGAAGTATGGATCTTTTCTTCTCTGTAATCAGCATTTATTCTGATCCTTCACCCTCTAATGCCTGCAAATCCTGACATGATCTGGAAGTGTCTAAAAATAAATCAGACTGGAAAGATGGAAAAGGTCACATGCAATATGAGTTTGAATAGCGTGAGCCAATTTTACCTGAGGTGTGGTTGTGTGGCTAATGCCTGTCTTAGCAGCTTCAACACAGAAGGGCTTTATTTAGTAAAATGACATTGAGGTGAACTTTGAAAAGTAAAAATTAGACAAAAGTAGACAAATAGGTTGATGCATTGACTATGATATGAAATAGCTCATGTTTATTAGAAGATTTTAAGAGGCATCCTCAAGACAGCCTGAAAACTGAACCTTTTTAAAATCTTTACTACAAGAGCACTTTCATTATGTAACTGTCTTAGTTATTTGAACAATAGTTTAAGAAGGGTTTTGCTAAAACCTGTCAAATCTAATTTATCATGTCCGTACACATGGATGTGCAATGTCTTCCCTTTATTTCAGTCAAGTGCATTTTTACGCACTGGCTGAAACATGTGCTTAATCTGTTTGCTGGATATCCAGTAGAGCATGTAGCATATGGATGTGTCAAAGTGTGACTTTCAGTGTATTAATAACATAGTACTAAATTCTGATTCCTCTCTTTAGTTGAGAAAATAGAAAGTTTTCTGCAGCTCTAGAATGGCGTGTTTTCCTATAAAGATCACAATTTTTTGAGTTTTGATTTTGGAAATGAATTTTAATTTATTATATTGTCTTACTGTAATGTTCATATGCTAAAACCCCAATCTGAAAGCAGCATATAATTGTAATTAAGATTAAGTGTATGGAAATTTTAATGAAAAGGTTTGGTTTGACTGAAATGAAGTAGTGTGGCTGTGAAGCTTTACCAGCAATACCCCAACCAGGATGGACTGAGTAAGGTGGTTGCTGGAAGTGGTAGCTGTTGTTGGAAAGATGAGATACCTGCACGTGTCGCAGTAAAAGGTTGTGCTACTTGCAGCACTTGAGGAAGTTTGGGTGTCCCTGTGTCTACTTTTGACTTCATCACTGTATACGGGGGAGTGAAATCGATAGTCAGTTCTGCGCTCATATCCTACTCAACTCTCCCAATATGTTCAGGTGGAGGAATTTCACGTGTTTACTTCTACTTGTGCCCTTATAGGTTGGTTGGGTACCTGTGACTGTATCCGAAGTGCGCTCCTGTTATTTTTGATCCTCAGTTAAACGAAAGTCATCTTTCTACCTCTGTTCAAGGGCAATGGGACAGCAAGTCAGTGTTAGTCCTGTTGAACACTTAACTATTTTATGTACTCTTTTTATACCAGGCTGTTATAAAAGAGGCTCAAGCTCCATAATGACAAGTGCAATTGGATTTCATCATTGCCCATCTGGTCTTTCTTGGACTTTCTTAATTTAGAGACACAGCCCCCAACACAAACTTTCCAAAGATGGCTGTTAGGCTATCGTGCTTAACCTTCTTGCTGTTGCAGTACCTGCAGATCAAATAAAACCAAGGCTTTGACTTGGGTAATATATAATGCAAATGATCATGGGCTCGTACGTCTTTTGTGACAAATACGGGCTCTTTAAGATTTATTCTGCATCAGTTCTTTGCTTCTGACTTGAGAAATGGTTTTGCAAGGGAATGAACTTTCTAATCCAATGAGATCATAATTTTATGATTAAGAAATTGACTAAATAACCAGATTTTTCTTTGTCAGAAAGAAAATAAATAACTCTTTGAACTCCACCATGTATAAATTTGCTTAAAATAGAGAACATGAGATGAGTTAGGGACCCAGGGGAGAAATGATTAAGTCCCGCAGTGATGTGGCTTTTTCAATCATGTGCGTTTCAAGGGTTGGTGGCACAATGAATCTCAGCAAGCTGGTTTTATAAACCTTTTCATGGTGGACAAGGACGACTGCCACCTTCTTTTTGTCTCTGTGTGAGTTTAAAGGTCACTCTCTCAGCTGACCTGCCAGTGCTAAGCAAGGCTTGTTAGTTCTAACTTGTCGTTGCAGTTTTCCTTCTCCTACGTAAAGCTTGTTAACAAGATCTTTTCTGTATTATCTGACAGAATTTTATTGAAATGGGATTCCTCATATCTACTGACTTCCTATAAACAGAGGCTGTTGCCCATACTGCACAGAAGTCCCTGAAAGAATACTTTGAAATACCTTCTCCCTGCTAAGTGTACCTAAGTAAAGCCGATGCCTGAAGAGTTTCACCTTTACTTATAAAATACAATTTAGGGTGCTGGCTTTGATCACGAGTCACGTCCTTTTAATATGATCTAAATCAGACCAATATCTAGTTTTTGAACCTGCATTTTTGGTGGTGTTGCTTACTTCCATAAAAATTGTAAACTATTAGGAGAAGGGTCTGACAGGGTAGGAATCTTGTTGCTCACAGAAACCATGTGGAATTAGGTCGCAGTAAGTAAAGCAAGTACAGTTCTTTTCTCTTGTCTGTGCTAGGGGTGTTTGCAGAGTCAGTGCAGAAACATCCCAGTTAAATATGGGTGCTGCTGTGGAAGATAAGACTTCAAGAAGAATATACGGTGTGTTGTGGACCTGAGCTGGGAGAGTTTCAGTTAAGAACAGCATTTGCTGAAATAAGGTAGTTAACGCATTGTCTTCGCCATTGATAGATGCTGCCATATGACCTGTGCCCAGTAAGATGCTGGGCTGCCACGCGGGGAATCTGCCGACCTCTTGGTTAGGACATCAAGTTCTGGAATGTACCTTAGGAGAGCGTTAGAATGAATCTAAGTCTTAATATCTGTGCCTCTCAGTTGCCCTTCTGCAAAGTGCAAAAATTTTCCCACTGCTCAAAAGAATCTTATAATGATAAATGTTATTTACAGGGTGGTGTACTCCTATAATTTTATTGCAAATCTGCTTTTCCAAAAGTGCTAGCGTCTGGAGCCAAGCAGTTATGAGGGGTTTGTCTCGTTCTTTCCTCCGAAGGACCTTTTTCCGAAGGACAGTTCTATGCTTTACTTTTATGAACCAGTCCTGCTTGCTTCAAAAGCTTGAAGAGCTGCAGTGTTCATATTACCTCAGTTTGTTAGATTATTCCCTCGAATGAACTTCCTGTTGCTGTAAAATTTAATTTATTTCTGGGGGTCACGATTTATGAGGTTAATAATGAATATTAGAAGTCCTGAAAAATGCTTTCTTTTCCACCCCAAAGTATACTTCTTCCCAGAGAGGCTCATTCTTTATTTAGAAGCAAGACTCCAAAAACATAGATGACTTGTCTTCACTTTGTCAGCAGTCTGTGATAAAAACTGCTTGTAAGATCTTTACCAAGCTGGCTGCGGATTTTTAATGTGCATTTTGCATCAGGCTTCTAAAACCAAACTTGAAATAAGAACCAACTTCTTGGGACTGTGACGGAGGCAAGTCAGCCATAGCCTGTTACTTGCTGTTCGTAACACACACAAACTCAGTCCTTGTCTCATGCAATACGTTACCCAAATAAATGATCTGTGGGATTTGAGAGCTCGGCAAGGCCTGATGGAGAGCGTTGGGACTGCGACAAGTTTCTGAAACTGATGAATCCTTGATCCATTTGGCAGGTTGAATTTGGCTGTTTTGAGAGCTGACTCGTTTCCGTCAGCTGGTCGCTCTCCCCGGCCACCTCCCTGTTGAGTGATTCCAGTTTAAATGCCTGGCAGTAGGTGACGTGCGTATGACTAAATGGCAAAAGTTCCAAGTTACCTACAGTGCCGGGGGCCTGTCTTGTAACGTGTTCAAATGCACAGTCCTTGCATGCAATTCAGGTAACTCCAGGTCTGTTTCTGGTCCAAAATTTTAGATCTTTGGATTTAAAACCTCCATAAGAATGGCTTAAGGTTTGTTTGGTTATGAAGGGAACAAGCCTTTGATACCACAAGAGTGTCTGGAATATAACAGCCTGACAGAATTAGTGATTGGAAGACAAGTACCTAGTTCTAGCATTTGAGATCATTAGTGCTAGAGTGCTTTACTGTTGTAATGCTCTTTTGGTCTCATAGTGTTTTCACAATGGGATCTTAAGACTGTTGAGAGCCCTGTGAAAGGTAACTAAGAAAAACAAGCTGATTAGTAGCAAACATAATTTTGTAGCCAGCAGTCCACACCGTCTGGTTGAAAATCAGGTGTGTAAAATCATAGGCACAGTGCAGTCAGTGGCTGTGAACCTGAAGTGATTCCTTGACTATCCTTCTGTGGGGCTTTCCACTTAAATTAGTCCCCTTGATGGGGGGAGTCTGTATAAAACGGGAATATTTAAAATACTTGTGAATGGTTCAGGGGAAGGAATATGTCTACTCCTTTGAAGATAGGTTGGTATGGTAGTGAAGCAATTTATTTTCAAAACTTTGTTCTTTGGGAGGTGACTGTTCCACTGTTCCTGAAATTAATAGGTAACTTCAGTAGTAATGGGTTGAGGCACATGCCCTTCATTCTCTGGGGTGCCAGCTGCTTCCTGTCATTGCAGGGGCCTCTGAATTGAGGACGTGGACAAAGAAAGAGGTCCTTGAGTGAGAAGGGTGGCTCAGAACTCTCTCTCCTGTATGCTGACAGGTTGGATAGCCTTTGCTTGCTGAGGTCAATGTCCGTGCACACCCTAATATCCATTCCTGTCTCCAGTTCCTCTCTTGATCAATCTTCTATGACGGAAGATAATTAACGCTCTGGACAGGGATTGATGAGCTCTGGGTCAGCTGGTTACTCTGTTCAGGTGTGGATTTACAGGGGGCTTCAGTTTCTCCCCACCTTGCCCGCCCTTGGCATGCAGCATCCTCTCTTGCGTCACACCCGAGTGGAAGGGCTGCTTTACTCCCCACACCGCTAGTTAGGTCCAGTCTGTTCCTTTCCTTGCTCTGCCACAGGCTACTAATGTGATCTTGAGCTTTAACTCTTAACATCTCTGGCCCTGAAAGAGAAGAAAGGGATGAACGTACTAATCTTCCAGCAGTATATTAAAAGTATGGACTTAATAGAGCTGTGATACTGTGAGTGGGTAAAGACATAGACTGTAAAGCAAACCCAGCTGAGTTCCTTCATTTCTAGGTTGCTGTTGTAGTTAGCTGTTGTGATCCCTCTCCTAATAGCCTGCTGTACTAGCAAGTAACTAGAAACCAACTAGGAATTTGAGTGCTGCAGCAGATTGGTTGTTAGAAAGATAATTTCATTAAATATACCACTGTATCAGAAAGCCATTTCCAGTTTTGACTGGATATTCCTGGATAGGTTTAGAGCAAAACCACATAAGAATGCCAGGATAGGGAAACTTTCATCTTCGTGGTTTAAAATAGCTGTTCTCTGTCTCTGAGACAAGGGGAAATAACTTGTTTGCAATAGAGGGCTTGTGAGACGCAGTTAAGAAATTACCGTCTTAAGGTGCAGGCACAACAGCCAGTTGATTTCCGTATGGTTAGGATGAATGGCATCTTCTTCAATCTTCTTTCTTGTGGCAGAAGAAAAAGCCTGATTTTTAGCTTTACTATTTCTGGCTTCAGATTTTGGAGACAGTATAAATGTACCTCTCTCATTTGAATATAACGTGGTTTACAGGAGCTTTAGCAGATCAATGCTGGTAAAGACTAGGGCCATTTCATGTATACGGTTTGAGTCTTACATTTGCAAGGCAGCGTATGAAGCATTCTGTTGAATACAAATTGATTTACATTTCCCAGAAGAAAAAAATGTCTAGGACCAGTCACGTCTGAAATAGGACGACTGTAAAAATTGAGTTGAGTATCTTTTTATACCCGTCTCCTCCTTATCTATTTCATTCATCTCTTGAGCAAGGATTGCCAGTAACCTTGGCAACTCTGTATTTGTTTTCTCTTTTCCCCTCTGCTTTTCTGACAACTGAAAATGATTTTTTCTTTTACTTTTTTTGTGTGTGTGTGTGTAGACATAAAACTAGTCCCAACCATATCATGTTAAAGGAGGAAGAGGGAGGACTGAGAGGAAGAGGCTTAGAATGCTTTTCTAATGCAGATTTTAAATACCTATAAAGGAAAGCTTAGGAGTAGCTGAGACAGCTTAGATGCGATTGTGATGTTTTGAACAGGGTTATTTTGTCAATATATCTTGCTGTGCGGGAGTTTTTAAATTCCTTCTAAAATGCTGTTGAAATAAATCCTTGTGCTAAAAAGCCTGATCAGCTAGGACACGGATCTTCCCTATCAGAGGGTTCCTTCCATCAGAGGCCATCTGGAAAGACGAGTGATGAATCAGGTGAAGCTGTGGCCTTTCATGTAGTCGTTCTGCAGCTAAAGCCGGTGGTCTCATAGCTGGGCTACAAA
Organism: Phalacrocorax aristotelis; assembly: GCF_949628215.1. Classification (NCBI taxonomy): domain Eukaryota; kingdom Metazoa; phylum Chordata; class Aves; order Suliformes; family Phalacrocoracidae; genus Phalacrocorax; species Phalacrocorax aristotelis. The sequence goes on from NC_134299.1 coordinate 5,447,944, forward strand.
GTCTTCTTGACCCATCCCGTAAGTAAGAAGTTCAGATGTCAATTCTGTTAGTCTAAAAGCATGAAAGGCCTGAAATCTCAAAATTTGCCTCAGAAATGAAGCTGTCTTCTGTACAGTTTGTGTGTCGGGTAAATTGTTTTTGCTGGCATCTCCGTATTTATCCCAAGGCCATTTGGAAGCACCACAATGCTGACTGCAGATCGCAGCCCTTACTGCTTACGCTAATCTAAGTTGAGAGAAGTGTGTCGTAGACCTGGCCATAATACCATGTTCTAGCCAAATACCAGCTCAAGTGTCTATACTAAGTGCTTGTACCAAGCACTTCCCTTAATGTCATGCTTTTGGCCTTGTTTTTAACCACCCAGTTTGTTTATGGGAAATGATACAATTGATGATAAATCTTCTTGCCTCTTAGCACGTTGCAGTGTAGGGCCAGATTCCGATGGGAAGTAATGTCCATGGATTTTTAACTTAACTTGTATGCCCTGCAAAGGCAGGGGCTTTTTTGAGCATTCTTCTGGACATACCGTAAGTTTTTCAGAGCTCACATGACGCGTGTCTCATACAAAGACTGAACGAACATGAGGAATTCATTATGTGCACGTTCATTTTCCTGGATTTAGGTGTTACATAGGATGGCCAAGTGTGCCATATTCGGGTTTTTATTTGGTTAGTCCAGATGCATTATAAGCGCTTAACATTTGCTTTTTAAACTAGGATACTATCCTTCAAAACTGAAAATCCTCTGCTGTGTTCTTCCACAGCTATGATACATTATTTACCTTCAAAAGTTGTACACTGTTGAAGGGCTCTGATAGAAGGTCAAGTTTGTTGATTAGGAAAGAGTAATTGAAATTTGTTTTATTGGGGCAGGGGAAAGAAGGAAAAATGATTTCTATGTGTCTGATAATAGAAAACATTATGGTCATTTATTTTAGTTTCTGTAATTGAATTTCAAAGGCTTCAAGTTTAGGTGTGTGCACTGTGGATACATCCAGCTCAGAAACTTTCTGTAATTCCCTTGTCCACTCTTGATCAATTTTAGTGATTGTATAGATTTGTCTGTCCAAAAGTTGATTCCCAGACCGTAGGTGAAGAGCAATCTCTAAACTAGTTACAGTATTGACAAAAAGCTAACATAGGTCATGCTTCTAATTGATGCTGACAGAGCCTGCAGAACAGAACTGTTCTGGAACACAAATAGAGCATCATTTCCTCCTTCCTGCACAGGCTGGGTGGGGTAACAGGCATGTTCTTGAATTTGTAATTCATCATTTTCTCTTTAACCTCTTCCTAATCTGGGTATATTTACTGAAACTCAGGAAAATAAAAACCAATTGACAGGACTGAATTCAAAACATGAAAGGGTTGTCATTTTGAGATTTAAAATCCAGTGCAATCTGCGGTGCTTCATTTTGTATTCACCTTCAGATGTAACGTACAGCTGGCTTTCCAGGTAAAGCAACATAGCACCACTGCGGCGATGTAATAAGGAAAGGAAAAGCCCACTTGGGTCCTCATCTTGCAAAAGCTTACCTGTGTGTGACTGATAACTCTGTCAGTGTCCCAGACGGAAGAAAGATCGGGAGTTTTTGGCAGGAGCTGTGTTGATGAAGGCGTCTGCTGAGGTAGTTGTACATGATTCTGGGGACGCGAACAGCCCCGAAGGTGACAGGTGCTGCTTGCTGCCGGGCACATCCGCTTGCAGGTAAATTCAGGGGGCCTATTCGCAATGCGAATTTCAATTCACATTCAATTCAATTTGACAAAACTGCTTTTGCGCTGATAATCTTTAAATCATTAGAAATGTTGAAACTGTCAACATCTGACTAGTTTTCCCTCTCTTAAAACAAACCAATTATCCATCCATGACAAGAATAGAAACAGAAGGTGGTAATTTCTTGCACTCTTTAATTGCCTCCCAAAGAGGATAAAGCAGTTACTTAAAAAGCCCGTGTCCTCATCTGCAGTGTTAAAATGAAGTCTTTTGAAGATAACTTAAAAGGACAGATGAAAATTCTTGGTTTGTTAAGGAAAGCCAGATCTAAATTAGCTAGTGGCTTCAACAAAACTTGCCTATCATTAAGTATTCTCTCTGTCCTGTGAAATTAATGCATGGGTTCAAGAAAAGAAAAAAGTTAGGTAGCTGGTATTTCATAAGCTATTAAGGAGTTTTTGCAACAGAAGAGAATGGTTGCATACTTCGGGAGCAGGCCTGGGATGTGGATCACTCCGTAGGTACCCTGCAATCTTCCTGTGTGATCTCAGGTCAGGAATTTTGGATGTGCAGGCCTCAGCTCCCTCCTTGTGAAAGTGGGCCATTATCAGAGACTTGCACCGAGACTGATTGCTTTATGTTATCTCTGTAGTCAAGAATATCTCCGTGCATCTTTCCAGCAGGCAGCACATGACAGAGATGTAATTGAACTATACTGAACAGTGCTTTGGGTAAGCTCATCCTACTTCATTGACATTACGGGGGTCAGGGGGAGACGTTCCCATTTAGGGTTGTTCAGATTGAGTGTTACCTCACTGATCTTCCCTCTGGGAAGCAAATGAGTGGCTCTGGTCAAAATATGTTTCACGTATGCTTACAGTATTGCTCTCCACATGAAAAATGTACAGGTACAACTGTAGACTACAGATAATGTAGCTTCCAGTATTCCTGTAATCAGAGCACAGGCACAAGTTGCAGGCTGCTGACTATTCTGCTTAGTCTGGCCTAATCCATCCAGCCGTAGGCTAGCCTAAATACTCTCCAGCTCTGGTGTCTTTCCCCACCAGAGTTCAGTGTCTGAAAATGTGATAGAAGTGGGCTGTGATTGTTATCCCCAAGAGCTGTCAGCAGCTGTGAGGGTGTTAGGGAAGTAGCTACAGTTAATAAAGTTTCTACAAGTACTCTATACTTAGAAACTTCAGTTGTGCAGGTGGTAGGTCTTAAAAATGTAGAGCAGAAAAATGCTTTTTGTTATGCTGGCTCCAAACAATCGCTTGCATTAGTTTCCCACCTGTAGTCCTGTTTTCTTCTGGCTGAAGGGATGAAGATCCTGTTTTTCTGTGAATAGATCTGACCTTCTGGGGACTGGCCTTTCACTTGATTAGATATTGGTTAATCCTGGTTCCTGCTTGTGTAGTTTCTCCTTTCTTTGTCATGTCTACCTTATCTCCTGTGGCTGCTGTTTGGGTTATCTTCCTCTTTGTGTAGGCGCGTGCCTTGAAAAATGTAATGCTCGGAATGTTTTCAAAAATCTATTTGATATATTGCACAGGCGTTTTTATACTTAAAAATAATTTTAAACCAAAATGAGAACCTGCAAAGAATACTCTCTAGGGGCTGTTCCTAATCGATGTTTAGTAATGCCTCCTTTTTAATAATGTGTAACGTACACTAGAAGAAATACCGTGTTGGAAACCCTTCTCTTGCAGGCAGAGCACACCGGCAAGGGAGTTCAGGGAAGTAGTGTAAAGCAGACCAGTAAAAACATGTTTTGTTGGTATAATTGCATTTCTGCAAGGAATTTTTCCAGTATAGAAATGCCTAAAAAAAAAAAAGAATTACCCCTTCTAGCCAACACTGTTAAGGCAGTGTCCCGCAGCTGCCGGTCGTACTGATTGGATTTCTCAAATGAACAGGGTTTGCACATGCTTAAGAGCTGTGCAGACCCCACAACCTCCCTCATCTAAGCCACTCAGTGTAGGTAATTTCTGTTCCTCATTAAGAAAAATCCCACATTATTTCTTTACTGTTAGCTTTATCATATTTATCACCTGCTATGGTAGGATTTATTAAATCTTCCGTCTTTTTCTGGGCAAGTTGTGTGCAGTTTATTTAAGAAAAAGGGCTAGCAGAGACCATACCACCAGGATCTGCCGGTTGGCAAAGTGGGCTGTTGGGCGAATTTATTGCAGGTTATATTTTCTTGCTGCTAGGGAGCATTCAGTAGAACCTTTGTGCTTTAATCTTTTATTTCCTGATGCACCTGATTGACAAATGAACGGTGAGGCAGCCAAATCGGGAGAATCACACTGAAATGCAAAACCATAATGAACGTTTTCTACCTTCAGCCTTTGGGTAGAAACATTCTGGTGTAATTACTGTGTCAAACTGTACTGATAAGCAGCGTTTAATCAGTGTATGAAAAAGAGGGAGCATATGCCTTTTTGTGAATATTTGGGTTTTCTCTTTTCTTGATTCTATGTTTTTTGGGTAACCTATATGTTATATAAAATACTCCTGAATGTTTTGAAGCATGGCAGGCTTTACTCAACACTTGTCAAAACAAAGCAATTTCCACTTTATTATTCCCTCTGGTAACAACTAGTAGAAAGTATGTTTTGGGAGTGAAATAATACAAAAAAGCTAGTTATTTATGACTTGTGAGGCATGTCGCTGAAGAGTCTACCCGTCCATTGCTGGATGCCCAGCTAATGGCACCTGGTGGAGCTGAGCATTGAGAAGTTCTCAGAACCTTCACAGAAATCACAGCCCTTTAATAATATTTCTGACTGGGCTCTGAGAATTACTTTGCCCTGTTCCCTTGTACATGGATTCTTTATATTTGACTTCATCGCTATTTTCTCCCTGCAGAAGCTGCTGTCTGGTTGAATTCTGGTAGTGGTGAGGTTGGACTTTACCCCCAACAAGCTTTCAGCAAAGGTGCTTGTTAGAGATCGCTGCTGTAAGAGTGCACATCTTGCAGTTAGTGTGTAAGATGGAGCGCTCTGCAGTGGTTCTCAACCCTATGGAAATGATTTCATTTACTGAAATCAGGTGCTGTGGAAAAGGCCTTCTGTGTTTCAATATTGTGAGCCTGTTGTGCTCCTTTGAAGATGACGACTCAGGCTCCTAAGCTGGACTGAGAACAAAACCACCATTTCGGATCAGTGTGACCAAACTCAGCGTGGCCTAGGAGTGGTTACTGCTAACTCGCCGCTGTCATACCACGGGAATGCCAAACGCTGGTCTGTACTGGGGGGCGGCCTCTGTGATGTCGGTGTATCCCAAGCTGGGCTGCTATTTGGAACATCTAGTTCCCAGTACACAGGGATCGCTGGTAAGCATTGTTGTCTGGTGCTAAGAGCCACTTGCAAGGAAAAATCCAAAAAGCCTACGTGTATGAATTTTCTTTGCATTAACCTTGAAATCCAACTCAAATTTGATCATCATGCATAGTCTGTACTTGCATTACTACTGATAAAAGAGACTGTGCAAATGTCAGCTTTGGGATGTCTTAATTTACGGAGCTACAATTGTTTGATCCTTGGAAAGGCTAACACGACATCTCATTTTTACTTTAAATGTGCTTCATTTTGGAAGGGGCCACAGGCTGCAGCTTAAATCTCCAGTTCTTCAAGTCATGTAAGGATTGTACGTTACTTCTGAGAGCGGTTTTCACACGCAGAAAGCTGAACACGTGCCAGGCCGCTTCGTACTCTGCAGCAACACACTCGAGGGAACTCCGGGAATCGAAGGACCCAGTTAGTTTTTTTTTATTTCATCCAGCAGGCATGGTCCTGTGTAGGCTTCACCAAAGTCGTACAAAAAGGACGCAGGTTTAGAGATTGCGGAGCCACCTGCTCTGAGGTTTGTGTTCTGGGTCTTTTTTACTCCAGACAGCGGGAAGGACAATGAAGTGGGGGACTAAGGGAACCTTTCTTAACTTGAAGGATGAAACCAGAAAAAGTTACTGTTAATGAAGAAAGGAACCACTGCTACCTGGGGACTGAGAGTTTCTGAAATATTCTGCAACTGAGAGAAGCCTTTTAAGGATCTAAGCTGTGGCAATAAATACTTGCACTGAAATATGGATAAGATTCAAGTCCCCTGAGCTTTTTCACTTTCCTCTTTTGTGGACCTACTCCTTGATCTATCCCTGTCTCCCCTCTAAATTGAGCATGAAGTGTTGCTCAGGATATCTGTTCCATTGGAAACTGGTATTTTGAAATATTCCTTGTTCCAAATGATAGTAAATCATCAGAATTCTGTGTAAAGTAGCATGGGGGGGGACGAAAAATTAAATGACTGTACTGAAGCTATTTCAGTAGCACTAAAAAACTTGCACCAGCCATTCACTGATGGAGAAGTTGATCCATTGGAGTGAAAAGTTCTAATTTTGTTCTTGCTTTAGCGTTGTATGGCAGATTCCAGTGCAATTGGAATTTTATTTTTTGTCGGTGGAAATACGGCAAAAAATTACTTAACAGTGGTTCAGTACGTGCCCTGAGATCACAGGTTCTTTTTTAGTGAGTAGAGTGCGTATTCTTCATGCCTCTGCAAATATCCAGGGCTTTTGTTTCTTGAACTTCTATTTGAAGAGGGAATAGTAATCAATAGGAAGGTGCAGCAAGTGCCGGCACTGATATATGTCAGTGTAGTGTTTTCTATTTAAAAAAAAAAAAAAAAAAAAAAAAAGGTGCTGTGATTGTACCTGTCTGGAGATGTACAAGTAGTTGTCAGTACCTGGGGCGACTCTGACTCCTGCTGAAAGGACAGTGCTAGCCAGGCCCGTCTGTATCGCCCCTGAGCCCCCGGTCGCTCGCACCAGCTCAGAACTAGCAGTTGAAGCAAAACAGAAGGGGGAGCTCGCAGAGCAGCGTTAGAGGAGGGGAGCTGGGGGCTCTGCAGTATAGCCCGCTGAAGCAGAGCTCCACTTTGCTTTTAGATTAGGAGGGAAAATCTGTTTCCAGTCTGTCCATGTTTATTGCTTAAAGCCACTAATGACCTGGATTTGAACCGGTCTCCTAAAGGGTGAAAGGCTCACTCTCTCATTGCCCGTCCCCAGAAGCACGCGGTTGTTCCCAGCACAGATTTGAAATGAATCCTGACCTGAAGTCACCAGCCTTAAGTTTCGGTTACTCCGATGATAGATGGCGATTTAAAGATTTTGCTTTCCTCCCCACTCTTCCTGTACCCGTTCCACCCTATTCTTTCTCCAGCCATATAAATCCAACTAAATCTTCTGAAAGGAGATTATGACTGGTAGATTTTAAACAGTGTAGAGCCATAAGAGAAGAAAACAAGGTGGATGTTCACATTCCAAGTATTTTCCCGTCGCCATTGCATGACAGACAGAAATGTCCTGAACTTAATCTGCCTCTTCAAAGGAAGATTCATAATGCAGATTCTCCTGAGCAGCGTATTTTCTTCTTGATACTAACACTGACTAATGTCTATAGCTGCTGTTGTTTTGGCCGCTTACTCCTATATTCTTCTTGGCATTTACTGCTATATTATACCTTCAGTTTTGTTACAAAATCTTATTGACTTCAGTAGGCTTTGTATCAGAGAGGACATCAATTGCTCTTTTCTACCCTTTGGCCTGAATCGTGTTGTGCTTAATTCACACCCGTTCCATATTCCTAGAGTAAAGGAGCTATAGGATAGCTGAGCAGCAGGCCCTGATCTCTCCGTGGAATTCCCGTGGCAGTTTTTGGAGTCTGTAGCGGGTGTTTGTTGTTTGTTCAGTGTTTGCATGGACTTCATTAGGAGTTGTGCATGAATAATGACTGCAGAATATGGCTGTGGTGCCTAGTGAGGTCTGCCATCTGGTTCTGGTTAGCTGGCAATTTCTGATGACTGTTTAAAAAAAAAACAGCAACAAAGCCCTGACTATTAATTGATGCAAATGGACGTGTCTCTGCTGTCACTTTGTCTTCTGAGACCCCTCCAATTTCTTGTGTAACTCTTCTATTGTGTATTCTCCAAATGCTACTTTATGAGCTCCTAAGAGCAAGTGATCTTTAAAACAGCAGTTAAAACAATATAATCCCTTTGTCTTTTATGTTCCTATTATTGTAAAAAAAAAAAAAAAAAATCATAGCAAAAGCTCTGGTCACATTAGGGAACTCCTGGAGATTTCTTTTATAGAGTTCAGATAGAGAGTGGATATCACAATGTGTACAAAGACTCTCTGTCATTGTGCTATTGATTTTATATTGTTTGTAATACTTAGTGAAGCCAAGGTGTGGTGGATGAGACTTTCAGAAAGGGCTGCTGATCTAAGGTTTTTATTTTGGTTTTGGGCAACCCAGTCTGGAATAACTTACAAGAGGCTGATTTTTGAACTCTGAGCTGTCCTCACTTTCTGTACGTCACATTTACTTGTGAGTGTCTGAAACCAGGGAAGTCGACTCCCGATCCCCCCTGAAGATCTCCCTAGTTAACTTAGATAATATTCTAGCAACATGCCGTCTCCTTTCCTTCATGCGCTTTGCTGACTTGGCCAGCATGAGGAAGCAGCCGCCTACTGGCAAGAATGTCTTCAACAGCCTCAGATTCACATACTGATGATTCCTGCCCAGCTGATTTCTCTCTTATCTGCCCCGTCCCTCTGCTGAAGATTCAGTATGGGGAGCATTCTCGGAGACCAGAGAAACTTTCTCTTCTCTAGTTCAAAACCAGGAAGAATCTTTTCCTGAGACCAGTAAGGTTCCCTCCTACACTGCTTGTGGGCTTTTTCCTGTTTTCACCTCAAAGTCTTGTTTATGCAGGGGTGGGGAATGGCTTCTCTTATTCCCACCTGGTTCAAATCGATATGATGACCTTTGGTGAAGCTGTAATTACATTGGTTAGGGATGCATCAAACCTCAGGATACTTGATTTGTCCTCAACATGAGGTGAGGATTCTGAATGTTTTTTTTTTTCTTCCCAACACTTTGCAGCTGTAATTGAGTTGAAATCTGCAGGGATCACTTTAAGATTACACTAATAAAGGAGGTAGGTTAATATCTCTTCTGTCCTTGGCTTTACTGCAGGCAGTAGCAACAAGGGGCCTAATTAGTGTTTGGGTTTGTTGGTTATGGAGGTTGCTCCAACAGAAACTGGACTGACACCATGAAACTCGGTAGACTTAGGTCTTCCAACGTTGTGTTTTTATATTTAGGAGAAAAGAAATCTAGCAGGAGGGAAGTCAGGGGAGTGCAAAGTAGAATCCTCATTAGAGTAATTAGCGTAAGTCATTATTTCCTAGAAGCCTCAAATGGCCACATTTATTCTAAAGAGGTGCCAAGGGTATGGCTGAATGCAGCTACGACATCTGCCTTTGGGAGGGGAGGAAGGGAGAGCGTTGTTTGCTGCCCATGTTTGCTTACATTTTCTGGCTTAGGTGATATGTGATCCTATTAAGCTCAGTATAGCTAATCCTCTTTCATGGTACTAATTTCTTGCCATTATCTTTATTTGGCTGCTAATTTCCCTTATGGTATTCTTCTACTATCCTAATGTTAGTGAGTAGCTTGAAATACTTCTTGAGTATCCTGCAGGAAAAATCCTGCCTGGTATGTGCCAATGTCCCTGGAAGGAAAAGGAATCACTGGTAGGGCTCAGAAAAAGTGTGTCTCCTAATAAACCCCTTTGCTATTACTGGCATCTCTTCTGAGTATCTGCTGTGTTTCCATTTCTGAAATTCATTGTGTACTTTTGTGCTGAAGCAGAGTTATGTTGCCTCAGTGAATACTAACAAGCAGCTTTGCCAGGAAACTCCTTTTACCTTGAACGGGAAAAGGAGATAATGGAGTAGAGAAGTGAGGGTGATCTGCTGATGTCCTGGAATGCATTCCTGGCCTTTCAATTGCAATTCCAGTGTTGTGTGTATGTTAGGTCACCCTTTGCATCCCTCCTGCTCTCTCACATCGTGAGCCCACCTTTCAGGCTCGTTCATAACCTCCTGCTCTTGTCTCAGGCCAAAATTCCTTGTGGACAGACCTTTTATGTGTCCAGGCTATTGGTAGAAGCAAGTTGGGGTTTTGGTGTTTTCTGGGGACGGTTCTTGCTTCGGTTTTTTTTGTTTGGTTGGTTGGGTTTTTTTGTTTGGTTTGTGGTTTTGGTTTTTTTTAATAATAAATGGGGTTTGTTGTATTTGCATTGGTGATGGATCAGCCCTATCTAATGCTTTTTCAGCCACTGTATGCCATTCTGACCAAGGTTCTCTGTCAATCTAAAGGTGATGTATAACGGGGGAACATGGCTAGACATACTTGCTCTGAACTAAAACAAAGGTTTATGGACAGCATTTCTTTCTACCTGTCTTTTAAGCATCCCTTAGGAAGGGTATGAGGTAGATTAAATTCTGTAGTATGAATCTAGGAGTTTCTTCATAACACTAAGGTTTTACGTGAAGCTTTTTATTAAATTATCTGGCCTCACCGCTATTTATTATGTTCTTGTATTTAGTAGGGCTGTATCTAAGGGAGAGCCTGGCTGAGCCCGGTGTGTCACAGTTGTCTGCTGAGGTCATCAAAGAGCTGTGAATTAAAAAATGTCCAATAAGTGAAAGGATTCTGTACTTTCCCCATTTAAAAGTGGAGAAAAGCCATGCAACAGCTGTGAAATCAGACAGTGTCTGCAGCTGCATGTAGGCCTTCTGCACCTCCTCTCAGATTTAGCCTTCAGGTTGTACCCATGGAAACTCCCGGCCAGCACACAGCACGTGGCTGAAACCACTTTCACGTTCTCTGGTCTGGTTCTTTCAGTTGTTATTTGTGGATTTCCAAACCAAGTGAACTTCCAGGCTTCGGAACTGCCTCTTTCTTGAACGCTCCCTCCCTGTGAATGATTTACCTTTCCCGAGGGTGAAGTTATTAATCCTGTCCAATCGATCCATTAAATGGATCCCATAGTTCCAAAGGATTTAGGCACGGTAGACAGGGCTAAGAGCTCCTGGAAATGAACTAGAGTGCTTGAAAGGGTCACTAAACTATAAGGGCACTGGGAAATTATTTATTGTATCATTTATGAACATTTTATTCTTCATAACAAAAAAAGGTGGTTTCCTTTATGCGTAGCTCTTAAAACTAAATCTTTTGTTTTTAAAGATGTCCTTAAATGTTTTAGCTGAAATATTTATAATTTTGCTTCTACATCTGTCTAGAAAGAGCTGCTATTTGAAAGATTTTTAAAAAATATGTAAAATATTTGTCCCTTCCTTTGGCTGCTGATTAGCAATTGGCCGCTTGTATTCCTATTCCCTGTAAGAGTTACTGTTTTCTAGCCAGAAACTTTTGGCTAGACAAAATCAGAAATATGGTAGGAAGCAGAGAGGCAAATATTGTCTTTAAGCAGAAAGGTTTTTTGAGGATAAAAAAACATCTGAAATTTACCTTTCCTTCCAGTTTTCAGTTCGGGATGGTAGGGTAGCAGGACATTTTTCTTTGGGATAAGCATCTTTTTGTTTTCTTGCTGCCAGCAATGGAGAGCGAACGCTATCGCTTCACCTTGCAGAACCAGCTGTTGGCTTTACCACAGATGCGGTGTGAGAGATTGATTCTCTCCATCTTCTTCTGGATTTCAGAGAGAGTGAAGGCCCCTACGGTGTCTTGGGGCGGAAAGGTATCAGGCGCCTCACATCCTAGTCTGTGCCTGCAGCTCCTCAGTGTACACAGTGCAAAAGACAGAGCTACAAAACTTAGTGTGTAGAACACAGTTGTCTCTTATTAAAGCCAAACAGTCTGGGTTTTTTTGCCTCAATTCTTTTAGAGCAGTTTGTTCTTCTTTGGTGTTCTTTGATAATTTATTTCATCTGCTTTCAATCACTCTATTCTGTCCTTTATTAATAAAATAAAGTCAGTAAATCTTTCCACAATGGAACTCTTTCTTTTTTTAAGCTCTTTTTTTTAATTCCTGTGACAGTGCCCAGTACCCAGCTCAGTGGTTGCAGTGTGCATTGCAAGTAACTGGTAACAAAGTGGTATCAGCAGAGGGAGGAACAACCTAAGCAATGCTAGGCATAATTACTGGTTTTAAACCTAATTTGTCAGACAGTATTTTCCCCTCTGTTATTCTCTGAAAATCTTTCTTTGTTATGGAGAGGAACAGATACTCTAACTGCAATATGTTCGCATTTGGAAAAGATTGAAGGCGTTTTGACCTGGACATAAAATGTGTCAAATTAGACCTTTCAGCATGGAGATGCTGTGTGGTTTTAATGAAATCTGTCAGATACATATGAATAGTTAACCTACCTTTCATTTCCACAGCTTATTAAAATCATTAAAATGCAGCAATAATTATGATAACTTTCTGACTGGTGTATTTATATCAACCCCAGGGATCCCAGTGTACCTAAAGAAGGGTTATGCGAGGATGTGAACTATTGCAGAAGGTTAGCGATGCTTCTTCCTGCCACCAGAATGTGAAACTCAGTTCGTCACCTTTGCTGTACGTCTGTTGGTTTTTTAAGTGTAGGATCTGACCTATAGAACCCAAAAAGGTGAGAATTTTGCTAAACATTTTTCATTTTTCAATTAGAAATTGAAAATTAAGTCAGCTTTTATACAAAACTGCACAGCTTCTCGTGAGAATTGATCCTCTGTCACTAGAGACAAACTGAAGAATGTGTTTGTCCCTATGGATCTTCACAGTTTTAAAACAAAGATGATGGGCCAGAATATTACCTGAGGGCAGACCTCATCTTTTAAATCAATGCTCATGCGTCCTTGCAATGACATTGTTATTTATTCTTTAGTATTTGGCAGTAGAAATCTCAATGTGTTTTTAACAAGTGGGACCCCTGCTAAGCAGGAACAGAGCTCTACCTTTTGGTTCAGGCTGTATGTACTCATACAGGGTTTTTCAAAGCTCTTGGTATCAGAGATTTGGTTGTGGTTGTAAATTTTCTGGGGTTTGCTGCTTGTAATTGGTAGAATTGTTTGCCCTGTTTTGGTGAACTGATTCAAAGGCCTGAAGTTTCCAGAAGGTCTTTTGTTAGTACTAACTGAAACAGATCTATAATGAATGTTTCTACAGTGGCAAAATGATTTTTCAGGCTTAGTACATAAGACATTTCTCTACTTGACTCATGTAGATCATAGAAATGAGCGTAACGGAGCTAATTTCTGAAAGCTGAAAATATACAGCTTTTCATGGAAATGAGTAGCAAGATTCCTGTTTGCTTTATATGAAGCCCAAAAAGAACGCTTTTGTTCCAGAGTTGCAATTTGATCTTGTGCTTGCCAGCCAGGGAGTCTGGTGTCGAGGAATTTAACTCTTAGATCTGTGTGTCTTAAAGACTGTGGAGGGGAGGGAGTTCCTTCACCTGAAGGGCCCTGTCCGGCTCTGTATCAGGGTTTTCAGGCATTGGCAAGTAATTGGTGTAATTCTTCACAGATTATGCTGTAAAAGCAAAAAACCGAGCATTATTGATTTGGTTTTGTAATAAGATGACAAGTTTGTAATGAACACTGTTTTCAAAGATTAAAAAAAAATATATACTTTTCACTTTTCTGACATAATGTCAATATCTTTCTCCAACTGTTTTGAACACCTTGATGGTTTTTATCTTAAAATCTGTTTTTGAGAAAGACAATTAAGGGAAGAGCTAGATCTGCCATTGAAAGAGTGTCACTTCTACCTCTGTTCTAAATTCTTTTGTGTTTCATAAAATAGCAGTATAAAATAGTCTTACGAAATCCAAGTGGGTCCTTGTGCTCCACTTCGGGTAGCTTGTCTGATCCGTCATTGTTCGCGTGTTTGATTTTCAGCGGTCAGGCAGTATGCGATGTTATTTACGTGTTAGGTTGTTAGATGGATTATTCTAGTATCATTGCCGTGCCAGACTTATTGCAATATTCCTGAGAGCTAAGGAAAACTTAGGTTTTTACAGTGAGAACTGAGGCACAGCGGGGCTGATGGGGCTTGGTCACAGCCAAATCCATACCGTGTGAGTAAACTACAAACAGCCTGAGGAACGGCAGTGGGGTAATGAAAGACGTGGAATGGCTTCTATTCAGGTAGTGCTAAACAGACAAGGACTCTTCCTCTGAGAAAGAGACACTTGCAGGGTATGATAAAGATCTGTAAAATCATTAATAACGCAGAGACACTGAATAGAGAACAGAAATTCAGCCTGTCTTACAATATAGGAAATAAGGGTCCTCAAATGAGAAGCATGGGGAGAGTTCAGACCAATTGAGAGGGCATAGTTTTCTTCTTCACGTAAACACTGGATTTCTCTGCCACGGGACTTTGTGAATCCCAAACTTCTGCATAAGTTGAAAAAGCAATTAATCACTGGGGGAAGAGTTAAAACCTTTTTAGGCTGTTCAGGCTGAAAACTATTGCTCAGAGTAGTGCTGAACACTGACCACTGCAAGCTCGAAGTATGTAACAGGGAACTGCTGTTAAATGCTTGCCTTACACTTTCCTTCAGCCAGTGCCAGAGGTGGACTTTCTTCCAGTTCACTAAAGCCATTTTTGATTTTTTATGCTTAATATAACAGAAGAATTGAAACCTTGAATGGGGGAAGCGCATGCAGGGGCTGCAGCTGCTTGTAACAGCAGTGTCCTCTGCCCAAGCCTGTTCCCAAACATGATCAATCCTTCCCAATTTACACCTTCAATCTGCTCTGTCAAAGCTGTAGAGAAAGCCTGAAGACGGAGCAATTAGAATCTCTGTCATCCTCCCAGCATAGCTTTTCACCATTCATTTTTGAGATAACAGTATTTCTGAAATTATTCTGAAGGGATACATACCTTTAATTGGCTGAGGATGAATCCTGAAGCTGATACGACACTGAAATATCAAAGCTTCACAGCTCCTGGCTATGGGTTACAGCAAAACTGCTGAAACATAATGTCATGCCCAAGAATAATGTGACTCCATAGGCTTACTCTGAATGTGCATGCAGTCGAGGCAGTGTGATCTACAGGCCCTTGAAACTGGGCAGCTCCAACTTCAGGGAGATGCCTGTTCTGCTCTTTTTCTTTATTTTTTTATTGTTAATGAATGAGGAATAGAAGGAAAGACTGGCGCTGAGCTCTCTTGCCATGCTTGCTTTGCTTGAATGTGTCAGGGTGGCTTATAAGAGGATGTAGCAGCTGATCAGTTCCTGCTCAGAGATGAGAAAGTGGAGGGAGATGAATAAAGGGGGAAGCCAGAATTACAGCTTTTATGATTTCTTAGGCAGCTGATGCATGGGGTTTGCATTTGGGGTTCAAGTCATGCAAGTGGAAAAAGGTATTAATGGTCTGTATATTCAAAATAAAATTCATCAGCATCTAACATTTTTTTGCTGTTCCACCTATAAAATTTAAATTATTTAAGAGTGGTCATGAACTTGCAGTAAAAGCTAATCCCTGACACACTATTTTTATCATGATTCTCCCTTTCTAATGAAACGAAATGGAATATTGTCATTGGCTTCGGCAGAATAAAGTTAATAGATAACGATCAGTTTTGAACAACCTCTTAGCAATACCTTGGGTACCGTGATGAAGTCTCTGTGTGGGTTCCTAAACCACTGTCTGCAGGCATCATGTTAGCGTATGAGATTCAGCCTTTTAAAAACAGGTTTCCTGTTCTTGAGGAATGCAGTCCCTTAAAATTCACTAAGTATGGCAAACGGAAAGAAGGCAACTTTTATTATCTTCCAAGATATGTTGATGTTTAAGGTAATCATATACTTTTTTTTTGGGTGGTATGAGAAATGCAGGATTCAGTTTTGCAGGCTGGGAAACAGCCATACTAAAAATGGTTTCCTGCAAGAACACAGGGCAGTGAGAATAGGAGAGACTTTGTAAGAACCTTGCATAGAGGAATCGAACACAGTGCTCTTCTGAAGCCAGGACGGAAACTTATTTCATTAACAGTGCCCGCACTAAATGGTTATATGTCTTTTGAAGAAGTGCAACAGCAAGGAAGGTGCAGCTGTTGAAGAATATTTTGTTTTTCACGGAATGGAAGCAGGTCCCACCAGACACTCGTTTCCCCTCAGGATTAATGGACAGGAATGTGAAAAAGCAGTTGTTTAAAAATAAGTACTGCACGCATTAAGGACAGCACGAAGATGAAGCAGTGTTTTGTGCATCAACTGCTCTATGGGATTTCGTTTGCTTTAGGGATACTGAGATGAAAACAGTTAGGGGCTGAGGCAAGAAAATCCCTACAAGGAGAATAACCTCTTTAGGTTTAAGGTATTTAAACTATTAAGGAATTTGCAGCAGTGTGATACAATGCTTGAAGTAGAAAACTACTGTGTTGTTCCCGACTCTGTCACTGAATCACTAGGTGACCTGGAGTGCATCCCTTGCCTTCTATTCCAGCTTCTTCTGCAAAGGGAGCTCATTCTCGAGCCTTGCTTCCATTAGGAGAGTAGCAGGTGTCGCGCAGCCCTTGTTAACGGCTCGTTAGAACCTACTGTGGGCAAGAACAGCCATGATTAAAATTGTTAGATGCTCAGAAATAACTCTGCCCTTTTTAGCTGGCATACAAAAGAAGAAATACCGGCAAGCACGTTTACTAGCTGAGATGAATCTTGTGGTTGTTGGGTATGATAACGTGCAATTCTGATGCGATCCCTGGCTCTTCCAGGACACTGCAGAGAATTCATGTCCCGCTGAAGTTAAGCGACCTTCAGCTCCGTCGTACTTTACTGAGGCAATGATCTACTGAAGTGTCTCAGTTAAGGCAGCTTCCCAAGCTCCAGTCACCTGGCTCTGAAAATCCCAAGCTCCACAGATTTCCATTTCATGTTCAGTTTTGTTAGCTGCTCTGTGTAAATCGAAGCTGCTTCTCCTCGATAGAAGAGCAGATAAGGGGAAATGTTACTACATCCAAACTCAAAACTGAAATTTTTCATCAATTGTTGCAAAACATTGTGAAACATCACTTTGATGCACTCTGCCCGGTTTTGTTGTCTGAGCTGTTCACAGCCTGAAGCGCTTTGCTACAGTAAATTATTTATACAGATTTTAGTAATAATAATTATCTGTAAGTGGTGTTTTACACCATAGTCTGTGCCAAAGGGATCTGTAGTAAGCTGGTTGGAATTTTCAAACACATTAGGCATGTAAATGCTAGTAACTCTTTCAGAGTTGGATAATTTTAGACTTTTTTAGGGGGTAAAATAACGGTTTGCATTATTTGTCTCTGGTTTTCCATGTATGTGCTGTTCGCTAATGCGGACTTGCTTGTTTGTTTCTTTGGGTCTGCTCCTGGTTTGACGCTCACAATTGCCCTCTCAATAGATGTACTCTGGATACACATTTATGGAAGTGAACTCTGGACTGGATTCACAACAAAAATTGCTGCTGAAGACACTGGAGCAGATCTGTTAGTTTCTTTTATTCTATCTGTGGGGGACACAAACCCTTCCTGTCCTTTGCTTTCACTCTTTCTATATTCTGCAATAATGTTCTGTGAATTTAGGGAATTTAGTTGAAATTCAGGCATTTGTTTTGTGTTCATGTCACACGTTGTTTCTGCCACAGTTGCTCTCCTTCCCCCCTCAGTGAGTAGCAAACTAAATAAAAGGAGCTTGTGTGAGATTTGGCTCAGCAGACTGTGCCCTGTCCCTGTGCCAAACGTCTTAAAGCCGCAGTACCCCACTGGTGAGCCCTGAGCTCCAACTGCGCCGGCTTCAGTGAGTTCTCAGCTTCCCCATTTCTTTTTTTCTCCCGTAGCACTTTTAACTGTTGGTGATTCTCTGACAGAGAACGAAATGAAGAAGGTCTAATCAGGGTCGCTCTTTGTGTACCTAGTAATGGATTAGACCATGTTGCACTGGTTGGACTGGGGTATTACAATGAGCAGGCAGGTAAGATGGTGGTAGAAAAGCAGCTGTTTATTGGGATTCAGCTACAACCTGAAGGCTCTGGGCTGATTAAACCTACATGGGGTATTTTTTCCTGTGTTTGCAACCTTCTACCAAGGTTCGTCCTTGTGTACACTGAAAACATCTACGACGGATGTTTTGCTTTGCACGGCAGAAGTATGCTGTTAGAACATGATAATAATGGTCAATTGTTCAAAAATTGTCTATACTGGACTTTAGTACCTAAGTTGAACTTCAGCTCACTTCCAAATTTCCTGAGCCAGCAGCTTCAAAGTCAATCAGGTTATTTAAAAAATTGCACACCGTACCACCACTACCTTTCCATCGCCTCATGGATATCGGCTGGAAGCTTCAGCCAGCACGTAAGTGCAAGCTTAGGTCATGCCAGGTGGATTCTGTTCCCGCTGGTGCCACTGATTGCCCAGCACTTCAGCAAACTACTCAGTTGTTCCCTATCTCATCCTTTGCAATGCGCCCTCACTCACCAGGCGTGTTAAGGAGCGCCTAAATCAGCGGTAACATCTCTGGCTGCTGAAAGGAGTTGCCTTTTGCTGTTCAAAAATGTAAACAGAACTCACACTAAAACAGAGCTCATACTAAAATTTTTCACAATGCCAAAAATGAACTGTTGTCTCCTTACAGGAAACCCACCTGACTGCCAGCATCCATGAAAAGATCTTTCTATGTAACAACATTGTAATCCATCTTGCAGTTCCCCGTAGAGGAAAGGCTCCTCTCTTTCTCTTTCCTTTAATAACTGAATCTGATTTTGCACGGAGAGGGGCCTCGTGGCAATGGAAGAAGATACAGGAGGGCTGGCAGCAATTTCTGGCTTTCCTACAGAATTTGTAGCCTTGGGCAAGTCAATTGGTGCTTGTGCTTTTTAAAATATATATACAAGAGACACAGTCTTCGTAATGGCTGTTACTGGCATTGGATTGCCACAACTGCTTGGTGAACAGCAGGCCAGGCACAGATGTTCACAGCCCCTCCTGGAACCCTCCTCACCCAGCGAATGAAGTAGAACGCCACCAAAAGGGAGAGGAGGAAGACTTGGGAACTCTCTCTGTTGGGACATGAACCTGTGATACTTAGAGCACTCTGCCTTGTCTTAAGCTTAGTGTAATGACTGTGATGTTTTCATCTGGGGTTGGAGATTAAATATTTTCGTTATGTCCTGATTCTTCTCCACTCCCAAGAGCATTTCTCTGGTCCGGTTTAAGCACAATCATTTGGCTGTTGATGTTTATAAAAAAAAACCCACCTCAAAACCAAAACATCTTCCTTTTCCAATGTTGTTAACTCACGTTACCGATTTCCTCCTGCAATGACAATGGGAAGAACTGCATTTACTTAAAATAATACAATGCAGTGAAAATTTTTGTGTCTTGCTCAGTAAAGGAAAAGATTCAGGGCAGAGTAGATGGTTGGGGACCTGGAGAACAAACAGTAGGGGAAGAAAAAGCACGATCTCTTTGCATATGCTTTTATATGCTCTAATGAAATACTTAGTAATAGGCATGTTGACAGCAGTCTTACTGTTTGGTAGGGCTTTAAGGGGAACAACACTTCAAATTGATCCTTCTTGCATGCTGGCCGCATTAGTATTCCATACCCACGTCGACCCGGTCATCATCAGCATGGCATGCTAATTAGTACTGTCCCTCTTTGCTCTTCCTTCCCCCATCTCTTCCCTTCCCCTTTGCTTTCCAATTCGGCCATCCACTTCTATCAGTGATATATGGTTTATATCTTCCCAGCCATTATGCTGATGACCCAGGGCAGCGCCTGCCACTTTTGATAAACTGTCAGATTATTTTTGGAACGTCCACATATGCTTTTCTGGAGGTACAATTTAGCGCTATGATAATCTACTAAATTGCTTTCTGTGCTATGCCAGTTCTCACTTCTGCTACTCTTTTTAAGGTTTACATTGCCAGAGAAAAAGTGTGCCTAGCAAATTTGAGGTGATGCTGCACCCCAAAAATGGGACGGGTGCTCTGCCGGACTGCTTATGAAATACAGGATTAAATAACATTTCTGTTTCTTTTGTGATGTATATGCAGAATATAAAATTATTGGGAAAATGCATGCTCCTTTTTGTGCCTTAAAAAGTCCATAACATTGAGCTGCCTTTCATTAATTTTACTACATAACGAATTGACAGCATTACAATATCAGAGAGACTACCTAGCGTAACTTTTATGTGAATAGTTAATAAACCTACTGCTCGTAAAATATTAAAGAAAAACTGTGTTTAAAAGTTGAGTTAACTGCCTATGGTCGAGGACTGTGTTTAGAGTTGGAAAACACATGCTTGAAAAAGGTGTCTGCTGGACTCCATTTTTCAGGACTCTACGCTATAGCATGCAAAAAGGAAAAGTTGAATGGGTGCCCTGGGGGGACGGTACCCAAGTGAAGTAGGAAGATGGTGGTGGTTTTATGAAGTGTCATCCTCCAAGGGCAACGTTGCAGTTCGTAGATCCCACGAGCTATTTGGTTGCCAAAATAATATTGATTTTATTGGCATTTAGTCCCCGCAGAGGCATTAGGTGCCCGGCACCACTGGTGATCTGGGCCTGAGTAATAGCAAGGGCCAGGTCGCTCAGCCTTGTGCGTTTGAAACGGTTGAGACTAAGGGCAAAACTGAGTCCCTGCATTTGCAGATAAACCCCTTCTAAAGGGCTGCCTCGCCTGGATTTCATGTGAAGTCAGGAAGGCTCTGTGAGCAGTGCTGGATTAGAAGAGAAGCCTCTCGCACGTGTGGGTGATGTAGATGCTCTTAGATGGGACTGGAGGTGCGATACCTGCTGAGGCAGGAAGGCAAAGGATTCCTCGTTCTGTGCCGTTGATGAGTGTAAAGGGGAACTCAGGCAAGGTTTATCAAGTACTATTTGCTTCTCAATAAGACGACAAGTCTGGGCTGGTGCTTGATTCTATTAGTAGAGCAGATTCAAGATAAAATCTGTGAACCTGTGTATATTTAGCTTTTGGGTTGCTCCTTATTAGGATGGTTCTTGTATCAACAAATGGTATAATAATTTTTTTCTACTTACTTTTTTCTTAAAGAGCATGCAAATGTATTTTTTTTTAAATTTAATTTTATTTTTAAATAACACTAAGCATAAACTTCCGTTTGGTTCATTTTGGGGAAAAAATGTGTCTGACCTAAATAGAAAAACTATCTTTGATCTTGCAGAGATTGAACTGTTAGCAAAAATTAATAACTGAAAAATGAACACGTGTGGCATCTCTCCAGAGAACAAAATATATCTTTGAATCAAAGAAACTTAATGCATCAGAAGCCAACTTCCCACAAAGCTTATGCTTTTAAACAAAATGATTAGAATTTTAAAAAGGAATGTATAGGAGATGAATGACCAGGCTTTGCCAATATTTTTGTAAATGAAAACTCTCTGTCGTGTGTTGTGCTCTTCCTCACTTTGTGTGGTGAGTTGGAAGTGGGCCATCCCTTACTCGCAGATGCTACCTGTGAATAGGTTCACACTACTGAAAGGCCTGAACCTACGAGGCATTCGTCTTTGAAGGCCGTCTGTAATGGCGGGCGATGTTGGGAAGTCATTATCTGTCACTCAGGAAAACTCTGATAAGCAGACTGCCTGCTTCTGACGTGGCACTCGGGTGAAGAAGATGGAGAAATAGAAGCTTACAGAGGAAGCCTGAAATACGTGGCCTAATTTTTCCGAATTGGCAAGGGCTTAGCGTTATTGAACATGGTGTTTGCTCAGCGCTTTTGAAAATCTAAGTTACTTACTGCAATCCTAAATGCTAAGTTAAAAACTGAAATTTATACTCATTGTATGAAAATATTATCTTTTTCTTTTTTTCCAGAATCTTGCGCTCTATCTCTGCATGTCGTTCTCAGTCTGTAAATAAGGGCAAAGTATTATTTTCTCTCCTGTCTCTGTCTATATTCTACGTTTAAATTTCAGGTTCTTCAGAGGTCTGTCATTTATTACTGTATGTACAGCCCTTAGCACCATGGACTTGGATTTCAAATAGGTCCTCTGTGAAGTTCTTTAATGTAATTAGCAATGGTCATCTGATTTAAGTCATAAAGTATGTGTAATACTCTGCCCATGGAAGGCTTAATTAATTAAAATTCATTTAATGTATCACAGAGCTCGTTCAGTGAGGAGCATGCTGGAAATACCAAGTATTATTTATTACTTCTTTAGTGAAAATGCGGATAATAACTTGAGATTGTGGTTCCAATTTAAGGCATTTGTATATGAACTCAAATTCCCCAAGAGATAACTTGACCTCAATTTCCATTTATTGACAGTGTGTCTGGCTGGCTCACCCTCCTAAGGCATTGTGGTGTGAAATGGGAGATGAAATTAGAGAAAGAATCAAACTGCTTCTTTCTTTTTGTACCCTGTACCTGGTTTATAACAAAAATGAATGGATATTTTACATTAGAATGTGGATTATCCCAAAGAAATACCTCTTCCAGCTCCATGCTCCTTCCTTTTATTGTTTTTGTTAGTACACGCAGGGCACATTAAGATCAACTTTTATTTCTCTTAAATTTATAATTCACCTAGAACTTGAGAAGCTAAACCAGACAGGATGCAATAGGACCTGATACAGCAAACGTAAGCCTGGCACTGCTGGGCTTTATTTCCTTATTTACTACATGCTAAGGTAATTACAGCATCACCTCTACACCTAAGAATATATTTGAGAGGTAGATTTTTCTCTACTAGTGGAAGTCTATAAATCTGGTTTACTAAGTGAAGCCAGTCCGAGCTCATGGAATAGGGAATTGGGCCCCTGGATTCTTGTTACAGCGTAGGAGAGGAGAAGCGGAGCCTGCTGTTTCGGGTGAAACACCCGGGCAGCTTTGTGTTGCTGCATATCTGCGTTCCAGAACGTCTTGCTGTTGTTGCTGGTGGCTGCGTACCACGAAAGTAGCATCAAGATCGCTGGGTACCTGTCAGCTCTAAAGCTAAGGAAAACCTCTCTGTGCCTTTGCAGTCGCTCTGAAAGTGGTTTGTGCTTTGGTCCTGCCATCTTCCGTAATTAAAGACACGGTGTCAGTTTTCTGCAGTCGAACAGCACGGTCACGTTTACCACGTGAAAATAATGAAATGGCAATTAAATCAAGGGCATGTCCACATGAGAAATTTAGTTTTTTGTAAGGTGAAAAGTGAGTAGTTCTCTTGATCTGTGTGACTGTATGTTAGGCAAAAATCGAAATCTCTGAAACTTGTGATTTCTGTCCTTTGTGATTTTGGTTTCTTGGAAATACATTGGTCAAATCAAGAATTTCTTATAGAACTGGACAGGAGAATTTTGGAGAGCAGGCTGCAACCGAGAGTGACATAGGTAAGGTAGCTAAATATACTGTAATGGAAATGTCATTTCAAGATGTGGTAGCTTTTAAGTAGCCTGAAGATAGTCACTAGCAAAGGTGGTATTATCTCCAGTATGATAGTCTGAAAATACCTTAACAAAGTCCTTTCTTTTTTAAAAAAAGCAGCATTTCTCATGGAAGACTTTAGTCTTCTCCTTCTGCCATTGTCGAGTGACAATGACGGCATCTGCTTTGTCCCCATGCTAGCGTCCTGTCTCCTGTGAATGCACTGAGACCGGAGCGCTGCTGGCGGGTTGCGTGCTTTCATTGTGCTCGAGATAACTACAGGCATTAATTTACCTTTTCTGTTATTGTTAGAATAACCGTTCTGTGTAGTTTTGTATCTGGAAGAAAAGCACCGCGAATTACTCTGCATCTGTTCTTGGTGCTAATCCCATTATCAGCGACAGGATTAGTTCATAAACAAAAGAGCTCTACTAGTCTGTTCTATGTGCCCTACTATGAAAATTGAACAGGGCTCACGTGAGGTACACCACTTCCCTACTCTTACACTGAGCACCACATCCAGAGCTTCCAACTGCTGAAATTCGCTGTAGCGATACATAAATTTGTATGATTTCTGAAAAAAAAAGCTATAGAAATATGTAGGAATCATCATATCTTGTGAGGTTAAATGTAGTGCCAGTATTTATTTCGGACTGTAAGCTGTTGTTTGTGACTAATTTAATCACATAATTAAAATCAGGCCGTGGTACCTTAATTTGAAATTATCCCCCTGTATGTAACCTCGGTTTTTCAGAACCCTCTTTTACCCGTGCAAACAACCACCGTCCAGAGCTGCTGAGCTACATCGTAGCTGGCCGATGCGAACGAGCCATGCGGAACTCGGGCGCTTCCCTGGGGATCCCTTGCTGTGGCGAGGAGACACGAGCGCTGTGGGTGGGTGCCGTACGCAGGCGCGCTGGTCTTACTGCCGCGGTGCGGGGCCGCAGGGTCCCTCCGGCACGGGCGCTGCTGGCCTGGGTTGAAGCAGGCAGGCGTGGTGGGTGCCGGGCTGCAGAAGTGCCGCTGATGGCTTGAAGCGAGCAGGCATTTCAGTGAAGAGGGTTATGTCCCGCCTTGCTGGCTGATGCATTCCTCTCTTCCAGTCTCAGTCTTGAATCTATTTAAAGAGACTTTTGGGGGAGCAAGCGATAACAGGGAACGTTATTAATTATGTATTGTCTTTCATTCTGATACAAGGGTGCTGCTCTGCGTGCCACTGCCTCACTGTGCGGACAAGTGTGTTGGAAAGGAACTGATTTCCTTGTGCTTCAACTTACTTGTCTGAAAACGGCTGTAATGATGCTAAATTATTACTGGAGATTGGGAGATGCTTGAGATTATTTTATTTTGCTCTGTAATTCCTGGGCATTGTTGCTAAATCTAATTTGCATAGGAATAAGGAGCCAGTAATCAGATGCAAACACTAAACTTCCTTTAATTTGTCATAGTTCTCTTTCCTTGTTCCAGGATTGTCTTTGGAGGTAATGGAGGAAGGAGTAGGGATAATATATGTGAGCTCTCGGATTCAGGAGCTGAAGGGTAGCAAAGACACGTCTTTGCTTTTGTAATTATTTCTGCAAAACTATGTTGGCAGATTCTCCCTGTAGAACTACAGCATATGCCAACAAAACTTTTTCTGTTGGCATTGCTACACGACTTCCTCGGATGATGTGAACTAAGTTGACAAAAGCAGTATTTTGTCAGTGGTGCTACATCTCTCGGATTCAATATTTCAGGACCAGACAGTGTGTACATATTTTTTTTCTCCCCTCCCTCACCTCCTTCCTTGCTGCTCTTCCTCTCTTTACCTGATGTCTCCCCCCATCATTTTTCTCTGCTCAAGAGAAGAAACAACAGAGAAACCAAAACTGGATCCTTCCCAGAGCAGCACTGGCAGTATGATCCCACTCACCACAAGTACTTAATTTCAGCTGTGTACAAAGGGCACAGAAATATTTTATCATTATATTAGGCAGCCTGTCTGTCCCACGCTGCTTCCACATGGGATCCAGATTTTTTAAAACTGGTGATCTTTGCTTTCCAGAAGAGAGAAATACCTTACCGAAAGAGAGCAAATGCCATCGCTTGACCTTTTCAGCCTTTGGACTCCCAGTGTATCTGACTTGGCCAGACAGGTCTGGGGAAGGGAAAAATTAACAGCAGATCGATTGAAGAACAGAGCTCGGTGGCAGATGGTGCCTACAGACATTTACTGACATGTCCTCGGTCTTAATGGGTGTGGTTTTCCCCTTTTAGCAGCACTGATAGTACATCAGGGTTTGTGTGTGCATTCTAAAGATACAGACAGATAAGGGACTGCATTATGGTCAGCAGAAGAAGGAATGCGAGGACCTCTAATCTTTAGTTTGAGTACTTAGAGGTTCATCTTTGCTCGTGGTTTGATCCAATGGCAAGCGACATCAGTAGGAATCTTTGCAGTCTCTTTCATGCCATTTGATCAAATCTTTAAATTCTTGAATCTCCATTTTTCTGAGATGAGTTCATCCTCAACATGTGGGATTTATTTCTTCGGAAGATCATTGTCATTTGTGAATTCAAAATACTCAAAGCCTTCTGGCCATACCTGTATAATTGGAAACAATTTTATAATTTTTAGTGTTTATTAGTTGCATAATTTCTTGAGAAGGTGCTTGGGATAGACTTAACCAAAACCTAAAGCATTCTTAGTAGTAAGCCTGTGGGCAGGCTTAGAGAATCCAGTTTCTTGCAGCCAAGTAAGCAGTGTATTACGTGCACCGTTGGAGCTGCTGACCACTAACCGAAACTCGACACACAGACACAGGGTTTGCTGTGGAAAAGCGTCTGTTACAGCCTGCTACGGAAGCTGCCTTCCAGTACAGAAATGCTGTTGCAAATCCATTTGGATTTGCTTGGCATTATGACCTCTCGCTTGGTCTTTGGAATTTTTCCCTATATGTGTAATTTAGGATTAGTTCACAGAGAAGTGGTGCTTCACAGAAACCAGGTCCTCAATCTCCTTACCCCTGTTAGGAATCTGTCTTCACTCTGGCACAGACAGGGTTAAATATCTTGTGTGTTTTTTTGCTAGAGGCCCTGGAGAGAACGTCCACAAAAGAGGTGATAGCAGCACTGAAAGAGAGGGGGTCGGGTTGATTTGTTGTCTCTCAGTGCATCCATTTCACCGATTCCTATCAGCCAGGTTTCCCCTACAAATGGAACTTAAGCTGCCCTAACCCTCTCCCACAAGCTGCAAATCTGCTATCTGAAATCTTTTCTTTAGAGTGATTTATACTTCCCTGACTTAGCAGAAGTAGACCTACCCAGTGACATACTCAATCCTAGACTAAATCCTGGGTTTGCCTAATCATTCTTTACTGGGTTGCTTTCAATCTCTCCTACATCTCATGAATTTTTCATTGGCTGTAAAGGATTGTCTTCTAGAGTCAAAGGAGAAAGATGAATTAGAAATGAGGAGCAAGCATAGTTAGGTTCTAATAGGCCAAGTTACTGCTTTGGATTTTTTTTAGTCTAGAAATGTGGATGGCTGTGAAATGCAACAAGGAATACTTGGCTAGAGACAGGCTGGAGAAACCCCCCTGAATCTAAAGAGCTCTAAACCCTGGCGTTGCACAGAGGTGATGTGATCTCAGCCTGTATGCAATGTCTGAGGTAAAAAGTTGTTCTAACTGAAGTCAAGAGCAGATCAGGGCAGAACGTTGCTCAGGACAAAATTGTCGTTCCCAGACTAAAAAGAAGGTTAGATGTTTGTATCTTGCCTTTCAGTTACTTCCATTACGTTGCACTACTGACTGTACATTTAAACACTAATTGCAAGACTATTTTTTTCCCCCTGACGTTAGAACAGTCTTACAAATTCAGAGTTTCATTGGGAGGGGTGTGTCCTTCTAAATCTCATGAAATTTAGTGTCTTGAGGATGGCATCGCTTCCTAGGAAGTAATTTTCTCTCTTTGAGAAATCCAGATAGATAAAGGGATTGGAAGATACGTACAGTGAGTCGAATTTGTGTGAGAACGTAGTGGAAAAGGTGTGCTTTTTATTCTTTAAAAGCAGATCAGAGAGGGAACAAGCAGTTAACTTACAGGTGAAAAGTATATTGAGGAAAAAAGTAATAAGTGATGCAGTTCCAGTGTTACTGAAATCTGAATGGAATGAAATTCAAACACACTTTGATCTCACACACCGGTGGAATTTGGAATTGAGGCAACTGAAGTTGCGTGAAAAATTAGTAGCTGGCAAATCTGCTTTTCAGCTCGGGGGTGGGAACTGAGGTCTGGGACTCAGACCTGAATCTCGCTGGTTCTGCCAGCATCCTGACTTGAGAAAGTAATTTTTGGGGGATGCTCGCATCACTTAATTTCAGGCACCCTCAGCTGGAGATAGAAAGCTTTCGCTGTAATTCATAGCCTCTGCGAAAGGAGTAGCCCATCAGCCCTTTCCCTGGTGATGCCGCGTTACGCTTGCTTCCCAGTTTCAGCACCTCCTGTCTCTGAAGTTAGGGCTTGTGACTACTCTTCCACTAACGCTTTGGTTTTTGTACTTGGATAATGGAGATAATGATGCTGGACTTGTTTATGAAAAGAGCTGAGATTCACAATTTAGAATGTTTCTATATATGAACTAGATATAATTAATTTCTTTATGTCATTACATGCAAGATCCTGTAACAGATGGACTAGTATCGTCTGGCAAATAATTCATCTGACATTTCCCTCATCAATCATTAAACAATTGGTACATTTCTTCATTGTGCACTCGGCTTTAAATGCTATTTTGTTAGCTGTTTCGCAGCATACTGATGGGCTTGGTCTAGAGCCATTGAAATCAAGGAGGCGGCTGTCGGACCTGCAAAGGCAGTGAATCAGGCCCTGTATTTTTATGCCAGATGATCTCAAAATTCATCATAATTCATGAATGGGGAAGGTCTAGATTCGTTATAATAGCAGTGTCTCGCTCTGTAGGGTTTTTCTTGAGGTGTCGCTCTGCGTGAAGCACGGACACCAAGGGAGCAGGAGCAGCATTTCACCCCTGGTGGTAGGAGCCTGCGTTTGAGGGTTTGCTCCTGCATACTGTGCCAGCAGGTGATGTGTGAAGGAGCACAGGATCATGATCTTCCTACAGTCCAGTTAAACCTCCCCTCGCCCTCCTTCTTTCATAGTTGAGTGCTGACAAGTTCTGATGTTATGGAGAAGTTCCATGCTATTCAGTAGTTTTCTTAAGGTCCAAACTACTTGATGTGTATTAGCATCCCCCCCGCCCCAAGGCAGTGATTTTTTATTTTTTTACATGTAATGTGTAGGACAAAAGTTTGAAAAAGCTGACCTAAATGGATCCTACTGGCTCATTAAACAGTGGCAACCAATAAATCTTTTTTTTAATAGTCTCTTGAATTTTTAAGTCTTGGAGTTGGTAATGCCCATACTGTAGATGTATGGAAATGGATATTTAAAAACTGGGCCCTAACTTTAAGAGGGGTGATTTGGATAAATGGTTTCACTTTTCTTCCACCTTTTAATTAAAGCTACTGTGGCATAGACTGCGTACTTCAACAGATTTCTTTTAATAAATTGCATTAGGTGATATTAGCTTTCAGGGTATTACTCCAGATTAACTCTCTCCTTTCTAGGATTTCCTCAACTCTGCCATATTATTCACAATGAAAATAACCCGCTTTCTTTTCCTTCTTCCTCTCTCTTTATTGCATCAGTATGCATTGCAAAACCAGTGGCTTGTACATCCTAAGCCGAGATAATGAGACCAACATTAATTCCACTACAGCTGCTACAGGCATGTAAATGAACCTTTCATCTGTCCAGCAAAGCAGCTCTGAGGCTGCAAAGAACACCCGGGCTAAGCAGTGTGAGCAGTCAGGGACATGGCCGAGGTGAGGGTGAGAGGAGAGGCTGTGCTAAAAATGGCTGGAATTCGAATGTCCTCAGTTAGTATTTCCTACTAGGATCAATGCTGCTGTTGTCCGCTTGCATTAATTATTGCAAGGACATCTTTTCCTGTTTGTCTCTACTGCTGGGGATGTAGCGGTCGTTGGCCCATTAGCACTAAAGAGGGCACGACGAGAACCCCCTCGGACAATGTTCTTTCCGTGTCAGCCTCAGTCTCTGCTGGGGGCCGCGTCTCTAGGTTGTGTCCACATTGCGTAAAGCAGGTTAGAGCAGGCTGGTTTGTCGAAAGGCACTGTAGCGGTAGTAGGGCAGTGCGTGGGCTAATTAGCTCTGCCTCTCAGCAAAGCTAATTAACCTAGGCACACTGTTGTGTTGACGTGACTCTGTTGCTTTGAGTTCTGGCAGGAATCAGTTCGTGGCTGATGTGGCTCAGGTGTCTTTGCTCTGGTTTTTTTGTGCATGGGTCAGTCATGTCCTAAGAAAACTTACACCCCAGCCAGTTGGGTAGGATGGGAGGAGACTGTTGACCCTTGGCCATGTATTCTCTCTTGTAAGGCATTTATATTTTACCAGCGAACAGAGGCTTCCCAGAGCTCTAGAAAGTAATTTTTTTTTTTTTTTTTTAAAGCCAGATATCTATGTAGTGGTGCAATGAGGAATTGTCTGTGTGTATAATAGGAAACCAAATAACCCCACATTGTTCCAGAAAGCTAGACCTAGTATTTCTACTTTCCAAACGTGCTTGCTAGTGGTCCTCTTCAGTACAGCAGTGACGCATGTATGGATGGCTTCAGTGGGGTTTAACCATATGTTAAAGGTAAACGTATTTTAAATGCTTTACTGAATTGAGGCCTAAATGGAAGCAATATGCGGAACCTTTTGACAAACATCTGATTTCTCTGAACTCAAGTGGTCCATTATTACAGGTTTGACATCTAGAGGGAGGCAGGCGAGGTATGTAGAGAAAATTACAGTGTGATCTGATTATTTGTAATGTCTTCACTTCATTGTGAGATGACTCAAAGGTGCCTGTTCACTTTCAACTAAGTTTTGTGCTAGTGGCAGCAACAAGATGATGAACATAGGTGTGTTTTTAGCAGTATCTTTTCAAATAGAAAGTGCGTTTGGAATATATATATCCCGGTTAAATATAGCTAAGCCAGAAATAAGCAGGGACTCAATTTGGCAAGTACTCCTAATCTTCAGTTAAGTTGGAATCTAGCTACCATTTTCTTCAGGTCCCTCTCTTGTAGCTATTAGGACA
Source organism: Phalacrocorax aristotelis (assembly GCF_949628215.1). Lineage (NCBI taxonomy): Eukaryota > Metazoa > Chordata > Aves > Suliformes > Phalacrocoracidae > Phalacrocorax > Phalacrocorax aristotelis. The sequence continues at coordinate 5,478,042 of NC_134299.1, forward strand.
ATATAGTGGTTCAATGAGCTCTACCTGTTATTAATCCTTTAGGAAACAGTGCATTTTAAGGGAATAGCATGCGAAGGGTTGGAAGGCATAGCCTTGGAGTTGTGGGGGATTGATCTGAGACTGTGAACTTGAAAGTTCGAAAGGGATTCTTCACAATTACTGTTAGAAACTAGAAAAGGTGAAGCAAATTTTGCCAAAACAGTTGTGGTACAATGTAGAGATAACGTGGAGCACATCACGGAGGATGTTCCAGTTCCCCAAAGCTCCAAATGGGGAGGGGGTGGATTTCCTGTCTCATCCAACCAGTTATTCCTCAGTTGAACTTCCCTTTGTTCCTGAATCCTCAGTAATCCAAGATGTATACTGTCATTTTAAGTGTTTGGAGCCAGGAAACCCTGGCGATGGCTGGGGCTTTGAAGCCCGCCCTTATCATCACGTTTGCCTTGCAAAGTCAGGCAGAGGAGGGACCCAACGCCCGTGTTCTGAGTTTGGGATCAGGATTTTTAACTGGGAGAGAAAGAACTTCACTGTTTCTTGGGCTTTTGCCTTCTAAATGTTCACGCTCCAATTTAGTCTTTTTTCAAGACAGTAACTGATTTTGACAACTGGTTTATTTTAGTTACTGTGTTGGCTTGTGTTTTGGCCTGCTGTGCATACGGTGCAACAGCCCCCCACCCCTCAAGGGGAGGAAAAAGTGAGTCCCTGGAACAATTTCTACAGAATGTATAGTACTATATAGAGCACAGACCAGGGCAGCTCCTGAGGAGGTATATAAGTTTGCTGACTAGATGATGAGTATAAAGACAAGGTTTTATATTTGATTTTATTAAAAACCTGTAACACTCAACACGGTGGGAGGGGCACTCCCAACCTCTCCAGTAAATAAACATGTTAACAGAAGATATTTCCTTATGCATTGCAGGTTTGGCGGCATCTGTAATCTGCATTTAAATAATAGACTACAGCAGCCTTTTCAGATGTATGTCGCCTTAGTAAACAGAAATTCTTATAGATGTGAGGAAACATTATTTACTTATTAGCTTTTGTTCACTGCAGTAAAGCTTTCCTAGATTCTTGTGTGATTCTGTATTTAGCTCCCTGACGAACACACACTTACTGGGCAAGCACTGTTGAGAAGAGCTGTGTTAAACAGTTCTCAGCATGATACTGTGTTTGCTTTGCTTAAATTCAAGGACTTTATTGATAAACCAGCATTGACAGAGGCCAGCCGAGATCACAGGTGCCTTGGGCCACGTTCTTGTGAGTAGGGAAGCATCTCTTGGGGTTCCCTGGCCACAATCTGTGGTTTACGCTCTTAGATGCCAGCACAGCATAAATCATACATAACTAGTTGCAAGAGAAAAACCTTGTCCCGGTAGGAGGAAAGGTGAGAACAGACAGGGGAGGTAACCTGTCAAAATGTGGCCAGAAATAGAAACCAAATTTCCAGGTTCATCCCACAGTGTCTGCTGAATGATGTTTTTTGCTGTGTGTTTTCCCATACTTTATTTCCTGATTTTTTTTCTTTTTAGATTAGTGTAGGTCAGCATTTTTAGCGCATTCATAATCACAGTTGAACGTTGGCTCAAATAGTTACAGATCACATAATTTCCTGTAGTGGATTCTTGCTTTTTTAACCCTCAAGGCCTTTGTTCCTGAGCATAATCTTGAGTCACTCTCAAGCTATGTGAGAATGTAGCCCCAAACAATGGGCTTCTATAGCTTGACAAGTACCTGCAAGGATGGGAACTAGCATCAAAAGCAATGAGTGAGATTTTCAGAGGCTCCTGTGGGGGCTGAAGATGCAAGCACTCCAACTAAACGCAGGTACCTCCTTGGACAGAGGTGGGAAGAAGCCAGCTACAAAGATATCCCTCCGACCTCATCGTTAGCTGTGTCCTGTGAGTACATATCAGAAGGAGTTTTGTCAGCGGCCGGAGCGTGCAGCTAGCTCCCCTTCACATACCTGCTTTCTTGGAACGGCCTTGAGCATTGTTGCACCAGGGGTTTGCGTCACCTGGCGAAGATCACCGAGCGGCTCAGTGCCGCAGGGGACGGGCGAGGCAGCCCTGCGCGGTCGCGTTCAAAGGGTGGCAGAACTTGTCACTGTTGAACGTGAAACCCACCCGCTGCGGTTTGCTTGTGAGGCTGCAAATCAAAGATGCAAAATGGGATGATCAGATGCTGAAAGTAATCTGAAAATAATTCATAGGCTGTCCCTCTTTGTCAGCCCTCTGATGAATATGCCCGGTGCTTAAATAATGCAGCACCCTAGGGTGACATGTCTGTTATTCGGAGGGTGTAGCCAAGAATATAATTTTCTTTGCTGATTTGAGAGGTTGGGCAGCAGTTGTATTAGCTGAAACTTGTCGTGGGAAAAAAATTTCAGTGGAAAAATACAGTCATCAGGAAAATAATAGGCTATTTCTGTTCATTTTGGGAGATGGTTTTGGAATCTTCCGCTCCCCTTTCTCCTTTCAGGTTCAAGTACAAACCCACATTGCATTATTTAGATAAGTGTTTCATTCCTCTGGTATTTACCTAGGTATGTAATATAGTTTAGTGTTTCTGTACTGAAATAACGCAGGCTTTGGTCCGTACGACACTTTGACTTTTCTTAATTTGAGTTTTGGGTTGCTTTTTTCTTCCCCCCCCCCCCCCCCCGAAGATTGTAATTCCCAGGAAATCGATGTTCTATAATCTAGATGTCCTTAAAGAGCAAGTACTTCTATATTACGGAGGAGTTCTGAATAAGAAAAGATATTAATTTGTTACGTTAAAATAAGAATCAGTGTCTTAAAAATGGCTGCTTCTGACAATGCACATATTTTACAAGTCTGACAAATTTTTTACATGTTAAAATACTCCTAGGCATTTTGTGCAGACTATCTAAAGGCCCTCAGTAAAGATAACCGCTCAGATCTTGCCCTAGACTTCTAAAGCAGAAACTAGGATTAAAAAAATGAATAAAGAGTGAATAATTGGCCTCTCGAGTATAATGATACTGTCTGTTTCTAAAGGACATTTGCTTGTGTTAAAATCAACCTTTTTCCTCAGGAAAAAAAAAAACCCAAACAAAAACCACATTCCTGTGGCACTAAAGAAGAAGTAATTGCCAAAGTTATTTGTGTCACAATAACTTATTAATCTGGAAGGATGAAGACACTACCCAGAGGTCATGTATGACCCAGTAATGAGACCATCAAGCATCACCATAAATAATTAAACCAAGACACATTACTTGAAAACTTTTTTCTTCTCCCCTTCCTCAGGCACCTTGAAGCTGCTTCGTTATCTGTATAATTTGTATTATGGGTGGATTACCAACACACAGAGGTGCAATTTTAATCCTTCTCGGAGAATCACAGGACGGTTGTGGCTGGAAGGGGTCTCCTGGGATCGACCAGTCCAAGTCCCCTGCTCGGAGCGGGATCAGCTGCAGAGCAGGCTGCCCGGGGCTGTGTCCTCTGCAGTTCTGACCACTTCCAAAAACAGAGTCTCTACAGCCTCTCTCGGCAACCTCTGCCAGCGTTTGAGCACCCTCGCAGTGAAAAGCTTATTCTTATATTTAAATGCTATTTCCCATGTTTCAGTCTGTGCCCATTGCCTCCTGCCTCTGGGCAGCACCAAGGGCTCTGGCTCTGTCGTCCTCACTGCTTCCCGACAGGTACTTAAAGCACACCGATAAGATTCTCCTGAGCCTTCTCTTGCGGAGGCTAGATAGTCCCAGCCCTCCGCCCCTCCTTGCCTGGCGTGCTTCTGATCTGAGCTGGTTTTCTCGTCATGTTTCTAGTTTCAAGCAGAGACCAAAAATTAAAATTGCCATGGTACGTAACTAAAACGTGAACAGCAGTGACTTGATTTATGCTGCCGGCCCTCCCTAAGAATGAACAGCTCTTAGGAAAAAAATCGGTGAAATCTACCGGACAGGACAGGGATTGGGAATCGTGTGTATCCCGTCAACAGAGGACGTTTGGTATATGTGGAAAGGGGAATGATTTGGGCTTTTCAGATCGCTAATGAGGTCTTGTTGGAGCGAGAAGCAGTTGATTCAATACCTCATGATTCAGTGCCTCGTGTTAGCCAAGATGACAGTTGTCATGTTTACCTGAAAGGCATAATTAATCTGAAGTTAATTGAGTAATTCTGTATTTAATCTGTTATAACAAAGAATTCAATTGACTTCCTGAACCGATCAATTTCTCTCTCTCTCACATTGTTTTTCAGGAGGAATTGGGTCTTTGTTGCTGGTTTTTAAGTATTGTCCAAATCCACTTTTGTTTCATCTGCAGCAGATACAGACAGCTCCCTCCAGTCCCACTGAGGACGGGAGAGTGTGTGCATTTCTAAAACAGTTCCTAAGGGCTTTTGTCAGTCTATCCCTTATCATTGCTGGGATTAAAAAAAAAGCCATGTTATAAAAGTCCAGCAAATATCTTTTCACCACCATTTAATGTGCTTGGTTCCTAAACAATTGCAATTGATTTTGTTTGCTCTTGCAAACACGAATTATCCCGTAATCATCTCAGCCTTCCAGCCATGCTTACATTGACTTGTTTGTGTTTTAAAGTGAGAAAATGCAGACATTGTCGTGAAAATAAGAAAGGTTAGAGGCAAATAAAAGGTGGGTTTTTTTCCCCTGGTTGGCAGGATGTGCATCCACCTCAATTAATTGTCACCCCTATAGCTTATTTAGTACAATGCAATGAGTGAGAGAGATTTCAAAATTAAATAAATTACCTTTATTTTTGCTTCTGCTTGTGGTTTCTGCTAAATGGCTATTTCAGGGTTCATCAGTGACTGTCTCTTAGACTGTGTGATTGCTTGCTTTTACTCAAAACGAGTATATGCAGCAGAATACTAAAGGGGACAGTATTTCCAACTACAATACACCTCTTTACAAGCAAGGCTTTGTGGCTTAGTACAGTCTAAGTCCTGGAGGATGAAGCTGTACAGACAATTACCCACCATTTTTGAATAACTGAGCATTTCCTCTGACAATCCTGTAGATAACGGGGCAAGCGTTGCTGGTGTTTTGACTCCCTTTTCCAGCTAATATGTTTTGTTTTTTAAATGAATTTACCCCCATTTTTCTGTACTCTTTAGGTGTTTATATGGCTTGGATTTCTACTATTTAGTGATTCAACAGTTACTTTTGGTAATTTGCTCTTCTTTACTCTTCCGTCCAACAGTGTATATCTATGCATGCCCATTTTATATAAGTTTCTTGAAAGAGTCATATGAAATACAGTGGCCTGAAACGAAATTCTCTGGTCTCTAGCTAGTTATCTTTCAGGAAATACAAGGCTCGTTCTGGAAAGGGGATGAACCCCCGGTGCCCTGTCAAGGGTAACGATAAAGCCCGCAGTAAGCGAAGAGGAGCGGGGTGCAGGGTCTGCCCTCCAGGAAGAGTGCTTCAGTGTTCTGTCCCAGAGGATTTTGGTGAGGATTTTGTTGTGCATGGACCTTTTAATGGAATAGCGTATGTAGTAAAAATCTAACACTTGGTGAAAGCCAGCCAGCAGCCACTGATGTTCTAAACGGTGCTGTGTCCAGGCAGCCGTCCCAGCCCAGAGTTGCCTAGCGTAGGAAAGATTGGTAGGGTCGAATCAACGGACAGCCTTGCTGCGAGCTCCAGATAAATGCTGTTATTTCTTTTGTACAGTTACAGGTCTCTGAGGAGGCTTTCCCAGAAAGCACTTGCAGCACTTGCTGCCTGCGGGGGCGATGGTTATGGTGGCACACCCGCAGAATTGTAACTCCAGGTGGGGAATCAGCAGCAGATGAGCTTCTTCACGCCAATGCCCTTAGCAATGAGTGAGAAATGCTGAAACAGGTGGAGTTATTTCTAAACAGAGCGAGTTTTTCCACTGCTTTTTTTGAAGATACGGAGGGCAGGGTTTGGTATGAGCTCCTCTGGATTTACTCCTAGATAACTCAAGTCAGAATTTGGCCTGGGCTGTTTTTGAGTGCATTTCATACGTGATAGCAGCGTTCAGAAATGGAGTTCAGTGGTTCTGTAGATCAGCCTTAGGTTTGATTTTCATTTTTGTTCTGAAAACATTCAGGGGACTTGCAGTAAGGCCCCCCGTATTACAGGACCATTGTAAATTACCTTTAAGTTGAAAACCTGCTACATTAAGTATCTCTCCTATGCGATGTGTTCAGTTGTTTATTTCAAGTGTAATCCATGCTTGTGCAAGAGGCTTCTTTGGTAACTCCTCTGAAGAAGTAATGCTTGATTTTGTGAGGTTCTGAGTGCCCTTGATGTCAATCGGTTTTAAAGATGCTCAGCCTCTGGAGAGTGCGCTCTGGACAAGGCTTTAACCTTGCTGATAATAGCTGTAATAATGAAAAGTAGCAAGGCAAAATTGTCCTGTTGGTGTACTTGGTATTTCTTTCACATCTCATGCCTCCTGTGGGGACTTTCTCAGCTTTTTTTTCATGTCCCAGTTCATAATGACTTCAGTGTTCAACCAAAATAAGTTTTTCATAAGGAAATTTGAAAGAAGCTCTGTCTTTTAGGACTTGCTTGTCGTATAAGGTCCTTAGGTTAAGCTTGTTTATAATTAACTAGCTTAGGGTAGGGCGGTCTTATTGGAAGAATATTGAAGCTAGGAATTACCACCTCTGTAACATAACGCTCCTGAAGGGTTCCCAGTAGTATTTTCCCAATGACTAACACAAATGGTCCAATTGTTTGTGTATCCTCTTTTTCGGCAGCCGGTAGTAGTAACTCCTTTAGGACACAATGTAATAAATAAAGGATAATTCTCTCCACTGGGAAATATTCCTTCTAGTACCTGTAAATAAGGGGTGGATGTACATAAGCAGATATAGCCCCCTTTCAAAATGCTTGGATATTGGTTTTCCTCTTATTGTTTTGCAGGCGTTGGTAATCACTTTAAAGTTCCATACCTTTTAAAAATAATAATAATCTCAATTGACAGATCAGTGAGGTCCTGTGGCCATAAGTTTCACTAGTTAGTAGGGTTAAATAAGGAAGAACAGGAAAAATACATTTCCAAAACCTGCTGAGTGATGTTTTTCCAGGTGAATCCCTGAGTCGAGATAGGACTTTGTGGGTTATCTGTTGTAAGAATGATCACTTCCGCCCCCAAAAACTCTTTTCTTTCTTTTTTTTCCCCTCTTGGAAAATGTACACGTAGTTAAATATTTTAAGTCTACTTGATGCTACTGTGTATTGCATTGATAGGTTCTGTTTCCTACTTCTCGGTGGTAGGAACAAGTTTGTCTGTTTATGTTCACCTCTTGCTCTTTTTTATTCTGTTTATATTACTAGCTCCTCAAACAATGCTATCTTTTAATTTATCTGCATGATGATGACTTCGACGTGCCGTTGCAATGCAAACAACAAAAAATATTGTTAAAGAACAATCATGTAAATAGCATCGTACAGAGAAAGTACTCTGGAGCCTGGTGTGCTTCCGTAGCCTCAGTGGGGTTTTGCTTTGGTTGAAGTCTCTAGGTCGCACTGCAGTCTGTGGAAAAGAATGAAGAGGACCATTCTTCTGCAGCCAGAAAAATTTCTAGTGCAAACACCTACAAGTGCTAAGAACACATGAAAATCAGTGGTGTTGAGGCCGCATGCTTGTTAACTTCGATCAGCGGGTATAGCTGCCGCGATGGCGTCAGTGGGTACAGAGAGAGCAGGATCAGAAACTTCTCGTACCACAAGCCTTCAGCTGTCGTTCCACTCCGCTATATGAGAGGGAGCATAACGATGCAGGAAAAATGACCGGCAGTGGCAGCTGGAGCCTGGTGGCTGCTAGTATTTTGCAAAGGGGAACAGCTACAGGCTGCCATGCTCAGCCTTTCCTGCGGAAGTCAAGGAATACAAATGGAAATTACCTTTGCATAGGTTCTGAATGCTTGAAAGAAACAGGTTTCGTGCCACACTGGTGCTTGGCGGAGGGAGAATGCTAACAGAAGCCTTCATTGGCTTATGGTTGGACTCGATGAGCCTAAAGGTCTTTTCCAACCTAAATGATTCTATGACTGGGGTCCCTGCACCCACACTAGGACTTGAGCAGGGGTAAGTTGGTAGGAATAGGCCTTTCTTTTGCAAATCATCCTTGGTAGCGTGCCTTTCTGCCTTGTCTTTTAAGCACAGTTCCACAGGCTGCCCACAGTGAGAATGTGCTATGCTGACACTTCCATACAATTTCAATATATAGATAGAGGCCAGTATTTTCCTATTTCTGTTCCTCCTAGTGAGCAAGCAACCTGGTGGTAATGTCTGTGGAATTTGTAGTCATTCCAGGTCCTTCCAGTAGGTGTCTACCCTCTTGATCAGCTGGGTCATGAATCTGCTGAGTAAATTGGAAGCTTCCTGTGAACAGGTTTTTTTGGAATGTAAGAAGTAGGGTGACAAGGAGAAAAAATTAAGAAAGCCTTTCTGAATTCCAGAACAAATGAAAACCACAGCAACGATTAACGTTTATGGTATTCCAGGTTGTATATGTCAGATAGAATAAACACTGATAAAAATTCCTATTTTTGGGGTGCTTCCTGTTTTGAGTACACTTGCACAGAGATCCAGTTCAGTATCAGATGAAAATCAGTTGGAATCTTTCACTTAAATGAGAATTAACTGTTGCTATTATCTGAAGAGTTCATTTGCTGTTTATTCACCCATTTGGACGTTCAGGGTTCTGGAAGAAAGAAACTTGCTGAGTTCTCAGCATTTTCTTTATCCATTTCAGGTTCCGGTTGTGGGTACTTCACATTTGAAAACGTGTCCTTTCATGTGAGACCATCACATGAGGAGCTTCAGTCCTGATTTACAGAGCTGTTTACTTGCTGAATGTGCTGACTGGTGCCTGATAGAATTATACAAAAGCACTAAGGTACGTATCTAATTCACCCTAAAAGTTCCTGGTGCTTGGGTTCCTTTTACAGAATAACTGACGCTGGAAGGGACCTCTGGACATCTGTAGCCCAGCCCCTCCTCTTCAAAGCAGTTCAACTAGATCAGGTTACTTCAGCCTATGTCTAGTCTGGTTTTTAATATTGCTGAGGATAGAGATTCCACAGCCTCTGTGAGCAACCTGTGACCATCTCACGATGAAAACGTCCTTCCTTCCACCTAGTTGCCACTTGCTGTGCTGTGACTTGTACTCGTTGCCTCTTGTGCTATCGCTGTGCACCTCCTTACTCTGCAGCTCGTGGTTAGTGTGGCTTTTAACCTACAGTATGTAATATAGTCCAGAATTACAGAGCCTGCCTGTATCCTGCAGGGATTGTTTTGTTTGCTTGGAACTTGAGCGCTTGGCTGGGCTGCAGGAAGGGTCGTCGTGGGTAAGCCATGGATGGGATCTGAAAAGGTGCTGGTTCAGGTCAAAGTCTGGTACAGATATTTTGGGTGTGTCAGTCCTTTGAAGTCCCAGTTCTTTATCTGTTAGATGGGGACACAGTCATATTCCCTCTGCGTCTTTGTTTAGCTGCTAAGTTCTCTATTAGCTGTGTATGTGACTCCATTCATACAGGGAGAGGACCAGTATTGCTGGTTGTATATGCTGCATTAAAATCAACAATACTTCACTAAAATTCTGAGACCAGTGTAGAAACACATTCAGAAAGGGTTTTATTGTAGTCTGGTTTTAATATACCAGCCAAATGGCAGTGGTCATGAATTGCTGACAATTAAACACTTAGCATATGAAGAGTTGAAGCTGAGAACTTGGATGTGTACGTTTCCATCAGTAATTCACAGGACATTAGAGCCTCAATGTCAGAAGCTGTACCTCTGCACAGGATGACAGTATATTATTGAAGTTGCTCCAGCCATTACACTCCAATTGCTAATTTATTCATAGTTTACTAGCCGTGGGGAGAGAGGGGGAAAGGAAAACCCAAGGTCTGATGAGTTCAGTAGCCCTTGAAACAAAGATGCATGCTAGCTTTATTTGCAGCATTTGATTTCTGAGTCGTGTATCTATTTCAGCCTTGGTGAATGAGACCAGATTAAAAGGAAGCAAGTGAATACAGCCCAGATAAATTGGCTCCAAGTAGGCCTTATCACCAAATCATTCTGCTGGAGCTGAATGTTAACAAAAGTAAGGCAATCATGTGTTCAAGATGATATGGTGAAACATGTTCTCATTTCCCTAAAAACCCACCCTGAGTTCGTAGCGTTTAATCCTGTGATTTGAATTGTTATTGTTGGCTGGTTGGCATATCTCTGTACTAAAGACTGTTATCCCTACAATAATGCTCACCATGAGTTAAACTGCATTAATGAGATAAAGATATGCTGGAATACTGACCCGTTATGTTAGCTGCTCTACAGGCAGAGAAGCGAGAGATGGCTGCCTCCTGCGTGCCTTTCTGGAAAAGTTTTACTAGTTATGCAACATGGGCGAAGGACACGATTGTTTTACATCATTTTCGCTGTGCTAGTACACCTCTTTCAGAGGATGGCTCTGTCATCAGAGGCTGGGTGTCATCTTTACAGGATTGTGACAGCCCTTCACAGCAGAAAACCCCAGAAGGTTTGGGAGTGTTTGTGGGTCAGAAACGGCAGAAGCAAATTTTGGATGGATTTGGCTCATGCTGTCGCTCAAGTATGAAAGAGTTGATTACTGCGGAGAACTGGAACGTGGAATGCAGGCATGCACGCATACACCCTCTCCGTCTGTCCCTGTCCTCCGGTGCCTGCTGCTGCGCCCACCCCCAAGCCCTGGTTTTCCAGGGTACACTCCTAAAATAATTTAGGCAGGCAGGGTCCAATTTCCTTCTTGTTCTTAACAGGCACTCATTTGCAGATACGTTTCAAAATTCAATGTAGATACCTTAGAAATCACAGAATTGTGCCCCCCTAATTATTGTTTTGCCTGTAAATTGCTTTGAAGGAAGTCATGTTTTGAAAGGCTTGTCAATTAACTTTATACAGATGTCTGCAGTCCTCCTCATTTCGGTGGCATTGTGCAAAGTACACGTTAAGCCAAATTTGATGCGCGTGCTGGTTCATGGAATACATATGCCCATTTACATACATAAAGGCGCCTGTTTATCTGTGTATATGCGTTACTAGTGCCCATCAAATGTGGACACATCTGTTTCATTCAAAAGGTGCCAGATTAGCTTGGAGAATTTACACCCATTTTTAGGCTGTAGAATTTGCAAGCTCATTTTGGATGCAGCGACTTGAAGATCTTTACTTGAAAGCTAAACAGGCTAATTGGAGGTGTCAATAACTTCCATCGGGGATAGCGCTAAGTAGTTGGGAAGAGTGACTGATGGGGGAGCGGTGTAGCTGAGATTAAAGAGAGCAAAGTAGGTAGCATTACAGGAGAAGAACAAGATCCCAGGTGTCTCTGCAAGATCTTACACAACGTGGAGTGGGATTCCCTTTAATGGGCGGGCAATTGCGACAGCCCCTGCCTGGTCGTGGGCACCTCCTCGCCCTGATTCCTGGAGCTGGGGAGAAGTTTGCTCAAAAGTGCAGTTCCTGATAACACGGATGTGACTTGTACCTCTAACAGTCTCTTAATAAAGTGCACAGGCAGTCCTGTGTTGAATAATTGTCCAGCTGGAACGGTCTCTTACTTGTTATTTTAATGAAATACCCCTCTGCCTCAGTAGCACTTGGGGATTACATTGACGCAGCCTTTCATAGGAGGTCACTGGTGTGAGCCTAGGCTGTTTTACGCCCAGCCAGGGCTGGCTAGTGGCAGTCTGATGCTTGGTATGGAAATTGCCTGGTCATCCTCCTTTGGGGTCTGCAGGACAAACACAGGCGTTGCAAAACCGCCATCACAACTGGCACTGCTAAGGCGTCTCCTTGACCTTTTCTCTGGCTCAGCCAAAGGTTTCATTGGTGCATTGGAGATGGAAGAGTCTTCCCAGCTCCTGAAATGAAGTGTGCTGGTGGGACAACATGGAAGTTTATATTGCAGCTAGTTAATTGTGACACTGTTGGGCAGAGGGGAAAAAAGTCCTCTTTTTTTTTTTTAACTAGTTATTGTGGCATTTTTTTAATACTAAAAAGAGGGGCAAAAAAATAAACACATGTTTTTTCCTTATAGCTTTTTCTTACCATTAGGAAAACCGCAAAGAGATTATCAAGAAGCTGCTTCTGTTATTTCCAGTTTTCCCAGCCCCGCTCTGATCTTGTCCATGAGTAGTTTCTCTGAATTTCCACTTCCTCAGATTCATCGTGTTGTAAGCTTTCTTCCTGCCGTGCAAAAGCCCTTTGCTGTGCTTAAGCACTTTTCCCTGGATTGTGCGTGGCAGAAGAATGTAGAATGAAAATTACACATTTAGAGTGAAGCTGATCCTATTTCGTATTAGGACTGTAGTTACGTGTAATTTATGCGGGGCGAACAAATGCTAAATCGCGATTGCACGCATGGTTTGTAGATGTTAAAGATGGTTAAGATGTCATTATGAATCATATGTTAGAACTGTAAGTGCCAATTAAGAGGGTAGTAACACATGTAGTAACATAGTATTAACCCTTCCTAAACTGTTCCCAAGGAACTGTTTCTGCACATGATACTAATTTTTGGACTGAGTTTAGAAATAAGAGTGCAAAATAAAACTCGATGAAGAGGGGGAAGCTTATTCAGTTTGCAGGAAGGAATTTTGGTGAGATTCTTTCCACAGGTGACAAATAATTTCATTTGGTTAGATTAAAACAAAAGCACACAAAAAAAAAACAAACAAACAACAAACCACCAGGAAAAATGTTAGGTCACCAGAAAGAAAATCAATAGATTCATTAAGACTGCATGGAAGGAGCGTAAGTTCTGAGACTGATAGTTTAGCTCCAAAGAATTCCTGTTGGGAGCGTGCAGATAGCTCAAAGGCTTTGAACTTCCAGCCTGAGGGAGGTGTTCCTTCCCTGCTACGCCCTGCGCGCTCCCCGGTGTCACCCCATGGCAGGCTCTGCTTATCCAAGCTGTGAACGTAGAAATCTCAGAACCTTGGATTTTCCAAGTTGTAGTTATCCTTTCGACCCCCTCTCTGTCCCCACCACAATAAACAAGGTTCAAAACGAAAACCGTCTGAAGGGTGATCATCTGAACCACTGTTGGTTCACATTCTTGGATAAATCACCCGGAGGGGTGGGAATATATTCCTTCTCTGACATCAAATGGGTTCTGTTACAAAGTTAGGGACATGTTTAGTAAATCTTGTCTCAATTTAAAAATCCTCACAGCTGCCTTTCCTGAATGCCAACGCGCTCATTTTTCACATTGAAACATAAATGACCGTACATTAATGCAGCAACCTAATACTGCAAAGCTTAGATGTTTCCATCTCTAACAACATTAATGATAAAGACAAGTGTCGTCTGAGCCTCCTGATGGTTCCAAGAATTAACCAAATTGAAGGACTTCAAATGTATTAATAATTGCCAGATTTGAATTACTTTAATTGAATTAACTAACTCAAGGATGATTGTCAACATAAATGATGATCTTGAACACGATCACTGGGAAAGGAGAAATGAGATGTGGGTAAGTGGCATATTATTACATGCTTCGGCATCATCTTGAGTTTAATAAGTGAAATTTAAGTGGGGCAGAGAAATGTTTCACTAACAAAAGTTATCTTGTTACTGTCAGCTATAATACGCGTTTCTTTGACAAATATATTCCACTGGAATAGCCTGGGGGCTTCTGCAGTAGCTGGTCCAGCTGTGGTCCAGGTCACCTTCCAGGGATTTAAAAGATACCGACTTTAGTGGGGTGAGAAGGTGAGATACCTTCAAGGATTTGGGTCATTAGTCTCTTTCTCTCCCAGTCCCTTCTCTGTAACAGGCAGGGTTGTTTTCAGATTGTATATTCAGGATTGGCAGGTGACAAATGGCGGGGGGTGGGGAGGTGGCAATGGTGAGGGAATATAAATGCCAAAGATCATCCATCTGATAGATAAAGCCTCGGGATTTAGATAATAGAAATTTACTTTGGTACATAACAGATGTCCAGATGTCCTTTGGGATGAATTCATTTATTTAAATCCTATCTGTTTTAATGAAACACTTTTTAAAAGCTGGAATGAAACCTGACTTAAATGCCCACTGAAACGTCTGCCAAAACCCAGCTGCTTGACAAGGGTGGTCCTAAGAAATGTGCTTTGAAGTATCACCCAGTAGGTGATCAGTTCTTTGGTGCTGTCTGTAGCAGACGAGAGCTTAGCAACTCCAGTTCCTCCCTTGCACTGATGTTGCTCTGTTCTCTGTAGCCACTGAATACCTCAACAGGCTGACCTTAGGAACAGTTCAATGTTACTCAGCTGGCTGCAGTTATGAGAAGCCATAGGAGAAATCTTAAATAGGTGTAACTGTGGTGCAAGGTATTGTGAAGTTAGAAATGATTACAAGTTGTTTTTCACAAGTGCGATTGTTCCTGGCTTCTTACACCAGCATTACAGCGATACAGCAACAATGCCAGCAGTACATCAGTTTGCCATCAGTCTCTGGAAGGTAGAGTAGGAAGTATTTGAATTTTTTTTTAATACTTAAAATTCTCACTATTTCCTAGTGATCCTTTTCAAGAAATATTACGGCTGAAAAATAAAAAATGCTGCAACGGGAGAGAACAACTTAGTGTTTGAACGAGTTCATGCTGGGCATCTGAGGTTTTGGGTGGTTTCCAGCCACTGCAGGAGTTGGTTTTCCAAACTAGGATTTTTGTTGGTGAGTTGCTTGGGTTTTGTTTGTTTGTTTTCCTTTGGAAATGCTTTAACCATCTTCCTTAGCTGAAGAAAAGGAGTTGGATACTCCCTGGTGCATGGTTTGCAACTGTCTTTTCAATTCAACATACATTTTTGTGGCACTGGAACAGGAGAGAGGGAAGGGAAAATCACTCTCCCGCCCACCCAGGCGAGGGTGAACTCTGTGCGTCTGACCTTGGTTGTGTATCTGCCGTTGCACGGGCTAGACTCGGTGAGTGCTGGTGGCACAAAGAGGAGGCGTGAAGCCTTCACGTGTGGCCCAAGCTGGGAAAGTGGATCGCCCGGTGTTGTGGAGACAAGCCGTGAGAGATCAGAGTGCTGGTATGAAGGTCCCAGACTGCTCTGACAAATGCTGCTCAAAAGCAGAGGCTTTGTTTCTTGGCTGTATTTAGAGATGAATTCTTTAAACAAACGCAGCATTTTTAGAAGCGGTAGGAGTTTTTGAAGAAGGCTGCGTGGACTCATACTCGAGTTGAAACAGTTGGGGGGGTGGAGGTATTTTGTTAACTTAATTTCTTAGAGTTTACTGAAGAACAAATGCATTTTTTATTACCGGGTGCAGACTTGCTTATCACCAAAAGAAGGCAGATAAAGACATTAAAGGTTGTATTTTCAGAAGTCCCTAGCAGTATGCGTAGCTGGAGGCAGAAGCAATTTAATTTTATTTTTTAAGACCTTTAGAGAATATCAGTATAAAGGTTCGCTTAGGTGGGTCTGGTCGATTGTCCAGACTACTCCCCAGCACAGAGGTGACAGGGATACTTCTTTTTTTCCTTTACAGTTACGCCCACAAAGCTGGGACCATTCAGCTTTCCTGGGGGGGAGGCAATATTTTCAGTGACTGTTGAAGAAGGGAAAAAGAAATTGAAATACTGATAGCACAAAAATTCATTGTCTAGTTTTTGGGAGTTCAATACACCGTATAGCAATTAAAAATGCGTATGTTCTGAAAGCAGAAGGGGAGGAAGGGGAGAGAATGAGCACTGATAAAATCTTTGGTAAAAGACAAAATACCAATTCTAAAACTACTCTTAGCTAGTGTTGACCTAAAGTGGATCCTAAATTGCAAAGACATACAAGGCCTTTTGACCTCAGCCACTTGGATGCCAGAAGTGGTGTTACATCAGCAAATTTGCTATTGTGTCCTATGTAATGTAATAAATACAGCTTTAGGATGTGTCTTCATTAACGGGTTAGTCCCCCACCGCTGCAGATTTTGCCTTAATCCGACCTTTCCTCAGAGCAGAGCACCCGCTGCCCGGGCTTTGAGCATCTGCAGGCACGCCTTGCTGGCGCAGCTTGAAGGCGCAGGCCTGGGCTGGAGTTTTGCTTCAGTCTGGGCTGGCAGCTGGCCTGCTTTGGAGCCAGGGTGCTGGCTGACGGAGCTGGAGAGCTGGTCTAGCATTGTCGGATGATCACCTTGAATATTACATTCTTGTTTAACTGCCTTCTCTTCCTGTACTGAAAATTGTTGGCTCAGCCTTCAAGTCCTACCTTTTCTTGCTGAGTTTCTGTTGCATTTCCCGGCATTTGAACAGTCTTAAAAAATCCTCCTTCCAGCTGCCAAGAACCTCCGGGACTGTTCTTATTGCTGGTGTGCCGTGCCGTCAACGGAGGAACCGCTTGCTGTAGCACACGCGAGGGAATATACATTCTGCTATAAGCACAGCACAGGGCAGGAGTTTGCCTTTTTATTGCTGCCAAATCCAACAAAGAAGCAGAAGTTGTTTAATCTTGAGCTCATCGGTGCAGTTTTGTGTTGCATTTAGTTACTCCGTCTTTGCATACGTTATCTTTTTGGTAGGCAAGCTTTGCTTTTGCTTGTTGACAGTTGCAATGAGAGTTGATATTGTACCTATGATACTATTCATTGATTACTTACTCACTGCTCAATCAATTCCTTGATGTGTTGTTATTGGGCAAATAAGTGATGTGAATTTAAAAACAAAAAAAGAAAAAAGCTTTTATAATCTCAGATGAAATTTATCTAGAGGACTACTCTGTGGGCAACCCCCTGCGCTATTTGCCACCGAGACGCGCTGATACGGCACTGCAGTGCACGGTCATGCTATGAAGATGTTTCATCTAGCTAAAATTTTACAGTGTGTGGGTTATTGTGATAATTCCTCTCAAAAAGAAAGATGTGAACATGTATATCAATTTAATTTCCTTCGCTTTTCTGAAATCAGACCAATTATTAATTGTTCACATTCTAGTTCCTGCTGTCTGCCGAGGACAGGCTTCTGTCTTCTCCAGGAAAACATTATCAGCATTTTGTTTTCCGCTCCATGCAGTGCCCCACGCACCCAGCTAACGCAGAGGGTGGCCGAACTGCTGTGGGTGCACCCATCTTTTCATTCCAGTCTCCCAAACGTTGACAGCGGTAAATGTCTTAAGTATCTTTTGGCTATGTCGTGCTGCCAGCACATTCTGATGTATGATCCTGCAAACTATTTGTTAAGAGGTATAAACTAAGGAATTGGCATTTGGTTAGAAAAGCAGGGCTTGTGCTTGAGGAGGAGTTATGTTCTGGTTAATCTTAGGATATGAAATATCTGTATTGTTGGGCTGCCTGTTTATTTTTGGATTGGGTTTGCTAAGGCTGTTAGATGCTTTAAAAGCAATTAAAGCTGAGATTAGACATTTGTCACTAAGCAGATAAATTTATAAATAAAAAATGTTATTAGATGTCTGAGGAAAAAAAAATTAAACCTTAATTAAATGAAGAGGCAATGTATCTTGCTGAAGATGATATGGCTGTGAGAATAACAGTTTGAAAAAAACCTTGAGAGCATCTAAAACCAGTATTTGGGCTAGTGTCGAGTCCAGCTTTTCCTGGAGTGTTATCTGCCATCCCGGTGGAGATGCCAAGACTGAAGCTGGGATCACCACTGCTGAGACACTGCGGTTCTACACTTGGAGCCCTGTCAACCTTGGTCAATATAATACAGAGCAAAACTGCTTTAGTTAGAGGCTGTATCGGGGTTGTGCCTCGGCTTGCACATCGGCGGATCGACCGCGCACATCAGCAGGTTACATCGGTACCTGATAAAAAAGAAGACGTTGGGAGCAGAGGCTTATGTGTGACTGCTGTAAGTGATGTAAGATTGAAGCTGGTCAGGGGAAGGCACTGAGGCAGGGCTGGTGCTGAATCTGGACCCGCCCAAAGGGCTCCGACTCTTAAAACTCCCAAGTAGTGCGGATTGTTATACACGGCAGCAGCTTGCACAGGAGTTGGGTGGCTCTTCCACCCTTCGTGGATTTCAAATAAAGGCCACTCGTATTTATGAAATGGGTGTCATTACAGAAATTTTGGGTCTGTTGTGGAAATATTTTGGGGAAGATTCCTGGTTTATATTCTGTCTGGATGACTGTTGTTTTTGTGCCTCAAACCTCTAAATCTATCCAAGAAGTCTAAACGATTTTGTAAAGCCTTGAAAATGCAACTTGAATGCAAGCTAATGGCTGAGTAGAGCAAGGGGAAATACAAAGTGCGATTTGCCGCCTGAGCTTTTGTAAACTTGGATCTGGCGATACTGTGGGCAGGCCCAAGCACCTCTTAAGTTTGCTTATTTTTCTCATGTCTTTCTCACTAAGGACTGTTTTGACTAGACCGTGCAGGAGTGGTGCGAACCTTTAGAGGTCTCCATATTTAGAAAATAAGAAATTGGCCACAAAGCACTAGCTCGTTTCCTTCCAGCAGTGGTTCTGCCACTGATGCTACTAGGAGAAGTTATTCAGGGTTGTAAATCTCCGGTAAGGGAAGAGCTGGTACTACAGGGAAGTATAGGTACGTTCTTCTCTTCCTTACAGGCATGTTGTGATGGCGGTTGGTGTTGGTACACTTGGCAGAGTCCGTGTGCTATGCAAATATTAGTTACTGCTGGTAAGTTTTAAGTATTTGTGCACGGAAACAATTTGGTAGGCTGAAAGGCTCAAGGCTAAAATTCCAAGGATATCTGACATACGTACGTGTGCGTGTATATCTATGTACGTATGAAAAATCGTAACTGTTAGTATTGATCAAAGCCTTAATTAGACATGGACAGACCCACTGTCCTGGAAGAGAAACTATAGATCCCATGACGCAAACTTATTAGTATGGGTAATTTGTCTAGGTAACTCTTGGTCAGGTTGCAGGAGACTCTGCCAGTTGGACGAGGACCAGCCGAGCACTTAGAACATTTTGGGTTTCAGCAGCGTGCAGAGATCTCGTACCTCTCGCCGCTCTAAAGAAGTGGAACAAAACCATGAACAGGAGTTTTCATCCTCCTTTCTTCTATGAGGTTTTTGTATCTTTTAGAATCACTTATTTAGACTGCTTACAACTTTCCCATTTCTTCCTCTTTAACAAATGTTGAAATATGGGGTTTTTTTCCTATTTTATCAGCAATTTTTTTTTTTTTTAAAAGAAGGCATGTGTGGCATTTATGCTGTTGAATGAAAACTCACTTGGTTTTAGCTTGGGTACTGAAGTTTTCTGGTTTGGAATTGGAGAAATCTTCCACTACAGTATCACAGGACTTTTGTGAGAAAAAAAAAATTATTTAAATTTTTTTGTAGGAATGTGGGCTTTTTAAGGCTCCATAAGTATATGGCAGTAGGACAGCTTATGACAGTGCTGCTTCAGCTCTCGTAGGATCAAAGGATCCAGGAAAAGACATCCCCTGAAAATTGGTACAGTTTCTTTGGACATCACTCTCCTCCGTTCGCTCTCAGATCTGGCAGAGTTTCAAATGGACTCTTCCTGGAGAATTATCAATACAAGGTCTAATAACCACACACTTTAGCTTTTACCTTTATTGGGAAATTATATCATGAATAAATATGAACGTTAGCTAAAATGATACTGACTGTAATGCAGATGTAGTTAGTAGAGGTATGGAAAAAAGTACTTTCAACATCATTTATGATAATTAAGTTCTGAATCTTGTTTGAGGGAGGTGTGTATTGCTGGCCAGTTCAGAGTAAAAATAGTGATTAATTATATTTTTCATACAGAAATCAATCTCTGATCTATAGATAACAATGAGTTCTCATAACAGGACAGACAAAAACAGGTTTTTAATTCAGAAGCTTTGCGATGTTGCAGTTTGGATGTGGATATAGGAGACAAAAAGTTTCCTTCTCTATATAGTTTTGTTTTGTTTTGTTTTTTTAAATGGAGTCGAAATCCTTTGCCCATTCTCTGCCCGCAACCTTTTTGCTCCGATGGAGATCCCGGAGGGGACCAGGTACTGGGGCTGGGCGGGGGTGACTTCATTTGGAGTGGATTGCAGGGGGCAAGCGATGGTGCTTTTATCTGAGCCAGGAGCAAGGAACTAAAAGAGCTCAGAATCCAGCCTTCAGTTACATGCAATTTTCACTTTTTGTTACAGTAGCAGAATTATGAGCAGTAGTAACAGAAATCTCAAGAGATACAGGCTATAAAATGCTAAGCAAGGTGCTCTGTAGTCATTAGGGGAAACATTTTTAAAATATTTTTAAAAATAAATAAAACACAGCAGTTAGCTCATGATAGACTTTATAAAGTCCTTCCACCATTTTGGCATCTAAGCTCAAGATTTGGGTGGGGAATTGTGTTAAAAATCCGTGATGCCTCTGTAGCACAGCGAGAGGAGGGAGCAGCTGCACAGGCAGCACAAATATCTGAGCTTTAGGAACCCAGGCTGAAAACGTTAAGGTACAGTACAGTGCTGCCCTCTGAGACGCCTGAGTTTGCTTTGAAACCAAAAATGGCACATTTGTGTTTGTGTGGGACTCGACTGAGGCTTGTATTCTGTGCTGCTTCTGGTTAATAGAGCTAACCAGAACTAACTCAAAGGAGCTCTGTGTGGTGCTGCACTGGCTCCAAATCCCTTTGACATCCTTCTATTGAATGGGGTGAGAATTAATTCAAGCCCTGGTAAGCTAGCCAGACAAATAGCAGGAGGTGAAACACTGTAGGAGTGCCATACCCTAGATCACACCACAAGGTCTGTGGCTGAAGGCTGCTGAAATCCAGACCAGCACTCTTGGCTGCGAGAAATCACTGCTTCTGAATGGGGGAGAGCTGGCGGAGAAGAGGAGTTTAGAAGAGAAAAAGGCATCACTAATCCTGCAGCTTCACTTCTGCATTGTTTATCACTCGGTGTTTTCCTGACTAAAAAGCACTAAAAGAAAAAAAAAAAGCTGTTTTCAGTATGTTTACATTTGGATTTGGTGCATGCAATTAAATGCCTTTTGCGTGGATGACCACTTTGTACATTTCCTCCCCCCCCCCCTTAACACGACTTTCATTTTTAATCTGCAAACATTCCCTTTGCTTCTCTCACCCCGTGGATACAGGGAAAATAAAAACAGTTTAGAATTTGCCCAAGAAAAATATACAGGTCAGGTGGATTAGAAAAAGATCAGGTTGCCAAATACCCAGGGAACAGGTGTTTTATTTAGTGTTTTACACTGGCTGCCAGAAAATCCGCAATATAAACATTTAATAATCTGGGGAAGGCAAAGGGGGTCCGGGGAAGGACGACGGTGGGCAAGGCAATACTGTGTCTTTAATTTTCTTTTCTGAAGGAAGAAAGTCTGCATAGCAATGACAGGATCACTTGTTCATGCCTTTAATGTGTGATCTGTTTTCTCCAGTGGAGGGCACTCAGTGTATCACAAACTAGAACATTAGCACCAACAAGCTCCAAAGCATCATCACTCTCTGGAAAGCCTTCTGAATTAGACAAGAGCTGCCTCTCAGCACAGCTACAAAACACTTTAAACCTGACCAGCTAAATGGATAAACCTATCCTGCGTAGCTTTTAAACTGGGGTCTTACGCAGCACAGGAGGCCTGCCTGCTTCAGGAACTGGGGAGCCGGAGGATGGATTGCTGTGTCTGGGAATGGCAAAAGGCAGCAGAATGAGAAATGCTAGGTACGGGGAAAGATCTTTTTATTTCTGCCAGAGAAGTTGGTTTACCTTCGTGGTCTGCTATAGCTTTTACTTGCTGATTGCCACTTAATGCTGATGGTTCTCTGATGACTTACACAGTGGCTCTCAGAGCTTAGAGTCCCTCCCTACCCCCCCACACACTCCCCCCCATCCTTCGTCCTGTCTTCCCCACCCCCAACCCCTTCCCTATCCTTTCCCTTCCTCATCCCCAAAATTCTCGCTTGTCCTCTCTAGGGAACTTTGTGTGGGTTACTGGCATGCACGCTGGATGGCGGTGATGTGAGTGGCAACCGTGCTGTGACATGAAGATTCTGATGGTTTAAAGAAAAGAGACCAGTTTTTAAAAGCGAGGGAGAGGCGAAGGGAAGGCAAAAACGGGAAGAGAGAGAAGAAAACAGCTGGAGAAAGGAAAAGGAGGACGTTTGTTGATGACAGAAGGATGGGTAAGTGAACTTTTCTTGTTTGTTTGTCAGCACAGCTGCAGCTGTATGGTATATTTTCCAGTTGGATTATTAGCTGTTCAGGAGGGGGAAACAGTCTAAACAGCAGCGGTGCATTCCTTTGCCAGGTGACTCACTGTACTTGCTATTGTATTTTTAGATCATGTATCCCCCCCCACCACACGCACATACACACCTTTCCTCCTGCAGTGGTTTTATATGTAATTAACCTGTGAATGCATGCAGCGAGTTAAGGACTGTAGAGAGTACGCTGGCTGCCTGTGCAGCCCACCCACACACCTGCACACGTCTAGAGAAGTACATGTATGCATGAGGCACGCTCACCCCACATTTCTCCGGGGTTTATGTTTGTCTTCGGTGAGCCCGTGGCGGTATTATTCAGGCTGTCAGAAAGGACCGTTAACAGTTTGCAGTACGTGGGAAGCAAAGGGGAGGGGGTGAATTTGTTGTATAGGTGGTTTTGAAAAGGCTTGTTTGGTCTTTGAAAAGATACCCCTAATATTGCTGCTGGATTTCCAGCAGTCATTTGCCAGTCTTATTTTTTTCAAGTGTGACAGGTTTATTTCCCTCCCTCCTTCCCCCAACCCCCAAGTCTGTAAGAGCCAGAACATATTTCTAGCTGGCTGCTGCTGGCACATAGGCAGTAGCAAAAGATGAGGATTTAAATTAAAAACCTAACCATTAAAGTGAAAGGCAGAGGCGCATAGTCAGGGGCATTTTAGATTAGGAATTATTTTGCAGATTGCCCCCTGGTTTAAAATTGGATTAAATAACTGCAGCGCAGGGTTGGTTTTTTGTGTGTGACAAATAATAAAGTAATTGTTTATCGGGGAGATACCAGCTGTTAAAATATTCCCTGTTGGAAGAATGCATTTTAATTTTCAGCAAGATTGCAACTCTGGACAGAGGCAGCAGTTCTAAAATTATCACAGGCTAAGGAAGCATGTGTATGTATGTCGATTTTTTTTTTTCTGACGACCCCTCCACCCCCTTCTATAATTATTCAAAGGATGTGGAAAATGTGACTCTTTTCATGTAACAGCATTGCTACTGTATGATAAATGTGACATCTCAAATGCAAAAATCTTAAAATCAGTATTGCTGTGGGAGAGAGGGGGGAGACGAAATAGAAATATACCCCTTTAAACTTTCTCTGTTTTGCTGCTCCTAAGGCAGGGTTTATATGTCAGTATTTGTGTGTATATTTTCATCGAGTATATAATGTCTATACAAAATAATAAATGCTTAGGTATTCACAGGTACATGTAGATAACTTCAATATGTATTGAGACTATGATTCATTTTAAAGAAATATGTCTTCTATCATTATCTTGGCACTGAGGTCCCATACTAGCGTTACATGGTTGTACTTTGTTTCTGTGCATCTATTAATATATTTCAGGTACATACAGATAATGAGTAAGCCTACCCTTAAAATCAAATCACTTAGTGCAGAAAGTAAAACCTTTACTTACTGTTTAATTAGACAATAAATACACAAGTTAAAGATGGATCAAACTTTATGATAAGTAGACGTCTCACTTTTTGCAGTAATTTTGGGGAAGAATTCGCCTTGCAGTCGCTTTTATTAAAGAACATGTTTAGCAGCACGTAAATAGCAGAAGCTTTGGCTCATTTCCTCTCCAGCACTACGGAGCATTCAGCACAGTGACTTGACAAATATGTTTATTGTTAAAACCTCAGCATCTAGCGATAAGGATATACCAGCTACATTGAGAGATGATGTACAGGAGCAAAGCGAATAGAGAACAGGCTCTTGGTCCTTCTAAAGGATCATAAATCGCACAAAAGTAATTGAATAACAAGAGTAGTACTGGTGATGGGGCAGGTAGGAGAGGTGGCAAGCCAGAAACTCAGAGGACAGGCATTTATGGAACAAAAAGTGCAAGACAGGAGGCAAACAGGTTGTCTTCAAAATCCACCGCTTCACTCACGCTTTATTAGAAACCCCCTTGACGTTAGTAATCTGTTGGCGATTTATTTTAATAGCTTTACAATGCAGATTTGTTTTCTTTTTAATATTGTAGGTTTCCATTTAATTAAGCAGCTGAGAGGCATGAGTGTGGTGTTAGTGCTACTTCCTATGGTGCTGTTTGCTGTGCTTGCGGGGGCTCAGCGAGCTTGCCCCAAGAACTGCAGATGCGATGGCAAGATTGTGTACTGCGAATCTCATGCATTCAGAGACATCCCTCAGAATATTTCTGGAGGGTCTCAAGGCTTATCGTTACGGTACAACAGCATTCAGAAGCTTAAATCAAATCAGTTTGCGGGCCTGAATCAGCTCATATGGCTTTATCTTGACCATAATTACATCAGCTCCGTGGATGAGGATGCATTTCAGGGGATCCGCAGGCTGAAGGAATTAATTCTAAGCTCCAACAAAATTACCCATCTGCACAACAAAACATTTCACCCGGTCCCCAACCTCCGCAACCTGGACCTCTCTTACAACAAGTTGCAGGTGTTGCAGTCAGAGCAGTTCAAGGGCCTTCGTAAACTCTTGATCCTGCATTTGCGATCTAACTCGCTGAAAACTGTGCCGATCCGAGTTTTCCAGGACTGCCGAAACCTTGACTTTCTGGATTTGGGCTACAACCGCCTGCGGAGCTTATCCCGTAATGCTTTCGCTGGCCTTTTGAAGTTGACAGAGCTCCACTTGGAGCACAACCAGTTTTCTAAGATCAATTTTGCCCACTTTCCACGCCTCTTCAACCTTCGCTCGATTTATTTGCAGTGGAATAGGATCCGGTCTATTAGCCAAGGGTTAACGTGGACTTGGAGTTCCTTGCACAACTTGGATTTATCAGGAAATGACATTACAGGGATAGAGCCTGGGACCTTCCAGTGCCTCCCCAACCTGCAAAAGCTGAACCTGGATTCCAACAAACTCACCAACATCTCTCAGGAGACCATCAATACGTGGATCTCGCTCATCTCCATCACTCTGTCTGGAAATATGTGGGAATGTACTCGAAGCATTTGCCCTCTGTTCACTTGGCTTAAGAATTTCAAGGGAAATAAAGAAAGCACTATGATATGTGCAGGCCCTAAACATATCCAGGGCGAAAAAGTGAGCGATGCCGTGGAAACATATAATATCTGTGCTGAAATCCAGGTGGTGGTTACTGAAAGATCATATCAGGCACCCAAAACCCCCCAGAGACCTGTCTTCATTCCTAAACCTACCATTTCCAAACTTGAGAGCAATCAGCCAACATCCGCCATGCCAAGCCCTTCTGCAGACCTCCCGACACCTGGAGTGGAACCAGAGTATGAGCACGTTTCCTTTCACAAAATAATCGCTGGGAGCGTGGCCCTCTTTCTTTCCGTGGCCATGATTTTGTTGGTTATCTACGTGTCGTGGAAGCGCTACCCAGCCAGCATGAAACAGCTCCAGCAGCACTCTCTCATGAAGAGGCGCAGGAAAAAGGCCCGAGAGTCCGAAAGGCAAATGAACTCCCCTTTACAGGAGTATTACGTGGACTACAAGCCAACAAACTCTGAGACCATGGATGTATCGGTTAACGGATCTGGGCCCTGCACTTATACCATCTCTGGCTCCAGGGAATGCGAGGTATGAACCATGATCCTCCTAAAACCATTTCAGCTGCTGGGAAGGAGAGGTAAATGTTTGAAGCTTTTGAGGTGTCTCTAAACACTAGAGAGATTAATGAGATTTATTTTTTTTGCTTTTGGGGTTGCTCAGTATGAAAGGTTATCTCATTAAACAACAACAGCCAGGGAAGCGAAGGTGATTATTTTGAATAATTCAGACTTACAAGAAAATAGATTAAGTTGAAGTAAACAACTATGATGAAGGCATCTGGAGTGTTACTCTCCTCCTGTTTGCACCCATTTTATCAGCAGTGGCTACAAGAGAGTCCCATTTTTAATGCATTGGTAGAAAGAGAGGAGTTTAAGAATCTTTCCTGTTCTAAAAATACATCTGGATACCTCCTTACTCCAGACTTCACGTCAAATTTTGAGGGGTTTATGGCCTATTTAAAGAAATTGCCAAAGATTTTCTGCATTTTCTGTCCGGTTCACAAGCAAGCCAGGGGACAAGAGGACTGCAGCACAACCTTAGAGTTAGGCACACACTTGTTCTCCTGGAGAAGCAGGAGCACACAAGCTGCCTTACTGGCTCTTCTGAACTCGAGCCTTGTAAAGGCCCCAAGTCAATCAGTACATTTGCAAATGTCTGGGCTGGGAGAGGGGGATTCTTGGGGGGTTTTTTATTTCATGTTAGTGATCACTGGAGGCTTAGCTTGAGCGACAGCTCTACTGGAGTTAGTAGTTTTGTGCACTTAAGGCTGGATTTTGACTCAGCAACATGAGAAACACAAATAGGAAAAACTGTCAGTGCTTGTTTTGTCTCTTGTTCAGCTTTGGCAAGAAAATACAGGTGGTGGTTTTTTTTTTATTGGTGTATTGTCAATGACTGCCAATGTGTAGGTAAGAAATGTTTTCACATGTGAACGCCATTGCTGATTTACACCTGGTACAGAGGACTTGCAGAATTACATTTCAGTACTTGTTACTTAATCCTGCACGGGATGTGGTATTAGGGGGCCCATGGTTGATTTTGCTTCCTCAGTTGTAGATGTCTACCTGAGAGCGCTTAATGTGCTTGTTGAAACTCATTTGAATGTGTTTGTGCCAATTGGGTTGGACTATGGGAGTTTTGACGGATGTCTTTGACTTGACAGCCAGGTGGTATGAAAGGTGTGTTAAAGATGAGCAGTGTTGAGCAGGCTGCAGTTCTAGGATCCTGATTTTTTTGAAAGTGGATGTTTTCACTTTCTCACAATGGGGCATCTTTAAGATGTTTCATATCTGGCACCTGAAATTCCTTGCCGATTTTGGACCATGGACCTAAGGGGAAGGAAAACAAAACAAGGTGTGTAGTTTTGGGTTGCTTTCTCTGGAGCAGTGTTCTCTTCAGGAAGGAAAACCGCCTGTCCTGCCCTTGTCATTGCTATCAGTATCATGTGAATGAAGGTGTGGGGTTTTTTCGCTGTTAGCAGCACAGGTAGGTGATGCTTACAAAGTCATTTTGAATTTTCACTGGCTGTCACAAGGAGCATTAATTTGACTGGAAAGGCTGTCTCCTCTTCGTGCTCAAGCTTAACATCGCTGAAGCTTCATTAGCTTGAATAAAATGCTGTTTAATTTACACCAAGATGATATGGAAGACAGGTGAACCTGCACACCATAACTGAAAGCCCATGTAATGAAACCATAATCTGTAATGGAATTTGGATCATGATCGTAGTGCCCAGAAGATAGGGAATGTGTGATGATGTTTGGGAGACTGAAATTCAGATAGTTTGGATTATGGCAGATAAATACAAAGTTAAAGAGTCCTACCGGGTCTGGTAACAAGGTCAACGTGGCATATTTTCTTCATGTTGATGTTGATTGTTACTCACACCATTAAACACAAGGGGACCCCAGTTCGCCTGGTTTCCAGGTGCTATCGCAGTACCAGAGCAATTTATTCCGCTGCTCGGTTTGGGTTAAGTTAAGCTGGTGCGCAGCTTTGCAGAACTCAAGCTGTTTATCCTGTTGCCTGTGGGATTCTTGATTACAGTGTAAATCAGTAAGACTCTGCTGACCGCGATAGCGCTGTCCCAGGCTGTGACTGGTAGAAAGTACGCTCCGTGTTTGCATGGTGAGTTAGTATGTGTTGGCTATTAGTACAGAAGGCTTCAGGAGACAGAAAGCAGCAGATCATTGGAGGCACATGTAGCAACCATAAGCCCCCACTGAAATACTATCTTCAGCTTGGATTTAACATTCTTCGTCTCCATAGCTACAAGGTTCCACTTGTAAAAGGGTAGATATGCACTGTACAGTACTTAAAAATCACAGAATCACATGGTAAGAAAAAAAATAAATCCTTGTAGTGTCTTCAGCAGTGGAAAGAGTTTAGGTTTGGGGAAAAAGAAAGAAAATGGAGCATCTCATTATTTAATAATTTCTCCAGGTGTACATACTGGTGGGGAAGCTATTATTCTGTACAAGTGAGGCATAGCTCAGGCCCATCCTCCCGGCAGTCTTGCTTGCTCGTTCCCTGCGCTCAGACTGAGGTTTCTCCCAAAAAAGGACCACTTGGAGGGGAGAAGAGTGTCTGGTTACCAAAATGAAGGCAGGCGGACTTCCAGAATTAATTGCTTACGAGTTTATAGATTTTATTTTTTTAGTATAATTTTTCAATTTATAGTCTGCTTTCACATGTCTACCCCCACACACCCTGAAGGCAGCCAAGTTGTCCAAAAATTGTGTGTCTTTCAGGAAAGAAATAATGGCTTAGTTCCATTTTAACCTGGGAAAGATGCCTGGGCATACTCTGTGACGGGTGGCTGGGTGATAATGAATAGTTTCTGAGCGTGGCCTAAGGTCGTGCGAGCTTGCCTATTACCTTCACAGTGATGATTTTGTTTTTAGAAGTATCCAGCTCATCTCATCCATAAACCACTTGTTTTCCATGGCAGAACTGGCCTTGAAATAACACGATTAGGTATTTATGCGGGTTCTTCTTTTCACAGCAGCTACACATGCGAGCAGGGGCGGTGTTGGTTGTTGGTTTAAGGTCAGTGAGGTTTCTAGCGTACAACAAAGCAACGCAGGCGTACGAGGCCTGCCCTGTATTGGGTCCTTATAGTGCAAGTAGGGGAGCTGCAGGTACGGTTTGTATGGCTGTTTTTTCAAGCCCATGCTTTATGAATTATTTCTTGTACTATAGAGACAGAGCCAAAGTCAGGCTTGCTGTAAATGGGAGCAACTCTCTTGGCATCAGTGGGATTATAATCACTGACACCTGGCCCATGGTATTCTATTTAGTCTATTGGCAAGGGTTTCTAAAATAACTGGATGCTTATGATTTTGGCTCGCACCATCCAGTTAGCAGACTGCTGCTATCTCATTTTGGTGTTTGCTTTGCTTTGTGCATGTGCATCTTATGCCCTCTCTCTTCCATATTTATTTGTACATTTGCTGAAGATCTGGGAGCCATAAAAAGCAATTTCATCAACCAAGCTGTAATATTATGTATTTCATACGTATCACACACAAAACTGTATAGAGCACACTATGAATGGATATGGGGAAAAGGAACATCGCTGCAAAAATGTTTCCTCCTTTCTACTGGAAGGTTATTCGTCTCCTGTTTCTCAGGCTGGCAGTTACAAAACAAACACCCAACCGAACAAGTGAACATCTTTTCCGTGTTAACTGAGCACAGTTGATGTGAAGCCCTTTGAGAGACGACTGACACAGACCCTGTGAGGTTACTTTTTACGCTTTCACTTCTCAATGTCTAACCGTGCCCCAGCGCCTGGCAAACGAGCCCACCTGTTCCCACACGAGCACATCTCTGCAGTGGCGCTCCTGTGCGTTCCACTGGAGTGAAAACCAGGGCAGTTGGCGCTTGTGTTCGTACGTGCTAAATCAGTCACACAAGATTACGTTCGCTTTGAATTCTGCATCCTCCTCTCTTGCCAGTGGGGAGAAATAGATTGATAAAGGAATGCAACATATGCAGCCTTGGTGGGCTGCTCTTGACCTCCTCCTTTTGAGCCTAATTTAAAAGGAAATGTTGACGTGCCACTGTTGTTTATTATTTATTTATTAAATAGCATTACTGTGTTGTTTTGAACAAGATGCAAAAAGGAAAAATAAAATGCAAAATAATCTCCATGGCCCAGATACTGTTTAGCCTGAGGTTCCAGTTCCTCGAGGGTGTTCATGGTTCTGTAACTCAACTTTGGAAGGGCTGCCCAGGGGCTAAGCATGAGCTTATGGGGCACTGCGACCTCAGGAGCGAAATCACTCAGTGGTTTGGCAGATTTAATTTTTTTTTTTTTTAAGTACAGTTTGATTGTATTTCCTTTGGTCATCAGCCTTGTGTTTTTATGAAGAATATGTAGCAAGAACTTAATGGCAGAGGTATAAGTTTGTTGTAGCTTTGGGGAATGCAAAAGGAAGGCAATTCCACAGCTAGTGCATTACAAAGAGATGAATATGGAGGGTGATGCGTGAGGACCATGGGAAGCAGTGATTGTTAATTAGATAGCCTACTGCCATCATTTTGGGGGGCCAAAGTGGTGTGGCTGTCTTCCCAGTGACTGTTTTGGAACACCATCAGATGGGCATTGTTAATTTAGCTTTCTCATGTCCTTCTGTGCTGTGGCTCCTCCTCTACCTTCTTTCTCCACATCTCTGTGATTAGAGGTGGAGCTTAAATTCTTGCTTGAGTTGTAAAACTGAAGGGTGAATCCAATGAAACTCTGCCATAAGCTCGATGTTTGTATTGGGAGAGTAAGCAAAGGCTGAGCTGATAGTGCTTTCCTCAGTGCAGTATATCTGGAAAAAATATGTCAGAAGTGGCTCAGAGGTGAAATCCTTTAGGCACAGGGCCAGTGAGAGGTCTGAGGAGAAGATAAATTTTAGAAATGTCTCAGGTTTAGGACCAAAGGTAGAAATTTGTGTTTGTTACCATTCAGAGGCTTCGTCAGCATTGCATACCTGTTACTGCAAGTATCATGTCCGTATAGAGAAAATTGTGCTATAGAAGCGCTAGTGATGTAGCAATAAACACACTGGGGCAAATTTTCCTGAGCTTAGCACTTGTAAAGTGTGAGATTTCCCAAAGACATTACCAAAATGACTGGCCGTATTTCCGGAAGAGCTCATCCAGCTGTGCATCAGCAGCAATTGAGACACTGGTTGTAAATTTGAAAAGGGAGCTGCAGAAGGATGCTGAACGCTTCTGAAAGTCTTACTCAGTCCTTACTCAGGTGCCTGTGTGAGCCATTAGTTTCTCTGAAATTTGGTCTTATAATACAGGTGCTGCTGAGACCTTGAACGTGATTTGCTCTGAAATAATGCAGATAATTGGTGCAAAGGAAGAAGCTGAACCCAAATTTTCAGATTTTCAAATTTCCCAGATTTTCACTTAAGGTTGGGAAGTTTCCTAACCACTTTTCAGGCATTACGTTTGCCCCACTCGGTCTCATCCAGAGGCTGATGGTTAATTGACAGAACTCTGAAATGGCACCGAGGATTCATAGCCTTAAACACAGCGTCCAGCTGGGAGGGTAAGTGATTGACTGTCATCCTCCCTGCCTTGTCATCACCGCTTTTTCTATGTCCCCTAATATTGCCACTTTCTAGAAACTTCATGGTTTGCATTATGCACAGTGAGGACTGCTCGAATGGAGAGGATGCTGCATTGGAGAAGCTTTGTACGAGGGAAGAAAATACTTACATTCTTATTATAATTGCTGCTGCGGCCCTGTGAAGGATTCCTGCATTGCTGGAATTGTGACAGATGCAGTTTGCCCTCTCCATCACTCTTTTCCTTCCTCTCACCCCTTCTTCTGCTTTTGCTTAAACTCTGTGAAGTGCTGCCAGTATTTTAAGGAGGAGAAAAAAAAAATCAATTTTAGTCCATTATGTAGCTCATGCCAAGAGGGAGAACACTGACAGAAATGGTGAAGAAAGCTGTTGAACCTATTCATTTGGGTTTTTTTTCTTTTAAACACAAAAAAAAATATTAAAAAAGACCCCACGCTAAAAGGGGCAAGCAGTCATCTTAGTAAGTATCCTGCTGCCAGAAGTGCTCCTCAAACTCTCCTCCAGAACAATAGGGTTGCCCTGGTTCTTGATGTTAGGGCTGTTACCTGAACTACCCAGGCTGTTCCAGCACAGAGCTCTACGAGCTGGTCTGGGTGCTGGAGGTGACCAGGGCCGTCGACGTCCTGGTTTGCTCTGCTTCTTGGCAGTGATGTTCCTAGACGCGTGCTCCTTTCGGCAGACTGTCCGCTCCTGGTAGATGAGACCTACATGTTTCAAAGCCCTCGGGACTCCAGGCCTCAGCTCTGCAGGGGGTCACTCCCATTGCAATGGTCTCCCTGTTAAGTTCAGGAGATCGCCTGCTTTTCTGGCAGGAGCTGCT
Organism: Phalacrocorax aristotelis; assembly: GCF_949628215.1. Classification (NCBI taxonomy): domain Eukaryota; kingdom Metazoa; phylum Chordata; class Aves; order Suliformes; family Phalacrocoracidae; genus Phalacrocorax; species Phalacrocorax aristotelis. The sequence continues at coordinate 5,510,117 of NC_134299.1, forward strand.
TGGCCTACGGAGCCGTGCAGCCCTCTGCCATGCCATCCATGTTGTGAAGGCTTTGACATGAAAAATTCCGGTGAAATTTGCATTTATAGCGCTGCTAACATCCTGGTATTTGGTCATTTCAAGCCAGGTATTTTAGGACTGAACACAGATGGGCTGCAGCAGTAAACATTTTTGACACTAATCAGCTTTTATCGCATCTGCCTGTTGTGCAGCCAAATAAGCTTAGGTTGCCTGTAGATCTCTCCATCTACCCAGAAAGATGACTGGATCAATTCTGAGGGATTTCCTGGGAGCTGTCGTCTCTGTTCCTAGCTGCAAAACACCGGCTTTGTTAGAAGTCAGAGTAGGCAGCAAAGGGACGGCGTGAGAGGGTGTTACTTTGTGGGAATATTGGCTTCTTGGCCTAATGAAATTGGTTTGTCTTTGTCTTTTTAAGCAGTGGTGCTGTCGTCATGGGCACTCGGATGGGAACTGTTTCACCCGCAAGAATGGGGAAGGCCAGAAAGGCCAGGAAGTGCTCATCGGCTGGGTTATATTCCAGCTACAGCAAAACCTCCAACGTTGTTTCTTAGTTCAAGTATAGATTGATACATGCAAGCCACTTCTGTAGAATTATTTGTGTGGTTCCTTAGATACATTTAAATATAATTGGCTAGAATATGAGACGTTCGTGGATGGTAGCAAGCCAGAGGGTCTTTCCTGAAAGCTGGGTTGTCCAAGGCTGTGTCTCTGTCAGAGGGCAACTTCCTACAGATGATGTCAGGACTTTGTGAGGGTGCCTGAACTCTGCTTTGTTTTCTATCCCTTGTGTGACAAAAAAGCAAACTTTTTTGCGTAGTACTTTTTATTAGTACTCAAAACTCATCGTATAAGTAACATTATCCTAATTTTTACTTCCTCTGTCACGTAGATCATGATCTTATGCAACAGCTCTTTGCTATGAAGGTTCCTTTTTTTTTCCCCCCCATTCTTTCACCATCACCATATTATTCAGTTTCCTCTGAAATACACAACAATAAGAAGAAAATCAGTCTGTCTGGTTTTAGCCTATAGGGAAAATTGGCATGATCAGTTTGTTTGTGATCAAAGGTGGACCACTGATGTTGTACGCTTGTATGGGTGTGTGTTTTCTTTATGTGAAGACCTAAATGGGGAAGACTGACCTTAATCTTGATTTGATATCGAAGTTTGTAAGTTCTTTAGTCATTTGAAGTATGTAGTCTTTTCTGCGCAAATATTTCAGCTGCACTGCCAAAAGTGTTACATCAGGAGAAAAATTAGATGGTTGTTAAGTCACTTTGTATTAAATGTATTGTGGGAATGTGGTGTGTCCTTCATCGCAAGAGGCAGAGCGTAGTAATTATGTAGGGTACAAAGATCTTTTGATACATTCAGCATTGGGTGGGTGCGCAATGCTTCCAACTGCATACGGATATAAATATACATTGTAGGAAAAGCAATCTTGATCTCGAGTTTTTGACAGACAATGAAAGAACCAGTTTTAAAGCAGGATGGTCATTGTTTTTTTCCTTTGTAAACTCTGGTCAACATTTTTTTTTTCTCGTATGGAAGAAGTAGGCTTTTTCCCGTGTGTTACTGGTATTTTAATCCAGTTAAGGAGTAGGCAGTAGAAAGTGAAAGATGGTAAGCTCAGTGTCATGGTAGTATTATTACTATGGCTATTTGCGTTTGGGTAGCAGCTGAGAACTCCCAGGCTTGGTCACCATGTGAAAACATTGGAAGAACCATTTTGTGCCTGGGAGAACAGGACCCAGCAGGTGACCTAACCACGTAGGGCGTAGGAAGAGGAAATGGAGACATGAAGAGTGATTTACTTGCCGGAGATGAGTTGACCAGCGGGTACTGCCATCCAAGTTTTCAGAAACCTTTGACAATATTCTTTTTATTGGATGACTCCAGCTCTCAGTCTCCTGCAGTGAAAAAGCCATCCCATGTTCTGCGATTGCCCCGAGCCCAGGTTAAAACTCACTCCTGGGCATCAGGCCAAGGAAGGACCTCTGTGGCACTGAGCGCAAGCTTCCGTGGGAGGGTCAGTCTCACTCTTAGTCCCTTGCACTCTCGTACACCCCAGCTCAATTTTTTCCCAGACTTTTCCAATACATAGAGTGTCTTTGATGAATAGATTTGAGTTGTGTGTTTTTGCTCATTTTCAAACTCAGTTCTCATTAAAAATCAGCTTCTCCTTCTGTGTGATGGCCTCTGAAACCCCAGATGATTCTTCACTGCTCTCATCTTTCAGTAACACATCCATTTGGATTATCTTTGTGCCATGATAGATGCTTTAAAAGGAACCAACAAAGCCATCAAATTCTCACCCTGGTTCAACTAGCATTTGTTAATGTTCTAAATCGTCTTGGGCCTGAAATGTGCTACTTCTTAAATTTAGAACGATGTGATTGCCTGAAGCCTCTCCATGTGTTAATTAAATCATCATAATTGTGGTTTCTTGAGACTGACAGGTTATAAATAGTTTTTCTTTCCCCCCTCCTGCAATAGTTTGGTGTGAATGACAGGCAAAACAGCTATTGTTTAAACTGTACGTCTGACACTGTCCTTCCCGTTCAAACTCCATTTCTCTGCTGTTATTTGATTGTCCTGAAATAATCGACAGTGTCATTCTTAAAGGCTAGTTAATTACCATGTGCTTCTCACATTATGTGAAGATGAGAGAAATGATTTTTTTCTGGATCATCATTATCCATTTAATTTAACAGACTGTGTGTTAAGGAGTACTGAAGGTCAGGGCAGATGTTCAGTGCCTCTGTGTATACACACGCGCACGGACGTCAGAACACACAGAACAAGGCCTGAGACGAATACGTGTTAGTAATAATTCTATTTCCGTCTGTAATGTCATGCCTCATCCGAGGCTTTGCGGAAATAGAAGCCTCAGTGTTCTTAGCATAGTATTCCTCTCTCGCTCCCCTGCGGTAGGCCTTCACCTGGGAAGGTGTGCCATTGCTCTGCTGTAACCGGCAAGAGGCAGGACAACTAGGTAAGATCCCACGCGGCCTGGAGACACACTGATTGCCGTTCTTTTTGTTCTTAGTCCCGTGAAGGAAGAAACGCTACAAATATAGAAGCTGACCAAGAATTTGTACAAAGCTCTCTACTCGACTTTTGATCTTCCCTAGCTTCAGAGCAGCTCTGTCCCGTGTGTGTGAGAGTGAGGTAGAACTGATGTTAGTGGGAACGTCCTCAGGCTTGCGTTATGCATAATCCCATTAGGCAGTTACACGTTGCTCCCCTTTAACATAGGTCTGCACGCTGTTTACAGCTCTAATTTGTGGAATAATCTAAGTCTAGATCTTAGTCTGCTTCTCTGGATCCTCCTTGCTCTTCCAATTATCCAGAGAAACCTTACTCTTTCTCTTGAGTATAGAGATGTGTCGTGCTGACTGGCATAATTCAGAGTGAAGTGAGATTCAAGAATATACAGGAGAGAGCTTCTGTGCAGGAAGCTCAACCTTTCTTTCGAAGACTGGGGGATGTCCTTCCTCCTTGTGAATATGGAAAGCACGGTGATCACCAGTTAGCTATGGCTCGAGGCCACAAGATTTAGGAACCGTTCTAAACTCTGCTGTTAATTTATTGTGTGAGCTGGGAGAGATCATTTCATTGCAAACTGTCAGACTGTCAAAAGGAGAGAAGAAAAGCAAGGTCACGTTGACTTTCATTAGAATTTGAGCATTCAAACCAATCCTTAAAGCTTTGAAAACGTCTCCTGTCTTCTTGCGGTTTTTGCCCTCCCCTCTAGTTACGCCGAGGGCCAGCTGGGGAGGACTGCCTTTCACTCCCTTCCTGCGTGGTGGCTAACAGAATTGGGCTGGGGCTTTAGCTACTACTTTAACATGAAAGAATAAAGTATTGTCTGGAGCCTTGAGGGACTCCTACTGAGTCTGTTTTGTTCCTAGCATAAAAGGCAGTCTGAAGTGGTCTGCTTTGTCTTGGTGTGGTACTAGCACATGCCTATTTAGTTCTTTTAAAATGTCTATACTATATTCAGATGCCACAGAGACTTACTTACAGCTACTCAGGTGCTCCCTCGTCCCAGTGATTTTCTGCAGCGCGCTGAAATGGCATGATTTTAATGTAAATTCCTGATCCATTTCTTTCCCCAGCATTATCATTTTCTTTCCCAGAGCCTCTGAATCATACGTTAGGTTTCTGGCTTAAAAAGCCACATCAACGTCACACACAAAGTGAGATGGGGAAATGAAGGCAGTTAGCATGGTTTTTGCAGTTGGAACACAAATTGTGCAAATCAAAAAAGGAAGCAACCCACTGGCAATTTTGAATTATTAGAAATTTTTATTTGAAAACAAAATCTATGGGTGTTTCCTTTGCTGCCTTTTCTTTGTTGAATATATTAAGAGTCCCAGCATGCATAAAGCTTTGACAATCTGAGGAATTGATTAACCTTTTTTCTATTTATGATTAGCTCCCCAACATTTATTATATTAGCTTTTGCGAACAAGGTCCAGGCTTCTTTGTTTTTCTGTAATAGACAAGGGACTACAATTAATGTTGCTTCAGCGAGTTTACACATAGGTTCTAGGTGAAAGGTGGGCATAACACTTCGTACTTCACTACCTCTCATGTCTACTGAAGATTGGAAGGGGGATATTTTACCCTGATACACATAAAAAAATGTAAGTGGAGAAGAGGCAGTTAGCCACCTGCTTTGCCTTCTTGTATATCAAGGGCCACAAAACTTCCCAAGGTTACACTGTTCTAAAACCAATAGTTTATTTTGACTAAAAAGTGCCTCCAGAGAGTTGCTTGAGGACTTAGAGAGAAAACTCCCCTTCTCTGATAATTGGTTCCAAAGGTTAATAACCTTCACAGTGACAAATAACTTGTCCAGCTGTTAAAATCTTCCCTTTCTCCACAATGACATTAAGCTGATCTGAGAGGACAGCGTATCTGATATTTAATATGTGGCTCAGGAGATCTGTGTGTGTTGTCCAGCTCAGTGAAGAGCAGTTACAAACAAAACCACGTCACGTGGAGGCTTGCACACCGAAATAGCCCCACTCCTAGCTTTCAAGAAAATTACATTCTAATTCAATTATTATAGGAAATATATATTTATCCAAACTGCTGAAGTAAGCAATTTTCCGGACATCTCTCCTCCTGCTCCTTTCACCCTGTTTTCGACTAGCCCTCCACCTGCTGATGTGGAGCTGAAGGCCCTGCCTTGCTCTGTGTTGGGGTGCTCCGTGGGGCTTTCCCGCAGGGGCTCGCTCTTCCTGCATGCCTAGGCCTAGAGGAGAAAAACCGAGAGCTCGTACGAGATCGGTCAAAGGCTGTGGCAAGCTCCGCTTCGATTTCAGTGGAACAACGATAACAGTCTCAAGGTAACGGCATTAAAAAGGCTGGTGGTTTACCAACACTACAAAATGCCACTTAAGACACATCGCTAGAGCAGCGTAACGTGTTTGCATTAACTCAGAAGTCGCAAGAAGACTCGTGTATGCCAAAGTCGCTGTTTGTAAACAAAGCTCAGTGCTGTGGTACCGTATTTTAAGATTGGTGTGAATTTGGAAACTTGCGCTTCCTTTATTATTCAGTGTAATTTAACAAGTTGTTACGTATCTGCTGTCCGTCTCTAAAGGGCCTTTTTAGCTTGCTTGCTTTAAAACAGCCTGAAGAAAAGGCTCTTTCACCCCCCACATCTGGTTGTTGGCCTCAACTGCATGGAACGTTATTGTTTTGTTTTTAATGAACTGCTGCGATGGGGATATGACTGCTGATGGTTCCTTCGGTTAGCTATGTACCCGTACGAGAACAGGCTCTTGAAGGGAAGGTACTATTCTAGAATAAATATATTCAAGAGCTTCTGTAAATACAGGACTTGGGTAATTGAGCTGAGGAAAAAATGAAGGCATTTGTCAGTGATACCAAGTCTGTCTTGTTCTGCAGAATTAACAAATGTTCAGGTTAGAGGTAATTAATTAAAAATCATTGATGAGTCCAAGAATTGTACCAGTTTTATTTCTCCCATTAATTTGGCATGATAAACTGCTGAAGATGGATTCAAAGCTGATGTCACAAGAGTGCGGTAATTTACAAAACATTTGCTGGAGCTAGCTCAGCTCGGCATTACTTCAGCGGTCGAGAATAACTGAAATGCCACGCAGGATCAAGCTCCGTTTAAAACCATCTTGTAGTACTTCTGAGCTGCTTCTGTGACCAGATCGTTCTTCCTGTCTCAATTCATCACGCTGTTCTCTCCTTAAAGCATGTATCTTTCCACCTTCTACTTATCTCTCAGCATTGCCTAAATTATATCTTACGTATTGTGCAGTGCTTCTCAGTGGCATCTTTGTGTATTGATTTGGAAAGTCAGACTTAGCACCCAGCTTACTCGGGTGTCTTTTAACCTGTTCTGTTGTTTGCAGTTGCTGTAATCTTCATCGGAGTTCCCGTCACTTTATTTATTTGTTAACCCTTCCTCTACTTTTGAAGAGCTACAGATAAAGAACGTGCATGATGCATCAGGTATTTACATATATATCCTTGGGACTGTATGCATCTGAGAGGATATATTATACTTAGTGGCTTAATTTTTAGGCACTTTTTGTGCGTGCGTGTGTGTGTATGCAACTCCCACAGTGTTTCTGACACAATTGATCATAATGTCTTTTCATTTTAAAAACTGGCAGTTTGAGGGGAAAGTGGCAGTTGCCATCTTCTGGAAGCAGATGCCATCGATACAGTTGATGGCCTCCCTTCGGCAGGCAGCCTGCGGCCGGTAGGCGTGTGGTAGCAACATTATGCTCCGTGTCTCTCCTATAGGTCACCCGCTCATCTAGGTCGGTGGTGGGGAGCGCGCGCGGTTTCTGAGCACAGACCTGTTCGCTGAGAAGCCTACAATTAAAACGGATCCCCGTAATGCAAGTCTGCTGACTGGCCAAGTAACTGGGTCTTGTGGCAGCAGACGGCAGTCGAGTGGCTGCGGTGGGACTGGGGAAGGGGCAGCGAGCGGGGCGGAAGGGGCTGCGGAAGGCTGCAGCCTCAGCCGTGCGCGGCAGGGCGTCGGGGGATGCAGCAGAGGTCAGCAGTTAAATGCCGAGCGTAAGATTTCCAATGCTCTCCTTCATGACCAAAGCGTTGCAAGGGAAGGAGATGTTAGTCGTCTTTTTCTTTATCCAAGAGGTACAACCCTGAATTTGCACGTTGTGGGTTTTGTTCAGTCTTTGCCCCTGGACTGCTGGTGAATTCGGGGCATACAACCTCAGGTCTCCTGTGTTTATCTTTCTCCCCCTCTAAAACTAGATGAATAAGGCTTATGTTCTCTTTCTAGGTGCTTGCAGTATAAAAGTTGAGAATTCCATTTCAGGTTTTACTCTCTTACATTTTTATCATGCGTTTAATTGCAGGTCATAACCTGGCCAGTAGAGCTTGGAGGAAATTATTGCAAGACAACAAAAAGACAGTTTTTGTGAACGTTTTTTTCCCCCCAGAAATATCTTGGGGTTTTGATATCCTTATAAAAACTTGAACCTGCAAAATTGAAGGTATTTGTTTTCAGGAAAAAGAACAACCAGCCCGCCATATCCCTAAGCCAAGAATTTTCTGGTTTTTTTTCATTTTAAAGTACTTATCTCTGAAGTTTTATGTTGCCTATGGATGCTTTCATTTCTGAATAGAAAATGCTTTTTTCACTTAAGAAAAAAAAAAAAAAAAGTGACAATTTTAGTCAGGACTCCTAAAGGTAGGAGGTAAATATGCTGACTTCTTTCTACCTCTTTCCATTACAGCAGTAGTTAGAATTCCTGGTCATGGTCAAGGTCCTACTCTGTGAGGTATCCTATAGACACGGGACATTACTATAAAATAAATCCTTACCTGAAAGGGCTGACAATCTCTCTTTTAGTTTTAGATATAGCAGCATGTTAGATCATCGCAAAGGAGAAATACCAGGACCTGAAGTGAAAAAATATTATTCCCTTTGAAAATGTGTCAGATGAAAAAATGGAAATGATTCCTCTTTGTTCCTAGCAAGCGTTAACTCCCTTCCTTCAGCAGGGGGATTCGCAGAACAGTTTTAATCTTGCCTGCTACTTCAAAAAAATAATATATGCCTGTGAATGATTTAACTATTTCATGTTCACTGCCTTGAGTAATGATTAAATATTAATCAAAACTAGCAGCATACAACTGGATTCAGCTGAAAGGAAGTAGAGGCTTTTCTCTCATTCTTTCCCTGTATAGAATCACAGGATCATTACGGTTGGAAAAGACCTCTAGGATCATCAAGTCCAACACCCAACCCAACACCCCCAGGCCTCCTAAACCATGTCCCCAGGGGACACGGCTACACATATTTTAAACCCCCCCCAGGGACGGTGACTCCCCCACCTCTCTGGGCAGCCTGTGCCAGGGCCTGACTGCTCTGGCAGGGAAGACATTTCCCCTCATATCCAACCTAACCCTCCCCTGACGCAGCTTGAGGCCGTTCCCTCTCGTCCTGTCACTGGTGACTTGGGAGCAGAGGCCGACCCCCCCTCACTCCAGCCCCTCTTAGGCAGTTGTAGAAAGCAATAAGGATCTAGTGTAGTGTGTATATATATAAGTATAAAATAGCAAAATCTTCATTTATAATCTGGAGATGCACTATTTTCTATTCATTTTAATGTCATTACTTTTACTGTTAGCAGCGTGGTTGTTATTTGAGGAGCATTAGTGTCCTTTTACTGAATTTTAGCTTGAATTTCTCTCTCTTTGGATCCTCCGTGCCCCTGCCAACACTTCTATTTATTTGTTTGTTTATTTATTTGTTTATTTATTTTCTTATTCTCGTTTGTGTTGATCCACAAGCACAGTTTCCCTCTCCCACCCTTGGTGAGCGGGGCGTGTCTCAGGCTGGCGGTTCCATCTGCAGGCCGTGCCACCATGTGCAAGTCCTCTTCCCGCTGCAGTGCCCGTACAGACCCCTGCTACGGCAGCAGCACCACCGACGGCCGGCCCCCAGTTAGAAAGTAAAGGGAAGGGAAGAAGGACGGATGTGAAAAGCGGGCTCAGTCAAGTAGTGCTCCTTTCTACGTTAAAGCATCTTTCTCAAGCAGGCAGAAGTCTTCCGGTGTCTTGGTTAGCAAAGGCACAAACCCAAGGTTTGAAAGCATCGCTGGTAAATCTTAACGCTGTGGTTAAAGCAGGGTGTTGGCAGCGGGAGATGTTTTACGCTGGATATACTGGGGTGTGCGTGTGTGTGCTCATCCTAACGAAAAGCAGCAGAGGAGAGAACCAATGTGCCTTAAATACGTGGCTATTCTGAATGTCTAAATCAAGATCAGGAATGTAATTTAAGGCAATTCTTTAAGGCAAACGGTTTGCCAAGGTGACAAATCTGGCACTGAGGTTTATTATTTTGCCCATAAAGTGTCTTCTTAAGAACAAATATGTCCTGGTGACTTCATGAGTATTGCTCTGGCCTTCGAATATTGGTCCAGCACTCAAATATTCGGGTGACGGGCACACTAGAATTTCCTTCACAGGCGGGTGAACAAGAGAAAAAAAAAAAAAAAAGATATTAATTGAAATTACTACAGGTCCATAGGAAGCGGTGAGAAGAATGGCACTGGGTTACAGGCCCGGCTATATTACCTCGTAATTCAAGAAGTAATATTGTCCAGGGACTCCGGCCACGTTGGGCCACAGCACAAATGATTACTTGTGAGAAAGAGTAAGCAAAGGAAGGGAGGAGGTAAAATCTGTGCTTGGAGAAGATGACCCCCAGGGTCACACTGGTCACAGGGTCGCCATGTCAGAGTATTGCAAATGAGAACAGCCGTACAAAATGGGTGGAAAACAGGGAAGATTGCAAGGAGGCAATAAGCGGAGAGGAGTGGAGAGACTTCCAGCAGCATCCAGAGATTTGAGTAGTGTTGTGGGCCAGTTAGTAAATATATCATAAAATTAGACTCGTCTCTGTTCACGTAGAGATTTTTTTTTTCACTTGCCTAGTTCTGCCTACAAAATTGTCAGTAGCAGGATTCTGTAGAAGCTTCTTAATGGTTCTACTTGACTATAGTAGTAAAAGAATATAAATTTCTTAAACTATTTCATGTACATTTCTTAATACCTTGTTGTGATAATAATTCATGGCTTAAGTGCAAGTTTTTGTCACCTGTGAAAACGCTTAGTGTATAATGGCCTGTTTGTACATATTTGGGGTCTGTCCTCTAGCCAAACCTGGCTGGCTTGTCGGAAGGTCGTGCGTGTCATCCCACAGATGTGCAAAGCATGCTGGTTGGCATCCAGGTATTTGTGGGAGTGTAAATGCAGATGCAGCAAACATCTGGGCCAGCTCTGTGTGTTCAGAACCTACAACATTGCTTGTCACAATGATTCGCATCCTGTTACTAACTTGTATTTCCAAAATAAGTATGTCCAAAATAATATTTCTTCTGGAATGTTGTGATAGGAAATAATTCTGGTGATATTTTCAAAAAGGTTTTAAAGTGATGTGCAGAAATGGTTTATCCCTATTGCGGAGAGCTGAGGAACAGAGGGAATAAGTGACTTGAAGGCGTTTTGAAGTGTGTTCCATTTAAGAACAGAAATCAGTGCATTTTCTGCCTGGTTCTCCAGCCTCCAAACCATGTTTCTTAGTAGCATAATAGCGGTAATGTTTAAGTTCTGTTGTGTGCTTATTATCAAGGACGTGAAGTTAAATTAGCACATGAATATGTTCTTTCACTGACATACTTGAAATTACGCTGCTAAATTCCTGTTCAGTTACATCAAGGCCTCTTTGCCAACAAAATTAATAAAACCAAAGGAAAATATGTTTCAACTGAAGGGAAAAAAAAAAACCCTAACCTTTCCCTTTTAGTTTTTTGTTTGTTTGTCCAGGGTTTGCTTATATATATATATATATATTCTTATATAAATATATTCTTTACTATCACCTCTGTTGGCTGCTATTTTGAATCCCCACTGGGTGGGCAGGTAAGACAGGGTATGTGTTAGCCATATTTCAAACTTAATATAGCAATTAATTAGTCACGATGTGTGCATTTTGTAAAGGGTTTAAAAAGCACTAGTTAATCATTGATGGTTTTTAAACCAGGATAAGCACATAAATAAGAGGTCACTTGTGATTTCTGATCATTTCTTACAGCTTGTATTTATTATTTATTATTTCTTTATGAGCTATTTATAGAGGTGAGAGAGAAAATCTGGAGAAAGGAGGACTTCCCCTTGGTTGAGGAGGATTGTGTTAGAGATGATTTAGGCCAACTGGATCCTCACAAATCCATGGGCCCTGATGGGATGCACCCATGGGTGCTGAGGTGGACACTGTCGCTAAGCCACTCTCCATCATCTTTGAAAGGTCACGGAGCACAGGAGAGGTGCCTGAGGACTGGAGGGTAGCCAGTGTCACTCTAGCCTTCAAAAAGGGCAAGAAGGAGAACACAGGAAACTCTAGGCCAGTCAGCCTCACCTCCATCCCTGGAAAGGTGATGGAGCAGTTCATCCTGGATGTCATCTCCAGGCATGGAGAGGAAAAGAGGGTTATCAGAACTAGTCAATGTGGATTCACCAAGGGGAGGTAGTGCATGACCAACCTGACAGCCTTCTGTGATGGCGTCACTGGCTGGGTCGACGAAGGGAGAGCAGTGGATGTTGTTTATCTTGACTTCAGTAAGGCATTCGACACTGTCTCCCAGAGCATCCTCTTAGGCAAGCTTTAGGAAGTGTGGGTTGGGTGAATGGGGAGTGAGGTGGATTGAGAACTGGCTGAAGGGCAGAGCCCAGAGGGTCGTGATCAACGGGGCAGAGTCTGGTTGGAGGCCCGTAACTAGCGGGGTTCCCCAGGGGTCTGTGCTGGGCCCAGCCCTGTTCAACATATTCATCATGGCCTGGACAAAGGGACATCAAATTGGTGGAGCGTGTCCAGAGAAGGGCAACGGAGCTGGGGAAGGGTCTGCAGGGCAGGTCTTAAGAGGAGAGGTTGAGGGAACTGGGGTTGTTTGGCCTGGAGAAGAGGAGGCTGAGGGGAGCCCTTCTCGCTCTCTGCAACTCCCTAAGAGGGGCTGGAGTGAGGGGGGGTTGGTCTCTTCTCCCAAGTTACTGGCGATAGAACCAGAGGAGATGGCCTCAAGTTGCCCCAGGGGAGGTTTAGGTTGGATATGAGGGAAAATGTCTTCACAGCCAGAGTGGTCAGGCCCTGGCACAGGCTGCCCAGAGAGGGGGGGGAGTCACCATCCCTGGGGGCGTTCAAAAAACATGAAGATGTGGCACTTCAGGGCATGGTTTATGAGGGTGTTGGGTTGGGGCTTGGACTTGACGATCCTAGAGGTCTTTTCCAACCGTAATGATTCCATTTCTATTTTTAAAAGTCAGCTATCTGTCTAGAGGTTTCATTTGTCATATAAAAAAGTCAGCTAAAAAGTCTAGAGGTCTCATTTTGGATACTCTACATCATTCAGGACTTCTTACACACTGGACTTCTGTGGTTTGAATTAACTTGTAGTCAAAAGGCCAACTACCTCACACCTCAGCATGGGAACAGACGTGTCTTACTACAGCTTATGAAGTGACACTGCTTTGGGGAACCTTCACACCAAGGACACCTTGTTTACAGCGAAGGTTCCAAGTTACCTGGGGGGAGAGAGATGGGAATGGGAGCTCAGGCTGTCTGAAGACTGCTGCTAGTGCAAAGCATACAGAAGCTCAAGGAAGTTATAGGTGACTTCTGAAAATGTTTGCCTGTATGTTTCATAGTGTGTTTTGCATGCAGCCATGCTGGAGGTCCTGTCTACTGCATCAATCAGAGCAAGACAGAGTTGTGTAGAAAATGCACATCTTGCAATGAGCCTCGATCTCTCCAGTTAGGAAACATGGGGAAGCGTTAGAACTTGAAACCACAAAGCCAGTGCGCCTGCAAGACCATCGTTCCTCTCCAAAACAGAAGAAACACTATGGGGTGTTTTCCTGAGGGACAGAAATGATTCAAGTGAAGTAGTTGTTGCCAAGGTCGCCCCGCTTATGAGTAGCTGTGCTTATAGAAGAGCAGAGTGCGTGGTGCTGTATGTGTCACTGATGTATGGACACGGTACTTACAGATAACAGGCACAATTTGTTCTTTGAATTCCAGAGTCCCTACAAACCTTTCAAAAGCAGGAAAAGAAAACATCAGCTTTTCTCTCTGCTTATGTTTACTGAGTCAATATTTACATATTGTGCTCTCATTGAAAGCCAGTGTTTATGGCTAGTTTTCCATGGGCATCAGGCTGTGGCTTTGTTTCAGAGCGCTGCAATATTCATTTTCTTTCAGGTAGGCACTTAAGTATTTTTCCTCTCTCCTTGTGTTGATTGCTAATTATGTGGATGCAAGGTTTGCTTTGTTTCCTTTTAAAAGCCTTTGCTGGGGACTGCTTCATCAGCATCATCTTTGAATCAGACAACAGCATGAATATCAAACAGAGAGCTGTTAGGAGCTTTGCTTGCCACCTGTCCCCTTCCAATGAGTCAGTCCTGGTTTGGTGTTTTTTTTTTTTATTTCAACTTCTTCATCCATTTGTTGTTTCATCATATGAAACGTTTCTTTCCTGCTTTCCCCTCTTTTTTACCTTGGCATATTTTTTTACCTATCTCTGAGTCTGAGCTGATTTCTTCAAGGAAGGTCCTTGAACTTGCCAGATTTCTTTACACTAAGGATCCTCAGAAAAGGCTGCTGCTGCTCTGTTGCTGTCCATTTTTATCTTTTTTAAAGGCAGCATGAAGTGATATTTCCCTCCTCATGTTTTACAAGGCTGTCTTAAATTTTCTAGCCAAAAATCACTTCATCCATGAAAAGTTTGATCACGTTTTTCCTCCCTTTTTTGCTTTTCATAGCACTAATTTATATTTATTGTGGTGTAGCATCATAGAGGTTTGATCCCTCTGTTCCAGATGCCATATGCACTTTTAGACTGTCTCAGCTGCAGTGAACTGGCTGTCTAAACAGCCTGGAAAAATACTTACAAATTGTAATCAAATTGTCCTTCAATTTTAGTAAGTACAGGTCTGTACAGGCAAGTGGAGACAAAGCTGGGCTCAGCCCATGTGCTCCAAGCTAGCATGACACTGGGCAGTTCTAGACCAATTAAAATATTGCCGGGTTAGCGTGACCTTGTATCTGAGCTCAGGAACAGTGTGCTCTGTGCTCAGACGCCTTCCCGCATCACCAGCGTACAGTGAAAAGGACTGTTCATTCTTACTGCTGTTCTCTCCCTCCCTCCTTTCGCTCTTCAAATTCCTGCTCGGCTCATACAAAGCGTTGTTTTGGCAATAGGTGGGTTTGTCCCAACTAGAGACCCACCATGCAATGGGATGTCGTATCTCTCGTAGCCGAGGGCAGGTCCCCTGCCATAGAGCAGCCCTCCACTTTGGTTTCTCAGTCCAGTGACTGGGCTATAAGGTTGTTGTGTCTACAGCAACCTTAGCCTGCAGCTACAAAAAGTCTACAACTTTTTCCTCTTGTGCTGTTAACCAGACCTTTGGTCTATAAATTTGATTTTCATAACCTCCCTTCTGGTGTACAGAATACTACTGGAGCAAAAATACTGTGTAGTGGCTTTAACCATGTAGGTAGACAACAGAATCAGGACTTACCAGGTTTAAACTCAGTTTTCCCTTTAAGCCATCCAGATGCCCAGCATCTCTAGTCTGTTTCCCATTTTAGAACTCATTTTCTACAAAATTTATCAGAAAATAACTTTGTTCTCTGGTATATAATCTCTTCCAGGACATTTACAGAGCCAGACTGAGAAGTATGGCTGTCTTCCTTCAGAAGCATTTGAGAAATTCAGATTTGCCGCGGCTCGGTTTAGCACTCCGTCCGCATTCATTATCGGAACAGTACGGTTTCTGCCTTTGTCATGAGGGGTGCATTTAGCAGACAGTTGAGAGAGTGTCTGGGAGTGTTTGGAGCACGCAGGCTTCAGGCCACCCCCGACTCCCTTTAATTAACGCACACCAATGTGCCCAGGGCTTCGCTGACCGTTGCCTTTGGTGTAGAGCCAGGCCTCTGCTGCCCAGCCATTCCTTCAGGTACCCGCGGTAGGGCGTGCAGGAGGATCCTCCTAATGAGCGCACCACGGTGGCAAGCGAAGCAGGCCAGTTAGGAGATTATCTGCATACTCCCAAGGTCTGAGGAATGAGCTATTCAGGAGAGACATACCCTTCCCCTTCATCTGAACTTCCTTAGAACAGGCTTATGACAAAATTATAGCTTTACGTATACGTGCGATAGCAGAAATGGGACACAAGAAATATTTATGGAAACGAAGCCTAGAAAGGAAAATTGGGGTGTGCCATTGCTCTGTTCCAAAATTACAGAAAGACCTTGGAAACCTCTCTGTGGTGCTGGTAGGGAGTTCTAGTGTGTGCTGGCCCGTTTTGGCCCCACTCTTTGTGTGGTGCTGAGCGCTGGGTGATCAATTCCTGAAACGGCCATCGCAGAACAGAAAAACAGCTTAACAAAGTGTGAGGGAGAGAGGAATGGTATCAGTTCTAATTGTCGCTGACCTCCTGCTGTATGTTGAGTCACCGCTGCTTTCTAGTAAAAACTGTAGGATTTGGGAGAACGTGGAGAACCCTCAGCGCCTTTGGTAGTGGGAGTGGGCGTCAGGGTAATCCGCCCCCCGCTTCAGGTGGGCTTGCAGGCACGACTGTGCGTGTAACACGCAGGGTACGGAAGGGGTGGATGGAACCGTTCCTCAGCAGGCCTGCTTAGCCCCGCTGGGCTCGGGAAGCATGCCGAGAAGCGGAGCGGGGAAGGATAGGTGCCGAGTACATCTCTGACTGTGATCTGAAAGGCAGGAGGCTCTGCCACCAGGCAGTGGGTATCTGATCCTACCTCCCATTTGTCAGCTTAAATCCAGCTACATTAACTGCAGATGAAAAGATTCAGTGCTCTGGAGCGTTCTGGCCTACGTGGAAAGCACTTGCTAATTCTCAGGTAGTTTCTTAAAGGATGAATTGAACCATTTTTCTGCGTTTGTGTAGCACCCAGAGCGCTGGATTCCTCGTCCACGGGATCACGACGACGAGAAAGAAGAATACTTGCAGAAATAGTCCAGTGCGGAAGCAGCACTGTAGCAGCTATGACAGACATACCAGGAATTAGAGACTCAATTATTCCTTCCACCTTCAGGTTTGAAATGCTCTGTACAGGGGATGGCACAGCTGTTGTACCTGTCTGGTGGCTACAGAGCGGACTCCTGTCTCTAGAGCTGACAATCTGGAACACTAAATTCCCCCACACAAAGAATCCGTCTGCTTCAGTAATGCACATCCCAACCGTGCATGCAGTTTATTTCAGTCTCTACTAAATTATGTGCAAATGAATAAACAAAATAATACAGCCTGTCCCGAGCTGTTGATATTTATTTCAACATATACAAGCAGGTGATAGCTGGTTTTTCTTAAATATCCCTTATGTCATCAAGAAAGTTGAGAGAAAATTATGTTCCAAAGTCTGTCTGCGCTCCCCTCACTGAGGTCTCGCGTCTTCTTTCAAACCTAGAAGAGAAGATGAGCTTTCTGGATTATCTCCAACAGCAAGAGCTGTCAGCTTTTCCATTTGTACTTCAAGAGGAAAAACATGAAATTGGGAAGCAGTATCGTTCCTTTCGAGAGCGCTGCCTTGGCAGCCTCGGCACCTGCATCCAGTTCTCGCGTCCCTGTTCAGTCTGAACAGATTTCTCCCTTCCTCATAGCTGAATCCTCCCCGTCGCCTTTTGTCAGTTTGGACAGTAAACTCCTCTGGGATGGGGCTGTGCGTAACTTTCTGGCCTGGGTCTCCACTGGGGCCTCTAAAGGCTACTGCAGTAAAAATAATAATAAATTTGCCCTTTTCATGTTAGTCCTTAGCTTTTGGTGCCATTTAGGAAAAGCAGGCAGCACATAACGGTAGGAAAATGTCATTTGCAAACATTTACCTCTCCAGCGCTCACTGTGGTTTCGTGGGATGCTTTCTAGAAACGTAGCTAAGAAATAGGAATCATTTAGGCTGCCTGAAGAGGATTAGAAGAAGGCACAAGGGAAACCAAACTAACAAGCTCTTGAACAAGGGGGCTATCAAAGTTGTTTAAAGGAAAATTAAGGAGAAAAGAAGAGACACTTAAAAAGACTTTCTTATCACTATCCCCCTCTTTTTTCTGTTCTCCCATGACTTTCATGGGCCTGAGCTCATTGGGGTTTTTTTGGTTTTCAATTGTGTGATGGGCTTTGGCCCTTTCTTCTGAGTAATGGCCAAGGCATTTTAATTGAACAAATCTCTTTTTCCTTAGTGCTTAATAGAAAGATTTAAAGAGAACCTAAAAATAAAACTGGTGTTTATGTGGATTTTAAAAAATTAACCTGAATGTTCCCTAGAGTGTTTAGGAGTTACAATGCATCCCTCGTGGGAACCTGAATTTGGTTTTCAGAATGCTTTGAGACTTGCTTGAAACATTTGAGCTTCCAGGGCCTGGGCCCTAAGTTTGTGCGAGAGGTTGTTGCTGGTCCTTGGATGAGCTGTATGATCAAGAGGTAGCAAAACCGTGGTGTGCCGCCCTGCCAGTCGTTGTCTGAGTTCCGCGGGGGTTTTGTTTCTCTTAGTACACAGACTAAATAAATGTATTTCTCCCTGTTAGGTCCCGAGTCAGTGGCAGCTGGCAGAGGGTTGAACTGAAGTGAGCTGCCCTTTGTGCAAGGGCCACAGAAGAGTGAACGTTTGTGATTTCTGCTACGGGTGGTCTCCCTTTAGCCTTTGCAGGATTTTATCCTTTAATAATATTAAGGATTAGACCTTATCGTCACACTGCAGTTAAGATAGCCAGTATACCCCATCGCGCCCCCGGCCATGCTTTGTGTGGAAGGTTTGGCTTTTACAGCAGGCGCTGCCGGTGCTGGTCGGTGTTTGCAGCGTGCCGTGCAATGCCAGTGCCTGCAAGGTCTCGAATCCTCTGCTACCTTGTTATGCTGGTGTTACTAGTGGCTTTATTATTGCTGGCGGAAGGTAGCGCAAGAGGAACTAAGCAAAGGGTATTTTTTGTCTACGTATAAAACTCATTCTGTTTATCCTTCTTATTATTATTTTTGTAAAATACTAAACTCAATTGCAGCTAGAATAAGCCATCTGGTTCCTGTCACAGCTACTGTATATTACGTACGTATGGGGAAATTGCTTATTGATTTAGCCAAGTGTGAACAAGTGCTACTAGGAAACCACAAAAGTATTCGTAGTACTAATAGATACTATCAGAACTGACATGCTGCACTTGATTCTTGGCTAGAGGGCATCTACTTTTAACCAAGGATTTAAAAAAAAATAAATCTGTTATTTCTATATAGATGACTGCACTATTAAAGCTTTAATGAAAAATTTCTTGGAGAAAGAAAGGCGATACACTTAAAGACAACCGTGTGTGTGTGTTTTATTGGCCTTACTCTACTTCATGAGCTAGAATTAGGCCCGGCTCCTGTAAAGTCTTTCAGTTATTTACATCAGCTGAACCATCAGGAGAGTGTGGGTGTTGACAGCATATGGGTGTTGTAGCATCTGCATCCAAATATTTAACCATTTATTTGCATGACCTGATGTTGTTTTTAACCAATTTGACAGATGAAACTACTGCAAGGAAGGGGTGCAGGGCGACCTCAAAATTGGTGTATTGCTGCAGTGGTTAAAGCATTAAGCAGTGATTACAAAAGGGGCAGTCTGTAAAACTGTCCAGATAACAGGCCCCCCCCCCCCCCCCCATTTGTGCTGTGTGGAGTTCCTTAGAAAGTCACAGCGGTGACCCTAACTTCCGAAAGGAATCTTTTCTTTGGACTTCTTTGGTTGGAACTTTGTTTCTGCATTTATGCTGTGACTCTGCTCATCTCACAGATGTTTATGAGCACTGTATTCTGCCAACATTTGTGTTTTAGAAACTGTCACCTCATCTTGGAGTAATGGTCCTGGCTCTGTGTTGCGGCGGTAACTGAGAGGGAAGTAGGACTCACCTACAGCCAACAGTGGCATTTCGTTCTGGATTTCAGAGGGTCCCTATTTACACTTCCTTGAGTGTGAATTGTTACTTGTAGAATTGCTTATGTATCAGCGTATTTCTACATTTTAACAAAGTTTGCAAATGAAAATGCCAAATAAAGAGCAGAAGCAGCATTTGATTGGGTGCCATGAGGTACAGGCTTTCATTTCAGCACGGAGGACTCGTTTAGCTCAGTGCTAGCAGTATTACCACGCAGCCTCCGTCACCGTTTTCGGAAGGGCAGAGATTCTCCCAGCTGTGCTCTCTCTTTTTTTCTTGCTCATCATCTAGTTTTGCATTGTCTGCTTTTTACTTTAGAATTACCTTCAACCGTGTCACTGGTAATGTCTGGGGGACGTTTTCTTGATGGTATTTGAAGACGGGTGCTCCTGGCTTAAGTAAGTGTCCAGAGATATTTTCATAAGGCTGATGTAAGAAACCCACTTATAGATGCTCTGGATTTTTCATATTTAATTTAGGAAGCAGGCAACCGTAGCTCACAGCAGTTATCACCTGACCTGACTCCTTGCAAAATGAAATCTGTATGTTTGTCTAGGGTTCTGTAATGATTTTCCTCCTAAAATTATAAGTAATTAAACAGCTAATTAATTTTGTGTTATAATCTCTGATAGAGATTACGGATTTTAGCCTTGCTGTATGCACGTAGAGAAGGAGGATTAAGTTTTCAGCGAAATAGTTTAGGACTTTTGGGGTCTGCTCAGTTCGGGTCTCTGCTCTCCCCCGCAATTTCTGTGCGACCTCTACACACTTGCTGTATCTCTTTCCCGGTCGGGGTGGTAGCGCTGGCTTTCTTCAAAAGGTAGGGCTTTCCTTGAGGGATCGCGGGGAACGCAAGGTTGCGTGCTGCCTGCTTACACGATGCAACTTGGTGAAAGAGATCACAATAGGTTGTCATGCCAATATGGCCAAGGATGTATGACTTTATAAATGAATTTGTGTGCAGGCACTGTGCTAGGCTGCGCTCTCTAATTTCCCGATTTATACGAGTGCAGTCTGCTCACAAACGGACCCAAGTAAGGTAAAGGAATTGTTCAAGATAAAGGAGTAATTCTGACTCCGAGGTTAATACTGGTGGCTTATGACCTAATATCTAAAAAGAACAGGGGTATTTGAGCACAGAGCTATTGATCCAGGCTCTCGGCGTACGCAGGCGCCTGCACAGATCCTACGCTTGGCTCGGATTTTCCGTACCTACTTTGCAGCACAGTGGCTAACCGTTCTTGGGAAAGCTTTGGTCCCGGAGCAGTGCGGCGCCCTGACAGTGGTCCTTGCAGCGCCCGTTTGGTTTGTGGCTTCCGCCCCTGGCTCAGAGCACACGCCGGTCTGCGGCTGGTATTTCCAGCACAGCTCTCCCAGGGACGCCTGAGGGTACTGCTGCTTTGCAGTTTCCCAAGCTAGCGCTGAGCGAGCTACCTTTGGAAGGGGAAGCAGCATAACAGTGATCTCGTGGCTCTCGGACTGGATCAGCTGGTGTTGCTGAGAAGCAGGGAGAGTTAGCCTGGCAACGATGCCGCGTTAACATGGTTATGTTGCTTTCTGGAGCAGATCTGGGATTTGTGCTGGTTGGTTGAGCTTGTTTAGGGGTCTGGAAAAAGTTGCTACCCTGCACAGTATCCTTCATCGTCTGAAGGGCGAGCCTGCGATAAAAATAGAGCGCGTGCAGTGTATGTCAGTGTTCCAGGTAACCTGATGAAAGTAAAGGTGACCAAGGGACACCATGCCTGCAGTGCAAGACGGTCATCAAGAGCCACCCTGGGGAAAACCTTGTTTCTGTGTCCATAATGTCTGGTCTTCTGACTGAGGGGTTGGGGAAGCAACAGAGTTAGATGTGGAAGAGCGTGTTGAGTTGGAGATGCGAGAGTTTGCTGGTGAGTATGTCCTGTGAGAATGTGATGTAACTTGAATCATGAAAGTGATGCTCTATGCTCAGCAATGAATTTTTGCTCAGCTAAGGTGCCGCATCAATGGCGATAACATACTGATGGAAAATTTAGGGGGGAAACGAATGCATTTGCTGCAAATGTACGTAGCGCAATCTTCTTAATTTGGCCTTGAAAATGTGCCAACTCATCATCTTCTCCAAGCGAGAGCTCCTTAGCCGTTACTCATTGTTTGCATAGTTTAAACTGAACAGCTCCATACCAAGAGTGCTAATGCATCCATTAGCTGTCAGTTGGACCAAACTTGCATGTGTTTCCATGTTGGTGTCTAAACTTGGACTCACAAAGAGAGACGTAAAATAGCACAGTCGCCACTCAATTATGGTAGTTTCATATAAAATTTTAAAAAAATACACTGGGATAAGATTGTGGCATTAGACTCCCAGAAGAATCCAGATACCGGAGATTAATAGCAGTGACTCATCTAAACATAAAATATTTGATTTTCATTTTCACACTGCACTTGATTTAGGAGACATTCGTTTTAGCATCTGCCAGGAGTAATGTATGTACACAAATAGACTGTCAGGAACGGAATGTGATTGCAGGTTGTGTAATGAATCTCCTCTCTGACTTCGTAAATGGAGGCCAAAACCGTGTTAGATAGTTTTAACAAACAAGCTAAGTGCAATAACTGTCTTTATTAAACATTTCCTTGCGCCATGAATAGTTACTCGCTTGTGGCAAAGGCACCTGTGAGATGCAGACTCCTCATCCCAGAGATTTTCAGTGTGGGATGCTCCTGGAGAAGTTCCAGAGGCAGAAGCCGAAGTGCTTGCCCTTTGCAGGTGAAAACTGGCGTGCGTTTTCTGTGGATCATGTATAAAATGGATGTGCATGATATTCTCTTTCATGGATCGTTTATCTAGGGCCTAGAACTATTAAAAAATGCAAATGTTGAAAGTTTTGAAAGCAAGCTAGGCTATTCTTGATGAAACTCGTCATGAAAAAAAAGCTTCCTTTCTCTTAGCAAAAAAAAAAATGCAGGCATGTCTGCTCGCATTAGCGTCCTTCGGACTGCGTTTGGCAGCTATACATACCAATATACTGTGTTCTAAATGATAGCGGGCTACTCTGACGTTGAAAATTCCCACTAGCTGTGCTCCTTCTCTCTGTGACTGGGGGAAAAATAAAAGCAATGCACTATCTGGCATGGTTTTTTGAAGCATATTAACCTGTGATGTTTATGGATGAGTTACATTTGTCTTGTGTGTAGTGAAGATTTTATTAAATTAAAAGCCCTTCTTAATGATAATGCTGCACTTCCTCAGAGCTCTTTCTTTCTGAGTCCCAGAAGCAGATATTCCAGCTTTTAACATCAAATAGGTGTTTGGGGAGTTTTTTTTTCTCCTTTCTGCAGTAATTGAGCAGTAAGTTGATCAGGCTTGGGCAAGTACAGGTATATCTAGTGGCTTTTTGACTTTTACATAATATCAATATCAAGCACCTGTATGGCTTCGTAGCCTGACTCTCAGAGGTACCGAGCATCTACCGTAACGCTCTGAAGCCCGTGGAAGCTTCTGGTGTTCTGTCAGATCAAGAGTCCATCTGATCTTACCTGACAAGCTCTAGCTGGTGCGATCTCGTTGCCAGATAAAGTCACACCTCTACTTCAAAGAAGGATCCTTTAAAATGGCAGAAAATCATCTCACTTTTAATCTGCTCAGCAACAAGGGAGCTGTTAATACTTCCTCCTAGTAGCTAATTTGTGCTGTGAATTTTACTTCATGACAAAGGATCAGCAGATACCATGTTCAAGTGATCACAGCTCTTTGAAAGAGTGTAGGTGCTATTGCTCTGAGTTGTGGTAAAAATAATTTAAAACTGAATGCTCCGCTTAGTTAATAATAATGCTTAGGCACATTACATCTTCATGAAGCTGTACAAACATTAACTAATTAGTACCCCCAACTAATACATAATACTCCATCACGATATGTAATTATGTATTACTATTAGAGCTGGCGGAATTATTCGTTGTGAATAAATTATCCAGCAAGTTTTGCTTTTTTCCCTTACTGTTGTGAATTTGTTTGCAAAATATTCCCAGGTGTTGTGGTTGTCATGGATCTCACCTTTGCCATAACGATAGTAAAAGGCACCCTGGGTATTCTATGTAATCCATTCCTTTAGTCTTCTGATGCTGTTTTGTGCCTGTTATTTGTACCGTAGCAGCACCCCCAGGCCCAGCTGAGCGCGAGGCCTCCCTGTGCAAGGTGCTGCACGTTTATCCTCGCTGACCTGAACGTGAATTGCTACGAAGAGAAGGAACAAAATGGTGAGAAGGGAAGTGGATGCAGAGGGAAGGAATAAACGATTGGCCCAGGGCTGTGGAGCGTGTCGAGCAGATCCATTCTGTGTGACTCTATTGGAATTAAATGCAGGTTTCTTGAAATCCATTCCCTCAGACAATGCCTTTTCCTATAATTAGGTCATAACAATTTATCGCAAAGTCACAGAAGCTGCTTAAGTCCCCAAAATCTCCCTTTTCCTACCTCTGAAATAGGTCAATGTTTACTGTCTTGACATGGGGGCGTTATGAGGCGTGAAGATGGCGGCATTCACACTGAAGGCACATTGCTTTTTGAACAGAGGGAACTATTCAGATAGGGCCCCTGTGTTTTCCGGGCCCTAAGTTGCTATTATGTGTTGAGATGGCTTGCCTCTGGTTTTACAAGCTGTTTGCAAATAGCCGATGTGGCAACGTGCCTGGACGTCCCAAAGCAGTTCTGCTTACTAGTTTCTGAAGTGCTTCCTTGAGAAGCCTTACCATTTAGCAGTATGCAGTGGCACCCCCCACACACGCCAGGAGCGAAGTATAATCTGTCGGTGCTTCTTTTGGAAATGTCTCTGTATTCATATTTGCCTTCTAATTGTTGTTGCTTTCCCAGCATTTTTCGGAGCATGAGTGAGATTGGAAGTGTTTAATCTTAGAAAAGAGATGACTAAGATGAAGCATGATTAAAGTATTCTCAATAATGACTGATTTGGAGATAGTTATTTGGAGCTTCTTTTCTGTCTCATTACTCAAAAATTAGAAGATAGTGAAACTGAAAGATAGGAAACTAAAAAAAATATACCAGAAAAAAAAAATCCACCGAAAGAAAGAAATCTTTGGAAGTCGTTGTCACTAGATGTCCATAGCTTGAGATTTCCTTGCTTTTAGAGAGGACTGAACAAGAATAACTAAGAATGTTATAGCTAATGTTTTAAAAATATGCACAGATATAAAATTTCATTTTTTGCACCTAAGCCGGTCTCAGACCATGAGGGAAAAAAAGATTACTTCCTCCTTTGGTGAGTGATTTCTCATCTTCTTGCTGTAGAGCTTCTTGTGACCTCAGCTCATCTATCTACATTTGTGTGGTGGAGCTGAAAGGCCCTGGCTCTTCAATACCGCGGTAGTTCCTTTGGGTCAGGCAAGGTTGTCCCTATATGGGAAATGCCACTATATATGGATTTCGTACGGGGCCTCCTCTCCCGTCTGCCATATTCACACTTTTTGTTAACAGTTGCTCTGATTTTGGTCTGCTGTTCAAAGCCGTACACTAAAAATTACCACTTTAATCTTCTGTGTTGAATGCAGATGGAACAGAAGGCTAAGGGTAAGAGAGCTGTGAGGAAGTCTCTCATTTCTTCCTCTTGTCATTTTTTTCCCCCTCTATTTTAAAGAAGAGGAGGTGAAAATACAAATATGGTCCAAATGTAGAACGTTAGTCTGCAAACGCTCCGGGGATTATTATGGGGGCATAGCATCATTAGGGTAACCACAGCAACTAGGTGGGTTTTTGCATTCTTTGTAGTGAGTATTAGAAAAGGCCACTTTCTTGTCAAATACAGTGAATTTATAAATATCTGCCTGGAACTTACTTTCCAGAATTGTTCCTCTTAGTTTGACACTGATTGATTTTAATGGTGTTTCATTAAAAAAATGTATAGAAAGATTTTATTGAGAAAATAAAAGGAAGGGCATACATGCCTCAGAAATAACGTGTCTGATCTGATTGCAGAATTCATGTTCATTCCACCCAGGTGTAGTTAGCTGTCTGATCTTCAAAGAATTTCAAAGAAAAAAGGCATTAATTAATCCTCAAAGTGGCTCTCATGCACGAATCTTGCCAAGCAGTAAACTACTCTGCTAAGCGACGATGGGTCAGAAGTCTCTGTGCCTAGGTAGTTTCCTTTCCCAACTTAAGGGAATGACATCTGGGATCACAGAATTAGAGCCAGGGCGTCTTTTGGCTGTCAGCAATTTCTTCGAGGGTTGTGGGTGGAAAACTTGCAGGTTAGTGGCCAAAGGGTAGGATTTGACTCCAGTGAACGAGCGCTCAGCTATGGAGGCATCAACTCACGTGCCTTTAAGGAGCAAGAGCTGATGTACTAGAAGCCCCAGCAGAAAATAGAGTATCTCATGGTGAGGGGAGCGAGCTCTGCCGAGGGAGGTTCCCTGAAAGCCCTGCGTGGTGCCCGGGTAGGTGCTGAAAGTCGTCGTGACGCTGCTCTGCCCCGAGCGGAAGCCAGACGGGTGAAGAAAAGGTCCGGCTAGCTGTTCTCCTGCAGTTCAGTTACAGGTTTGGGATGGTGTGTCTGAAAAAGATGCTCATAAATGCCTGTTTCCTTGACAACTAGAGACTAACAGATGATTGGTCAACTGATAAATATTTTTAGGACTAAGCAAAATTTATAGCCTGTTGCCAAATTCTCCAGGGAATAGGATACGCGAGAAGATCTGAGACCTGTTCCTAGCTTTAGCATAGTCTGTCTAGACTTGTCTACATCTAAATTTGCTTTATCTTAGTTTTGCACTCCTTAATGGTTGTTGGAGCTATCAAATGCAAGTGCCTTCTAATTAGTGACGAGAAGAAACCTCCGCATAGCCCGACGTACGCATGTATGCATAGGCATGCGTTGTTCCACCTACAGAAGTAGTCCCAAAACGATGATGGGAATATTACAAAGAGCTTATTCTGACAAAGTTAAATTAAAGAAATGGATGCTTTTTAATTTCCCTGGCTATGAGACAAGAGTAATCGTGCTTATTTCTTTTTGTACATATGGAAATTCACTATTATATGCATCTGTCATAGATACTAATGAGGGCCAGTTAAAAACACGTGCTTCTGATGAAAATTTGTGGTAACACTCTGAATTTCAGGGAAAAAGGGGGCAAAGGTAATCATATTTGTGCATTTTTTTTTCTATCCTGCCCTGCTCAAATATTCAGGTAATAATATCTTGTCAATAGAATACAATTTGGGATGCCTGCAATTCCCGGATTTAAGAAGTCCTTTGAGTCTAGTTTTCTTCTAATTATTTAACTCTTAATGTTAAAAAAAATAAAGCTAGCAATAACAAAATCCAGTCTAACTTTTCTGTCCTGATTTCCTTTCCCTGCCTTGTTTTGATTATTAAGCTTATTAAGGTACTGGGAAACAGAACATTTCTTACTGTGTGAGTGGCACAAAGGCGAGTCCTAATCTTGTTCAGTGATTTAAATCTGCTTCAGTTAAAATGGTGTTTGAGTAATCTTTACCCATTTATTTTTCTTTTCAAAATTTTATTTGTTGGTTTGTTCGCATGGTTCCGATCAACTGACGTACAGGAAGATAAGGGATGAATCTGGAGCGGTGTCTAAGTTCTGATTGGTTTCAATGGGATGATGAGAGCCAAATAAATGAGGGTTATTTGCCCAAAGTTGCAGTGGTTCTGGGCTACTGCTCGGAATCGAACAGCAAGCTTTGAAGTCAAGGCCTGTCCCCAAACGAGTGGGCTATCCTTCTTTTCAAGGTGTCTGCACAGCAGAGAATTTTTAAAAAATTGATGCAGTGGAAGGTGAAGGGATAGGCAGCTGCAAGCAGGGAGGTTGGTAATTTTATGTTCCTTGTAACAGGCACGTCAGTTTCTCTGGCAGAACGCTTTGGCACAGGGAAAGGTGGTATTCTTTTTCCTAAGAGCACAGTGCTATTGATGTTATTGTTCCGTTTCATATACTGGGTCAAGCCGCTTTAACACCTGGCTCAAACTTCAGCATAGTTGAGAGAATACAATCATCTTATTTTCTTGCATGAGTCAACAAAGAGATTTCATTAAGTAGGCTGAAGATATGCACAAGAAATTCCTACTGCGTAAAGGCAAAGGAAGGCATAGCTTAAAGGGTCTTCTGTGCTTTGAAGGGCATATTTAATCAAGTCTCTCTTCTTTTGGTCTTTAAATTTCCATTTGATGTGTTTTGGTTTCTTGAACTATCCTAAAGACCTTAGTTGATCAAAAGTTCATAAAAGTGGTCCGTGTTGGCCAAGTGGAAATGGAGCTGAACAGCAGCACTGAAAGGTCATATTAATTAAGGGATGGAACTCAGCAAAGATATCTTAAATCGTTTGAAGCTAATGGAGTCATTCTCATAACAAATTAAGGCATAGCTGTGGTTTTTGGTACTGAGCTATCAGTTGTGAAAGGTTCAATGAGAACAGGGAGTTGTGAAAAAAAGATTCCTTATTTGCTTTGTTATCTTATTGCACATTATGATCGGGGGATTTCTTAAAAACAGGTTTACAAATTTTGTGTTGAGCACTTGGAAAAAAAGAAAACAGCGTTCTATACGGTAGGTGCCAAGCACTTGGAATTCAAGCTTCAAGACTGCAGACTTAACTGACTTTTGTAACCTAATTTTGTAATAGTTTAAAATAATAGAGTCACTGTTTTAATTTAATATTTTATTTTTACATTGAAAAATAAGTCTAGCTAGGGGGAAATCGATACTGGGCCTTGACTCGTGTTTTCCAATTAGTCTATAACTTGCTGCCCCTGAATAGCCTTGTGGGGTTTTTCCCTTCCCCCTGGCTCTTTTACACCATGAATTGCTGCAAGAGTTAGAGAGAGGGATCCTGCAGTTCCCTGGAATGAGCCTGTACGGCAGCCTGTATCACCACATCGCAAGGCGTGGGAGTTGGAAGCTGACCGAAGCGGCCCAGAGGTGGCCGGGGTAGCCACGAGCATCCGCCTGCGTGGCTTTTTTTTCCTGTGACAAGCAGGTGTAGCAAAACTCACCAGCTTGCATGCTCAGGGGAAGCTTGGCCACTCCATCAAGGAAAAGGCAAACGCAAGCTTTGGAGTTGTGTCTTTTCTGTTTTCTTATTAGGCTCATAAATATGTAAATGAGATAGCACCTTTGGGCATAAGCAGTATTTATAAGGAAGTCTTAATTGGAGGAGTAGGCACATTTTCAGGATACTATGACAAGATCTTCAGAAGAGTTTATGTGACTTTGGGAGTACAAGTCTTTTTATTGTAATCATCAAGAATTTTTAGCACTTTTAAGTTCTGTTTACCTGCAGATTACTGGCAGATGAGGCAGTCAAGAGTTAATAATTAAGCAAGATTCCCGTGTACCTCGTAGCCGTACCACACAGTAGCCGCGCTGCCCTGTGCTTGAGTGGGTGGCTGAATCAGGACCCCGGCTCCAGGTGAAAGGTCAGTTCCTGCATATTCTCCATCCAACCCCAAACCAGCATTTTTTAAAGCTGCTTTGTTCCCTTCCCCTCTCAGAGAGGTTTGGATAATGAAATGCAAGTGCATAAAAACATACAGTGACAAGTAGGAAAGAAAAAGCAAGTCCAAGAAGATGGTGTGAGAAGAATCTGCCTTGGCAGAGTGCCATGCACTGCAGCCCAGGACGGGAGCCCTGAGCCACCCTGGCACACCGAAATGAGAAATCCTGAGGGTTATTAAGCACCGTAGCCTCACAGTTTATGAGCACAAAGTGGTTTAGTCCAGGTCTTTGTATAATTGGGATGCATTTAGAATGAGCACAGTGTTCAATGGCGCTCGCGTTTCTGCCAGTGTCTGTGCTGCGGTGGCATCCCACGCCGTTGCCAGCAACGTGAAGCAGGCTGCAGGAGAGCGTGGGGAGCTAAAGGCAGAAAGAAAAGGTGTGGTGTTTGTTACTACTGACCCAGAATCACAGAGTGGTGGGTGTCAGAAGGGCCCTCTGGAGCTCACCCCGTCCCACCCCTGCTCGAGCAGGCACCCCCAGAGCAGGGGCACAGGGCCGCGTCCAGACGGGGGGTGAATGTCTCCAGGGAAGGGACCCCACAGCCTCTCTGGGCAGCCTGTGCCCCTGCTCTGGCACCCGCACAGGGAAGGGGTTTGTCCTCATGTTCAGGTGGAACTTCCCGTGTTCCAGCTTGTGCCCGTGGCCCCTTGGCCTGGCGTTGGGCACCGCTGAAAAGAGCCCGGCCCCATCGTCCTGACACCCACCCTTCAGATATTGATAAGCACTGATGAGATCCCCCCCAGCCTTCTCTTCTCCAGGCTGAACAAGCCCAGGTCTCTCCGCCTTTCCTCACAAGGGAGATATTGGTTAATCACCCGCTTGGTTACTATAGAATAGAGAATCCATTATACAAAGTACAGGAACAAGAACTGGTGAAAAAAGGTCAGATGAAACACATCTTATAAAAAAATATTTTTTTTTTCTCCTCTGAGGGCAGTGGAAGTTTTGGGATTCGGAACTACAATAAAATGTTTCATTTCAAAATGAGCAGGTCTTGAGATCTGCTGCCTGGCAAGTGTGTGATTTGTCAGAGTCTACCAGGGCTGCCGGGGGTCGGTAGGGTGACCAGAGCCACGGCTGGGATAAAGCCCAGCTGCAGAACGGGGCCATCAGAAAAAGCGGGGTGCAGGGTTTCCTGAACTACAGACTGTATACGGGACCGGCTTGAGCTGGAACACTTCTGGCATTTTCCAAGAGGTTTTTGCTGAACTTCTCATTCTATGGAACATTTTGTTTTCTTTGGTTTGGATCAATAACAAATGCAAATAAAAAATCTGACTTCTCTACACAGCAAAAAATTTATTTTTCAATCAGCCATAATTACAATAGATTTTAATTTTACCTGGTGCTTCAGGGGATAGAGTTCGAAGTTTTACTGATATAGGTTGAATATTGTGATGGGGAAAGACAGGAAGCAAAGCAGGAGTTTCATTCTATTCCCAACTGTAGAGGTTTAACACTGTTATATCTGGTGAGACTGATTCCTCTTGCATTTCAGAACCTGAAAACTGTTTTTTATATGAAGTCTCTCCCTTCTGTAACTGTTGTTAAAGGACACTGAGGTATGTTCAGAATAAGTACTCCTTTACTGAAAAACAGCAGTTTGCCTGGCCTGGATATTTCCATGGAGCTGGATTTCCCTGAGCAGAGCCGTGGCTGTTCACACTACCTGGGAACTTGACGTGGAGGTTCTGGGAGGCTCTGGCTGGTGCTGTGCTCGCTCCCGTGTTAGCTCTGTACTCCTCTGCCGCCTCGGTTCGCCAGTATTTCACCCGGCGAGGGCGGCGTATAGTCCTGCCTGTTGCATGGCGTATCATGGTGGTGTCACACAGCATTGATCTTCTGAGATCAGAAGTGATTGCCTTATTTCCAGTTAAACTTAAGGTGTTGGTTTTGACCTCTAAAGTCTTGAATGGCTTGAAATCTGCCCGAGAGATCACCTCTCTCCCTCACTGTTGCAATCAATAGAGGAATTCAGGCTTGAACCCTCCTGACGTAAACAGGAGGGAGCTGCTGGCAAGAGCACATTTTCTCAGAGACACAATTATAGTTGGAATCCATTCTGTTTTCATCTAAGGCAGGCAGAGTTTATTAAGGATTGGAATACACTGCAGGATCTATTTATTTCGCTTGTGCAGAAAGAGGGGCAGGAGCAAGGCTAAATGCTTGTGTTGCTCAAATTGGGTTTGATGGTCTTAATTCTGGATAATTATTTCCTGGATATAATGGAACAGATATTTTCCTTGTAGCTACTCTGGCTGACCCTGCCTGAGCAGGGGCTTGGCCCGGGTGATCTCAAGATGCCCCTTCCAATCCATACAATTCTGTGATTCTGTGATGTCGCTTTTGTCCTAGACCTGGTGTGTTATTCTGGGAGTCTATTGGAATAAATGTTACTCATTCTGTTATCGCAGCACTTGGGGAGATGTGGGTGCACGCATGCGTTTGTGTCTGGCTACTGATTCGTTCATGTATTTTTGCCTTTATATTTGCTGACATGAGGCAACTGATTTCACTGGACTGATGACTGCAGTAACCCTAGCCTTGGTAGGGAGTAGTCAGACCCTTGCACAGGATAAGCTGACAGCGAGGTTGTGCCAATGAGCATCTTGCTACCTTGCCTTCCTTGCTGTCCGTCATTATGCTGTAGCTGAGATTGTGCTTTTCAGTGCACCTATTGCTTTTCGGTGGTGGTTGTTCACCTCCCTCATCATACTTTCTTCCTCCTTTTATGTCAGGATACTGAAAAGAAGCCGTTTTTCCTTTGAAAGTATTATCTGCCTCTGTTTCCTGCATATGTAGAAGACAAAAATGAAATAACGTGTCCAAGAAGTTTTGTTGCTGGTTTTAACAGAACCAATATTCCATTTGAAGTGAGTAGCGGAACAATAATAGTCCGGTAGGGAATTCCATGAAAGGGTTTTATGTGGAAGGGAATCGATTACCTGCCTGTCCTGGCTTCAGAGAGGCTTGCTTATTTGGAAGTTGGAGCAAATACCTGTTGGATGTTTATAACTGTATTTGCCTCCTTTGATGAAGAGATGCAAAACTTCCCTTTATTCCCCTGGTAGCTGCCCTTAAACTGGCGCTTCTGTGTTACAGCAGCTCATCCTTGCTGAATATAAATCAGCATTTGCATGTAGCGTCCCGGGTCTGTGAATGAGAAACTCTTACGCTGTTTAAAGCATAAACAAGTCACATTGCAGAAGCTAGAGAAGCAAGTTAACGTGTTTACCAACTGAAACGCGTTATGGATGTAGTTCCTCATTGCTGACTGTACAGATTGGTTAGACCATCATTTTTGCACCTACCTGCGTCTCTTACAGCTCATGTTCTATTAACTTCATTGCATATTGGTTTTTGTTCTGTCATTCCGTTACCAGGAAAATATTACTAAAAGGTTGAGCATTTACAAAATCAGAGTGCAAAACAGCACAAAAGCATCTATCTTAAGTAGAAGATAGTAGAATAATATGTATTGCAATAACAAAAAAAGAAAGATATTTATTTTACTGAAACCTGGGCTGGGGATTGTTTATGGGGGGTGGGTGTTGAAATTATCGCTTGTGTTCTCTTAGCATTTCAGGGACCTACCCCGGTTTGATTCACAGAACATAAACACAATCCATGCCCTGAAGTTGCTTACAACAGCAAAAATGAGGGGATTTGAGCACCCCAGCAAGATTTTTAAACTTATTTGAGCAGGAATTGGGGAAGCTGGTAATTGGTCCTTAAAAGAATGTAATGCTCTGCTTCTGAGCTGCAGCTGTGGCCAGGTGGTCGGTGAGGTAGGATCGTCCCTCCTTTACAGTACTTTCATTGTTTATGTATGTAGCAGTTTGGTTTTAATTACAATGAAGACTCAGATCTGTCTTTAATCCGCATCGAAAACCGAACACAGTTCAAAACTTGGTCTGAAGTGACTTACTTAGATTTAAGAAGAGCGTGGGGCTACACTACAGAATTTTTTTTAGCAGTAAGGGCCTAGTTCCTGCTTTCTTCCCTGCTCCTGTCTTTTGTTCCTGCTCGTTGGCCACAATTTGCCATCCCTTTTACAGCTCTGTGGTGCAAGAATTAACTCCAGGGGCCTGTCATTGCTCTGTTTATAAAAGGCCACCTTTTAGTCAAAGCCACCTAACTAGCAGAGGACACGGTCTGTTCTCCGTTGCTTGATGTGAAGTCCTTTACACAGGGCAAAAAAAAAGTGTGAAATTTGTGTTCTGTCAGAAAGATACTGATGAACATCCTGTTTTCACAGCTCTAAAACAGAGCTCAGAGTCTAAGGGCAATGAATAACATGAATAAAATAAATAAGATCTTATCTCAACTGCTGCTGTTCTATGGGAGAAGTGGCTACAGCCAAGGCGTTATCTTACAGTGAAGTGCAGAGGCCAAAATCCTCAAGTATTTGGTGAGAGAGACTGTAGGATTTAGGTGTCTCAGTTATTTTAATTGTTTTAGAGCTAATTAAAAAGTAAGTCTGGAGCACATATTTGGTGGGTAGATGGAGCTGTGAATGATGAGGATTCCTTTCTGTCCTTTGGGGTCACGTTTCTGTTCAGTGTCGGGGTTCTGTGTGTGCCATAACTGCCTTAGTGTTACAGGTAGTTTGGTTTTAGGCTAGGCTTGCGTTATACCAGCCACTTTTAACAAACAAAGCAAAAAAAACCCAAACCCAACAACCAAATCCCAAACCAACCAAATCGCTCGTGTGGAAGAAGAAAGAAAGAAACAGACCAAGTCAGTTGTGGGCAACTTTCATTCAAATCTCTGTACCCTTTATGCCTCTGAGAACCTTGCGCGGATATGCTGTGCCTCGGTGCGCTGTGTTTAAAATAGAAAGATTGACATGTAATGGCCCAAAAATGGGGGCTGGCGGTATTGCAGGACTCGTAGTTGATGGAGACCGTAAAAGTACAGTGGATGGTTGTTACAAACAGGCAAGTAGAATGGAATTAAATGAAGGAAAAGGCAAAAGGTGTCTGGAAGCTTGCATGTGTAAATTCAGACTCTTTTTGGATTTAGTTACTTTTCCAAGGCTGAGGGAGGATAGCTGTTAAAAGAATATGAATTGTAAATTCCCTTACAGAACATTTAGATTTCTTTTTCGCTTTAAGAAAGAGGAACAGAAAGGGACCCTCTATAAATCTGATATAATGAGCAAGATGCATTCCAGAAAACACAGATGTGCTGTTTCATGCCTCAGGATGGCATTGGAAACACTGTAATCGTTACCGGTGTGTTTTCTACTTACCGTTCTGTTACAGAAGTGATAGGAAGAAAGACAACCCACAGACAGGTTTTTGAACAGATCTGTTAAGTACCATCCTCCAGTTACATGGCCTGGGTTTTCCTTATGTTCTGACTCAGGCAGGCTTTGGAAATGGGAAGAGACTGTTAGAGGGGATGTATCACAGTTCGTTAGGAATATCAGACATTATTGCAAAACACTGGAAATTTGGGGGGTTGCTCCTGAATCTTCTTCATCTTCATGGATCTTTTTTGCCATAGGCTGCCTCTTGTGTCACTGGATGTTCAGAAGGAGGCATCGCTGTTATAAAAGTGGTCGATATTACGATATCTAACATTGCTAGGATTGCAAAGAAATTATTTTTTCCATAGGGTCTTTAGGTACTTTCGACACATAAAGTGTTTCAAATAAGCTTTCAGAGTTTTTCCTTTTCAGCCCCAGAGAAATTAACCTGAATAGCAGAAAAGCAAGTTTCTATTCCAACATACAGCTGACTTCTGTCTCATAGGAAGAAAAAGATCTGATGTTCAGATGTGTTCCCTAGAAGGATCTGCGAAACTGGTATCCCATGGTGCCGATATACTGGAGGATCAAAGAAATTACCAACGTGTATCAAAGTAGAAGGAAGTCTTGACCGTACAGTATAGATTCAGATCTTAAGCCATCCTTAATGGTGGAGATAAAACATGGGATGAGTGATCCAGTTAAGCAAGAGGAAGGAATTAAACCAAAGCCACAGACAAAAAGGCGTTGCGGCAGCTTGAGTTCTGGTTTACAGAGGATCGTTCTCTCTCCAGTGCAGTTGATAAACACATTAGTAAAGAAAATTTTGGAATTTAAATGAACATTCACAATGAAATGTGGTGATTCAGAGAATGTCTTCCAGCTCTGAGGCAGCAGTCAGAGACATCTAGTGGGTCAGCAATAAAGTACAAGTAAACTTAATAGCAGAAGCTTGGGGGGCTGTCTGTGCTTTGGGACTATTGATGCTGTACACATGTGTGACCTTGGGTTCTTCCTATTTCAGTAGGATGTAGGGGTTGGCTTCAAAAGTCCTAAAAAATTGTAAGTCCTTGGGAAGTTTTGCCGAGCTCGTCGTGCTGTCAGCTGACATGATGGTGTTGGGAATCAGCTGTTGGGAATTCTGAATGCGAAGGAGCTCTCCCATCCCCACCCCTGCGAGTCAGACGTTCACATTTTCAGGGGTGAGTAGAGGAACTGGGCAGGTGGCAAAAGAATGGCTGAAGTGTCGCTGTTGCCTGTAAGAAAACCTCGTGTCCAGAGAATTTGAGGGTTATAAGTACAAGGGTGAAGTGGTGTCTGGTCTCTGAAGCAGCGAGTGATAGATGTCAGTGCTTTGCTGATCAATGCCATGGTTTAGTTTTATTTCTAACCCTGGAAAGGAAGTGTGTAATGGGGTTTATACAGACTTCTGATATTCAGTCCTCAGGAAAAAAGTAACCGAGACTTTTCCAGAGACTAATTCTTATCCCATACCACATCTGCTCTTGTCTCATGAGCTCCTGTCGTTCCCTGTGTTGTCATCTTTGAGCTGTTGAGAATCTCTTTAGCAGAAATCCCGAGATCAAAATATGTTTTTTGCAAGTAGTTGGGCTGTTGCAGTACAAGCATGAAAATAGATCTGCTGAACAATGAATCCACACACCATTCATAAAAGAAAGCATTTTCCACTCATCCATCTTTTCTTGTCACTACTTTTCAATACTAAGGCTTATTTTATTTTTGTAAGAGGTACATATTTATTGTTTTTATGCACACATTAAACAGCAGTGCCATTTAGAAGTAAGGTAACAAATCTGTTAGCTTCACAATTAGTGGAGTACTGGGCATCCAGCTTGACAGTGACCACAAAATGCAGCTGTTAATATGGAACGATGTCAGACTTGCTACTCTGGAAGTCTCTCACGGAGGTGAATAGTTACTTCGGTGCTGGCTGTTTATCATCAATTTTGCAGTCATGACTTGAAAGCCTGCAAGAGTTAGAGGGCAATATGAGAAAAATACTCTTCACAAATAAATGGGAATGTTTGGTTTCACTGCATGAAGAGTAGGGACTGAGGGTATAGGAAATGGAGAAATCCCTTTCCTGAGGAGGAAGTTGCTCTGTGCTGAGCATAAAAATCGCAAGTGTTTAATAGGGATGATGCGATCTGTTGCTCTGTGCCAAACTCACCTAGGTGAGACGCTCCCAGAGGAGTTACGTATTCCCCGCAGAGATGAGGGCAAGTGTCTCTGCTCTTAAGTGTTTTGCACGGCTGCCTTGGTGTCTGTGGGAGGAATGTGCCAGTGATGCAGCCCTTCGTGGAAGAGGGACCTTTGAGGGGAATGCAGGCTCTGAGCGGCTCTCGCTAGGAGAGTTAGGGAGGGTCTTTATTTCTCCCTCATCTCCAGCGCCAGTCTTGTCTTGGTGTTTCAGAACCAGATTTTATCGTTCGCTTTTTCCCTTCCACTTGAGCTAGAAGCCAGGATGGCATGTAGGAGGTCTCCATGGAGTGAAGTTGTGGAACAGACTGGAGAAGGACAGTTCTACAACTGGATCCTGAGGGTTTTTTTTTTTAAAGTTTTATAATTTTACAAAAGATTTTTTTCCAGAACAGGAGAATTACTGGAGAGAAATAATTAAGCTTCTGATATAAGCCCTTAGATACCTAGTGCATTGGTATTACAAGATACTTTGCCAGGGAGCTAGCTTTCTGCCTCTTTGCACCATGTTTGCTTTGTACTAATCCCATCCTTTGGGGGTTTTGTTGGTTGCCTGCAGAGACCAGGAAGAAAATACCTTCCCTCACCCCTTCCTTGACATGTGACAGCTGCTGCATGGAGCCCGATTTCCTTCTGCTGAAGTACTTATGATCAGCAAGGGCCACAAATTGAATTTAGGATGAAATTTCTCAGGTGCCTGTTTGGTACACGTTGTACCTGGCCTCAGGATTAAGCCAGCTGTTGTATTTAGAGTCGAGGGGGAGTATTTCCTTGTGGGTCAGTTGCCAGGGATATTTGACCCTCCTTCGTAGTGTGGGGCAGGGATGGAGCATTTCATTCCTTGCCAGCAAATCTCCTGCTCTCGCAATGATCCTTGATATCTTTTGCACCTTCTGCATTTTTTTCTCTTACTACAAAACTTTATTTTTGTTCCAGGAGTAAAGTATTGCCTGTGGCATTTGTATGAGTGGAACAGTTCTGAGGTTTTGTGCAATACAGGTTTCTGTTGGGTGATTCGCCTCAGGGTATGAGGGGCAAGACTTTGTCACCTCCGGTCTCACATGGAGCGTATGAGCATCCCTACCTGGGGGTGCTGGCTGACAGCCGGCTGGCCATGAGCCAGCAGTGCCCAGGTGGCCAAGGAGGCCACCAGCCCCCGGGCTTGTGTCAGCACTGGTGTGGCCAGCAGGAGCCGGGCAGGGATGGGGCCCCTGTGCTCGGCCCTGGGGAGGCCCCACCTCGAATGCTGGGCTCAGGTTTGGGCCCCTCGGGACAAGAAGGCCCTGGAGGGGCTGGAGCGTGTCCAGAGAAGGGCAGCGGGGCTGGGGCAGGGTCTGGAGCACAAGTGTGCTGGGGGGCGGCTGAGGGAGCTGGGGGGGTTTAGCCTGGAGAAGGGGAGGCTGAGGGGAGCCCTTCTCGCTCTCTGCAGCTGCCTGAGAGGGGCTGGAGTGAGGGGGGGGCTGGTCTCTGCTCCCAAGTCACCAGTGACAGGACGAGAGGGAACGGCCTCAAGCTGCGTCAGGGCAGGTTTAGGTTGGAGATGAGGGAAAAAGTCTTCCCTGCAAGAGTGGTCAGGCCCTGGCACAGGCTGCCCAGAGAGGTGGGGGAGTCACTGTCCCTGGGGGGGTTCAAAAAACATGAAGATGTGGCACTTCAGGGCATGGTTTATGAGGCCTGGGGGTGTTGGGTTGGGCTTGATGATCCTAGAGGTCTTTTCCAACCGTAATGATTCTATGATTCTCTGGTTATAGATTTTTATTGAAGTCAGGTTGATCAATACTGTAATGAGTTAAATAAAAACCATGAATGAACCTATACATACATACCATTTGCCTTCCAGAACTTGAAGCTTTTTGAGTACTTGTGTGCACAGACGTGGCTTCTGTGTTTTTTAGAATAAGAGCCCCTAATTCAAGTTACGGTCCCACACGCTTCTCTGGAGTCGGGTCAGTGATGCCAGGTCTAGGCCTGCCTGCGCACCAGCGATGGGCACGGTGGCACGCGGCCCTGGGCTTTCGGACTCCTGGAAAACCTTGCCTTTTAACATTGCAGTCACAGTATTCCTTTGCATATAATAGCTGAAAAATAAAAACAGTGCATAAGGTAAAGCTGCCTTTTTCTGGCACCCAGTTACTGCAACAAAAGCCATGTCACGTGAAAGAAAAGTGATCCCAACTGTTCTGTTTAATTTGTCCTGTTTCATAACTGTGTTCATGTTCCCCATTTCAATAAAACCTGTTCGCTGGCAGCACAGGAGTGTGAGGGGCGCAGGGAAGAGGAGAGGGAGAGAAAGTGGCTTCATAGAGTTAGAATTAGCATAATCAGGCAAAGCATAATAAAATGCTTTGCAGTGACAGCTCCTTTGCATAATGGCATTTCATTGAGGTGTTACTGAGGAGTCGTGTGGCGAGAGGGGGGGAGAGGGCCCGCCGAAACAGGGGACTTTGGCATTGGAAAGAAGTCTGTTGGCATTCTGCTCTCAACCCTCTTTCCAGGAGCATAACGTGGCAGGAAACATTAGCAATGAGATGAAACTTGATGTGAAACCAGATGATCCCTGAGGTCCCTTCCAACCTGTGATTCTGTGAAACATCTTCATATTGGAAGGAAGGGTGGTTTTGGTTTTAGTGGTTTGTGTTTATACATGAGAAGGAAAGAAAACGCTGTTTTGAAGGATAGTAGCCCTCAGAGTAATTCAAAGCAATTCGGACTTGTGCATCACTTACTAATGGGAAGCCATATCACTCAGCGATATGGGCAAGGCACTTTTTTTTTTTCTTTTAAAGAAAGAGAGGCACTTTTTAGGCTGGATCAGTTCATTGATCTGGTTCATGACTTGCAGTACCATGGCTGGGGGTAACTGTGAGCGTGGCACAGCTACTGAGGGCAGAGCTGCTACTGCATGCTGTGAGCTGCAGCCTCGTAGACCAAGCTGGGCACGGAACCACATAATCTCATGGTCTGAAAAGTTTGGGACTTTTAGGTGAAAGACAAATTGATTAGAAGACGTACAGTTTGTTGGTGCAACTCTGTAGTACTGTCTTTTAGAAAATAAAGGGGACGGTTTTGATGCTCGCCACTTCCAAGGCTGCATTTTTAGCAAGTTCTTTGCATCTCGGCAGGCTTAATGCTCATTCAGCTTCTTGGAGTCAATACCTTACGTTTGCTCTTAGTCCCTAACGAAGTCCCATTCACGTAGCCCAGCTTCTGATTAGCCTTTGCTACCTTGGCAGTGCTTTGGGTGCTGGCTTCCAGTACTTCAGCTCTCACATGACCAAAGGGTATTTAATCAATCTGTGATTTAATCAGCAGCTTCATTTACCAATATACTTTAATCAGATTGGTGATTAATAGCAGCCATTAACCCTCTTGCAGAACCGCAGGCCGAACACGGTGGATGTGCAGATGTCTGGATAAGCTGATTCAAACCGAGCACCTTTTCTCACAGACACCTCAGTGTCACCCCACAGAACAGCCAGGCACAGTTACTAAAAACTGCATCTTTTGTCTCCTGGGCATCTATTTCTGCCTGATGCTGCGTAAGAGCTCAAAAGAACGAGGCGGTGTCGCTGTGTCTAAATTTTGGGAACATCCCCCAAATTTGAAAATTGTAGTGAAACTGAAAAAGAAGGTTGAAAAAAAACTAAACAGGCAATTTGGTTTTTGTCAGCAAGAAAAGTTGTCATAAGCAAAGCTTTCTGTTACAAAGTACTGCATTTAAATGATTCCCCAGTACCCAGGCAATCAAAACAAAGAAACAAAAATCCCATTTTTAATCTGCTCTTAATAACAAAATATTTCTCCACTTGAAAGGATGTTTATTATTTTACATTAATATTTTTATTTAAAAAAATGAGCTCAGCATTTACAGCATAAAGATTTTTTTTTTACTTCATGATATTTTGCAGTTGCTATTCCAATATTGGAACAGAGAATAATTATGAAAAATCAAATCCCATAAAGAAAAAAATAATCCCCCAGAGAAGTCGGCTTAGAAACAACACGTTTAGGTTCAATTTTGTACCTAGACCTGTTTTTTCCGGTAACCACATGTTCACCACGATATCCACTGCTTTCTGGGATGGGCAGTTAGATTTGTTTGCAGTTAATCGTGTTTGGGACTATTAAAGACAGTATTTAAAATTCAGGCCATCATCTTTGTGCCTTCTTCTAGTGACTGTAAAGGTGTTAAGGGGAAGAACATCCCAGTTCATCTAAACAGCCCTTGGGCAATAACGACATCAGTTAACATAGAGTTGAGGTACATTTTGCACTTGCCAAACTTGGGAGGGTGACAGGTTTCAAACAAATTCAGTGCTTTTATTTTTTCCTTCTCTGGTTCTGCGCCCCACGGCGGGGTGTTGCGTTCTGTCATCCTTCTGCGAACGACAAAAGCTATTAAACAGACACTGTTTGAATGTTTATAAGTAATCTGAGGTGGGGTCAAATGTTTTGATTAAAGATGCGTAAGCGAGTGGTGATGTGTGCTTAGAGCAGAGATATTTCATTACTACCAGGTGGCCCATAGCCAGAACATGCTCATCTGTTTATTCACACTACTGTACATGATTAACAGTGCCATGGTTTGTGCCACTTGAATCAAATCTATTCCGTGCCCATTACTGTAATTAGGTCAGATACAATGCACAGGCAGAGCACAGCTGTTTTACAAATGAATCACGGTTGAAAAGAGCCTTTCTTGTGAAAAACCTTGTGTGCTGCATTTTTTTAATAGCGGGAGATTTTAATATATATAATCTCAGGTTCTGAAATATTCTTTTCAGGGCAGTGTCCTACTGGTACGATTCAGAAGCAGTGCCGTCGCATCCGAGCGGAACGAGGCTGCTCGGCCCCTGGGTGGTTCTAGCTCTGTCCCGACAAATCCGGCTTTAGGAAGGGAGGACTCGGACGCAATGTGGGGACACACGTCGTGCGTTCACGGAGTTCTTCAGCTGATAATGACTTAGGTGGAAATATGGCAGCATATCCAAATATCACGGGTAGAACGTGCTCCGAGTAGAGCATAACTGAAACTAATGGCACTGGGCTCAGCGAAGACAAACGTAGATCGTGTACCCAGGAAATATTTTCAGTGGTAATGGGTGACATTTTAGAAAAGCCCAGTTGTTTTCAGAGATTAAGCGCCACTAAATATCAATGGAAACTAGGCTCCTAACCACCTACTTGATTTTTTTTTTTTTACCCAAAGTATGTCATGTTCCTTTTTCAAAGTTTGCTTCTTCACTGTTCAAAT
This sequence comes from Phalacrocorax aristotelis, assembly GCF_949628215.1. Taxonomy (NCBI): domain Eukaryota; kingdom Metazoa; phylum Chordata; class Aves; order Suliformes; family Phalacrocoracidae; genus Phalacrocorax; species Phalacrocorax aristotelis. The sequence continues at coordinate 5,551,395 of NC_134299.1, forward strand.
ATAGTAATTAATTATAATTTAACCAGTAACCACGACCCTTGGGTCTTATAAGAGAGCCATGTGCTAGGGAACTTCATTGCACATCGTCAACAAGTATGTTGAAGTCAGCACATTCACTCCAGATTAGAGATGTTGCTTAATAAAAGCACAGTACTTAACTGTTCCCTAAGTTATCTGTCACTTTGGTATAGGGACTGTTTTGACTTGCATCGTGTACAAACACTGATGTAATCTCTAAAGAACATCGTGTTTTAGATGAATGTTTTAAGTTACAACGAATGCAGCCCTGTTAAGTGAAATGAATGGGAAATGCAGAAGCAGACCTGAAACTCTCTAATCTGGGCACCCAGAACGTGGAATGGCAGCATTATGGCCAGTCTGAACTGTAGGTGTGAGCGCAGTCTGTGTGCTCCGTGTCAGTCAGGGAAAAGGCAGAAGGCAAGTATGATTAATCCCAAAATTCAGAGTTCTTATGTTTAAATGTATTCCATAAAATCCCAAAGATGGTTTAAATCGACTGAACTCAGAAGCGTGCAGTCCTGAAGCTGAAGTTGCCACCATTTGCTTTCATGTTTTGAGCTTTTGGAGGATTCTCCATTCATATTCTCAGAATTTTCGCTGTATCTCCAGAAGTTCGACCGAGAGTCGACGATGTTATGAGATGGGATAAGAGTTTGGTTTTTTTCAATGCAGCGTGAACCTTTTGTATAGGCCTCACTTGTAAAGAGTAGATAAAATGAGGGCACAGGTTCATGGCGGTTTCGTTGCATGTGTTTTTGAACATGCAGATTCCAGGCTGAGCAAAAAGAAGACTAGAGTTTTCTTTGGAAGTGATGTTGCCACCGTGACTTGTGAATTAAATTGGTTAAGCAGAGATGAGATGAGTTCTGGTACATAGCAGCTATAAACCTGATCTATAATGAATTTAGAAGCTCTGTTATAAACATTCTGGTTCCAGAGATGTTAGAGTTGAAAGCTTAGATTTATCAACTTTAAACTAATTAAAACCAAATTAATACAATTCTTTTTATATGGAAAAGGAAAAGAGAATTGAAATAAAAGGTAGGGTTGGCATCGGTTGAACAGAACAGCTTAAGCAGTGCCAGGGCCTTTCCAGAAGTGAAATGGATCCCAGGGTAGCGCGTGGTGGCAAATCCTGCAGTGGCGTTGCCTTGAGGTCTCATCTGTTCGCTTCAGTAGCCAAACAGATCGTTTTTCAGGGTCTCTTCATTGCCTTCACTGGTGAATCAGATCAGATTAATAAATTCCAAGGTCTAGCCGTATGCTGGCCGTCTCACAGCAGGGTGAGTGCTGCCATTGCAGTGGTCGGTACTCGAGGAAACATCCATGAAACCCCAACAAGTACAGTTATAGCAGAGCCATGCAGATGTAACTGGCATTAAGTTAGTTCTGGGCTCAACTGCAGAGGAGGAAAAAGAAAAAAAAAGAAAGAAAAATCTCATCTTCCTTCCTATTTGAAACATAATGTAATGCATGTATGAAAATACAATTTATAGAGGCATAAATTTTAAAATGCTTTGGGGAAGATGTTGCCTGATTTGCATTTATAGGACTACAGCAAGTCATTCTTGTCCAAATTGGAATATTGCTCTCCGGTCCTTACCGGAATCTGCTGTAATCTAAGTACAGTGGTATAAACTGATACAGCGAAAAAGTATGTTTCACAGGCTGTGTTTGGGTTAGTATTCTTCAATGTCAGCTATTACATTTGTTTTTAAGGGCAAATAAGTTGCTTTTATTTGAAAGGAAAATATTTTTTAGAAATAATGTTTTTGCCCATTCTCAGATGTTCCTGATGAGCCCGTGATTTCCCATTTGATCACAATGGTACTTATTTCTGAAAAATAAGTAGAAAATTGTTGAGTTGGACCAATTCCCTGATCCAGATATCGGTGCAGCTGCACAACCATCTGTGCCAGCACAATGAGAGGGGCAACGCAGAGGTGGGACAAGTCTCCGCGAAGTCAGGGAGGAGGAGCGGCTCACGCCAGTGCTGCTGTGGTGTCAGCTCGCCCGGGAGGTCCAGGCTTTCCTGATCTACCCTGTTACCCGCTCTTTTGAGAGGTTACTTGTCCTGACTGCATTATCACTGGCTTTGCTTGCTTCAGTTTTGCTTTTCAAGTATGAAATCTCAGGACTGCCTGTCTGACTCTGAAGGCAGCTCTTGGTAGTCTGGTTGCACCGAGGTCGTGCTAGGTGTTCGGAGTTAAAACTCACAGGTTTGGAATTTAGCAGCTGTTCGAGTCAACTGCGCCAGGCTGAAAAACCTTCAAGTAAGTTTTCTTAGAGGATTTCTGCTCTCGCCTGCTTTTGACCCCAAACAGAAATAGCTTCAGAGCCCTTCATTTGATACTTTAATCTTTTAGCTTCAATTCCAGCTGGAGCGATGTAGCCTTTGGCAAAACCAAAATTTTTAATGAAACCTCATATAAACATCTCAGAGTTTGAAGGGAGGGAGAGGGAACGAAAACCAACTTCATTTTAAGTTTGCCTCTTAAACCAAAAGGAGATCTGGGGGTATTTCATAAAATTCCCTATCAGTGGTATCCAGAGGTCTTTCTCAGGCAAAATACCCGGTCAGGTTAATGGACGTGATTGCCTTCGTAGGACAGAAAGCGCTCGACCAGTTATTTGTGTTTAGCAGTTATATGCAGAATTACAGTAGCGGTATTGTTATGTGAGTAGGCTTTTTAACGTGCACGTGTGCACCGGTAGCATATACAGCACTACTTTCTGCTGGGAGAGCTACAAGTTGTTAGACTGCATATGCAGGGACTTGCACGTAAGACAGATTTCCTTGCATTCAACAGGTGGCTTAGTGAGCTGTGTGTAACAAGAACTTGAAATGTGAAGGGTCTTTCGCCTGCTTTTGGTGTGGCACAGCGAGAGTCTGAGCTACCAAGGATTTGCTTGCAATACGGCTAATTTTTCAGAGGCAGCTAAAGAAGTGGAGGATGTAATTCCCCATGAATGATCATAGAATCCGAGTGCATAAATCTTTCTGGCTTCTTGAAAGTTCTTCATCAAAGAGATTTTTTTCCCTTTATTAAATTCTTCAAATAAACTATCTGCATCCGTTTGCTCAGTTCACTTTTTGGATGCATTGTGACCAAAGTTTAGTCTGGTTTAAGAGAGAGGTAGACTTTCCGTTCTGCCTGGGGCCGAATAATTTGATTATAGAGCTCCATCCTTTATCCTCCATTGATCCAGTTTATTTTCATTTCTGTCTGTGCTGAATGGGTTGAATCCAGTAGTCTCTTCAAGGAAGGCTGTATGTGATCTGTTATCTGCATGGAACTGCTGGGTTGGATGTTGTACACAAGAATCAGAAGGCAGGGAATAGAAAATGTGCGAGGGTAAAGATCATCTGCTTCTGAAAAAAAATGGAAGCTATTCTATGTGACTTGAGTTTAGAGGTGTATGTGAAATTGCCTAATTTGATCGTTTGCAGTTCAGCACACAAATTGATTCCTATTCAACAATAAATAAAATACGAGGTTTTGCTGTACCTTCATCTGTCACTTAGGCCTACTGCTTTTGGCCTGCGTAATATTTAACAAATACCGTATGTTAATGATGATAAATAATTTGTAAAATGACATAGAAAGGGTATAAAACTCAGGCTGTACAAAGGTTTGTCACCTAATTTGCTTTAAACATCATAACATGATAGATCTTCTCTCAAAATGTACATCAGTTCTTTATCTGACTTAGAATTTGTGATACTCTGAATTAAGGGCAAGTCTCTGCTCATCAAGGAGGGCAGTTAAAGCATTGTGTAGTACTTGAATTTCACTTAAAAGCCCAAAGAATAATGGAATCTTTTGAGAAGCTGACAGGAAGCATTTAAAACAAAAGCTTTTCGGTGTACTTTTTTTCATGTTATGTAACATAAAGTAATTATTTGGAACTCATGACTGTGAGCTGGCTTTGAAATCAAGAGAGCAACAAGGTGCAAAAATAATGTCTTTTCAGAAGACATGTATGTGATTAATGAGGATATTCAGGATTAAACGTCTTATTCAAAGAAGTCATGATTTTTGGTAGGGATGCCAAGTCTAATGTTCAAGGACATAAACTGAATAACAAGGGCTGAAGTCTGGAAGGTCATGAGGTATGATGAAACAGTAATAGCCAGGAAATTTTAACCCGTACCAGTTTTCAACCCACATCACAATAGGCCACACGTGTTTTGTGCTAGATCCTGTTTGTCAGCTGAGGGTTGGAGAAGTACGACCTTGGCCTAAGTTTCAGTTCCGTTTTCCACCCGATCTCTTTCTGCCTCTACTCTCTTCTCTCTTTTTACCTTTCCTGTTGTTGTGGTTTGAGACTGAACTGACAATGTGCAGGTGAAACGGGCTGATACCACAGCACTTTAATCACAGCTGTATTTAACGTCAAAGAGTGACACAACGCCCTTGGTGGGTAGAAGAGATGGTGCAATCATGGAGAGGAGCTGGGTGAGCCAGCGCGGTGGTTTTGAGCACGAGCCCTGGCCTCACAGGGGAGGCAGAGGAGTCCAGAAGAAAGTCGGGTGGGTCGTCGTGGCAGTTTTGGGGTGTGGGGCCCTGGAGTGGCAGCTCTTAGCTCTTTTTTTGCAATAGTTGTGATTCTGAGCTTGTCTTGTTCCTCCTCGCAGAGTGAGGCAGAAGATGTGCTTATGTTCTCCTTGCAGGGACTGCGTTCTTCCTGACTTGGTGTCATCCTCTTGGAGCAGAGTTTCTTTGAGTATGTTTGGAGCAAGTAGAAGTTGCTTTGCTTGATGAACTCTTAAGCTCCCTGCTCCTCTGTGAGCTGGGGAAATAGAATCATAGAATGTCCTGAGTTGGAAGGGACCCACAAGGATTATCAAGTCCAACCTCCTACGTAGTTTTTTTTTTTCATGGTATAAACAGAAGTAAACACTGAAGTGCAATGACTGTAAATTTAATTCTAAACTGCTCCCAGATGAAGATAAAAAATAAGTGGATGTCATGGTTTAACCTCAGTCAGCAACTGAGCACCATGGAGCTCACCCTCCCCGCCAGGTAAATGCATGAGCTCCAAACAGCAAGGCCACCAGAAGGAGCCATTCAAAGAATCAGCTTAACCACGACGTAGGTTTTCCTTAGTTCTCCTCCTCCCCATAAACACTTGTGGCTGCTTTCTTGTGATCTGGTAATTGTGAGCCAAACTGAACCAATCTTTTATCAATCTCGACACAATGCTGACTTTGCTCGTGAAAGAGGAAGGCCTGAAATACTTCCCAGCCCCTTTGAAGCTGCAGCAGCATTAAACTTTCTAGAACAAATTGTGCCAAAGGGTAGGTGGGCAAGCCAGAAACTAAAAAAAAGCATTTGGCTGGGACTGAGCCCAATCTTCCTCTTTTCTGCCAGTAAATCAAAGAGTTTTTGACAATAATTGTGCACTATTGTGCGTGGAATAAAATAAGTACATTTTTGCAGTTTTACGACAGCATTGTCATAAACAAATAAAGAAAATGCTTAATTTGGATACCACGGTAGATAAAAAATGCTACTGAAGTGAACGCGTTGTCTTTACTTTGGGTTGCAGAACAAGGCTGAGTAGTAACGTGAGTAACATGACTTGACTTGTATTAGAAAAGGATTCAACTGACAGCATGTGCATAGGATTTAGGGAGTAGAAGACAGATACTCCTCCACAAAACTTAAAACCAACAGGGGCAAGAGAGAAAAGTCCATTATTATGCCCATTTTATAGGTTAAGAAGTGGGGAACATGAATGAAGAGAGTCGTACTGATTGATCTGTGGCAGGCCCGCTGCATTTTATCAAGCCCCAAACCATCCTTTTCCTTTCCTCCATGTAATGTTTTTGTCTCCCTGCTCAAGCACAGGGTCTCCTACGGAACAAAGTATAAAACCTGCTTACAGGAATTCTGTCAACGTCCATCCCCAAAGGCCCCTTTGCTCGAAATTCTGTAGTTTCCATCACAGCACAGCAAATAATTCAGCCAACTAAACTATTCCATGTATTACGACAATTGAAATAATTTGCTTCCCCCAGAAATTCTGACTTCTAATCAGTCTGCTTTAATATTAGGTTAGTCCCTCTTAAAACCAGAAATAGCCCAGGACTTCTGTCTCGCAGGGCTGTGTCCTCAGCACAAGTTGGTGCTTCCTCCTGCCAAGAGGTTTGGCCACAGAGAGGGTCGTCTCCCGTGTCCCGGTGATGAATCCATAAAGCTCCAGCCTTGCCCACAGTCATTTACATTTTTTTGGTGGGTCCACCAAACCTTGTTTTCTAGGGCTGGGGCGGGGAAGATGTTGTGACCCCCCTCTTTTCTGTGCCATTAAATCATACACAATTTCCAGGCATTGTCAAGAGATCCCTGGTTTCATAGTCACATGGACTCTTTACTACACACTTTCTGTGCTTTGGAAGTATGTACAATTCTAGCTTGCCGGTTTTAACCTCTAATCCTTACTTTCTAGGCTCCATTTGTAATCGAGTCCCTTGCAAACTAATCTTGTCTGTGTAATCTTTCTCCATATAAAAGGCTTGCCTTAAAATAATGAGGTAGTTTAAAATAAGAATAAAACTATCCCTGTCCTTCAAGGTACCAGCACTGTTTAATAGGTGTTTCATTCTTGCTGGCAGACAGATAATGTGTCAAACATTTCAGGTAGCTGTGCTGCCGCAGCTCTGCTCTCTGCCTGCCGGTGTCCTGTATACTGTTAAACCAGGCAAAAAGCCTCAGACAGAAGCTGATGAATGGTGGAAATAATGAGCAGCCAGTTTTGCTCTTCGTTATTGAAATTGTCGGTGCTTCCTCCACTGAACCATCCAGTGCTGGATGCATCCAGAAAGCAGGTATTGCACGGGATAGACTTACAGACCCTGGTATTCCTGTTATCCTATTTATTGCCATTTTTCAAACATAACACGAGGTTCTCACTAAAATTTTAATCAACGTTGTATCTCAGAGAAAAACACAGGGTTGGATTTTGAATCACTATTCAAGACAGACTAAGCCGTCTTGAACAGAGGCCAGTATTTAAACTGGGTTTTGGCATTTACCTTTTATTTAATACAAGCAGACAGGAGGCTTAGAGTGACAGAAAATGTACGGCCAAGATAAATGCCTAAGCACTGGCTTATTTTGTGTTGCTTGAATGTTTCAGGTATGATACTGTTTGTTTGCTTTTAGTTCTTGGCCAGGAGGCTCGGTTGACGGTCCTGGGAGCGGTAGCCAGGCCTTCCTTCAGACTGAGCCGCTTTCAGCCTTGAGAGGGAGCTTTTGTCCACCACCAGCCTCGCTGCTGAGCGTGCAATGAGCACTAATCCTGAGGTGGCTACTGATTTGGTAAGAATGAGCAAGGTAGCCCTTCTCCTTCCCAAGCTGACTTCAAATCAGATGCTTGGAAGGCAACAGTTTTCCGTTCTGTTCAACCTCCTTCCGATTCACAGGCGGTGCCCTACAGAGGAATGACTCCCTTAATTCCTGGAGCCAGTGCTTCCCATTGTGTTGTCCCCATCCCCGGGTTTTTGCTTCTCCTACAACGCACAAACAAGTACCTTGGCTTCCCTCTGTGCTTGATTTTGCTTTGCTTGCTTCAGCAGGAACACTTCAAGTCCGATTTGGATTGCTGTATGTATCGTGCCACTCTTTGCTAAGACCTGTGTCAGTTGGATCTATGATTTAATTTCTGCAGGGTAACTAGCGCAAGCCAACCTTGCAGCAGATTTTTTGTTTTGTTTTTGTTTTAAAAAAAAGTTCTACTATGAACCAGTGAAAATACTGGCATTACAATTCCTCTGACTCCTAAGAGCTGCCAAAACTGTGTCACACGATGCCTCACTCTGTGCTCTGTATTCATATTAATTTGCACTGAGACTAATTGGCTATGAAGACTTGATCCTTGCAAAGCACTGAGGACTCTTCTCTCGATTCTAAAAATGCTTCTGTATAAAGTCCATCAGTACTAAGGCAGACGTGTTCTGAGGGCCAGTTCCACCATGTTGTGCACTAATCCCTCTGGGGAAGTGAGTAACTGTCACAGATCTGGCCATTTTCCCATTGAGATGGCAGAGACCATTCTTTTTTTTTTCTTCTTTTTTTCTTTTTTTTCTTCTGTTATGCATCGGGTAGACGTGCAGTAGTAGGCGAATTGCCTCACAGAACTTCCTTTCAAAATATATTACCAAGGCAATAGGTAGATTCTAATAAAAATGTAACTAAGAGCATTTATGTTACTGGTATTAGAGGGAGACAGAGCTACCCATCTTGGCTACTGTTAAAATAGTTTAATATCTGCTGGCAGAGGTTCAGATATTGCTATGATGAGAAATACAGGAACCTGTACAAGCAATAAGTACTTAAGCAGGTGAGTATTCTCACTGATGCTCTGCCTGATTTGAGAAGGCTTATGCCAGAAAATACAATAGCTGTGAGCATACCCCTTTGAAACAGACCATGAAAAGAAAAGCAAGTTTTCTTTCTTTCTAATAAACTGTGAATCTGAAGGCAATTACTGCAAAACATAAAGTTTTCCTTGAAATACGTGACTATAAGAACAGGCTGCGTTTGACTTTGAGAGTAATGAGAATGTGTTGTCAGGGAGTGTGTCCTGTGCAGGAGAGGCAGCTGCCTGACCTCATCTGAGAGGGCAGGAAGGTGGTTGGAAGAGAAATTAGTTTAAAAACCTCGACATAACCAGGTTGCATACTCATCATTAGTTTTATATGTGGCAAGACAGGATGCTTCCGGAAAAACAAAGCGCCTTAACATAGAGCATACAATGAAATGCAGATGATGTTTTCCATCACAGTGCTCTGTGCCACCTCCTCTTGGGGAGGGCTTGAATTGAGTGCGAGGTAGAAAGGCCTTCCTCGGTCTACGTGAAAACCAAAACATCCTTCCTTATGTAATGACAACAAATGGTCTTGGTTGCGACTGGTTTAGCTGCAGATTTCTAAGCACAATGATTGGAATAATTATTAGTGATGGTTAGTCTCAAGAGCATTCTGTAGAGAAGAATTAGGTATTCTTCTTGTTTCATGAAGAAGAGTCTAAGACACAGAAAAGTTATGGCCAAAATTTGATTGCTACCCTCTTATAACTGTAAATGCAACCAGAATATTTAAAGAGTTGGCTTCTGCTTATTGCACCTAAGGAAATGACTGGATATATTTATATTTTTAAAAAAAGGGGGTGTGTGTGGTGTGTCTGTGTAACTTTTTTGACCTGTTTTCAATATCTTAACTGTTTTGTGCAGATACTTAAATAGGGACCAGTTGCCACTTTTGCATATTGAATATGTGAAACTACAGTTATTCAGGTTGCCAAGAAGCTGTCCCAGGCAATTTCAAAGCTGACAAAACCAGAACTTCTGAAAACTAGATTATCGCTGTTCCAAGTTAGACCAAACAGATCTGGTACAAGCATTGACATTACCGGTTTGCTGAATAGCCAGTTAATTATCTGGTCAAGTGCTTAGTTTCATACGTGTTTGGTTGTTAAGCCCAATCCTGCCCTTGGGACAAGTGTGTGAACATCAAGGAAGAATACAGCAGAAATCATCACACTGGGTTTTCCCGTGTTTATGCTGTGGCTAAGTTTGTCTCCTGACATCTTCGTACACTTGTAGCATGACATTGCCTTCAAGTGCATCAGTAGCAACGTGGCTGGTCTGAAGGAAGGACGATTGCTCACTTATTTTCAAAGGCTACTGGAAAATGATTGCATTTGGGAACCCTAGTGGAAAATTTGTTGTGAACTTCTTGGCAAGTCAGTGAGGAGACCTAAGAGAACAGATCTACTGGCGGGAAATCTTAGATAGCATTCTTGCTAACTCCCTTATCTTTTGTGATTCATATGTGTAGCGTTTCAGTGTTCCTGCGTTCTTATGTTGTTTGTTATATTCAGCGCCGGCTTTTAAGGGTCTGATCCAAGACCTTGAAATAATGATCCAAGAGCTTGAAGTCAGTCATCTTGGATTTGTTTGGGCAGGAATTCACTCCGGGTAATTCTAAGCACTGAAGTGAGGCATCTTAATATCACTTCTGTAAATATGCTCTATTGTTAGAAGAGATGCCTGCGCCTCTAGTGGAAATACAGATTTTTAGCAATCGCTGAACTGTTCTGTGGAGATAAAGAGCCTGGAGTAACACACTCCTGATGCACGTGCCTTGAGCCGTTCGCGATCGCTGCGGTTGCATCCAGTCTCACGTTCTGTTGATCATATTCATTAGTTTGCAGGGGCTCTGGGTCAAGACTGTTTGATGTATATGTGGTAATACAATGATAATTTGTACTCATCGTAATGCTGGTAATAAAAATGTAGTAATTAAAATATTGAAAACAAAACAAGGTTCTTGAGACACAAATGAATAATCAGCATTGGCTTATCAGCTGCAATGCTGGTTGCATAAAATCCGCTAACAAAAATAACAGCCAAATGAAGCTAAGCAGTAAGCTGCTCACTTATTATAGAACCATTAGTCACTTCATCACACCTCCAACCTTTCTTTTTTGTTCTTTTAATTTCTTCTGCATAGACTTATTTTTAGAGGAACTTGCTGCACTTGGATTCATGCACAGCAACACAGCCTAAAATATCATCCTTTGAATTAATTCTATTTTTCTTCTTCTACATCAAAACAACTAAAATTATACTGCATGGCATATCCCAAGCATTACTTCTACCCACCCTCTGCTTTTTATGTATGAAAAATATATGCAGTCAATGTGCAGTGGCTTGACTGGGCTAATTCTAGTTAATGGTGTTGAAAAATACTTTGTAGCTCCCATTTATACTGCGCTTTCAAGTTTTAGAATAATTCCTCTGGATGAACTGCTGAAGACGTGAGGAGGATCTGAAGTGGTTTACTTGTCTGTAAAGAACCCTAAGTCTAAGACTAGCAGGAATCGCTTCTGGCAGCTCCAAAACTCAGGCAGGTGGACTCTGCAGGGAGCTCTGGGCAGATCTTTGCACACCGACAGTTGCGGGGTTTTGGAGACCGATGACTGTTCTTTGCTTATGCAGTTCTTTGGAAGCTGTCTTGGGTTCCTTAAGGTTGAAATACATTCTTAGATGTGGTGCTAAATCAGTTATTGGTCACACAAGTTATGGTTAAATGCTGACCTGTGAAACTTAAAGAACACGGTTCTTTAAACTTAAAGAACTTAAAGGACACAGTTAGCAGCGTATGGCTTTCAGCAGCTGAGATATTAATTGATGTAGCTTTTAATATTAATTTAGATTACAGTAGCATTGAGTTTCCAACCGATAGGACTTCAGTCTCCCGAGCACTGTGCAATATGAAGGGACAGTCTTATTTTTTCCGAAGTAATTTGTATGCTGAAAATACTTTATGCTCCCAACCTGGTAACAGCAAAACAAAGTACTTAACCACGAACACTTCCAAAAGAATATCTTCAGAAGAGATGCTGTTTGTCCTGGGAGCATTTTTCTTGGGTACATCATCTCACTTTCGCACTTACATATAAAACTATAACAAATCTTTTGTCCAATGTTTTTCTAGCTGTGGCTGCAACATAAACCATACACTTTGACGCAGTCAAGTGTACTGTGTAGCAACAGCAGGGCTCTCGGATGTTGAGAAGCATCCAGATAGTCACCGAACAGGGACTGTTGGTTATCCATCACCTTTGACGTCCCCTAAATTCCTGCAGTCTGTAGTATGTCTAAGTTTGTATGTAATAATAGGCTACAACTAGTTTCCTGCTGAGATCACAGGCTCACTTTTAGAAGTTGTCCAAGTAAACTTACGGAAATTCTCTTTGTTGCCTCCTCACATGCACCTTCCACCCCCCCAGTTCTATGCAGGATTATTTATTCTTTATCATATTCCATCACGCCATGTGAGACTTTCCCCCCTATCAAGGGTTTGCAGGTTCAGTAACACCCCACTATCCATCATTTCTTTGTCTCAGTGTGTACTCATTGATCACTTAATACCTTCCTTGGCTAACTGACATTATCCTGGTTTTCCACTCTTCACCCTTGATTGATTTGATTGACTTGATTGATCTTGATGAGCAGCGTGCATTTGAGGTGGACAACGACAACAAGGCAAGCGGCAGCAAGAACGTTTGCACCGAAAGATTTGTCGGGCGCTCAGATCTGTCTGAGAATAGTTGGGCAAGATCACTAGGGCGTTCCAGTATTTGAGCTTATGAAGAGATCTGCTGATCGAAAGTTCAGGTCAGTAAGGAGTCATCTCTTGATTTTCATTTTAAGAAGTAACCAGCACCTCCAGCTGCCCACAGCCCAACTTTGAAATGCCAGCATCTCCTCCACCTCTCCTGTTTTTCTTGGATGTTCAGTTGGCAATTCTGATGAACCTGCTTCTGCCATTCCCTCCTCCGTGTCATACGTACCACCCCCGTGTCTTTAAATTGAGTGTTTATGTCCCTGTGTGCATCCACTCTCAAGTAATTAACTCCTGCAGAAAAAAATTACTTAGGTATCTACCAAACTGCTAATTGTCACACTTCTCAAGAGCACATCCTTGACAGTGTGCAGTCTGTCCAGTCTGTGCAGTCTGGTACCCCTGTACCAGCTTCTACCTGTAGATTATTCCAAATAGCTGCTCACTAAGATTTTTGCAAATATTAAGAGTTTTGCAAATATCAACAACACTGGGCACGCTGAGACGATGAGGATGCATCTTCCAACAGCAAATGCCTTCCCTGTGGCAGTGTGGTTCACTGCTTAGACCACCGGTCTGAGGCAGGACTCGCGTCCCCCACTTCCTTCCACCCTTAGCTTTTCCCCTCACGGTGCTGGGAGTGGATTTGACGTGTCTCTATTTGTTAGGGTGTCTGTGGTGGCTTTCTTATGGAGTTGCTCTGGTATTACATGGTGTCTGTCACTGTATGCGTTTACTCAAGAGAACTCAATTTTTATCCTTTGTTTATCTATTTATCTTCCTTTTTCAGCTACATAATAACTTAAACAGGTACTGTAAAGTGCAGTCAGTTAACACCTGTGAAAACAGGAGGTACCCAAATGGGGAGATGCTCTGGAGGGGCTGGTAGTGGTTGCTCTTCATTTCCTACCGAGGTGTCTTGGTGCTATGCGATTCCGGGAGAACGTGGAATGCTGTGCGAGACGTTGGTACCAGTTTTTAATATTAAAAGTAAGTCACTGTCATAACGAGCCAAAGACTAATTTGAAAAGTTTTTGGGTGTTGAAAGAAGCAAACAGATTCACCACAATATTTACAAAAGTGTTAAAGTAGGGTATTTGCCTAACTGCCACTGCCATCTCCCTTCGGCGCTGGCCTAAGGCTCTGTGAGTTATATCAGAAGCAAGACACGGCCAAGTGATAAAACCTGAGCCTTCAAGTAAAGCCAGTTTGCTTCTGTTCAGTACCAAAATAAGCCAGGCCCAATTTGCTGCAGCTGGTAGCTGAATCTCACATACAGAACTTACTTAGTGAATTACACAACTGCTAGTTAGCGGAGCGTGACCACGCTTCTCGCACCGCTCAGCTCTCCAACAACCAGTCCTGCTACCTGCCATCAGAAATGGCTCGCAAAGACCCATTAATCACAAAGTGTTCTAACAGCCTGTTTATGCCCCAGCTGAAGAGAGGCAGGAGCCCTCTCTGTTCCACTATGTGCTTTACTTGTCATCAGAAAACGCGTGCTGCAAACCAGGGCTCTGTCTTCTGGTCTGTGGGGAGAGGCAGCCTCGCTAAACCTCGCTAATAGTTTCTCAGAGTGTTGTCTCTAGAGTTCATTCGTGGATGGGCTTTTCTTTCCTCCCATGTCCTGAATGTTTCCTGTGTGCTCATTATTCCAGCAGGGAAGTAAGCCTGAATCGGTCTGAAATGCAGCTCAGTTCTGCAGGAGCTTTACAAAGGCACCGGGCTTTTTTCCTTATAAATGCATGGACTAAAAAAACCGCGATAAAACCGTGCCCAACACAACGCTTCCCGTGGCTTGCCGCTCAATAACCTGGGGGAGAAGGCACCCAGCTTGGAAGCCTGTTTAACCCTAGGTGTAGGAAAAGGGCACCTGTGAATACCTGTTCTCTGTGCTAATGAATAATGTGAAGAAGTAGGTAGAGCCATCTATCCGTGCTCTTTCTCTGGCGCAACTGAGGCATCAACTAGACAGTTCCTGGGCTCCATTTCCATTCCTGTTTGCCAGAATTAGACTGGAGAGCAATTTACTTCTGGTATAAGCTAACAAAGAAGAATTACACAAAGTTGTCAGTGCAAGAAAGTGCTTCTGAATTTCCCTCTTGTTTCTGACATAATGCATCTTGCACATATTATGGTTTTTTTTCTCTCCACTCTAACTCCCAGAGACAAAGCCTGGTTCTCCAGGGAAGTAGGGTATAGCTTTATTGACAGTTATGACAGATGGAATGTTTCCTGAAATCAATGGTAAATGCAGTCAGTAATGACTCGAGGATGTGCACTGTGTATTGTCTTTTATGATGTTGCATCCTCAGGAAGTCCTGATGAACGTTTGACTGGAATTCAGGAATGCCGGGTTTCATGGCTGTGTTTGCCACGGGTTCACTGACCTTGAGCGAGTAATTATATTTCTTTCAATATCCCTTTCCCCAGTTGTAAAGTGGGGATAATAATAATGATTTTCACCTTCAAGTGCTTGAGACCTGCTGATGCAGACTGTGTCTGACAGTGATGTGTTGTCCTTACGACTTGGAGCCTGAAAAAAATTCCCACCCATCTCATCAAGGGCACCGCGTGGGTTACTTTGCAGCAGGCAGAGCACAAGCATAGCGGCAGCTGAACTTTAAGAAAAGAGACATTTCGTCGCCCCACATGGCAGATGACGGCAGATGCAGGTGGTCAATTAGCTAGATGTGCCAGGGATCAGGAAATCAGACAGATCTGAGGACACGATAAGATATAATTGTGGTGCAGAGGAAAAAGAGCACACAATTAGGAGTGGATTCTCAGATTAAAGCACAGCATGTGATGTGAAATCCTGTTCATACTCTAAAAGAATATCATATGCCAGTGTGCTATAGCATGTGTTCCTTTTTTTTTTTCCCCTTTCTTTTTTTCCCCTCTTCCCTAAACCCTGCTGCTTGGTAACGGCAGTATTTTTGGGACTGATTCTTTTGCTAATTGCTAACCAGAAATAGCACCTAAGTTTGGCAGAGCTTTCAGGAGAAGAAGAATGAAGGCTTTTGGGGGGAGAAAATTCAGATATGCATAAAACTTGCATAAAAACGTGTTTTATTCGTCTCTCTGAAAATTCATCGCTCAGGCATATGCAGAATGAATATGATTATGACAAGTGGGAGAAGGTCCAAAAAAGCCGGACTGCTTGAAAGAGGTTAAAGTTCCAGCTGTTCCCTTTTCAGCCCTAAAACCAAAGCGTACCTGGTGCCAGCGCCTCCGCATGAGCTTGCGGCCGTACTACAGCCAGCGTGTCTCGTACCCGTGTTGCTTTGCTAGCTCGCTCTCCTGCTGGGGAGCACGGTGCTGTTGCATTGAGTGATAAAGGATGAAAAGAGGGAGCAAAAGAGAATGGAAGTCTTGGAATCTCTCCCCTTCTTCAGAAGTGCCATGCAGCAGGACTTGTGACAAGTTAGACCGGAGGCTGCTTGGCCCGTACAAGCGTGCTCGTTTTATTCAGCAGCTCGAGCGGGTGACTCGGAAGAAGGAAACCTCTGATATCGGGATCTGCCCGCATGCTGCTGCAGGTCCACCAGCTTTTACTGGAGTTTGGGAGGCTCCTCTAACTCTGGGCTTACAGCACATCATGGTTTGTGATGGAATACCGAAAGCCGGGGAGCGGAGGCTCCTTTATAAATTGTTGGCCGGCATCTGTTTCCTTCTGTTTGTGTGTGAAAAACAAAAGCAATAACTGTTCAGGGACCAAATTATAGGCGTTTTACTGGTACTGGTGTGAGCGTTTACTCGTGTGAGTAGCCTCATTGACTTCAGTAGTTAAATGAGCTGCATCGTTAAGCTTTTAATGCTTATATCCCTCTCCGACGATAGAAGTCAGCGGTACCCTTGCAGGCCGTGAGAAGGCACGGCAGCGTGGGTGCAGAGTTACTGGGAGCCGTGAAGTCGGACGCAGCGGCACCTCTTGTTCTAAAGCCAATAGCAACGTATGTGATTGAATATACAGGCTGCAAGGCTTTTATCTGAGCCCATCACTCAGTAGGGAATGCTATAATTATTTTGTACTGTAGGGTGATATAATATATATCCATTTTTATTTTTTCTGAGTCACATATTTTTTATGGCAACTGCAGAAAAAGAAACCAGATAATGTACATAAAGGGGAAGCTGGAAATGAACCAGCTTTGAGCTGTAGCATCTGAAGATGTTCATTAAAAGTGAAAGTAGAGAAGAAAAAGAATAAATGGAGTTATTTTTGTGTAACGTAAAGTCTGAGAACAAATCAGAAGACCACAGAACTTTCTTGTGCAAGCCTCTCCTAATTAACATCAGATCAGGCGGCACAGTTAACTTCTGCAAACTTTTCTTATGTTAAATTTATTTTTCTTTAAGTGGTTTTTTTTTTTTTCATTTCTGGATGGATTATTCCAAGGGAGCCGGGATTATACTGCATATGTCTCCTAGTTTTACTTACCTATTGGAAGCTGTTGCAATGGTGCTAATCTACCTCAGCAGATGCTGTATTATTTCAGGCTGCTTAAAGTGTTAAATTTTCTCATTCATCAATTGTTGTTGTTATTAGTTGGACACTTTAATTGTCCAACCAGAGAATGAGAAGTCCTGGAAAAGAAGAGAGTCCCTGTTTGTGAGGATTTGGAATTGCAGCCACTCAGGAAGTGCCTTTTTTTTCTTTCTTTCTCTCTCTCCAAGAAAAATTAGGAGAAAATGAGATTTTTCTGATGTCTACCACCTTTCCCCCCACCCTCTTACATACCTAATCCTCAAGAAAAAAAAAAAAAAAGGGCTTGTAAAGCAAAGGAAGAAAAAAAAACACCAAATAAATCCTGATTTATTTTTCTAGTACGAAGCAAAGGCAATTGGTTTTTTTTTTTTTAGTTAACTCCTTTCACTGCCAACAACTTTTGTAAGATCTTGATGATAACTGTTGGATTTTGTGTGTGTATGGTTTTGTTTGGGGGGGTTGTTTGTTTTGCTTTTGGTTTTGTGGGGTGTTTGGGTTTTTTTTAATGTTGTTTGGAGAAAACACACAGGTTTAAGTAGTGACGCGAGACCACCATTTTATCTACACCTAGCTTATTAGTCAGCGTTACTGGTACCGTATGCTTGAAGTTAAGCACGTGTGTGTCGGTCGTACCAGGCCCTCATGAGGCCATAGGGGAGTTAAAGGGTTAAATGTTCTTGGGAAGGGGGATTCTGTATTTAAGATCGTTGAGAACAGAGGCCCACAAGCGCTCTAGGAAACGTCCGTGTCTGCGGCCTCGTGGTGGTGACCTGGCAAAGGGGACAATCGTAACCCTGCTCTCTGCCGCCAGTGCTGGGCGCGCTCACGCCTTGCCGGGGGGTGCTGAGCCGCCGGGGCACGTGGGCCCCCAAACTGTGCCCGACCCGAGTGTCGTGAGGGCTGCAGGGCCAAGAGGGAGCCGCTGCTGGCTTAGGCGCCGCACGTGGCGCCGGGTGCGGCCCCCTTACGCACTGGCTGGAAACCGAAGCTGGGGAGGGAGAGCTGTGAGGAGAAAGCAAGGGTAAAGAGGACGCTAGGTAAGCGTTTTGGTGAGACCAACCAGGGGTAACCTAGCTGTCATAAGCCTAAAAGGACATGGCCATTAGCATCCATTTAGCGTAACTCTCTCCAAAGGATGGCTTAGAAGAAGGCAAGTGGCATCTGGCCAGAAGCAAAGGAGGTGCCGCTGCTTGCGATGTAGAAGCAACAAAGGGGTGCGCAGTAGAGCCAGTTAAAAAATTTGCATGTGATATGCATCTTCTCTGTCCTCCAGGTCAATAGGAGTGTAAGAAGACAAGCGTGTGTTTGGAGAGGGAGATGCGTATGCAGGCAGCTAGAGTGAAATGGTTGGGCAATTTATGATTTTTAATTAAAAGCTTTTAAGATTTATATTAATTGACTTTTTTTTTAAAAAAAAATCTTTGAGGGTAAAAATCCAAATCAAACAAACAAAAAATATTGAGGGGGATGGCTCCTGGACTTGCATCAATTATTTCGGAGAGAATATGCAAAATTAACTTTGAGGTCTGCGTGCTCTTTTCCACATATTCCCATATCCTAGCTCTCAGCCCAGAGGCACGTATGTGGAGGGAGGTATATATGTGCATGTATGCATAATTAGCAACACCTTTCATCGCAAGCCTGCCAAGGGCATTAGGACTTTGTCAGTACGTGAGAAGTTTTTAATTGCGTGTGCTTTTTAGCAGGAGGACTCTTATTTCTCAGATCCAACTTCACGTTGCCTGTTTTCCCAAAGCCAGCCTATACCACACTGCCGGTTTCAGAGCTCCCGGGGAGCAGAGTCGGCCCAGTCGGTGCAAGGCCGTGCAAGGGCTTGTTCACCCACCGGTGCTAGAACTGATGCCAGGACCCCCCGTTGGCCCTGTCACCAGAAGCTCTGATGGGCATGCGATGGTGAGATGCGTTTGAAGCACGCGGTGTCTGTAGAGATGAAATACCTGGGAGTGTTTCTCGGTTGATGGCTGTGTTACATCCCTGGAGATCGTAAAGGGAAACCTAACTGCATGACCAAATGAAAGGCACTGTGTGCCCCCAAAGGGTTCTCTGCATGGGCTCTTTATGCAATGAAATGAAGAAAACGTTTGTATTACGGTTACAGCTTATGGAAATAGAGAATAACCAAGTGTCACTAAGACTATGGCCAAAAAAAAAAAAATATCCAGAAATCTTCAGGAGGTGGTTTCTACAGAGATGATTTTGAAAGAGCCTAGAGATGGGAGGGGGTGAGGCTATCAGGTCCTCTCTCCAGAGGGCCAACAGCTGGTTCTTAACCGTGCAAACAAACGCTGCACACTAATTCTACAACTGATAATTATAAGGCTGTCTTTATACACATTCTCTGTGCAGAGCTGACTGTTATTAGTTTGATTTAAAACATTATGCTGTAGATTAGCCTTTGAAACTTCTGTAGCTTTTCAACAGATCAAGGTTCCCTCCAATCAACTGGGTTGTAATGTTCTCATTATATGCTTATTGTCCAGCAAATGAATTCTTTGCAAATATGCGTATAACTGGGATGAAAACTCTTTGAACCCAATTCTTGCTTGTAGAAAAGCCCCTTTATATTACTGTGGTTTGTAAAAGTGCTGTCATGTGGATAGAGCATTAATTTAAGAGAGTTGCCATTTAACGGGGCTTTGGAAATAGGTTATATACTTGTCTGTCTGTTAATAATTTGTATAACCTTGACTCTTAAGTCTAACTTTTCTTTAAAGATTGACTATAATTGAAAGCCTAGTTATAATCATATACAGTAAATCAGTTTCTCCCAAAAGGCACCTGCCTCTCGGAGGAGTGTTAGTATTCTGATAATCTTGATTCAGTGTGGTTGCATCAGCTTGCATGTCACAGACTCACAGACTGGCAGGGTCAGAAGGGCCCTCTGGAGCTCACCCCGTCCCACCCCTGCTGGAGCAGGCACCCCCAGAGCAGGGGCACAGGGCCGCGTCCAGGCAGGGGGTGAATGTCTCCAGGGAAGGGACCCCACAGCCTCTCTGGGCAGCCTGTGCCCCTGCTCTGGCACCTGCACAGGGAAGGGGTTTGTCCTCATGTTCAGGTGGAACTTCCCGTGTTCCAGCTTGTGCCCGTCGCCCCTTGGCCTGGCGTTGGGCACCGCTGAAAAGAGTCCGGCCCATCCCCCTGACACCCACCCTTCAGATATTTATAGGCACTGATGAGATCCCCCCCAGCCTTCTCTTCTCCAGGCTGAACAAGCCCAGGTCTCTCAGCCTTTCCTCACAAGGGAGATGCTCCAGCCCCTGATCACCTTGGCAGCTCTGCGCTGGGCTTGCTCCAGCGGTTCCCTGCCCTTCTTGGACTGGGGGGCCCAGAACTGGACGTAGCACCCCAGATGTGGCCTCACTGGGGCAGAGCAGAGGGGGAGGATAACCTCTCTCGCCCTGCTGGCCACACTCCTTTGAATGCAGCCCAGGACACCGCTGGCCCCCTTGGCCCCAAGGGCCCGGTGCTGGCTCAGGGTCACCTCGCTGCCCCCCAGCACCCCCAGGGCCTTCCCAGCAAAGCCGCTCTCCAGCAGGTCCCCCCCAGCCTGTGCTGGTGCGGGGGGTTGTTCCTCCCCAGGGGCAGGACTTTGCACTTGCTCTTGTTGAACTCCATGAGGTTCCCCTGGGCCCAGCTCTCCAGCCTGCCCAGGTCTCTGGATGCCAGCACAGCCCACCAGCGTATCAGCCGCTCCTCCCGGCTTGGTACCGTCAGCGAACGTGCTGAGGTTATACTCTGTCCCTTCATCCAGGTCACTGATGAATATATTAACCAGGACTGGACTTCTCTTGCAGAGCATGCTGTGAGATCACATGGAAGAGGAAAGGACTTTTTGTTGGGTCAGTGCAGGGCCTCGGTGCAGGGTTCAGGTGCTCGATGCAGGGGACTTCAGTGCTTAATATTTACCTGAAAAATGTATTTGGATGCCTGATTGCTTAATGGTATTGAACGTGCTAAAATATGCAAATCACTTGCCTTCTAAACTTCTAAAACTAGGCACTTCTAAAAGTACCCGAGTATTCTAGCGGTGTGATGCAGAGAGGTTCATATCTGTCAGAACAGATGTATGGGATGATGCTACGTACACCAAATGAAGGATGAACAGAGCCTGTTGTATTTGGACCTCCTTCCCTGAAGCTTTGGCATGCTGGGCGGAGGCTTTCCACATAGTATGTTTAGTTAAAATTCCAGAGCATTCAGCGTTACTGTCTACTGGATAGCGGGGGGTAAATGTTGTATGTTATGCTCAGCTGCTGCTGAGGTCTGTGCATAAAGGATGCAATTGTTTATGGTAAATTTGCCCCTTTTAATAAGGACACACTCTTAATGAGACAGTGTTTTGGAGAAGGGTTCATTAGTCATTTACTATTCTTATCACAGCTCAGAGTTAAGCTGGAATGGCTGGCTTGGCATAAATGCACACTATTGTGCCTCAGAGTTAGAACATCTTGGGATACAGAGGGCAGGTAGGTGTATTGGCTGGGAAGAGAAAACGCAAGCTCATTTCATGTTGCTGTCGGTATTTCTGCACAGCAACACGGCTGGAATGCAGGTAGTGACACGTGCATTCTTCGATCACCTCGGTAGTTACGGATTGCAGTTTTGAGAGAGGGTTGTCCTGCGCTGCACGTTGGTCTAGGTTGGATGAGCTTGCTGGGGTCTCTGGGTATTTACCCCAGTTACTGACTTCAGAGAAAATGGGAAAAGAACTCTTTGGAGGAGCCGTAAGTGCACTGGTTTCAATCTCGTTGGCATGGAGGGCAACAGTAGGGAATACATAGTGACAGGATTGGGAGTGTAAACCAGTAAGCTGGGAATCTACCCACAGAATTACGGCACTCCCATATCTGGCAGTTGTGCTGAGGATGAGAACAGGGAAGGCTGTGACGTATTCAGTTACCATGGTGATGGAGGCTGTATAAGTAAATTAGAAAGGCCCATTGGAGATTGAAAACATGGAAGAAATTGGCTGTTGCTGATCAAAACCACTGTCTTCGTACAGCAACGCGCGGCTTATTGTTTGGAGAGGCACTGGTCTATCATTCATTCGTTATTGTTGTTATGGTGGCACTCAAAGGTAGCATCTGATCATAAGCCCACCGTGGCAGAAACTGTAAAAACAGAGATCAAAGAGATGGCCCTGGCCTGAAGAGCTCATAATGCACATACTTTGTGTGTCTTGCACAAATACCTACTTGACTCAAATTATTCTGTCTGGTTACCATGCCCATCCCGGATGAGAATGGACAAGCACATCCACAGAGGTAAAGCCAAGGACAAACCATGGCTATCTCAGATATTTGTGGGAACAAATCATGGGGGATTTTGGCATCGCTTTTCTAGCAGGTCTCACAAGGGAGTGGGAGGAGGTGTTGCAGTCGGGGGAGCCCGCTGTGTTCTCAGTGTCGCCGTGGTCCGAGGCAGGTAGCGCAGAAGATAATGACGATGACCTGGGACACAGTGAAGGATGACAAACTTAACAGATATTTACCCAAATAGAGATTGACACACTTGGAAAGAGAAGAATCATTCAACTCCTGTGATATGATTCATTAACATAAATCATTTAGACAATTTAAGGTGCCCCACTGAGTAATGAGCCAAGCCCCGCCACGTTGCTCTCGTGGGGCAGATGCAACACGTCCTATCTTGGTTCCCACTAAAGGAAATAAATTGCTACGGGCTGATCTTTTCTACATACGTAGTAGCTTGCTGTAACTTCACTGGGGCTTTCTAGGCTTTGAAAATCATGTCTTCATTCACTTGTTTTGGGAGCTGTCAGGGCAGGGGAGGCATTCGAGAAAAACTTGCCCTTTGCCTCACTAAATTTTATTAAAAACAGAAACCAATACCCTCTAGATTTTTGTCTGTTGACATAATGTGGTATTATAAATCAGCCAGCTCCCACTGAAAAGGAAAGTACCACAGAGTATTTTCAGAAAGCCTGAGCATTTGATATGCATCCTGCGGCGTTCATCACATTCATAACAACTTCATAATTTTCATAGCCCTTTGTTAATTCACCTCTTTTAAAGTGCAGATTCCGGTTTTGTTGTTACTTTAAAAGATATCTTGATACCTAATAATGAAAATACTTTTTCATCTTGAAAGCGTGTTAGTGAAAGAACCTATGACTTAGTGTTTTGCTAAAAGCAATACTGTGTTCACTGATGTTGCAACAGAATAGCAACCTCCACAGCCATGAAATAGGTTTCTATTAAGATAGCTGCATTGTATAGATTGGTGAAATGAGAAAGCTCAACTAGCAAAGAGCTGATTTGAGATGCAAAATTAGAAGCTATTTTCTGGTTCACAGTTTGTGATCGTATCACTCCAGCTAATGTCGTCCCACATGGGACAGCTTAAAGATTATCATGAGTTCATGCACATATAAGGAAAAATGTTTTCTCTTCCTCTAATATAAAGGTGTTTCCGTGGAGATCCGTGTTCCTCTTGACTTCCTTCTCATTCGTCTCGTAGTAGTAGAAATTGTCCTGGAAGAGAAAAAAAAATGGCACCAATTTAGAGTGAGAATATCTTATCTTGTAGGAGGACACTGATGATTCTGTCTGAAAACCACTGAATTGGCAACCTGAGAGCAGAGTAGCTGAAGTATTCACTAGAAATCTGTTTTCTTAACAAATTAATGACCTCTGAATGTCTAATTAATAGGTATATTTTTTTTCTACTGCTTCAAGATGTTTTATATTTGAGTCAGCTGGATAAAGCAAACATTTGTAGACGGAAAGAGAATGCTGACATAGCAGCTGAGATGGGGACTTGCATGCTTTTATCAGTGAAAATACAAACTGTATCTCTTACCTATTAGTTGTATTGCAGTACTGCAAAGGGTGTTTATTGTCCTGGACTCTACAAGCCTGTAGTAAATGGTATTCCGTGCAGCGAGAAGCTTACTTACCTTAGTAATGAAAACAAACTTCCAATGGGAAGAGCAGCGAAGAGAGGGAGAGGTGAATTTTCCAAATCGTAAAGTTGAGCAGCACTAAAGAGAACAGAGCTTTGAAATCTCAGCCTGGGATTCTCAGCCTGTGGACTGGGCTCACTGCCTCAGCAGCGCAAGGTATTTTACAAAACCTAGCGCTCAGGTAGCCTTGAGGTAAGTTTTAGTGCAGTTAGAAAAATCTAACTCATGTATGCTGCCTCGTGTAAAGTGCTCCCCCTCCCTTCCTCTCTCCTCCTAATGTTGTTGCAGTCATGATACTGCTATTGACAGAAGCTTCCCCAAAAGTCTGGTTGAGCAGGTGGTGTGTGGTGGTGAACAAAGGAGCGTAGAGCTGCAAGGAGCCGTGGGGTCTTGCAACCCCATCGCCCCCAGTCAGAAACGAGCATGCAACAGAGTGATCCGCAGGCCCATCTGCTCCTTCCCTGGGAGCCTGAACCATAGGTCTAGGTCTTATTAAAGCAGTGTATCGTTCTAATAAGATTATAGGTTTGATAAATGCAAGAACATGTCAGCGTAATGTAATGCGATTACGAGCTCAGGTTGCAGTGTCAGCCTTGAAAGGAGCAGCTGTTTAGGGCAGTTGTTTGACTCTGTGCAAGAACAGAAGTTGTCCTGACCTCGCTCAGCCAAGCCACTTAGGTGGACTTTCCAAGGTAAGACCTGTGCTCTGTGCCTACTGTGTCGCGTTATGCCTCCGCGAATTGCAAACACCTGGAGCTGCCATTGCTTTGGAAACCGCTGTCATTTGCCAAATACTTTAGCAGAGCAGCACGCATCGTAAATAAGGTCGGTCATGCAGAAAACCAATCACATTTCCAGTGGTTTTACAAAATGTCATAGAGGTGACAGAGATCGTACAGTAGTTGCCACAGTAATCTCTCTCCATGTTAGGTCATTGAGGGAAACCTTAACTTTACTCTTCGTTGCCGTCAGATATTGGAATCTATCTGGCAGCCCCCAGCCATCTGGCATTCTATAAATCTAGCCAACAGCGTGGCTCTCCATCATGAAATCCTAATTATTATTATTCAGACCTCTATGATGAGGCCTAAGCAAATAGCTTTGAGCAGGTACAAATCTCAAGGGACGGTTAAGCACAGTATCAAAGGAACACCAGGTCCAATCCTTGGAGAGGTAAACAGAACAAAGATATTTTACCCAGCAATAGTTTAATCTTCCTTGATTGCTGATTGATTCGATGGATGTCACTAAAAATATGACACGTTCACAGCACCTTAGCCTCTCATCAGTCATTTTAATTTGCACTCTCATATATTTCAAATATGTTCTCAAGGTGACTCTATGTACTTTTTTTCTTTTCCTCTTCACAAATTAGAACTAGAATGATGGGAGGACTGAAATTCAGAAACTGCTAAACAGATTGGGATTTTTTTTTTAAGCCATAGTAGAGAAATGTTATTAGTGTAAAAATGAAATGCTTTACGTTTGCAGTTTTTGCTAGCAGAAAGCTTTTTTTGGGGGGTGAAGATTCTCTGCGAGGTATTAGTGTCATATAATCAGCTTCTCCAAGGTGACATGAATATAATACTACTCATAGGAGCTTTCTTCTAGGGAGTTCAAAGTGCTTTTCACACAGAAAGTTTTGTGAAGTCTTACGAGATACAAAGATTTCTTCTGGGAATCTTGGGCTTGTAGGTATCAGCGAGGGGAAACTTTCCTCTTCAAAACAGTGTTTAAGGTTATGCTAAATTTTAGGCATGTACTGAAGGCCAGTAGAAGTCAATGGGCTTTTTGCTGAAGTATGTAACTGAGTGCTTCCCTGCAGTGGGATTTTAATGGAATCTGATATAGGGAATCCTATTTCAGGTGGTCACCCTGAGAGCCGGGGTGAAATGAATGTTCCGGA
The DNA here is from genome assembly GCF_949628215.1 of Phalacrocorax aristotelis. Taxonomy (NCBI): domain Eukaryota; kingdom Metazoa; phylum Chordata; class Aves; order Suliformes; family Phalacrocoracidae; genus Phalacrocorax; species Phalacrocorax aristotelis. The sequence continues at coordinate 5,576,896 of NC_134299.1, forward strand.
TCTGCAGAGGGTAGCAGTGACTAACGTAATACGCACTGCTGCCTGTGTCGACCTGGAGAAAACGACACAGTATCATTGGATCATATTATGGGACTTCAGGAGAGACTTCCAGAGCCAACACGGAATTCTTTTTCCTCGGGAAAAGAGCAGTAGCTCTTTAGCAGAACAGAAAACCAGCATGGGACACTTCAAGATGAAACTGCAGAAGGATTTGGGCAGGAAAGTCCACTTTGTTCAGGATTTTGGCTTAACGCTTGAGCTAGGAGAGATGTCCTTGCCAAAATACAGAGCTACTAGGGAAGCAGTCAGCTTAAGGGAGGAAACTTCCATAAAAACAGTAAAAATACTAATTTGGGGAGCAAAATCAAGTCTATGTCTTGAGTGAGGAGGATGACACTCAAATAAACAATTACTTGAAGAACAGTGTTTTAGTGGTGCAAGTCAAGCCAGATCTAGGGACTGCGGCGTAATGCGTAACAGAGAACAGCAATTTTCTGAAGCCGTATTTCTGAGTATTGTTACAGCCGTGGCTGTAGCGTGAGGTGTCAGTACACAATGCTAAAAACGTAGCAAGTTTTCTGCATTTTGTATGACTCTCATAACTTGTAGCATATGGCATCCTCAGGCAACTCATATTAGCTCCTGAGTGGAATATTGTAGCTCAGGGAGGCTGGAAAGGCATTTTCATTATTTTCTGATTGAAGTTTCTGTGCTAGGTGTGTGTGTGTATATATATATATTGCACAGGTGATGCAGTTGTGGAAAATTGCAGCCAGACAGAATTGGTATGAAATGCAAATATCTCTACATTCAAAATCGTAGCCTTTGAGGACCTTATAGATGATAGGAAAACAATAACACATTTTACAGAGAAGGTAATTTGATTTGCTGTGATATGTGTCTGTTGTGTTCAGTTCCTAGTCCAGTCAGAGACCTACACTAAGACTTGTAAGACTTGGTTCTATCTTCAGCTCATCAGTATGATGAGTGAGCCCGATCAGCATATTGCGATATCTCAATTTCCCCATTTGCACATGGCGCTAATGTTACAGAGCTCCTCTGTACAGCACTGGGAGATGGTTCGAAATGTAAAAATGTCATTACTGTTTATTTTTTGAGTTACAAGGTAGTGCTTTAGTCACCTGCCTGCACCCTTCTTCCTGAAAAGACTTACGGAAAGAAGTTCTAATTCTAATTCTAACAAAATTCCCGATGTAAATATCACAAGGTCTGTAGCATTTGCTTCTACTTAGTAAAAGAGCAAGATAAATAAAAATTAGATTAATAAGTTCTGACATTGAAAAAGAAACCTTTCTTCACTGTCTTGGTCTGTATGATATATTCGTTATGCTGGAAAGAGGTAATTTACCACTGCATGGCTGGCCCAGTGCATTGCTGGGACTGGTGGGAAGCTCTGAAGTGTTGAGATCAGCAGGTGATTTTAGCATCTGAAAAGGTTCATTTTTCCTTCCTTTGTTTCATTTGTTTCTCAGACGTGGGTATTTTTTTTAAGCTTTGAAATTCTGAAATCCATGCAGCCAGCCAGACTTTCAAGTCCTGACATCAACTTGAAAAGAATTTGGTGGAAGATGTAGGGTTTCACCTTCTCACATCTCTTAAGAAACCATTTCTGAATGTTTTGTCAGAGGCTCTTTAATTTTTAAAAATTCTAGTTTGTTTGTTTGTTTTTTAATGAACACGGCCTAGATCGCCCGTGGTGGACATAAACAACCTCTACATAATATGCCTTTTGGGCTGTGGGGCTGAAGCTAGGCTTGAAAATTGAGTACATTTTGGCTTTTGGGCCAGGACAGAGAATCCAGAAGGGATGTGCCAGCTGGGGCCGGGCACTCCCACCTGAGCGCTCCTCCTGCCTTCCAGCACAGTCGCTGGAACAGGTATCTTGCATGTCCAGTTCAAACAGTTGTTGACTGCACAGTTACTTGTCTCGCGATGTAAAGTTGCATCTTAAAGTTACTGTTTCACTGTAACATACGCACTGGATGAAGAAATGGAGTGATCTTTTACGTTGCTTAGAACTTTAAACTCCGATCTGAGTTTGCGAAAGCAAGTCTGCCTCTCGTTCTTGTGAATGCCTAACTCCGACCTGGCTAACGACAAAATAGGGCATCTCTCTCTGCTGTAGAAAGGAGAACAAAGAACTGGGTTTATAGTCTTTGGCCCTGATTCAGGAAGACGTTTCTGGTTGTGCTTCCCTTAGAGCTTCAGTAAATGTTCTCCTAAGTATTCCTGTGCAGCCTGTGAGAATTTGAAGAAGTCTTGGTGGGTGACTTTGATCGTCTTCAAACCATAGATATTTTTTTTTTTTGGCATGCTTCAATAGATGTGAGAAGTCACACCAGAAAGTTTTTTAAAGAAACAAACTGTAGAATCAAGGAGGTCTGGACAAGTTGTAGAGCAACACACAGATGTTCTAAAACTCAAGGGTGCAGCTTTATCAAGTTCATGATCACTGTTGTGTTATAATAATAATACTTTGAATACTCTAGGACAATGCATGAATGAAGTCAAGTAAATTAGAGGGTTTCTTCAACCTTTTAGGTCTACAGGGCCAGTCTGGAGTTTTGCAGTCATTTATACAGATGCAGTCATCTGTACCAGTAGGACCAATTCAGTCTTGATCAATGTGGGTAGAGGATCGCATTTCTTTCAGGCTAGAGAAAAAGAGAATTAACTTACTCCAGCCTTGCCAGCTGACGTACACCGCTGGCTGTGGAAAGACAGGGGGCACCCAGTCTGGCCAAAATGTGGAGCGGCATGGGTAGGAAAGACAAAGAGTATCCGATCTAGCATAAAGCCTGGTATGGTCGTAAAACACAGGGTTTTTGTAATCGAATTATACTCACAAGACTGAGTTCCTACCAAATCATTGCTTTGTGTCATGTGGCCACCGTGGTTTTCATCTGCTTCTAGACGCCCTAAAGCAAGACTTGCTGTATCATTGAACTGTGGCCTCAATGTCAGCCCTTTTCGTTTCTCTACCGAACGACGGATTATCTCCTCCAGGTCCTGTAAGGCTATTTATGCTGCCTGAGAGAAAACAGATGTGATCTTATCTGTCAGAGAGGGAAGGAGGGAGATGTTTGAGGCACTGAAGTTTTAGAATGGTAGAAAGAATCCAGGAAAATAACTACTGAGAAGAGAACTTCAGCATTGCAGCCATTATCAACTTCTTATAAAGTGCCTCTCTTTTGTTCGTTGAAATTGATAATGGCTGCAGCCTTCTAAAAGATCATTCGCACACATTCAGATCAGCACTTGTAATAACATAAGTATAGATTTAAAACTAGGTTCTCTGGTGTTTTAACTTTGTTTCTACCAAGCACTGAACTTACCCACCCTTTGTTTCTTTCGATTTTTATCATCCCTTTCAGAACAAAGGCTGATTCTGCACCCAGGAAAGCTGTAGGTATAACCCTTCCAAAATTTAGTTTTAATTTGCTTATTATTTGTTATTTGTATGGCAGGAACATCCAGTGATTCTAAACAGATTTTGGAAACCTGTTGTGCTGGTCAAACAAAATATGTGTGCTTTCAGGACTCAAAAAAAAAAACCACCAACAAAAAAACCCAAGCACTAAGGAAATCTAGTGGATAGGATGAGAAAAAGTGGGAGCTTTGTACCCAGCTCTGCTGCTCATCTGTCATATGTGCCTGGAAGAAGCTCTTCACAAATGTGTTCATCTGATTCTTTTTAGATTACAAACTCTCTGGAGAAAAAATTCTCCTTTACTAAAAATTTGCACAGTAGCTCTCATGATACATGAGCTTTTTCTCTTTAGATATTATTATTATTTATAAATAATAAATGAAAATGATATTTTCTGCAGTTTGCATTTGTTTCAATGAATGTTCCTTTTCCTCCTTGTATTACAAGAACAAGTAAATAGTAATATCTGATTTATAGGGCTTCTGTGTAATGCTATATCTGACAGCCCTCTTCAGCAGTCGTATGCAGAGCCTTGATTTCCCAATACGGAAAATAAATAATGCCATTCTTTATTAATTATTCCTTAAAATGCAGATGACTTTCAAGATGCCTCATTGGCTTCTGGTATTATATTCCTTTTCTGATTTTTCCATTGGCGTTTTAACAGTGTTGGTCGTTCTGGGGGTACACGACAGCCTTGTGAAACTCACTGAGAAGCAGAAAAATGGTTAAGAGGTGCATTAATGGAGCTATGAAAGCCAGCACAAAGCGTGGTAAGAGAAAGCATGTTGACTAATAAGAAATGTGTGGATTGATCAGGCAGGATTTTTAGTTTTTGACTTGGTCCCTGGTTCCTTGTGTGACCTTGAATAAATAATCTGGTGTGCTCGTGTCTCAGTAGGTGCATCTTTAAAATAAGTGTAAATAGAAGTCAGAAGGGGAGTGACAGTTTAATTACTGCTAGTAAAATGCATGGTACTACTGCAGAGAAAGGTGCTGAAGAAACACAAAATACTCAGTACGTTCCATCAGTCAAAGTGAGAGGTTGAAGGGAGTTCTGAAGTGTCCTCCAGGGTGGCTTAGGGGAGACACGGAGTGAGGCCTGCCGTGGTTGCTCTGGGGGTGACTTCTGCGACACGTGGCACGAGGGTTCATGGATTCTCTAGGCCTAAGCTGACCCCAGTAAGCCGTGGAAGTTTTCGGTGACTGTCAGAACGGTTCACAAAGCAATACAAGACAACTCAGAGTCTTGAGAATCTTCCTTAACTGTGATTCCACAGAACACTCCAGTTTTTAGCCCAAATCCCCACATGAGGTCATGGCCAAAAACCAGTCATTATGGACAGAGTATAAAACAGGGGACTTGGGGTGCATTTTTACAGTCACCACAGAAGTGCTGTTCTGAGCAGTAGTAATTTATTAAATGGAATTATTTCTGAAAAAAAAAAACCCACCTGTATTTGAGTAGTCTCACCATAGCCGAAACATTTTTCCCTCCTTGAGCTCTACCTATGTCTCCCCCCCTCACCAATTTTTACCCTATGATGTTCTAGCACAGTAACATATTTAATGGTGAAGTCATGTATGGAAAACAAGCAAAGACAATAATTACCGTGATGAAAAGGCAGTAAAAAAACTGAGTAGTGAATAATGAAGCAAAGTATTCAACACTGAATGTAAGTGTTGTTCTTCAAAATTCTAAGTTATTTGAAACTTAGGTAAGATGTTGGGTTTACATCTAATGTGTTCCGGTGTCGCTGGTGGTATGAAGCCATCTGTGCCCTTGGATGGTTGTCCTGTAGTTTGGAATTTAAACAGGAGTTTATATTGTCTGCATGTTTGACACCTGGTAGAGAAACAGCTATGAGAATCATCTTACCACCTTTAAAATTTACTTTTCTTTTTTAACATTGTCAGAAGGCATGTGCATATATGAAATTTACAGCTCACTCAAGTTTTCCCTTGGTGATTTACAAACTACATTCAAGATGTTTTACCACTGAGAGTAGCTTACAGGAGCCTGGGGACACATTGAGGAAAACCTGAAGTAAGGGAACAAGAATTAAATCATGTTCTGACACCATTTACGCACTGCTGGCGAGATGGACATTGAAGTGTCTGGGTTTAGTACTCATTCCTAACCAGCAGATGGAGCTTTTAGTAATAGAGTTTCTAGGTGTTCCTCAACTATGAAGACTTCTTGAAGCACGTTTTAAATAGGCAAAAGCATATTTAAGTATATACAGCTACAGGAAAGAGAATATTATTTATATGCCAGGCATCTTCATTTGTTTACGCTGAGTCCATCTTATTTTGAGAAGAAACTCAGGAACTTCTATGCAGACATGTTGGTAGAAACACTCAAAAGCATTTATGCCCCAATTTCTAGGTAGCAAATACACACGGGGAGTTTGAAAGAGCGGAGCTTTACCGTGAGCTGCTAAGCCAGAGACCATACCAATGGTCAGATTTTCAGAGAGCGCTCAGATACTTTGAACATTTGCCTTGTAAACAAGCAGAGTTTTAAACACTACTCAGCATTCAACCACTGGTAGAAAAAACAAACCCTGTGATTAGATATTATCGCTTTGTTAGGCCGTGGAAACAGGAGCTGACTACTTTCAAACTGTGCCTGCAGTTTTGTATCTTGAAGTCTTTACTGTGAAGTGGCATATGAAAAGGAAGTTTACATGGAGTTGAATTTCATACCAGTGTAATTCTGTCGGTATCATCAGGTTGGTAAACGCAAGCGATTGCTTCTGTGTAGAAGAAATAATTTTTTTAGATGTAGTATATGATCTGGCATGAAGGATTGAATTATTTCAGTAGTTCAGCTTCAGTGCAGCATCTGATGTCCAGACATTTCTAGCAGTGATCATATCCTGCTTTGCCATGCTTTTTGATTGTAGAGCTTAATACGGTGCTTCCTGACAGTGAAATGTTCTTGTCATTACCTTGCCATCTTCTGCGTAAGGAAGTGCCAAAGACTACAAGTACATACTGCAGTGGAAGGATTTTTAAGACCATCCAGACCATGCAGATGTCCTTTCTTTGCTAATTTCATTTAACATTTTCTCTAGCCTAAGCCTAACACATCCATGTATTTTCTGGCTTCTGAGTGGCAGTGAGTGTTGTACATTCTGCAAACTTTCTGGGTTAAAACAAACTTTTTTACAACAAAATTTCAAGAAAATTGTTTCTAAAAGAAATCAAAAATCCCCACAGCAAAACCCGCTTTAAACTCAGTGACCTTGAAATGCAAGTCCTGACCTCCTTTTCTCATTGTTTGATTTAGTCTCCATCCTGTTGAAGCTGTGAAGATGCTTCTCCATTGCTCTGCTTATACAATTGCTTTTTGGTTGAATGATCAGCAAATTCTGCTCTTTATAATGCTTCATAGATAGGAATTATGTGATCCAATGCATATAATTTTTCTAGATTAAATTGTATCAGCTAGTTTGCTTGCGTGTGATTTGACAAACATGGCTACTGTGACTTGCTAAATAGTGAAGGATGCCACCACTTCTGCTATGCCTCGTTTTGAAGGGGCTAATTTATTATAAGTGGATGATAAAAAAGTACCCCTTGATTTTATGCTATGCTTTTTCAGACTGCAGTCCCGATCATTCAGTTCACGTCGTGGCAGAAGTTCTCAATGGGAACCCATGTGTCTTGTGTCTGTTTCAACCGAAGCCAGTGACAATCTCGGCACTGACTCAGAAGGTCGCTGGTTGGCTCCTGTGCCTTGGATCTGCGCTATAGGGATTACAGAGGCGTTGCCTTCACCACCAGCACTCGGTGGTAGAAGAACCAGTAGTTCGTTGTACAGAGTAATGGGCAGATCTTGGAAATATTGGTTTCTTTCTATGAATACAAACATCCATGTGCGTTCTGGTGTAGGGAACGGAAAGAGTCAGAGGAGAATGGTATAAAATAGATGCAATTTTGAGGAGTCTTGAAAGGGAGCAGGCAGACGGGTAGAAAGGCCTGAGAGAACTAAAGAGGCAAACAGCAGAATGGGAAGATAATTTTTAGACATTATGAGCCGATTTTCCGAGGAGGAAAGTTTCTTCTGGATAAAGACTACTGAAAGCAAATAGGACTTGAGTATTTTGAATCGCATAATTCCACTTTGGATTTTCAAGAGAATTTAGTATGTGGGATGTTGATTAGACCCTATCAGAAAATGAAAGGAGGTGGGAAAAGGAAATTATTTTCCTCTGCTGAAAGTTTTGATGAAAATGAAAAGGGGTTTGCTTTCAGATTTGATTTGCTTAAATTTAGGAAACACAGGAAGGAACATGGTTTTTTAGGAAAAGGAATAATGATGTACAAGCAATATAAAAAGCACCGGACAGTAGGAGGAGTACATTTTTTGAAAAGCAGAGAAAGTTGATCAGATCGAGTTGACTCTCCCCCGCCCCCTTCCCCGGGTGATCACAGAACAACATGGTGCCGTTGTTTGACCTTGGAGCACCTTAGCCATGAAGCAACACGTAGCTGCACAAGGACATTTTCAAACAGTGCTCTTCATTCAGAAATAGGTAACACCTGAAATGAATAGGTCTAGGATCAATGTTTCACATACTGTATAATATCTGTGTTTTATTTTTTTTCTTCAGGAGCAGTATTAATGTGAGAGCCAAGCTTTAAAACTGTATTAACATATTCTTTAATTTCTCTGTCATCTCACGTTGCCAGCAGCCAATGACAAGGGATGAGCAACTCTGGGCTGTGGTATAGAACTTTCACAGGCTGCACAATTTATAGATCCGCAGAGATTTATAGTACCATTGGCTCAAATCCTCTCTCCGGGGAACATTTTCCAGAGCTAGGTAATTACCTGAGTTCTGAAAGCAATGTGCCATCATCAAATACATCCTGATGTTCTCCTTACCCTTATTCTTTTTACTGTAACTATCTCTAGTTTGAAAGCCAGTTTCTTTTTCTGTGAGCCTAGAATAGCTTCCCTGCAGTGTTTGTCTTGGGTTGTGAAAGAACTCCAAATGCTGGCGAAGAGCGTTGCTAACAAGAATTTACCTGTGTGATTCGATGAACAGAACCATCCTGCAACCATATGATCATGTAATTACTGCTGTCATATATAACAAAATACGGGCACAAAACACCAAGTGTTCATTTCTGACTGGAATTTCTTGATCCATGTAGGCGGCTCCAAGGGCGGCCGAATCAATGGACTTGAGGCTTGCAGTCTAGTAGAGCAGCTGTGTGCTTGGCAGGCAGAAAAAGCCAATTATTGTCAGGTTGTTTTGGTGGACTTTTGTCATTCTTTGCAGAATGTTCCCGTTGTTACCCGAGTGTTGTGAAGCGTTGTCTTGAAGTTTATCAGGTCAGTCTTTGTACATGCGTTCATACTCAAGGACATTCTCAGGACTCTGACATGTCCCGTTTCGCTACCTAGAAAAAACACCACATGCAGTAGGGCAGAACGGTACTTGGCACAGGGTGAATTCAGAGGCGGGTACTCTGCCAGCTAAAATAGCTGGTCCAGTTATTGAAAGCATCTATTAGCAAACTGTCAAAAAAGGTATATAATGGACACTTGATGTCAATATGTCTGTGTTTACTCACGTAACAGTCTTTATGTTGTCCCTGGAGTGTGCGAGAAAGAGTATGGAATTGCTTCTTCATAGTCTTTTCCATCCTTTTATGCGTCTGAAGTGAGCATTTAGGCAGATTAGAAAGATCATGAGATCATTTAATTATTTTAAATAATTAAATTTGTCATTATTAATTTAAGTCCCCTCACTAGAGAGCTACCATGTGTGTTCATGGAGAAATTTCACCAAGTGAAAACCTCAAATTCTAATTTGGAGTGTGAATTCCATTTTCCAAAAGGGCTAACGTTCAAAGGACCCAGATTCACCAGTTTTTAGGCTTGGAACCTGCAAATGAAATCAGTGGGAAATCAGGAGTCTCTGTTGAATCTGGCCCAGGGGAGCCAGAGTCTCACCAGGAGTTCCCTGGACACAGCCGTTAGAAGAAAAGAATGTCATCCTGTGTATATGCCAGAATTCCCCAAATGGGGAAATCTCTGTCTTCCATTTATAGCCTTTCTGAGCCATCCAGTCACCTTGGATGTACTACTCTGGCCCTTTGGTCTTTGCTTCTCTCTTTATTTCCACTGCAGCCATTAGGCAAGCTAATAGAAATAAAACTTGTCCTTTTTGCCCTCTGTTTAGCATCGTGCCTGGAGCACAAGAGTCATTGAGCGTAATGTTCATCCAGTAAATACAAGTGAAAAGGATACTATTCATTTGCAGTTCTATTAGCGGAAGCTACGGTTAACAATTCAAATCTAGGGAGAAAGATAATTGCAGGAGCTGATTGCCAGCCATCCTCCTATGTTGACTCACAGGGCAAAACGAGTGAGAGTGAGAAAGAGAAGCTAAAATTATAGTACAACTCTCTGAGGAATATTAATGTAATAGTTTTAACATGATCCTGCTCACATTTTATCAAGTAATGTTAATAAAAAGGATGGCTCTGGTAATTTTTGCGATATTACATTTTCCTTGGAATAATTGTGACTTGACACTCACTTTGCAAACTAATGAAACTTTTACATTTCTGAACGTTTTTATAATTTTTGTTATTTAGGTGCAGATTATACCCTTGGGCTGAGAAAGTGCATTCTGGAATTTTAATCTTGTTTGCTAAAATATTTATGTGCAATACTCTGAAGATACTGTACAGTGAAGGATCTTTGTTTGTGGGAACATGTTGTTATGAAATCGCCGGGACTGCTTTGAGAAGCTCATTAGTTATGCAAAGTAGGTTCATTTTGGGTTAATGCAAATATAAAATTTTCATTATAGCCCCAGTCAAGAACGTGGGCTCCAGCGTGCCTGGCATTGCCCTTGCTTTGTAACAAACACATAGCCGCCTGCCTGGAGAACTAGCCGCCCGCTCACCAGATAGATCGCTGCAAGCAAATAAAACTCATGAGGAGGTAACAACAGAACTGGCGGAGCTTGGCTAAAAAGCAGAATTAACAGTTCACTGCCTGCGTGGCCAATTGTTGAATGGTTTGTAGCCACTGAACTGATGAGAGGTTTTAGTTTACTGTTAAACACAGTCTGCATGCCCTGCGCATCGGTGATGACCAGGCTGTGCTGTGGCAGGAATGGAGTGGAGATGCATACTATAGACATATATATGCATACTACGACCTTCAGCAGAAGAGTGACTGATACAGGGACCTGAGCCACTTCCTCAGCTGCCTTAGAGGTAGGTCACGTAGTAGCTCCGTGAGAGCCTCCAAGAGTCCTAAAGAAATAAGAACCATCTGTAAGTCTGATCTGAGAACAAGCAACTGAATAACAAAGGACAATGTTCCAGCTATGTCCAACTTGATGGATTGCTTGTAGCTTGGCTCTGCTCAGCCCGCACTCTGTAGCCTCTCTAGTTCCTCTGTCGTGGTATCTTATGTTCTGTGTGTTTTATTTCTTCAGCTGGAGGGCCTGCCTGTAGGTATAATACTGCTGGCCAGGCATCTGGCACTTGAGCTGAAGAAGTGCCGCCATCCAGCAAACAACGAACAATAAGCTGCTGTTCTCTCAGCTGACTCACCTACAAACCGTCTGCCCTGTGTGGCTGAGGCAGGCATTTACCCTGGCCTAGAGTGGGACAAAATGGGCTTTTTTTTAATGCTGTCATTACGAAGTCAGACCATACCTTTCTCCATTCCAATGCCTTTCTAGGTAAGCTCATTTTTAGCTCCCCTGCTTCACCCCGTATCTTAAACCTGGTTTATTATTTGGTACTATTTGCTAATGCTTCCCCCCTACACAGCCAATGCGTTTTGTGACAAAACACAGCAAAAAGAACTAAAAATTTCTTTTTGGTTTATTTTTCCTTCCTGTGCTAGGCAGCTTAATGAGGCCAGTCCAGGATAAAAAAATATTAGCATCTGCTGTATGGAGCAGCACAGAAAGCTAATGCAGTGCATTCAGGTAGGTCTTATGTATTCTGTCAAAAGAAAGTACCTCCTGGGTGTTCATTCCTGCAAATGAGATATAAAATAGCTTCACATTTCCCTGGGGTATCTGTACTGTTCACTCCATCAGACTGCAGTGGACAGAGATCCATTAAAAGTTTTAAAACTAATCATCTGCTCGGTTATGATAGCCTCACCCTGCTTGGCAAGGTACTGTCAGCTTTCCATCACTCTGTCAACGGCGCTGGTTTGCCATGGTTAGAGGTGCAGGTATTTTTGGCGGCCCTTAACAATCTACTTCTGCCAGTCTTGGTTCCTACCTGCCACCTCCTGAGCATGTGTTAGGTTCAGTTCTGTAACGTGTGCGGTACGCAGAAGAAAAAGGTCAAGAAAGGATTTTTGTTTTTTCTTTCCCAACATATATCTTCAACAGATGTTTACAGAGATAGACAGAGATAGCAAGCTGGCTAGGCTGGATTGTTGTCATCCTCCAGCGTAGCTGCTGAAAAGCTGATGTGGTAGTACATTCTACGTTGTAAATTATACACAGCTCGTTAGACCCCCCTAAAGAGGTCTGAATTCTTGTCGCAGGGTGCTGAATGCCTTCCAACTCTCATTGAAGTAAATAGAAATGATATCCTGCAGGATCCCCGTTACCGGGATTTCCTGAGGCTGTTGTGCAAGATGCTGTATGCTGCAGGACAAGTGCAAGTGGAGAAAAAGCAGAGGGTGACTGAAGAAAGGACCGTAAGATAGGCATGAGGAGTACAGTATTTTAAAGATAATAAGCTGTTGGAGTATACCTTTTTGCTTACCCACATGATCTAGAAAATGTCTTTTCTTTTAATATAAAGGCTTAAATTCTCATTTACTAACATGACCCTCAGTTTAGACCTGTGTTTTCCCATTCTCATTTCTGCCATTACTTGACTGACTTTGAAAGCTGACTGATACTTTTAAACAGCTGATGTTTTACCGCACAGGAGCAGGTAGATGCCCTTTGACACCTTTAAGGTGTGAGCGAGATTCTACATCCACTTTTTGCTTTCTCTAAAACATTATTTTCTCTTCTCATGAACTCAGGGCAGCTGAGTCTCAGCTTTAAAAGTCTGCACTTCGTATGCTAAAAACTGTACAGAACACGAGTGACAACACTGTCCCTAAGAATCTGCGACTCCCAGAGAGACTTTTTTAAAGAAATGAGATTCTCATTTAAAACAAAGGGGAAAAAAATGCCTTAGTGTGTCTTGTATTCGAAATGGTGCTTTCCTCAGGAGCATTCTTTGAAGTGAATGTGCCGATTCCCATCAGGACAGCAAACCGTCTTTTAAAGAGTTCATTGGGCTGTTATAGGAAATGATATTTTTAGTTTGTAAGGAAATTATTGTTTTCTCAGTGTGTACACGTGCGTGCACGGGGAAGGGAGGGTAGGAAGCCTTGCTATCTCAATTTACAGTGCAAGTAGTCCTGCTTGGGATCCAGTAATATAATCCAAGGTACTCTTCAGACAGAATCATTGCAGAGGATGCAGTTCTGGGCCGCGTGGGAGAGACAGGCGCATTCTAAACATACACATATTATATATACATGTATGTCTATGTAAGAAGCATTTGTATCCCGGGCATATAAAATTTCCTTGGACTGCAGTTTTAGAACATCTGCTCTACAATATATTGCAGAGTCAAGGTATTCTGAGAATTACTGAGGGAAACCATTATTGTAATAGCTAGCAGTAGTTCTTACTACAATATAGAAACATCCTTCATGATTTACACCTATATTTCATCAATCGTATCGTAATTGAGCTTTTTTCAGTATGAAGCCTGTACTCAGAGGCTGGGGCAGCCAAACTGATTTTGGAATTGTTCATTAAAATGCACAAAGGAAAGGGAGAGGAAGGCACAATATATTGTTAAAATGATTAACACTGTGCACCCAATTCCTACGTTCTAAGGCCAGAAAGGGACCATTAGAACATCTAGTCCCGCTTCCTGAATATGCAGGCTGTACGTTTCACCTGGGGTTATGGAAGCCAATAACTTATGTTCGATTAATGCATCCTGCCCAGGCGGTCATTCAGTCTTGATTTGAACATTCCAAAAGACAGAGGCGCCTCCGCTTCCCCTGGCAGTTTGTTCCGGTGGTTAACCACCTTCACTGTATAAATAACTGAATAAATCCTGACTTCTAGTTTGTATGAGTCTGGCATTTCACATCTGGCTACTCTTTCGTTTGATATCTTTCCACACTCGATTTTAAAAATATCTTTGGTACTTTCTATTTGCTTTCTCAAAAGGTATGTATACATGATAAGCTAGCCATTCTTCTTTTTTAATGGGATAAATAGATTGAGGTCTTAAGGTCTCTTGCTGAAGGACATTTTCTTAAGCCTACCAGTCATTTTTGCCTGTCTTGCTGTACTTTTCCAATTTTCCAAAATCCCCTGCAAATTGCAGCACCAAACTGGACATCACTGCCACATAATCCTTCCTCCATTCGGGACATGCTTTTTCTACATATTCCAGGATCCTACTGATCCCTTGTGTGTGGGCCAAGCGTTCAAGCACAGGGTAGAAGGCGGTGAATAAGGAGGGAGAGGATGTAGAACTCTCTGTGACTCACAGAGTCAGCTGCTGCTCTGCAGGCAGTGAGAATCGAGTTTAACCAGCTTAATTGGCTGAAACATGGGGGGCAAACTGTGAAGGCTCTGCGACTGGAGTGGTGCGTATCTACTTTTGCCCTATGATGGTCTCCAAGTGGGTGTAAAGAGAGAGGGGGAACTCGAGACGTACATTTCACATATACCTCTCTCCTCTGATAAACCCATTGGCTGTTCCTGCTCGTGCTCTTTCACATTCGGTCTCCTTTCTCAGAAAGCTAGCGTGCGGGTTACTGATGAAATAGCCTAATAGTAACCTTTCTTGTTCCGTGCTTTGGCATTTGCAAAGGAAATTCCCTCTGCAGGACCTTACAGGGTCTCGGGGATCTGTATTACTTACAGAGCCAGCTCATCTCTGGTAAGTTTTGCCTTTGCATTCACTAAGGACCCCAAATGAGCCCAAAGATCTGGATATTTGCAGCAGTGAGTCAAGAACAACATTGATTTCAAATACGCTCTCAACATCCAAGAATGTTCATTTCTGTAAGAGGATGAGTCAATACAATCATCTGATGTGCAGTAGTTTTAAGAAGGGAAAAAGAAAAAAGAGTAGGCAAAATATCTGAATGGATAATGGACTTTCTGCTTGAGTCATGATTTTAAACCAGCCCTGACCCAAGTGGCTAGAATTTATGCTCAGCAGCAGCCAGCAGAAGGGCTGTTTTTTAGGGAAGCTAAACAATATTCATTCCAAACTCTAGCAGATTTGTGTCAGCACTGTGTGAGTCCGGTTTTGGGCTCTAATCTAAAGCTTTCCCGTGAGGCCTGCACACCTGACAAATCCTCTTAACCTTCCCTTTCCTTCTCTCTTTTGTTCTTTCCCCAGTCTGTGGTGAAATTCAGTCGTCCAGCTGAAGCTTTATAGACTTAATTTGTTTGGAATGGAGAATTACACCGTGGTAAGAGCGATGGTCGCTGAGTAAGTTACTTAGCGTGCACAAATAGTCCCCAGAAGGTTTGCTTAGATTAAGGTATATGCTTAAATACCTTGCTAAATGAGGCAGATAGGTCAAGCAGATGCTGGAAACAGGCACCTTTTTAGGAGTCTCTGTATTCATTCAGGCCAAAAGAAAAGTTTTGCAGTTCAAGTGGCTACATCGGAACAGCGAAACCCTGAGGGTCCTGTCAAGGTTCAGAAAGTTTATTTGTGCTTTTTTCATTATTAAAAAGGGGTATTACTTTTACCTTTGCTCTAGTCCACAGGTTTTCAGTCAAAAGAAGTGAAAATGAAGGTTAGATAGAGTCAGTGGAGACAGAGGTGATCCTCTTCCAGGCCCTACGTGGTGCATGATGGTGCCAGAGTACAGGGTTAGCTTCTCAGCGTTCAATATTTGCCAACCTCCTCTATCAGCTGTTAACAGTGGAGCAAAGGACTTGTTCCTGCCCGATTCCTGATCATTTCCTCTCTCTTCATCTTGTTGCTGAAACAGCGAAATCAGGGAAATTCAGGAACACTTAGGAACGTTACAGTATTTTAATTTTTTTAAGGTGAGATGCTTTTAAAACATAATGTCCCTGTGGTGGAAGAATGTCATTTTTGTCCAGCGCTTTGCACAAACCAAGATAGACCAACATTTTTGCAGGTGATCTCAGCGGTTTGGAACCTGGTTTTCGGCTCAGGCTGCTTTTGTCTTGACACCCCTGTGGAATGAGTGCTTGGGGCTGTTAGTGGTGAGTTGGCACTTTGGGTGCTTTGCATTTAAAATATTGAATTTACACCAAAGTTGAATGCCCCGGAATTTCAGAGAAGTGATAACTTTGCAGAGAATTTCAATCATTATGGTAATTCAGTTCAAGGAATGTGGAATCCTGCCTGATTCCACAGGTGTCCAGCAGTTGCGCATCTCCCTGTTTTGATGTGCTTCCAAGTCTGAGGTCTTTGTAGCCAGGAAAAGAAACCTAAGGAAGAATAGACCTACCTCACTTCACAAAGACTGAGAATTAAAGGGAAAAAAGGGGTTTATGGGAGAGAAGTTTGCAGAAGATGCTTTGAAAATAACCAATTCAGCTGCAAGAAAAAATAAAATGTATGGGGAAGGGGGTAGAACTCCTACAAAGCAAGCTGCTTTATGCATTCAGAGGCAAGAAAGAGTCTTCATGCTCAAGAGCTTAGGCTAAAAAGAGCTTAATCAAAGTCAATGGACAATTATAATGTTGGAACAAATGATGATAAAATACTGGATCTTGAAATTGGTCCAAGGGAAGACAGAGGAGCCTCATGTTTTCCATAATTGATTTCAAGGCTCAGATGGGGAATACTGTGTATTATAGAAACATCAATTGTTCTGTTTTCTTAATAATTCAGACTGGCTGTTTCTTTGATAATGATGTTCTCGGCAGCTGTGAAAATAACATTCTGGGTAAACACAGGGTAAAGGCGAATGTAAGTACTTGACATCAGAAACAGTTAGGAAAGGTTGCACTTTTTGCAGCAGTGTTAGGAGTAAATAAAAGAAAATATAAGCATTTGGAGTCCATTATTTGGTAATTTGTATGCAGACGGTTTCTCAATTACTTTATGACTGCCTGGGACTGCAGGGGAGACACTTAGGGATTTCGTGTTTAAACTGGATATTGCCAATAATACCTAACCTTTTTTTGATAGATCTCAAGGTATTTTGCAAGGGAGACCAGTACTGTTATCCTCATTTTACAAAAGGGGGAATTGAGGTACAGAGGCATATATTGATTTGTCGCCTGCTTTAGGCCATGTATTGACTATGAACATAGAGTGCCACTCCCTTGGTCAACTAACTATATACTAATAATTTGTGGAGGTTGCTTTAATTTCTCTCTTAAAAGTAGCACAAGAATGACTGTTTTCCCCTGTAAAGTGACGACTTCAGATGACAACATCCTAAGAATATTTAAGCAGGTGATACCAAGGATGCTGTGAATTGAAACATATTGGTGCCAGAAGTTGAATACTTCAAATACTTAGCAACAAAAGTACATGTATTTTAGAGCTATATTTATTAAAGAAACAGACTTAAGGCCTAGATTTTTGTCCCCATCTTCGCCATAGTTCAGGAACGGCTCCATCCACGTCACAAAAGTGTCCCACAGTCAAAACAGTGTAATGGTAATAGATATCCTGAAGTTCGGAGTTACCTTGTCAGGTGTCTCATTTTGGAAGAGCTGGAAACTTTAAAGCCAATTGTGGAATCACAGATTCTCACAAAAGTTCCAAATTTGAAGTTTAGGGTGTGTCAGTTGGGGCGTTTGTTTTGTTTTTAAATAAAACAAAACAAGCTCTGAGAAACAAAGGGGAAAAATCCTGAGTTTTTACTAGACAACGTTGCAGAATATGAAACCCATCCATCTTGAATAAATACATGGACAGCAGTCTAATTGCCCCAGATTTTCCAATAAATTATTTCAGAAGTTAACAAAAAAATCCTTTGTATATTACACTATGCAACCCAGCTCAATATTGGGTTGCTTGTTGCCATAGCTGCAGCTCAGGAAAATGCATTTTTCTCAAAGATTTATAAACAAAGATTGCAATGTTTTAGCTCTGTGTAGCAACACGCAATATCCAGTGTCCCCAAGATGCATATAAATTCAAACACCAAGGAGTCATTCAGATCGCATTTGAGCCTCGGTGTACATGTAGCACAAGAATAGCATCTCAGTGGTTGTCCATTAATGTATCTTCTACTGCCCACTCAGAAGATCCATTTCACCAAGGTAGATTCTGGGAACAGAGGAATGAGTTTCATCATTTGAGACCTTAGGGATTATACTGTTTTGCTGGGGAGTAGCCAGGACACACTAAGCCGACTTTCTTTTTCTTTCTTCCCTCCGCTCAGCTCTGCACTTCTTGCGTTAGCCTCTATTTTAGAAATCCCAGCTAACCCTAGCGACGGTCAGTGTTAGGGAGGCTTGGTTCAGTAATGCCGCTAAGTAGCTTTGAGGTCTGGGGTGATACAGTTGCAGAAGGCAAAGCAGGTTATTTCAGTTGTTTATATAAATACACGCATTTTCTAGTACTTCTCCAAAGTGTTAGGAACAATCATTGTCACTTGTTTGGGTTGTACGGTAGCGTAAGAAGCACGCACCAATGTCAGCCCCGTGTTCTGCCAAGAGGCTGAATCCTTGCCCATCTCCGACCGTCAGGAGTTAAGGGTAGCTCCGCTGCATGTGGTAGGTAGGGGCTGCAGTTGTAGGACACGTGCTGAGCCATTCTGACATTTCCACTGCGAGGTGCACTCGGTCATGCCGACTGCTTTTGACGTTCTGGCCATTCTGGCCAAAATTTCCCGAAGCTCTGCTGTTGTATTAGCGTCATTCCTATGGAAGCAAATGGTGGAATGCTGCTTAGTTAATGACAGTGGACTTCAGCTTTTGAAATCTTTTAAAAAGCCTTTCCTAAGTGTTTTGTTCGGGAGTTACGTCGGGAGAAGCGAGACAAGTATTTTAAAGGCAGCCTGAAGGAGCTAACCTCAGCAGAAGCATGCGCAAGTGCATTGTTTTCGCTTTTGCAAACTCAAATTTCTTTCCTATCCTCATACCCCATTTTTAATACTGTTAGCCCTTTGTTTCAACATGAAATTCTCTTAGATGTTTCTTTTAAGAGGGAGTTCAGCTGAGTCGAATCACAGTTTATTGCTTGTGTCTGGTTTTATGAGTCTGAAACCCTACCATAAGACAGGAATAACGCAGAGGTTGGGGTGTGAAGGACAAACGGGAGACACTGAACAGAAGGAACCATTGTTTGCTGTAGTATACGTCAGACCCCACTGATGTGTCTTAAGCGTTTTCTCTATTTCTTTCCCCCCTTTTTAGAAACTTAATGAGCCATAAAGAAAAGGCTGATAATGAGATGTTTATTGTCAGGATCACGGGTTGAGGGTATAGGCTGCTGATGTGTTGTTAGAGGGAAACATTTATGTTCCAGAGTATGATAAAATGTTGATTTTGAACAACACCTTTTGTATGGTCAGGGATGGATTTATTAATAGGCTGTACGCTTAGACCTTGTATGTATCTTCTTAACAACAGTTTGATTCATGTAGACTTAGACTTCGTACATTTTCAGTCTTGCCTTTTGCTTTATTTTTGGGAAAGCTTGGAAGAAAATGGTATGTATTTTTCCCAGGAGCAGGGGATTTTTGATTTAACTCTTCACTGGCTTCTGCTTTTACCTGTCCAGGATTAGTTTCTCTTTATAATAAATACCTCATCAGATTAAGTGGATGCGACAGTTACTTCTGGCATTAAGCTCCAGGAATCGGGGCAGAGGGGGAGTAACCTCAATCAAGCACAGAAATGACAAATTAAGAACCAGTATTAGCAAACATAACTCTTAATTTATGCACTGCAGGTCTTATTTAAATTCTGATGCGAACCTGATGTTAGAATCCAATACCACGTTATTTGTGTAAAGAAATGGTGCTTTCTTTCATAAGTCTACAGTTGCACAGGGAGGCTAGACTTGTGTTTCTCGAGCCCCAGATCATTCTTTAAATTTCTCTGTGCCCAGCTCATGCTGGTGTTACTGTTTGCAGTGGGACCACTCGTGTCAGCTCCGGCTCCTTCCAGCTGTCCACTTCTTACACATCTGCATTTCATGTCCTTGACATGAGATTTATACCACCAGTATCTGTCAGTCCCCAAATTGAGAGAATAAAGAATTGACAAAATCCGTGAAAGGTTACAGAATAAAGACATTTTCTTCCTTATGTACACGTGAAATATTGCAAGATTTAAATAAAAGAACATTTCAGGCTGGGAGGACTCCATGACAGATGTCCATATGAGGCTTTTGGGCAGCTATTACTTTTTTCCAGAGAATTATGGGGTTTTGAGCCACATCCTCAGAGTTTGGTAATAATTTTCCAGAAGCATATTTGAACATAATAATAGTGTGCCTTCCAACATATTAATATAATGCCAGACCTTGTCATTTCTCCTCCTTTGCCTGTTAAGTGAAAGCTGGTTGTATTATCTGGTGGACTCTGTAATGGCTGTGGAGAGGAAGGGTAAAGCAGTAGTTTTTAATAACAATTATAGTGCCTCAATGTTAACTATAAACCTGCATTAAGTGTAGAAATTACACAGAAAGGAGCTACCTTCATTAGTCTATCTTATTTTCAAGAACCAACTGTTGCTGATTAATAAGCATAATTATATTGTCCTTTCAGTCTTTTGTATGTAAGGGAGAGAACAGAAAGCCAATCTGCTCTTAGGAAATGCCTGAAATAACCTTCATGCTAGCTTTGTGCTTCACGGGCTGCTTAGGGGTTGCTCTAAATTTGCCTGCCTGTCCCCTGAGGATGAACTAGCACCTCCGGACACAGAGCACACCATGTGCTGCCTGCATACCATCCCACCCACAGGATGGATATTTCTTCCCTACAGCATGAATCTCAGTTCTCTTTTACTTCAGAAGGAGGTAAGCATGGCCTGGTTCGTATCGGTAGCAGATTGTCGTCTTTTCCAAGGTGGCATAGACGAGGTCACTCAGCACCAAGGGCCAACAAGTGCAAGTCTTGCATACACTTTTCATTACGTCGTCTTTACTGTCAGTCTGCAAATTATCTAGAGCTGTATTTACTTTCTTGTTTTACCAGTGAGTAGAGTAAGTGATGCAAAGGAAGTCAATTGATGAGAAATAGTTTTGCAAGGTGTTCCCTTCTGTCCTCTTGTCATGGTTTTGGCTGGGATAGAGTTAATTTTCTTCCTAGTAGCTGGTACAGTGCTGTGTTTTGGATTTAGGATGAGAATAATGTTGATAATGTTGAACACAGGGACATTTTAGTTGTTGATAAGCAGTGCTTACACTAGTCAAGCTTCCCATGCCCTGTTGGGTGCACTGGAAGCTGGGAGGGGGCACAGCCGGGACAGCTGACCCCAACTGGCCAAAGGGATATTCCATACCATATGATGTCATGCCCAGTATATTAACTGGGGGCAGTTGGCCGGGGGGCAGCGATCGCTACTCGGGCATGGGCTGGGCATTGGTTGGCAGGTGGCGGGCGGTTGCATCACTTGGTTTTCCTGTTCTCCCTCTCTCTCTTCTCTTTTTATTACAAATTTTTATTATTATTATTATTATTATTTCAATTATTACACTGTTTTTATCTCAACCCACGAGTTTTCTTACTTTTGCTCTTCCAGTTCTCTCCCCCGTCCCACTGGGGTGGAGGGTGAGCGAGCGGCCGTGTGGCGCTTGGCTGCTGACTGGAGCTGAAGCAGGGCACCTCTGTGCCTGTGTCAGCATGTGGAGCACAGATGACTCATAGGGACTGCTAAGTGGTCGTAAGTAGAGAGGGAAAAGAGAAAAGAAAGTGTGTTTCTTTTTTTCTAAAGACCTTACCTGGTTGAGGAGGGGGAGTAGCACGCCAAGACCACATACTCTTGACTCCCTGACACACTCACAGAGCCTTCTGTGCACCTTAGAATGAGAAGCTTTCCTTCTTCAAATTCCATGGGAAAAGGACGTTGGACTCGTCTGCTGAAACAGCACAAACAGTTCGATCTGACTGTGGGCTTCCCTTGAGATAGGAGCTGTTAAGAGAGGTGATAAATGCTGTTTGTTAGGTTCCCGCTAGGCGAAGGGGACAATTGTTGGCTGTTTTACGTGATCACCTCTGTGTATGCGCATCAGCGGGGCAGCGGTGCCTAGTAGCTGAGCATCAATTCCTGGCTTTGCCACCTCTAGCTGCAGCGTGTCCCTGGGTACGTCAGTTCCTCCGCCGCGTTTCGCATCGAATCTGATGTAAAGCTTTTAATTCCTCTGTGCGTGCAGTGATAGAGGTGATAGCCACAGCTAGATGGACCTCTTGCTAACCAGATATGGTTGCAATATATTGAACTCACAGTGGTGGCATTCTGTAAAAGAACTAATAATAAAGACACAGGGTCTTTAGGAAGTGATCAGGTGTTTTCCATCTGGTATTTGTATTCAGGTGACAATCAAGGAATTGCAGCAAAGTGGTACAAATGGGTTGCAGTGCAAATGACTGTTAGAGTTCGTACTAAATACATGCACTCGTCTGTGTGTGTTTGGGAGGGGAAGCCAGAATCTCTGCCTAGGTACAGGCTGTAGCTGCAGAAGCCAGCTTGCCAACAGCCTCACTTAGGGAAGAAGGAAGAAGGAGGAGGAAACTGTTCCTTCTCTTCACACATGACAGGAATAAGGTGTTTTTTAGGAAGCACAAACCAAAAGTTAGAAAACAGGTTGTGGAATGAAACCCCAAATTGTGCAAGCTTCTTGAATCCAGTAGTTGGATGAGAAGCTACCTGGGAGTCTAAAGAATATTTAAAAGAATAGTTAGAAATAAACTAATAAAAAGCCCATTCCTTGACCCATTGTTGCTGCTGAGCAGATCTAATAAGAGATGGAGCTTTATGAGTATTGCAGTGAATAAATCCTAGTTTCCGATATAGTGCTCCATGGATTTTCTGATCGATTGTACAGCACTTGTTTTAAACTTCTGACAGCCAGCCTCCAAACAAACCCAAAAGGCAAAACCAAAAAGACCCAATCCCCAAACCATTTCGATATTTCTGAGATGAAATAATTTTGTGTTGAAAATGTCAAAATGGAGTGTTTTTTATCTTTTCAAAACCATTGTGTCCATTTTTGATGATGAAACTTTTTGAGTTCAATATGGCTTCAAAGCAGCTTCAGAGCTTTGAGACTCCCCCCCCCCCCTTGTTTAATGATTCATTTCCTGTAGAAGTCTTCATTAACTGTACAACAGCTGAAGCTATATCAGCACTTAGGAGTAGGATCCACTCCTTGCATTCGTCCGACACAATTTCATACTCTGTGATTTTTTAAAATGATTTTTGTATAATTATGGTAGCAGAATCCTATTTGATGGCACAAGCAGTAACGTATGTAGTGTTCATTTCTTTGGGGACTTCAGATTGCTTTAGGTGAGTGCAGAAGATAAGTATTTACTCAGTATGTTTGGAATATTTCAGACAAAAAGGTAGCGTTTCTGTATCTTAACTAAAACTGGACCATCATGATCTAGTCAACATGATAGTAACTGAAAATTGTGCATCACGACAAAAGTAGTAACAATAATGAAAACACTTGTAGGATTATATTGGATTCTGTAAATGTAATATCATCTTACAGAAGTTACTCTGCCATTTTGTAGTGAAGAACCTCTTCCACAGATTGCTTTGTCAACTGCATTCTGATGAAGAGATTCGTGATATAGGAGACTTAACAGACATCTGTGATTAAGATTTTCAAGCCAGTCTTAAGGAATAATCCCTGTGTCCCATTGAACTTTAGTGAGACTTGGCCAAGAAAATCCCTTAAGTTCTCTGAAAACCTTATCTGGAAGAATATTCTGTATAATAGTCTGTATATCCCAGGGCTTGTTTACAAGAGAGAAAATGGCTTAAAATGCATTCTCCAGTCTAGGTGTGATGATGCTCCTGACATGCACAGATTGAGATCTGTATGTGTAAATGTGTGTTTATATATACAGAAGCTGAACCCTAGCAAGAGTACGTATGGTTATCTATAGGGCCTGGATTTAATTCCATGTACAAGACAAGCCCTGATACTTTTTTATTATTATTTATTTTTCCTGATTGTGCATTCTGTCTCTCACTAATTGTTCTCTTACAGGTGGCATGAATTTCATCTCCACTACTTCCCATGATAGCTGTTATTTTACCCTTTATCCTTAACTGCTTGAATTTAGTGGGACATCCACAGTTTTCCCCCCCTTTCTGCATTAAGCTGCTAAAAGGTTTCACTTTAGCTTGTCTGAAATTAATGTTCCATTGAAAATAAATTGTCCTGTTCTTGGGTTGATTAAGGTGGCAGATCCTGCGGTATAATTGCCCCTGCTGTTCAGCTGTTCTGAGCAGGAATAACCAGCATTTACCAGCTGCGGACGTGAAGTTTGCAAATTGCTGGGCTTGGCGGCTGCTTCTGGCAGTGCCACGTAGGCCCTGACGGCCGGAGGTCAGGCGCAGTAAGTTTTCTTTCCAGAGATGGAGGAGCTTGAACGTAATCCAGGAGCCAGTGTCAGGTTTGGGCTGCTTTGCTTTTCTTCAGTGGGCCTCCCTTCCTCAGAGAGGAGGAATTTCCCTCCCGTTCCCTTCACGGACGAGGCCCCCCCCTCCCCGGCTCGCCCTGCCCGTGGGCTCGTGCAGCGTGAGGCGCAGGAGCGGGAGAAGCTGCCAGTCCCGCGCTGACAGGAGGGCGAACGGGCACGGCCCAGTCAAGAACGCATTTAAGGGGCGTACTGGGAAAACGTTGAAATGCCCGCAGGTGAGCTCGGGGTGAGCAGGTGAGCCCTCCCTCTCGGGGTAGCTGTGGGTGTACCTCTATAGCTGTGGCCCCGCTGGCGGGCTGCAGCTCTCCCTCGTCCCGGGCAGCAGGCTCTGACTGGGGAGGCTCTCATTCCCTACGCCTCTTTGCTGCCCGTCCTGTCTCCAGAGGGGAGTGGGTTTCGTTGGTATGGCAGCACATTCTTCCCCGAATTTTCTGGGAGCTGTGTGGTCCTGGGATAGAAGGTATTGCGTATGACAGAAACGGTTCTTTAGCAGCCCCTTGCCTTCTCTTTTACTGTATGCTCGCTATGAAGATGAGCAGTAGTTTAAAGGATAGTCACAGCAATATCCAGCGTGGTTTAAATTGAAATGTCAATGTATTTTAATGATATGCTAAGGAATAGTCATATGAAATTATGTGTTTTATATAATGCAGATGATACCTTTTCTGTCAAAACCTATTGACACACCTTAATTTTGACTTATTAGCATCATGTTGAAACTCCTGATTGACTTTCTAAATTCCAGGCTTTGAGCCTCCTTAAAAACAATCTGTAAGTCAGAACAAGTCATTCAGCATCAAACTTGAGGCTTCGAGCTCGTTTGGAAACGCTTGCATGCAATCACCTATGGCGTTATTAGTGTACAGACAGACAGAAAGGGGGTTGCGTCCCATCCATGTTGGACTCTTGCCTTGTTATAAGAGCTGAAAGAAAAAAAAAGTGTGGTCAGTATTATGTTTTGTTTCTGTTCG
The DNA here is from genome assembly GCF_949628215.1 of Phalacrocorax aristotelis. Taxonomy (NCBI): domain Eukaryota; kingdom Metazoa; phylum Chordata; class Aves; order Suliformes; family Phalacrocoracidae; genus Phalacrocorax; species Phalacrocorax aristotelis. The sequence goes on from NC_134299.1 coordinate 5,601,974, forward strand.
TATTTGTGTACTGCTCGCAGATGGGTTGAGGTTTCTAGACAAATAGGTGTTGTGGAAAGCTCTCTACTGTCTAGCTTTGTTAAATACTTCTCAGTCTTTACCTCTTTCTGAAAGGTTTGAAGTCCAAGCCATACTGAGTGGGGTGTGGAGGCCATTTTGTGTCGGTACTGACAACGGCTTGAGTGAAGGTCGATCTTGGAATCAAATTACCTTAGCTCATAAGTGCAGCTGTGAATTCAACACTTTTTTTGCCTCTGAGTAGCTCCCTTTAAATACTTGATACATTTTTTAAACTACTAGGTTTTTTATCCTAATGCAAACAGGTCCACAAAGAAAGATTACCAAGTGCAGAAAGGCAGTCTTGGCTGGAGAGGCAGTTTCGGAGGAATTTGGGTTCCTCTGAATGTCATTAGGAGATGGAGGAAAATTTTAATGCTTTGTCTTCCCTAAGGTTCGCTACAGAATAACAGATAGAAGCTACCTAAATTGAGCTCTCGGGGCTACAGGAGTTCTGCAGTGTTAATGATAACCTAAAGTGCAAAAAAAGTCCTTTCATATTTTAAACTTCTTGCCCAGTTTAACTTTCTCCCAGTTACCCAGACACAAGGATTGAATGGGAAGAGGCCTGCTGAGACCTATCTGCTAGGGCTTGCTATCAGTAAGAATATAATCTTTTAACAGCAGCTTAAAAATAGGCCTTTTTTTTTCTCTTTCTCCTCTGCCTATGCTGTTAACTTAGAGAAAGATGCCTATGGGTGCTACACGCTTGTTATTGTAGAATTGCAAGGGTTCCTGTGTAGCAAGTCTCTGACGTGGGACTGGATCCTGACTGAGCACAACAGCAGCAGCTCTGGATTGGAAAGTCCCATTGCCGCAAGAAGGTAGCGTATGCTTACCATGTTCTTATGCTCCTCGATAGCATGTAGTAGTTCTAACAGAGGCAGGATATTGACTGAATTGGCTTTTGGCTTGATTCAGTAGGTCTGTTCTTACCCTGTTCTGTTCCTCAGGCAGAAGTTTTCATTCCGGCTCTATAGCAAAGTAGGGAGAAAAGCTGCATTTAACGACTCTGCGTTCCCTTCATTACAGAGCAGTGACAGTTAGGTGGGTCAGATATAGTATACTACCCTCTTCCACTCCTTGTGTAAGTGGGGAGATGATTTGCATCTTTTGATCACTTGTGTGTTGGAGACTTGAGGAAAACTAAGGGCTGGTGCTACTTACTGAATTGCAGTCTGAGGTTTTCCCACTCATCCTGGTCTGGATTAAATTAGCACTACAGACATGTAGCAAAGATACTCAGCATATAATGTTCGTAATGTGAAAGCTGCATGAGGTGAAAATGAAGCTCTAGATTTCTTTAAGAAAACAATTACATTATTGTTCCTAGGTGTTAATTTTTAACATATGAAAGAGAACAAAATAGTCTTAGTTCAAGAGAACAAAATATTCAAGAGGTTAGAAAACAAGCTTCCAGAAGAAACAGGACATATCTAGACTCTGGCAGCTTTTGCTCATGACGGTCAAATGGTTCTGACAAAGGCTTCCATTCAAAATGACCCTTTATATCACTATCTTGTATTCTCTGCCTCTTTTCTTACTTTCAGAGAAGTGCCAAATCTTGCTCAGTAGCAATGCCCAAACAGAAAGATCCATGAGACCTCACGTTAACCTCACTGATACCTGTGTGATGCACCCTGAGCTGGTGTGGGGATGGCCAACAACACAGACTTGTAGGTTAGAGAAGACTATCCAAAATACTTAGCAACATCTGTTAGAACATAACTGCATTGACAAGAAATAGACCTTATGACTAATGAGGCTCTCCTAAAATCCTGTTTTCTGAGGGGCTGTGGAAACTGATAATGCTGCAAAATGTGAAGTACTAAAGGGCAGCACTGCTGGCTTGTCACTCTTTTAGCCTGCATTTAGCAGAGATGCTTGACAGCTTAACAAAATGTGCCGTAATCTGCACTAAAAGCTGAAAGTGTGCCTTCTGCTTACTCTGGTCCAAATTGCCTACCTTGTGTGCTACAAAGCTCTATTAATTTCAAGAGGATTGCATGGGATGTAAATACAGGCAGCTCATGATTTTCAGTCTCCAGTGTGCTAAATTTTAAGTGTAGCTGAAATCTGGAATGGAGGTCATTGGCATTACATGCCTTCATTAGCAGTAAATGTGTGTGCCAAAGACTAGGGCATAAGGCATTTGTTTTAAATGCTGGGTCTTAACATTAGCAATCACATAAATAATTCAAGTGTTGTGATGTCTGGACCTAAGTTTAATGTTTAAAACTGCAGTTCAGCCCTGGAATTGAGTACCTCTTTAACATGTTGGCCATAACTTTTCTATGTTCCTGTTGAACTTAGGAATATCCAAAACCAGAGTCCCAGCATATTTAGACACATATTGCATAGGCAATATTTGATCCTAAAGCCCTGAAAAGGTGAATAGATGAGATGTGTATGTCAGATTTTCTTCTCCCCCTACCTTTGCCATTCCTGCTCGACTGGTGGTAATGGGGGCCCGGTGGGTGAAGGAAATGTGGATATTTATCATTCAGTACGCACGGGTGCGCCTGTTACGAAGCAAAGCAGCGAAGTGCAAAGGCTTATGCTGTAGTATTTGAGGCTCCAGGTAAGTCTATGTGTTGCAGTGTATTTCTTAAAGCTAGGTCAGCTCTGCATGGTGCTGAGCTGAGGATTATTTAAGCAGGGGCAAATACCTTGCAGATGCCCCTGTGCTGGGTATTACCTCTCTGGAACTTGCTAGTCTGTTAAAGTAGTGATTCTGCATATTGAAGGTGGTCTCATCCTGTTATTTATGCCTCTGAGGTAAGGGAGATAAAAACCAAACAACTGCTTACCCCTGCAGTGCCTTTTCAAAGCAAAAGCTGTGGATCTGGCTGATAGTACCTTTCTAAATTATTGTAAAAAAAATTACAGTGCTTTCCCCCCAGGTTTTCACAGAGCAATGGTTCATATTCTTTAGCATGTTTCAGCTTCAACTCCTACTATTTTTTCAGTGAAGTCCAAAACCGGTGTACGGAACTGTTGAAAAATGTCATTTCCTGTTGTGTCCATCCTTAGTTCTGTCCTGATGCATTTTTCATTGTTTGTTTTGTATGCAAGTAACTCGGTATGATAAATGCCTCTTTGCCCATGTGAATTTACTAACGATCAGGAATGGCTTGCACTGGGGGACCGCTGTAGTGCCTTGCAGCTAATCCCTCCGAGGTTCATCCTTCCACTACCGGATGGCACAGCTGCTTCTAAAGCAGTCTGAGGTTTGTGGTGATTCAGCAACCACTGCGCGTGCAGTTGAGCCGCCCCTGCAGCAGGAGGGGAGCAGGTACTCTGGGAAGGGAACCGGTTAGAAACGACTACATCCATAATACTAATGAATCTGAGTCACGAGTATTTCAGAAAATAATCTTTAGTGTTCATACTAGCTCTTAAAGCCCTTTCATGAGGGGCTGGCTGTGTTTTCCTAAGACTTTGTTCTTCAGAACCTCTTTGTACAAAAAATGGTAATACTCCTAACATTCTACAAAAACAAATTAGATTTATATGAAAGAGTTCAATGAACAGCATTTTGAATGGGATCCATAATGGGCTTTTTAATTAAATGAATATAGTCATTTCATAGAGGCAGTTCTCATTAGCGTGGCAATATTGAGATGACCATTTCCTTCTAATTGCATTGTGTATTTATGTCGGAGGCTCTGGTTTAGGTTTGATTTGAATAGATTGATATGTGATTGTGTCTTGACACCTAGCGCACATATAAAAGGTAAAATAGCTCTGCTTTCTAAATGAAGCTGTTAAATATTCAGTAAAACAAATGACACTTGTTTACTGTAGCACGTCTTAGTTGGTGCGTGTACACATTGCAGTGTGTACCTGTTGCAGTATATATAACTCCAGCTATTTAAAATTCCTTTGCCCAGTAGAGTGTATTTTATTTAATTCCATTGAGTTCACACCATAAAGGAGATGAGACCCGTTTTCTGTTGCGTGCGAGACTTTGAGGGACTGTGAATTTCCAGCAGAATTTGGAAAAAAAAAAAGCTTTTTCTCACAACCTTTTCTTTCTTTACCCTACTTTTCAATGTATGACACAAAGCTGTTATAACTTTTCCTTTACTGTTTTATCAGAATCATCATTCCGTCTTGAGAAAATTAGATTTCCTTCTCTTCCAGTGTGGATGTCTTTTGGTTCTATTTTTTAATACTCAAAGGAAATTACCGAAGAGAAGTGCTGACCCTCCTTGGATCTAAACCTGTGAAACTGTCAAGGGGTGACTTGTAAAAGCGGGCAAACCGCTGGGGCAGTGGGAATGCATGGGGAGCTCTGTCTTCAGCACCCCGAAGTCAGCGTTAAGTGTAGTCCTGAGTTTCATGCTGCAGCAGCGATGCGCAATTTCTACAGAAATCCCCCCAAAGCTCCACTGCAGGTGCATAAACCTAGGTTAAAGAGTGAATGTCTTGGGTGGTGCTTGGGGGCTCGTGAGTCAGCAAGAAAAAAGTGCGCTCAGTTGCCCGTATCTGTGTGTCCGGTGGGATTGTTCATAAGGCTCCTGTGTGCGAGAGTCTGTGTGCCGAGCTGGGCCTTACTGGCAGCAGGGCGGGGAACGAGAGCTGATTGCAGGGAGAAGAAACATTTATGTTCTGTTCCTCCATCTTCTTTGGTACTTCTGCTTTAATTGGGAAGCTTACTTTTGAGATTTAATGAGAGCGACACACAAAAAGTTCTTGGAGAAGCTTCAGTTCCTTTTTCCTTTCACCAATAGATACGCGTTTTATCAATTCACCGAGGTCAAACTTACTGTACTCTGGCATTGAAAGATACTATTTGAACAAAACTCCTTTTTTACCAAAGTTATTACCACAATTTTTATGTGATTTAATCCTGTTTCAGAAGAAGGGGTCCAGTACTGGCCGCTGAATTACCTCATCAGCTTGTGGCAAGTTCTTTAAATGCTGATGTACATTGTTAATGTTCAGAAAGTCACATCTGGATTCAAAGTGTTTTTCTGTTGTCAGAAGTCTGAAAACACAGTCAGCCTCCAGTGGGTGAGTGGTTCAAACAGTTAAATCTGTGAAGCTTCTCTGTTTTAATGGCACAGCTGCACAAGTGCTTTTATAGGAAGAACTAAAAATGTCAAAGCACAATTTAAAAATGTTAATTAAGTTTCAATCTTTGTGGACGACATTGTTAATCACAGTAACTGAGTAAAACAGCAACCCTTGGTGTTCTGTGTCACATCATATTGAACAACGATTCATTCCCGCTCCTAAGTGTCACTTCAACTTACTCTATTCAATCTTTCAATGAAAAAAATAATAAAAATATTGGTTATTTGGTCAGAAACTGTTGTCAAACATCCAACATCACTTGATAAATTTTATTTTCTTCATTTTTCCTCTTTCTTTTCCAAGTTTTTATTATTACTCTTGCTTTGATGATGTCGCAAAGGCTATACGCTTCTCAAGCATGAAAGTTCAATGTTTTAAATAATAAACTAGTGTGGGAGAGGTGTCACACTCCAGAGGAGATCTGGCAGTGTCTGATCCGTATATGTCATGCTGCTTTGGTGTTGGGAAGAGTTGAAAAGCTGTTTCCACTTGGGGTGCGAGTTGGCACTGATTTCTCTGATTTGCTTCCCGGGGTGGAGGAGTTTTGGTTGGGCTGAGCAAGAAGCCCCAGGATGAGGCACCCTGCAGCCTTGGGTAGTTGCCTGCTTCATTCACCTGATTCCAACCTTTGGTGCCTTGGTAGTACACAACCTGTGTGCATGGTGAAATGTGGAGGGAAATACAAGGCAGTGCAACCTTGTCCCCTCTTGCATCACCAAAGCCAGACAAGATGTGCTTTATTCCAGATATCGTCTAGAAACTCTAAGTTCATTAGTAGGAGATCCGCAAAATGTCCATCATCTGTGGCTTCTTCATAGTAATGGAGAAACAGTTTTTTAAATGGTGGTTTCTGCACTTTGGCTTCGGCACCACCAGTTTGGAGAAGACTGCTGTAGGACGTGACGGTAACAGCAGCTGGCCCGCACTGTGAGTGGCTGGGGGCCGCACACCTACCCGTGCCTGTGTGCCTACAAGTGAAGACATTCAGCTGTTCCCCATCTTCAGGGAAAGGAGAGTGTCGTTTCACACCACCTTCCTCCACGTGTTCAATCAGGGTCTCGGTTTGGGAACGCTATCTCTTTGTCCGCAATATCTCAGTGATCAGCAGAGAGGGGAGAGGAGGGAGAATGAGAAGAGGGCGGGAGGAGAGTGTTCTGTTTATCTTTTCCCTTTTATTCCAGTCTTCCTAATCCTTTTACTGCACTTCCAGTGCCACTCAGCGTGCCTCGGCATCTCTTCGCACAGTACGTGGTAGCACAAGCCGAGGCTGTCGCTCCTTCGTCCCTTCCTGTGGCCTCACAGGTGTGCCTGGCCTTGCTGACAGATACACAGTTCCTTTCATCATCGATCACATATTGTGTATGCCTGGGGTTTTTTCAGGCTGCTGGCCTTGACAATGACGCTTAATGTAGGGCAGACCTTTACACTGTGCTAACAATTCTTAAATTACTTTGAATATATTTCACTTTGCTCATTGTATCACCTCCATGAGCTCTGAGCTAGGTCTGGATGAGCTTTTTGACATACACAGTAGCTTACTGACGCATCCACTCAGTTACTTGCAGCAGTATTGCCTTCTAATGTTTTCCCCCTTTAATTATTTCCGTTACTCTGAGCCAACATACATTATTCCTCTCAGCTGTCAAGCCCTTGCAGAGGGTTTTATCCCGCTAACTGTAATAACATTTCTTTTTTTTCTTTTTATTGAAGTTGCAGCTTAAATTGTACTCGCTTTGTTCTCACCAAATAAAGGAAGATGCTAACAAGGCTTCCAGTGTGCGCATATGTATCCTAAATGCCTTTTGCATGTATGCTTTTAAACTGTCTAAAGGATAAGCGGAAACAATTTTGGGGAGCACTGCACTTTGTTTAGAAAAAAATAAAAACAAAACGCAATGACAACAACAACAACAACAAAAACAATAAAACCCCCACACCCTGGATTGCCCTCTGGTTCTGTTTCGGGCTTCAATTCATTCGTATATAAAACGGTAAGTGTGGACAGGGCATTCGTGTTAGGAATTCTCAGCCCTCAGCAGGGCAAGAGTTGCCTTTGCACAGAAGTGCCTGTCTCTCCAAAGCACCGTGCATTTCTTTCTAAAAGTCAGCGTATGAGGAATTCAGATGTAGTGAGGCAATAAGACCGAAGCTGTAGCGCACAACGGGAGCCTGCTGCTCCTGTACGATGCCCGGGACCATCAAAAGGAGAGCGTTGGCAGGAGCGGCGAGTGGAGGGGGAGTGCGAGTACCTATGCGTATGCCCAAATAACAGTCAAGCCCTCTATCCTGTCCTACCGATGTAGGAACTGCCCAGTAGCCACAGGCTTTCTGCAGCTTCAGCAGTCGATCTAAGGTCTGTCTGTCTTATCTAGCTTCCTTCTCAATATTTATTTACTTTCTCTGGTACTTATCACTGTGACACTCAGACCGTAAAAGTGCTTCAGCAGATAGTTCGCAAAACCTTGTGGACCTGCACAAATGTATTCAACACTGCAAATTAACTGCTTTTGTAATACCGTGACACAGAGTATGAACTGCGGTATTTTTATTGTTGGTAGATGCTGTTAGACAAGCCATTTCTATTCCGTTTCTTTGAGTGAAATACAAAAGGATAGATGTTTACCAAGAATTCAAACCACTGATTTGCAAATGTCCTTGTAGTGCCCAAAAGCAGAAACACTGCTGGTTCCACTGTTAGTCAGCGTGGGCAGCGCCTGAATCTCTCACACGGAATCATACAGGGCCTCATGAAGAATTAGACGTACTGGTTCAGTAAACACTGGTATGATAATCCACATCATCATTTCCCTTAGGTTAATAAGATGGAGATTATTGCTGGTGGAGTGTTCTCCCTTTTTCTTTTTTTCTTTCTTTCTTTTTTTTTTTTTGTTGTTGGATGGTTTTAGGGTGGGTTTTGGTTTTGGTTTGGTTTAGGGATTTTTCCCCTTTCCAGTTTTTCCTGTCTATGTCAGTGCTTCCCAGAGCTAGGGACTTACCCCAAAACTGGCTATAGCTATCGTTTCACTGTGCAGCTTTGTCACCCTGTCTTGCAGATACACCTCTGTTTGGGAAAGGTTCAATCTTGAGAAATACTGAAGTTTTTCAAGTTTGATACCTCAGAGCTGTTTCAAATCAATCTATGATACTGAAACTTTGCTTTTGGTATCAATGCCTCCATATAACCTTTTTTGACATGGATTTAACAGCCTTCACGCTTCAAACATGTTCGTGCTAACAAACAGCTGCTGATCCTGTGGTTGCTCATTGCTAGCTAGGGACATCAGTGAGACGTCGGTACTCGGATGCTGCAGGGTAATCCCCAGAGGGTAGTGAATATCGCTGTCCTCCAGAGAAGATGAGTAGAGCAAAGATGATACGTTAAGCACTGTGTGTAATTTTAGCAGATGAAATTGTATCACTTAAAATCTGTCTCCCATTCAGGTGTGGCGGGCTTGTTCCTGGACGTCTTTCTGTTTTGCGGCACCCCCCCCCGCCACTAGCCCAGAGCGGAGCTCAAGTGCTGCAGCCGAGTGGAAACGTCTTGCTATCACCTTGTGTCTGTAAACAGCCTGTGGACCCGTTTTTCACCAGAGATTTCTGTGTCCTGTTGTAAAACTGGGACTGCTGTAAAACTAGGGTGCTTCCAGCATCAGGTATCAATTTCACGCGTGCCTTTTTGATAGCCTTTGCTTATCGCTTGCCTTACAAGATGGTCGAAGGTCTGTCACAGTACTAGAGACTTCATCGCAGTCATAGGTCTTTCGAGGTTAGTTGCAGTTAACTTGCTTACTGAGCCAAGGGAAAGCGTATAGGCTTTGTTTGAGGAAGTTAAAAGCTCTCAGCATATTTATCCCCTGCTCAGGAGACTGGCTGCTTCCTCCCCTGTGTGATCTACACAAATTACACAAAGTGAGAGGGGCGAAAAAGGTGTTATTAAACTTGGATGTTTCCCGCAGCTCTGCCAGCATAGAACTTGCTCTCGCAGCACGCTGCAGTGTACTTGTCTGCTGTCATCACACTCGGACCAGACTGCTCGCTATTGAAAGCAGTTCTATGGGAAGTGTATCTGTTCTTTCACCTCTGCCTTCAAAATTTTACCCATGTTTATTTGTTCATTTGTTCTGATTGTCCATCGATCCTTTACAAAGGAAGTGTTTATCTCTGTTGATGTAAGAATCTAATAGTCAATTATATTTCAGAAAAAAATGAGAAGAGCTACTACAGGTAAATAACTTCATAGTAGTTAACTGAGAAAAGTTGTTACAAAAATGCTTTTTTGTAACTTTTGGCTTGTTCTCCTCTTTTGAGGACAAATTTTTGAAAGCTATCTGAATAGAAGAGCTTTAATTAACAAAATTTTGCCTCGATCTACCACCTTTCGCAGTTGGGACCTCAGAGTTGTATCAGCTTTAATTAAATGTTCACAACACCTCCATAAGATGGCAAAGCATGATAGTGAATGTATTGAATATAGGATTTCCAAAATCCCACTGCGTTGCTCTAGCTCTCCTCTGACTGAGGTTGACAATTACTGTTGCCAGTGACTTAAATTAAAGCAGATTAAAGTCGAAACTGAATGTTTTTTGCAAATCTTCCTCTAAATGAAATCTTTAGCTCCTGTGATGCGCAGGCGATGGTCAGAGATGGAGCTCAAGAATCCAGATTCTGATCCTTCTGTTCTTACCTGCTTTCTTCTCTTTATGCAACAATTATTCAGTGGAATTGAAAGAAAAGAAAACACAGGCTCAGTGAGAGCAAACAGGGAATTCCTTCCCCCTTCTGGAAGTACAGAATTAAGAAAAATACGAAATACAGTGCTGATAGATTCTGAGCCAGAAGCCAGAGGCTTTATGCAGGTGCTGCAACAAAGGTAAATGGATCTTTTGGATGGAACCATTTTTTGTAACGTGTTTGTATTTACCAGGGAGGGGTGGGGAGAGGGCTGCCTTCAGGCCGTGTCCTTTCCTATCTCTGTGGCCTGGTTTCAGCCGGGATAGAGTTAAATTTCTTCGTAGTAGCGAGTATGGGGCTGAGTTTTAGATTTTTGCTGGAAACAGTGGGGATAACGTGGAGGTGTTTTGGCTGTCGCTAAGTAGCGCTTACACTGGTCAAGGACCGTTTCAGCCCCCCGTGCTCTGCCGGGGGCACAAGCAGCTGGGAGGGAGCACGGCCGGGACAGTGACCCCAACTGACCCACGGGATATCCCGTACCGTACGACGCCATGCTCAGGATATAGAGCTGGGGGAAGGAGGAGGAAGGGGGGACATTTGGAGTGATGGCGTTTGTCTCCGCAAGTCACCGTTACGCGCGATGGAGCCCCGCTGTCCTGGGGCTGGCTGAGCACCCGCCTGCCCGGGGGAAGGGGTGAATGAATGCCTTGCCTTGCTTTGCTTCCGCGCGCAGCTTTTGCTTTCCCTCTTAAACTGTCTTTATCGCACCCCATGAGCTGCCCCACTTTTACTCTTCCGATTCTCTCCCCCGTCCCACCAGGAGGGAGTGAGCGAGCGGCTGCGTGGGGCTTGGCTGCTGACTGGGGCTAAACCACGACACTCTGTATAAAGGTCCCCGTGTAGTAAATCAGCTAGATTTTTGGCCTAACCAGAATTTTTAATTGCGGTAAGTGCTTAGGGAAGTTGGATTTCATCCATTTAGGGAAAATGCAGCATTTCAGGACCATCTGAGGCATGTTTAAAACCACAAGGCTGTAGTCTTGCACTGACCTGTACACAGCAGTGAATCTAACTCTGCAAGACTGACATCGGTAGGAAAGGCTCACTGTGGAATCCTACTGGGTGTGTTTCTCGCCGGGCGTATTCCTCAATCCTGCCGTTTTCTGTGTGTCCATTCAGCCGTATCCTCATGCATACAGCAAAACAGCTGGCAAGAAACCGCGTGCTCAGGTGGTGGAGTCACTGGGGGTAGTGCCAGAGATTCCTGTCTCTCACCCAGAGGCAGTGTTAGTCAAAACCTGTTTGAGAGGGAAGTTGGAATGTGGTACGTGGCCATGCATTTGGTATAAATTCAGTTATTGCAACTTTATTGATTTAAAAAAAAAAAAGTGATCTGTTTCCTGGTAGTTTCTGCTCATTTTAAGGACTCTAAACTTAGGTTTCCACGCTATAGTTGTTATTACTGTGTTTGCTATAAATAACCTGTGGCAACAATAATTATGTTTTTGAACAAAGAAAATTAAGACATTCTTCTTTAATAGTTTTTCAGCTCCTATCGGGTGGTTCCTGCTGCAGACTCCCAGCGTGGTCGGTCTGCTTCCGGGAGGTGAGCGCATGCTGAGTTAGAGGCCGTTGTTACATGAAGGGAGATGGGGGTCTGGATTAACTCGCTAGCTGATTATAAGGTGAATTTGTCTGTTCCTTCCAATACAAAAAGTATGAATTCTGAAATGATGCAGCTGTAGCATCATCTGTGATTTTTTCCTCTTCTTTTTCTGCTGCAAGTGATCGGTCCTGTAAGCCTTCGGAGGTAAATAGCTTCCCAGTGCTCAGCATCCATGTTTTCCAGATAAGTGCCGACATTGACTTAGATGCTAATAAATTAAACTTGGACAGCTAGGAAATTGAGGGGGAAAAATAGATGAATTCATTGCCTAAGTCCACTCTTAACAGCCTGCCAGATTTTAAGTGTGGATCACTACATTTTGATCCTGTGGTCTGACTGGTAGGATATGAAACTTTCGTCAAGATTCTGAGCCAGCTGTGCTTGTCCTGGGGCTTTTAATGCTTGGCATTTCTCTGTGTCAGGCACTGGGTGTCACATGAAAATAAGACTGTTTGTGTTGTACTTCTGGTTGAATAGAAATATAACTAAAACAATGCTGAAGACACTTTTAAAATTGCATTTAAATGAAGTTATTTGCTCTGAAATACTGAAATAATGGAGAAAGAAATGTTAAATATTTTGTTATGATGCTTAAAAGCAATAAAGGGAACGATACCAAAATAAAATCAAGAGATGAAGCATCAAATCTACATTGGAGTAGATAATGTACTCTAGCCTGGGGTGTGGGACCACTCCAGGAGGCTATATTTGGAACCTGATGGTCTCGATGACCTCATTGTAGAGGGGATGTTGCAAAGCGGAAAAAGCATCGCTGAGGGCAAGCTGATCTTACTTAGTCAGATATAAATACACAAAGATACCGTAGAGGAGCCAAATCTGTGTTTGGGGGAAGTTAAAAGGCGGCCTTACGAATGCAAAGGTATGATGCATGTCACTGGTCCTACTGCCATGTTCCTTCGTTTACGGTGCGTGTCCCTGTGACAGGTCTGCGATGCCTGGTTAATGGAGCGCCATGCGGGAGTTAGATGCTCCGTGGATCTACTCTTGTTCTGAAAACAAGATTAGGAGTACCGGAGAACAGAGCTGGGGCCAAGGGCAGTGACCTCTTGAAATCTGCTGTAAAACACAGCTAGCAGCGTGTGCGAGGGAAGAAGGGGATTGTTCTGCAAACCTGGCACTTGTGTTATTTCCCTCTCGTTTTCTCAGTGGGGAAGGTTTCAAATTCCATCGGTTTTTCAATCATCTGAAATACTAGCACATGTACAGAGGGGTTTTTAGTTGGTTTCCTCTGCCCTAAATTGCAGGTTTCTGATGTATAATGATGCCGTAAAATGATTACTATCAATAATGCTTTCTTGAAAGATCCTGTAAGCCTGGCTTTATTTAGAATGCATCCATCATGGGAGATATTAACATTCTCCAGCTCTGTCCGCAATGTAAAGAATCTGCTGTGCAATGGCCCCAGGTTATCGGCATCATTATGGGCAAGATACAAGCATCGCCCTTTTTTCTACTCTACACCGCAGAGCTTCCTAAATCGTGATTTGCAGGTCACTGACGGTTCATAGAGAGCTAGCTCTTCCTGTAAGATCAGCTCCTCCTGCTTATTTTCAGTAACAATACTACATACATAGAACTGTATTTATCTTAGATACTTTTTAAAAATCACTGCACAAGCAACTGCTATATATGTAGCACCATCATCTGATCATCCGTAAGAGGAGCGACTGAGGGATTGTGAAAGAAGAAAAGGAACAGAATTGTTCCTAATGATACAACAGCTGGGTCCAGGAGGGGAAGCTTTCCACTAAAAATGTGCACTGTGCTTAGAAAAAATACTAAAAGCTTTATTCTAATCCTAGTCAAAGATCAATCTCTTAATCTTTTTGACAGTGGAAACTGACTAATCATCTGAATAAAATGTAAAGCCCCTGAACCTCTGGGAAGAGTAACAACTGGGAGTAATTTGGACGGGGTTTGTTTGGTTTGGCTGTTCTCCAGGACAAAGTGAACTTGTTGTCCAGAGAAGCCTCCCCTCTCCCCTCTCCCCTCTCCCCTCTCCCCTCTCCCCTGTTCACCTTCTCCTCTCCCCTTCCCCTCCCCCTCTCCCCTCCCCCATCATTCTGTCCCCTAGAACTAGAAATGAAAAGAACTGTGGTAAAGGTTGTCCTGGTGTTAGTAACAAGTGCAACAGCTGGAAAACTCTTTGGGAGATAAAAATCGTGCAAGATTTTTTGGTCATAGGGGTCTTTGAGGTCTCTTTTTTAGGGCAGTCTTGCATAACAAATAGGAGTCTGAAACCTTAGGCTGACCAGCCTGTGATCAGGTAGAGGCTCCTCCCACATTTGGGAAAAGGGTTTCCTGCTTGTAACATTTTTAATCCATTCCTTAGGAGATGATGAATTTTGATTTGGCTTTATTTCCCTCACCCCTTAGCAGAGCTGTGTTTGATCTGAGCTATCGCGTAGAGATGCTCAGGTCGAAAGCCTTTGCTGTGTTCCGCTGAAGCCTGGCTGCGTCCCAGGGGGACCTGTCCGAGCTGGCTTGTGCAGCGAGGGCATGGCATCACCGATGTCGTCGTTGAGAGAGTCTGTTAAATGCCCTTGGGTCCTGCTGCATTTGTCTTATTTGGTTCCTCACAACACTTACCTTAGTTCAGGTATGCTGAAGGCAATTCCTGTTTGCAGCAGGGGGGCAGCCTTTGAGTTTCATTAAGCCGGGTGGTTAACGGCAGCAGCTTTATTTTCTGCTTTGGTGTTTAGGGACTGTTTGGTTGGCCTTGTTGCCTCACGTAGCAGAGGCATGTTTGTGTATGTGAGTTTGTAGTAAGTTTAAATATAACCATCAAGTAACTATTAAGAAGGCACATTATGAAGAGATAAAGATGATTTACTTGCTAAAAATTATGTGGTAAATGAAGCACAACTTTATAAGCATCAATCCTAAAGTGACTCTGGGAGCCACGTAAAATCTCACCAGCATCATCATCTGTCTAACATTAATGGCACTAGTAGGTACTGAGAGGAACTGGTTTCAGAGTTCGAAGAACATGAAGGAAGTGATTGAGCATTCTGAGCTACAGACTGTGCTGGACAGTGTGCTGTGGGCTGGCTGAAATTCTCAGTAAATTATGGTCCTATTTAGTACTAGCTATAGGGAGAAACAAAACTTAAATTCAAGCCTGCTCTGAAAGTTTTCTGAACTCGGAATCATTTTTACAAGATTTATGAGAGTTCTAGTTGCAGAAGGAGAATGTGCTGCAGGTATCTTAAGGGAATGGCTAATAGCTTGTAACAAATCTCTCTACGGAGTGAGTGCTCATTTGACCTAGGCAATAGAAAAAGGCTACAGACAACTTTAGGGTATTCATTAACCATTTTGCTTTCATAGACTGGGTGATGCATTTCTTTCGGAGTTGAATCCACATAACTCTGAGTCTGTCTACACTTGCAGCAATCAAGTTTTAAAATATGGCTGTATGAGGGAGAGATGAAGATGAACCCGCATAAGTCTGTAAATGTTCCACCTCTCCTTAGCCCCAAGAACTGAAGCATTGATTAGCCTCTCGCACCCTTAGGAAACAAGCAAAGAGTGTCTGGTTCTGCAAGTATGTGCAGCGTAGAATTTATGGTCTTACAGAGGCTGAAATCCTATTTTCAAATAGGTAGATGAGTCTTCTGAGACATGGATAACAGAGCATGGAATTAGCAGGAACACAGGTGAGCAGAGATGCTCTGAACTCTCATGCAATTACAGCCAGACTTGTTTCTTTAGAGAGTAGAAAGATGATGACTGCGATTACTGGGGGAGATTGTATCACTTCATAGTTAATTTAATGTTTCTGATAGCTCATGTACAAGTATCACAGTGTCTGTTGTAATTGAGAATAGGTGCTGCAAGTTGGAATGGATTTAGATAGCGCGTTATTCAGCAGTAGTGAGGATACTATTTTATCTTATTCCAGACTGACTTAATGCATTTCAGTTTAAATGAACCCCAGTTTTTCAAAGAGCCACATCCCCCTTCATTTCTGTATATCGTTTGACTGCTAAGAACCAGAAATATATTAACAGCACATGGCAAACACTCTGTATCTATTACAACAGACAGTTTGCATTTGAAAAGTCCTAGCAAGCCTCAGGCTGGACTACTGCTGTGTCCCCCAGTAAGAGCAGAAAGTAGTTGTTGGTACCAGGCTCACGTTCACCTATTCCAGAAAGAAGCTGGAGATAGAGTTGTAGATAGTAGGGAGTAAGTTCTCCGCTTTTTGCTACTGCTTGTCATCCTTTATACCCGCACAATTTGTGGAAAGAGCAGATGGAGAATCCTGAACGGGAATAATAGGTGTTCCCAAAGCATAAATGCTGCGGGTTACAGTGCTGAGAAGTCATGTTTTTCTGTTTTCCTCATTTTCATTCAGACAAGTAGAATGATGAAATAGCAATTTATTTCTCTCTGTCCATCTCCAAAATGGATTGATCTCAAAAGGTGTTTTGCAAAGGTGGACCTCTCCCTCTGTTGTAGGGCAGAGGAGAAGAAATTGTGAAGTATATATGGTAAGTCCTCTTCATAAGAGGAAATAGTGGAAACAGGTTTAAAAAAAAAACCACAGATAGGCACCTAATGGAGCTTTTAAAATTACTTTAAAATATACGTCAGATAATTTCAGATCTCCCACTGAAAGTACACAGGAGCTGGACAACTTAAATTGCATGGTGTCCTTGTAAATGGTATAAAGATGTGTAATTCTCTTCGACTTTATTACTGATGTGGTTTAATTTTATGTTCTTTTCTTGCCAAAGTAAATAGCTTCCCAGGTTTTTGGAAGGAGACTAGAAAATAGCCCAAGTTGTGTATTTACTACATCTTTTCTTAGATACCTGGAACCTTTCTCTTTTCTCCACTGCTAAGGCCCTTTTTAGAGTTACTGTCAGCATTCCCAGTTGAACTGAATAATTTACCCTTTTAAACTGACAGCAGCTGTCATTATGAAAATTGCAGGGCCAAGTTTGACAGTATTCACACAATGGGGGAACTTAAACTTTTAACAGGCTTCGAGAAAGCCCAGACTTTTCAGCACATCTTGTCAGTCAGTACATGAGCTCATCTCCTCCTTGTGAAAAGTTGGCAGATTAGAAGATTACATCTGACAGATCTGAAACAGCGCTGATGACATCCTCCAACAATAATATCTCTGTGAGGGGTGGGGGGCAGAGGGGAAAATGGTATAATGAAAAAATTGATGTTAAAAGTTGGATAAGCACTTTACAAATTGAAGGGTGCTCGGTGTTCGTGGCTATCTGTGTATAATTTATTTCTCGTGTGTGGGCTAAATAGTCACAGTTCTTAATTATCCAGAGATTTACTGCTCTCGGTCTGCAAAAGAATGTTTCTCAGGTTTTTAAGGCTTCTTGTAGTTGAAGACGTTGTGTCCTTTCATATTCATTAGCAGCTAGTATTTTGACATTAAGGATTAGCGGTGGCACATGTCTAAGGCAAGCGTAACGTAGCAGTAGGTACGCCTGGCATTTTCGAGTTGTCTGACACCGTAAATAGTCGCTTAGCGAGTGAGGTCTTTACAGCGGCAGGGTACATGCGACCGCAGCGCCTGGCTGGCCTAGCGCTTGTGCTGCGGACTTTTTCCCCTTTTGGAGAGATCAGTGTCACAAAGGCTCTTTTCTTCTGGCGTTTATCGAACTGGTTTTCCAAAGATTATGGAGTTGTTCGTTTATGTCGATGGTGCGGGTGGGACGGGGAGGAGGACCAAAAACTGTAGTATGTTTCTACTCTCTGCCGTTCTTGTGTTTCCCAGTCTAAAATACAAAACATGGCCTGAACTGAGGAATACGGCGCAAGTGGCAGTAAGAGGCACAAATAGCTTTAGCATTCTTGTCAGCATCTTTAAACTTTATCCTTTACTGTGTCATGTTGTTTCTTTTAGTCTATCTTTAGCCTTGCTTCCCTTTCTGAGCCAGCAGAAGTACTTTTTTGTTATCACCGCTTACTGTTTAGGAGCACATCAAGAAAAAAAAACCCACGTTTTCTGACCATATTCACGCTGGGGAGTGAAGAGACTGCCATTTCGAAATGTGACAAGTATTTGTGCCTTGTCTTGCAATATTCCTGTAGTAATTCCCTTTCTAATAAATCCGGTACTACCTCTCGTTGTTCTACTGCCATGCCCACTATCATCCATCTCAAACTCAACACTGATACAAGAAATCGTTATGGGATGTTAATGTTAAGGATGTTCGATGTTGGATTCGCTTTCTGTTATTTCAGAGCTTAAGGAAAAAATAGATTGTATGGGTTCCAAGTTGCGTAAGCCATATGTGAAAGCACAGAACACTGCTGTGCCAGCAGCGTCCATTGGACCCACACTAAGAAGTGCACTTGAGCTCATTTTGAGCATATTTAAAATCCTTTAGCCCCTGTTCTGATTTGAGATACAGCAGTCATCGGGAAGCCGTATAGACATCTCCTAAAAACTCAAAGTGCCGTTGCAGCTCAGCTGCTTCCACGTACTAGCAGCAGGCTAAAATAAATATCCATACTGTTTCAAGTGCAGTAACTGGTATTTTAGAAGGTGGAGCCAGGGCTTCTCTACCGCCAAGACAGAGTGGGGTAGAGAAGTTGACTCTGCTTTGTCCTGTTTGTGCAAGTGTCTATTAATCCTCTATTTTGTTCTGGACCCAGCACACCACAGACCGACTTAAATCCACACCTCCATCCCCAAGGGCTATGACCATCTAGTCCAATAGCTGGCGTTCTCTGCAGGCTGTGAGTGTTTTTTGAAAGGACAGGTTAGAGTTCGGTGATTTGTTTGCTTTGCTTGTGAAATAAATTCATCCCTTTCAACTGAACATAAACCAAATATGTTTATTTTTATGGAGCAAACTTTCAAAAAAAAAAATCCCCCCTAAACAGACTGATGTTCTCATATAATATAAACACTGAAATGAATGGATTGTAAATGCTAAAACCAAATTATTTCATGTCAGCAAACCCAAATGTCTGGATATTCTCAGAAACCTCGAACAAAACATTTTGACTTATGAAGTTGCTCTGCCAGTACAGGCATGTTTCCATGAAATGTTTTCAATTTTAATGAAATTGTACATTCTGACAGAAAACTGTTCCCTGAAACGTGTGCTCATCCTCACTCAGCAGTGAAGGCTCTTAAGATCCAGGGTTGGGATATTTTCAATATTTTTCTTTCAAGTGCGTACTGTAAAACGCAAACTGTCACCTTCAGTTTAGCAGTTCCAGATAAAAACAAGGTCCTTTCAATAATTAAGAGAAAGAAAAAGGTTACTGAATCTGCCCAGGGTCTGCATGCTCTATATCAGGCACTAATGAAACCGGTTATGCTGATGATTTTGCCGACTATCTCCATAGTTACCTCTTTCCCATGAGACAGATGAAACTGCCTGATCATATCATGGCTGCTTCCCATAACGGTCAGCCTTCATCTCGTTGGGCTGAGTGGAAGAGGAAGCTTTCTCATCCTCCAACGTGTTATTAATGTATCATTTGGTTTTGTCAATTTTATTCTTTAAGAAAAAAAATCCATATTGAGTGTAAAATGGTTCTAAAGTGCAAAACTCATCAATTATTCAGGCTATTTATGCACATTTTAAAGTCAGAGACATTATCTGGCTTTCTTTCCTTTAAGAGAATTGAGAAGAGAATTAAGATCAATAGAACATCTTGCTGAGCTTGTGGCTTAGGTTGTTTGGGTTTGTTGTGTGTTTCCCCCAGCCCCTTTTACAGATGTCAGTAATGGGGTGACTCAGTACAGACAGACAGAGCTGTAAGGGGACTGAAACCCCCAGGATTTCAATAGTCTCACTGTACTTGGTGTTTCACCCAGTGGACAGAGCACAAAACTGGGACACAGCCCATATCAGTTCATCTCAGGTTGGATTTTGCGTAATCAAATGATTTTATCTTCTCCTATTTCTCTTTGTAAACTTCTAATAAGACTTTCCTGTTGTAAAGGTGTTAAGGGAGTAACGAATGCTGATATTGGGTGCTCGGATGCAACATCGATGAGGGCCAAAAAGTCCCCTCCTGCTGTAGGCTCTGCTTTTCAGTCGTGTGTCATCAGCCCCTGCTAGTGTCATTGCGGTAAATCTTCTGTATTTCATACGTCCAGGTGAGAAGCATCACGTAACAGATTCTGGTTTCAGATCCTGTAAAAGCACCCCCCCTAAGGAGAGTAGCTGGAAGGATGATTTCACTGTCCTGGAGATGTTTTGGCGTTTCTATCTATTTGGGATTTACTGTACCCAGAAAAGATGGCTATCATGGTAGTGTTTGGACAGACCAGTGAGCCGAAGAGCTAGTGTCTGGCTGGGGACAGGCTGAGTAAGCGTGCTTCCAATAAATCAACTAGTATGGAAGCAGGTAACTCTTACCTACTACCGTCACTGTAAATTGGCAGCTGTTAGGAGCGATTCGTGTTGCTACCATGAAGTGATGAGGGTGCTCAGCACATTGCAGGAGGTATTAATTATCCAACTGCACCGGACTTGAATGCTCATGTTACTTATTTTGGAAGTATTGTGGCAATTCAAATGGCTCTGCCTTGGATAATTGTGTCTGTTTCTTTATGTTAAATTTACGAGCACTTTTATGCCTTCTCCTCATGTGCTTGCAGATTTTACATGGTAAATTGCAAAATAACCCTGATTGCTCTTTCAAAACTCCTTTCAGCATGCTGTCTGCAAAGAAGTCTAAAATGGCATTTGGACAGTGCTGGAGCTGACAGTTAATCGTGCAGACTACTGCTGCTTCACCAATATTCATGTTTTCTGTCTTCTTCAGTCTAATCGTTAGCTTGAAAAAAAACCCTCTTTGTCAGGAACGTTCATTTGTGTTGGTGCGTTACCAAAAAGTACCTTGATCATCTTATAACTGCTGCTGCAAGATATGTGGTCGTTCGCTAAATGCTGCAAAATTGTTTGCATTTATATATGAATATTCCTCAAAATATGTCGGATCTAGTTCTGTAGGTTAAGTCAAGCGACGGCTGCACCCTCTCTTGTTGCTGTACCCATTGCGTTACGGTCCCCCGTCCATCCTGAGTTACAGAGAGAAAATGTTCTCCTCAAAATGCTACCAGTGTATTTGTATTGTACAATGTGACAGTCCCTTTGGCCCTCTGAGTGATGAATGGCTCTGTTTAGGCGGTATTGTATTTGGTGTAATTTCAGTGGACACACATGATTCATTCAATTTTGTGCTGCAGAGTCCCCGCAGCACATAAGGTATCTGAGAGTTTCATTTTGGCAAGTTGGTAATTGCCTGCCCTCGGTATGTTTATTGTGGTGGTGGTCCGTGTTGGTTTGCAGGGAGGGGGAAGGTTGGGGAGCAAATTATAAGCGTGACTGAAAGGAAAAAGTAGGATTAAAAAAAAAAAAGCCAGAATTTCAAATAGTTCACACCTTTCATGGGGCTAGAAAAGAGCTCCAGAAACTAGCAGTCACTCAACATTGCTGGCTGCTGAATTCTTCTAGAAATCTAGCCTCTAGTACTTTGTTGGAGGTATTTTGTTTGAATGTTTAAGGGTTTCTTCTGGGTTTTTTACTTTGTGTGTATGTTGTGAGGTTTTGTTGTTGTTGTTTTTAAGCCAGGTCATGTTTGGTGACCCAGAAATATTACTTCCCCTGCCACCCTTCTTCTTGTCCCTCCCCTCTGCTGCCAAAGCCCTCAATTTGTTTTATTTTTTCTCCCCATGTTATCTGGTGGGCTGACTCCTGGTGCTTGTATTTCCACTTCTGCTTGGCTGACAGGGTAAAGCCAAATCTGTAGCAGTTTACATGCGTAAAGCCGCTATGGTGACAAGAAATCAATCTTGGTAACAAAATTAGCTGGGTCTTTTGCTTACTCTTTTGCACAGTTGAAGACCATATCGTCTGCATTAGGGCAGTTTTATGGCCTAATGGAGTGCAAACCAGCATTAATCATGGGGGGAGCAGGAAAGGTATCAAGCATAAACCCCCTAAAACCTCAGTTGGGTTTCTGTGCATCTAACCACATGGAGCTTATGAAACGCCAACAAATTAGAAGAAATGTTGTACTGCACTTGTCAGTCAGCTCAAAGAACAATTGCTGATACTCTCCTTGCATTATTCATTAAAATATCACAAAGGAGAAGAGTTAAATGTCTGAAGGTCTACTGGCTCAGCACTCCTGTGAGAACATTCATACGATTACGTGACATTTTTGGGCACATCTGTTAATGGTATCTCCTGTAAGGCTGCGCTGGGTGATTTTGTAGTTGTTGTTTTTAATACAATGTGCCTTGCTTGCATATAAAAATGAAATCATCACTTGATAACTTTTACGGTGTTACGGGCTTGAGAGGAACTACAGCAGGGAAGGTTGATGTGGGGTTGGCTGTAGTGGCAGAATGCTGCCCTGTACTGGAAGTCAGACTCATGCAGGTAAGGCAGAAGGCGTAGTGATGATTGGCTTGTTAGATTAGGAGTTTAAAAGATCTGAAAAGGAAAAGAATATTAGTGGGGTACTTTTCCTTGATGATATTGGCAACCCTCCCTTTACTTGAATGGGTATAAAGTTGGACGCATTTATTCATCCTGGTCTGATTTATGGGATACACTAAGCTGTGTGATGGCCTCGCTTCACCACTGACTCATCTGCTGACACTAAGAAATCCTTTTGTGCACTTAAAACATAGGTGATAATTCTTAACCTACTTCATAAAGTAATCCAGAGATTTAATTCAGTTGTGGCTGGACAGGGCAGCTGAAGAGTGGTTTCATATGTAGAGGAAGGTAGAAAAAGATGTACCCGTGAGCTTTCCATTATTTCTGATCTCAGATGGGCAAGCCTTTTGAAGTGTTTTGAAAACGTCTGTTGTTAGCACGTGCTTTTCATCTTCGTTTGCCAAATTATATTTTTTATAGTTTCTCCTATCTGTACTTTACAGTTTCTCCACTTTTGTGATTGTTGCCATGTGTCGTGGGGGTTGATGACTGAAGATCAGAATTCTCTTTATTCTACCTTGCATGTACTTGAAGAATTTTGGTGTGTGGTTCATATTTGTTTTCTCTCTCTGAGTACGTGTGGCTCCAGGTTTGCTTAGGCTAGCTCTCCCTCCTGGAGGAAAAAAAAAAAAAATTACATTCCAAAATAGACTATGACCCATTTTTCTCATTAAAAAAAAACCCAAAAACAAAACGTTTAATTTCAGGGGCTCTGTTTCATCTCATGTTTGCACACTCTGTTTCTGCCTCTTCAGTCTCTTGCATTAGACCTTATTATTCACTGGGCTTCCTTTTTTTTTTTCATGGTCAACTTAATGGACACAAGTGTATAGCATGGAGAAGGAAGCCAGCCCTGATTTTCGTCTTTGTTAGAATTTAGCCACCAGGGAGGACAGCTTACTTCTGTGCCAGGGCGTGAAGTGTGTGTGTTCTGGGGCCAATTAAGCATTTTCCATCTAATGCGGGGATTTTTGTTAATTTTTGAAGTGTCCTATTTTCACAGAAAACTAATGTTAAAAATAACTCCTCTGAGGAAGTAAAATGATGAATTGAAGAACTTCCTGACAAATCTTTCTGCATAAGTGTAGGGTTTACTGTTAGGGAAATTTTGACAAAAGTCAAAACAATACACAGAAGGGGTAAAGAACTGGGTGCCTGGGGGATCTCGAGTTTGAATATGCTATATTTTGCCTTTGGCTATGTTACGAATTGGATGTCAGTTGTCGACCAATATAAGCTTTTAATAGTTAAATGCTGCCTTTGTCTGTGGGGACAAAAATGAACTCCTTAAATCAAGAGGGTAATTAATTTTCCTGACAAGCTTTCAAAATACTCGATTGAGATTTTAGCCCTCATATATATGACTTGACAGTTTGCATTTGCCTTCTCCCACCCCCTCGTGAAAACTGCATGCCTTGCTGAATCGTATTGTTAACGTGTACAAATCCCCGTCACACCAAGAAACGAGATTGTGGTTTAACATTTTAACATGTAATAAAACCTTTGGAAACTACTGCTTCAAATGCTTCCAGAGCTTGGAAACGCAGCTATATGTATATCTGCTTTATGCATAAAGTTTGAAAATCTCACTGGAAAAGGTCCGTTATTCTAAAACCTGTCATTAGGCTCTAAAGCCGAGGAAATTGCGTAATGTTTTTGATGTGATGGTGACAATGTTTATAGTCAGAGGCAGTGGGTGAACTGGAGGCCCTGGGCAGTAACTGCAGCGTTGGCCCTTTGCTCCTCCTCTCTGCTCACTGGTTGGCTTCGTAGCTTGGCGTCGCTCCTCTTTCCTGTAATAACTCATAAAACACGACTTCGGTGACGGTTCCTTCGCAGTACTCCTAGCCCTTGGGCAAGCCACCTGCCTCTGTAAGCCTACGGTTCTCAAGTGCGGCCGTGTGTTTGGGGATTCACCTGAAAGCCAGTAAAACCGTGCTGTTGCGTATCAGCAGCAAATCTGGCCCTGAGGATTTTTTGGCTGAATGGTTCTGTTTTGTCATGTATAGTTCCCTTTGAGCCAGATCAGCTCACTGACTAACAAATTTATGCAAAAATTGCAACTGAGAAATCTAAAAGTTTTGTTTCTGCTCTGCCATTGTCCTTCTGTGTTAACTTCTAGGAAGGTACCCTCTGTGTGCAAAACACATCCAGTTAGGAAAGGTCAAAAGTAGGTGGTCGGTGGATCACCCTCTGGCTCAGTTTACTCATTACTCGGTTAAAGGTCTGGGATTGTTTAGCCAGACTTACTGGTTGAACATCAATTTTGATTTCCCTTCTTGAAACTTATCTTATTATGAAACTATTCTCAGGAGCCAGGAGTATAATGGCATAATATGGGCTGAATGCAATAAAGATGGTACTGGTTTTTAATAATTGGGTTCAGAGTAGTTGGGAGCCAAGTTACAGTAGGTATATTGTAAAATAGCCTAATAAAAGTGACTTATTTAATGAGAGTAGGGAGTAATTAGGTGGTTTAATTTAGGGAGGGAAATCTCACTACAAAATGAATTCTTATTTTTATGTTTCATCATTCATTAAACATATGACAACAGTTTTTCACTAAGATACCAAAAAGCATGTCAAAATATTCTATGCAGATGTACGAGGGGAAAGGGATCAGGATGTTACAATAAAATAGGGACTTACCATTCTGCGATTCTGCGTGACCTCTGTGAAGTAGAAACTTTCCGAGTCCTGTAGAAAATGTCAGGAGGGAGAGAACTGGTTCCTGCAGAAATCTGACTCCAGCGCTGCCTTCCCACAACACTTGCAGCAGCTCTAGCTTTGATTTTAGGGAAGTAGCATGTGAGTTCTGAATACAGTCGGCCAGGCGTCTTAATTACAGATATGAGCTGTGACACCGGGACAGCAGCTTTCGATACGGCACGTGCTCTGCAGGATACATGATGTATTCCGCCTGCCCCAGTAGGGAGAGATGCACGGGAAGGTGGTAGGAGCACATCGTGGGTCGTTGAAGTAGATGATCTCTTCAGTTACAGGTATTTTACAGCATGCATATGCATCTTGAAAGGTCGCTATAGAGACAGGATTTTTGTGTTGGTCTGTGCTAGTACCCTCTGAGTGGTGGCCGCTGATTATCTGCTGTATTGGAGGAACGACTAAAATTGATGGTAAGTGGCTTCAGGCAGGTGCCGTCCTGTTTGGTAGCCTGTATGGATATCTGTAACAGCTCTTGCTGTAGTTAGAACTACTGTAAAACCACAACAGTCAATATTCTGTCACCTGTGCCGACCACTAAGGTTCACGTCGCACTATTTATAGAAATTGCATCACTGTACATGTGGGCCTTTGTCAAGGCGAGGCTCTTTTGATCTGAGAGCACTGCTGAGGGAGCTGAAGCAGTCCAGTGACTGGAATTGTAAAAGAGAATCAGGGCTTTGATCATTGACTTGCTGTGTAATTGTGTCACTTATCTCCCTTGTGCTAAAGGTGCCTTCTTTTGAAATCCAGAAATTGGTATTCACAATTGCCAGGCAGAATTGTAAGTCTAAACAAAGCTAAAAGTCACTAGAACATAACTGCTGCCTTCTTTTGCACATTAAAAAATGCAATTTAGTGCTGCAAGGAGCAGGTAATATGATTTATCTGTAGTCTCAAATGAAGACCTCATATCTGAAGGGCGCTGAGCATAGCAGCGGCTTGAATTTTGAAACTGAAATCTCTTGTCTTGAGCAGCAAACCTTAAGCTGCTGGCTTAGCACACACTGTCCAGGTGGCACCGTACAGCACTCGTATTCTGCAGCTACTAACTGGTTAATTTATTTCCTCTCTCCAGAGGGCTCCTGTTTCAATGTCCCGCGAAGTGACCAAAGTTACATTTCCAATATTTGAGTTTGGCAAAGGGAGAATCTAGCCGTTAATGCAGCCTGGCACTGGCTTTGCAGCGGCCAGATTGGATTCTGAGACTCCTCAGGTTCAGTTTTGTTGTCTTGCCTTATCTTTCCCAGCAGCAGTGGGAACTGAGCTGATTGCTGGAGATGAAACCACTTGCTGAAGTGATTCTTCTGTCAGCTAATCAGTAGATCTGTGAATTAAGTTACTTTATGATTTGTGATAGAGTGCCTGCGCCAAGCACTGTTTTCATCCACGCGGCTGAAGTGCAGCTAATGGTACGCTATGGCCGAACTCTGTATTACCTTAGCGTCATTTTCTTCATAACTGTTTGAAAGAAGTTCTGTTCTGAGGGAGGATTTGATGGGCTGGCATAAGGCAAATGAGGTTGAAATTAATTATCACCAAGTGGTGGTGGTGTTTGTGTGTTTAACACCCGTGCACTCTTGCACAAAGGGTTCTGAGGGTCAGGCGTGGAATGGCTTCCTCTAATTCGCCAGGTGAGCTTTAATGGCCTTTTCAGTGCAGTAAATGTCAGTGACATAGATCAAAACTGTGATTATAGTAAAGTAAATATGGATGAGGAATGTATGACTTCTCCCTTCGGTTCCACTAGGTAATACCTCAGTCCTCTATGCCTCAGTTTTCATTACCTCTCCTCCCTCCCCCGTGCGCTGATAAGTAATACTGTTGTCATCATAACAAAATGACTCAGGTTCATTTCATATTAATATTACCATTTTACTGCCTAGGACACTTTACATATGTAGACTACATACCTTGCTTTTATTTATTCCTCTTCTGTCCGTTTTCATTCTAAGCCTGTGGCTGTTTAATCTCTCAGATTTCTAAGGAAATAAATTGTATGTGGCAGTCTGTGTGCGCTGCCTTCGGTAGCGAGGAGCTACGTTTTCAGCGAGGGACTCTAGAACTTATTGTTGAAATAACAGATAAAATAAGATTATTTTGAAAGAGTAGTTGAGTCTTGATGCTCCTGGTTTGAATGCTAAGAATGTCTTTGGAGTGGGCAGAATGAGTCAATCTCTTTGCTAAAAGGTACGGTATATTTATGGGTCATGTGCCTTCTTAGTAATGTGTGAGTCGTCGCAGTCAAGCTGATTTGGATCATACATATCTAATTAAAGGAAACTTAACACCCATGTGACTATCAGAAACTGATGGTTTGAAAGGATTGGGAATGCTGTGCCCATCCAGCTTTTCTACTCTGGAATTTCACTGCTGTTGCTGCTGGGAATGTTGCCGATACCAGTCCTACCAGAGTCCGGTTGTTTGAAGGGGCTGCTGGAATTCCAACAGAAGTACATTTAGTCGATGAGGGTTACGTCATGGTGACCTCAACTGATAAATTTTCTGTAGCAATGAGGCATTTAGGTACGTTCTCACGCCGTTGGCTGGAGGTTTCGTTTCAGTAACGTGTGCCTCTGAGCAGACAGCGGTCAAGAGCTGAGCTGCCTCCTGGCAGCTGACTGAAAAGGCGCGAAGGGGGGAGTAGAAGCAAGCAGTGTTAGTTCTCATTTCTTGGTGTCAAAGCGCTGGTGAAAGCAGCACTGTGTTCCCGAGCGGCATTTCTGCCTGGAAGCTCAAATTTGAGACTTCTCTGTCTTGGAGTTCCCTCTGCTTCCCATTTCCATATGATCAGTCGAAATGATGCCTCTCTCATTGAATGGCCTTTCAACTCGGTGTAAGGGGGGCAAGTCTGACACAAGATGGCAAGTTTCTGTAGGTGATTTGTAATGTATTGTCAGCATACCGTTGTGGTTCCTCTCTCAGGTCATCGCAGAAAGAACAGAGGTTGCTTCTTGGAATATCAGTGAATGAGATGAGGTGTAGAGTATTATTTTCTTGTCCTGGTGATGAATTTGTAACATGTACTGCGAAGCAAACGATGCATGTATTTTTCTATGAATTCCAGATATATCCTTACCTGTTCTGACACTTGCCATTTTGCAGGGAGGAAAGACATGGTTTTGAATTAGCCTGCTGGAGTGTAAAGACCTTTAGGAGAAACACAGTTTTGTTCGTAGTTTGCTTTGATGCAGGCTGCAGATGAATCAGTGCAAATTGCTTAGATTTACATGTGATTTGTGAATAGCAGGGTGTTATGTATATAAAACTGAAATATGCAGTGGTGTTCTTAGGTTTTCTGTTACTCGTTCTTAGAAACATTGAAAGCCTTTTGTCTACAAGGGCTGAAACAAGTTCAGATCTTTTTTGCTGAAAGTAGCAGGTGTTTTCTTGTTCCTCTGTTAGAGAAAAAATTAAATCTGAAACAGCAGAATTTCCCTAGGAGGGAAATTCCATCTTCTGGGGGCAGCTCTAATACTGGCTCATGTGTGTTTTCGTATATTCTCTGGTCTGTTTTTTCCCTTCTGACTCATGTCTTGTATCTCGAATATAGCTGTTCTGGGTCAAGGAATTGGCTTTCTGATCTATCCGTACAATATCTATAGATCCTGATGTGCAAACGGAAGCACTGATGAAACGTAACTGCTAAACAAGCCGTGCAGGTGTTACGATACAAGTGCTTAGCTAGACTCACATGGAATGGCTGATGTAAACAAATTTGACCAGCTTTTAGCTGAAGAAAGACTTCACTCCAAAATTCTGGTTATCCAAAGCGGTCTGTTACAGAATGAGGTGAAACAGTGGGCAGATTAATCATAAGATAAATATTAAGTCTGTAGACATAAACCTCTGTAGATGTAAATCGGCCAAGTTCCTCATACAAGGTAGACTTGAAGTTCTTTACAGCGCAAATGGATCGAGTTTGATAGAAAAGTCAGTTGTCAGGGTATTATGTTGTTCCTAAGTGAGCAGTTATTTTATCACTTAGATTTTCTGTGTATAATGTTGTTGGGAAAGTGGGAATGGTTAAGCTGTGAAAAGAGGCAGCTGGTGGGCTGGGGAGAAACAACAAGGGAAAACTAATGAAAGAATTAGATAGGAAAGAAGAGACAGATAATGATGCAAAGTTAACGAAGAAATTGTGTCAGCTCTGTTAAACTCTGAGTTATGCCCAGGTCTGTTCCGTTCTGTCAGCTCATGCTGTTGTGATCGGGGAGCCAAAGGAAAATTTAGGAGCGTGACTGAGACTTTTGCCTTCTATCTTGTTGTTCTGTCACTTCAGTTACAGCCTCCATCACCTTACCCTCCTCTTCAGCGCCAGGTCTGGAGCTTTGACAAGAAGCCCCTGAGCAGCTTGAGTTTCCAGCTTTGTCTCCCTTATTTAACAAAGATCGTGACTTCCCTGGAATCTCTACAACAAGCAGGCTTTAAGGGGGCAGCATTGCCAAACAGATTGGTGCTTCCATGCTCCTTTAAAAGAAATCTCTAATTTCTGTATGCAAAGGCATACCTAGATCGTGGTGTGCAAATCTTTTCTAACCAGTTTTCTCAAGTGTGCATTTAGCAAATCAAGGCATGGATGAGCCCTGCTGTTCTCACATATTCTGTTCCCCAGCCACCTCTAATGTTTTCCTTGGCACACAATAGCAGCAGTAGCATCTTTCCTACCGATATCTCCATTTCTTCTTGATAAGTATCCTCCAAAAATATTCCCACCTCTGTGGATTGTTACTATTCCCCAGTGGCAGACTCCCTCTGCAGTTTTTAATGTAAAGAATCGGATGATTAAATATTTGACAAGTGCATTCAGCACTGAAATACTAATAAATTGCATTATCTCTTGAGGCGGAGGGTTATTTTTTTGTCATTTTAACAGCAGGATAGAGTAATGATGCTTTTGGAGGTGTGTGGGCAGAAAAGGTTACAGTTTTGCTGCATGTAAATGCAAGCAAGTCCTCCTTTCTCTTTGGTAAGACTTCAATATAATTTGCAACCCTTGTTATTGTGCCATACTCCCCCCTAACCCCTGCCCTCCCCCCCAAAAAAACCAACCCTGTGGTTTAAAAATTCAGTGTGTGCATATATCATATACATATGTATACATATCAAATTCAAATTTTTATCACTGAGCAAACTTGCATTTCAGGTTCATTATGGCAAGAAAAAGAAATCTTTAAATTGATGCTAAAAGAATCTCTGATCCTGCTCTCTAGTTTTGATAAAATATAATTTGGAATTCAAGGTATAAATCTGCTTTCTCCACTCCCATTCTTCCAGTGTGACAACTGCATTCATCGTTCTGGTCTGGTTTTGTGCTGCTCCCATCACTATGGTTATCTGAACACCTGATGGGTGCTGCAGAAGGGAATTTGTGCTCTTAACTGGTGCAGCCCAGCAGAACTCAGATAGCTGTTCAAGGACAAGGCATATATATTCTGCAGAGAAGCTCTTTAGAGACTGGAATAGCTTTTGTCCCATACCTATGTCCCTGTTTCTACCAGTGCAAAGTGAAATGGAAATGTAATCATTTGACTCTGAAGCCTCAGTCCGCCTTCACACCGCTGTGAGTCAAAGTGCAAATTAATGGTCAAACTGTCATTAAGGCGTCAGTCAGCTGGGTTCTGTTTGAAATTGCTATCGACTCCTTCTGTGACCTTGAGAAATTCATTTAGTTTATCGGGTTTTCACATTTGCAAAACAGAGCAGTACTTCGTTAGGTTGGCTACTCTGTGTGAATTTGAGAGCTTTGTCTTTTACTGAATCACACCAACGGTCTCTAACGCGCTGTCATCCAAAACTCGACGCTAAAGCTTCAGAACGATGACCTTACCTATCCCTGTGTGTGGGCACGGGGGTCAGACTGGACAGAATAAGATGCAGAATCAGAGTCTAAAAATAGGAGCATGAGAGTGTGGGAAGCGAATACGCCTTACTGACGGGATGGTGTTCCCGTCATCGTGGCAGGCTTGGAACGCTCAACGGGGCTGTTGAGTTGCATCTCCGAGCATTAACGCGTTAGCCGTAAGCAGAGTTGCTTCCAGCAAAACGCTGCTGCTTGTGTCCACGAGATCGTCCCCATCTGGTTACGGTCCGAGCCCATTCCAGAGCTCCAGTAGCAGCGAGCAGCCCTCCTGAGCTGGGATGTGTTTGGGCACAGACGCCTCTGAAATAGCCCAACGTAACTTGCTTCTAAGATCCAGCAGAATAAAAGGATTTCCTTCTAATGTTATTGAGAAATGGAGAAAACTGGTGATCTAGCTAGTGTTTCATGGCTGAGAGTAGCCGAGAGAGAGAGCAGCATTCCTGAGGGCAATATTTTCAAAGGTGGGGAAAAAAATGAGTATATTTTTCTAATGTTTCTGGGAATGAACAGTTTAGCTCATTTTAAATGAAAATGTGCTCAACGTTTCTTAAAAATCTCCTGGTCAGAACTTCTAGACGAATGCTGGGGAGGCTTGAGACGGCTTTGTCACTCAGCATTTTTAGGTTTCAGTGGTAGTAGGTATCCCAATCCACTTAAAGGATCCAAGTTTTTACAGGTTCATGCAATGCACAAAGCATCAAATGCTTTTCTTTCAGGTTTTTTGTGTTTGAGGTGAGCCCGTACTCCTCCGTTTTTGAGCAAAACAAAGGATAAGAGGCCTGATCTGCGAAGCGCTTAGGTAAAATTGTTCTCACACACTGCACTTGAAGTGAAACGTAGACCGTGTTCTTTACAACGAAAATAGCTACTCATTGCTCACCTAAACCATTTTAAAAAGCGAGAACGACAGCTCTTTGCTGTTTTATGACCCTTGTATATCAGATTTGAATTATATTTTAAAATAACAGTTTATGTCTACAGATAGACTTCTCTGTATGTCCTAATCAAATGTATATTACAGCTGATTGGTAGCTTTTGTTTTCAAGAGGCTGAGAGTGTCTTGAGCAAACCGAGAGGTGTTTTTCTTTTCGGAGGCCGAATTTGAAGAGTCAATTTGAAAATCTTCAAATTGAAGAGTCAATTTGAAAAACTGAGCTTCAAGGTGAAATTTCCAGTTTTGTAGCAGATTATTTGTTTGGGAACGAACACGAAACATCACAGGCAGGGATTTGGTCGTGCCAATTATGCGTTAGCCTAACCTGTTTCGTAGGGCAAGTAACATCCACAGTAGCGGGAAATCTTTGGATGATTTAAGAACTTGGGGCCTCCTGAAAGTCCCTCTGCCCCGTATATTTCACGTTAGCTAATCAGTTTGGTATCGGGAGGTAATATTTAAACTAGCAGAAAATCATTAGATGATTTACAAAACGGTGGAAACACACGATGAGACCGTGAGGCTTCTTTTGGAATAGAAAATGATTTAATTATTCTTTGCCGTTCAAAACATTCATCTTGGTAGAAATTAAAATGATTGTGTCAGGCAGAAAATTGGGTTCCATGTTAATATTTGCTGTAAATGAACAAATGGCAGAGTGTCAGTTGGTGTCTTTGCCGGACTGGAAAAATTAAATACTTTCTATGGTTTTTTTAACACACAGCAGTTTTTCCAAGCTAACAAGGAAATTCCCTAAGCCTGTGCTTTATATGCTAATTTAAGGAAGTCTGTGTCTTTGTCCAGTCGAATTATTCTCCTTCCTTTCTTCCTCAGCGCTAGAATTTTTGCGAGTAAGTATTTGCATCCGTGTCAGAGATGTGTCGCCACAGCGTCTTATCTTACTGGACAGACGACACTGTACGCTGTCATCTGCTTTCCGTGGTGAGCTGGGGACGTGAGCGGGTTTTCCTGCAGGTTGTCCTGGGGTTTCTCGTACTTCGTGTGGCTGCCTACCCCTGTGCAACAGGGGTGTAAAATGCATGCTCCTCTGTTGGTTGGCCAGCATTTTGTACTCATTCCACGTAGCACAGAAACAACAGAGGGCAGTAATAAAACTCCGGCTTCCTAAAAACTTGAAATACTAGACAGTTATGCATAAAGGATTTTTTTTTTAAGAAAAATTAGCTAAAATTCAGTAGGATCTGCTCATGCCAATCATAGAAATGAAAGAGACTGCACCAGGCTGCACACCCAGTGAATTCTGCTCTTACCTAAATCTGTGGGACTTGATTTTGCTGCTGTGCAGTTGTCCATGGGATAGAGAGCAAGCGGGAATGTCTAGCGTGCCTGAGGACAGAATTTGTGTGCCATGGTAGAAATAAATAATTAGAAACCTTTTACATACTGTTGTATTTGCATTTTTTTTTCGTTCATAAGCTGGTGTTTTGAAATTGTTTCTTCAGAGGCCAGTGTTCAGGCTTAGGATACTGAGCCAGATAATCAGCTGTCTCTTACAGATTTCTATATGTATTTTTTTAAAGCCAGAAGGAACGTTTAGATAATCCAGTTTAGTCTCCTCTCTAACTGAAATATTTCACTTGTTAACCCTAGATGGAGCCCAGAGATCTTTTTCAAGCCAGCTCTGACTTCTTGCACCTGAGGACCCAGTCAGTTATTCCTTGTCTCTTCAGAAGGAGATAAGAACACAGGCTAAAGTGTAATTCAGCCGAATTAGGGCCCCCCCGAAGTATGCCGATGGGTACGAATGTTTCTGTACGCATCTCCCCTCCTCCTGCACAGCGGATGGGAGCAGGGGCAGAGGAGGGAGGGCGAGGTTTCCAGCTGCCCGCACTGCTCTAATCTCACCATTTGGGGTAATCCGTGGGAATGCTGAGGGAGCGAAGCAGTTGCATTCTGCGCGTTGTTTGACCTCAGCTCTTAAGTCTTTTTTTGAACCCAACAAATCAAGCGCATCCAGTGGGCAGAGGCGGGGAGGGAATGAGGAGGGCATAGAAGGCAAACTAGATTAATGTTCGTGTTCTCCCATATGGCTTTCAGACCTTTATTTTGAATCCCCTTAAGGTGATCAAACTACTCCATCATAAAAGGGATGAAGATTAAAATGGTTTCTGCTTGTTTTGACCTTGTTACTTTTTAAAATATTATAATATAAATAAAAATACTATGCGCTTGAAGGAAAAGATCGATACAAACCCTTCCCCTGCTAAAGGGAGGGAAATTTTAACCTTTGCATGTTTCAAACTAAGAATCTAAATTCATCCCTTGACTGATAATGTTCTTTTGGGGGAAGCATGGCCCAGTTACAGACTGGGACTCAGACCTGAAGTACAGACTTAGAACCACCTGACAATGTTGTGGTCATCTGTAGTTATCTTTGTTTTAAGCCTTTAGTTACAGCAACTTTTTTTAATCAGGGGAGAGTATTTGCTTAATTACAGATCTGATATACAAGGCAGGCAGGAATAATGACATTAATTAAATTTAACCAACAAAGCAATTTAACTAGCGTGTCACACCAGTTCTTCCCTATTCACTTCATGGTATACTGTGCAGGCAAATGTCTGGCCTTACCCATTCTCTGTCATTTTTTTAAAATCCCTCTTTGCTGGGATAGCCTCAAACTTACATCCGTGTGGCACCACGCAGAGAGGGCTCTAACTCTGCTTGAATGAGGAGGAAGGATTGGGGTTTTTAGCTTTGAACTCTATTTTTTCCTCCCAGTTTATGCTATTGTATCAGATCAGGCTCTTCAGTAACATGTGAAATGCTTTTATATCACCACATAGCATGTCCTATGGGGAATCGTTTCAGCCTAGCAGATCCCAGGGACTGTTATTATGCCGTTATTAGTGTTACTTAACAACTGGGGAAATGGAGGGTCCCTTTGTAGCTAAGTACTCAAATGTGTGATATGAGCGACTCCATATTTGCTTGTTATCCTTCCAGTTGAGATTTTCACTGTAATGCACATACACATGTGTAATGGTTTCTGTGTATATATAATCATAGAATCATTAAGCTTGGAAAAGACTGAGATCCTCAGGTCCAAAAGACAAAGAAGTACTGAGGACTGTATTATGTGCATTTTAAGTCATGAGTTTCACAGTTAAGTGGGAGGATGCTTAATTATGTTCAGGCCTCATAAATCAGTGCGGGCAACCCTGTTTTCAAGCATTAAGCCTTTAGCCTATGCTCAATCACAAAAACAGAGATTCCTGATGATGGAGTGATCTAAATCCATTACTGTTATGCAGAGACAATATCCCCTCAGCAGATTTGTTTAAAACTGGTAATACATTAAAAGCTTTTATATAATGAGAAGGAGTTTAGCACAAAGCTTTTCTCTATATTCTTTACAAAGTGTTTTATTTGTTGTAGATGTTGTATAAACAGTGCTGTGTTTGCAGTGGAAGACCAGAGTTTTGCTGAAGTCTCTTCCAATAGGCAGCACCATAAAATTACAGCTGCTGTTCTCCTACGATAGAGCTCATTTATGAATCACTGCAGTGATCAATATAAGAATCGTTGATTGCTAAGATAAAAGGTGTTTTCTGTAATAAAGATTTTTATTATAATATAAGAAGATTAAATATAGTCTGTTGACAGATTGGTGGTATTTTCCTCCATCCTTCCCTAGGGCTAATTTTTTGATAATTTCCTAACGGAAATGATGTCTTGTTTCCACTTGAGAAACACCTCTGGCTGCAACCTGCTTGAGGCAATGGGAGAGAAGATGAGTCAACAGTAACAAGCAACTGCTGTGATACTGTTATTCCAGACCCAGGTAGATAGTTTACAACAGATAAAGACGTATGTAAAAATAAGCTACTGGAGCTGATTTCCTTTAGCTTTTAAAAACAAAAAAATGGGGCACCATACCTGTCCTGGGGCTTAAGTGGTGTAGAGCATGCAGGCATTTATATTGCTGAGTGGGGGAGCAGACACCTCCTGTGGTTCACCCACCATTAACTTATCCCTAAGAGCTTACACTTGAGCTAGAGAAACATTTTTTTAGATGCCGTTGAGTAACATCATCTCAATTACAGGGAGAAAAAAGTTCCCAGCCTATTCTTTTTCAATTTCTGTCTTAATCATAGTAACATCTGCTTGCTAGTACTTCTCAGAATTATGCTATTAACATTCCCTTCTTTGAGAATACCTGGTTATTTACAGATTTGCAAAGCTTTAAAACTAGAGATGCATCTTTTTTTTGAAATGTTGCAGACAATTGTAATTAATTCTCTGTCCAGGCTTGTTTGTGCTGCCTGCAGATTGTTTACAGTGGTTAGATTCTTTAATGATATTCTTATAAACTAATGGGAGGGAATAGGTGGTTAGCTTAAATTTTGCATAGATCAGGAATGCGTTTTCCCCTGTTTCTTGCCTTATTGGTTTTTAGCTCAGTAACAAATACATTCTGTGTTAGTGCCACAAAGTTTGACAGTAGACAGGTACGTTTTCAGTACGATTCCTAATGCATTCAGCCCAAGGTGGTTTTTTACACAGCTAGGAATGTTAAACTTATCAGAGTTTGTAATGGAACAATTCAGTGTTAGCTGTAGCAACACTGCTTATGCACATTACAGATCTGTAATGTTTGCCACTCATCCGATTAATGCCACAAATACAGTTCAGAGAGTTTTCTGTGAGACGTCTTAAAGAAAACATATGGATTTTGCTCCCGACTCCCATCTGTCTGCGTATCCTGCATTTTCAACGAAGGGTACAATCGGGAGATAATGAATTTGGGTTAGCTTGTTTGTTCTCTCAGTGTTTCCTCACTCTGCCAGGTTTTGTTTCTTTAGCCTGTAAACAATGTAGCACCAAAAATAGCCTCCTGGTTGGTGTCATGCAGCCAAACCTACAGGTGTATTTGCATGCTTGTATAGAATTCATCAAAGTCAGGTATTTGAGGAACTCTATTGTGTTAAAAGTTAAATTGCATTGTAAGCAGCATCCTCCCCTCCGCATTTAGAAACGACTGCTGTGCACTGCCCCGTGGTTATTCCTGTTCTGAGTTCCTGTACCAGTAACTCCCCATTTCCTAGAGTAGCATGTGGAATTGTGCCTGCGATTGCTTGCCCATTGAATGCACAAGCCTGCAGTGGCAACATCACATTATCGAGGTGCGCCAAGTGGAAGAGAGATAATGGGAGACTATGGAGAGTTTGCCATGCTGTCAAAACAAGTGGCAGTGGCAGGTTCCATCACTACTGCAGAAACAAACGGAACCGAACACGTACAATAACAACAGACTTGGAAAACTGACTTTTCATCCAGAAACTTTCAGGGCAAGTCCCTGTGCGCTGGAGTTTCCTTCACCTCCGGGGTCAACAGAGTAACCCCTCTCTTGGTGGGGCCTGTTGACCCTTAGGCCAACCTTCTTGTAAAGACTTAAGGCAACAAATAATGGTAGCAGGAACAGATCTTCTGGGAGTTGTTCACTGGATAAAAGTCTCAGCTGTCCATTGGGGAGTCGAAGAGTATTTATCTGAGATGCTCGCAGGTGAAGTGCTTACATGCCAGAGTCTCACCTCACATAGGAGGGGAGTAACACGCCCTGCAGCTACATGTCATGACTGAGAGAAGGAGTTCTGTCTTTGTGTTTTTCTGTTACCAGACAAAAAAAAACAGTATTTGTTGGACTGAAGACCTGGGACGTGTATAAGCTGTAGCCGTTGTAGTGCAGTGAAGTTCAGGCTGACACTTAGAGCTGATGCACTCTTTCATGAGCTTGGAAATCAAGAAGCTGAACCAAATCAGATATGAAGTATTTGTTGCTGAAGATGAGAAACCTCTTGACACTGCAGAATTAAGAACTGTGGGTTTGACTCAAAGGAGGTGCCATTTCTGAACTCGCTTGCCTACTTAATATTTTTATTGTGTTTTTGAGATTTCTGTGGGGAACACTGTAGATCACTAAGCCTGGCTACTTTGAATATTTGCCTGTATATTCAAATCATACTAATTCCAGCTACCTTGACCTGCAGCTTGACTGTTCTGAACTCTATCATTCAAACCAGATGCATACGTGCAAGCGTCCAAGAATTTGAGGAAACAGAAAATCCAAGCCTGAATCAGAACTGAGTGACTCTACAGGCCTGGGGCAGAGTGGCTGGAAAGTGCCCGGCAGAGAAGGCCCTGGGGGTGCTGGCTGACAGCCAGCTGGGCATGAGCCAGCAGTGCCCAGGTGGCCAAGGAGGCCACCAGCCCCCAGGCTTGTGTCAGCACTGGTGTGGCCAGCAGGAGCCGGGCAGGGATGGGGCCCCTGTGCTCGGCCCTGGGGAGGCCCCACCTCGAATGCTGGGCTCAGGTTTGGGCCCCTCGGGACAAGAAGGCCCTGGAGGGGCTGGAGCGTGTTCCAGAGAAGGGCAGCGGGGCTGGGGCAGGGTCTGGAGCACAAGTGTGCTGGGGGGTGGCTGAGGGAGCTGGGGGGGTTTAGCCTGGAGAAGAGGGGGCTGAGGGGAGCCCTTCTCACTCTCTGCAGCTGCCTGAGAGGGGCTGGAGTGAGGGGGGGTTGGTCTCTGCTCCCAAGTCACCAGTGACAGGGCGAGAGGGAACGGCCTCAAGCTGCGTCAGGGCAGGTTTAGGTTGGAGATGAGGGAAAATGTCTTCCCTGCCAGAGCGGTCAGGCCCTGGCACAGGCTGCCCAGAGAGGTGGGGGAGTCACCGTCCCTGGGGGGGTTCAAACAACATGTAGGCATGACACTTTGGGACATGGTTTAGGAGGCCTGGGGGTGTTGGGTTG
The DNA here is from genome assembly GCF_949628215.1 of Phalacrocorax aristotelis. Lineage (NCBI taxonomy): Eukaryota > Metazoa > Chordata > Aves > Suliformes > Phalacrocoracidae > Phalacrocorax > Phalacrocorax aristotelis. Next base: position 5,640,212 of record NC_134299.1, read on the forward strand.
GGAGTTGGGCTTGATGATCCTCAAGTTCTTTTTCATCCTTAATGATTCTGTGATTCTATGACCCCGTGCCATCCCCAGTTCGTAATACGGTTGGGACAGCGGTTCTGTGTTGCTGATTTGACCTTTCCATTGCTTACGGTATGAGCTCTTGACTGGGTAGCCATTATATGTGTATGTATTCAGTGTGTATATGTCCTTTTCAAAGTTACTGGGATGTTTATTTTGTTTCCTTGTCAGAATGATCACAGATAGTGCATCTGTTTGAGTTATAACAGTGAGGGTCAGGACTGATAACAGACTATTTTAAGCTACTCTTAACAACAGCCTGTGAAACTGCAAGGTTGTGTGAAAGATAGCAATGGAGGTTTATGGAACTGTGGAGTGAATTATTAAGTGACGGTTCTAGCCCAACATGACAAATAAAATTCTGTTGCAAAAAGATACTCAATTGTGTCAAGCATCGATTTTTGAAGGTGTCTAACAAATGGCTTCTGGGTAAGCACGCTATCTTTCTTAATTTGTCTGTCTGATCAGTGAAGTTGAATGGAGAGAAAGCCACCAAAGAAAATTAGCATTTTCTTTCGGTAGTTATCTGTGCTTTCTTAATAAAAGACTTGGAAGCCCCACTGATTTAAATGTGTAATATAGCCATATGCAAATTTCAGATCTGTTTACTTCAGTTTCGTGGTAAAGTTACTGAAGAACCATGAATCAACTCCAGGCATGGCAAAACAGATACTCATCTCAATGGTGCTTGGTCTTCTGGTTGGCTTTTTTTGGGAGGTTATTTTGTGGGGTGTTTATTTGGTGGGGTTTTTTTTGGTTTGGTTTTGGGTTTTGTTTTTTGGTTTGTTATTTTTTGGTTGGTTTGGTTTTTTTTTTGAATGAGAGATATCTGCTGTTTGGCACACTGTTGATGATAAAGGTGTTGTGTCATCTGGCAAACAGCATTTGTTTTGTCCACTCACAGTAATTAGCCAGGATGATACGAAAAGGGGAGGGGAGAGTAATTGGAAACTACAATAGCTGAGTTTCTCTTTTGCAAGGCTTGATCCCTGGCTGTGGATCAAAACCAAGAAAGAAGGAGGAGGAGGTACCAAGTCAGCCAAAGAGCATTGCTGCTCCATGAGGTAGATAATGGCTCCCAAGGATTCAGCCTGCCTCCAAGAATATCTTCTTGCCGATGGGTAAGATGAGTAATGCATGCTTATTGCTAATACTGCGGTGTAGGTCAGCTCCTGGAGCGAGTGGTTTTCACACCTAGTGCTACTTTTGGTGAGGTGAGAGCGCGCTCTCGGAACACTTCCTTCCAAGCCACGTTTTCCTCTGCGTGCTCCGTGCCTCGGTCTGCAGCGTGAAACTGCAGCTCTGCGGGGTGTTCGCTTCGCCGGTTTAAATGCTGGATCAGTTGATGGGTGGATCCACCTGCTGCTTTTTGGCAGCAGGAAAATGGCAGTGCCTTTAATATATTACAATATTTATACTAAGGAAGTGTATTTACTTCAGCAGGTAGGGCCATACACAGGAAGGGGGAAGCCTTGCTGCTGGTGGCAGTTTTTAACCCTCTCTCCTGGGGCTACAGGGCTACAAAGCATAAGGGCATAACCCCACTTTTCTGCGGACAGAGATAAGTCATTTGTATTGCACATGATGATACAGAAGCAGTCTGTCGGGGATGAGGGAGTGCTTTTATCAGGCATACAGATTTATTTCACAAAGGAAATCATTAGAAGCTTTAAACTTGGAGGCATCTTATCCTACAGAGGTACAAGGCATCTCATCATTAATGTTCAACGTGCAGATAGTTCAGGAGAAGTATCTTACTACAGAAACGGGATGCACAAGGATTTTTCATAATAGTTTGGTAGATGAGAGACTGAGAGAAGTAAGAAGATTAATTACTTTACAGATAGCATTGTAGTACTTGCAGTTTTGAGGGAGTGTATGCAGAAAGACGACTCGGTTGAAATTTAGATGTAAAGGCTGGCTCTCCATCATAGTCACATCTCATTGTTCATTCTTATTGCTGTGCTCAGAGTGTGAGAGAGAATGTAATTCACTGTTCTGAAGCATCTGTATTGTTTGTAACTAGTGGAATGAATTAAAAATGGAGAGTGTCTTACTTTGGCTTTTCATGTTCAAAGAGGGGACTGTCACAACTTGCTTAATCATGGTGACTTGAAATCTATTTTAAATTTTATTCTCCTCTGTGTTTGAGTGTCAAAATAATACTATACACAGGTGTTAGATACTGGGTTAGCATTGACATTTACAATGTTATTTTCTATATTCAATATTCTGAATTTCTGATCTAATGGGCAGAAGGGGGTTGGGGGTGGGGGGATGATAATATTTTCAGCTGTGACTTACTGATAAGTTTGTATACATTTAAGTATGTCGTGCTAAACGAGATAGGTATAAAATTCATTTCTAAGGTAGATTAACTGCTTTCAGACCTGCTTATGTTTTCCTAGCAATCTGTATTGTTCAGTGCAGCTCAGTACGATAGTGCATCCTGAGATGTGTCTGAACTGCTGGTGGTCAGCCACGCAGATAGTGCGGTGCCAAGGGAAGGTACCTGGCGTAGGTCTGGGACCAACACGATAAAGCCCTACTCCCAAGAGGCCCAGGCTCAGCGCGGTGCTGGTGTCGCACCGGGTGGCTGGAAGCGCCTTTGAAGCCTGACTCATATTTGAGAGGCTCTGGTTTCCAATCCGCAGCAGCAGGCACAATCCCCAGCAGTCAGGCAGTGCTCTTGCCTTCCCTGTGGAAGGAGCGCCCAGGCGTCAGCTCACCAGCGGTCAGCTTGCTGCGTGGCACATCGACGCGGCTCGAGGTCGCTGCGTTGTACCTGAATGCTCCAGTTCACGAGCGTTGGTGGCTGAGGAGATGCACCGCGCTCAGGTGCCTGTCTGGCGATGGCAGGAACCTATTGCTGCAGAGGGGTGCCAAGGCTCAGTCGGCTTGCAGATGTGACTTAGGAGCCATAAATTGACAAGACATGGGCTCCTAAGTGCCTCCAATGTTTTTTACAAAGACTTTCAGGAGCTAAAGCTAGGTAAGCCCTTTCAGCAGTTTTCTCTGATTTAACGAGATTCTGAGCTAAGGCCATCATTCAAGAAAGTGCTTATGCACATGCTGTTCAAAGAAGCACTTAACTGTATTTTGCTTCATCTGCTGTGTTGCTTTTCTCCTGGTTTATACCTTGCTCTGTAATGGCCAGTATTCGAGATCTTTTGTTGCAGAAAAAAGCTGTGCGTTGAGAATAGTGGTGTGACCTCTGCATGCTTAGGATTATTATTATGGAAGCTGTAGAGAAGTTCACATACTCTGAAACACAGAATTTAGAGAGAAAAAAAAATCATTGTGAACAATTTCATTGCAAGTTTCATTATAATGCGTCGTAGGAAGGCATTCATGTGCCCTGTTCACATGATCTAGTGTTAGTGCTAATCATTCCTTTCCCTTAAAGCAAACCATTTGTCCGATACAGTTATTCACTGCTTGGTTTTTGAAGTTTTTGAGGGCAGTGGAAGGGTATGTCAGATGTGGCATCCCTTTTATGTAAGCTTTTCATACAGAAAACTCGCAAAACATTGTAGTAGATGAGCAGAAATATGGGCAATTTCAGAGGAATATGAAAATTTACCTTTACAGTCTTCCAGAATGCTGAGGTGAAATGTGTGAACTCCCAAGCATTGTAGAGCAAAATCACCTAAAATTTCTGACTGCTTTCACTTAAATTTTCTTTGCAGTCATGTCCAGCAGCAGCTATGAGAAAAGGTAGCACAAAGATGTAAATTAAACCTCTGGGAATTGCAACCAAAAGCGAATTGGCAGCCCTGGGCACCTCACATTAAGACAGTGGCAGTGATTGGGGCAAGCTTGGTTCTCCTGCATGTAAACACTCTCAGTTGAACCTGGCTCATTAGAACTGGAAGCTCTAGCTAATTTCTGCAAAGCTTTTCTGTGCAGTCAGGGTTCTGTGTGATTAGGGTCAGTATTAGAGTCATCTTCAGTTTCTGCTTCAGGCTGTTCATTCCATGAAAAAGTGAAATTTTGATGACGGAGGAAAGAGGATGTAAAAGCAAACAACACCACCCCCACCCTCCCACCCCCACCCCCACCCCCCCCCCCAAAAAAAAAAAGAGAGAAAGTGCTATCTTAAAAAAGCATGAAAACTGGTAAAACCTGAAACCCGCTTAAATAACTTACCTTTTCCTCCCCTTACAAACAGACAGCAAGACCAGGTCTCAGTTTTGCTATAGTGCCAAAAATGAGAGAATTCAGCCTGCGTGGTTAAGCTAAGTCCTGACTGCGGCACTACTGACCGTATCCTTCAGAAAGGTGGTGTTGCTGCACCAGCCTCTCTTGAAATCCCATCCCCAGTCTGTCGGGACAGATCAGTTCAAGATGTTGTAGCCCTTACACAAATGGGTGAATGCCTACTAAAGACACGTCGGCGCTGTGGCTTCCCAAAGATTACATCTTCTGTTGAACATTAACAGCCGATATATTCCTTGGTATTTATATTCATTTCTATTCTTGGTTGACTTTACATAATTTCATGTAGCCTTTTTATTTTTATGTAAAAGGAGATTACTATGGTTAGCAACAACTGACGCCAGCACAGATAAAGTGGCTTAAAATAGTTGACAGAAAGGACGAGAAGGACGATAGCTTGTGTAGAGCATGTAGAAAGTTTCTCTGCATTTACAACTGATTTTTAGCAGTGGATAATCTGACTTCCCTCCCTGCCCCCAAGGTGTTTTGGCTTAAGAGCCCGTGGCTCGGGATTATTTTTTTTTTCCCAGATATCCCATGGATTTCAGACACAAAGCAAGGGCCCGTACCCTGTGAAATGTCTCCACAGTGCATTTGAAAAATTGTCTGGATGTGATACAGTCCCTTCCTCTGTAAGACAGTTTCACGTGGAGATAGGAACAAGAAAGGAAGTTCGAGAGTAGAATTGTTAAACGAACAAACTAATTGTGATGGTTTCTTATCTACCCTTGTGAAGCAGCTTGAAGACACTGTTACATCACCAAGATAGTCAGCGTGGTGGTCCGCTGCTCAGACCAGAAATGTAAATTGCCCGTTCATTCTTGAGAGCCCCGTGGCGGTATCAGCACATTGGCCTTCAGAACTGTGCACGGTCCTTTCGCGTGCATGCCAGTCAGCTTGAACTAGCGCAGGAGAGTACAGTCCTGCTAGGTTGGTGTTCCGCACATACGCATCCCTGAAACTGCCGGTATAAATTAAGTATATGTTCTCAGTGCTTTTCCAGGTCAGCAGTGGAATGGCCGGGCGGTCTTGCAGGACCTAACCTCGGAGAACGAGCAGTGGTACAAATCCATAGATATATTCTCCAGAACAGGCTTTCGCTCCACCGAAATGAATGCAATTCTCCATTATTTTATTGGCATCATTGGGAGAATTGACACAACCGTTTAATGGGATTAAAGCATATATCTGTCCTAACACGAATCCAGCTCTTCTGAGATCCCCAGCTGAGCACGCTGCCCACAGTGTCACATGAAATGTTTCTTGAGTCGTGAATTTTCAGGGCTCGTTTACAGGTGACTTCTTGGCTGGAAGAGAAAACGGAAGAAGTGTGTCTGAGTTTATATTTCATAGTACTCTCTGCCATTTTTGGGTGAAAGCTCCTGGATGCTTTCCCTGCTGTTGCATCCGTATGAGGGACAGAGTAAAACGGAGTTGACGATGATTGTAATGTATGTTTGCAGGTCCCATTTTTTGTTGCAGTGGGACTGACTTAATAAGCAGAAGAAATGCCAGAAGATAATTCTGTCATGACAGGGGTTTCTAGTCCTGAAGGAAGTATTTATGTTGTAAAATGTAAAGCATTCGTCATCTTGCAGTGATTTTTCTCTGTGCGGGCCAACCTGCCTGCTGCAATGAGTTAAATTAATGTGTGCCCCACTGAAATGGTTTACAGTACAGTAATTGTCACTGGCAACACAGTGTTGTTTTCAAGTTGTTATTATGCAGGCACAATCCCATGTGTCGTACAAAATTGATATGCTGTATTATGTATAGTGCCTTCAAATTAACTTGGTATAATATTTGTCTTGTTAAGAACCACCTGTTCTGTTGATGTCATCAACAAATGCATCTCCGCAATTTTCCTTATTCCAAAGAGGGGGAAAAAAAAAAAAACACCTCACCCCCCAAGAACTGAGGTCAGGTTTAATTTAGAACAAATACCTGTACTTTAATTATTAGCATTGATCCAGGACATTGCAGAGTAGGTCCTAATAATTAAGAGCGAATGAATTAAAAAATAATAAAAGGAATTATGGAAGGACGTACCAGGCTTTTTTCCCGTACAATTAATAAATCTTCTGTGAATAATCTGAAAGAGGAGAATAATTAGCTGAGCCAGGTAACGGCACCTGATTTGCCAAGCCTTTTGTGGTGGTTTGCATGCTGTGTTGTGGTCTGCTCTCCGTCATGGAAATAGGTTCAAGAGAGCTTAGCGAAATCGATGATGATTTATTGTCGAGTCATGTACTGTTTCATTGTATTCTTCTTTTTGTGTCTGTTTGCTTGGGTTTTTTTGGTGAATATTCATTTCTGAGGAAGCATAGATTTCTCTAATGCACGCTGGGTAAGCGGTGTTTTGGTGCAGGAGTCTGGTCCAAACCCCACTGAAATCAACCCATCTCTGTCTGCTGGTGTCTGTAAGCTTTGCATCAGGCCAGGCCTCAACGAGAATCGAGCCTTGCAAATTTAAATTTCAGGCACAAATTCCTTCTCTCAATACCTTTTCTGTTTCTCCTGGCGATCATTCCAGCTAAGATGCTTTCTCCTTCCTGACCATTCCCAATTACCTGCATTAGACGTAGATAATTTACAGATTCATTTACATGGCAGCACTTTTTCCCTAAGTAAGGTGGTGTGCAAGGGCTGTGAGTTATAGTGAGACCTGAAACAGTGCGACAGTTTACAAGCCTCACATGGCTCTTTTTCATTAACTTTGCTCATTTACAGTGAGACTTTTATGTGTTTCTTCTCAATGACAATACTGAAAATGATGGAGCGAGAGCGTCCTGTGTTTAATCAAGAGAGCAGCTCATTCTAACTCACTAAAAGGTTTAAGGCTAAGTAATATGGCTGAAGAAAGATTTCTGCTTTCTCTCACGTAAAGAAAGCGACAACAGCAACGAACCAAAGCCCAAAGAGAACGGCGGGCTCTGCAGGCTGACGCGCTGCCTCACTGCAGCTCCAGGACAGCAGGTACTAACCAGCGCCCTGTTATCGCCGAGGCAGTGTGTGGCGGGCGCCGCTTTTATGGCAGCCCATTACAAAATCATTAGCTGGCCTCCGTGCATTTTACAAATATTTACTTCCAATTAGTTTTGTTGCTGCAAGGCCCACCTTATTACATCTGTTAAATGAACTCCAGGGTCGGAGGAGTGGATGTTGGGGTTTGGTTTGGGCTTTTTTTTCAATTTCAGGTTTCCTTTTTCCTTGCAACAGAGGATCAGATCCTGTTGTTTGATTCTTTTACTGGATCCAATTATATATAAGCAATGAAAAGCCTTCTTCCCTGGGTAGTTCTGCTTCTTTGGCATCTTTTATTTTTCAGTTCAGTGTTTGCATCAGAAAGAGGGGGTAGCTGGGCCCTGCTGGAATTTCATTAATTCCTACTGAATAAAGTAATTTCTGCGGGATTGTTCTAGCGGATAGTGTAAAGCCTGGACACCTGGAAGTGACCATAGTATGGAAGACTGAACACATCAGGCTTGGACTAACAAATGAGTCCTCTGAAACACCTTGTACCACAACAGATGGGTATGGTATGGCACTAGGTGAGCTGTTGATTTCAGCACAGAATATATTTTCTACAAGAAAAGATCTGCTACAGTCGTGAATCACCTGCAAACCCCACAAGATTTTAGTGATCAAATCTAGTATCAAGGTTACTTTATTTCCTTTCTGTCCAGTAACTCTTCTTCATTTGTTCAAGTGTCTAGAACAAACATAGCCATGATATTCACTGCAGCGGTGAATTCCAGAAGTCGATAGTGCGCTCTGCCAAAAATTCCAGATTGCAGGTATAATTATATATAATTATATTGTTTCAAGAGAGGTAAGTTAAAGAGTTCTTAAAATGATCAAAGATGATGACTTCTAAGATCAAACTATGACTTCTTGCATTATGTCTGTGAGACACTTTAATAACATATTCATTTTATCTTTTATGTTTCCATATAACTTTACACACCTGCCGTACGGTGTGTGTTTTAGTGATAGTCGAGCCTTTCTGCTATGAAAGCCACCTGTGATCGGGTAGCTATTACAGCTGTTAACAGAATCAGTTACTCAGCGCAACAGCCATCTGTGTTGTCAGTAGGGTTGAATTAACAAATTGAGCAGGGGCAATTCCTGTTGGTTTTTAGCAAAGCTAACATCACTTAATGCAGGGCAGAGTCTGGTTTAGCATTTAGAGTAGAGGAACCTCTTTCTGTTGCAGGCTCTGCCAGGCAGTGGTGAGATTTTACACAAAGGCTTTGAACTCTCTGCTCCAGCTTTTCATCGTCCTTCAAAGGTGAGCGGTCATCTCAAAATTCAGCAAATTAGTAATAAATGCGCAAAATGTTTAAGGTTATTTCTCTGGATACAGGACAGAGGTCTCTTGCAGCTTTGTTGTCATGAAGAAGTTTTGAAGCTTACAGCATCATTCGGCATCTCTCTTTCCTTCCTTAGCTGAAATGTTACATCATCCGGAGCGGTTCTTCTGGAACTGATGCAAATAATGGTATGGTCTTTAGTTAGAACAAAGCTTAAGCTTTCGGAACGTAGTTTTGACACAACTTATACTTGATTAAGGTTTTAGCTATCGGTGGTGTTGTTCACTGAAAGATGTGATTTTAAATGCAGGCTCTGCAGGTTTCTTTATGCTGAGCAAATTAGACTATAGCTGTTACATTCCTTAGTTTCGAACAGTTAGTGTGTTCCACAATGGAATATATAAAATGAAACAAAACTATGACAATAATCAAATCATTTATGCTTTGTCTTTAAAACATATGATCAGGTGCAAAACACAAAACCAGTTTCAGGTCTGTTTTATGTTCACTGTAAAAAGTTAAGCCACCTTTATATACCTTTATGTACCTGTCATGTAGTGGATAGACCTGAAGCAGAACCCTTCCTTCTTCCAACCTTTGGACTCGAAAACTAAATTAAGGCCTGTGTAAACATACTGATGCGTGGGGGCACCGAGTGAATCTCATGTCGGTGAGACGGAACACTCTGACATGCTAATTGGTTTGTAAGATGGAAACTTGAGCATTAGTGGACGAGGATCAACTGTTGTGTTCTCTGCTCCAGCGCAAGAGTGTGTGGCAGGTACCCAACAGCTGGAGATGAGGGCTTTTGCCACGGTGATCGCCAGCTTTTGGCACCCCATTTTCGTGCCCGCTGTGCTTTGCCGTGCAAGTCCGGCCCTTGGCAGGGGAGGGGGGCAGAGGCGGCACCCCTCGGCCCACGGAGAGGGTCTGTAGCGCCAGTGAGGCACCGGGGTTCAGAGAGGCTTCTGGGTCGTGGCCGGTGATGGCACAGCTCAGATCCGAGGCAGGGTGTCACTGGGGCGTGGAGCGGGTCTGCTTGGAGCAGCGCGGCTGTGTTGGAAGCCTCTCCCCTTGGGCTGGGGCGGCGCCTGAGAAAATTCCCGGGATTGAGTGCCCTCCCCTTCTTTTGGGTGAGGGATTCCTTCTGGGTATGTCCTTGAGGGAGCCCTCGCCCCCCTGGGCGAGCAGTTATACCCTCTGGGTGCCCGGGAGAGGCTCCCCTTTGTGAGTGAGCGCGCGTGTGCGTGTGCCCCTTCGGGACATCATTCTTGTGTATAGACGTGTAGCAATAATGCCCCGACTGACGGCTCGAACCTGTTCTGTGCTAAATGGTACCGGAGGCTTGACTGATTTCAGTTTACCCCTGCCTCTCATTGGTTTTTGTTGAGGTTTTGGCTTTGTTGTGAAATAACATTGTTTAAGTTTGTCCTTTGTCTGAGTTAGTGTTAGTGTACCTCAGTGACAGAGTGTTCTGACGGTTTGCGCTTCTGAGACTCCGCGTCGCATCTTGTAGGACATGGAAAGCAAACTGCCTTCAGCAAGAATTTTGAGTGTTGGCAACTTGAAAGTCTATATATTTGTAGAGAATATATTCTTTCAAATCGGATAGTTAGGCATGGAAAAACTTCTACTACTAAATTTTCTGAGGCTTTTCCCTTCTGATCTAGTAAAGCGTAGCACTAAATATGTAACTCTTTATGGGAAAGAATTTTGATCTGCGCGGTGCTACTCAGTGTACAGAAAGCCTGCTGTCATTGCTTTTGGCATTCTTTGGGGGTTGCTGTTTGTTTTGATGTGGAGAATTCTGGCAAATTGTTTGTATCTCCAGGTGTTGGGTTTTTTTAAACTAAATAAAAATAAAATCTTTGCCACGTCGCACCTTTCAGCTGTGGAACTGTAATGTGAGATGAGTGTCGTTATTCCTAATTAATGTATTGAGAAACAACATGAAGTGGCTTGCCTGTGATTGTTCATTAAGTCACTGGCAAAACCCTGGAACAAGATCAGGAGATCTTGAATTTGCATCCATTGCCCTTCTGACAGCTCGTTCTTTATATTTATTTCTTTTTTTTTAAAAGGTGTCTGTTCCTGGCATCTCTGAAAATCAGTTTGCTTTCCATTTAGTGGTACTGACATGGCTGTTGCTGGCATCTGAGTACCTGAGATAATACACTTGTAAATAAAAGTTTATATACTTTAGGAGTTAAATCTGCATAAGTTAGCAGTGGGGATCAAAGATGAGCTGTTTCTTGAGCAGCCGTGTAGGTGAGTTCTTCCCTTAATTTCAAATTACAGGAACGCAGGGTCTTGCACCGTTTCACTTCCAGTGCAGGGGAATGCTTTTGTTATAGCAGTGAACAAATTGGAAAATCCTTTGGCTGCTCACGTATTTTCATGTGCCAAGAACTAGTTCCCTAGAATATACAACTGTACTTTCAGCGTTTCCTGGATTTATTCAGAGAAACAAGTGGAATAGTATGACCTGGGATAGAAAGCATCTACTTGGCTACCCGTAAAATTGCACTAGTTAACAGATAGCCAGTGTAATCTAGCGTTGAAATGTCTTTAGCAGTGAAGTATTTCTATATAGTAAAAGAATTAAGTAATAGCATAGTAAGTGAGGAAACATATAGCTGCTTAGACCAGAACAGTATTTATATCTGTACTTCATCGCTGCAATGATGAGACAGCCAGCCTGTATTTAAATGACGGTGGCATCTGGATACCCCCACATGCATGTGCAGCATACAGCGCCCGCAAGCCTGCTGTAAGCCTTTTCTCCGTAACTCAAACAAGCAGCTCGGTCTGCTGAAGTCCTGTGTATGTGGGATAAAATGACAGTTATAAGGAGGACAGCACCGGTGTGGGCTGGTGCACGGGGACTGGAGTGGAAGGTGGTGGAGCTGGGCGGTTCTTGTGTTAGCAGCCCACTTTATGACTGAAAGAGTTATCCCCTCCATTTGGGAACAGTTTAAAAAGTGCCTTGAGATCTACTGAGCTGTATTAGAGTTAAGGTATTATTGTCATCTTTCTTGGCTTATCAAGAAGCTAAAAGATTAATGTTAATAGTTTTAAATTCACTGCAAACTGTACTTCTTGTATCAAGTGAAGAGCTTTGTATGCCGCGGTTCTGTCAGACAGTGCGGTGGCTTGGCTTCCCTGACGTGATTTCAGAACCAAAGTTACTCATTCCCAGTACTTGCTCCTGATATATATACACACATATATATAAACTGCATTTCCATTGGCTGTAACAACAGCAAAAAGGACGCTTGGCATCACTAGAAGTCACAGGTCAATAGATTCATTCAGGAGCAACAATTACTGAAATCATAAGGATGATGAATGCCTCTCAGCTGTAAGCAGCTTTGAAGTGAGATCTTGGGAGTCTTTTCTGTTTCAAAAAACAAGAAACCTGTGTGGAGTTGAGCTGTCAGTCCCTGCTCTGGGTGGGACTGAGAAATTTAAACTCCAGCTGCATTAGAGCACTGCAGCACCTCTTGGAGCGAAACACATTCAATTTTTGAGATACGCAACCTTGTAGACAAAAAGCAATGTTTTAGGAAGCAGACCTTTGGGTTTTGGTTTGGGGTTTTTTTTCCCTGTAAGTACAGTCAAAAGCCTGTGTTGCCAACACCTTCTCCCTTCCCTGTTGTGCCCAGTTTAATTCACTCTAACAGTACATGTTTGCTCTCTGGTGCATGTCATCTTGAAGACCGTTGCAATGAAGACGCTTGAATATTTTCCATCTTCTCTACTGAAATAGAGGCCAGACCCAATCTCCTCATTTAAGAACACCTGAAAATGTTCATAACTGGAAAGACAGGCTGAATGACTGAGAGAACTGCCCAAAAAGACTTGCAAACGCCACAGGGAATGCACTGTTATTCATTGCTTTGTGCTGACAAAATATGTTTAAAGCTACACAGCCCTTGACTGCATTGGGGGGAAAAGGGAGACACTGAAAAAGTGCCATTTCTCGAATGCAGTAGGCCTGGAGCCGGGGGTTAAAGTTGAGCGAGTCATGAGGCCTGTTGCTTTATACAAGCGTTTCATGGGTTTGTTTTTTTTCCTCTTGTATGGATTCTGACAGTGCTTAGCAATCTAAAAGGAGCTGTTTGTTCAGTGGGTCCCTGGGATGTATCCCAAGGCTCAGAAAGGACTTGTAAACCTTTAGCTAAAAGGAAGTATATGCTAACTGTTAATTAGCAGGTGTGTAGTTTTACACAGATTTTGTTATTGCCGTGTGATCAAGAGTAAGCAGCAGTCCTTGCTTCCATGATCAGTCTGAAACCAGAAGAGGCACTAAAGTTGGGCAACGTTTGAGCAGTAAAGTCAGACTTTGTTGTTTTCTTATGCAGATGTTGTGGCGCTTGGGAGCGCTGATCTCAAGGGGATAGACAGACATTCTGTTCAAGGCAGTCCCGTGCCTGGAAAGAGCTCGCAGCTCCTCATTGTTAGTGGTGTTCTGTTGTTTTGCTAATCCATCTTTGGGTTTATGCGTAGCAGCAGCACTTATTTTAACAGAGTTAGATTATGGATTACTCTGTGGAGAAGTTCTCAGCAGTGTGGATTTTAAAAGGAGACAGGAAGGAATTAAAAGAGAGCAGGGAAAAAATAGAACAGAAATTTCCCTCTGTCCTTTTCCAGCTGACTGGGAACGGGTTGAAAGTAGTCCCAAGGCATGACATAGCAACTATTAATTCTGGGAGTGATGCTCTACACATGGCTAATGATCCACTGTATGGATTCATTTCCTTTGGTTTCAACAGCTTAGTTCTGAGCATTAGAATGATGGATTTGTCTTGGTCCTGAAGGCTTCCATTTGAAAGTCAAAACTTCTTGTGGAAGAATGCTTAACCCTGTTAGCTCCTGCAGCAAGCTTCCTGCCACCCGCAAGGCAGGCGGGCCGGGGGCTCAGAAGGTGGTAAGCCCATGTAAATCTTTACCTGGGTGCAAGTAAAAATGGCAAGTTTAGTTTGGAAGGAGTCCTAGAAAAGTGAAAGACGATAAAGGGTATGAGAATTTGCATGGGCTGTCTTAGCGCTGGTGTTCAAGTTTCCCCTTGGCCCTGTTCAGAAGTGACGCAGAGAATTGGTTAATGGCAGCCATTCGGTCGTATCCTGTGGTATAAAATGATTTGGTAATGCTGGTTTAGCAGCCCAAGCTTTAAATTAAATATTACATTCAGCTAGTGCTGTCTGTGTGAATGCCTAGTGTTCTGTTTGTTTGAAATAAATGTATTTAGTAGTTTCTTATTTTTTCTTCTTCACTTAGTCTTTCAGTGATGCATGTACACAGCGTTGACACTTGCAGTGGTTAAATATGAAATATCTGCTACTTTTCCCCTGCAAATTATGGGCTTGCGTGCACTGCATCAAGTTTATTGAGTGTCCTAGAATATTTTAGAGATTCAAGATGATTGTTCTCATTATCCATTGTGTACCATTGAAGGGGAAAGCAGTTTTATTAATTTAAAAGTCTAACAAATTGAAAAGCACAAACAATTTAATACAAAAGCCCCTGGAGTGTTAGCGCCGTGAACTTGTGAGGACAGCGAGTCGAATACGTGTGCAGGCAAGTAAGCCACTGTCCACGAGGTAACCACGGTGAGTATTTACTACAGGTTGTCCGTCCTGTCCGTGCCGTCGTCCTGATCTATTATGAGCACTGCGTTGCTTTCCTGTCCAAGAAAGACACCGTCTAGAACTCAGTTACCGTAGGATAAATGCACACCCATGGGTCATTACCGTTACGTACAATAGGTTTAAAAGGTAATCTGTGATGGGGATTCATGAGTTACGTTTGTTGCTCTGCAAATTACTTTTCAAAGTAACTATGAGAAAACCAGGTAGGTCTTGTCTGTGAGGTTTTAAGGGATAAGTTTGCATTTATTTCATAATTTTTCTCAGTGTAATGGTGCTTTAATTCGATACAGGTTTACAGTCCTTTTTATAAAGGAAAACACATTAAAGAACATTCTCATACTCTAAAGCCATGCTTGTTCTGAAAAGTGCTGTTCCAGTTTAACTATACTGGGATACTTGGAATGATTAATTTACTGAGACAAAATCTTGACCTGCCTGTGTCTCATTTGGCCCTTCTGCAAGATGCGCAGTCAGAACATATGCCGAGTGAGGCCTTGGAGCAACCGCAGTTAAAAACGTGGCACAGTGCCGTTTGTTTCAGTGATGGCTTTAACCAGGTCGGCGTCTGGCTCAATGCTGCAAACTAGTACACTAGAGAGGAGCGCAAGCAGCATGTTTTGGGGAGCTGAAGCCGTGGTTAGGATTTTCTATTTGCTCCTTGCCTTGTTCCAGATATCATTTTCTTTTTTTTAAAATTATTTTTTTTAATTTTTTTTAAAAATGGGAAAATCAGGCCGTGAATGGATGACTCATTTTACCAATGTTAAATTTAATATACTCCGTTGAAGACCAGGCCAGGTACTGACCTACTGGGAGAGCCTTCCATGTCTGTAGAGCTTATTCAACTTTCTGCAGCCGTTGAGGTGATGTGCTTTCAGAGTTAGGTCCATGTATGAAGTTGAACATGTGTCCTGGTGTTGAAGGTTGAAGATCTGGAAATTGTACTGGGTAAAAATGGAAACCTTATCAAAAGAATCTGGATATTCAGCTTAACATGAGTATTTGTTTCCTCCATATAAATATTTCTGGCATGATTTATGATGTCGTGGCCAGCTGCTGTATGGAGGCTGGGGGTCCTTTTTCTTTTCCTTTTTTCCTTTTTCTTTTTCTTTTCCCTTTTTCCTTTCCCTTTTTCCTTTCCCTTTTTCCTTTCCCTTTTTCCTTTCCCTTTTTCCTTTCCCTTTTTCCTTTCCCTTTTTCCTTTCCCTTTTTCCTTTCCCTTTTTCCTTTCCCTTTTTCCTTTCCCTTTTTCCTTTCCTTTTTTCCTTTCCCTTTTTCCTTTCCCTTTTTCCTTTCCCTTTTTCCTTTCCCTTTTTCCTTTCCCTTTTTCCTTTCCCTTTTTCCTTTCCCTTTTTCCTTTCCCTTTTTCCTTTCCCTTTTTCCTTTCCCTTTTTCCTTTCCCTTTTTCCTTTCCCTTTTTCCTTTCCCTTTTTCCTTTCCCTTTTTCCTTTCCCTTTTTCCTTTCCCTTTTTCCTTTCCCTTTTTCCTTTCCCTTTTTCCTTTCCCTTTTTCCTTTCCCTTTTTCCTTTCCCTTTTTCCTTTCCCTTTTTCCTTTCCCTTTTTCCTTTCCCTTTTTCCTTTCCCTTTTTCCTTTCCCTTTTTCCTTTCCCTTTTTCCTTTCCCTTTTTCCTTTCCCTTTTTCCTTTCCCTTTTTCCTTTCCCTTTTTCCTTTCCCTTTTTCCTTTCCCTTTTTCCTTTCCCTTTTTCCTTTCCCTTTTTCCTTTCCCTTTTTCCTTTCCCTTTTTCCTTTCCCTTTTTCCTTTCCCTTTTTCCTTTCCCTTTTTCCTTTCCCTTTTTCCTTTCCCTTTTTCCTTTCCCTTTTTCCTTTCCCTTTTTCCTTTCCCTTTTTCCTTTCCCTTTTTCCTTTCCCTTTTTCCTTTCCCTTTTTCCTTTCCCTTTTTCCTTTCCCTTTTTCCTTTCCCTTTTTCCTTTCCCTTTTTCCTTTCCCTTTTTCCTTTCCCTTTTCCCTTTCCCTTTTCCCTTTCCCTTTTCCCTTTCCCTTTTCCCTTTCCCTTTTCCCTTTCCCTTTTCCCTTTCCCTTTTCCCTTTCCCTTTTCCTTTTTCTTTTTCATTTTTCTTTTCCTTTTTTTTTTCTTCTTCTTCTTCTTCTTCTTCTTCTTCTTCTTTTTTTTCTTCTTCTTTTTCTTTTACTTTTCCGAAGCAGCTGCTGTCTAGCTGGGAAGAGAATTGATAACTCAACACTGTAGCCAACAGGGTGCTTGCATTGGAGTCATTGATTTCCTTCCCTGCCAGGCAGTGGCTGCTCCAGTCTCTCTGCAGAAAGCAGACTGCATCCTTTATGGACTTCATTATCTGTGCAGTCGTGCAGAGACTCCACCAATAGAATATAATGGCATTATTATGGAAAGGGTAGCATTTGAAGAAGCCACTTGGTTTAGAGACCCTAAAGACCACTTCTGTTGTTCCCTTGAAATGATAGCATCGGACTGCAGCTGGAAGCTGTTTCACTACTGTGAAGGTTTCTGCCACATTCAGGATGGAGTGTTTTGATGCTTTTCTTCTTCTAATTTTTCTTGCTTACTCATGAAAAGTCAAGACACTAGTCGCAGCTTTGGTGGTGGGAGCTCAGCTGCCAAACTTAGATGAGCCCTTTTAAAAATGTCCCTTTTGTTTTGGACATAAAGGAACAGATTCTGATAGGCACTTGACCCCACAGGATCCAAACAGCCCTAGCTATTGCTCTTGTTCTGGCAAGACATGATTGGCATTAAAACCATGAAATTCTTACATTTCAAATCCATATTTGTTTGTTTGGGTTTGTAATTTTTTTTCATGAAACAGAGGTAATTACTAAATACTGCCAGTTTGACTTAATTTGATCTCAGTAGAACCAAATGCTTTGAAATTCTGTTGCGAGTATTTTGACGTGACATGTTCCTGTAAGGCACAAATACTGAGTCAGAGCAGCCCCTTTTGATACACAAAAAGAGGATTTGTAGGAATATTTTTGACTAGCTGAAGTGCTGAGTTTTAGTCTGGGTCATTCAGTCGGTAAATATTTGCATGAAGACTTCTTTCTGAATGTCTGAACCTAACCAGCCCTCTAGCACCACAGGAAAATAGGGAAGATGTTCTGTGAATAAAAACATTGACAGGCTCCTTTAAAACAAGGTGTGCAGATGGAATACAAGACATGAAATCCTTGGAGTGTTTAAAAAAATTGTTTTTCAAGGGAAGGATTTTTCTAAAATGCCAAAGGGAACCCGATGCCTAATTTCACTGTCCTTTAGTTGTGCGTCAAAACCTTTTGCAACTCTGTTTATTTCTTAAGAATAAAAATGAATTATGTGTTTGAATACCTGATGGGGACATAAAGCATACTACTCATTAGAAATGTCAGTATTAGTTGAGTAATATAAACTATTAATAATTTTCCAGCTTCAAAATTTAGAATTCCTATTCCAGGTCATTGATTTTTTTTGTTTTCTTTTTCCAAATATCTATCCTGAATCAGTTAAAATTAAAATTAGCATTGTCATTATTAACTTCTAGCTACTAGAGCTGATGGTAATGCTTGTTTTTTATATTCCTCGAAAATACTTCAGGCACAGTTGCTGTCTAGACACTATCTTTTTCTATTCCGTCCCAAATTGTTCCCAGTGTGGTTTCTGGTTGTAACATCACGATGGAAGAAATACCATGAAATGAAACAGAAAGCTATCTGTAGAACCTTTGTCATAGGAGAATATACTTAGACTGGCAAACATGGTTCAGATTTTCCTCTAAATTAAGTTCTGTGTGTTACTTGCTTGTGGTCAGGAAGCTACAAGACGTCCGACGCTGCCAGTATGCAAGGCATTCGCGTTCTTCTGCTTTTCATAGGGGAAAAGACAGAAAGTAAATCTCAGCAGCAATCGGTCTGCTGAGGCGTTGTGACGGCTGCTTATCATGCCGGTCAATATTACGTCAGTCTTTCATCTAACGTCCTGTCTGAGGTCTCTTGTTCCCACATGTAAGCTTGCTGAGGAGGGGACCCCGTCAGTTCTGTGTCCATGTAGCACGTTCGCATCCTGACCGGCGTCGGGGTTCCTTTAGCTGGTAAGGGAGCTAGTCGTGCGTCCCAGGGAAGAAATAACCCATGGATTCTGCAAGTAGCGTTTTGAGCTGTGCCGCCACCAGAGTCTGGCTTTTGGGGGCTGGGACAGTCGTGGGGTTTTGTTTGGTTGGCGTTTTTAAATAACGTGTGTCCATCACTGAACGTCCTGGTGCTTTACCAGTATCAACAGAGGCTTGATTCCTGCAGCTCTCTGAAGGAGTGAATGGAAGGGATGAAGAACTGAAGAGGGGTAGGTTGCTTCTACCTGGTTTTAGACTGTGGATATACCTATGTACCCTAAATCCATTCAGTCAGGGGAAAGGAGTGCGTACTTTCAGAGGCTAATTTAAGCTTTAGCTGGGCTTCCTGATTCTTTGCAGATGTTTGTGTCTTCTCTAATTTAGGCCTCGCCCCAGCTAATGGAAAAGTTTGTGGTGACAAAGCAGAACTTTGGGATTTTGACACATGGCTTCAAATTACAGCTCAGAGCAGTAACAGCCGCACTGTGCTCCGTATCTAGGGGATCCTACAGGCGCTGAGACAGCCTTGACACTTCAGAAAGGACAAACAGGACTGAGTGTTTGCTGGCTCTCAAAATGGAATTTGATCTTAAAACATAAAAAGGCACAAATATATTTCTCTGATTTATTTAAATTGTGAATAGATCGGAATTTAAGTATCTCTTTAAACATACAAACAAGGAAGACAACAAGCAGAGCCCAATTTCAGGTAGATTTAACATGCCTGTGGACAAGTGAATTTTTAATAGCTAATCTTACCCTGACAGCTCATGGGAAATATCAATCTATTAGGCAGGATTCGAGTGTTGAATTTTTAATGCACTTTTAGTGATTAAAGTGCTCTTTTTCTCCACTGCTTGAAAGAGATCACAGTGACTTTAAAGAACAGTTTAAAGTCATAACAACAATGGAGAATTAATAATTGTAGTTGACCGTATTTCTCTCCAGGAGAGAAGGGCTGTGTCTATTTGCATACAAGTGTTGCGTTTAGCACATTAGAGGCAAAAGAAAACCACTCATTTTGAGAGTAGCAAATGAGCCGGATCGGCCTGAAAAGGATCCTATGACTTTGTTGTCTGTGATAGCAAGTGATCGGACATAGTTGTGGGCCTCTAGTGAAGGGAAGCGAGGCTTGAAGAATAGGAATGAGCATAACACTAATGATTTCAGTCAAGGATTTAGGCTTGCCATTCGGCTGAGGATTATTCATGCGAATGGCCGTGTAAGGATGGAATCTTGGCTTCATTAAGGTGAATATGTGATGGACCGCTGATGTCAATGACACCAGGATCTGCAGGGAGAGAAGCCCAAATCCTTACAGGTAGCTGGATTCCTTGCTGCTGTTGCAGCTGAAGCAGAAAGCCATAATAGTGTTAAGTGCATTGTATCCTTTCCACTGGTTCTGTAAGAAAATACTACTTTACCTTCCTGTGAGGGCAGGAGGGAAAAAAAGTGCTTAGCCTGTAAGCCATTTGCAAGGCTGCAGTGTGCAAACCAGAGCATGGCTTTCCAGCACCACAGCGTGTACTTTGTTGATTACAGGAAGGAAAATAACACTCTTAGTCCAGACCATTCCACTTGACTTAGGCGAGCAAAGATGCATTTGCCTGAGTTCACTTTGCACACGTGCACCATTCATACCCCAAAGCATTTTGACCCACGCATTCTGCACACCCGTCTACAGGCCCGCTTTAAATTAGTATAAGATGAATCTAAATTTCCCTTTAAAAAGCACTTTGAGAGACACTCTGCTCAGAATCACCCCATCCACCCTAAATTTGTCTTTTAAAGAAGCTTCAAAGTAAGCCATTGCCAGAACTTCTCTCACTCTTCTTGTTTTGGCATTGCTAATAGATGTATTATTGTAATACCAACCAGCCTGCAGCAGTAATAAATTACTAAATTTAATTGTGAAACTCAATCTGAGATTTATGTTGCTGCACTGTATGTAACGGCAGCAGACTGAGAGTCCTGTAATCAGGGGAGAGAAGCTCAAGGCAGGCGCGTTTATGTTGTGTCTCTGGGTTTAGAGCTGACACATTGAGGGAGTGCTGGCCAACCACTTCGCCCCTCCTCTGCTTGCATGGGTCATATATGAAAAACCAGAAAGCAAAGCGGGAGAGGGGTGCTTGGGTTAATGAAACATTTGGTTAATACTTTGCTTCTGGGAAACTTGTAAAGATTGTATTGTGTTCCTTCTCTGTTGGCCTCTCGATTAGAAGAGGATTCTCAAGCACAAACTCCTTCCTCCATCTGCTTCGGTTCAGCAGTTAGGGTAAAACGGAGGGTGCCAGTATGAATTGTCAGATATTTGAACTGACAGAAGTTAAAATATGACCCACTTCCCAGTCAAAATGTTCAGCTAATCCTTTATCTCTCCCTGCCTTCGAGTGACACTTCCACCTTACCGTCTTGAATAGTCTGATCTGACCTGATCAAGCTAGAGTACACAAGGTGAAGGGAATGTTCTTGTGTATTAAATCAATAGTAAGATTTAACAGATGAGTTAAGGTATATCTAGCTTCTCTGAAGATCTGCTTTGTAAACCCTTTGAAATTAGCAGGGAAATTCTCTGTTTGCTTTGGAGTTTAATGAATTAGATAAAGGGAAGAAATATGCCCTTATCAGACAAAGAGAAGAAAGCGTCTGATACTGTAAAATATGACGTTGATTTGCAACGATGGTTTTGCATTCACTATTAAAATGCATATTGCATGACAGCAGTTCATCCACCTACAGAAAATAAATGTTAATTACGTACCTGTGTCCTTTGTGGGTAGGTCAGTATTGCTGTGTCGAAGTCATTAGAGCTGTCCTGTGCGCAGCAGGTGAGGGATCTGGCCCGAGGAGTGTTCGTGTTGAAATACGGATCTGTAATGTGGTTTCCTCCGGTGTTACCTCGCACCAAAAGCATTTAAATGCATTGGATCTTTAGCTGTTGTAATGGCAATAGGGTGAGATAAATCAGTGTACGGCGTCTTTGGGTGTGACTGTTGTACCTTTTGGATGTTAAGTACGTAAGCAGTGCACAGCCCATTACGACTGTAAGAAAACCAAAACCAAACAAAACAAACTGCACAAAAACCAGAAGATAGAGGTGGAGGTTAATTTAAAGCAGATGCTGGTGTGTATTGATACGACTCCGTTGACTTCAGTGGCTCCATTTTGTGTTCCGTCCTGTGATTTGGCTTACTCTGTTTAGTAGAGGGCACAACCTTCAGACCCATCATAAAATGCAGTGGTGAAGAGGGATCTTCCATTGCTAGAATTCCTTCTCATTTCAAAGAGTAATTCAAAGGGTCATCTTCTGGCAGGTGGTGGTGCAAGGAGGGAGCTACCGAGCTGTGAGGGACGGGGCCGGGGTTAACTGGGCTTCCTGTCTCTAGTTCTCCCTATGTGGAGTTAGCTTCTGCCAGAACTGGGAACGAGGAGCCGATCCGCACGCTCAGAGCTCGACAACAAGAATGGTGACACAGCTGCAGTTTAGAAAGCTGCTTTTGCCATTTAGTGCTTTTAAATAAGCAAATATAGAGCAAAGAGCCCTTAAGTCAGAGCTCCATCAGTATTACTGTGAAAACTCCAGCTATCTAGCAATTAAAAAGCCACATTGGGTTCTTGCCTCTTCAGTGTCGGTAGAAGCTATAAATTAAGCAATGCTTCGTACTCAAACAGGTAGCTCCAGTTAATTTATGGAGATATTTTTCTATTTTTTAAAAAAAATGTATTTCCTGTGAAAGTAGCAGAGCAGGGGAAGGCAGCTGGGCTCTGGTAGATGTCTGGCATCTGACAAGAATGAGAACAGCACTGCTGAGACTGCAGAGAGAGAGGCAGGGAAAGATGATTTCCTCAACCGAAAAGAATGCTTCCCCTGTTGTGGGGCGGGGGCTTCACTGGGTCCTGCAGAGGAAGCAAGATGACATCTGGGAATGTTTATTTAGCATAGGCATTTCTATTCGTCGTACTCTTCTACCTTAAAGACATAGAACATTATCAATCATGTTCCTTCTCCCAAAGTGCCCAAAATCCAGGGTGATGCTACCCACAGGGGACACAGAGATTCAAGTGATTTCCCCAGGATTACACTGGAAGCCTGTGGCAGAGCACAGAATGCAGTGTTTGTTTTCCCACACCCTTGTGTTTTGGAGTGCTGTTTCTAAATCTGGAAAAAAAGATGAGTAAAGCCATTATCTGTAGACGTTACTTTTTGCAGGATTTCTTATCGATTGGAATATAATGTTTCTGTAAAATGCATTGAAATTACTCTTGCACAAGGTGGGTATGAGCTCGAAGTCATTGCTTTAGAGGCTTTAGCTAAGCAATAAAACACTTGAGTTAAACTGTTTTACAAATTTCCACAGTTTATTTTACTCGGTGTTTGAAAGGTACTTTCATCCTCCTTCCTCAAAACACTTTTCCTCAGAGCTTTTCTTGACAGCACAGAAGCAAGCAATGACGTTTTTGCAAGATATTAACCATTAACTCTCTTGGTTTATTTTGAACTACTTAATCCTTTAGGTCTGTAAAATTTGCTTTGAGGTATTTGTAGACTGATATTTCTTGTAATGTCCCCTAATTCTGTCCTGCCTGGGGATGACGAGAATGCAATACAAAATCTCACAGTCATTCTGTAATCTCACATTAGGTTGTTCTAAATCAGGACTGAGGGATGCTTGGTGAGCGGACTTGTGGTGCACATAACTGGGAGCTAGTCAGCAGGAATGCCAGACTGCTTTTGCAGTATTACCAGGTATTTATAAAAAAAAAAATATATAGTAACTGCAACTCACCCCACCATTCAGCCTAAGGCCTGGGTCCCAGTCTCCTGTTTCTCTGTCACGGTGCTCAGAATAGGCAGGATACCAGTGGTGTGAGGAGAGGAACGGGAGAAAATCCTTTGTCCTAAAGGAAAGTCAGAGATCAAGTGCTCTCTCAGAGACATGCTGTACGATACCAGAGACAATATAATGAATATCTGCGTCGTCCCAGCCAATTTGGGACAGCTAAAAATCCAGAGAACTGGGATCTTTAACATTCAAGTCAAACTTTAAGAAACATTTCAAGGGCTGCAGCAGCAGTGATTTAACTGGAACATACTATCTTAAAGATTTTCAGGTGGAAGTCTGGTGTATGCGCCTGCCCCGTTGTGGTGTATGTTGTCTTACTTAAACTGATTCATGCTGATACAAATGGAAATTAGTGCAGTTTCTAATTTCCTGGTACGGCCTATGCAGAGATGCAGTAAATACTTGTAGAACGCAAACTGTGTTCTTCATGCACGCAGTACACTGGAATAAACGCTCCAGGGTGTACATCCATCATTTAGGTTGGTGCCTCCTTGTGCCAAGGACCATGTCGCACTGGCATTTCTAGGAAACGGAACTGCCTCCAGCAAGAGTAACTGTTTACAGAAGTGGGAAGTTAGTACAACAGAAGGCAGGCAGCCCAGATGGCGTGGTTATGAATGGAACTGGATATCTCCCGTGGTGTCAAGAGAGATGTAATATTTTGCTTACTCCATCGTGACATTCAAAAAACAGGGTAATTGTCAGCTCTTTCTCTCAGCCAGAATTTTTGCGATGCAGTTGGTATCGTATTCTTTTCCAGCCTGACTTAGCTATAAATGGTGGAGTCCGAATGGCACATCTGCAAGTGACTGCCTTGCTTGAGAAGCGCAGAACTGGGCTGACTTTGTCATTGCCTCCATTATCCATTTTCCTGTTAATCTGTCCATCCCTACAATATTGTTCTCTCTTGCCCTCTAGCAGTTAAAAGCTCAGTGTGTTTTCAGCAGGCTTCATGGCAAATGAGAAACAAAAGTATGGAAGAAAGTGCTATTTTCACTGACTAGACCACAGAACGCCCCTCAGAGCCTGTGTTTTCTTCTTAATTTCTGTGAATCTCAGCTATTAAAGCAACTAAAACAAGCGTACATATGGATGAGTAGATGTAGTATCTGCGTAGCTCTTTCTCTGTATGTATTTTCTGCTGATCTGTGAGATTCCTACTCCTACTGTGGGGTATGTTATATTGCAAGATGATTTCAGTTAATAATTAACATAGCTCAGCTTCCAGATATGTTTTCCCAGAACAAAGTAACAGGATAGGTGAAAACTGATTTTTGAAAGTGGCTTTGGCACATAACATCTGCTTTCACTGAGATTTATCTTCTGGACTGGCAACTGGGAAGTCTCTGAAAATGAAACTCCATCTCTTTACTTAGGTTAGTATTCTTTGAAAATGGTCCTGCTGCCTGGGATTGGTAGCTGTTTCATTCATTTTCTTCATTATAGGGGGATTTCCTTTCAGAAAACTGACAAAGTCAGTCTTCTCTCTTTGATCCCATTTTTCTCTTAGTCGTACCTACTCTGTCTCATATTTCCCCAGCTGGCATTTTTTGAATTTTTATTTATGCTGTCTTTTCTCCAACCCCTCACCATCTTATTCCATGTGTTTATTATCTTTTCCATCACCAAGCTGTGAATGGTTTTGTGAGAAGCCACGCAGCTGCATGGAAATCAGCTGTTTGGCACAAGCGCTACGCTGGCTTGCTGGAGAAGTCCCTGGGTTAACAGACAACTGCTACTGAAGTATTTTGGAGAGCACAGGAAAACATCCTTTGCCAGTGATGCCAATCTCAAGCCTGTAATAATTATGAGTTATTATAGGATTGACTGAAAAATAGTGAGTTTTTTAAAACAAAACAAAACAAAACAAAAAAACACCAAAGACAAAATTCTCTGTGTTTATTTGCTTTCAGTTTCACTTAGAGTTGCAAAGCACTGTTTTCAAAACAACTCCAGGATGAGCTGAATGTTACAGGTTTAATGAAACTCTGGATTCTTACTTAATGAAAGGCTTAAAATTAGGAGTATGGTCACTTTAGTCCTCACATTTTCAGTGAATAGATCAGATCTGCTTTCTGAATGTGCCTTAGTTCTGCGGAAGTTCTGTTGCCCTCCTAAGCAGGGAACGAGGAGCAGGGTTAGGTGAAAGGAATCCGAGCACTATCCCTGTTCGTGTTCATGCTGTTAACCTGCCTCTCTCAGGTCTGACTCGTTGGCGTCCTGTGCCTAACCAGTCACACAAGCATCAGAGCACAGGTCTCTCTGCCAGCTCTGCTTCGTTCCTGTCCAAAGGTGCGTTATCGCTGCTGGCCTGAAGCTAAATAGTAGCCACTGCCAATACACACATTTTGTTGTGTAGATGACCCATAGCAAGCGAGACAGTCACTGGCGTTTGTCTTTAAGGAGCCGAGAGAGCTAATTGTTTTGCTGAGCAAAGTAACGAGTAAGTTCTATGCAGTTTGTTTCTTGAGTCTTTCAGAGGCGTCAGATGAGGGAAACTGTACAGGCATGGAAATAATTGGGTTTGATCTTTGCCTGATCACCCAATGGTTCAGATAGGCAGCGATCAAAGCAACACTCTTTCTGTCTGTAAATAATACTTTAAAGGTTCTGATGGAAGAATAGCATGAGGGGTTATCATTAGCTACCTTTAATATCTGCGTAAGCAGTGAATTATAAAAATTATGTGTGAATCTACAGAACAGTAAAGGGGCTTTCGTGTTTGATATTGCCCTATCAGAGGCAGTGGGTTTCCTAAGGCTATTGAGATGTTCCCAGTGTGTACTGACAGCTTCTTGTTTTTCTGAAGATGCTGACAGTCTGCAGGCATCCGTTGTTTGAAATCCTATTAATTTCTCTAGCTTGGTACTGTGTTGACTGGTTTATATTGCCATAGGGCATGACATTTTTCAGGCATTTTTTCCTGGCAACAGGATGGAAGAACTTAGAGTCATAGAATTGAAGAAAGGTTTCTTTTGGAAGCAGCCTCTGGAGGTGATCTAACCCAAACCCCTGCCCATCAGGGCTAATTTCAAAGCTAGATCAGGTTGCACAGGGCCTTGTTCAAGCCAGGTCTGAAAATCAACACAGATTCACCAACCTTTCTGGGTCGTATTTCAGTCTTTAACAGCTCTCTTGGTATTTTTTTTAAATAGGTACAGTCAGAATTTCCCTCCTTGCAACTTGTGATCATTGCCTCTTTGTCTTCCCATTGTATATCTCTGAAACAAGTCTGGCTCCGTCTTCTGTAGACCTTTACTGTAGATAGAGTATTGCACCTCTCACCCCCATTAGCTTCCTCCTCTTCCAGCTAAACAAACCTAATACCCTTAGCCTTTTCTCAGCCTTTTCTCATGTGCCATGTACTCTAGTGGGTGAGATAAGTCCAGTTCTGCCTGCTGACTTTGATGAATGTGCTGTCTGGGCCAGAGTTTGGAAGCTTTAGATGCGTACTAATTCATCTCTCTGTCCCACCCCCCACCTCCCCCCCTTTCATGACCAATTAGCAGCTTGCTAAAAGATCTGCTTTAGCTTAGCTGCTCCAGGATGGATATTTGGAGTGTTGTATCATACCCAGATGAGAGAACTTTCTCAGTGTGTTTAACACTGTTCTAAGTCTAGCAGAAAAGCTGTCCTACCGTGCACAAGACCCAGCGCTGTATCTCTGCTAAAGCAGCTGCTATTCAACTCAAACAGTGGCAAAAGCTGCTGCTTCACTGGCCTTAGTCAACCAGTCTTTAGTGCCATGCTGTCGCACTCTGTAGTATTACAGCAGCATACAAAAAAGTTGTAAGAGAAGACTATGAAGTGGTTTTCGCTACTTGTTGTTTCTAATAGTCCTCTCCATTAGTCCCCGCTGGAGAGGAAACACACTTGTTCTAATGATCTTGAAGAGCAACACAATCTCCTCTGTGTTCTTTTATTCAGTTTTATTCACTTAGTTTAGAGCATCTCCGCATTACTTTATCATTCAAATCTGTTGTGAGCTTAAGTAGTTCAGATAGACCTATTAGAAGAAGCTGAGAACTGTGTTATTTGCTGGAAGACTGCAATTTGTACAAGAAGCTCTAGATAACCTATTCACCTTCCCCCACAGAGCTGTAATCCATGGGTTTGACCATATGGAAGCTGGTATTCACACAGAGTGAATGTAAATAAAGCTTTTCAATGCCTTTGATATCAAAGCTATTTATGCCTCTCTCTCAGCAAGTATTTCCATTCTCTCCCAGACACAGTTAGCATAAAAGAGCAACCTACTGTTTACAATGCATTTAGAGTAAAAACAAAACAAAAAAACCCAAACAGACACAAAAAACCCCTTCAAAACCACTAAACTTTAATCTCTTGTTCCCTGACTTGGTAAGGTCATCATAAAGTTTTATCCCGCAGTTACTATTTATTGGGCAGAGGATCTAGCAAACAGTGGAAAGATTTAGGCAGGCCAAGCCCACAGTCCATCACCAAGAAAATCCTGATTTGGTCTTCCAAAATTATATTAGTGAATATTTGCTGATTTTAGACACAAACATACATGCGTGCATCCACATAAGTATAGATATTATAAAATTGGATGAGGTTAATCCTACCCTCGAAATTAATTACTAATAGTCTGAGCTTTGCACACTGGGTTTTGAAATGAGAAATTCTTGAAGTGTTGTTTTGTGTGAAGAAATGTTTGTTTGAACAAATTGGCCTTATTTTTAACTGAAAAAGATCTCTGCCATCCCCATGGACCGGAATGAGCTGTTCAGCTGAGTTACTGTAAGAAAGGATTGCAAAACCTTGATTAATTTCTGCAGCATGTTGAGAACCCTTTGCAATTTCTTCCCTATTATGAAGTTTCCATGCATATTAAATAGTACTATATAGAGATACAAATAAATTCATTAAAGATTTGTTTTGCTGAAAAAAATTATCAGTCCACATTCTGTCAAATCATATGAACATTTACATAAAAATACAGCAAGGAAAATACCCAAGCGTAGCAATGCAAAACAGTGATGCGCTCTAAAAAGAAGCAATTTGGGAGCTCTGTTTTTTCCGTGAGGCTGCTCAGGAGTGAATTCTCCGGTCTGACCACTGCACAGATTTCCGTGGGTACGTAGAACTGTAGCGACAGCTACACTGAAAGTACCATAGGCAAATGGGAAAAAAATTGGCCAGGCACTTCCTAAGGAAGTGCAGTTTGGCCCGACTCCGCAGAGCAATACTGAGATTTCAACAAGCCAAGGGTCCAGCACTTTGTTTCATGAGCTTGAGAAAGAAGTGTGCGTTACAGGGAGAAGCGACGTCGCGTTTCATTGTGCTCAAGGTAGTATATATTTAAAACTCAGTGAGCCCGTGTCGGCATGGCGTATCTTTGAGCAACTCTAAAATCCAATAACTGCTCGTGACTTTCATTGGACTTGTACCTCTGGCAGTTTGAAGTTTCTGGAGAAACATCAAAGGTAAACACAAAAACCTAAGGTTTGCTTAAGTGCATGAAAACCTGCAGTTAAATTAGGCCTCTAGCTTTCCTTGTGAATCCTTTTTCTTCCCCTTGCCTTTTCTTTAATTTCTTTTTCTTTCTTCACCTCAACAGAAAGTTCTTTTGCACAGTGAATGTAACCCGTGGAAGATCATAAGAAACACAGTGGGTTACTTCAAAGCTCTCTATTAGAAGGTGGACTTCTTATATATCTGTTGAGGATGGATATCACCCCAGTCATCTTTGTCAAGGAAAATTAGCTAAGATACTTAAGCCAGGATCATCTCAACAAGTGTAATGGGGTCTGAGGGCGTTGGATCTCCTGTACTTTGGAGATGATGAATGTTACCTTTGCTATATATATTTACTTTGCAAGGGTGAAAAATGAAAAAGACCTTAGTGAACTAAAGGGTTTCCTATGGATATATCTGAGGTATACAGGTACAATTAAATAGGTAGAAAATTATCACAAGCAACTGGCGCTGCTCCACTTAGTGTTGGGATATAATTCAGAAACAAGTGTTATGAACATGAGTCAATGGGTCCGTGATCAGAAAACTTATACAAAGGATCAAATTTACCAGCGGAGCAGCTCAAAGGAATCTCTCAGAGCAGCAGATTCGCTGCTAGGGTTATGTAAAATGTGTTTATCTAATCTTTTCACTATCAGCATATATAATTAAGCATATTATTATTCATATTAGAGGAATGCTGAGGCGTCCTGCGATTCAGGCCCTGTTTGCTTAGTGATGTACAGGTGCTTAAGGAGAATGCAGTCCCTGCTCAGAACAGACGAGCTAGACAAAGAGGGGAATGGGCCGGGCTGTTGAAGTGATAGATCCCACAAGAAGTAAGAGGCAATGCTAGGTTTAGCATTTTGATTAGATGCCCTGTCCCCTTGTCTACCTTGCTTCAGCAAGCTTATGTCTGTTCCTGAGTCTTAGAGCATGGCTGAAGGGGAGCAAAGTTACCTCGTGGTTATCACGAAGAGAGAAAAGACACGAGCAGTTCCTGCAGCGCACCTGGGAACGTCCTCCCTTGCTTTCCAGGGCCTGGTTTGAGTGCATGTGGCTCTTGTGTGAATCTGCTTTCCCTCTGCTGTCACCTGGCCTCCCCTTTCCAACATTAGTGCTGGCTGCTTCACGTAGACCTGTGCTGTGCTCCCTCGCTGCTCTCGAGACAGTCCCTTTGGGCTTTGCACAGTGAATCCATTGCAGCTGCTCTTTACCATAGCGAAGGTCAGCAAGATGCAAAAGAGAAGAGAGCATGTTCCTGTCTCTACTTGTTAGAGCTTGGCCAGAGTTTCCAACAGCTGTGGTTGCGGGCAGGGTGTTTTTTAATCAAAAGCACTCAGCACCAAGCATCGAGCCCCAGAAGACTTCTGTAGGAACTGTGGAGTTCAGAGCAGTTTTGAAAAGCTGGCTACCCCTGTAGGTGTCTAAAGGAGATAGTGATCAGGTGTCGAGCTCTTCTCAAATCTGGACTGTAATGAGCATGATTCACGTACGCCATTGCTTACAAAAGCAGCTGGTCCCTTCATTTCTGCTAACCGGAAAGGAAGATATTCCTCTTGACGGATCCTTCCATAGCAGTGTGTGTTCCTATTATTTCTAGAGCTGTCTGAGTGGGAGGTTTTAGGATAGCAGAGGGGGAGGGCAGTGCTACAAGCAATAGCTTTTATCTTTGCTAATAGTAATCTAATGGACAGAAGAGTGGGCCTGTAATTGGATTTTGCTTCAGATCATGATTAGGAAGATTGCTTTGCGAAGTGTATAGAAACTGCCTGCAAGAGCTACGTACATCTTTCTGTGATACTGAGCAAGACTGATAGAACAAATGAAGCTATGATTATCACATGGATCTGAATTTGAGTAGTGAAGGGTAAAGGCAAAGGAGAGGCTTCAGCTCTTCCGAAGTTCGAGCACAGTGAAACAGATGGAAGCCTTACAGTAAGGAACCTGTGTAAGCAGTACCTTACGGCTCGGGTTATGTCCTGGTACGTGCTCTGCAGTGGCTGTTTGGCACAGAACAGCAGTGTTTCCTGGAGAAAAGGTGCAAACACAATATAATCTTCATTAAAACCCTGTTTCAAGAGGGAGTTACTTTCCCTTTGACATTCAGCAAGGGGGATATGTGGGGGTAGTACCAGCCTCTTGCTGTCTTTTGAAAACTTCTTCATCTAGTGTGCTTAGCTTTGAAGTACCGTGCAAAATCACAGAGTCGCTGAGGCTGGGAGGGACCTCTGGAGATCGTCTGCTCCAACTGTCCAGCTCAGGGCAGGGTCACCTAGGCTTGGGTTTTGAATATCTCCAAGGATCGAGACCCGGCAGCTTCTCTGGGCAGCCTGCCCCAGTGCTCGAGCACCCTCACTGTAAAAAAGCTCTTTCTGATGTTCAGGTGAAATTTTCTCTGTTTCAGTTTATGCCCATTGCCTCTCGTCCTTTCACTGCATACCAGAGGGTCTGGCTCCTGACCTTTTCTGTACCTGCTCCTTCTCTACGCCCCTGTCAGATAAGTATACGTGTTGATAGGATCCCTCCTCCAGGCTGAACAGTCCCAGCTCTGTTCACCTCTCCTATGTCAGATCCTCCAGTCCCTTAATCATCTCTGTGACCATACGCCGCTCTTGCTCCAGTGTGTTCACGTCTGTCTTGTCCCGGGGAGCCCAAGGCTGGACACAGGCCGGCTTCATACAGCTCCACGTGGTCTCACCGCGCCGAGGAGAGGGGAAATGCCCTGCTGAATGCCGCCCTGCGTGCTGTCGGCCTTCTGTGCTGCAAGGGCGCGTTGTTGGCACGTGTGTGCATTAGCTAGATGGTAGGTCCTCGAAGGGAGGAGGCAAATCAGCTGCCTGCTCCTGGGAGGTGCTGGGACAGAGGCAGCGGATCAGTCACAGCCATAAGGCCTATGTCGGATGTCTCAAGCTTTGGGCCTGTTGTTAATCACTTCCCTGTAAAACTTCTTAGCACAGTCTTGGAAGGTCACCTGAAATAAATCAGCCGTGATTCACAGCAGATCTGATTAATTATCGCTCAAGGTCACAAGATAAATTCCAGCGTGTGTCTGATTGTTTTCCAAGGTAATGTGCGACTGTTTAAAAAGCAATCCTGTGTGTAAACTGGTTTTTGTTTGTTTGTGCATGTTGCAAAATTAATAAACCACAATGGGAAGAATGGAAATTTCAAAACTAGGGACTCAGCCAGAGCGGCAGGGGACGTTTTTCCAAAACTAGAGAAAGGTGAGAAAATTTGTGGTCTAACAGTGGTAAAGCAAGTTGTCTTTCACACCATTTTAGTAGGGCTTTAATTGCCCCACCAGTAGAAGTCCAGAGGAGTCCTGCTTTTAAACGGTGGTATTTCTCCTCTGTTGGGAGAGGAGAAAGGAGATCAACAGAATTAAACCTCTGGTAAAGTTGTGGAAAATACTGCTTATTGAGCTAATAGTGAAGTGTTGCAGTGTAGTTGTTGCTGATTTAGTTTTAATTTAGTAATTAGTAAAAAAATTAGTAATGATTTCAATTAGAACAGCACATAAAGATGTGGATGTTGTGCCGAGGCGCTGTATATGCCCATTTGAAGACAATCTATGTGCTAATGGTTTATGATCGACATAGTGCAGCTAGCAACTGGGTGGGAGGAAGGAAGCGTTTGCATCTGTGAATTCCAGGTGCAGACTATGGCGGGAAAGAGAAAGCTACAAACTGCTTGTTCGCTCTCAAACTTCCATGATTTTTAAGTTGCCTTATTTCTGTCTGTCGCTTCCAAAATCTCTTTTAAAGAGAGAAGGGGTTAAACTGAACCATTTAAATATCTTGAACTGAAAGTTTTACCCTACAAGTCTTAGGCTAAGTCTAACACACATTTCTAAATTCTTGGCAAGCAGACGCCTCACGTATTCTAAACATTTTTGCAGCAGAAATATATAGACATTTCATTGTGCACCAGACTATTTAGGTTATTTCAGGCCTGTTGCCTTCCAAGGACCTGTCCCAAGGTTAACGTAAGTCTAGTGCTTTCGTCATGCAGCAGAAGTTAA
This sequence comes from Phalacrocorax aristotelis, assembly GCF_949628215.1. Lineage (NCBI taxonomy): Eukaryota > Metazoa > Chordata > Aves > Suliformes > Phalacrocoracidae > Phalacrocorax > Phalacrocorax aristotelis. Next base: position 5,672,883 of record NC_134299.1, read on the forward strand.
AGAATAAATTGTCAGACAGTTGTTCTTGCTTTTTAGAACGCTAGGCTTAATGCAGGCGAAATAATGAATGTGAGAGAAGGCTTTTAGGTAGCCAGGGCAGACGTAGCCTGCATTGCCTTCAGGCATCTTGAGCAATAACAGTCTGCGTGGGGTCACTGTGTAGAGAAATTCAAGCCAGCTGAAATGAACAAAAAATGCACCTTGGGTACTCTTCAGATGTTCCTGCAACTGGATAGAAGGCTGCACAGGTATCGTTCCAGTCCACTTGCTGTCAGAGTGAATTCAATTAACTTCAAAAAGCAAAATATATGGATAACCACAAAGTGATAGTTCCAATGTCGCCTTCAAATTAGGGAAGTCTTGACTTGTTTGTAACTTTGGCAAACTGAAGAGAAGATAAAACTTCATTAAATAGTTTTCTAGCATTGTGGGGTATCCAAATCCCCCCTTCAAATAAACAGAAATTACATTCAGTTTTCTTTTTTTTTTTTTCCCCCACATTCTCTTTAAACTTTGTGAAAGTGATAGATGTTGCCCGACTCTTAATTCTCAGTGAGATGTCCGGTAGCACCGTGGTGTCACTGACTCTAGTTACTTGGTGCTGATAAATTATGTGCAACTTTAAGGAAAGAAAACATGGCTTTACCTTTTCACCTTTGTGAGTAAATAAAACAGAAGGAAATGGGTGGCGTAGCTTACCTGAATGGGAAGTGTTGAGTTTGGCAAAATATGTTTATTTGGAGGCCTAATTGTTTGGGCCTAAACAAGGCGAAGGTCAGAAGAATCTGCCTGGTGTTTGCGGTAGGTGAAACTAAAGGGTGTCTCTTACGGCCGCCACCATCAGTAGCAGGTCACGAAGTACAGCCTTACAGGCCTTTGTGTCAAGGTTTATGGCTAGTATGACCGGCCGTGGTATCAAAACGATCTGTGGTATCAAAAGCTATGGGATATTTCGCTGGACTCCGGTGCAACCTCTGGCTTATCAAAAGACTTAAGGTAAGCTACCTAAAATGAGTTTCCCAGGCTGCAAAGTGTACATATATTAAATGGGCGGGGTTTTTTCTCATGGAGTTTTGATACCTGTCTACAAGTGCTAAGTAAGCGCTTGGTCTACCTGCATCTGTATCTTGAGGTGCGGTGGCGTTGCCTCGGCTCCTTTCTGACTCATGTATGTATTAGCTGCCACTTGCGTTGTATCACTTCACCGACTTTTTTCTGACTAGACTCTTTGTACAATGAAACCTGGATCAGCCCTTTCATGACATAAATATATTGTATTTAAGTAGCCACTAAAGAAAATCCATTTTCTGATCCCATTGAAGAAAGGGAAAGTGTTTTGGGTTTTTTTTGTCCATTCAAGTGGAAAGTCTTGGCATCATCTGAATAGCAAATAAGAAAGCCTATCTTGTGGAGTGGTGTCATTTACTTAACAAGAACCTGTGTCTGCAGCTCTTAGACTGAGACCGAGAACTGAAGTGGATCAGAAGGCTGAATTCCTGTTCTGGTGCAGACATCAGTTCACCGATTCAGCTGAGATATTTGGGACTAAATTAAAAAAGAAAGAAGCAAGAATCTGTGAATTAAGGACTTACAAATTTATACTAGCTTTGTATAAAACTAGTATATTTATATTTGAGTCCTGTTCATGTTAAGGGCAATGGCACAGAATCAGTTAATGGAAAATAAGGTCTTTGTTTATAAGCCTCTGATTCCTTCGCACCCAGAATTGTTAATAATACAGACTTTATTTTTAAACTCATGATTTTTCAAAGGAGTCTGACAGTTGTCAGTCTCAGCTAGATTAAAATTATCCTAAGGCCTCATGATTTCTAGCATGCACATCCTTCATTATCTTGATGAATTTAGGACTCACTAACATGAATTTTAAAGACGATGAAAGTAAGGTGCAGGGGGAAAGTAAGTTCCGGGCTCAGATGTTTGAAGGATTACAGTTATGTAAGTCTCGACAGTTTTACAAGGGAATAACACGGAAATACCTGTGAACATAAGGCCTACGTGAGCTCTCTAAATCAAAGTTCTGGACAGATACCGAAACCAGCCTTGGTCTCTTGCGTCTTAGATGGGTGAAGGAGTGACTGAGCTGCTTGTCTCATTGAAAACCCATTTTAATGCCATTTAAATGCATTTGAAATTGCCAGCATAAATTTATGCCTTTAAAACAGCAAAGAAAAATTGTGTGTGCATATGTATGTGAAGAAACTTATGTTAACATTAGAAATTGGGAAAGCTATTAATAGAGCTAGTCAGTGATGCTAAACACAGTGATAAATGCGTTGTGAATTCAAGCTAGTGCTTTTAAGTGGAAAAAATGAATATGGAAAATAAATCCTAGATTTCCACTGGGGAGCTGTTCAGATTAGCCTTCATCTTTCAAAATGAGAAGGGGGTGGGGGAAGGAAATCCTTTTTGTATGTTAAAATAAATGCATCGGAGAAAGCCTGCTATACTCAGCTGCTCCCTACAGCGTGACTGCAAAAGCCTGTCCCCAGTAATGGACAGCGTTGCAAAGGGAGAAGCCCTCCTGCAATATAAGCTTGAAACGCTGACCCAAGGAACTGCGTGCTCTGCAGCCGGCCGGTGCGTGTGCACGTGGGATGCCGCCGTGTCGGTGCTGCGGCGGCTTCGCGATGCAATGGGCGCTTGCCTGTCTGAGCGTTGCATTGCTGTGCAGAAGAGCTCTTCCAAATTGCTTGCACGTTCATTAACTGTTTGCATAATTTATGCTTCTACTTATTTAATCACTCTGGAGTTTTGGTATTCGCTGGCAGTTGCTAGATTGCTTTATAAATTTAGGCTGTGTTGAAGGAAATTTATTTTTGTGTATTCCTCCTTCATAATTTTTTTCTTAAATGTTGTCACATAAATTACTGCATTATCGATGAATCTGCATGCAGAGCCTTGCTATTCAGTTCTTATGCCAGAATCCTCTAAATCATGTATGGCATATGTATTATATCTTACTTCAGGCTATCCTTCTCCATGATGGATTTACTTTCTTTGCTTTCTTCTCTTTTATATCAAACGAAGGCGTTCAAACTTGAAAGCAAGGGAGAGAAAAAAAAAAAAAATCTAGGTTTTTGTCTCTTTACTCAAAAAAGGCTAAGACCTTGACATGAGAGAGATGGGTTAAATAGCATCATAACATAAAATACAGGCGTCTTAGTTTTTCTTCCCTTTCCCAGAGGAGTGTTAGGGTCATGGGAGGAGAAGGGTGTCTTTTGCCTGTGTGTTGGTTAGAGGGGGGGTAAGTCGAGGAGCGGGTTAAACATCAGTTGCTTTCTGTAAGAAGGAGGAATCCTTAATAGTCAAAGTCGAGGAAATACAGACTCTTTTCTCTCTTTTGCATTACTTAGTCTCATATGTCGTTTGGTCGCGTGACATAACGAATACGGCGAGGTAAATAAGATGAGTACTAGAGAAATGGTGTGAGATGCATGGTTGCCCGTAACACTTCCGTTGGAGGAGGGAAGTCTGCCTCAGCTGTATTTTCTTGCACTCAACATTGCAACCTCCTCTGTAGATGCATTGGGTTTCTTTTTTGGAAGGTTCCTCCTGGGACCATTACTTTGCTACACATACTTTCGGTGGCGTTTTATTTGGTTAGAACAGTAAAGCGTTGGCAGACGTGCATTTGTGACTGCGTCAGAGTTAAATAACCCGGCAACAGTCTTACATGTGCAGGCTTGTTAGAACATCTGAAAAGTTACCTACGTTTGCTTTTTGAGGACAAATAGCTCTAGACAAAATTAAGTATTTGTTAGAGAATAGCGTCTTTCTTCTCTGAATTAGAATAGATGCATAGTTTGATGCAAACAGAAAATATTTTTTTCTCAAAAGTTCTTACAAGAAGCAAAATATTTACTGAGTTGGTGTATATTTATCAATATATGCTGCTGTGTATGTAATATGGGTTTGGATTTAATTTCATACTTGTTATTTGTCTGAACGTGCTTGATTTATGAAGGTATGCATGTGTATACGTAGATACCTTTCAGCTGGTTGTAAACCACCCCATGAAACTGTTTTTAATGGAAAATTGTTTTTCCAGTTATTCATCTCATTGCTAGTATCTGCTTCCAGTGGTAAAATTAAGCTTCCACCAATAATTTTTTCAGGCAGCTATCAACATCGTCCTGGTTCTGCATTTCTCTGCGCCAAATTTACATTCTTCCTTAGCAAAATAAATCTCCCACGAGCTACAGGATTTTTTTTTTTATCTGTAAAGCTATCCCTTGGATATACACGAATGCATAGCTATATCACTGCAAATCCTACCAAAGGAAAAAAAGGCATTTGAAATGATAGGTTTTTAATAAGAAAATTAACTTCACAGCAGTTATGTTGAGTTTTTAAGGATTCTCAACCACAAAGATTGCATTGAACTTTTTTTCATCTGTTTTATTAACCATCTGAAGTGGAATAGGCCTAATCTTCCTAGATTAAAGTTCCAGAAATTTGAGAGCCATAGCACATGCAAATATTCTTTTGTAGTCTTTACTAAAATACTCTAATCCTCAGAAAAAGTGGGCATTAGACTCCTAATACGGAGATTCTGTGCCGTGCTGTGGTTTATAGAGAAACTACCTATCAGTTCCCCAAGGACTGGGGATCAGAGTCAGAACTTCCCAGTCCTGGTGAGGAATATGCTGTTGTCAGATGTTAAATCTCGGGTAAATGACTTGTGTATTTACTTGGAAAACTGATGCCTGATACTTTATCGATCATATATTTGGAATAGTTGCTTGTATGAAGTGTGCTTCTATTCAGGTCTTTTAAGAAATGAAAAAAAAAAAAACCCTAAACCCTGGTTGTTATTTTCTAACATAACTTTGTGACCGAAGTTACAGACCGAAATTCATGAGGAGTTGTTGAAACCGCTGGCCCTTAACTTTCCCTCAAGGTAATCAATGCTTTGCATACAAAAAGTCATGTCAGGGGAGCTTTGGATGCAAGGCAGCACCATGCAATTTCACGGGTGAGCGAGCTGGGCCTGGCTGGCCCCGCGTCCAGCCGGGGTGGGGAAGGGCGCTGCGTAGCCCGCGGCGTGCTGGGCGCGCGTGGCTGGGGAGGGGAGTGCGGTGGAGCCCTGCGGTGTGTGTAACGGGCAGCAGGCCCTGAGGCCGCAGGCCAATTCCTGGGTGGTGTTTTTCATCATTCCTCCTAAGAAGGGACTCTAAGCGTCCAGTTCTTCTTGCATGTTGTTTTTTGAGAGGATCAATAGCAGTGCAGGGTGCTAAGCCACTTCTGTTCTCTCCATCCTGGCGTTTCAGCAGAGCCTTGGCAATGCCTTTTCACCAGGCTGGAGTTAGGTAGGTGGCAGGATTAGGGCTTTTCCTGAAAAGAAAACGATGGGAATCTCTGTAGTTTTGTTACCGCTTTGGTGAACGTGAAAGCAAATTGGGCTGTCGGACTGTGGGTGTTTTCTGCTAGAACTGCACTCATGTGTTGTTGAGTCTTTTACATGTACCTCATCCACATCCTCCCCTCCGTACCAACTTCTTATATGAAACTTGAAACCCAACTGTTCTACATACGCTCCCGACAAGACTTTCTTCCAAGCCGTGGCAGCAGTGTCATGGAAAATTGCATTTCGGAATCGCGCTAATTCGGAGAGGAGCCAAAAGCGTCAGATCCCATTGCACTTCTTCAACACACGGTTCCGTAGTCAGGGCTCTGTCCGCAGCTAACGCGGTGCAGCTCACAAAGCGCTGAGAGTGACAGTTACACTATGACACTTTAATACTGCGTTATAAATCACTGTCACCTGGTCCCAGTCGCACCATGCATTTGAGAGAACAGGTTTCTCTGGTGTCCTCTTGTCCTCTCTCTCCTTTTTCTGCCTGGCATTACATTCCTCATCCAGGTTTATATCCAAGTCAGCTGAAAATAAGCATGATACGGTGGTGTAATATTTCCCCAACAATTTTCCCCTGTGCACTAAGCAAGTGTTGTCCGCTAATAAAAATATATTAGGCTGGACTTAGTTTTGTAGCAAAGAGAGAGTGGTAATTTGGAAAATGTCATGTCTTTCACGCTTTCCTTATGACGGGGTGCTCTGCATTTCAGCCTGGATCTTGCAGGGCCGATGACTGCACTGTAACGCAGCAAATATCCTTGTTGAGGAGCTAAGGCGTTTACTTTTCTTCTGCAACCGGGAAAGCGATGCCTGTAGCACGGTGCGCAGGCTGCTTTTCGCTCTGCCTGGCTGGCTGTGCTGGTACACGGCGTTCCAAGGGCTGCGCTGCCGTCGGGATCCCAGTGAAACGTCACGCGGTATAGGAGTCCTGATTTAATATCAGAGGGTGGTGCTGTCACGTACATGACTGTTCGCTTGCGCACCTATCCTAATAATCACATTGGCAGCCGTTAACAGGGATCCACGTGAAGATAGAGCCAATAAGGAGATAATAAGATCCAGTGGGAAGCATTGGACTTGCGTTCTTGTGTGGATTGCTTCCCTCTTTAATGCCTCTGATTTTCTATGAAAAAAAAATAATCGGTGCTATTTTCAAAACCGCCCAGGTTTTGATAATTGTAGCATCTCTTCTGTTGAGATTGCCCCAAGGTGCTCTCTACATCTGTGAAATTAAAAAAAAAAAAAAACAAAACAAGAAAAAAGTCTTTGTCGTTAAGCGTTTGCGATCTGAATAGTCACGATAGCAGATGTAGTAACAGAAGGTTGTTTTCTTCTAACAGAACAAGAGAGAATGATTAAGGTCTTTTTTGGATAGGAACTGTGCTGTCTTAACTAGGAATAGAATCCAGATCTCTGGAATTAATTAGTATTAATTCATTATTTATGTAATATCAATCATGTAATTACCATGTGCAATTTCCGTTTCAAACTTGGTTAATTTATCAATTTGTGTCCTTGTAAGCTCTGGTTGAATACAGCATTTCAGTTTTATTTTAATGTGGCTTTTGTTCATTAATTTTTCTCGAACATAACTTTGGACTTGTTTTCTAACTGACAAATATATAGTCATGCTTATAGATAGATAGATACCTGTGGTACCAAAATGTAACATTAAGGACTCTTAATCCAAGGATTACTGGCTGACTCAGTGGTTCCTCCAAAAGAACTGTGAGCATCTATTAAATCAATGCAGGTTTAGGTAGCTTTGATCTGCGCATTAAGCACTAACACCATGAATTAGTATAATGCAGATACGGTGTTTGTACTGCAGCCGCTTAGGAAAGCGTCATTATTGTGACTATGTCTTTTTTTAGGTGCAGAGCCTAAATCCTGGCTGGAGGTAGGAAGCGTTGCTAAATTTGGGCTACTTTTGTGACTTCTGCAGCACAGAATCTGAGCTCCTCCTAATCTTCAGTCTAGTTGTGCAACCAGGTCCTCGTGTGAAGCAGGACTTCGCTGCACCTCGCGAGCCACAGGCTCGCTGTGCCTCCCCATGTACATGGCTTCACGTACGTTACTTAATCTGCTGATACCTTGGTTTTCCTGAAGCCTCTGATATACAGTATGGTCCCTGGTAATAATTTGGGTCGCTTTTCCATGCCCGCTCTTCCTTCAAAGAACAGTTGATTGTTTCGAAATGAAGCTGAAGTGAACTGATAAGGGTGTTTTCTGTCAATGTTTTTCATCTGGCAGACTCACAGAAAAAGGGCTCTGTCTCAGTATCGTAGGCTCAGAGATGTTGAGGCCGGAGGTACTGCGTAGTCTTCTCATCTAGCCTCATCTACAGGGTAGAGCATTCTGTCAGTCAAAATACGCCAAGACTAAGCCCAGGAACCAGGTAATTCCCTGGCAGAGTGTTTTAGCAGCCCTGATATTTTCTTTTTCAAAATTTAATTCAGCTTGTTGTTGTCAATGTTACTGCTGCTATGAGCTGTTTTCTGAGCAACCGGTGGTTTTCTCAGCTTCTCCCTTCCCCCAGCCTCCTCTCCAAAGGCTCCTTCTCTCCTCTTCTGGCTGTGATGAGGTACAGTCCCCATGAACTTAAGGTGCTCTGAGTGTATGGCAGGGGGCAACTTGTGCTTGATTGCTGTGAAAATCCAGAGCAGGCGATAATGTATTTCATTCTAAACTCACCTTTTCAATTAGCTGTCTACTAAGAGCAATATATCGTTATACCATACACTGACAGTTAGACAGTCGAAGCTGTATTTTTAGTTCTTGCACTCCAGTTTTCCCTCTAGATGCTCATACTCTGTTTTCGTAACGTAAAAGTATTAATTAATGAGAGACTATCATTCACACAGTGACACTGGCTGTCAGTAACTAACGAATGCGATTCTAAAAAAAATAACTAAGCCAAAGTGTGAGCACAGGGCAGAGATGGCAGGATGAGAAGGGAGATGAGAGAAGTTAATTGCCGGACTTTAAAATATCTTGGGAAGGGAGGTGTTGAAAAAGTTTGCAGGAAAAATTAATTAGAAAGGCTAAAGCTAGAAATGAAATCCTAATTATAAAAGAAGCAAAGATGTGGACTGGCATCTCGGGGGAAACGATGGCTGTACGCTGGTGTTAACGGGGCAGCACCAGTCTGTTGGAGGACCTTCTTGCAGGTCACTGGGATGTGTGGAGTCTTGGAAAGGGTACTCTTCAGCTTCTGCTTCATCGGAGCGTGGGGCTCTGCCATGCAGCACAGCAAGTGGAGGTGAAATCGTTAACTCAGCCCTGCTGAGACGCGTTGAGTAGTTTGGCTGTCAGAGCTGATCTTGTTGACAGGGTGAGTTGTGTTTGGGTGTCCCAGAGGATGGAAGGGCACGGGTATCATGTGCGTGTCCGAGGGTGCAGATATGGCTACTTTTTTCTCTGCTGCCTGCAGTCTCCTCTCCCTGGGGTGACATAACAGTGGGAACAAGGCAGCGCGTAGGTGAGAGAGAGAAAATTTAGAAGCAGGGAAATAAAAAGATGATGTTATGCAGACTGCTGTGGAGATCAAGCATTGAGGTGCTGTTAGTGGGTAGGAAATAACTACCATGTCCTTAAAATCTGCTCTTCTCAGTCTGCTACAAATAGAGTTTCTCTTTTCTGTCGTGTGCAGTCAAAACCCTCTAAATGGTGTTGTTATGCCTCTCTTGATGAGGTCACCCGGGGATAGCCTCACTTGAGACATTTCCTCCTTCCTATATTGGCCTTTTGACTTTGCTCAAGTGCAGCAGCAATTGAACATATGATAAGTTCCCTATCACAGGGTTATCTCCGTCCCTGAAAAGAGATCTGAGGAGTATAATGTCTTTTTCATCTCTGAGCATGATAATGTTCCCTATCAGTCTTTCCTTCAACCCTCTTGGTACCAAAGAGAATAAAAAAAATGCCCCTTGATTTCCTCAGTGAGCTCTGGTTCAAGCCTGTACTTTTTACAATATTTTGGCGGTGAGGAGAGAAAAATGAACTGAATAAAACCAGACAACTGAGCCAGTGTTGCATCAGAGTCCCCGAGGTATTTCTTACCTAGGTTTTTGGATCGCATGCTCTATTAAGACATCATCTACTAATAGGTTAGAAAAGATTAGTCAGTGATCATTAGGTATTTTCAATAAATTACATGTCATTTGTTTGAGGTAGGTGTCGCATTCAACAGGTCAATAATCAAAGCGGTGCTGTTTCTGTATTAATGTTTTATCGCTACATACAGCTGTTTAATCAGCTCATAATTGAGATCCTTTCTTAACAGACTCACAAAAACTACATGTCCCTTAAAAGTTTTGATAAGCACCTTCTAATAGTGATTAGATTTTTTACAGATGCCATCTCTTCTCATGTGATGAGTATTTCAGTGTATTTTAGTAATCCTTTAAGCAGATACCTTTAACATCACCCGCACCTGATTTTCTATTCCCTTACACATCTGTTCATCCTTTCATCTTCCTTGTTCAGCATTCCCTGTGGAAAGACTTCTGGAAGTTTACTTTAGATTTGACATTCTAAATTTTATATATTACATTGTCTAGCAGGCTGCTTCTATCCCCCCATGCAATCTTTTTAAAATGGTTTCAGAACCGAGCCTGCAGTTCTCAGAATATCTGTGAACATGGCTCACCTGAACACAGATCTCTGTGTTCAAAAAAATATGTGGTGGGGGCACCAACCATTCATTTATACCCTATTTCTTATTGCATTACAATGTAAATACATTGAGGAAGGTATGAAATCGCTTGCGCTGCAGTATAATAAGCAGCATGTGTACATGTAGATCTTTTTTCAATATTGCTTTCTAAACCCCAAGCCACCCCAGAGTGCTTTACTAAGTCAAATTACTTATTTATGGACTTCTGCAAAATAAGTCTGATGTACAGTACTGCCTGTGTAGCTTTCATCACTGTAATTGTCTTAGTGTGTCTGCTAAGTAGTTACAAATATGATCTCTCATTCATTACTTTCAGCTTATTCGGCATCTCGTAGCAGCGAACGCACTAGGATTTAATTTACTTGAATTGCTACCATACGATCTTTCCCTGGGTATTTCAGCCAAGGCGCTTCGGCTCTGACTGCAGTGCCTCGCGTACTCCGTGCTGCACCCGCCTTGGGTGGGAAGCGCTCCCGAGCTCGCACTGCAACGTACTTCAGCATAGACAAGCCTGAAAGGACGGAGCCCCGGCAAGGCTGGCCTAGAAGCTTTTGTGGAGAAGAGTAACATCCCCCCCCCCCCCCCCCCGCTATGATATTTGCTGTATTTCCACTCCTGCGTTTCCCCCAGTGACTTCTCTGAGGTTTAAAATAACAGTCTGAGCTCACTGCAGTCCCTTGGTACTCGGAGAATGGCAGAGAGCTCGTGTTGTGTGTCACTGTAGATTAAATCAGAATGTTATCTTGCCTTTCTAATCAAATCTTTTCCTTCTGTATACTGACTAACTGATGTAATAGATCACTGGTTTAGCTTAGGCCTCGCTTTCTTGATGCTCTGGGTTACCCGTAGAAGCTTACCGGAACGAGGCGGCCATCTCACACCAAGGAGTGATGTTCTCCAAGTCTCTCTGGGCTGTTCCAGCATGCAGATGGACTGGACTCTTCCAGTTTAGGGACCGTGTTCATGCATATAAACAAAGAGGAAGGATTTGTACACTGAGAATCTGGGCTTTGAATGGTCCCCAGAGAGCTGTCACCTGTGCTGCAAATCGCTGCTTCCCTGGCCCACAGCTGGGGCTCAGTGCTCGGGTGATGCCCACTGGCATAGCTGCCTTCCTCGCCTGAAGTGGAAGCAGTTCATCCGTGCCAGCTGAGCAGCTGGCCTTGGGACTTTGTTCTGGGAGCTGGCCATCAGTTGGGAGACAAAATCCCAACATAGACAAGGTCTAAAAGCAATTACTGTCTTGGCACACTACCAGAGTTGATCTTTGAAGGTGAAAATCAAGTTCAGCGTGTCGATCTGGACTGCCTTAAAGGAGCCATTTTTCTCCTAAACGATGTTACAGATATTTTAGTAAAACTAGCAAAACTTGTGCCCTGGCGTTCTTCATCCTCAAAGCTGATGTTACTGCAGTTTCATTATTCAACCCATCAGGCAGCAACGGTTTCATAAATGAATACGATTGCATGCCGGGCTGGTAGCATTACTGAATAAACTGGATTTTCATCCAGCCATGACCGTTTGGATTACAACATTTAGAATCCATCGCTTCAGTAACTTCTCTTAAGCAAAGATCATAGCACAACGTGAGCTTTTAAAACCACAGGAGGGACTGAGGAAACGTTTTAAAGGGCTTCAAGTTGCATGTACAGATTAAGGCAAATCCAAGTGGGAGAGGTTAATACAGCAATGCCTTTGTTAGCAGTGACTGTGAGAACAGGAAAACAATCCATTGTGTTTCTTAGATCCAGCATTTATCCCAAAGCTCCTGGTACAAGATTTCTTCTCGGTGCTGTTAAGAGCTGAACTCAAAGAGGTTCAGAATTCAGCAAAGTGTGCAGATGCTTGATGTCAAGACAAAACTTAAGGTTTGAACTGTGGTTGTTCAAAGGATTGATGTCTTTGTGATGAACATCATTACTTTGGACTAAACCAGAGACTCTTCTGATCGAGTACTGTGACAGCCACAACCCTGCTGTTAGCGATTAATGATTCCTGTGGTGGCTATCAGCACGGTTGAAGGAACCTTAGGAGATTCGGCATGCAAATACCCTTTCTATTTTTTTTCCTCCTTTTTGCTGCAGGTAGGAACTCCCTTTTCTAACTTGTTGATGTAGCTGGGAGGATAAATAAGTTTATCTCTTTCCTTGTGTCTCTTCTTCATCTCGATTATATTCGAGTTTGAATGGAGAGTGTTTTTTTATTTGTAACCATTTTACCTGTGTGTGTTCAGATAGAGATTACGTATGCGATGGCATGCAGGTGAGAGTTTTGCTCTACTGTTTTTCTTTATCGGACTGAAAGAAAAGCGAGATAGAAGCGCCAAAGCATTGCTACAGCTGCCTGTCACCTTGAAACCACAGGTGAAACCCATAAATTTTAGATATTGGATTTAAGGTTTTGAAGATTCTTGATAGAAATACTACCAATGGAGAGGCACCGTTGGGATTTATACCACACTTTGATTTAATTATTCTTAGAGAAGCATTATGTCCTGTCAAGGCATTTGTCCTTTGCTGTCAAGGCTGGAAGCACCAATTTCACTTTTCCAAAGAGAACCCATAATAGTCTGAAAATAAGTAAGTATGAAAAATTGTGGATATAATTATAATAATTTTTGGTGTCATGAAATGATAATCTTTTAAGCAATCTTTTAAGATTGCTCCAAACAATATATTCATCCATAATTGCCCATATTCAGACTTCCCCGTGCAGTATTTTATTTGCCTTTGTGTCAGTATCTGTATCGGCAGGAAAAAAGCACTACTGTTTGTGAAGTACACCGAGGTCCTTGCATGAAAATGGCGGAGGAATGACACCGGCGTAAAGAGGGCAGTTGTTTCCTTGCTGTTCAGAGGAAACATCATTTGCTCTTTCGAAAGGCATTGTGGTTTTGCACGTGCGTTTCATTGACGCCAAAAGATCCTTTAGGCTAGGAGAGCAGCCGCGGGTTGCGGTGGCGACTGGGGCCGCTGTTTCACCGGAGGCTATATGAACGTTTATTCGTAAGGCCACCGCCTGCCCCGTGGTGCTGCCAGTCAGTCTCCCAGTCCAGGGTTTCGTTAGATGGAGTCTAAAAGCTGAGCTCCTGACCGCTCTGGAGCCTTTGTACATCTCTCACATACTTTTGGGCACCCGTATCGTTAATTCTGATGTTCTGGCAATTCCAGGTTGGTACCAAGTGGGATTTAGAAGAGGAGCGAAGGCAGCTAGCAGCACCCTCCTTCATGGCACTAGCACTGCCCGGTGCAAAGGGTTGAAATTGGAGCTGGCTGTCTCCTTCAGGCACCAACCTCACCTTCCCAGGTCTTCCTGAACTTTCAGGTGGCTGTGTTGTTGCTTTAATTTCATAGGATCTGAGGCCAGAAGAGACCGTTAGATCATCTGCTCTGAACTTCTGCATATCACAGACCATTAAGTTCCATCCAGTTACCCCTGGGTATTCTTCACTTCCAGTCTTTAAACTTTTATGTAGTGTTCCTATGCCACGTTTCATCACAGAGGTAGCTACATTTCGATGAAATGTAGTCCATATAGAACCAGTAATGCTTGTAAAGTGCATTAGGAGCCTTCAGAATGAATAGAACTTGTATATGTTTGGTCTGAGATTTTCAAAGACGCTTAGGGCATTAGGAGGCTCAGTTCCCATTAATTTTTATGAGAATTTAGCATCCAAATGCCCCGGGTAGCTTTGAAAAATCTTCGCTTTTAGTGGGAGGCATAAAAGTAAGCATTTAGAATTAGTTGAATTGTGTGTGTAGTTCGTTAGTGGTAGATGCTTCAGAATAAGATGATAAAAAAATCCCGTTATAGACAATTATATAATGACCTGCTCTGAAGGTGACATTTTCTTCTTGACTCTAAGTGCTTCATTGTTGGCTCGAAGCTTGGGAGTTTATACTCCTTTTTAACTCCCTAACCCACTTCGTATGACTCAGGAAGTTCTTTGGAACCATAAAAATGTCTAATGGTATTTTAGCTTCTACTACTTTATCAGTATCGGTATTTGTGAAGCAGGACAAAACTCCTAATTGTTTCACTGTGCGCTGACATGTGAACTACAGTTCTCATTAGCACCAGCTTCCACTGATCGGGGAACTTGTTTAACAGAGGAATGAGTTTTTTCCCAAGATGGTTTATTACTGTTTAGTAATAACTTAATGTTTATTAGGTTTTCAATTATTTTATGTTTTTAAATTAAATTTATTGTAAATATATATTTATTTTAAATATATATTTTATTATTTAGTAATTAATGTTTATTACTCTTAGTAATAACTGTTCTTTGACTGACATGTTTGTAAGGATTATCAGGCATCAGAGCTTCAAGAGGCTTCAGTGGAGGTAGGCATGGTCCTGGTATTCAGGTTTTCTATTCAGAGTCAAAGATTTACAAAAACTCAACTTTGCTCTCTGCAAAAGTAACTTGTAAGACACGATGACATTTTGGAAATGTACTGGAATATGCTACGTATGCACTAGGATATGATACACGTGTACCGTAACAGCTTTCCTGTAGATCATTCTCTGCTTTCAGGGTGCCTGACTGCATTTGAAGAACACCTGGGAGGATGATTCCCTATTCCGTGTCAGAAGGGTGCTCCGTAAGCGCCCGTGAAGTTGTCTCACGTGGGTTAGGCATCCTGCTGTTACCCACTGGGAGCGCGTGTTATGGTCTCATAGTCTTTGGCAGGGAGATTTTCCCCACTTAACTCATTTCCAGTTCTTCTCAGTCACTTCACGTTGCCCTTCATTTTACCCACCAGAAATAATTTTTCTCCAACCTCTATTTTGTATCCTTCGGGTATTTGTGAGCAGTTGCGTTCTGCCTCCGTGATCACTTAACCAAGGATGGGCTAACATCAGACAACAGCTAGTAGAAACGTTGTAGTATGTATCGAGTACACCTGCCTTCCTAATTATTACATGCCAGGTTTAATTGTATGACTGCAAATATTGGATCAGACTACTTCCCATGACATGTTGTGACTAAAACAGCCCACACCTATTCTGAAGGTACATGTTGCCCGAAATTGAGGTATTTGTCTTATTTGACACAAATTATAATTATCCTAAAGAACCTGAAGGTTCCTTCTCCTCCCCTCCCCCTTTTTTGTCTTCCTAATTATCACTGTAGCTCCCAATGAAAATGGCTGGTATCGCTGCTCATTAGCCAAATAATTTCTTCAGCAATTATCAGAACTTTAGGCAGCCAATTTGGAAAAAATACTGTCGTGCAAAGCAGAGCTTTTGCCTTTAGAAAATTCCCAGATGCAGATCAGGTTCTCTGTTGGTATAAATGCAAGAAACTACACTGAAGGTAATGTAGCTGCATTCCCTTGAAGCAGAGACAAATTTAGCTCTCATATTTAAAACCAAGACACCAAATTTTATTGATTGATATTGAAACTATAAATTGAGCCGGACTTCAGCGGGTATAAGTCCATACAGCACCAAGTGCCTCCATGGAGAGACAAGATTTATACCGGCCAAGTGTCTTGATTGAAATCCTGTGACCTTTCGTTATTTTGTGGTGAAGTAATTTAAGCGCAGCACTGACAGCCCTGGACGTTCAAACACCAGCCTCCAACCCCAATTGAAAGACCATGACACACTGATTTCTTTCGAGTCCTTAATTTCTTTGGAGCTCCTGAGGGTTTGCTTGATAGTCATGTTTTAGGTGAAAGGTCTTGAAACCTTTTTTCCAGTGAAAATTGTGGTAATTTCATGGTATCAGAAACTGAAGTATTATCGACATAAATATTATGAGATGTGATAAAGCACTGAGAGTCTTTGCTGTGAGCAGACCAAGACTTGACGCAGGTTGGGGTGTTGTTGTTCACAGGCATGACTGACTACAGATGGTTTTAGTCAGTTTTTAGTCAACCTTTTCCCATCACAGATGGCCCGAGGGGCGGCTGGTTAGAGGGTGGACAGCTAACACAGGACTTGGGCACCAAAGAAGTTCTTACTGCGTGAGTAAAGATTGAGCAGAAAGATTGGATTTGGTTCCATCCAGGTGGGCAGAACTTCGTTGTGACCAGGTATCCCAGTTTGCCGCTTTGCTCTCAGCGGGGGGGGGTTCAGAATAAGGGCTTCCAGTTTGACAGCAGTGTCGAGCTGGTAACGGTGGGCCAGAAGTTGTTATAATTGCAGCCCTGGAAAAAAAAGAGGGAAGGAGACCCTGGCAAACAAGGGCAACGGGAGTCTTAGGAGTTAAGTTCATGATCTGAGACGTTGGCTTAGTTCCCAGCTCTGTCACAGTTTTTCTGTGTGACCTTGGACAAGTCGCATAATCTTTCTTTACCTGAGTGCTGTGTGTGGGAGTAATGATGTCTCCCTGGGCAAAAAGACGGATTTCCTGCTGCATTTTGATGCTGAAGTGTCTGGGATCACAGGTGTTTCGTGAAATTTAGGACATTACTATATAGATTGTTCTATCCTGCGTGTGTATGGAGCACTCGCTAGGCGCATAGCTATATAAATACAGATATAATCATGCAAAATCCTGCTGTATTCCTTTATTCACACTGCAATCCTGACAGATGTGTTCTCAGCAAGATTCCACCATATTCCACAGTTGAGCGGAGACTGTATGCTATTGAAACAAAAGAAGAAGATTAATTAGGCTGTCATTGTGTGAAATTGGGTTTGTGGATGGCAGGCACGCTCAGTAGCCTGCATGGAGGTTGTCCATTTTTTTAATTATAGAAACAGGGAGACAAAGAGAGAGACCTGGCGTAAGTGGCAGGATGTTTACCCAAGTGGCTGTGCACCGTTTGTTCAGCCGCGGTGACACGGGGAAGGATTCGGTGTGCTGCTCCGCTACCTAAGGGGCAGAGTAGGTAGGCGAAGCATGCTGGAGTTGAACAAATAAATGTCGCCTCTGTACGCTTCTGCAAATGAATTCGCTCATTTCTGGAAGTCATTGGTCCATTAAAACCTACAATTTCTTGCATCTCAAGTCAGGCCAGTGTCATACTCTCCGGGGCCCCCACATACAGGGAGGGCTTGACTTATGTCCCCGTAAGCTCGGAGCCCGTCTGCCAGCAAAGGCAGGAGCAGCACAAGAAAACGTACCCCTAGGAAAGGGCAGATGATGCCTGCTGTACCTCTGAGCCCTGGGGCAAATGGCTGTAGTGCCAAAACCAGCTCAGAGTTCCAGCTGTGGCTGCGTCGGTGCACACAGCCGGAGGGCTGGGGCTGGCGTGGCCGCCCCCCGGGGGCTCCGGCCCACGTGGGGCTGCTCTGGCCTGGAGCACCTTCTGCCGGCAGCTCCGTAGGTTCCAGGTTTGACTTGCACTGAACAGCAGTGTTTTTCCCCAGCCTGAACTTATTTATCTTAGGGCTGGATTGTGCTTGCAGGCAAATGAATTTTTGTTATCAATTCATTAAAATTAGACAGCATCTAGGTAGCAGACTGGAATGCAGTTCCTCTGTTTAGACAACAACAACAGCCACCTGCAGCAGGGGAAATATCTGCCTGTGTGCAATTTGGGGCCGGTTGTATCCTTCTAAAGATCCAGGAGGTGAACTCTGTATTCACATTCTTTCTAATTTAGTTCTGCTCTATTATATGCGTCTCAGAAATGAGCACCTGTTTTATTCTGTTCTTCCTTCAAAGAGAAGGGGGGGATCTGCTTTTGGGCATGTTCCAAAGCAGGTAATAATATTCCAACTCCCTCTCCTCTGCTTGCAGTTTCAGTTGGAAAAGAAAATCTTATTGTGTGTCTTCAGCTGCTAGAGGCAGAGTTAAAGTATTTTCTATTGGAGATGAGGGCTTTGTGGTGGAACAGATCTGCGTGTAGGGGCTGTGTCCCCTTCGCTGCAAAAATAAAACCAGCTTCCAGACTGAGTGGGAGCAGAACCAGACTAACAGCAAGTCCAGCCCTTTCTGTGCAGGTGGAGGAAAGGCCAGCAGAGCAGAAGCCACTTGTACAGGAGTGGCAGAGCTTCCAAACACAGTTGATCTTTGCTATCTGTTGTACTGTGGTGACATTAACCCCCAGCACTGCAGCCCGTCATCGGCCTCGATGAGGTGCGGTGCACTGACTTGGAGGACTCGCACTGGGGCCGTGTCAAGGTACGTAACAGGTCATTGCTCCCTGTCCCTGCAGAAAGCACTGCTTGTTCTGCTGTCCTAGAAGACGGGAAATATACAATAAATCCTTCTGGCTTCTCACTGTATTATAATATATACCAGCGACAGGATTTTGAATGCTTTCTCGTGCTCTCTGTATTGTTCCTTGCCAGGCTTCGTTGCTTGCTTCTGCAGCTGTCCTGCTGCGCTGGGCTTGTCGCAAGGACGGAGCCTCCCGTGGGGCTAAGGCAGCTGCACCGAAGTCCCACAGGGTTTGCAGGTATTCGAGGTCCTCAAAGGCAGACTCTGCGAACCCTATAATCCAAATGCTGAAGAATATTATACGAGTTGCCAGGATTCCACAGCTTTTGTTGGAGTCAAAGAGAGTTTGGGAGATTTTGCTTAGCCGTGTATGGGGAAGCCGCGCGCGTGTCATTGTACGATGAGATGCAGCGCTGTTGCGTTCCTGGGAGCGCGTCTGAGCTCGTTGTGCGTGGTGGTACTTGGATAAGGAAAAAGTAGAACCATGCTACGGTTAACTGAATCAGTACTCTGTTACCATGCAAGAAATAATTCTTTGTTTACTGCTAATTAACATTTGCTGAGAGTGATTAGCGTGATGGTTAGAAATATGTATTATGTAACCTTTCAAAAAAGCACGACAAGGCAAATGAACAGGGGGTGTCAAAGATCTTGATTGTACTGGTTGATGGTTGAACACTGGCATGCCTGAGCTGCAGCCGTTCTCCCAAAGGTGTACAAATCTGCTACCCCAGCCCACGAGCTGGGATTTCTTACCCATCCTCTAGCCTCTTAAAACTGGCAGATACTGCTTTCATCTGTCGGGGTTGGAGCTCAGAGGATACCTTTGCTTGTCACATGGAAGCAATATATTCTTTATTAACTCTATGACGAGGTTCTTGTGAATGCTTCAGGAGAAATTCATAAATAGAGCCTTAATTATTTAAAACTGTTTTTCCCCTTACTTACTTAAGGATGTTGCCTTTCAACCAGCCAAGCTGCATTTATTGCAATGAATAATAATTTTAATTTCAATTAAGTTTTGTATGTACACATCTCTGAATCTTGTAGCCATCTGCTTGCCATCTGCTGATTGGTTTGCTATTTCTGTAAAGCTTCAGTTTTTTAATTGTAGATGGTCATGTTCTCATTACCAGTTACATCATTGAACTCATCTTGGAGGCAACACATAACTGTATTAGTCTCTACGTATAATTAGATTGCCAAGGCAGCTAAAATCATCAGATTGTTTTAATTTGGCTACTTCTCTGAGCATGCACTTCCTCTGAAGATGCCTGTACTTCTCTTTAAAAAGGACTGATTCTAGTGGACTAGAGGCGATGTATTAGCTGGGAATTTGCTCTTGACCAGCTGTAATTATGATTGTGCTGAACTCGTTCGTAGGACTCGGTCACAGTTCATTTTGTGAGTCACTGTAGAAATGCAGTCGACTGTCTTGGATCACGTACAGGTACGGGAGGCAATTGGTGCTTCCAAACAGGAGGATAAAGCTTACTGTAGCTGCCAGCTGTGCTGCCTCAGAGCTCACCCGGCCTGGAGAGAGCCTGCTAATAATCTGGGCCAAAATTCCTCCAGTTGAGTACGTGATACCTTTGTTTTCTCTTTGTGCAGAAAGGAAGAGGCTCCGTTTCATAGGTCTGGGGATGGACGTGTGAATCCAGTCCTCTCTATGCAGGCGTTATTTCCTTCTAGTGGTCCAATTTGTTGGTCTCAACATAGCTCCAAGTAAAAAGGTATCCATACAATGTGTGGCAAAGCTCACCGCTTTTCCCTGTCGGAGGCTTTGCAGGTCCCTTTGCTAAGGGACTTAAATCTTTGGATGAACTTAGGTGTATGAAGGTGAGGTTGGGTGGGAGCTGAAGAGAGGGAGAAGTGCTTTTCAGAAACACCCAGCCAAAACAAAGAGAGAACTACAGGCACACTCAGAAATCAGATTTTATCTTCTCCATAGTAACCAGCCTGAGCTTCCCGTTTCTTTTTTTCATTGTTCGTTGCTCAGACATGGTCCTGCTTGGGTGTGTTTCCTGTAGCCGAGACTGTGGCTCGATAGCCGACCTCGCAAACATCGGCGTGCCTTTATGTAACACCAGACGCTCAGGGCTCCCCCTGTCTCCTGCTCCATTGAGCAAACAGTTAAAAAATGAAATAAAGATAAAACCTACACCAAAATCAACAGCTGTTCTGGGGCCAGGCAGAGGTAATTAACTTGTAGCAGGTGCTGCTACTGGTTTCCATCCGGCTGCGGTCCGGCAATCTGCTGCCCTGCTGCAAACCGCCCGACACAGGCTCGGGGAGGGCCGGGAGGGAAAAAGCCTTCCCTCGAAGCAACGTCAGACTGTAGTAGTGGAAGTATTATTTTTGTAGCTATTACCGTGACTCAGTGTTTTAGATGGCTGTGGATAACTTTCTCTTCCCTTCCTACCCCCAAAATGTCACTCAGCCAGAGGCAACTGTCACTGTGATGGGTAGAGGATAGGGCTTGGAGAAGGTGGGTCTGAGGAAGCTGCCCCTGGTTTGCTGCAGGTCTGAATGGGTCACGCAGCCGTTCTGTCCTCACCGTTAGACCTAGAGATCCCGATGAGCATCAGGGCTCATCATGCCAGGCACTACAGAAACACCCAAAGGAAAATAGTTAACCTGAGGTGTAATGCAGGCAGTTGTTTGAACGTCCTATGTTTTTCCCTGGAGTTTTCTTACCTGCCTATTTTAGAAAACTCAGAGCTTTTGTGCAAAAAAAAAAAAACAAAAAAAAAATACAAAACACAACCCACAAAAGCTCTTGTGCTTTTAGAAATTCTGCTCTAATATCAGTTTTCCCAGTGGTCGGGATTCTAAAGGTTCCCTTTCAGGTGTGGTTTAGGCAGTTTGTAGCCTCTCTTGTAAGAAACAGCCAACCAAAAAAACCCTGAACTCCCAAACCCTAAAAATTTCAGCTGCCTTTTGTGCACCTGGGCACTCAAAATTTAAACTGAAGTTTGAGTGCTTAAGTCAAGTCTGACAACCAGACTCAAGCTTTTAAGCCACAGAGACGCTTTTTGAATCGTTATCCCAATTTTGACTCCCAGTAAATAAGTTGTTTTAAAGATTAAATCTTAGAGTTGCTGGGGCTTTCTGTGGCTGCCTCTGATTTATTTATTTATTTATTTTCCTCTACAGCCATAAAGCCAAATTATACCAGGGTATATCCCATGTAATTCCCTTTCTGGGCCTATCTTATCTCTAGCTCTTAGCTGATGTGATTGAAAAACTCTGCCATTCCGTGACATAAATCCAAACAGCAAGTGCTAAAGGCCATCACTGTTCTTCCAGGAGCAGGTCCGGTCACTTCAAAAGGGGGTGTGTGTGTATATATATTCTTTTTAAAAGGAAAAAAATCACGTTGCACCTTGTAACACTGTGCTGGAGCAACGGTGTGGGAAGGGGGCCGAGGTGAGGAGGAGAGAGAAGTGTTGCTTACACCGATTGGATGCGCTCGGAGATGGACCTGGTCTGTTTTGTGGCTGCCTGAAATCCCGCAGCTGATCTGTTAATTTATCACTGTTTTCAGGGTTTAGTTTGTATGTGTAGTCCTAGGTAGCCGTGAGTCTCGTGCGTGCCTGGCGGCAAACCGGCGCTACAGTACATTGGGACCGTAGAAGTTGAGGATGGAAAGGGCTAGTGGGATGAATCTACAGGGGGACGTACCTGGTATTAAAGTGATTATGATTTATTTAATGCACTTGGGGTTATAATTCTCTGAAAACACGTTTTTAAAACAGCGTTCTTTCATACAGTGACCTGGGAGGGTTCAAATGATACAGCACAAGCTGATCCTACAGGTTCTCTCTGATGCTGGAGTGCTTGTTGAAGGCTACTCAGGACATCAGATGAAATCCTCCTCTCTAGAACAGTACTGGCAATATCTTAAACTCTGGATACAGACCCACACGTAAGAGATGGCGGATTCACGCAGATTTAACACAGAGACGAATCTTCCCCAACCTATTTAATAAGAATGTTTCTGAGATGGAATTTACTTGAACTGAGTTAGATATAATTTTTGCTGGCATGACAACGCAAGATAGAGATGGCGTGCCACGGGCAGGATTTAGTGCTTCATCTCTTTGTATTCACCTCACTCAATAAGGCAGGAAATTTATTTACTATCCAGAGGCAGTTAACCGTCTTTCTGGTGCATTGTTTCAGCAGTTGAAAATGGCAATACATCTATATATCTATTTTTAAATGAATGACTTTCAATACCCAAGGAGAAGGATGAGAAACCCTGTTTGTTTGACAGAAAAATGAATTTCTCCACCAAGTTGAATCTCAGACGTAGATTTTGTTATTTTTTTTCCTCAGGAATTTTTCTGCCGTGATTGTTAAGTTTCCGCCGACGATCCTAGAAGAAGCAATTTAAAATAATTACATATTCTCTATCCCTTTCTTTAGCGTGATAATGGCACGGGGCCGACCTCTGTGTCATTAATAGCCAAAATGTAGCCGTCACATAAGGGGAAAGGTTGTTCCCATGTGCAAGATCTGCGGCTCCTGAAAGGAAGCCTGTTTTGGGGGGAGGGAAAGGAGGGGGCGGGCAGTTAGCAAATGTCCAAATGGGATCAGCTTTCTCGCCAGGTAAGGGGAGCAAAGAGCCCTTCTGCTTACCAGCACTGCATTGTTTTTCCTGCGTTGCTCTCCTTGCAGGCACGCTGCCCTGATAAGCGCTTTCATCCCACGTTATCGCTGCGCACGCAGTTGCATCTGGTGGGCTCATCGGAGATCCGAAATGAGAAAATAATCTCGGGCAAACTGGGGTCTGTCCCTTCTTTCCTTTATCTCTGGCAGGTGATTATATCTCTAGGAGAAGCTGTGGCCTGGGATTAGTTTATCCACGTGCTTCATCTGTCTCGCCCATTCCAGGCCCTGTTTGAAGCCCGCAGTGAAGCGGGGAGGGCGCAACTTCGCTTAAATCTTAATTGAAAGGGTTTAGATCTCACAGTACTGTGTATAATACATTAATTACTATATAAAGGAATTCTATATATTTATATTATATATAAAAGAATTTAATCCATAAACTTAAAAATAAATAGGTTAATTACGGAAGCGTACTGGGCTATTTAGAGCAGAAAATGGCTATCATTGAGAGCTTTGTCTGGAGCTGCTGGTGCGTTACCTGGCAGTCAGATACCTTGAAGTTTTAAGCCTGTTTGTGATGTAAAGAAAATAAATACTGTGCCTTATTTTATCTAGTTTTCAGTGCTGACTGTCCACTTGGGGTTTTTAGAAAGAAACAAAGGAATAAAACCAAAGGCAGGCAGGCAATTTCTTCAATATCCAGGCAATTTTTCCATATATGGTGTCGTTCCATCCCATCCCGCCCCCATTCCCCTCCTCCCTGCCCCAGTAGAAGCATTTCTGAGCATTGCCATAGCAAGGAGAGTCAAATATATTAGCTGAGCAAATCTATTCCTTGCCTGACAAGCCTTCATTGTCTCGCAGTAACGATAACAAGGTCAAATCCTTCCATTTATCTTCAACTGTGTAGATCTTTCCTTTAAGTAACTGGCTTGTGTCCTGTGTAAATCATACGATAAAACATGCGTAAATATTCAAGAGGAAAACACGGATGCATCCCTTGAACCGTATTTGCGGCAAGCCCCACCATACCTATACATCAGCCACAGATCCAAAAAAAGCAAAGTAACAGTGAAGTTTTTCAGTTTGGATGACAATTTTTGCTACATTTGGAAAGGAAATATCAATGGCATGTGCCCAACATCATAAAAATTACAAGTCAGAGGCTCTTGGAGAAGACAAGGTTTAAGACTGGGTTTTAATTTGAAACAGATGCAGAAAGCATTGCTCAGAGACGCTCTGGTGAACCCCGAGCATATTCCCAAGGTCTGTGGACACAGTTCTAGCTACTGTTGACCCCAGCGTTTTGTCATACCACTGAGGTAAAATTCAGGTCCTTGGAGAAGGACGCACTTTGCTCTTGGGACCAAACCATAGAGGTTCCTACCTCTCGGATACTCTCTGTGACATGCGATTAGAGAGGGAGTCTTGGAGACATCAGTTACTTCACTGAGAACCCCTTCAGATTTCCGTTCCCTGCATCTTTGCAGCTTCTCTTAGCTGACGCTAAAAGCATTCTGGTTTTCTTGTCGGCCTAAACTGTGACACAACCCTTTGCATTGAGCTAATCAGAAATAGCAGATGTGCAAGAAATAGCAGGGGAAGAGTTTAGGTTGGTGAGGGTAATATTGAGGCGCAATCGAAAAGTCACAGTTTTGAGACATGAGGAACTTTACCTGGGATGGCTGAAATCTATTTACGTGAATATTCCTTTTGCAGGATGTCTTCTGAAATTTTTATTCAGTTAGTATATCAAGAAAGCCAATGCAAGTATATTTTGCTTCATATCTACTATAAATGATGTAATTGAAAGAAAATTCTGAGTTTTACTGATTAAGAAATTAATCAGGACCCATGCATTCCTATGAAAGCCTTTGATTTTTGCAGAAATAGTGTTTTTCAGTAGGAAATCGTCCTGACAAAGTGTTTAAGTTCTCTCTGTCTCTTGTATTTTGCCCAGCTGGTTTTTCTCACGGGGTGCTCAAGGCTATCAGCCAAGCAATAGAAACGGTCAGCCTGAGCGGAAAACTTGCAGCTACCAAGGCAGTCTTTCTAAACGGTTCATGGAATCATGTAGGTAGTCAAGTTTATAAACTTAGCTGAGATGTTGTAAATGTTGCACCATGGTGCATCGGGGTTGATAGCAGCCAAGGCGAAAAAGTTTGGAAAGCACTGTTTTGGAATACAGCTTGTCTCCTCAGTGACTATTAGCTTTGATGGTCCACTCCCGACAGCTAGTAAGGCTAAATAATCGTGGTCCATAAAAGCATAATTAGCATTACATTTTATTTTATGAAGCATCTTTTCAAATCATTATCCTCAGAAGTGAATGCAGTTAATTTTGTCTGGTTTATTCAGTTTCACTGTACTTTATGTGTGATCTATCAGTACCCAGCTGGGTAATTTTCCAGTCCTGTTCTCCCAGTTTCAGTATAACTTTATCCACCTTCCCAATGAAGAAATCTTGTCTGCTCTTACACATTGCGTTAGATTTGCAGAGACTTGCACAACAGCAAGAAAGGATGCAAGGCTGCAGTGTCACAAGGGAAAACGTCCCGGAGGTGAACTGACGGCCTGTAACTCCACAAAGAGCATCAGAAGAGTGACCTGTCAGAGCTCCATGGCTGGAAGGAAATGTGGCATCGTCCCTACTCCTCAGGCACCCTAGAAATCCTGGCGTCACCAATGAGGAAAAAATAACAGACAAACCATATTTTTTGGTTTCACAACACAGTCAGCAGTGAAACTTTGGATCCATACCAATATAAGTGAGATTGTCCTCTTTCACCAGAGATAAATTCCCCTCTCATCACTATGTTTTACGTCTTATTTCCTATAGGGATCACTCTTTCTTACACTGAAATCACAAACATGTATTTACACCTTGTATTTCTACATCGTATTTATTTGAGATTATGATTTCTGTGTCACATGTACTACATATTTTATATGGAGTACATTGTGTATACTTCTGTATGTAACCCAGAGCACTTCATTTCTGGCCATGCTATTCATTACGGCTGGATTATACGCTCACAAGGGACAAAGTAATCAATCAGCTACTTGCATGGATTGGATGTAGTGCAAAACCACTCGTGGTCCCACTGGACAAGGAGCAAGGAGGAGGAACCCTGGTTCATTTACCTTTTATGAGTTTAATAGATGACTGCATGCAAAGAAGCTTGTAATTTGGTGCTAATGCAAATGAAGGGGACCTAACTGCCTTGATAACCCTTTGCTTCCGAGTGGTTCCCAGGGGTTAAGTCCTGGTCCTTAGCAGGTCTGAATGTTTTGTCCAGAAAGGAGAGCACTGTGACCTGAGGGCTATATCCACAGTAATGTTCTTGAGGAGATAGTGTCATTACAGAGAAAAGTTGTCCTCCTCTTGGTTTTTGCAGTTGTGAAATTTTCAGGGCCACAGTTTGAGGGGGTTTTAATCACCTGTAGCATGAATAACACTGAGTCTTTTGTCTCTGTTGGTACTGGTTTTTTTTCTCTCTGTGGGATCAAGCATAACAGAGCAGGGTATATTGTTAGGCAAACAAATTCCATCTTATTAAATGCCTTATGACACTGACATAAGGTAAAAAAGTTTGTTGGAGCAATGCTTTCACACGCATGTTTGTGTGGGTTTTACCCAAACAATTCCTTCCCAAACACAACAGGGATCTGCAACAACCAAGTTTTTCTTCTCCCTTATTTGATATTCACTTGTTTCCTGCGCCTCCTTGAAGTCCCAGGACAAATTAGTGGCAAAAAAAAAAAGGGTTATTTTGTGATAAAACTTCAGTCAAGGCTGAAATGTGGACTGGATTTCCAGTTCTGAAGCAGAGTAATCCCACGGACTTCAGGGAAGCTGTGCAAGTTTCAGCCATCTGAGAACGTCTCGGGTTTTTTTTACTTTTGTCAGCTAGCACTTACAAACATCACATCTCTGTATCGATTTGCAGTTGCGATGCCAGATGAGTTTAATCCTGATTGTGCTAATTACCCCATGCTGCTGTGTTTAATCCTGCACGGTGGTGAATGCAACTGCATAGCTTCAGGGATTATTAGAGCCATAAAAACGTTACTGGCTTTACGAGTTTTTCTCTAATGCAAAAGATAAGCGCTTCATACTTGCTGGCAGTCAGGTACTCTGCCTATGAGGCATCATGTATGCATCATCATCCGTTTGTAAGCTACAGTTTGAAAAAAACAGCAACTACTCTCTGCTCCACTGAAGCCCTGATTCCCCGTGAAGTTTGAGAGAGTTTTTCCTTTGCTTAAAAAAATAAAGGCAAAATTAATTGGAAATGACAAGAGGAAAATGATCCAGCTGAATGCTTTGATAAGCAATCAGGGCTTAATAGATTAGAAAATATAATGAATTACTTAATTATACTCAAAGTGGTTGTCGTTGGTAGATTGTTCATTGAAAAGCCATTGTTGTATAGAAGGATATGCCCGTGCATGAATATCAGTCTCCAGGAAGCCATTGCTGCTAGCTGGGACTCTGAGCGAGCAGGCTATTTGATCCGTACCACTGCACGCTTACGTTGCACGTCTTCCAAAAGCTTTACAAGCATCTATCAGTTATTTCCCCTCGCGGTTAGCCAGGGTGTGATGCCAGTGAGCACAGTGTTCCTAGAGTTACTGTCGTGCAGACAGGCATTGAAACTAAGGTCTTGCTTCCATTAAATAGCCGCTGCGCTTCTTAAAACAGAAATGTGTGTTCTATAAACGCATATAAATACGTCCTGTACTGACGGCACTCCTGTTAGCATAACCGCGTTCTGTCTAGTGACCCAGTGTTGCCAGGTTTTGCAAAAACTGGTGCAGACTGGTGCTTTACCTGGTATAGAATCACGTGAACGTGATGCTGAGCTCATTTTGCAGGTCAGGAAGGTTTCTCGGTGCAGCGGCTGCAGCACAAACCTGAAATGGTGGTGTGGATGAACTCCAAAGCTGTCTCACTGTCCTCTCTCCACCCCCCGCCCCTACCCCACTGACATGAAGGGAAGTAAGAAGAGTCAAAGTAATTGGGTTTAGAAATGGTAGTTTTCCCAGGCCAATATGGTGAATTTGGGGGGTTCGGTTCATTACGTCATTGTCCCTGAGCCCAGCGATACCTGTCTTTCATTTGAAAAATCACATTTTGGTAGAAAACTATTACTAAGTGCTGTTGTTGCAATCAATGAAATAAAGGGAATGGAATGAAGCGGAGCGCGGACGATATAGCTGAGTTACTTTGCGCGTTGCATGGGAGAGTGCATGCGGAGAGCAGGTTTCCTCGGTTCCGCGGTGCGGATCAGCTCTGTTGCTGCCTCTCCGAGTGCTCCCGTGTGTGTCTCTCGTGTATTCCAGAGTAGCTGCTTCGAGACTTGGCTGTGCCTCATTCCGTAAGCAGCCGTCCTAGGCAGTGTCTGCTGATACTGGCAAATCTGAAATAGCAGCCGCAGAAGGCTGTGGGGTGTCTGTAGAAAAAACATGGAGATAAACAATGAGTATATTTGATGATGCCTTTTTCAGGTTTACTAAGAATGATCACAATATCTGGCTCTTTTCACCGGTATATCCCAAAGCACTCAGGAAAAATTGTGCTGTTTTGAAAAATCTCTGAACTGAGGAAGCGATAAAAGAACTGATCTGTCCAAAGATACCTAGCAAGCCTCAGCCACAAGGCAGGTCTCCTGAGTTCCAGCCACGATTTCTAGCTAGTGGTGCCATCAGAAACTGTTTCTTCAAAGCAGAGCAGGAAAGCAGAGAAATTTAAATAGAAACTTTAAAACATACCTTTTTATTATTTAAAGAATTCCATATTTGAAAAGAGGGTATTTTAAATAAACTTGAAGATCAGGCTTTAAACTTTCAGGTTGTTTTAATTCTAGAAATTATTTCCTTTCCCAGGCTATGCAAGGCTGCTAAGGAAATACATGTCAGTGGAGAGCTGCTTCTTATCAGTAGATAAAAAGTTTTGGGGTTGTTTTTTTTTTTTTCAGTGACTAGTGAATCGAGGCCTTCCATAAGCAGCTGTACAACAGAAGCATGACTGATGGAGAGACATGAATATCAGTTTTCTGAAAATTAGACCCTTTTTTAAACTTCTTCAAGTTAGGAACTGCTGACTGTGAGTGCCTATAGAGGATATTGGTCTTTATGTCTACCGGTCTTTAATTTTATATATCTTTTTCGAAGTTTGTGAAGGCACTTGAAGATAAAAACTAGGGAGCAGATGACTATAGGAGGGTTCGCTTAATAATACAAGAGCTGTGCATTCATTCTTCTAAGTGCCATTTAGTTAGATGCAGCAGCAGCAAGCAGTGATGGACTGACACAGATGGAGCTGAAGTCCGCTGGGAAGAGTCCTATTGCTGCCACATGCCGCAGCATTACCAACAGAAGACTGCAGAGCCGATTGCACTGGGTTGGTGTAGCAGAGAGCGGCAGCAGCCTGCAACAGCAAGAGAAAACTTGTCCCGATGGTCTCCGCTTGACTTCATTAGCTCCTACAGTGCCTGGGAGTAGAATGGATTTATATCTCCCTGGAGCCACCCGCACACGCCTCGCAGGGCAGGAGTCTTGTGCGCTCGGTGTCATTTTGCCTGCCTGTGAACAGAATGAAATTAGCTCGCTAACAGATTGGCCGCTACGTCTTGCTGTACTCTGCGCTGTGTTTCTGCTTGGCTGCTGCTGTTTCACTTAGCGGTGCTTTCCATAAGTTAAGGTCTCATGCTGGTTTCTTTAATTGTACTTGGGTTTTGCTCTTCTTGTACACGTCTTCGCTGCGTCTCTGGAAGCGGGTTATTTGCTCCTGTCGGCACAGACGTGAACGTAGAAGCACTTTCCTCGGGAGTTGGTCTGGAGCAGAGCGGCGTTTTTTACATTTGTTGCCTTTGTAACATCACTGATCCGACAGTTTTTAAATAGGCATCGAAAGTCTGATGACTCCGTAGTAGGAATGTAGTACTTTGACTTGACTATTGAAAAAAATGAAAGGTGCAGAACAGTTGAAGATAACAGTTTTCATCTTTATCTGACTGTTTATGTGCTGCAGAATATTCTTAGCAGGGTATAAAGGAAAGTCTTCACTCTTTCTTCAAGTATACAATCACAAATCATCTAACCCCAGCAAGACACTTTGTGTAGCGAGGGTTTGAGCACCTGCGTGTAGGAAACCCTGTGAACGAGACTGTCCTCAACTGGAGACGGGAGCTTATCATCCTTGTTAGCATACCCTAGAGAACAATTCCTCGTTGATAGGAGGATATCGTGGGTTCTTCTTATCTTTGATTTTTGGATTCTGTGATGTGGTCCTGACATCTGTAAGGCAGTTGCAATCCCTTCTGTGCGTGATGCTTAGAACAGCTCATTGTGCTGCTCCCAGCACAGGCAGCGAGTCTAAGATCGAGTCTAAGACAGTTCCAGATTTTAGCACGAATTAGTAAGCACTTTAATGGTTTTTGAGCACAAACTGCGATTCAAAATGCCTTTCAACTTTCAAGGAATTCCCTGGGAAACTTCAGCATGCTCACTTTAGTTGAACATGAGTTCTGAAAGAATTCTTCTGAAATTCCAAAAATAATTATACTGCAAGGTTTTATGTACTGGTCATATTTAAGCTGAAGAGACTGTGAGTTACTAATGGTATCAGCAGCTTTCCCATAGGTTGTAATGGGGTGACTAGTTTGGGTTTATTTCCTGAAAAACATAAATGTATTTCCCATCTGTATATTAAAATGAACTAAAGATAGATATAAGGAACTGGTTATTTCCCAGCTTTAACTACAGAAGAGGAGAAATTACTTGGAAATGTACAGTAAAACTTCCACAGCACCACCAAATGAGTGAGTTTTGCCTCACTCATTTACACAGCATATTTTCCAGCCAGAGTTATTTAGGAGCTTTCATTGCCTAGCTAAGGGATCCAGTGCTCTAGGTTAAATCTCCCTCAAACTGAGTAACAGGTAGGTGCAACCTACGTCATTCCTTCCCCCCTCCCCGTTGCTTCGTAGGAAGTAGAGGCCTGTCTTTTCCCTGAGCGTTGCTCAAGCTGTGAGCCAGTGTTGCCGTATAGAAGAGACGGCAGAAACCTCAGCGACAAAAAGACAAGAAAATATGGTGCCAGGAGGGTTGTGGTGTCTCGGTTTCAGTGAGCTGAAACGTATCCTTGGGAGACGCGTTCATCCTTACACAGTGGACAGATCTTCCCGTGGTGTCAGCGAGAAGAGGGTTTCTCAGAGTAAGCGTGTACTCGCTTCCAATCGCTGCCAGGAACAAGTTCGCTTTTCCCTGTGCTCTGCTGGGGCTATGGCTTTTCGTGGCGTATTGAAAAGCACAGTATCCATGAATATCAAATTCTGGAAAGCTTTCAAATTAATTCTGTTCCATTTGCATTAAATTCTGCCTGTCTACATCAGCGTCTCAAACCTAAAAGCTCTTTCCAGGGTTGTTCAGGAGGCTGGGGCTGGAGTTACTTCGCTCTTTTTGTTTTGTCCTTGAGTTTGGATCAAGCCCTGGCTGAGGACTGGAAGGAATTGAGCAAAGAGTAGAAACCCTGCTCCCAAGTTCTGGATTCAAGGCTTTCCAAAAGGCAGGTGTGGGTCAAAAGGCTGAAGACCGCTAAGCTGGGGATGCAGACGTGGGAAGGGGATACGAGAAGGCCATGGGGACATGTAGGTTAAAGCTGATTAAGGACAGCTGGGTATTTTGGGTTCAGTATGTGATTTTATAACATCAAAAGAACGCAAGTTAATGGGAAGCAGATTTTTGTAGGAGGCAAACAGTTGGTGGAAATGAGCTAAACTCAGTAGGGTCAACCTTGCTTTTGAAGATAATAGCTCAGCTACTTGCAACTGTGCTCCAAACCCTCCTTAAACATCGGTTTGCTGTTAGGTTCAGTGATGTTCAGCACAGATAAAAATAGTTTAAAGTACAAAATTACTAATTCTGTATTCAATTGCATGATCCTGTTTACAAAAACTTGGGTTCGGTGATAATAGTGGTAGTACGCACCAATCCCTTTGTTACTCAACCTTCTATTTCAACACACAGTTTATAAGGAAATATATATAGCATTCTGACATAAAGTACTGGGTATTAGGATGAGCAACCTTTCAGTGGGTTTTTGCATTTAATAAACAATGTTAGAAATCAGCTCTGTGAAACCAACATCACGTTACCATGGCAAAGAACAAAGAAACGCAGTGAGGCTGGTTGTAGTTAGTAAAAAGAGATTGCAGAGCAGTGGGGAATGTGCTGGACCTCTTATTTACTGCTTTCACCATTTCTTACCATCAATACTGGAGTTTTAGAGACATCAGACCTTCAGGATGGAAATCTAATGCTGTTTGCAGTTTTCCCTGCGAACAGCAAAATATGCCTCATGATCCTCTTGTTAGTTATACCATTATAAATCAGGAGTGAATCTGCTGGCATCAACAGCATTAGCATAACTAAAAGGAGTATAAGCCCCATATCCTTACTTCTACTTGTGTGTATAGAGAGTAATATGCATATATTTTACATATTTATATGGAAACAGACTCAGTTATTTGTTGCTAGTTTCATGGATTCAGTAAAAGTAAAGGATTTAAGGCTGTTGTTGGTGTCTCTAACACAATTAAGTACTGATGAGGTATGATGAGATCTGGCTAAACAGAACAACCTCGTTGAGAATTAAAAAAACAGACGTGTTTGTGCCGAAGCTCCAAAACAGGCATTTCTGATGCCAGAGTAAATGGCTATACATCCCCAAGCTGTTAACATGGATTTGATAGAATCGTTAAAGATGCTTCGTGTTCAAATTCCTGTTAAGCAAACACCCCTGGGGAAACATAGAAGAGTTGCAGTTAATTTCATGCTGATGTTTGAGCAGCGTTCGGTGCGCGGTTGCAATCTTTCAGTTTATGTCTACAAAAGCAAGCCTTGCCCTGCTGGTCTTAGGGCACTTACACTAGGCGGCTCTCAGCGTGTCCCCTCTTGTGAAGAAGCCTGCTTCCTGTTAAACTTAGTTTTTCAGTTGGTTTTATCAGAAGCACTGGAGATGTCTTGTTAATCTAGAAGGGGTCCAGCTTCTCCTTTTGCAGTGGCCTCTGTGCTACAGATTTGAAGAACAGCAGGGCAGAATCTCATTTCCAGTAGGTTTTAAAAAATTGATCTGAACCGCCTCGCCTCTTTAAGCACAGGTAACATCGGAGCCAGACTTCCAAAGGCAGCTTAAAGGTAGCTTAAAGATACTAGAAAAGGGATTTACAGAAGTGTTTCAGTAGGTTGGGACCCAACTTCCTTACTTTTCAGCAATTTTCATCTCTGAAAACAGTTTTGGAAGTCTCGAGATGAATCAACTTCCATCTTTAGGCAGCCGAATATCTCGGTTCTCCATGTTTTACCTGTGACATTTAAAAAGTTCAGTAAAAGAAAAAAACAGCCAGCCTCTGGAAACAGACCCTGAAATAGTAGGCAACCCCAATGTTGTTTCTAGACAGCGTTTTTGCCAATACAGTCTATCAGCAGCAAAGTCAGCCGCAGGCCTCTAAAGCACTTCTCAAGTGGTTTCGCCCTGAAACGGTTAAGTTTGAAAAAGTTGGAACTGGTAGGATTTTATACAAGGGACCCAAGCCTGCAAGGGCATAAGATACTTTTGCACGCTCTGATCTTCCTGCAACCAGCGTATCTTGAAAGCTCTGTGATACAAAACTCACTTTTTATACAGATAAGGTAGTTTAAAACCAAACGAACCCAAAACAACAGATCAATCAACAAAGGAGAAAACTTCCTGGAGTTTATTACTGCTTTACGCTGGGCTGCTAAATTAAAAAGGAGAAAAGGTAATAATTTCAAAATAGGTGTAAGCTTTCCAAGCCTTTTGTATGGTTTGAAAATACGGGAACGGGACAGGGGAAATAAAAATAAATTCACCTTTGCCCCCAAAAATGTAAAGCCAGTATTACTTTTAGGGGCAAATTGGAAGTAATGGATTTTCCTTAGAGGGAACAAATAACTAGCCGTTTGAGATTAAATGACACCAAGGTTTTTTTAAGAACAGGGACTCCTCTCACCTTCTTTCAGCAGCCGGAGCTTCCTCGTGACAATGAGTAAAGAGAATTCCTTGTAATGCAACCCGGAGTGCAAGAGCCCTTGTTTCCCTTATCTCAGTAGTGTTCAGGAGACAAATGCCCTTCCTCACGCTGTGCCAAGAAGTCGCTGCTGTTACGTGGCTTGGATTACGTAAACGGTTTTTCAGTGCCACAAAAGATTGTGCTGTCAAAGCTTGTTTTGTGTTAATCAGTAATGTTTAATTTTACGTGTGTGCGTCAAGACGTGATCTCTCAATTTACTTTAGTGCCGCTACTTCCCTTTATTTAAAGATAAATACATTACCTGACTTCAAGTGGGATGAAATACGTCTAAATGAATTGCGGTACCCAGGCTAAGCTGGAAATCAGTAATGAGGTTTGATGGCAATGGCTAGCCGGATCCTGAATGCCCTGGAGCAGCGGTGTTGATGCAGGATCAAACCTGAGTGGTTCTGCACGGGGGGCTGGTGGGTCAGCAGGGCTTTGGGAGCAAATCACCAACGTGAATGGCAACAAGTTCCTAGGACTAGGTGGGGTTGGCCCAGACTTCGAAGGGCGGCTGCAACATGAAATTGCTCAGCTAAGAGCTGTGGGTGTCTATTGCTTGTGTCAGTCACTGAATTATAAAAGTCGCAAGTAGAAGGTCATGTTTGTTTTGTTTGTTCTAATTGGACTCTTAAAAGCTCCGTAGAAGTCAGAGTTGCCGCTCAAGGAGGTGTTGGAATCATTGTGCACCGTTCTCTGCAAACAGCTCAGTGGTGATCAGAAGGGCAAATATTTAGAAAAGAAGTTGAGAACAAACCAGAAAACATCACCCTTCCATCCTACTCACTGCACGTGAGCGTTTCCTGACGTTCTGGTCACCCCACCTCAGGGGAGATTTAGTAGAACTGGGAAACAGAGAGAGAAGAGCCGTAGGAAGATCAGAGGAATGAAAGGCTTTACATAGAGGGAGAGGGTAAATGAACAACATCCCACACCTTGGAAGAGAGATGACTGAGGGGGAGCTGGGATGAAATCTGGAACGTTAGCAAATGCTATTGCAACAGTAGCCGAGGAGGGATTGCACGCTGCTTCTCACAGCAGAGGAAGGGATAACATGATTTTATCCAGATCAGTTAAAAAGTCCTGTAAAATATAAAACAAATTGAGCAGAAATGTCTGAAAACAAATTTGAACCGGTTACAGTTCTATAAAAGAAGGTCCTTGCTGTCATAGTGTCTCAGTTCACTGGTCTTCAAAAATCACAAGAACCATACCGTACCTTTTTAGCGTGTCAGCTCTTGAGGGACAGAGGAATGTTTTCTGTGGGGTTTTAGAAAATGGAGTCATAATCATGCTATGGACTCTCCACCCTGCTTAGATTGAGCTAGAGAATTATTTAGTCAAAATAATCCAGCGCAGGCTAAAATTGCCATGGAGTTAGTTTGCTAGACAACAGAATAATGAATCCATAACTGTACTAATTATATTAGCATATCTGTGCTCTCAAGCTTGGGTAAACACAGACACAAAGGGAGAGTCAGGGGTAGGAGAGATTTGCAGTAGTTTGTTTTCACAGTGAATGTTGGATGGGACAAGGTTTTCCCTGAATGTGTTTTGTGGCTGTTGTTTTTATACAAAATGTGTTTACAGTTAATGCTTGCTTCTGAGAGCACGTGCATGGATGGGGGGGAAGAGGAGCTTCTGCCGTGTCCCTTCATTAAGGTTGCTTATCAAGAGAATATTCATGTTCAGGAAACCATGAAGGTTGCAGTGTTGCAGAATGAGGACCTTGCCTCGCGTCTGGGTTGGATAAAGCACAACTTGTCAGAACAGGAAAGGTACTGTGGCTTGATAATTGCATTTACCACTGCCTAAAAGGTCTGATTTCTGTCAAAAGGCAAAGGGAAGGTAATTTGTTCTTCTTTCTTGCCTGGGAGGGCATCCTGCAGCCAGCCATATTGATTGCAAAGGTCCTATTAGTCTTCAACAGGACCAGAATTAACTGGTTTCTATCACTGGAGCCCCTCAGGGTCTCAAGCCAGGATCGGAGCTCCAGTGTGGCAGCCCCTGTGCTATGGGCACCACATCTGGCATGTTTTCTGAGCTTGGTCTAAACAGTGTTTCATACCAAAGCAACCATGACCCCAACAAGGCAGGCAATTCCATGGATAGACGTGAGCAAGTAGGGGTTAAGTGTTACCTGTCCCTTCCCTCCCTTGGTGTACAGCCAAAGAAGAACCAAACATATTTTCCATATATGCTTTTCCATATATTTTCCTTGCGTAGTTTCTACCTAACGCACCTGTATATTAGAACGTTGGTGTAGTATTTAGCCTGCAGCGATGGAGTCTGTCTGAGAATGCTTGGAGCACCAGTCAGGTGTTTCATGCGTGCAGGTCTTCCGGTTCTCTTCTGTCCTGAATTTGTGTCAGCTTCTAGAGCTTCTTATCACGTTGCGTTGTAAACTTTTCTCCCTAAAATCTGTTAAGTTTTAGCAATCGCAGGTATCACAAAGGGAATATGAATTATTAATATTTTATTCTGTTTGAAAAAAAAAAAAAGTAGGCTTAGGCTGCAGTACAGTTTGGGTGTTTGGTTTGGGGTTTTTCCCCCCAGACTATCTTGGGTGACGCATGTAGAAAAAAAAAGTTGGAGCTTAAATACGTGTCGAGCAGGGCAGAGGGAGCGTGCTGTTGCAGAAGTCTGTAGAAATGACCTGGAAGCCAAGGTCTTTGGAATCAAGTATCCACTAGCTTGATATTGAAGGAAAAGGGTGAAGACCACTCCTTCAGAAGACTGAAGGATTACAGGATTGAAGGGGCAGAGTCCGAGCGCAAGAGCTGCCATCGCGCCCTTCGCATACAAATTTGCGCTGCATCAGGTATGCTGAGAGCTGCCATTTACGTCCACGAGTGGCAGCAGAGCCCTCAGCGAAAGGACATTTCGTGAGGATCCATGTACTTCATTATTTTCCTTTCGTATTGTGATGCTTAGGCCTCACTTGCAAAAGGGAAAAAAAAAAACGAGTCCCCTGATTTGTCAGACAAAAACCATATGGTTGAGGCTACAATTGAGCCATGGTTGATCACACCCTCCTCTAATCTGCAGCTGTTTTCTTTCTGATAGATAAATATGTGTTTAAATAATGCATCCTACCTTACCCTGTCAATTTTTTTTTAATGTTCCCTTTGACAACTGAATGTTTCCATTATGCCCAATAAACATCTCGGAGACTGACCCGTTCCTGCTTTAAATGCACATTAAGGCTGCATTTCCTTCGTTTCACCTTCCAAAGGAAACAGTCCAGCTGTTCATTATTTTGCAGCACTTACTACAAGAGACTCATTTTCAGGAGATAATTTTTTCCCTTAGAACTTCATAAAAATGTTTTAGTTCCTGACCACAAAGACACAGTGAATAACTATTGCAGAGGAGTGCAGCGAGCTTTGATGTCAGAGCTGTTCTGCTTTAAAAGGGCACAGAAGTCTGTCAATGGCACAGTCTTTTCTTCCATGGTAATAGGAAGAGACCGCATTGCATTGTGTTATATTGTAGTAGGGTTTTGAAGCTGAACTTACTACATACCTGTAGCACAAAAAGGAAAAGGGTAACCATGTCAACCATTGTCCAGCTGGCAACCAGTGCTTTGCACTACTATCATTCACTGTACCTCGTCTTACCTTGGTAGCTTGTTTAGAACGAGGAGACGAGGGCGCTGAGGCTCTTCCTCAGGGCAGCGAGCGTTGCGTCGAGGCGGCGGAGAGCTGGTTGTAATCGCTGTGTTTGTTGGTCTTTCCGATTGCTTTTGTGTTTTGATGCAAGACCAGGTACTTTATTCCAGGGTAAAGAATAGGGAGGGGGACAACATAATTGCTGGGAAACGAATGGATACTTAAATAACCTTCCCCTGGTTTTGTTGATATGAGTGGGAGAAAGTACAGGCCAAAGAAAAAGGTTGTATTTATTATTTAAACTGAGGTGGCACCCAGAGGACTCAATTTTTCCCAAGGACCCCATTGTTTGTGTCCCTTCTGTTAAGTGTTGTGGTTATTAGTGTATTATAGCAGATGCTGTAAGCCTTACTGTGATCACAGCCCCGCTCTGCCACGCACCGTGTGTGGCTCTGGTTGAGGAAGAGTCAATCGCCAGAACACTTAGAGCTCCTTATAGGAAAGTCCTGTTGATTTGATAACGGGTAAAACCAGTTGAGTTTGATGTACGTGAAACAGAAGCCTGTATATTGAGCTGCAGAAACAATATCACAGTTTAACTTTCCTGAATTGGAAGACCAGCTCTAATTGATTTAATGGCCCTTGATCTGCAACACTGGGGCCAGGTTTTAAGATTCTGAGACTTCTAAGGCGCCTTTTACTGTGCCTCCCCCCAAAGTCTTTTGTCAATGTGGTCCTTACGCGTGACTGCATTTGGGCCATATCACACAACAGGGCCATGCATCTAAGTATTAAATTAGCATTAGCCCTAGCCAAAAGTCCAGTAGCAAATTAATGGATTAGGGAAATATGCAAATATTAAATATATGAAAGAATTATTCAGCAGCTTTGTAACATCTGTATCAAGGCAGGGAGAGCGGCAAGGCTGGTTCTCCTGCTGCCAGGTCCTGACAGCTGAGAAAACAGCCGGAGCCGCCAGGGTTTGAAGCTCATCCGCGGGGTGGGTCATGCAAGTCGCACCATCGTGAACCTTCCCTTCTCAGCAAAGGCCGCAGGCACGATGCACCAGAGCAGACAGAGGCTGGGAGGGATATGCGTACAGAAGTGAGGCACCAGGCAAACAGTGCCAGAAAACGGGGAGAAACAATGACCGGAAACTCCATCTAAATATCTCATTAATGTAGAAAACCCATCACTTGCTTTGTTTGAAGAATACAGCAACAAACAAACACAGGAGTGCATTAAGGTGCGGTAAATTATTATGGCTGTTTCTAGATAGATCTGATAGTAGTTGTTAAATTGGGAGACAACTCGCAGGTGGGGTTATCTTGGAGACCAAAGACCCAGAGCCAGTTTTCTGATGCTAGGCTAACAGCTTCAACTCTTGTCTCTGTTTCCTTGTCGTCTTGGTTGGAATAGTGATATCAGTCTTTATTAAACCCTTTGATGTAGGTATTTAACTCTCCAGATTGCCTTGGGGGAGTTCTTTGACCTCTGTTTATTTATCTATAAAGCGAGGGTAACGATATCCGCTCATCTCAAAACAGCAGCGCAAGACTTATCTGCATAATGATTCCAGAGCCCCTGGGTGAAAGGTGCAGCAGAAGGGCAAACAACTGATGTTTGTTCTTGTTGCTACCACGATTTGACTTGCGAATGTGGTAGGCTGAAAACACCCTCTCTATAAAATTTTGCAAAGACCTGATGAGCGAACACCGACGGGACTGCAGTACACTTGCTGGGAATCACGGCTTATTAGTATTATTACGCATGTTTTACTTTGTGGAAGATACATATGCAGGAGATCTTGTATCATGCAAGTCTGAATTATTTCTGATTGCCAAACATAAACCTTTCCACCCACATGAAGAGGATGGGGATCATTTGGCTCCTGAAATACCCAATAATCTCATGAACCCATTCTGTTAGTGATTGAAAA
This sequence comes from Phalacrocorax aristotelis, assembly GCF_949628215.1. NCBI lineage: Eukaryota > Metazoa > Chordata > Aves > Suliformes > Phalacrocoracidae > Phalacrocorax > Phalacrocorax aristotelis. The sequence goes on from NC_134299.1 coordinate 5,712,329, forward strand.
TCACTATATATAAATGTTAAAGGATATAGAGAATTGGCCAGTGCTTTGCACTCTTTTTTACAGAGCTCAGATCATTGAGATAAATTGCCTTTCTTGTATTCCACATTCATCTTCATACACCTATTGCTATCCCTCATTTGCTCCATCCTTGTTTTGGGGCAGACGAAAGGTAAAGAGTGTACCTTGAACCAGTGTGCTCTGTATTTCAGGAAGCCTGTCCAGTCCCCCTGGTGAGGATGAAAACATTCTCAGTGATATTTTCCTTTGCTTTGCTTTCCAGAGACCCTGTGGGCAGTGCACGTTTGATCTGACCCCTTCTGCTTACTCGAGGTTTTCATGCTGCTCACTGATGGCAGTGAAAACCTTCGATGTAGAGTGTGTGCTCAAGAGTGTGCGCTGTGCTCTTGAGAGAGAAGCCTTAGTGCAAAAGAAATCCAATGTCTTTTCCACAATCTTTTATCTGTTTCCTGCTGCAATTACTGTGGGATCATTTTTTTTTCAGCCTCCTTCTATCTGTCTCTTCACCAGAGGAGCGCACGGGCTGTGGCCTGGAGTCACGGTGTCACCTTTGTTCTCTTTTTAGTTTGAAGAGGCAGGAAAGGAGCAGAGGGATCTGAGCAACCCTCAGTGCGATGGCAGCCACAGTGCACTGCCAGAGATGCACGCGAGGCTCGGGTTTGCACAGGTTATCTTCAGCGCCTAGCCAGGATTTTGGGCCGCAAATCCAGTTCAGAGGGGCTCTGCCAAAGAGCTGTTCTCCTCGTGTTCTGGGATGCAGCGAGATCGCTGTGTGCTGTCTCTGGAAGGTCACGCCCAGCATGACCTGCTTAAGCATCCATCTTTGCAAGTGCTCAGTTCTGCGAAGGCTTTGTTGATCTTGGACTAACTGTGCTGAAGTAAAGACGGCTTTTAACAGAGCAAACCCCTTGTGTGGAGGTTTCTGGCATCACCTTTAACTCTGGTGTTGAAGTCAAAACCACCTTTAAACTGGGAAGTTTGAGCTCTGTTGTGCTGTCTTGGGACACTAGAGAGCTGAATCACTTCCCATCTCCCAAAGGATGCATTTACATTGGTGTTGTAGTTCAGATCAAGATCATACTTTTGATGTAGGTCTTGAGATTGTCCTCAGTGGGCTTCAGTTCACGTTCCAGAACACTCGCAGAGAACAGAGACCAAGTCCCTTTAGGATGAAGCTAAACTGGATCTGCTCTGGGAGTTTGAGACCAGGCTGGAGCTGGTTTGACATGAATCCTCTGAAATGTGTATGTAGTGGACGCTGTGTACTCAACACCATCTCTTGCGCTCTGCAGATTTGCTCATACTGGGCTCTGTCGCTCACAAATATATACACAGTCACAGGGGCCACATGAGGGAAGTCACTTAGGGATAAATATTCTGTATTCATGTATTTAGCTCGTGGAAAAATCTGTCCCTCAATCTGTGCATCAGTTTAGAGATCTTTTTCTTGTTTGCGATTTTCCTTTCTCCCACCCTTCATCTGTCATGCCTGTCTGGAGTACAAGCTCTTCAGGGCAAGGACTCTTACCGAACGCATGAGCATTGGTTACCGCAGTGCAGTTTCAGTTTTGGTCAAGGCCTCTAGGCACTGCAAATAAACAACAGATTTTGGATGATGGGAGGCTTATTCATCTCTTTAAGTTTCTTCTTCCAGTCTGTTTCACCCTTGTGTAGTTAGTGATCGGGTCATGATGCCGCCTTGATCTTGCAGGTGAGCTAGGCATTGGGAATTTGTTCTAGGTGGCTGCAACTGGTCTAGACCCATCAAAGGGAAAGGTCCTGTGCAGGAGGCTGTTAATGGTTACAGCCCCGTGTTCCACGTGCCAGAAATGCACCAAAGTAATACTACACTCCAAAAAAGTTGAATTACTTACCTCTTTGCTGATCCTTTCTGACACACCGGAGTTACCTTTCCCATACAGAACAAGTTTAAAAAATATCACAGTAGCTGGAAACTGATGCTGATGCTTGGCTGGTTGGGAGATCGTTCAAGCATGCTGTCTCTAGTTGACGTGAGCTGCAGATATTTCTAACAGCAGCTCCTTTGGTTTTCAAAACCTAGCTCATAGGGCAGATCTTATTTTTCCAGCAGGATTCTTTGAACCCGGTTCTTCTCATTTACACTCCGTCGCTACTGCTGTGCTCAAGCACAGGTACGGTCCGAGCAGGCAACAACTATTTTTGCTTATTAATGTTGGTTGCATCAAATAGGTACGAGACCGCTTTGTTTGGCCTCCCTGAAACGCCGGAGTCCGTGCAGTGCCGCCAGCTCGCAGGCACCAAGGTCCGTGTGCTCCGCAGCCCTCTCCTGGCTGGATTTGATAGCGCTCAGCTGGAGAGGCAAGGCGCTTTGCTTCTGTTTGCCTGAACGTGGCTGAGCACTTTTTGGTTTTCAGAACTCGTCTCAGGCTTCCGGTCAGATTTACACATCACGATCTGGTTGCCGGTAATTACAGCTTTGGCTCTTGCCAGCTGACAGCTGTTTCGAAGGGGAGATTGGTAATCTTGACACAGAGCAGTCCCAAAGCTGTTCCATCCTGACCCGATGTCTGGAGCAGCTCTCTGTTTGTTCTTAGGAATGGGACAAAATTAAGACGACTTGCTGCTTTCCATCTCCACGGAGAAAAGGCAGCTTGGACCATCTGTCCTTTCCTCTGCTTCTTAACCATTTGACCATGTCGTTTCCGTGCCAATTCTCAGTGGGTTGACCACTAAACCTTAGTTTCTGGTGTTTCAGTGTTTTTTTTGTGCAGTTGCTGTACCCTTTTCTCATGTTATACAGTGGCTGTTTTGAGGATTTAGCATGCGGTTTGGTTTTGTCTTTTTTTTTTTTTTTAAAATGTCATCCAGGCATTTCTTTCTGCTTTAAAAGTGTCACTAAACTACTGCTGCTTAATGATTATATTTCCCTTGTTTTTGCTTTCATGGAGTAATTGAATTGATCCGCTTGGTTTTGTAGCAGCAAAGGTTGCTAAGCCAAGAATATTTTCTAAGCCATCTTTCTTCCAGTTTTCTCAGGGATTCCGAATATGCCTTTACTGATGATTTCCCTGCATATTATAAAACTTGCCCAGAGGAATGAAAAAGCCATTTGTTTTCTGTAGAGTATTAAAAAATAATGCTATCATTGTGAAATGTCCTTGCCTGCAATGCCGGACGGTCTTGCATTAATTTTCTGCTTGCTTGATCTCTGATGTACAGAGATTCTATAGAACATGACGGAAGCATGCACCCATGTTTGTTATTAATTTTCTAATACTGTGTACTGTGTGCGTCCCTGCCCTGCCTTTTCTGTTCTTCCTGTTTGCCATTTCAGGAGGCTGTTCAGAAAAGCAGTTAACGCTGCTGCTCTTGCATCCCTGCTTTGCAAGTCACACGCTCACAGACGAGCACTGGCAGAATATGCTTGCCCTGTCACAGCAGAGAGAGGCTTTAGGAATCCGTGGAGTCGTAGCAATTCGTATCCAAGGGTCTCAAGGCTTTTTATGAGCTTTAATTAAAGTCCTCATATACTCTTAGTGTCTTGTTTTGACACGGGTGGGTGGGGGGTGAACTACAAAGCTATACCTACTAGTAATATATTGATAGCTAGGAGGCTGGTAGCCTCGGAGTTCAGGTAGACAGATTTTCCTTGGAGCTGATGGGCTGAAGAGCATCACCCCTTAGCATGCGGGTTAAGGGATTGAACTCGCACCCCCATCGCAGTTGCTGTGCTCAGTGGGTTTGGCAGAGGAGCTGGGCAAAGAGCTGAGCGTTTAATCCTCATCACTTCTAAGCCAGGCTGTCTCCCAGGGTCAGGGCACGCTCCGGCCACTCCACCCTCGTTGCTAACTTAAAGCCACTGTCTTCAAGGAGCCCTGACACCAGGTCCTCCAGCCTTTGCAGCAGGCATCGTGTCACCCCCAACCAGGCACCCTCCTGCCGATTCTTCACCCTCATCCCTAAATGGTTTTCTTTCCCTCAACCTAAAATAGCCATTTGCCTCTAGCCCTGCCCTACCCTACCTTAACTGATGGTGCTACAAGATGCAGAGACTGTTCCTTCACTTTTCAGCGAAGACGGTGACGATATAAATCCTCACCCCAACATGAGTCATATATCAGTACCTTTTGGAAACTGGGGGGTTGCAGCTTCCACTCGGCGTAGGCCCACTGCTCCCATCAGTGCTAATGGAAGTGACATACGCGCGTCAGGAGAAGAAGCTGTCCCTTCTGCTGCTGGGTTAGTGTTCTTGCCAGTATGTTTGTGCCACCGTACGCCGATTCCTCTGCTAGGAGACAGTGGAGGCGATTAAAATCATGTAATTTCTCATGAATAGAATCCTGCTGAGACATTCAGTATAATAGGAGCTCCCTCCCGTGTCCAAGAAGGTCTGTAGTGCAAGCGGTTTCTTTCTTCTCTGCCACTGGAGTGAATTTCTCTCATTGTTTTCTCAGGAGAAATGAATGATTCCTTGAACCTGTGCTCAGTTTACAGCTGTGATGCTCTTCTTGCTTCTCTTCTTTTAGTTTAAGACATTCCCGGTCAGCAGCTCTGGATGCTGATGGCCTCAGATAGACCATCTGATCCCCAGATCAGGTGAAACAACAGTAGCATGAGCATCTTTTTTCGTTATTTTTTTCTGCCTGGTATTCTTTTCTTTGGCACCCATTTTCTGTATAGGAGGACCCCTTCAAGTTGTCTTGAGATGACTGAAAAATAAATAATCTGCTCTTTTAGGTCAACGCCATCATGTTGAGCGTTGAATTTTAAGTGATGACAGAGGAGGAGGACTCTGTCATGGTATAGCTTGTTGAGGATGCAGGGGCTGGGTTCTATCTGTATATTTAATATAGCTGTATTAAATTTAATTAATGCTGATTATAAATGTGGCTCTAAGCATTTTTTCAGTCAAAAATGGGTTGAGACTGTCATCTGACTCCCGCCACGACCTTTTGGGTATAGTACAGATAACATAGAAGGAAAATCTTCCATTTCTTTTCTCAGTGTGATAAGGCACCCAGTATCCCCTTTCTTCCAGCACTGGTGTGGGTTTTAATCATAAGCCACCACGTTGCCCTGCTTATACCTCCTCACTCTTAAGGGCCAGATATTGCGCAATTTGAGTCACGTTTCTCCAGCTTTAGGAAGTACGTTTTTGGTCTCTTGATGTACAGAATCCGTGTCCAACTTTAAATAGTATTTTAAAAAATCTTTAAAGAAGCTGTCAATTTCTGGATAGCTCTCTTGCACACTATAAATTCTAGGCAGATCTAATGAAAAGGCAGTATTTTAATATGAGACAAAGACTTATTTCACTCATTCTCCAGTGCCTTCATTTGTCACTGTGGCAGCAACATTATCAGATGTTCATATTAAATACTGTACTTATTTACTGTGAGTAATGGATGGAGCAGGTTGCGATCTTTATGATCACTGCATGGAAAAACAACTCTACCTTTTCCCTTAGTGTCATAATTCTTTTTCGACAGGCGCGATGTGCCCCATTTCCCAAATGCCGCGCTGGACCTAGGGCCTGTGAGGATGCTTCAGGCACTTAAATGCATTGGAAGGTCCAGCTCCATAACATTTCAGGCCTGAAATGCCAGCAGTTTAGGAAGCTAACTGAAGCTGGGAGTTGGAGGTCAGGAGAATGCTCAGTGGAAGTTATTACCGGGTTGTTGACCTGTGCTCTGCTCTTTCTTCTTGATCCCTGGGAGACTTGGCTAGACGGACCTTTGACTTGTCCTGGTAGGTTAAGTACGAATGAGCTACACTTTTCAGCTCTTAATGCAATGCATAGGGAGCCGAAATTCCCGGTGAGAATACAGCTTTTTAAAGCATCTAAATGAAAGCCGAACTGCCTTAAAAGAGACTACTTTTTTGAAGGTATGTGTATTTAGGCACCCAAAGATAGGGAAAGGCACCCACAGGGATTCTTTGGCATCTAGACAGGTAACTACTACAAGGTACTGCATCACTTTTGAAAATCTAATCTTCTGTCCCTAAGCAATGTGAGAGCTTTTTTGAACCACCAGCCTTCTATTCCTATTGAATTCTATAGGAAATTATCCTAATAGCACTGAAAGCAATATTAATGGCTTTCCAATTAGAATATCTAGATAGTTTGTTTATTTTATCGGCCTTCCACGGCGGAAAATCGAAGGTTACTGTGAATCTCCCTTTAAGTTTTTCATCAGTGGGCCTTTTTGTCAGGAGCCAGATACTCCATAAAAAACAGATACAGCAATTTAAAAGAAATACTTTGCCCAAGGAACAATAACAAGGCTTAGAAGACTCTCTTCTTTCTGGGAGATTCCTTTAGGGAAACCTTTTCATTTACTGATTGAAAGATCAAATCGGCCCATAGAGGGAGCAGTGGGGTGTGCAGGATTTTTCTCCTGATCTCTAGAAAAGCACACTTAGTTAAACAGCCCATCGAGAGGTTTGGTTTTAAAGGGAAAGGTGTTTGTGTGATTGGATAGAAGGATTAGGCAGTTATCTGCTGGGGAGGAAAGGAAAGCTTAAAAACCAGTTGGCAGTGTCAGTGGGACTGACAGGGTGATGTTAGGTAGGGGTTTAAAACATGAAATACGCTCTGCGAGGATGGCTGAATAAATCATATAATTCTGTCTTTATAGTATGTCCTGTATAGCCTATAGATGCATTAAAAAGTTGATTAATATTCCAATCCCATATAAGAATTTAATAGATATATTTTAATTAACTTTGTCTTATATGAAATCAATCAATTTTGTAGAGAATTATATAGTCCCATATAGCCGTAAGTTGCTAATTAGCACAACGTATAATTTATTAGGTTAATATGCTTATAATCGTATTTATTACAATGATGTTTGTTTAATTATTGTAGTTATTTATTATGTCTATTAATTATCAGTTGACTTTTTGTTAACTCTAAATAGACCTTTAATAGGACATGCAAAAGCAACTGGTGGCCGCACAACCTTCTGCCTGTGTCTCCTGTCTGTTGTTTCTCTACGGTTGTCACACTAAGACCTCTCTTCTGACAGGCTATACCAGTTGGGGGATTCCATTTTCCCCGGCCAGAAATACAAGAATTGAGTAAGATTAATGACGCACCTGTCAGGCATTTCTAGTATTTAGGCTCCAAGATTCCACTGATGTCAGTGGTTTTTTTTAACTAGGAAATTGTCTGAGACTTGCCAACCACAACCTGAATTTTTGATAAAGGCTTCCGTTCCGTATATCGAAGAAGCCGTCCTGTGCCCTCCAACCCCTACATCCTTCAAAAGATTTCAGGCTTGGTTCTAAAGACCTTGATTTAATCCTCAGATCTGGTCAGGAGAGCAGCCTTTGTCCTGGCTGCTCGCTGCTTGTTTTGACTAGGAAACTGCAGCCTGCTTCACGCGCTCCCGGCTCGGGTCCAAAGCCTGTTCGGCAGCTGTAGCTCAGTGACCAGCAGGACTCGACGTTAGCCGCAATTCCCGCTGGACTGGCAGGATCCAAGCGGACCCATGAGGTCACTGATATTCTTCCCGTGATGTGCTTCCTGGCAGACGGGTATTGAGCCACACCGCGCAGGGGCCTAAAAGGATGTAGGATGCTCATAGATCAGTTTGTTATGACAGTGGCCGTAAGCATAAGGCAAGGGAAGAAAGACACCGCAGAGGAGTGCATCAAAGGAGGCATCGTGCTTTATTTAGAAAACAAGCTTACTTTGTACAGCACTTTGACTTAAGAACATACATGCAAGTCTGTACGCCTGTGCGCAAGCGTGCAAGAGATTAGGAGCTGACAGGGTTACCCGTCCCCGTGGAACACGGACCCCCATGGCTGTTGAGCTGTATAGTATGTCCTCAATTTCTTGGGGAAAACTGGTAGGTACAGCTTTGGTGCTGATGATTTGAGGGTGGTGGGCTCCGCACCTTGGAGCGTGGGACCTTTAGCTACAGACCGAGGCTTCCTTCTTGTCTGTCTCCCAGGGGGAGCTGCGCAGACCATTAATCTGATAGGGTGGGAAATAGATAGAGGAGGCAAAGAAGTGGTTTTTGTCTGGAGCGGGAAGGAAATTGCACATGAAATTGCAGGAAATTGATTGTGGGTAATTGCACCTACAGTTCAAGCTACTGAAAGACTCTTGCTCAATGCCTCATGCCTAATGTAGGCATACCAACCTCAGGCAAAGTTCCCAGTGGGATCTGTAACGCTTAGAAGACCTGGGCTAATTAAAGATTTTTGAAGACCTTCACGTAAAAATCAAGTTGACGGTTTTCCTGAAATACTCAGATGTCACACAGACAACCTCAGTAAAAACAGAACTCATACAGCCCTCAAACCACCTCGTAACAGAGCGCTCAGACTTCCGAGCTCTGAATTTTTTTAATAAATGAGGTTTTGATTTTTTTGTCAATAGGAGAATTACCTTAGGAAACATGAATTTCGGAACAAAAGGCCTATTTTAAAAAACAGCCGGGCGCTTTTGTGTTTGTTCCAATTAGAAACAGAAGAAAGCATGTACCTGTTCATATTTCAGAACTAACTTCAGTACCTGCATTTGTCCCTTTCAATGGCTTTAATAGGAAGTGTACAGTTGTGTGTTTTCCTGAATAGGAATGTTTTTCTGAGCTGACTCCAAAGGGGTGTTCCAGGGTTGTTAACTGTGATTTTTCACCAGCGTGAAATGCACTGCAATTGTTTATACCAGCTATATCTGCCTAATGTGCCTAATCAATCTGTCTCTAAGGTGAAGCTGTGTGCTTCACTAATCGTAAAGCTATGATAGTATATCTTGCTTATTTTTACTCTAAATTATGATAGGGTTTAAAATGAACTCTGAATTTGATTTATCAACAGCTATGATGCTAATTCAGCAGTGAAGTCATGGCGTTCTGAGACTAAATATTAACACTAATGAGAAAACGTAGCTTCCATATTTCATAACTCTGCGTTTCCACTACATGTGGACAACTTCTAAAGTTGCGTGTAATTTAATCATGTAATCATTAACTAGGCAAGTGTTTACACATAAATCAGCTTACCTGGATTATAGAGAGGCAGCAAATGTGAAACCAGATCATGTTCAACTGCTCGTGAATGTTCATGCTTCATTTTTGGTTTTTTAGAAGGAAAATGTGCCTACTGCAAGGCAGTGGTGTTGTCCTATAGCGTGAATGGAGCATGTCTTGAGTTTTAAAAACAGATTGTTCTTTCTCTTTGAAAACAGAAGGAGCAGAATTTGAAGACATTTAAACTGCAGTGTCTAAACAGTGAAAGTATGAGGCCAAGGTACCCAGACCGAAACAGCTGAAAGAGTCTGGTCCTCAGAAGTACATCACTTCTACTGCCACGCTCCCGGTTTTAGGTTCTTGCCAAAGCAGTTACTTGTCAGAGGGTGCTGTGACAGTTTGTGCCCTCACACCGTTCTGCTTTCAGGGGAAAAAAATAGTGAACTCCCTCCCGCCACAGACTTTCCCCCAGAAACTGTGCTGGGATTGTCACTCCTTCCTTATATTACATTTCTATTCTCTTGTTGATAATTCTGGTACTGTGAGTCACTTAGACATCCTCAGCCATCCACGTTTCTCAAGAAAGAATTTCCTTCTCTGCGGGATAATGAATGGTGGGAGATCTTTCTTCAAAATTGAGCATAAAGAAAAATCTCATCATATTTCCAGCATGAAATAGAACTGTTCTGAAAACCTGTGTTTCCAAAATGTGATTTAAGAGTTTACCAGGAAATTATTTCAACCTGGGACTGCTAGTGATTAGATCTCGCTGAACTGCAAGCGATTCTGAGTGAGGCAGAGAGTTAATCTCTGTCTCATCCTCAGCCAGTCGTCACTGCAGCAAGTCTGTTGCTGTGAGCACAGAAGGAGATACTTAGGCAGGAGTCAGTCAGTACGAAGAACCTGGTGTTCTGCTAAAACTCTCTTGGCACTACTTGATAGAGGGGTGTCATACCTTGGAGCTCATACCAGGGCTGAATTTCGGGTTGGCTGAAGCGCCCTGTCAGGAGGCAGTGCCGACGGTTAAGGCTGTGTGAGGGTGTTTAACATGCCGTGAGAGGCGGTACGGAGAGAAAAGTATTTTAGAAATAAAGTCGCTTGGTCATCACTCAGGCACCAATCCGATGTTCTTTAAAGCTCACTAGATTCTGTGGGTATATGGTAAGGTTACATCTTCACTGATGTACTTTCCCAGTTCAGGAATGAGGATTTTTATTGATGTTTTGGTAAAAATCTAGGTTTTAATGGCTGCACCTCTGAGAAACCGAACAGCTGAATTCTTATTGCTGAAATTTTTAAATAGAACTTTCTTGTGTAATAATCATCAGAAGTGTATAGAATAGGTTAGCTAATTTACCTCCCACTATTTCTGACATAAGTCAGTAAAGCTGCTGATAAAATTCAGTGCAGTATAAAAAAAGAATTAAAAAGACAGAACACCTGAATCAGAATGTGGATACGTGTATCTGCATGTTGGAATGAGTAAGGGTTTAACTGAACATCATTGCTGAAAGTCAGAGGAGAAGTGGACTGGGAACGTTGAGAAATATCTTTTTAATGCAGGCCAGAATTTCGCTGAACTTCAGGTAGACTCAAGTTAGTCCAGCTCATTTCGAAGGGAGCTGTTATTCGGCAGCAAAGCTGTTGAGCTGTTAACCTCTCCAATGTCGATTCAGCTGCGAAAGGGAAGATTTGCATTCTTAAGTTTCCACTGCTAAATCTTTTATCTTCCTCCTGTAGCTGGGGATTTATGTAAATTTTTCTTGTAATAGAGCCTTTGTTTGAAGTGTGTGGCTGCTAGGATGCAATGTTTATTACATTTAGAATGAAGATCTACAGACGTGCAGACTTCAGAAGTCAATACGGGCTAACTAATCCAGCCCATTAGCCCAAAGCCCGCACCGAACACTTGCAGTGCGTGTAAGGCAGTAAGCTCTTTGTGCAGTGGAGCCACTGCCTCCTCCAGAGCACGGATTCGTTCATTGACGTAACCAAGTCTCTGCAGCCCTGGGTAGGCAGCGTGCTCCCTTCGCTAAGGCGTTAGAGCAAGACAATCCTACTGGGTGCCATGCATGGGCTGAACCCAAAATGTCCATCAGTGACTTGGGAGAGCCTTCCCCCTTCGATTTATGTTTTTCCTACTGCAGAAAGTTTTAATCCTTCAAGTGAGTATTAGGCAGTGTCGTTTTTAGAAATTAAAATAGAGATGAATCAGAAAATGCCGTGAACAGACACACGCGTCATCTCCTGTTAAACGTCTTGGCATTCTGCGTCCCGCCCCTGAGCTCCGCTGGCGGCGCTGGGCTGCGCTGTCATGGAGCGTAACCGGGAGCGAGCGCGCGAAGCCAAGAACTGAATCGCGTGTTGTGACCGACTACGCGAAAGAAAGGGTTTTGTTTTGTAGCTGTTGCGTTTCCATGCGAGCAACTCTTTTTCTTCATTTGCAATTGAACTTCTTCCAAAACAAAATTTAAAGAATTTTGTAGCGCAAGATTTGTAGGCTGGGGTTAGTGGCAGCCCAGCGGCTTGGGGGAGCCAGCGAAGGACGCCACGCTAGAGGATCCCAGTTCTGTTCTTGGCCCTGCCTTTGATTTGCTGGCAGGTAAATTCTCAGCCTTACTCCCACTTTCTAGCTGGTAAAAAATGGGTCTTCCCTGGAAAAGGCCTTGAGATAGAGGCGACAGAATCCCAGAGTCTGTATTTACTTGCCGAGGTATTTAGCAAACTGTTTGGATTTTTTTTCACGCTAGTCATCTGCTTTCTTTGTCTCTAGGAGGCTAGAGCAGCTGAAAGGCCCCAGCTTAGGTTAGAGTTGTGTTGTTTTAGTCCCCGCACAACCAGTCCTTGCCTCAAAGAGCTCTCGTCTCCAAGGGCAAGCAGGGGCAGGACTTAATCTTCTCATTTTCCAGCTCATAAAATGACTTGTCCAAGGTCACATCTCTCAGTATCTCAGGCATTAACAGCAATAATGAAACAAAAGAGAAGTTACTTCAGAACCTGGAGCAAAAATACTTACAAAATTAATTTTCAACAACTTACATGTCCTTAAATATGTTTTGTTGATCTCTGAAGCAGAAAAATTATAGCAGTATCAGCTTCGTTCGGCGTGAACGTTATCGGTATTTTCCATCATTTTTACTTGCATCAGGCCCAGTGGTAGTTCAGTTACCCGCATTGGCGGTGGTTTCTGCAGTCAAGACTGGCCCCTGAAAAAGCTCTCGTGGGCTTGGGTTTCGCGTAGGGCCGTTTCACTGTAAATGAAAACTGGTCCCTCACGTCTTTTTGAAAATGCAACATTATGTTTCAGAGAAGTAATTTCAGGGAAGGAAAGGATGCCCCGTTTTGGGGGGAGAGTCCTCTGGAGGCTTTCACTTTGATCGGGAAGGTTCTTGTTTGAATTGTTCGTATGGTTGTTACCTCAATTCTAGGGGCGTCACAAGAACTGACTTGGGAAGGGGCTGGTATTTCTGCATTCAGTCTTTGCTAGAGGTACTTCACAGTCATTTGACATGATTTTTTTTTTAAGTTCCCCTAATGGGATCTAACACTCAAAAGAGGGAGAAGAAGAGTAGTACAAGAGCCAGGCCTGAGAACAGGGAGGAACAAATCCATTGCTGGGCTTCATTATCCCACAGATGCTTTCCACAAACTAACCTGCAACTCCTTAATCTCATGGGTTGCCTGTTACACCTATTTTGTCTTATTTTTCACACTGACAAAGAATATCCAGCTTCCTTACACAAGGCACAGCGACCCTTACTAATATGACTTCAGCCACAGACAAACCTCACCTCTGAAAACAAGTGAGAGATACTGTGAAATTACTGAGAAACAGTTGAAAAGGAAGCCTGTTTATCCGCTGTTGAGGGATGTTGTTGGAATTCTGGTCCTTTTGACTCCTGTTTGGAGAAGGGGAGAAAACACGCCAACAGCGCTGCGCACAGGACTCGGGTGGTTAATGTACTGTGTATTATTGCTGTAAAGCCAGGACCTCAATCTCTCAGCTCTCCAGAACACAAACAGTCCTTGGCTTTTATAGAGTCATAAAGAGCTGCCTTAAAGGCTGAGGACAAATCCAAGCCCTGATAGGAATTGGCATAGACACTACTGTATCCGAAGGGAGTTAGAGTTTCTTGCACTGTGGCTGAATTTGATCCACAAATGAACACAGTTGTCCCATCAAATTCTACCGAGCAGCTTGTCTTCTGCATTCTTGCCATTCAACTGTCACGTAAAATGACGTTTTCAGCTGAATTCCAGCTAGTGGAAGAGTTTTGGAGTCTCTCCAGCGTTCTGCAGAGAAGCAGTGGGAGGAATCTAACTGCTGGGGAGATCCAAATGCAAGAGGAACTCCAACCCTGCAAAAATTAGTCTTAATGCCTTTGCTTTCTTCAGACCTTTTTGAATGAAGTGCGCCACGCAATGGAAATCTGTGATAAATTAGCTCTGTAGTCTTCATTTAAAGTTCGGCATGGAAAATAAAAAGGCATTTGTTACAAGATTGAATTATGTGTAGGGTATCTCCAGCTGTAATGAGCTCAGGTTTTGTAGCAGTGTTAGAATAAACTCTTGCCTGTATCTCCTGCAGTGTGTGGTTTTTTTTCCCGGAGAGCGTATTTTTTTCTACTTGATCAGCTCATCTCTCGCAGATGATAAAATTATCTGCAAAGATTTGTATCTGATGTTGTGCCATAAATCATATTTAGTTGTAGGATTAACGTTTGCAAGCACAGAACATTTATGGAAAAAATAGAAGGTGGGGGGCCGGCAGCTTCTGAGTATTTACATAAAGAAGAGAGATGGGATTCGGGATAGATCTTGCAGGCTTTTCAAACACCTGACCATTTTTACAAGGTGTGGATCTGCTCAGCTCCAGCGAGCATCAGTTGAGGCTCTTTGATAGTGTTTCTCTTGGTGAGGTTGTAAGATAAAGAACCCAGGAAATCATGACCTTGGGCAAGCAGCTTTGTCACAGAAGAAATAAACACGCGTTCCAGCTGTGCTGAAAGCCACGCATGCTGCAGCCAGCTTTTCCAGCCCTTTGACATGCTCAGGCTGGTCTGAGGTTTGTAGAAAGGCTCAGCCCCTTTCGAGGCACTGGAAGAAGGGCCAGTTTTTAAAGGGTTTGTATTACCAGCAGCTTCCAGTTTACCTGTCGTAGCCGGGTTGTCCAAAAGGGGTCAGAATTCGGCGCGCAAGACCGCTTTGGCAATCTGCCCACAAACATAGTGGCCGAAATGGCGAGGAGCCGCCTCCAGTCCGGCTTCAGCAGAGGGCCAGGGGGAGCCTGTGGTTCCACAGGCTTTCGGCCGCTCTAACGCCCGCGGGTGAGTGGGGCCCCGCTGCCCGACGCGGATGTAAGCCGTCGTGTTCAGGAGGAATCTGCATGTGCTGCAGACAACCTCGAAACCTCAAAGGCTTATCCCGCTGCAGGAGCCGCGCGGTGAACGCGGCTGTGCTGAGCAGCCAGTGCGTTCCGGGCCGCGCTGCGATGGATGCGGTATGAAATGCATGACTAAGCGCGTTATTTACATGTTTCTTTTTTTTTTTTTTTTTTTGATCTCTGTTTCTCTGGTGCAGGTTCCTCACCACATGAAGACTTTACCCTATTACAGTTATGACCAGCCAGTGATCGGATACTGCCAAGCTCATAAGCCTCTCCATGTAAATAAGGGGTACGATACCATGTCCCGGGAGCAGGCTGAGACAACCAACCTGGAACTCAGTCGAGACCACAGCTTCATAGCTACAATCGCGCGTTCGGCTGCTCCAGCCATTTACATTGAGAGAATACCAAACTAACGGTGGAGGCGACCTCTTCAGGGGCGGAGTGGCAGTTCTTTTGAGGGACCTTTCATCTCAGAAGAGACCAGGGCAAGAAACTAGAATCTACCATTCCAGTTACAAATGTTCCAACACAGACAAAGGGAAGGGGATAAAGCAAACTCCGCAGACTATGGAAATGCTGTCTTGCAGTACACACTGAGAACTTCAGGATTTTCTTTGCTTTAAACTTTCAAACAAATTCCTCAATGTAAATATTAAAGAGAGATTGTCAAGTTCTTATTAAAAAAAAAAAAAATAGATTTCACTCTAGCTACATAAAGGGATGGATTAAGAGTTTTGTTTGTATATTTGATTTTTCTACATTGCACGGTTCCAGGGAAGGAGAACCACAGGTAAAAATGAAGGGGGTGGGGAGGGGAAGGGTTGGGGTGGGGTGGGGTGGGTCAGCCATGTTTCCTTATTAAGTGTTTATCACTCTTCAAAGATTTGTTTAATATTTTTGTTCTTTTTAAACAAACAAAAGATAGAGATTTATTTTTTTTTTCTTATTTTGGGGGTTTGGTTTTTTTTGAGGTTTGGGGGGTTTTTTTGGGTTTTGGGTTTTTGTTTGGTTTGGGTTTTGTTTTTTTTTTTGTGGTCAAGCGCTAATATTTCAATCTTCAGACATGGGCATTAAAGCTTATGTTGAACCAAAAGGACATTGGCAATTGATGCAGCAGAAACAAAGAAACTTGGGTGCATGTACATTTAAGACACAGGCTGTACACTATGGAGGGTGCTTTTGATTTTTACTATCTTCATTGTGCTTCATTGTTGACACTATAGTTACTTTTCGGGCTCTAAAAAAGGGGAAAACATGCGACGGAGTAACGACTCTCATATTTACAGTCCAGCGGTGCTCGTTAAGCAAAATTAATGGACGTTTGGGAACCAAAATGGAAGTGATGTGTTTGAAATGGATCAGAAGGAAAATCTTTTAAAGCAAGAGTATTTGGTGAAACTCACTGGCTGACACAATTTCTAAAACACAGGAGAATGTGTAACATTGTTTTTTGTTTTTTTAATTAATTATTATGATCAGTTAGTTTTTGTGTAGTTTTTATCAATAAAATGACAACAAAAAAAGTGGTGGAAAAAAATAAACATATTATTTTGTGGTTGGGACACCACAGCCAAGCTACTGTTTGAATGATTTCTCTGGATGCGTGACACGGTGACTCCGTGGACTCAGGGAGCAATGCTTCGCCCTGTTTCACCTCTGTCTCGCCCCTTAGAAGGAGCTCAAGGAGTTGTTTTGAAGTTTAAAAAACCTGAGTCTGAAGAAACTCAATTTATTTGGCTTGTCTAAGAAAATGTTAAGAGGTGATTTTGTCAGAACAGCTCTATGGGCCTGGGGGAGGGGAAGAGGGAAAAGCAGCTGCCTTTTTTTACTAAAGGAGGGGTTTTTTGGTTCGTCTATCACAAGGCAGGCTTTCAGATGCAAACCCAGAGCTGAAGCTAAACCAATTCAGATTAGAACATTAGGTGTACGTTTTTAACTGGAGGGTGAATAATACAACGGGGTTTAGGACATAATGAATTTTGTGATCGATTCAAGTATTTATATTGGGTGTTTTTATGAGAAATACACTTGGCCACAAGGTAAGGGCTTAATGAATTTCTGGAAGTGCTGAGTCTTGTATAGCATATACGATATTATATTGTGTTCTGTGCTTCTCACCTGAAAAACTTGCCTATTTTTCTCCAAAAGGAAAAAAGGAATATGTATGGATGTCCACATTCTGTGTGCTAGGCAGCTTGCAGGGAGACACGGACGTACAAAGCCAACTTGATGCATCGAAGGTAACGTATTTAGAATTAAGTGTTAGATGGGAAATGAAAAGAAAATTGAGTGAAAGGCTAGGTGATGAGTTTACGGCCAGCTCTATTAGACATCTTGATATCTGTCAGCTTTAGCAGTGCTATGGACGGAGGGAGAAAGCTGCTTGAAACGCTGGTTTCCTTCAAATTGGGTTTAAAACGTTGGCCCACAGCCTATTGAGCTGAAAATGGAAGCACTCCCATTGATTCCCGTGGGCTCCGGAGCAGCGGAATCCATCTCAGTGAGCATCAAAAGTGCGATGGCATTCCCATGCTCCTGAAAGATGAGGCTCATTAAAGACAGTTGTGTAATTCTGGTTCGGGGTTGAAGAGGGCAGTTATGTACCTGCCAGCCTGATACTAGCAAAGCCGGAGAAGGAAATGTCAAGCAGGAATACTTATTGTCTTTTTATATTTTCATATGTTTTCTCCTTAAACCCCCAACTGCTGGGGTCATGTGAATATGGGAGAAGAGCTGTTTATTTTTTAGTTCTATTTATAGTCGTCATCAATGCAACTTCCCCTCACGCTCTGGGAAAAGCATCTTTGTAACTACTGAAAGGGAAGGTAAAATGAAACAAAGTCCCTTTTTTCGTTTCCTGATTTTGAAATAATTTTAGTATTGGTTTGGGGGATGTTTGGAACTGGCATTAGACTCAGATTACAGATTTCCTTTGCAATTATTGGGAATTGTGCTGCCCAAGGAGAACAAACTATACTGCTGTGCGCACCGTCTCCTGGATGAAGTCATGCTTTTCTGCTGAAACGTCGCTGCGTTTCTGCTGTTCGTACGCTGATGCCAGTTTTGGCAAGAACCCTATAACTTTGTATTCTTGACAGTTAAGGAGGTAATGTTCCAAGAATGTTTTGAAGACATTAAGTTGTACCTTACTTAAGTGCTAAAGGTCATGAAGAGCTGAATATTAATGTCATGGATTGCTTTACATCAAAGCAGAAGCTGTTGCAGTGTGTACTGAGCTACCTGAACTAGTGTTGGTTGTGGCGACCAAACTCAAAGGGCTCTGTAGCAGCCTCTCTGGGACTCTAGATGTAACAGAAATTGAAACGTAATCTACCATGGCTGCAATTAAAGCCAAAGAAATTTGATAAAAAACTTGCTCTTCAACTGTAATGTAAAAAACCAGAACTGTAAAACTTTCATTTCCAGTCTCTTGTTCTTTTGTATTTGTTTTTTGTTTTTAAAGTGTTAGTACCTGGAATCATGCGATCATATTGCTACTTCAGCTTAAAAATATGCCCAAACTCTTTTTAGGGAAGGTCTTTCTGCTCCTCTTCATACAGTTCTTGTGAGGGAAGTGGCTGCTCTGAAAGGGAGGATGGAGCAACTCACCAGGAGTCCAGGTAGGACCCAAGAAATACAAACTTTCTGCCGTGCCCCTGATGATTCCTCTCCAAGCAAACAGCAAAGGGGGCCTTACTGAAGAGGACTCGCTACTGAATGTTTGCTTGCGATGGCATCTTTGTGGTCATTGCGCCGTGTCTGAGCGCCGCGTGCCACCGAGCTCCCGAAGAAGGCTGCCGTCCTGCTGTGAGAGCTGACGGTGGTGCGGTGCCCGGGCAAGCAAGAAAAAAATAACATCAGGTAAAATCACGCTGACCTTCAGACCAACGCTGTTGAACTTTGTGCTATGCAAAAGACAACAACGGATGTGACCGAATTAACAGGTTCTGGAAGACTTTGGGAAAAACTGACTGCTGCCTGTCCCTCTAGCTTATAATTGTCTTGCTGGTGTCAGTAGGGCACTGAAATTATGCGGTCCTGATAATGCTGTGGGTAGGATCTGCAGCCAAGGAAAAAGAGCCTGTAAAACCAGTCTGCCGCGTGGAGTTATTTCCAAGGCTGGCAATATTTTGCTCTGAGATTTAGAAATCTTTTGGAATAAGCTGCCCTTTTCTGTAATGAATTGAAAGTGTTCTGAAGATTGACAAACACAATTTTGTCTTGACTCCCCATTGGAAAAAGTCCCTGTAGGAATTTGGCACATCGTACATGGGAAATCTAGTGCTTTTATAGATATTTTTGAGTTGCGTGAAGATTTAAGGGTCTAATGTACTACGTATTGAAGGTTGTTAATTTTTAGGTGGTTCTCGCAGTGGGGCTCCTCTAAATGTCACTAGTCACTTTTTTAAACCTATATAAAGGAAAGGGGGTGGATCAGGCCGTAAGTCCATCAAGCTGGAGCCTTGTCATTAAGACAAAGGAATTGCCTGTCTGATATCCTTGCCCATGCACAAGCATTGGAATGCTTCCTCAGAGGAAGGCTCTGAAAGACTTTGTTGAGTTTGGGCTTGTTAGAGAGCAAGAATTAAAATTTTTCTTCGCTCCCCAGAAAACGGGGAGGGACAGATTTCAGGGACACACGACATGTTCCCCAGTGCCCTGCGAGAGCAGAAAATGTTCTTCCTGATCACCACAGACTCCTGCTCATCAGTGGAAAGATGAGCTCTGATTATCCTTATTTCAGCAAGTGTAATTATCAATGGCAAGTAAGAATAAACCAGCCTTTCCCTTAAAAATACAGCTCACCTAACCCCATACTGGTAAAAGGGTTAAACAGAAAGACTTAAGTAGACAGGTCAAATGCAGAATCAGGAAATCCAAAACCACAGCAGTTTTGGGTCCTAAGTGGGGTAGCAGTACCAAATATTCCTTCATTTGTTTCTCATGCAGTCGTTTCGCTAGTACTTAATGCCCATTATTTGCTTTGATGCCCCGGTGGTTGGCATTTTAATATGTGGGCAGGTTAAAGCAAATGAGTCTACAGAAGAGAATTATATCTGTCATTACTGGAGTCAAGGGATACATTACCCCTTTGTCATTACTGTGCTAAGACATATTCTAGTATGGCAAAAATAAAAACGACATGTGAGGCAGGCAGATCGCAGGGTTCTCTCCCACAAAGTCACTGCCAAGCAGCCCTCAGTGCTAGCTCAGCACTTCTGAGGCCTTCAATGAACCGCAGAGATGGATGTGGACGTCATCCGCCAGCTTCGAAGATGTGATGAGCTTCAGCGGCTTGGAGATACACCACCCCAGGCAAGTATTTAGGTGACTTTAAAAATTAAGCGAGCAATATATAAGTAACTTCTTGTTTATTTTTGTTGTATGATTGAGCTCTACAGGTAAGACAAGTTTTCTAAACAGCTACAAATAAGCTGCTAAATGCATTCATATGTCCCTGCTCCCTGCAGGGGGGTTGGACTAGATGACCTCTAACAGTGCCTTCCAACCTAAACCATTTTATGATTCTATTCTATGATTCATGCTTCTTTTAGTAATTTTTGTATTTTTTTTCTCTAGGAAGTATCCAAAATTGGGCAGAAAAGGAAGAGAGACATTCCAAACTGAGCAGCAGCTGCATCTGCGAGGCAGCCTTGAGTAACTCAGGAGTTACTGCCTCTCACGGGGGCGAGATGCAGATGATCAGCTGCCACCTGGCCAGGTAGTAAATCTTATTCCTGTTGCATTCCTGTGGCCGATGTGGAGAAGGGCCTTGTTGTTGGCGAAGCAGTGGCCTTCAAGAGAGCTCATTGCATTAGCGACTGCAGGAGCTCCAGGGAGACTTGCTGCCTCAACTGCGCGGCGTCGGGTGTTCCTGACCCTGCTGCTGTGTAACTGTACGACCTCGGGAATATCACTTCCCTTCTTCTCTTTTGTTAGGGCGTCTCATTCAAAGTGTGAACTTCTCAGGATAGAGCCTGCATCTTCTGCCCAGCATTTTGCCCCAGCGCGGCCTTGAGCTCAGTGACAACTGTTGGTGCAAGTGAAATAGAAATAAAGTCAGAAGAGCCTTCTGTGTCTTCCCCCTTCCCTGCCACCCCCCAGTGATATTTTGCATATTAAAAAGGCAAGCAAAATGAATTTGATAACGCAAAAACGATGGCAGCTCGTGACTTTCAATCAGTGCTTTGGACTCCCCAGTGATCTGAAGCACTCTCATTTGCTAAAAGTGTGTTCTCAGAACAGCAGGAATGAGGGGATCTTGGTAGGCTGATGAAGAAGGAAAAGGAAAGCATTTTCCTCCAAAGTCCTCCTGGGATTTAGAGTTGAAAAAGAGAGCAGGGTAGCATATACAGTGATGTTCTGCTGGGAAAAAAAAAAATGTGTGTCCCAACAATTTAGAGCAAAAGACATCTCAAGTCGCCATCCTATGCCTTGCTTGTTTGTTCAGGCTGAATTTTCAGGGAAAGATGGAACTTAACTGCGTTTGGACATTTCGTTCGTTAAAAGTCAGGGGGCTGGCCAAATTACATCACAGAACAGTGGGAAAACGTGCGTTGGAAAGGTCCTCTGGGGGTCACGTAGATCAGCTTCCTGCTGAACACAGAGCTGACTTCACCGTTGAACCCGGTTGCTCACAGCCTGCCTTTCCTGGCTGCCCCGCACCTGACCTGAGAATTTCCCGTGGTCTCGGTGACCGCAGGATCTCAGGGTGGGTGGGCTTCGCTGGCCTGCCTCGTGCAGGAGGTCAGGCAGGCTGGGCACAGTAGCACTTTCTGATCTTAAAACCTTGAGATGTGTGGTTTCCTCTAGATGCACGCGCACCTATAGGACATTTTCAAGGTTGTGGCAGGCATGAAGAAAGTTTGGCTGGTTTAGGCATATTTCTCGTGTATTCTCTGAAGCTAGACAAGCCGCGGCACCGGGCATTTCAGAGATGTAATAAGGTAATGAATCAGACCTTGTTTGAGTTCATATTTGTGTCTACCCTGCACATGACCCCAACCTGGGTCCAGGATCCATACTCCTAGCTGCTCTAAAGAATGTAAGAAAAGGGTGATCTTTGGCTGAAGAACTTGTTATCTGAGGATCATCCCAGGGAAAGCAGATGGATGCAGACGTACAAAAGAGCACATGAACGGAATATTGGCTGTAAGAAGTGTTGGAAATAGGAGTGTTTGGTGGTGAGTGGTTAGTTAAAAGGAAAACGGTGCCAACCCCAGAGCACTCTAAGCAATGTCAAGGAGCTTTTTTCCTCTGAAACTCAGGTGGAGTCTATAGATCGTGCCTGCTTATGGGGAACTCCTCCAAAGCTTCAAAAAAGGCACGGCAGGAAGGACAAACATGCTTGGCTGATAAGAAGGAGACAGGTGTAGCAGAGACTGGCCTTAGGGAATAATCAGAGGCGAGCCTTGTACTTCGTACAAGCGTGGGGCCAGATTCATTTTTAAATCCCCTGTGTTGGGCAAAGGCACAAGCGTTTCTGTAGCTGTAGTTGATGGCACTCAGGTCGTAAATTATAAACAGTGTACTCAAACACTGCAGTATTTGCGATGTATTTATATCGTATTATGTAAGATAAATTGTTGGCAAACATTCATAAAGTATTTATTGGACATGCCACTGTTTGTTCAATGATTTATAAATCAATGCTGTAAAGTGGTGACAGAGTTTCAGATGAATTCTTTGCAAAATATTTGCTGTGCATCAATAATTCTGCTATTAATTAGTTTACAGTTTATCTGCAAGTGCTTTGGGAATGATTTACATTTCACTTTCTCACTAGCCCGAGTGGCAAAGGGCCTGCAGGCTGGCTCAGGTGGTGTGCGAGACCTGCTGGTCGTTCGCATTCGGAGTTCAGTCTAGAACCGAATCTGTCCCCGTTTTGTTGCATCTTCATTGAAAACCTGTCATAGCAGGGTTTGGGAACCAACGGCAAATGGAAGTAACTAGAGGTGCTGGGGATACAGGGTAACCCCGAGAGTCTTCGTCAACAACTAGCTGAAGTTTAGCGGCCTGCTTACAGCAGTGACCAATCCAGTCTCTGCCATGAGCTTTTTTCTGGGTTTCCAGTTAAACCTGCCACATTCCCCACCTTCAAATTTAAGGCAATGTTTTCCTCTCTGTATCGTAGTTGTCGGTCTATCCTGGTTCCATACAGACTGACTTCGTAGAAACGTTGTTGCAGTGGTGCATTTCTCATTGTTCGGCTACTGTTTGAGACGTTAAAGATTTACAAGTTTTCTGGTGCTTTTCACTGAGGGAAAAAAACACCAGAGATCATAACAGGAACTGAGATTCTCACTTTACTGCAAGATCCTAATAGCCGAGATGACTTCTCTACCCACTTTGCTCTCCCTGCAAAGCATTAAATGACTCAGAAGAGTTAGAAACAGGGTGAAACCCTCAGGGTTAAAATACAGAGGTGCTAAGCCTTCTGAAAAACACGGATTTTTAGTTTAAGCCTTTCCTGTGCTTTCTAGAGCACCAAAGAGATCTGAAAATGTTCTGTAGAGACAGTGGATTATTAGTATGTGTTTGGAAGAAAGTCTACAGTTACTTGTTGCCTTAGCAAAGAGTTTTCACATGGATTAAAAAAAAAAAAAAAAAAAGGCAAACACATTTGCAGCACCTGGAAGGTAAGACACAGCTGAGGGGAAGGCTAGGTTAGTCTGAGTGCTTAAATCCCTTCATCTGGGGGCAGTCACATGTTCCTTGCTCTGCCTGGGGGGCTGTGGTTACCACGTTCTCATTCAGGGGCTCTGTGGGGCTCTGTAACAGTGGGTTTCAGCGTGACCTTCCTTCCGCACACTTAGAGGTAAGTGCCTAAAGCACATCAATCTTAAAATACACCAAAATAAGGAGGCTTTAGTCTTTAAAGAACTGAAATTGCACCTGTTGAGATGCAAATGCATGGTAGTTTATATTTATCTATGCAAATAAGTTTTGAAGTAGTGCTTGAAATTCATTCCGGTCCAGTAGATCAGCGTGTAGTCGTCTTTTTGCTTAAACTCATCGAGGTTGAAAATGTAGTTGGTTTTAGAACTGCAGAAATTAAAATAACTTGTATTAATAGAGTGTTTGGAAAGCGTGCCTCCCTATGTACTTATGTGTTTGTTTACACAGATAAAACAGCCTTCTTAAGGTATAAGAAGTTGTTACTTTGAGCGTGCAGTTTGCTTTTTGTGATGGTGACCTCCGTGGGGTGGTAGGAACATTTAGACGTGTTAATGCCCTAGTGAAGATAGGGAAGTAGAATAGAGCATATTAACTGCTATCCACAAGAGGATACTAGAGTACGTAGCTGCGTACCTAGCTACTCCAGTATCTTTTGGTTGATGGCAGTTAATCGATATGTTTTATTCACGTTTGATAAAGCTTTTGGTGAAGAAGTGCAGCACGCTGAAATGGCTCTGAGTAAAGGCATCCTAATTGCACTCCCTTGGGAAATTTCGGGTAGGATTTGTGTAGCTCTGCTTTGCTCTGACTTTCCCTTTGAAAACAGACTTCTGGAGAACGGCTCTGCGGAGGTAAAACTGCGTTTGAGCTAAACGGGGCTATCTAAATGCATTACGGCTTATTGTGCCTGCACTTCCGTAGCTGCATTACTACTAAGAACAACCTTTAGGCAACTGAACGAAGTGGGGATAGCAACACGCGAGGCTCGTGTGGTTGGCGTGCGTTACCAGGCTCCTGCTGGCAATAACCATCAAAAGAAAACGTTGACTGATAGCCCTGGATAGTGCGCCCAGGAAATGTCAGGTATTTCAGGCAGGGAAAATGAGTTTGAAGCCTGGATGCAGTAACAGGTACAGCTTCAGGAAGCGCCACAGGGAGCCATCCCTTCATTGCGAGCGTCCCCGACCTCTCCTCCCGTCTTAGATTATTAGTATAATCTATTTAGGCTTATCTCTTGAAAGGCGGTGAATTTGTCTTGTCCAGTACCTTTTGACAGATGTTCTGTGGCACACCTGGCTTTCCCCTCATGCTGTCTCTTCTGTCTTTCAGGCGATAAGCTCATCTGGGCAAGGCCTGCCTGTTCTAGCATATGGTTTTGGTGGAGCGCTGTGCCTGCTGTCAGATTTCGGTAAATAATGTAAAAGGCCGACGGTTAAGACGGGTCGGTGGCGATGTAGATGGACTAGCAGAATTCTGTGCTGTGGCATCCGAAGGTTCTGAGTTAAATTAACCGATGTACACGATAGAAAGGGCTGCTTGTAAAAGCTGCGTGGAATATAGCTTGTGTGAACTTCTCGTGAAGGTTTTGGTTGCGAGGTTCTAGAGACCTGCATTCAGATCTGCTGCTCACGGTAAATATCTGTCTGTACCCACGCTAGGGAGCTTAGTAAGTACATGAGAAGATCAGCGCAGGCCTGAACTTAGCAGCAAGGTGTGGTGTGCGCCAGCTTATTACATCGGTTACGGAGAGGAGAGCTGAGCGAGGGCTAACAGCGATGCTCTGCTGGTGCCCTAGAAGGAATGTTTTACTGGCTCTGCCTTGAGAGGACCTTCACAGAAGTTATGTTTTGGGAGTGAAGGGAAAGGAGGGATGTGAGATTTCAGCCCAGCAGGGACCTTAAGTGGTGCTTCCGCTCCTCTTATGCACAAAGGCGATAGTAGGTAGCAGGCAAGGCAGAGCTTGCACCTCGTGCGTGTGTGTTTAAATGCTAAGTCATATTTCCAACATTTATTTTACTTGCCATGTGAGCAAAATCCTGCTACAGGGATCAGCAGGTGTTTCATATTAGCCTTCCACAGATGCATGTGATTCCACAGGTAACAAGGCAGTGAGCAAGTGGGTCTCAAAACTCAGTCGTATCAATCTCTACTAGTGGCTAAAATACACTTTCTAGTTAACAGCTGTGAATTATGTAATGTGAGAAGGTAGAAGGCAGCTGTGATCCATGCTATTGGGTAAACTGTTTCATCTTACCTGTCCCTTTTTTCTTCTATAGACTGAATCCATCCAGTGTGTAAGATTGCGCTGAACGTATTAATGTGTATAACTGTGTTTTCACCTGAATTCTGCCTTCGGGGCGGCACCTGCAGCACTCTGTGCCTCAGTTTCCCCTATGCAGCTGCCTGCCTGAATTAAATCGCTGTGGAAAGCACACGTGGAAAACGGCAAAAGCTTTTGCCTCTTGTTTGCGTTAGCAGGGCACGCAGATTTTGGCGTATTTTCAGCACTAGTCTCAGCCTCAAACTGTGTGCAGAAAAGCCTTTAAGAAACGCTGATTGGTAAAACCAGTGAGCGGAGACTGTCTTTAAACTCAAATACACTATATTTTAAGAGCCTGAGCCGGCCGGTCGGGGGCTCCCAAGACTCCCAGAGTTGGTGAGCGGTTCGAGCGAGGCCGGGATGTCGCACGCTCCCCTGGCGGCACAGGGAACCCCCCGGAGAGCTTGTGAGCTCCTCGCCCCGGCTCGCTCCTCTATATTTGTCATCTTTAGTGAACCTCAACTGTTCAATGATTTGGTGTTGGGCTCTGAGGGTAGGGAAGACTGGCGTACTGGCTATGAATATTTCTGTTGAAATATTAGGGGCTGTCTTCATGCAAATAACAATGGCGCAGTTGAATTCTTCCCAACAAAAACATCTATATTCCAGTTAAGATATGTAAATATTATAGAAGCCTTTTAGACCACATAGGGTAAGCTGACTACTTATCTGTGAAGATTGTTTGATACTTGTTTATACCAAATTTTCTTGGTGTGTTCTCTGAAGTAATTGATTTTTTGGCCGTAGTAGGGGTGATGTTACTAAATCAAAAAGGCTGCTGGCCTAATGTAAGAGTTTTTGACCTTGCAAGAAATTAATTTTTGGAAAAGAGAACAAGTCCTTTTCAAACAAAGAAAATAAAAAGAAGTTAGGGTTTTTTGTAGGGAGAAGTGGAGCCCGATGAACATCAGCTTCTAAAAACCATAAGGACCACCCTGTCAAATAAGAGAAATAGTTAGGTTTTGCTTCTGTATAGATTAAGCTGCGGTATTTTAGGCTTCATACATGGAATTGAGGTATTCAGCAGAGGTTTCAACCTTCTAAAAGGCATCAGTATCTCAAAAGCACAAGCAAGTGGGTTTACAAACTGTTCAGTTGTATTAAATAATGTATATGTACTTGTGATGAAAACAAAAAATCAATAGCCATTGCA
Organism: Phalacrocorax aristotelis; assembly: GCF_949628215.1. Classification (NCBI taxonomy): domain Eukaryota; kingdom Metazoa; phylum Chordata; class Aves; order Suliformes; family Phalacrocoracidae; genus Phalacrocorax; species Phalacrocorax aristotelis. The sequence goes on from NC_134299.1 coordinate 5,738,857, forward strand.
AGTTTCGCTCTGAAAGAATCTTAAGGAAATGTCAGCTCTGTTTTTCTGTGCTATTTCTATTGTGTCCATCAAATGGCTTGGGCTCTCTATTGAAGTGATTTTTCCATATTGGCTTTTACTTTGCGGTAAGCTTTATGCTGAACATACTTAGAGGAGCCTCAATTGATGTGTTTTATCCTTGGTAACAAGTTTACCAAGACCTTTAAATACTCCTTGGAAAAGCCGCAAGGAAGCAAGGGGTAATGAAATGTATTGTCCTCTTCGTGCGACAGGGGGCAAGAATCCCGCCTGTTCCCTCACGTCGTCCGTATTTGAACTGGGGATGCTGGTTTCCCATAAACGTGTGGCTGGTTGCACGCTTCGGAAGGATTTCTGGGTGCGCAAATGCAGTCTTTCCTCTACTTGGGTGCTTATTTCTGTTGCAGAGCAAAAGTGCTCCTTCCTTGCTTGGCCTCTGAAGCGACTGCCGGTAGGAACAGAGCTTACGTCGGCGCTTTCCGTGGGGATGGTGTGTGTGTGTGTGCAGGCAGAGAGTGCGTGTCGCTTGTGAACCTCTAACTTCGTGCCAGACTAGCCGAAGGTGGCCGAAAGGTTAAGTAATAGGTTTAAAGGGGTTTAAAAACTCACTTTTGTACACAAGTACTCAGTTTGATTAGACAACTATTTAAGGTTTTAGGGCGCTGTGTGGTTTAGTGTGTGGTGACACGACTGTGTTTTTCTGATACCAGATGACAATGCTTACAGATGCTTTTGCATCTTAAAAAAAATAGATTATTTCAGAAAGAATGGCCAACACTGAGTAGATCATTCAATAATCTCTTCAATAATATTGCTAAAGATCTCTGACCTTTTGGGTTTTAAGAGCACCTGTAACATTTCACACTGATCCATAATAGATGCTCTTTTTCTTTTTATTAAAATCAGTTTATAAATGAGCAAGGGTTACTATCTATAACTGTCTGTAATCTACATTAAAGTGTGTCTGTGTGTATATATATGCTTAAAAGTTTTATGTGGAAGCTATCAAATCCTAGGTTGCAGTGTAGATACCGGTGCTGAATAGTAAGAGTGCTCTTGGTGGAATTAGTTGGAGTGTGTAAAAAGTCAAGCACTACTTGTGGTGAGCAAGGACATCCGAATCTTGCTCCAGGAGGGGGTAGATATGGTATCCCTGACAGTGACATCTCTGCGGGCTCTTTTGCAGCGTTATTGGTACTTTAAATAGCTTCCTTCTGGCAGCAGTATGATTAATATAGAACTACAAGTTTCAAAAGCCGTATCTTGCTTGAGTTAGACCAGCAGTTGAAGTCTGTGTAATAATAAAGTACTAAATAAATAGTAACTGAAAAAAAAACTAAAGCTAAAAAAAAGAATAAAGTAATAAAGACAGGGCAGCTAGTGGCTCGTGTGTTTGGGCATGGCGTGGCAACTTCTTGCTGGCGGTGTTCATTTTAGTAGCCCCTTACTGCTCAGTTTATTGCCTCGAGTTACCTGTCTGTGTGGCCAGTTCATAAACCCAGCTGCAAATAGATCGGATGACAAAATGGTCAGGAATGGGAAGGAGCAGCTCCTCTTTGAAGGAGAGTAGAGAAGAGCAGCAGCGTAACCTGGCATAAATGGCACCGCAGCTGAACCTTCAGCTTTGCCTTAATATCGATAACCACCTTCCTGCCTTGCGAGTTTGAACACGAAATGCTGGGGAGTCTCAGCTGCTTTGCTACCCGTTAATGCTGAATTTCACTGTGTGAAAAAGGAAGTTGATAGAAACTGGTAGTTTCCAAATGATTTGTAAGTATCTACTCTAATGACTGAGTTAGAGCTTTGTAAATATTTGCAAATAGGGATGTGGAATTAGCTTGTGTAATGCATGCAGGCAATGTAATTTTCAATTTACTTATCGATGTAAACATTAATTTAAACCTGATGCTAACGCTGGTTTACATAACTTTACTTTCTGGCAGAGCAACGAGATCTATAATTTGCGTGCATCGTCAAGGCGAGGCCTGGTCGCAGGTATCCAGGTCAGAGTTTGAGGCTTAAGATCGTCTGGGCAGCTTCGCAGAACCCCGCCGGCTGGCGTGAGCCAGGAAATGGGAATAATACGTCAATACGTTGCTTGAAAGCCATGGGGTCGCGGCAGCGTAACCTATCGGATAGTGCTTTAAACAGGAGCTGGGGAAACCTGGCTTCTCTTCGTAGTCCGCTTTGAGCTACGTGTGCCAACTCTTTCTCCTCCGCTGTGCTTTACCTGTGCTGCGAGGAGTTTACGGTTCAACCACACAAGAAAGGCAAGGGCCTCTTCTGGTTTGCGCATACCGTGCCTTACGCAATTCACCGTAGTATTGCTTGGGGTCTTTAGGCATTTCTGTCATACAAATAACACTAACCATTTTATTCTAACGCTTTGTTCTGCTCTGCAGAGCTCCATTCTTTCAGAAATGCAAAATCGGCTTCTTGCATCCCTGCGGAAGACGACTTGACATGTTATTCCAAATATTTTTTGCCTTGTACAGCGTGTGCTTTTTCTTCGAGAACAGAAAGAAATCTTTTGCAAAGCAAATCTTTTTGTCGCTTTCTGTTTTTCCCCATTATTGTTTAGCAGATCACAATCTTATACATAATGTATATGTGACTGAAATATTCAAGGTAGTTAACATTTACCGTTGTTGCCAAGGGAAGTAATTCTCTTCCAAAGATACAACTTTAATATAAAAGAGTAATAGCTGATATTACAGTGTTCAGATACAAAAACTGATAATGGAGCCCTGTTGATATTTAATATCAGCTGGATTAAATGAATCTTGCATTATGATATTTTTTTGAAGGTTGGATTTGTGGTTCTGTGATGAATAGCTAGAATAATTACATCCATATAAAACATAGTGCCCAAGAACTGTATCTCGTGAAAATACACCTCTGATAGACCGGTTTTCAATTTTAATAAAATTGAAGAAATTTGATATTTCTGGAATGTGACTTAAATTTAACGTAACCTGGCAGAGAAGTTCAGTTTATCCAGAAGTTATTAATGCAGAAGAGCAGAAGTGGGGGTATTTTTTGGATAGCTGCTTAAATCATCATTCCTTCTTTGTATCTCAGTTAATGTTCCCCCAGGGAAGAGAAAAAAATTGCTCCCATCGAAATAGGTTATCGTTTAGACACCACCGTTTGAAGTCTTTCTGTTTGGGCCTAACAGGGAGAGGTGAATTATCTCGTGGCTCGCTCTGCGACGTGGGCGCCACCACACCATTTCTCTTCGTGTTCCTTGCTAAGTTCCCCATTGCTTTTGTTTTGGGGAAGTAACTGGCATACCGGGGTCGTGCCGAACCTCAGCCCCGAGCAAACTTTACTCAATGTGAGCGCAGCAAGAGCTGCTGAACGCGTTCTCCCCCGCCCTCGCCGCGTGGGTGGGCTTTCTGGTGCTGGTACAGCAGCCGGGTATGCGACGAAGGCTTCGGCGTACTGCCGGTGGGGGCAGGCGTACGCTTGGGCAAAAAGAAAAACGAAGGAGGGAGGAAAAATAACCTTCTTTTTCAAGGTTCTTGCAGTTAACGTGAGAGGTGGAAGGCTTCAGTTTTCCTGCGGGAGAGCAGTGAGCCATCCGTCTGCCTGTAACAGGAGGGAGAGCCAGGGGAGGAAAGCCTGTCTCAGGGGACCAGCTGCTGCAAGAAGGCACTTGAGAAAGCAAGCAGGCATCGGAGCTAAACATCTGTGCAGTGCATAAACCAAGGTGAGAAGGGGGAAAGGAACTGGCAGTGAATCAAGTTTGAGGCACCACTCTGGGATAAACAGCTGTTCCTTCTTGTGCCCCCCTTTTATGTCCATTTCTTCGTACAAGTAAGCGAAGCAGCAGGGACAGTGGCGCAGAAGGGATGTGAGCGAGCTGAGCATCAGGTGGTAGAACTTGCTGGCGAAAGAGATTTTTCTGAGAGCAACAGGACTGCAGCAGAAGATTGCTTGCAGGCTGCCAGCCGGCATGTTATCAAAGGCTGAAGTTCTTGCCACAGGCTTTGCAGCAGGTTTCTGAAAACATTCTGGAAATGTGCTCTGCAACATGCTTTTCTGCCTGTCTGATCTAAGAAATCTATTTCTTTTTATGACCATATATTTTTACTCCCCTTCAAAACAGCTAAAGATGTTTCCCCTTTGCTATTTCATCCCCTTATTAACATGTATGCTTCAACGTGATACCGTTCCTTGATCCTTTCCCTCGAGTTGATGCTCATAAAGGTGTACGAGAGAGGTTCTCAGCGCGACTGTAGGAGCAGAACAGTGGATTGCTCCCTGTTGCTGTTTGATCAGCAAGTCTCCATCTATTTCCCTAAAGTATTGGGGCAACAAGTGGTTGAGTCTTTGTAGTTTTAACATCACTTTTTGTCTAGGGACATTGAACTTGGAGCTTTGAAGCGCTTCTCCACGAAGTCATAGTCCAGCTCCATTTTTAAGCATTGAGATGAAACCAAGAAGGACCCAACACCCCCTAAAGTTGCCTCTACTGAGACCTTCAGGTGTGATGTCCCCTAGTGCACAGTTCTCTGCGTAAACTCAGTGTTGTGAGTCTTCACTGCTGAGATTGTTCCCATCCAGCGTGTATTAAACACACCGCACTTGTTTGGAGCAGAGATGAATGCGTTGGTTGCTCGAGTGGTGTTGCCTGTAGGGCAGGTCTGTTTGAAAGGCTGCGGGTGCCTCTCCCCCCACCCCAGTTCCCGCTCTGCTTCCTGCTGGCACACACTGATCTCGTCGTAAGGCGACTCGGCTGTCCAAGAGCTTGTTTGTTCTGGCATATTGTTCACCGGGCCCTTGCAAGATGAGCGTGGGGTGACCAGGCAGGACTTTATTTTCCCCTAGTCAGGTTTGGTTTTTACATGGAGGTGCTGGTTTCGTCCTTTATTTTTGTTTCTTGTGTTGACAGAGAGACAGGAGAGATCTTTGTGGTCGCTCTGCTAGTGTCACGCTTCTCCAGATGAGATGTTCGGTGTGCATCGTGCCGGTGTCAGAGCCTCAGTGGAATAGGCGGTGTAGCAAAAACATTGCGGAGCGGAGCTGGGTGCTCTTTCTGGAGGGGGGAAACGGCTCATCACGGATCACTGGAATGGCCGTTCGATTCCTCCTGGGTTGTTGCAGTGACTGCCTTCGTTTGCTCTTGCCGCATGGGTCAAACAGAAATGGAAAGACCTGAGTTGTTGCAGAGCATCTGTAGTCTGCCCCAGTTTGCTGCGTTAGTTGGTGGCTTCCCTTCCCCTCCCAGAGCGCTAGTGAAGTTTGAATTCACATTCCATAAATTCATGGGCTGAGAAGCAGGGCACAGGACTCTCTCAGAGAAGTCGGCCAGGCTTCCTGTGACTACTATTCCTAAATCATTTTTCAGAAATCATTACAGCACTGAGGAGCTTTACCCGAGAGCTGCGGGTACTGAAATTCCTATTCTGCAAACTGAAAGCGGCTTCTAAGCAGCACAGGTGGGCTTGGGAAGTATTGTTCTTTTGGTTTTGGGCTTGTTTTTTTTATAAGTCTGTAAATGTCTGCAGGTACAGATGGTTGTTTGCCGGGAGGCGAAGGGTCGTGTGCTCTGCCCAGCCGGTACTCGCTGCAAGGTGTGCACTGCAGTTGCGTGGTGTGGTAGCCGGTGTGCAAACATGTCCGCTTCCCGGCCGGAAGGAATGCAGTGAATCATCCGTCTGTGCATGAGCGGAGGGTGAAACCCGGCCTCGCAATGCCATCAATTTTCCAACGGGGAAAAGCAGCCAGCATTTCTGGTTTTGCTTAGCCACGTTTTGTCTGAGCTTTTGTGGAGTCCCTGCACAGCGCTGAAGGTAGTGTCAAATCCTTTAATTGCGGGGGGGTGCTACTCTTTCCTGTCTCCTGTAGAAGTTTTGAAGATTCTTCAGCACCTCTTAAGAGAGAGAACCTTGACGTATCCTCCCATTGCTAATTGTATGGGCAAGAGGGGAATAAGAAATTAGCGGTTTCAGATTTGTCAATTGTAAAATGCTATTAAGCTACTCCAGTTTAATTTTGGTTAAGAGCCGTTTCATTATTAATGCAGAGAGGAAGTCATCTCTAATGACCATTGGGACATGCCAGAGTGCTTTAAGATCAGTTTGGGTAGTCAGAGATGTGTGAGTAATGAAACGTCTGCTCTGTGAAGGGCCTTTGTCCACCCTTGGCAAGGGAAGCTGGCAAGATGGTCTCTGCCACGTTGCGTGCTGATCGCTCCCAACCTGGTGCGTCCTTGAAGAGCCCGCTCCATCTTTTCCTTTTAATCTCTCCTATTGCCTTTCTGATTTTTTTTTTCTTTCCCAGCACAGAAACCTCAAAAGTTAAGGCACCACAAGATGCGATATGACATAATCGATACAGTAACTTTTCAAGCTTGCCAAGACTTTGAAATTTTTTTAAGTGTCTTGCTATCTGTCAGCATGTGCTAATTGAGCCTACGTACCCATATGGCATCTGCTCTCTGGAGGAAAGTGTTTCAATAGTCCTGTAGAGTACAGCAAATAGTGGTTGATGTGTAGGGAAGCATTTGCCTGTGAATATTCCTGTAAAACAAACTTGGGTTAGCATCCACAAAGCCTATACCTGAGTTCAAGCCAGAGCTTGAGTCAGAGCCTTTGGTGTCATTGCTGTATTACAGAAGAGTCGTAGGGCACTGATATCGGGTGGATCCCGTTGGGTATCGCACAAACTTAGAAATATTGAAGATCCTGGTTCTGAGGAGGGTGAGAGAGATGATGGTAGGTGATTGCTAACGAGCACAAATGTGCAGCCTGTGGAAATGAGGGAACAGCTCTGTTAAACATGAGGAATGGTGGTGGTACTTCAGCTGCTGCCCCTAGGCGATGGGAATGCTCCTCTAGTGGCTTGATAACAGATGCGTCTGCTTCAGTTGACTTAAGAAGTAGACCGGGATCTCACATTCATAACCTCCCTGTGAGCCGCTATATGTGCACTGCTTGCGTTTCACCAAAATCCTCAAAATAGGGTGCAAGTGCTTTCTGGGTCCTGTGCTGGCTGTCTGCGAAGGGGAGAATTTCACCCTTAGAATTAATTAAGCATCTGTCACTGTGGGGAAGGTAGATGCTCTCTCACATTCGCAGATGGATAAACAGAAGGAGAATGGGTTGCCTGAAGCCACGCGTGGAGAGGAAGCATAAAAGAAAATAGTCGTGTCCCTTGCTTTCCTAAGGAAACAAGACAAACGCAATCACGTTACGTGTGTCTGTGCGGAACCAGGGTGCTTTTGAACCTGGTGACCAGCTTCAGTCAGATATGACAAGAGTCCTGAAAGGTATTAAACTCCTACAAATTTGTGACCACGGGTGGTGCAGAGCGCAAGGGTGCCTCGTGACAAGGGTTGAGCTTGTGGTGGTGTCGGTCAGGTAGCCGAAGGTTCGGAATCAGTGGAGTTGATACGAGGCTGTTCTGCGTGTCCTGGAAGCTGTGAACGCTTTGACGAGCACTTGCTCCCTGGTCAGCACCCACAAATGCAAGCGCAGCATCTAAAGACAGGCAACCAGGCTTCGATGGTAGCCCTCTTTCTGGTAGGCAAATGACTGGAAACGGGGATTGATTCGCTGTGCCGCTTGCAAGCTGTGACGTTGCCTAAATCATAGCATCGTCGCAGGGCTTTCGCTGTACCTCTCTTGCTTTGCAACCCTAACGTGCGTACTTGAAATCAGTAAGGCCAAGGAGGTGAGGGAGTAAGAGTTTCTCCCGCTGGCCTAAGCGGCTCTGAGTGAAGGCACTGGAAGGTGTCCCCTTCCTCTATGTCGTTCCGCACTCTTTATGCACAACCATATCGAGAAGAAAAAAATGAGTGTCTGTTACATGAGAAAGCTAAAACATGAGGTATCCATCGACAAATATGGGAGGAAGGGGATGATGGGGGTGTGGTTGCTCCATTTTGTCCAGTAATGATCACCATTCTCTCAATATTTAACAGATCGTATCCCAACTTACCCTGTGAAGTTGGGGGGGTGGGATTTTTTGATTCCTGCCAGGTCTGTTGCTGGCTTATTTTTACTTCACTGGATGCTGTATTAAAGAGTAATGAACACTGGTTTGGGGGGATGGGGGTGTGTGTTTTAGTTTTGTTTTTTTTTAAATCCATAGGGAAGCTATTTGTGTGTCCAGGATCTTCAGACTGACTTTGGAGGAATAGTGAAGACGTAACCATACAGATTTGACTCTTGCAATCAATGGGTTACTCTAAAAAGCAGACATCAGACTGGAACCAGGTCTTTACTTATACTGTACCGGGTATTACTTGCTGCTTATTGAGTGATATACAAGAACTATATGCATGTGCCAAAAGCAACACGTTTGAGAATTGCTGTACTTCCAGTGGATCAAACTCTGCCTTCAATCCTTAAGGTCTGCTTTGCTGAAGAAATGGCATTTATCAAAGTTCTTGTAACAACGTGCTTATTTTTCATGCTGTAACTTGAAAGGGTAGGGTTTATCGCTGGCTTGTGTTGCCTGCAAAGCTCAGGCTTTTTGTTGGCTAAGCACAATGGAGAACAGTGTGTGAACAGCAGCGTGTACGAACCGCTGTGTTTGCCAAGGTCCAACATCTGTCTGATCTCTGGTGTTGACCGAGGCCAACGCACAAACCTGCAACAGGCAGGTGAAATGAAATAATCCATCCCACACCACGGAGCTCTCTGCGACCAGCCTGAGAACAGCTTAACTCCTGAAGGCTAAGGCTTAATAAGGTTATTTTATGATAACTTCAGGTCTTCTCAAAATCCGTTTGATTTTCCCATGTCCCACTATATATTTTGCCTTGCTGATCTCTGTAAGCGTGAGGTCTGCGCTTGTAGGCGTTGTTCAAAACGAACAATGTGCCTGTTAGTTTTCGGTGTCTTCCAGCCGTTATCGAGTGGACCGCTGTGGTTTTCAGGCGAGGCTTCCTACAGAAGTTGTGGGTTTACTGTAATCCAATACGTAGTGAAGTATTTATATGGCTTGCTGCAAAGATTGAGACAAAAACCACCAAACCCCAGCTGATGAAAAGTGCCAGCAGGTATGTGTGTAAAACACAGGTTAATAAAATGCACCCATCACTCTGTTTAATAGATTGTCATCTGAAAACCTTTCGGTCCTCGTGTTGGAGTAATGAAGTCTTTTGACGCTTCTGTGCAAATGCTGATCTCCCTCAGTCACTTCGAGGGAAGCGTGGAAGCGGGCTGCCCACGCGTGCAGTTGTGTGCTTACGACCATGCGTTTGTATAGAGCCTTGGTTTCCCTCCAGGGCTCGGTCCTTCTGAAAGGCATTTGACACTTGTACTCGCTAAGTGGAGGCGATTTAGTGCGGCATTATCCTTTCAGCTTCATCAAGAATATTGATATCAAGAGGTGCAAGGTCCTCAGTTCAATCCATGCTCTGACTTGTGGGACCAGATCCCTGTTGCTATGACGTGGTGGTTGAGGCTGTGCTGTGGAGTTGGAGGCTATCGATCTACCTGCTGCTCTTTCCTTGTCCTGCCGCGTTCCGTGGTGTACAACACGCTGCAGTTAGGTGTTTGATTTACCTGGGTGAGCTGCAGCTGTGATAGGAACCAGCTCTGTGGCCTTTCAAAAACAGGTTTGTGTAGAAAAGGGCGAATCTCTTACTGAAGCCAACGGGAATTTTGTTTAGGGATTATTATTCACACAAGCACTAGGAGCAATCACTGCTTGCTTCGGCAAAGTTGCCAACTCCTCTTCAGTCTTCCGTAATGCTCAAGCTTTTCTCTTCCCCCTCGCCTGTCTGAAAAGCAGAGTTTGCCAAAGCCCTGCCGTTGGCTTCTTCCCCAGCCTGCTTTCTCATGCAGATACGCAGCCTCTCTTACATCTGACTTGTGTGCCCTTGACACGGTTTAATCCATATAAATTCCATCCCCCGCCCCAAGTCAGTCTGATTTGAATAGCATTCCTGACTCCTTGCCTTAGCCCTCCTGCATGCTTTGTAGTAAGCGAAGCCTTGCAAGCCCAGAGACAACTGTCAGGGTGATTGAGTTAGCAGGGACCTGTGTTTTGTCTGCAGGGGGTGGGATGTGCAGCATGCTGCACAGTTGTTTTCCAATCGTGTAATAAGTAGGCTTGTTCAAAGTCGTCGGTTCACTCTTTCTGTGGGACAGGCTGGGGTGCAGGAGCACAGTTGACCATCTTTCCTTGGAAAGGAGTCACCTGAGACCTGGTGCTGATTCAAAGCAATGCTTCCAGCTGGTGATGACTGAGGAAAACCCCCCAGGGCAAAACAGGCACCGCTCTTTGCATTGGCGACTCGCTGCGGCTTGAAGCGGAGCTGAGTCTCGTCTGTGCAATTGGGTAAAACGCTGTAACGCTGAAAACCACCTAATTCATGCAACAGTATTGCACCTCTCAGCTGCTGCTGGCCTTAACTGGGGTAAATCTCCAAGGGAGGAGGGAGGCTCTGGTGCATCACGGTGAGATGGGGATTATGGGTCTAAGTCAAGAGCCGGGCTGAGCATGTAACTACCACAATTTCCTTTGTGTTTGGATGTAGGAGAAGCTCAGATCCTGTAAGGGCTGCACACACGAGCACGGCCGTCAGAGTCAAAGCAGTGATTCATCTGAGTTGACGTTTACTGCCATAGGCTTGTGTGTATCCTTCAGTGCAAAACAGAGGGGCTGAAGGCTGCTTATCTCTTCTGTAGCATTTGCTACACCTGACAGGGCATATCCAGATGTGGAACAGCCACACTTAACAGGATATAGGCAGCTGAAATGCAGAGATGATGGGGGGAATAAAAACCCCAAGCCCTAGAAACTTTGCTTTGCTCTCTGAAGTTTATTTAGGAAGGAAAAGGATTGTGACCAGATGTGTGTGGGTGCAGGGAGGAGGTGCTGTAGGTTTGCAGAACTGATGGCAAATAAGAGAGTGGGCCTAATCAGATTAGAGTAACTTGGATGCCTCTGTGCAGAAGTGGGTGTTTGCTTGCAGATAAAGCTTAGCAGTGCTGCTTCGGAAATATCCTGGGACTTTGGAGAGGAGCACCCTAGCTGCCTTCAGTGTGTTGCAGCAAGTTGAGCAGTATCTGCTCGGAGCCTAATGTGCTTCAGCTGGGGCATGCCTCGGTTATGCAACCGGCCGAGTGACGCTTGAATTGAAGCAGAGATGTTTGCCTGCCGCTCCGTGTGGGTGTAACTTGGTAGACAGCGATCCTCAGGTGGGGAAGGGGGGAACGAGTGCCTGGGGTGGAGTGAATGTGTTAAACTCCGGTACTAATGTGGAATCGCGGCCTCAGCCTGGCTATAAATTACCACCTTGCAAAGCAGTTTCAGATTTTGCTGTGTTCTCACTTGTGATATATTTGCTAGGAGCTGTAGGTGTTTCGCCTATGATTCCTTGTGCTGTTCTTTGAGTCTTTTCCAGGGTTTGGAGGGGGTATTTTTCTGCTGCGCACACGAAAGCTGCACGTCTCAGACTTGGAGACCCAGGGAGGTAGTTTTCTTCGGGGAAAATGTGCTGGTTGCAGAGTACTTGTCTTTGAGAAACAAAGCTTTTCGGGGAAGCATGTTGTTTATGACTTAGAAACTTCTTTTGACAACGTTTACAGCCTGACGCAGGAGGCAGGCAGACTCGCTGCAAAGCAGCCAGTAGTTGTTATGAGTATTCATAGACTGGCGGGGGTGGGAAGGGCCCTCTGGAGCTCACCCTGTCCCACCCCTGCTGGAGCAGGCACCCCCAGAGCAGGGGCACAGGGCCGCGTCCAGGCGGGGGGTGAATGTCTCCAGGGAAGGGACCCCACAGCCTCTCTGGGCAGCCTGTGCCCCTGCTCTGGCACCCGCACAGGGAAGGGGTTTGTCCTCATGTTCGGGTGGAACCTCCCGTGTTCCCGCTTGTGCCCGTTGCCCCTTGGCCTGGCGTTGGGCACCACTGAAAAGAGCCCAGTCCCATCATCCTGACAGCCACCCTTCAGATATTTATATGCACTGATGAGATCCCGCCTCAGCCTTCTCTTCTCCAGGCTGAACAAGCCCAGGTCTCTCCGCCTTTCCTCCCAAGGGAGATGCTCCAGCCCCTGATCCCCTTGGCAGCTCTGCGCTGGCCTTGCTCCAGCGGTTCCCTGTCTCTCATGAACTGGGGGGCCCAGTTCCCCTGGACTAGGGTACCCAGCTCCTGCTCTGCTTGCTTCCCATATCCTAGAGAAGTGTTTTAAGTACCAAACTGTTGGATCAGACCGTGAGTTACTCTGACTAAGCTTGTTCTGTGCTCTCTATGGCGAGGTTTGCAAAGGCCGGTCCCGCAGCTGGAGGAGCAGGATGCTCCCTGGGGATAGCGGTGATTCAGCTTTGCCTTCTCGCACCGTACCAGAAAGAAGAGAATTTGAACTTCAATCTCCTGTCATTTCAAGTGGCTTCTCTAACCACTGAGACGCTGCATTCTCTGCCTTGGGTTGTTGGGTTTTTTTATTTTAAAAACCCTTTCATAAGGTCTTGTTTTGTTCTGCCGTGCTACGAAACAAAGTTGCAAACCGTGACTTTTTTCATGAAATATAACTTGTTTTTTTCCAGCCAGCCCACAGGGAAGCCGTTCAGCGCCCCGAAGAGTCGAGCTGACATCCTCGCTGCCAGAAAGGCAGGCTATCAGTTTACGTGACAGCTTTGTTTTGCATTTTAGCATCTCTCCAAGGATGACCGACTATCCTAGGGAGAAAGCGGCACCTGATGTGAAGCCTCCTTGTGTGTGGATGCAGGTGGGGGAAAGATGATATCCGAGCTAGCTATGAAGACGTAGAAAGATAGGAAAAATATTTGTGCTAGTCTGTAATCAGACACGCTGTTTTCCTTTGCTGATGAGGTAGGTTACCGCAAGTATCTTGAGCAGTAGGGTACTTTATCTTTGAAGGGTCTTGCTATTTACTTCATTTTGGTGCATCCCCCCGAGGTAGGGAGCGACCGTATTTGCGGTTGGACTGGAAGATCTTGGAAGGGGGGTGGTAACAATAAACAGTCCTGGAAAGGCCAGGAGGAACAGCCATTACCCGCAGCTTTCCTAATGCGGTTGTTACTGGGATGGCACATTGCAGCTTTAGAGCACTCTCCTCTAGCCCCGCTAGTCATGTCCCATCGCTAATGGCCCTGAAAGCTTCTGAGTTGAATAACAGGAGCACAAAAACCAGCTTAATTTGTTGCTGTTGAATATACCATTGGCACACGTGCCTTAGCTGATTCGGGACTGCCATATTCTGGTATATTGTGAAGAAGTGACTATCCCCAGCCATCTACCCTGTCTTCAGATGCTGGCTTGCTTTTATGTGCTGAGCTGAAAAATGGCTGTTTAGGAACTAATTCAGGAGGAGATGAGATGGCTCTGCTCTTCAGAGCTAAAGACTTTAATCCAGTGCCACATGGTGAGGGCAGTGATACAGTTTTAAGCTAGTAAACTGGAAGTTGATTATAGCGTCAGCTGGAGTGTATTTTCCGCCTGTTGATGTTGTATCTTGGCAATTTGGTGAATCCAAAGGAGTAAAGTAAGGCTCAATTCTTTGTTGCTTTCTCTGCTATCTAGTGGGTGACATCAGTGCTACATCGGTGTTTAAGAACACTGCTGAACTGGTATGGCCTGGCGCTGGGGAGAGGCGCGAGGCGGCGGGGAGCTGGGCACCCAGCGTACAGCGGCGCCGCCTGGTCGCAGGTGTGTGCCCGTCCCGTTTGGTTCTGGTTTTGAGGTCAAGATGTGTTTCTGGCCCTGAGCAGTACGCTTGAGCAAGCAGCTCTCTCTGTATGGAGTTTTTCATTTCTTGCTTAGTATCTTTCTCCGAGTGCTTTTCGTAGCCTTTGGGTGAAAAGTCACCAATGAACAAGCAGGGAAAAAAATCTTTTTGAAGGCTTATGAAAATGACCAGAGAGATGGAACCAGCAGAAGGGATGAGCTGATGCAGCAATAACCTTTGCTGCAGCAGCTCCTTACAGTATTTATTCAACTTTCATACAAGGAATCTGACCCAATTGCTGCTGAAACCAGTAGATTTTCCTGCCGAGTTTAATAGGGGTTGTACTGAGATCCAAGTATGTAGGTTCTGCTTTGGAATCCACAATTTATGGGTAGAACAGATGGAGAACCAGAGGTTTTAAAGCATATCAGTACATAAATGCAAGTACTAATAACACTCTATTTTGATTTCCACCCCACGCACCCACCCGCAAAGATCACTGGGTTTGGAAAAACCTTAAGAAATGAGGCAGGATCTTCGGTAATGTGCTGTTAGCTTGAATCCTCAGTTGGAGTAGCCGGGCATAGAGGCACTGGAGCCTGTGAAAGAGAAGCCTGCCAGCCGGATGCATGCAAACATTTGAACGCGTTCAGCAGACTGTGGGCAAAGCAAACGTCTGCATTCACCACAAAAATCTTGCAGCAAGAGGTACCAGTAAAGAATTTTAATGAACAAAATAGCAATGTTTTGTTTGAAAGAGTTAAAAAAAAAAAAAAAAAAGGCTTGTCACTTGATTTGCTTGTCACGTTCACCTGAAGCGCACAAGAGGTGAGGACCCCCCATTCTGGAGTCTTCCGAAAGAAGAGGTAAATCTAGTGACTCAGCTCACCGAGCTCCTGGAGCTCAGGATGGCTGGTGCCAGGGGAAGCAGATGGTTTTATGCTTAATTGTGGCTCAAATTAAGCATTTGTGTCCATGATTCAGGCTAAAATTAGAATGGGGCTCTTAGAAATCAGAGAGGAACTGGGAACAAATATTTTCCCTTTCGTTCTCAGATTCACATCACCATCTATCACATCTACCTATGTGCTTTCCAGCTGCCACGACAGGTTTGTTTGACAGAAACTATCCTTCAAATCCCAAAGCAGATAAAAGCAACTTGTGAGGCAGCAACAGATGCATAGATGTTCCTAGCATCTGCTGAAGGCAGGGCAGGGAAGAGGAGCTGGGTAGAGCATGTGTGATGTGGGTGCTCCCAAGATTAGCACGCCCTGGTGAGCATATGGAGAGCTTGAATAGCTTTTCTTTAGCACTTAGTAAGTGGAGTTCAGATTTGTCCGGATAAATGTGGTGATTCTCCGTGCTGTAACAGAAGTTGGGGTTGCTTTTTTTTTTTTTTCCATCAGGCTAACAGGTCTCGATGGAAGAACAGTGCGCGGATTTGAGCTTGGCTTTCGGGGATAGGAAGGAAAAATGTAACTTAAATGCTTGGCTGCTTGGTTTTGTGTTTTCTGGGGCAAGGGTGGTAATCTGTTTCGAACTACATAGGAAGTATCAAAGTAAAGATGCCAGATTTATAAAATACTTTGATTTCTAGGACTCATTTGAGACCTCGAAGCTCACAGATCTGAGGATCGGTCCCCAGTTCTCCCTTGAGGTTCCTTATAGCTTGTCTGGAACCTCCACTTAAGCAGTGCAAAGCATTTTGCTGATAAATTTTGGGAGGGAACTTGAGGAGTTTTGGGCAAAGGGCTGGTTTCTGCGTCATTCGATATATTTTTTTGAAAATATTTGCCTGTCTAAACATTTGGCGTCGGAAAGTCCTCTGTATAAGGCAGACAATGTAGATGAAAGCCTCTGACATAGGGGCTGTGTATGAGTTGATTAGATGGGTCTCCAAAATCCCATCTGAAGTCAGTAAGATATTAATCAGCAGTAGGACGCTAGGAGTGGAAAGATAAACACACACTTCTCTTCGTTTAGCCAGTGGGTTCGCAAGAGACTTGCAGTTGCTTTGGTTCAAAAAGTTAATTTTCACAGAGCATTAAGAAATGTAAAAATATTTTGATCTCTTTTTTCACAACAAAAAATATTTGAATAATTAAACTTGAAATGTGTAATTTTGAAATGTCAAAGTAGGATATTGTGTAGTTATGGTTCTTTGAACCTCCCAACCCATTACGGAAACTAAATTACTGAGATCAGTGTCACTTTTGCCACTGAAATGTGGGGGGGGGGGGGGGGGGCTTTTCAATCCCCGTTTTGGCTCTCTTTTTCCCTCTACCTTCTGCACCCAAAAGGACTGAAGGTAAATTTTGCTGGAGCCCTCTAACATGGATAAGATGTCATGATCCTTCAAAGAAATTTGTTTTTTTAAAAAAAGGGGGCGGGGGGGAAGTACCCTTCTCTTACAGAAGCGCAGTCGGAGAGCTACACACCATTCCCATCTATTTGAAGTTGTCGCTTTGGCCTTGTGCCGGCGCTCGGGGGAGAGCTCACCTCCGTGCACGCCGTGGACACCCGAGCGCTGACTGGCACCAGGCTCTAGATCACCCATCGACGTCACCTCCCGCTAACGGGCACTCTTCTGAGTATTCTGGGCAGAAAAGGAGCGAATGTGTCGCAGGGAGCTGCCCTCGGGGTAGGTGCCGGCGTGCTGGGGGGAGCCGCTGCATCGCCTCCGTACCTCTTCTGTGAATACAGAGGACTTATTTCTTTCGTGCTCTGTTTCTACAGCTGTCAGTCTGGGATGTAGCAGCAGCACCGGCTTCGCTAATGCGAAAAGACAGCGCGCACCGACAGCCAGCGCTCTGGAATGGCACCAGCAAAAAGTCAATTTTAGTTTTCCAGTGGAACTAACAAACAGGGTCCCTGGCTTCCCAGAAGTGCACAGAGCATTAGTTGGAAGCCTTCTCTGTTTTTTTTCTCTACTTCCCTGCCCTGACTTAAAAGAAAAGGTTGAAAACATTGGAAAATATTTTTTTTTTTGTTCTGTTTCTGTAGACAGCATGCGGGGAGGAGGGTTACACAGGAAGATGAGCAGCATGTGCCACGTAAGCCTTTGCGTTGGTGCCTTTTAGCAATATCCTGAGGAACTGCAGGGCCTGGGGTCTGAACTGCTCGTCTGCGCCTCGCTGTACCGGAGAGGCTGCCTCCCAGGGGTATTTGCTGAAGTTACTACTGCTGGAGGCCTCTCCCCAGGGTCCTAGGGGAAGCTTTGCAAGCTCCCATGAAGCCACCACCAGCAAGGGCTTGTAAGCCCTTTCTTTATATGTAACCTGTGGCCCGAGAGATGAAGTGACCTTCCCACAGCCGTGGGGCGACAGCAGGGGTAACCGCGAACATGCCTGTGTTAGTTCCGAGTTCCGTGCTGCGCTGCTGGTTCTGGAGCAAACTCCCCCCGTATTCTACAGACCCATCACCGTATCTCCTGGGTGTGCTGGCAGAACGCAGGAGGGATGGTGTCTACACGTCATGTGGAAATCAGCCCTGGGTTTTGAAATGTCTTCCTGAGCTGAAACTACCGTGTTAGATCCCACACCTGCTATGACCAGAGATTTCTGTGTTGACCCAACAGGAGATTTGTTTCATGTGGCTTCCCAAATAAGCTACAAACCTCTGCACCTGATACTGGTAAATAATGCTTTTGTGATGGATTAATTTTACCGTGGCAGAGAAATAGGCTTATGCTAAAGCAGTAGCCGGTGACGGCGACGCAGTCCTTATTTCCCTCTTTGCTTAAACCCTTGGGATGTCGGTTTTTTCTTCCCAGTTTGTGCCGTTTTTGCAGAAAGTTTATCCTCCAGCCAGCACGCTCTTGGCTGCTCCAGGCTGTGCTCTTTAGAGGTAATGCGTGCCCACAGAAACCATCGTATGTGCCCAAACAATATTGGTAATGTTGTCAGGTTCACTTCTGTCATCTAGCTGCCTCCACCTACGGGAACGCTTCAGTAAGCAGGCAGAAGCAATCTATTAATACACAGCATGGAAAATTGGTGCCTGTTAACATACCATCTAAATTTAACTCCGAGAGCCACATTCATCTTTGGTATGTAACTTGGTTGACGTCAGTGGTCTCGTATAAATTGGGAATCAATTCTTCTGGTTTCAGGCCCATTTTAGGCTTGTATAAATTCAGAGTACTTTTGAGTATCTCTGTGTGTAATGGGTTAAATAGCAGGTAATACGCTCTTTTGTTGGCCTGTGAGTCGGCTGCCCCTGTAGGTAGTGGAGAGGGCTAGGCTGAAATGGAGGGGGTGAATGTCACTGTTTCTGTTGGGATGAACTGCCAAGGGCTTTCGTGTTTGGAGACTGCGCTCTGTAGTTATTGACTAAAGCTGAGTGTCTGCAAACGTCTTCAATTTGAGAATGAATGTCTGCTCTATTTCTTCTATTTTGAATTGAAATTCTATTGCAAACCACTTTGATTCTCACAGCTGCATGTTTCAACAGAATGACATTTTTCCGGCAGAAGAAATTATTCCCTGAACATTGACTGGCTCATAGTGTTGCATGTCTTCTATCTGTCCGTGGAAATGTGAAGACCTCAGAGCTGTGTCAAGCCATCTGGCAAGCAGATACAAGATGTTGATCAAATTTCAATTTCCATATGGTCAGTTATCTTTATTTTTTCCACAGGATTAAAACGTGCATACGAGGTACAGGTTGTGTTCATCCCCTCTGTGTAGCTGCGCTTCCAGTGGTTGTAAGCAGCTGCAGTCACTGGGCGCTGTGTGTTCCTAACTGGGGCTCAATATCACCTTAAAGCCACCTTTTCCTTGTGGTCTTAAGGGCTTGAGTTGCTGAATTTGCTTGCACAAGGCGTTTTGCCCGTGAACGATGTTGTCAAAAGCGTTTGGTGCTCAACATGCTGAGCTCAGCTGAAAACCTGGACTTTTATCTGTTCTTACATCGGTTGTGGTTACCCATCTTTGGAAACAACTATTAGAGAAAATATGTTCCCCCGTATTCCAGCTGCCCTAAAACTCCTGCTATCTTAGAGGGTGAACATATCTTTCATTTCCTGGGAGCTCAGTGACGCTGCTCTTGTTTTGGTTTTGACATAGCTGTAAAAGACTCTTTGGCACTACTGATTCTTTCTTCTCCAAAACCGTCATTTTTGATCTTTTCTTCCCCATGCTTGCAAATTATTATGGGACTACAGGATGCTGCTGATACTTAATAATTTTTGCCCCTTCCGATCCAAACTATTATTTTTTTTCCCCCCTTCAAAGTATACATTAACGGGGATGGGAGCTGTGGCAGCTTTTGAAATTTAATTCCATTTGAGAGGAACTACTGAATTTGGAAGTTACTGAGCAATTTCCGGTAAAATTAACAAACCTCATGAATAATTTATCCCCGTTACCTACCCTCTGGCTGAGTAGCTATTCATTTTAATATTGTTTTATGAACTAAGGAGTACGAAGAAATACACGGAATACATTTTTAAGTATACTTTGGGGATTTCTGTATAGCTTGAGATTCTGAAATGACCCTTTGTGTTTAGGGCTGTGCTGAGCCTGGGGATCTGACTGGCGTAAGCATGACAGAAATGCCCAGTGTGAGACCTGCCTCCTCCGAGGGCTGTCTGTAGTGATGGTCACACAGCAAAGAGCTGGACGTACAGAGAAGATACAAAAACAGAGGGCAGGAATTCCACAGGGCTACGCAGCTGACCACAAGTAAACAGGAATAAGATGAAGGATTTGGGGTTTCCTTGCTAAAACAAGACTCTTTGATCTGTAGTTCATGGGCAGCGATGGTGCTATTTTTTTTTCTCCTACTTGTTTGCAGCCTAGGAGAGCACAGTGAGCAAAATACCTCCATCCACTCTTTTCCTGGTTGCTCTTCTCCTGTCTTTCTATACCTCTTCTTTCTATTTGCTTGCTTTCCAGAGCCTGGGCTCCTTTCCGTTTCCAGTCTGCAGTTTCTCTGCTGTGATACCGCTTCTCTTCCACTGTGCACCTGTCAAACAGCAAGCCCTCGCTCCTGCCTCGCTGACAAATCAGGCTCTCCACAGGCTCCAAATTTGCTTTGCCCTCTCCTCATCCTGGGGATGAAAAGCTTTAATATGAGAGGGAGGGAGATGGATGACCTTTATACGGTGGTTACGATGGCAAACAGAACCTGTGTGTTTAAAGCACTTTCTCTAATAGTCTACAAGTTTTCTACAAGAGTGTCTAAATAAACCCCAAACAACAAACCCACAAAAAGCAAACAACTTGTCAATTAGCGCACAGTTTTAGTGGAGATTTTTAGACGCCTTTTAAAGCCACCTCAAAACTCAGCTTTATTGATTGTGTTGTACGTGGGATTTGTAAATTGGGGTTTTAACTCTAGGTTGGTTTTATTTAAAGACCGTAGTTTTTATGAAAGATCCTATGACAAAGTGGAATCTTTACCTATCCCCACACTTTATAAATACACAGTGTAATATATTGTAAATGTAGGGTAATACTTTCAAAACAGTCTTTAAGGTTCTTAAATGTCAATGTTTTATCCCATCTAAGTGGAATTCGGACAGTTTTGAATACTTGAACCATGTAATCTCCTTTTATACAGTGTGTATGTGCGTCTGTAGAGTAAAAAGTTACCTTCTGAGGTGGGAGCTAGCTAAGTGATAGCTGCAGTGCTCAGGGCACTTGCAGGTCTAGCTGAAGGAGTGGCCTTAAGGAACTTTGAGTAGTGTGATATGAAAGCCTGCTCTGTTCTGTGTTGAATCCCAGCTTGTGCTTTAACGTCCTTGGACCAAGCGGTTGTGTAAATGCGGCCAAACATCGTATACGTGACCGTAGTTAGTCATGACTAAGTTGGGTTCTGTGGTTCTTCAGCCTTCTGTTGAATCCTGACAAACCCATGTCACCTACTCTGCTGCCTCTGTGATGCCATTGTTCACCCACGTATACAATAATTTGGGGTTTGATTATAGTCATCTCATACCGCAGTTGGAAATGTTGCACCATCAAGCACTAGTAGAAGCTGGTTAATCCTCAATTGCTGCTTATCTCAGAATCCTTATAAGTTAATTCAACTTAATAAGGTTTGTCTGGTTTAGATAATGGATGATCTGCTAATATGTACATCTATACTCCTTTTCATGTTCTTGCATCCTTTACCAAACCCTTGGTGTTCTTCAGGCTTGGCATTGATATGACAACGTACATATCCAGTCCTGGTCTGGTCAGTCCGACTGTCTCCCTGACAACCCTTGAGTTGAGCACTTGCAACGCAAGGAGAAGTTAAAAATAAAGCTGTGGCATGGCTCCTGCTGCAGATGGCTTCGCTCTTGGACCGTGCTAGAAGTGAACGGGTTTTTATTCCCTCCTGTGCTAGCCATGGAGAGCGCGTCTGTCAGAGCACGGCCAGCAAAGGTAGCAGCAGATGGGTTGACTGTAACTCCTGTTTATGAATGAACCTTCCTCCTGCTTCCCTGCTCTTACTATCACTGACCACGGGGAGAGAAGCAAATGCCTCGCTGTGGCCAAGATTGAAGTTAAATCTGTAGGTAGGATCTTCTTGGTGAAATCTCTATTTGTATACTGGTACAGAAGGGGTTTTTTTCTCCACTGTTGTCGATTTGTTGCCCTTCTGTACTTGTATCTAACAAATTTTTAAATCCATCTGTCATGCCTCTCATCTCAGTATCGTGTCACAAATAGAAGCGGTTTTCCCTGCTAGAAACCAGCGCCTCGGGTTGTAATCCCTGCTGTGTCAACCTGGGTTCCTTGTCCCTTCCAGGATAGGAGCTCTTGATCCCTCTCACTCAGAGCCTCACTGAAGCTTGCAAGAAGCAAGTGTCTGTGAGCATTAACATTCAACAGAGGTGCTGCGGTGACACGAAAAGAATAAAATGACCTTGTGCCTTCCACAAAACCCTGAGAAGAGGGGATTCTTTAGGGGCAGTGAAACCAGTCCCACCCTGGAAAAGCTCTGTCTTGCCAGAGGAAATTAATTCATCTTGATGTTTGAGCCCTTTAATGGTGGTCCTCTCGCTGTGTAACCTGTTCTGGATTTTCAGTCTCCAAGTTTGACCCTCCCGTGACCTGATTTCCATAAACGCTGCCCGTTTGCAATGCAGCTGGAGTTTAATGGAAGCACGGGACAGCCGGGGCCTCAAAGGCCGTGTTCAGGCAATGTAAATTCTGCATGATCTTTTCCAAGCGACAAGGCCTCGGGCTTTGGCGAAGCCTTGAGAAATACGTTGGTGCCGTAAAGAAAGCCCCAAGCAGAGAGCCGCCTAGCATGGGCTAATAGGAACTAAGTTTCTGCTCTTGGCTTTTAGTGGGGTTTTTTAGGTGCCTGAATTAATAGTGTGCCGGGTATAAGGAGAGAGAGGGAAGGTGAAGGAATAAGTTTGTTTTAGAGGCGGGGGGCAACGTTCATTCAGTTACTGCTGTGGACTTAAAATCTGATGCGGCGCCGTGGACAGTTAGTATGCTTTTGGCTACGTCCAAACATGCAGCATCTTTAGGTTTGTTTACAAGATCTTGTTAATTTATACTTTTTTTGCGCAAAGCTCTGTTATTGGAGGTCATATTTATGGGTTGCGTCAGCTTTTAGTCCTAACTTTTTCTATTTGTATGGCAGAGCTTTGCCTTTCCTTCCCGTTGTGGAGTGCAAATTCAATCTCGGATAGTTTCAATGGCCTTGTACTAAAAGAAGTCACTGCAGCCCATGGAGTAAGTGTAGCCAGTTTCATTCTATAGTATTTCTTTTCCCCATGCATCTTTCTGAGCCCTAATTTCTATCTTGGGGAGGTTAGTTTCTTTCTTGCACCTTTGTTTTTTTTAACCTCCTGACCTGGCTCACAAAACTGGGTGCTGTGCAGCTGTTAAAGCCACAATAAATGAAATGGAGCTGAGGTCCAGAACAACCGAGCTTTTCCTTCTGTTACAACAGTACGTTCAAAGCTACCCAAGAAAGAAGATGTGACTGTCTGACTTGGATGAAAAGGCTTGGCAAGGGGCCTTGAAGAGGCCACTACAGAGAGAACCTAAAAGTCAATGTTATGAAAGGTTGCCACAGCTCAGAAGCCGGCGCTTCAGAGAGCGAGTGCGTGACACGCCCATCGGTAGACTTTCTGTGGCTTTGTACTCATCGTCGGACTTACCCAGATAAACTGTGGAGAGCCACAACAAGGAGAACCTGGCTGACCTTGGGAGCCTTGGAGGGCAGAAGATGCACGTGGTGGATACAATAATGAGACTTTACCTATTGTCAAGTCCTTCTCATCAACAGCAGGTGGCTTGTGCTCTCGGGGCCGTTGACTAAGGATCAGGAAGTAACAGAGAAAAGGTGGTGAGACTGTTGTAACTTTGTAGAACTTCTCTTTTTTCTCCCTTCATCCAAAGTTGCACAGTGAGCTCAAAGCTTTTTGATACCACAGAGGCTGAATGTTGGATCTGATGCATCGGAAGCAACTTGCTGCCGAGCTGGTTGAAACACTTGGACAACTTGTCTTTAATCCAACAAAATGCAGATTTTACTTAGACCTGCAATAGGACAGAGTTTCAGGTCAAAATAAGACCAGCAGTATCCTCTAGCCAAATTAACGTAGAATTAGTAAGCTACAGGGCAGTTGCGTTAATATAAGGCTTAGTTATCTTGTAGGTATTGCTTGCTACTGTTCACTGTAACAATATCCTCTCCAGACAGAGGCCATCGTAATGCCTTGATGAGAGAGAAGAGGAGGAAGCTAAGAGATGTTTATCTCGTAGGACAGGTTCACCTTGACTTGGTTTTGCTTTGCAGGTTTAGGTGGAAACACAGCTGTTAGGTATTAATTTTATATTTAGTGTTTGTGCACTCCATTTGTTTGTGCAGCCAGTTGTGATTTAGCTCAGGTTTTACTTCTTGCTGATGCATTCCTTGAAGCTCCAGTCTGACCTTTAGAATTTTTATGAGGTTGTCATGTCACAGCACTACAGCAACAACGGGAGGAGGAACAGGCCTTTGGAAGAAATGCTGAGATCAGTCCCAAGCACTTGACCAAGGCACTGACAAAGGACGATGTCAGCAGAAGGTAATATTTTACAAAAACACTTCTTAGGACCTCTGTAACGGTCATCATATTTTGTGGCAGAATTGCCACTAAAATGACTGTTTAAGTCTGAGAGCCAGCATACCTCCCTGGTGATGTCTTTTGGATATAAATAGACTTGATGCACTCTTAAATGAATAAGGCTGATGATCCCCAAAGGTGCTTTGGACTTCTGGATGTAAGGTGCTCAGGGGCATAGAGTCACACTTGGTTTCTCTTGATTTATAGCAGCGAGAAGGTCTTGGCTCTAGTACCACTTTTGTCTTAACAGTTGATATCGTGCCCTGTGCAAGATTGCAAAGGAACGACCACAGGCCAGCGGTGGGCCGAAGTGCAGGGAAGCATCTGCATGTTCAGATCTCTCATGGGAATTAATGAAGGTCAAAATGTCATGAAGTCTAGTCTGAAAACTTGATTTGTGGGAACAGGTACGTAAGGTAGGTTTCTTTTCTTGAGTGTCTCCTGGAAATAATGAGTTAGGAGCCAGTAAGGTAAGAGGCAGCAAAACGCAATTTGACAGTGCTCAGTTTCTTTAAAATTCCTCTGGGCTTTCAGTGGCCTGCTAGGAGCCTGGCCTGCTAGTGAGCATCAGCAGCGAAGTCGTAAGGGGGTATTTCAAAGGCTAGTTTCAGTTTACCTAGGCTGTTGCTCTGACTTTCTTTACACTGTCAACCTGTGAGGTGTCCGTATTTCAGCGGTGGATTACATCCTGTGAGGATATATAATCTGGTCTGCAGGACAGCAGGTGCGCTTGGCACATTGTTATGTAAAACGCTGAGGGCTTTTTGGAAGGAGACCGAAATAGTGAGTTGCTAGGCAAAATTCTGCTTTTAGTAAAACCGGCGCTTGGTTAAATTTATGGTTTAACAAAGTAAACGAAATTGCCCTGGATTTACATTGATGTAACGGTGCAAATTGGTCCATTATCGGCTCTTCCTTATGGACACGGTACTTAGGGAAAAATTACGTAGGTGCAGTTTCGTGATAGCGCTGGCGGAAACCAAGTCTTAACTGAAGCGGCTCAAATTCAGCCTACAGGTAGGAATGGTGATTTGCCACTTATTTCTTTTTCAAACTTAAAAGCATCTGCAGGGTATCCTGCAGTGGTCTTTTAAAACTCATCAGCTGGTTTAAAAAACAACAAAAAAAAAAGTTTTGGGTGTTTTTTCCCCCCACAGCACGTTGTCCAACGGCAGAACTCATTGGCACAGGGTGTTTTGGAGGACAAAATATCAAATCAGTTCAGAGAGAAAATAAGGTATACTTACAAGAGAGCAGCCCCTAGGGAGCAATAAACAAAGGCGATAATGTAAGTTCTTACAGCTTAGAAAAATCCACAGATTGCTGTTTCCGTGGAAATTGGAAGAGCGTATGGAAAGAAGGGATCATCGGTTGCATGCGGTTCCTACGTGCATTTAGTAAGCATCCACCAAGATCAGAGAAGTGATCTTGGGATCTCTGGACCTTCAACCTGGCCCGTGAGAGCTGTTCTTGCGCTTCGCTGCCATAGGCAAGGGTAAGCGAAATGTTTAATGAAAAATGCAAGACACGGGCTGAGCAAAATCCATGTTGAGATCACGCTAAGCGTTTTTCAGGCAAGTGGAAAGGTGCGAGGAAATAATTCTGTAATTTTTTCACATAATCTGAAGGAAACTCCTTGTGTTTGACATCAGTGTTTTCCTTTTGACTGGGAGAAATGCTGTAGTATCTCGGAGCTGAAATGCTCTCATTTGGGGAATGGAGGTGACTGATCTTTACTCTTTTCTCCAAATTTTTCTCCAAAATTTTCAGTCAAACTTTTTTTTTTTAACGTGCTCAAGCTTTCAGTGAGCTGGGGGGGGGATAAGAGGGTGTTCGGGGTTTTTTGTTCTCTGCCTTTTTTTCCCTCTTTGGAGAAGGCACAGTGACCGATGCCTTTCCAAATGACAGTCCTCCCTCAATCTTGACACAGTAGCAGGATCAGAAGATGAGCATACCTATACCACAGCTTCATAAAAACATGAGCTGAAATGGAGATTTGATTTATTTATTCTTGAGAGACTTGCAAGACTGATCTCTCAAGATCCAAAGTTCCTGGCGTTATTCCCTCGTACAGCCATCAGCTCTTCACTGTTGCTGAACAAACTGATTTATTTTTATACTTAACGATATTGATGATAACAGAGAACCCATGTCCTTGGAAGATAAGGAGCAAACAGCAGAATTTTGTTTTGTAGATTTTCCTGGCGGTATTGTTGTTCTCTGCTCCCCTCTTTACCCGAGCAGCTGAATAGTCTTTTAAGCTGGCAAGTAAGTTCTGGAAGTATGAAATGGTTCCTTTCGTAACAACTTTAATACATCCTAATTAGAAATGGAAGCGATGCGCCTGTTTTAAAGTGACTTTCCTGCAAAAGGTTTACCTTAATAATTAAGGTATTTCATTGTGACAATTTCTTGCTCTTTCTGTCCCTAATATACGCTGAATGGTGAGGTTAAAGCAGTGGGATCATGAGAATTGTCTCCATTTATTCAGCTTCTGTGAGAACTGATTTAACTTAATAACTCTCATGTAGCCAACTTGGATAACACGATAAATACCTGCCTTACTGAACTACTGTTATTTCAGCCCATTTATTTTCATTAACCCATCACTCACTTTTATGTTTCACTTTTTACCAATGTTGCCCTGGAAATTAATTCCCTTTTTTTAAGGTTGCTTGCTGCTACTGAAATCATCAGCTCAGCTGCTGCTGTGCCAGGCAGAACAGCCCGGGCTCCTCTTGGCACCCTTTTGCTCTTCGTTACTCCACCCCTTTTTTCATTGCTGCATCCCCACACAGCTTCTTAGTTCACCTCTAAATGAGATGAACTGAAATGAAAATGGAAAAAAACTGAATCGCAGAGTACCCTCACCTCCCAGGGAAGCTTCTTGGCACTATGCAGGATGGGACCGAGTCTGTCTTAGACACGGGCGTGATACCGACTGCTGCAGCCTGAGCAGCCCCAGAATATCAGACGTAACTGAGAAAGCGATGTTAGCGATGTCATCCTCCTAATCTTCATCTCCGTTTACTCCGGTCCCTGCTCCGTCGATGTTATGCAAGGACATAACAGAAGAACTCAACACCTGCGAGGTGCCGTGTTTTATGACCGTCTTGCTATCGCTAGCATTTTTTCCCCTTAAATATTCTGCTGCTGAAATCCGTCGACTGTCGGCGGCAGCCTGAAGTCTGCGACGGGGGAAGGCACTGCTTCCAGTTAAAGAATCAGAAACAGAGAAACGTATTAAAATAATTCATTATCACTTGAACAATTTTGTGATCTTATAAATGAGAGACGGAAGAAAGTTAAATACAACATTTTTGCATTTTCTTCAAAGGACAACTGTTTTTACCAAGATTTTACCAGAATTGACAGGTTTCCTGAAACAAGTCCATGAAATTATGTTTTTCTAGAGCAAAAATATTCCATCAAAAGTATTCTGGTAGAGCTTATTCCTCCTTGGAGCTCAAGTGCTCTTCATATGTTAACCCATGAGTTCTGTATGCCATTTCTACCCTCAGATGGCACATCCGTGCCGGCGTGAGGCTCTGCAGATTAGGTAAAGCTCAAACAGCAAGATGTCAGTGAGACGAGATGTTTTCGGTCTTTTGTGAGCTGGGGTGATGGAAGGAGGAATTAGTTGGGAATTTCTTTTTATGTTTTACGGTCCTCATTAAGAAATCATATCCTTGGCTGGTATAAATATGCTGTGGCTTTATCGATTTCAGGAGAGCAACTCCGTGTTCTCCTCCCTGAGACGTGGTCGACTTGCTCCTATTTCTGAAACTTGTAACTAATGATTCATTGTCACAGCTGAACAAGCAATTCTGTCTAAATTTAAGAATTACTGCCTGTCTGAGGAAGAAGTGAATTTTTCACCAGGTGGAGTCTGATGGGAAGCAGATCCCTGCCAATAGGCTCGTCTGAGTCGGGGGGATGAAACGTTTATTGCATGGGATAGAACCAGCTTGTGAGGTTTGAACATCCTTGTGAGCGTTGTTTCCTACTTCAGCACAGCGATCTGATCGAAACAAGCTAATGTTACTACTTTTATGATGGAAGCGAGCCGTTTTGTGCATCTTCGTTAGAAATTTCCCATTTGTGTTATGTGGAAGTTTGGGACTGACCCATCAAAAATGGTACAGTACGGAAGACACACGGATCGGTAACATGCTTCTGGGGTTGTCAGCTTGGCCTTTGATGGTAACTGGGTGGTTTTCCACAGCATAATGGTTTGGATTTTCTAAAACACCATGGAGCAGAAGGATTGGGACTGGCTTCGAAGTACCCAATTGTTTGCACTGACCGTGGTATCTGACAGCAATGGGAATAACTGAGTGACTTGATGGGAACGGCCATATCGTTCGTGGCAGGATTTTTCTCTCTTTAGCTGTAGATGGAGTGAGTAGATTAACCTTGGTAGGCTGGAGCTGGCATCTGTGAATACATCACGCAACAATGCAGAGGGTGGTGTGGAAGCCAAATGAGTTTATTATGAAAAGGTGGGAATGCTCGTGAAGGGGTTAGCTGTGCAATCCGAAGCGTAGGATGTCTGCTGGCCAGATATTTCTGCTGGCAGTGGCAAGGAATGTGGGAGATGGATGGTTTTTTCTGGTGTAGGCATTTCATGAGGATGCAGTACATCCTTTTAAAAGCAATCCTCCTGCTTCAGGGAGTGACTCGTAGCATTGATCGTGGCCAGTTGTTTGCTGATGTGCTTTTGAGGTCCTGCTGCTGAAGAGACTGCAAATAGGGCTGTGATCCCTGGTCTAGCCTTTCAGTAAATGGCTATTCCTAACCAGTGATGAGTTAAAATGAAAAAAAGGCCCCAAAAAAATACACTTACCTTTCTTCCTTCCTCCCCTGCCGGCATGCTGACATCTGCATTCCTACCGTTGCAAAAGCTGACACAGATTTCGGAAGCCATGGAGGGGTCGTCAAGTCAAAGCCCATTTTGCATCTGTTCCCCTCCTGGTTAAACAGCATCGAGCTGGAAATACAAAATAAAAAGGAGGGGGGAAAAGGTTTGCTTTGTATCAGGTTGGTGCAACTTGTACCTCTTTGAAAATGCACTGAAATATGATGGAAACCTTTTGTGCCTGGGAGGCAGAATTCCCTTCTGACGTGTTGCTGGAAGAAACCCTATAAATATAAACCAAAAAATTTTAGAATTTGTTGAAATTTTGAACAGTGTTTTTTCTGAGCATGTGCCTTTTACACCTATTTCTGTGTTGCATTTTTCCCTCTCATGGCTTTACTGGTGAATTTTGCAGACGGATCTGGAATTTGCAACGTGACCTGAGCTACGTTGTTTTGAAGCTGTTGGGTACTTCCAAATTCTTCTATAGTTATTGGGACACAAAGGTGCTTAGCACTTGTGCAAGGTAGGGGATCGTGTTGCTGGGGGGCTGTATGGAAACCCGTTTTAAGAACTTTTCTCTGGTGTGGTGGCTAATTAGATTCCCTGAAGATGACTTCAAGTGGTGGGTGACCCAGTAAATGTCAAATCAATTGAGTAATGAATAAACAGGCCGAGAAACTCTTCGAGAGGTACACTGCTCTTCATAAGCTCAAACTTGTTACCCTGAAGGCAATTGAACAAATTGAAAATAAATTGAAAATAGGAAAATTGACACTGACAAAATAAGGCTTTCATTTTAATCCATGGGATGGGTTCTGTACGCGTGTCGTTTATTCCCAATCAGCGCAAGTCTGTAGCATATTGAAGTCTTAGGCAGTGTTGTTTCCCAGGCTGGTATAAATTTGATGGAGGAATGGCTGAATGCTCACACTTGCATAATGTGGTTACTTGGTAATTCTTTCTGGACTGAAAAAAAAATGATTTGTCAAGTGTTTAGGATCAAACATCCTTAAAAATAACAAGAAGTTGTGCATAAAGAAACATTTTATGAATTATTACCTGGAATGTTTTTATACCTCATTCCCCAGCTTAAAATCAGTCAGGAGCTGCTAAGCTATCGTATGATTCAGCTTGCAGTACAGAGGAGATCCAGTAGATCAGTTTTCAGTAGGCTTTGGTGAGCTCAGTTTACAACCCCTTAAAGAGGATACCTGTTCTGAGGACGGGAATAGAGTATTTTTGGAAAACTGGGTATAATTAAAGCCTTTCAGATGGGGGTGCTGAAGCACGGAGGCTCCTGAAGTCTTCTGCTTCTGGGATCTTCGGAAAAGTTCACCTGAAACTGGAAAGTTAAATGAACCTTTAGGTGAACGCTTAATCAATGGACTGTTTCTGGTTGGTGCCCCGTTTTGGTGTGTTGAGCGTTAACTATACAGAGCCTGGATCCACGTTAAAGTATCGGAGCATTTGTTCTCTTTCAAAAAAAGCCTCCTTTTAGGTGTGTGGGCTGGGACTCGGCAACTTTTCCAGTCCTTAGGCAAGGATGAGTCTTTCCTTGCATATTTTATACTGTGTTTGTCGCTTGTCAGGATTCTTGGGGGAGTTGGCTCTTTCACCGAAGTGTCGCTGGTTAGTTGGAATCATGACTCTTCCCCTGAGCATAATAAAGCTGACAAAAAGCAGAATGGGTGCAGACAGATTAGATTTATTTGGCTCTTCAGGAGGTGCTGCTGGCTGTGAAGGTCAGCATCTGTCTGTGCCGGTAGGCCAGGTACCTGTTTTCAAAAGCGGTTTTGTTAGTGAATACGCTTTCCGATCAAAATTCGGGTGGGTTATTTTCTTTTCTGAGACCCGACCCTGTTGTCACTTGCGATGGAAGCGAAGGCCAGGTGACTCCGCAGGTGTGGCAGCAGGCTTTAACGCGGGGATTTTGTGTCTCGCAGATCGCACAGACATGTCGGGGGTTGTTATGGCTTTGTCTTTCCCACTTTCAAAATGGAGGGGTGAGGTGCCGGGAGCCCTGAGGAAGCCTTTGGCATTTACCAGGTGAGGCAGAATCCAGGGTCAAAAATAGCTGAGAACAACTGATTTGGATTAAACGTGATGGATGAATAAGTTTTGTCTTTGGGTTAACCAGCCACCTCCCTGGGCCGAGAGAAGTAACGTGTGATAAATGTATTTCCTGAGCCCGCCTTCAAGCCCTCTGCAAAAGCTGTTGGGCTGGTGCCGTCCAGGCAGTTTCCAGGAACGCCTGGGACCACCTGCAGTCCCGAGGTCTCTTCAGGATCTGATGCTTATTATTCATCACCCTTTGTTCTGTCGAGGTGAATGAAGCTTCTCCGGCTCTCCTGCGCTTCAAGCCGTGTGTCCTTTTCTCTTCCTTTTTTCCTTGCCCTGTTTTCCTCTGTGTGTGACACTTCTCTGAGCTGCAGCTCTTCTGCGCCTTTACTGCAAGCTGGGTCTGAGCGGTGCCGAGAACAGCCGGGGCGAAGGAGGGAGGTGGCTGTGCATCACCTAGAAACTTAGAGTGAAAAGCTGGAGCCCGTCCTGGTGATTTGCATGAAACACTTATTTCCCGTCACATCAGAGAAAGACCTGTTTCATCTTTTGCCAGCCAGCCGCTGTAAAAATAGCAGTGAGGGAATCCCGCTGATTCCACCTAAACCTTTGTTATTCGTTTGTAGGATTGTGACGTGACGCTGTTCCTAATAGCGCTGGAACCCAGAAGGATATAGAGCATTTAATCTTTGTTAAAAGCAACAAAATTCTCTGAGAATTTTTTCCCCTCTGTGGTATGCATTAGATCAAAACTTCCTTTAACTGTTTGGTATAGCAGAGATATGTTTTCCCTTTAATCCCAGCTGAGGCCTTTTGTTGTTCTAGGCACCGTCTAAATCTGCTCCTGCCCTGAGGAACTTAATTTAACTTTTTCTTTTTGTTGTAAATACGCAAACAGTGTTTTGCCCGTATTAACATTGGAAAATGAGGTAGCGACGGACAGAATGATTTGTCACGTGTCGAGGAAAAACCGTGACACCTGGTGCTTTGACCACGATGACAGACCCGTGTCCTGGAGAGAGCAGATCCGTGGAGGAGAGGGGAGGTCACGTCGAGGTTTTCTTTGCTGGGTATTTATCAAAGGAGATTTTAAATTTGGAGTTTTGTTTCGGTCAGTGCTGTTTTCTGTACGGACGACTGCGAAATGGGTCATTGTACTCTATCAGGAAAACACACTGTTGTCGTTGTCCAAATGATTCTCAACAATCAATATTATCTTTTCTGGGGGGAATAATAACAACGTTTTGTGAGTGTCTGGAGTCAAAGTGATTTTCAGCACTTATCTACACTTTGTTTTTTCTCATCCTGAAGTAAATTCATTCACTCTTTACTTGTGCACCAAATTGATCCATAAACATTTCATTACCAGTAAACATGTTGCTACTTCCATCAAGTATTTTATGTCTATGATGTTAATTGCATCCAAAGCCAAACACGGGGATGGCAGATAATGAAACCAAAGCTGCTATTAACAGCCAAAAATTGAAAACTGTATTTTCTTCCTACTTTAAAAAAAAAGTAGTTTTTCTGCATATTGTTACAATCTGCTGTGTCGGTTTTCAGCCCAACAAATCTTGTGCAATTTTTTTTCTGCTAAACAGCACAGGTCATCCATAGGGCAGGGGTGGGGGTGTGCTTCCATCCAGAGCAGCTTAGTCTTACGGATTTCCCTCTGGCAGACAAGGAAGAGGAGCTTTGATCTACCTCTTGGGCATGTGCCCTTACTACAAAGGTCTGTATAAAGAGGAGCAATCACTGCCACTTCTGCCGTACCTTCAAAAGAAAATTATGCCCACTGTGGCATTGTGAAGAGAGAGCATCTCTCCGTAGGTGCGCGGTGGGTTTGCTGTGGGAACTCCCAGGCAGAGAAATGCTTCCTTAATAAACTTACTTAAACCTGAGCGTCCCTCTCAGACCTGCGGCTCGGAGGGCCTGCAGCGTTGGAAACCCCCCAGACAGCGATGGCAGCTCCGTGGGGGAGCCGGGCGGGAGATGCAGGTTCGCAGCTGTGATTTAGAGCCCTGTCTGGGTTCTCAGTGTGCTGGAGTGACGTAACGGAGGTGCCCCCTTGGATAATGCTCAGCCTGCCCTCGAGCTCCACTCCTTTGAGGTGCGACATCGAGAATTAATCTATGTGGAAACTTGCGGGATCGGTCGAGGTCTGACCGCTGCCACAGGAAGAGGTGCTGGGTAACGAGGCAGGTCGCTGGCTTGGGGACGGGGCCCCAGAAGGAGCTGGTGTAGCGGAGGATGGGAATGAGCTCGGTCGTGGCGCGGGGGCAACAGCTCTGGGCTAGGGCTTGCGGTGCAGCGGCCTGTGGTGCGGTTCATGAGGAAGTGGATTTGCTAGTGCTGATTTCTAGATTAGAACCAGGACTCTACACAGACGGAGAACAAGTAGGGAGCTGCGGAAGTACTGGAGCCTTGAGACATAAATGAGTAACTACCTTTAGAGAGTAGGCTTTTTTTTTTTAAGGATGGGGAGGGGGTGGGTCTTACATTCAGCCTGAGTAAATGGTGATAAATTACCCTGGAAGTAACTACTGTATTAGGCATGACATTATTATTAAGCATGTGTTTGGATCAGCAAATTCCCCCTTCTGTTCAAGAGGTAAAGGACAACGTGCATCCTTCGTAGCTGCATTTTTCTATATGCTTATCATTAATGTACTGCTCCCTTTTATAGTAGGTACTTGGCATTGTCCTCATAAGAAATAGCGGTTTGCATTATAGAACAGCAATGTCTGTTTTGATTAAGAACAACACTTTCCCCTGCTACCCTGTCTCCATGAATATTTAAATTAATTAAGCCCAGCAAAGATTTTATTTCAGCTTAATGACTTATAAATGTGACTTTTTATGTCTGTGGAAATGAGTGAAATGCGACAGACACCGCTCTTAATACACCTAATTACTGAACTGATGCATTCCGAGAAGATGGGGCAGCAGGCTTTTCTCCTTAGATGTTACATCTCTGAGCTTGCGGTAATTGCTTGTAGCTGCATGTATGCGTCTGTCTGCTTCGTTATTGGATTTAAAGTTTAAGATCCTGCTTTGATATTAAAAACTCTCATTTTAGAGAGTTTTTAGTCCTGAGAAAACAACGCAGTCTGCGGTAGGAAGTGTTTGACGAACTTTGTGCAATGCTACTGCGATCCTGAGACCAGCCAGGGTTATTTTTGAGGTGCTAAACTTCACCTTGGTTAGCTGAACGGTAGCTCATGTGTACTTTGAGAGACCTGGATAGGGAAGAGATCGCAGATGCTCTGGAGAGAGTCTTATTTCAGTAGTTTGTGGGAGGGCGGTCACAGGTAATGATACCAGCAGACAAATTCTGGTTTGTAGCAAATAGGTGGAATTGGATTTGCTCAGGCTTTTTTTGTCAGATAATTAAACATCTAGACCAGCTTTCACAGCTGATTGTGCATACGAGTTAGAGTGAGAGCCTGGTTTAGGAAGTTGTTGGATATGGTAGAAAAATCAGTCTCTTAAGGCTTCTGTGTTGGGGCGCTTTATTCAACAAAAACCCATAGATGTAGTTATTGGCTGGTCTTGAAGATCTTGCCCCTGCTTTCTTAGGCATATCTGACCCTCAGACACCCATAATTTGGAGAAGCCAATATCACTGCCTGGTAACGTGGATTAAATACGGAGTCCATGTTTATACTAGTGGTCACACCGGTACCAAAAGAACTGTATCTACCAACCGTGTTTTTTAGAAGTAATGCAGTGATCCTGTTAGTGACGGGGCAGTGGTTGTGCCAGATACTGCAAATAAGAGACTTACCTGCCCCAGAGAGTTCCCACGCGTGCAAGACACCAAGAAAAATCGGTGATGGTGGCTGGCGTTAGGATCCCAAGGAGCTAAAGAGAGGGAGAGCGTGGGAGTGGTACTACGTGCCCCTTGGCATGCTTTTTCAGTCCCTTCTTACAAATTCCTGCTGCTTTGCTGCCCTGGGAAGGCCTAACTGATACCTGGTGGTGACTGCTGGGCTGTTGTGCTGGGACAGCCGGTGGAAAGACGACACGTACCTCTTATTCCTTGGCTGCTATTTGATTGAAAAGCTCGGATGGTTTGTGTCTAGAAAGATGGTTTTGCAAATAATAGCGTGGAACGATAAAAGCGTTTGTCATTTTGTGAGAAACTTGTGTTTCTGCGGAGCGGGTTCAAGGAGCAGGGAGTTTGAGCCAACCCTTCCCTAAAGAAGGTCAAGGCGCTCAGAACTCATTCTGTGCATGGGCAACGCTCACATGTGGTAAATGAGGCAGGGGAATGAACCTGTTGTGCTCTGAATTCTTGAATGTTCCTGTGTTGTAGTAATATTTGGCTTGTTTTCTCTCTATCCTAATCCTGTGAGGGGCAGGTGCAAATTCTGTCTTAAGCAGGTCGGTCTTGACTACACTGAAATCCAGCTAAGAGTGCTAAATTGACATGTGAGTGAGTCAAAAGCAAAGAGTCTCTTTCAGAACAAGCTGTGGATGTGTTGTGATTCTAATTTATTTCTTTAAAACTATCCTAATGGAATAAAACGTACAAGAGGGATATAAATACCTGGATGACTAACAAGAAGGCAATGGGATATAGTTTTAAGTGAAGTCTGCATCCCCGGAGGTAAATGACAATGGAAATTAAGGAAGCTGATTAGAAGGATGTTCTCACCTGATGGAAGGTGGTCTCCAGGGGACCGCGCTGAGGGGAATCGAGAGCAGCACTGAACCTCTGAGCTAGTCGCAGATTTTAATTCTTTCCCCGTTTCTGCTACCGATTCTGCTGTGCGCCTTTGGGAACATTAATTATTTGCTCCTCTTTCACCCCTCCTGCTCCCCAGTGCAGTGAGCTCTACTGCTGTGGACACCAAGAATTCCCTCCCCGCCTCGAGCGTTGCCCAGGCATGGGAGAGATGCCGTTTCAGGATGGCTCGCAGGCAGAAAGCTTGGCGCTGCTTCCCAGGGACAGACAGACATCCAGAGCATGAAGCGTAAAGTAAACTTGCTGTTATCTGCCACCTGCTCTCCGAAAAGTACCGTTGCATAATGAAGTGAGCAATTTGAAGCCAAAGAATTTGCCTTGAAACCGAGCAGAATAACTTTCCAGGCTTGGCACGAGCGCTGTCTTTCGCTGTGATGAAGGGTCTGCCGGACCTCGGGAATGAACTGATGTGCGTGAAAATACCTAAGTATCATTTTTAGAGATGATGACAAAGCATAGATAACCCAAAAAAATTGTTCTTCGGGTAAAATAGATTTTTATTTCTTTGTGGGTGGATGGATTAGGAAATAAGTCTTCTGAAGCATTTTCAGTATGAAAATTAGTACTTGATATTTTGCCCATAAAAAAATCTTTTCAAGAGGCTGACTTTGTACCCAACTGCTGGTTCTTAAAAATTCTTTATGGTCTCTGTAAGTCATACGTGCAGAATCCTGTCAGGTGTCACAGTGAATAGCTGAAATACTTCCTTTTACTTTCTTTCTTTAATAAGGTATCTCTCCTTTTTTGGGTTTAAAGGTATAAGGAAGATGAAAAATCGAAGTATTTTAAGCCTTTTTATGGAGAACTGTCTAATGAGGCAGCTATATCCACAGTATTGAGAAGACTGGTCTGCGAATATAGGTTGAAAAAGCCTAAAATACGTCATTGTTGCTAATCTAGTGTATTTGATCTAGCCAAGACTCTTAATCTTCAGATATCTTACAAGGACTGAAGCTGACGGATATTTCAGTTTGTCTAGCCTTAACTTTGTCTGTTATCCTACTGTAGTGATGATCTCTAGGCTGGTAAGTTCAATTATCTCCCTGATGTTGTACCCCAGAAATTCAGCAGACAATGGTTTTAAGCTCCTGCAGATTTTGTGCTAATCTTAAAGGAGTGCCTTAGATTATGCTGAAACCAATGAAGGCTTCAAGAACCTCTTTCATATTTTAAATTCATTTTATTGCCAGCGAGGACTACCACGTCTGAGACTTTCTAGACTTCCTCTTCAGATTATCTTGACGTGGTTTTAATTGCATTTTGTAATACGTTTTCTGTGTTAACGGGTGGAGGAAAGCTGAGCAGATGAGATTTTTAGCAGTGAGATTTATGCAGAGGGGGGTAGTTGTGATCTGGAGTCCTGTGTAAAGAATACAGGGAAGAGAAGAGGGACACAAAAAAAAAGAGTTGGGTCAGAGAGGACAGGAACGTGTTTGTTCTTTCCAGCCAATTCAGTGGACTGTTTAAGCATCTGTCAGGGGATCGCCGAGTTTGCGGTCAGTAGGTTATGCCTAGAACCCCTTTGCCCTTTCATTGCTGCAAAAACAGGGTGTTGAGGGCCGGGCCCTGCCCTGCTGAAAGGCGGCCAGGCTGGGAGGTCAGGACAGCCGGGCTCTGGAAGCGCTGTGATCTCTCTGCACTCAGTTACACAGCTCTGTTCCTGTGATTGAGCAGCTGCAAATTGGCGTGAACTCCCTGCCAGGGTAAGGATTACCCTGCCCCTGACTTCACAACCTGACACGCCGTTAGCATGCGCCGTCCTGCTAACTATGCAGACAGGCGGGCATTGAATGCGTAACTGCCTCCAGATGCATAAAAGCACTTGTGAAAACCTGGCTGATCTCACCTGAAGTAGGGCGACGCGAAAAGGGTCCCTTACAGAAGAGTTGTTACAGCGGAAGCTTCCCTGAGGCTGCCCGTGTGTGCCACAGGTAAACGAGCCTCGGTCCCCCTCGTCGTCTCTGCAGGGTTTCCTTTAATTGGCACGGTAAAGCGGATCACGACGAGGCTTGCTCTCCCCGCCTCCCAGCCGCAGCGTGTTATTTCCAGGGCTAGGACCCCGCTGTGGCCGAGACGTGAGGTCTTTCATCCTCCACCCTG
The DNA here is from genome assembly GCF_949628215.1 of Phalacrocorax aristotelis. Lineage (NCBI taxonomy): Eukaryota > Metazoa > Chordata > Aves > Suliformes > Phalacrocoracidae > Phalacrocorax > Phalacrocorax aristotelis. The sequence continues at coordinate 5,776,359 of NC_134299.1, forward strand.
CGGACGCACTGAACCTGAAGATGGCAAGAAATGGTCATGAGAACTGCAGTTAAAAAACAAGTCCAATAGCTATTGAAGTGGGAAGATTTTATTTAGCTGAAGTCAACTGAAGTTAAATCGGGCCTTAGTATCAGAGCTTTTTATTTATACATCGCTGTATGCTCAGAGGACTCCTGTCTGAGTGAAACTTCCTTGGCTGTTCATTATAAAATGTGATTTCCGTGCCTAGCTTTTTAGTACTGCCAACATGAATAGTAGAATTGTTTTCCCCTGTTCTTTGGAGGACCTAAAAACAGAGGGAAAACGCGGTGTTTGGGGCTGACGAGAAGCAAATTATTTATTTTGGGATGTTTCGGTGGTTCTGTTCACAGCCTTGTTTGGCGAAGGTAGGGGCTGTCAGAGTTGTCTTTTAATAGCTTTTGAAGTAGTTGTATCGTAGTCCATCTGTTCGTTCCTCAGGTATGAGGTGTTTGCTCCATACTAGAGAAAGCGCATGTTCCCTGGAGCAAGGCACTGTGCAAACTCATCAGCTTTGCTATTTAGGTTATTGCCTTCTTACATGAATTCTTTACAAGAAGCTTGTGTATTATGAGAAGCTCTTGTTCTGTTAGTTAGCACTGTCAAAGGAGAGTGGATGGGCATAATTACCAAGTAGTTCTGGACTGGTGAAGTGGATAATGAAAAGTGCTACTGACATGGTCTTTGCATGCCGTTAAAAAAAAATTAAGACCATGATTCAACGCCCAGAGTTTCACCTGTCCCGCTGTTGGCAGCTCTGTTCCCCGGCCTTCCTGCATACCTGTAGCAGTGCCCCGGCTCAGACGCTGCTGTGTCCCCTCTGTGACAGCAGTCGGTGCAGCAAAAGCACCCTCTGTTGTGCAGCTGTAGAATAAAATGCCCTCAAGGGAAGATTTCCTCCCGGCATCGGTTAAGCGGAGGCTGGCTTCTTCCTTGAAGTAAGAAGGATTTGGGGGTGGGGGGTTTATACGCGACAACTCTGGGTGGGTTTGTTTGCCCTATAAATGCCCGCTCCTTCTGTGACTTTGGCTAAACTCATATCCTGAAATGATACCCTAAAGCAGCGCTGTTTGCTGCCATTTACTAAGTGTCCTGGGCCAGTGCCCGGGGTATTGAAGCAAATCGCATTCATCTAAGGGTAAAGGCTATTTCTCAGCCACTTCATAAAGCTCTTAACAGCCTGGACCCGCTGCACTTACCGGGGAAGGTGTGACACGCTCGATACCTGCTTTCAATTTTGCCTGTTAGCTGAAAGAAAATGAAAAGGCTTATTCCAGAAGCACGCTCCTCACTGCTTTATGTAGGAAAACCATTTATTTTTTAATGATGCTAAAAATTTCCGGCTTATGTAGTAGCCAGTGGATAACTTCCACTCTTGGAACATTAAAAACTGAATGAGTGTTTGGAAGTTATTTGGTCCGGAGTTAATGACACCTTTGCTGTTGACTTCTGTGGAAATGGATGCAATCGTGTAGGCAATAATAATAATAAAAAAAAAAATCTAAAAGTCCAGTAAGAAATCAAGAGTTGCCTCAGAATTGCCTTTAGATAGGACGTCTTCTCTGATGTTAATCAACTTAATTTACACAGAGAGCTCGATTTATAGACTAGGCGAGCCTTTTTTCCCTATACCTTTAAAAATTCAACAGAATTCTTCATTAAATCCTACAAGGAGGTTCAAAACACTTAAAAATGCATGATTAATTTCTCTCCTGTTCTTTAGGGCTTTTACTGAATTGTTCATCCTTGACTAGGATGTCCTGGGAGGCTTGTGACAGAATTACTCAGAAAATTTCATACTGAGGGAGATTTTATGCTGCATATCTTCTTGCTATGAAACACTGCTCAGAGAATGATGATAAGGCAGGAAAATTGCACAGGGAGCGTTACACTGCAAACATCTTTTCACTGCTAATGTGATTAAATGCATTTTGTAATAGCTGCTGAAGATCCATTGCAATCTACCAAATTCTGAAAATTAGCCAGTTTATGGATTAATATGACCAAAAAAAAAAAAAGAAAATCCAGAATATTGCCTTGTAAAGCAGCCGTTGTTCCAACTACTGCTGCTTAGCTGTCATCGCTGAAGCTGCAAATAGCTGAGGCGCTGGGTTGATCCTTATTTCAGGGGAAGAAGCGTTGGGTTTGACTAATTGCACATTTGATAGTTCAGCTTAGCGAGCAGGTATTTGCCTAATAATTCCTTTAGTTTCTGTGCTCAGTGGCTTCCAGCAATGGCAACGAACGCAGGCGCTAGGCAGGTTAGCGCCGTGGTCCCAAGTGGCCGCGATACGGACTCGGGTGAGGAAGCGCTCCCTCGTCGCCACGGCTTCGCTCTGTCAGCAGCAGCGTTGGCAGGAAAGGGTTTGCTTTCCTGCAAACAAGGTTTGCAGTGACGGGCTCTCACCGCGGGATCGGCTAAATCTTGGGGCAACTTGGAGCCTTTTCTTGTTCGCATGTCGAAAGCTGTGTTTGCTTAAGACCAAAAAACCCAAACGTACCCCAAAGGATGAGTATTTAATGGTGAGCCCTTGCGAAGACAAAACACGTTCTCTTTCTTCCCAGTCGTGAAATATTTTTTGTTGTCCGTCTCCGCAGACCTGCGTCCAGCGTTCCGCCTGAAGAGCAGCTGTACCTCCTCGCAGGTTAATAGGTCTTGTTCGGTTCTACCGGTCCTCTCCTTATTTTCGGTTCAAGGCAGAAAGGAGAGCTGAAGCATTTTCAGCAGGCCTGGGTTCTTAGAGCTCTCTAGCCTTTTTATCAATCCCAACCTCTGCGTCTTAGTCATTTAAACACACCGGTACGCACGTGCTTGTAGCGAGTCCGCTTCATAAACTGATGTCCTAACAGTATGAAAGAATGTGTTGGGGATGTGGTAATCGGCTGATATTTAATAGCTTATTTTGTTTTTTGACACTTTGTGAATATCTCCTACACGGTTTCTTCAGAGTGTTTACCTACGAGTCCCTTGGATGGGGGAAGGGGGTGATGCTGAGTAGGTCTCTCAGCAGAGGAGAGCGAGATGTGAGTCATTCCAGTGGGCACTGCAAGCAAGGCATGCCACATTTTGGCAGCCAGTCTACTTTGGGAACAGAGGACACTTTTTCCTCCCTAATGAGAAAGCGATATATAATATTATGCATAATGACAAGGGCCAAATAAGTATCTGCAGTCAAGTCTAATAAGATTAAAGACTGCAGCAAGAAAGAGCTGTTGTATATGGAGTGCACGTCCATAGCACCACAGCATCCATAAAAGATGATGCTTTGTTCATGCAAAACAGTTTGACGTTCTATTATTGAATTTTTATACAGAAAACACTTTGGTCAGGTTTGAATTCTCCACGGAGGCCTGCAGCTTGGTGTAATGATGGTGCAGGTGTTAGAAGGGGCAGCTGTTCAGAACAGAAAAATCTGCGGGAGGAAAAGCGACACCGCTTCTACCTTCCCTGCCCTTTCCCCGCTCGTGCTGTCTGTCGCGCGTACCACAGAGATCTTGGGTTAGTAAACATCTCCAGGTCTTTATCAGCATTGAGAAGATTTATTGGCCTCCCGTGTAACTCTTACTGCACACGCTCTTTCTTAACATCTGGAGCTGGCATGCCGTACTCTGTTCAAAGTGGCCCATTTACTTCTTATCGGAGAATTATGTACGTATTGTACTCGTACTCCGTCGTAGCAAAAGTAACTCGTCTGCTGGGTGCTGATCGGAGCGCGATGCTATTCTCTGGACTGCGAATACATCTTTAACTTCCTCTGGTAGAAAAGTTCTCATGTAAACCTCTTTGTCAGCATGTACAGTGAGTAAAATTTACAAGGAAGCCGGTGGTGGTTTTCCTGCAGCTTAAAGTCTTGGACTAAACTTGGACCATGTTTGGAGCAAGGGCTGAATTTCAGAGTAAGGTACGTGGCCAGTTTTAAAAGGCCCGGCCTGCTCGCGCTGCTCCCCGTTGTGTTAGGGAGGGGGGCAGAGCAGAAAAAGGTTAGGGAGTAAATCAGACTGACGCGATGGAGGCGGTGAGCTTCCTTGATGCATTCATTGCAGATGTTGAAAATATGTTCTCTGTGTAAAACACAGCACAAGACGACAGTTGCCAAGTTGAGAGCAAGGTGATTGTGTGCTACTCTGACATCTGCTTGAAACCGTGGTGTCAAAGCAGCTGCACAGTAGTTGAAGCCTCCTGAAGTGGAGTGTTCCCATTAGGTTACGGTGATCTTGAACAACACTCGCAGGGAGGCAGGGATGGCACAAGCCTTCAGGCTTTGTCTGAACAAGCGTGGTGTTACTTACCGGCTTGTTTGTTGGGTTTGCTTTTGTTTATTGACAGCTTCAGCAGCTGCAGTAATTTGCTTCTATGGCTCAGATCAAACATTTTGGAAGAAGACAGGTCTCTCAAATGGAAGACATCTGCATACAGCAGGTCCTTCCTGTTCTTTTTCGCTAGGTGTTTGTAACAGGTTCTTCAGCCCGATAAAGGTAGCTAGCTCGTGTGCTTAGTGTAAGCTTTGCACGCTCTGGACAAACTGCAAACTTCATTTTCTGGTTTTTATTAGAGGGTTTTCACTGGCTTGCACACACAAGGCTCTAGCAAAGGCTATCCTGGTTTCTGTAAATGAGATTCTGGCTGGATTGGAATACTTGGGCCAAAGAGATGGCGACTGGTTTATACGCGTTGTCGTCTCAGTATGGATGCTCAAAGTTCTCCTTTGGCAGACGTTAAGCTCGCGGATCTTTCAGAAGGGCCGAAGATCTTCGTGTCTCTGTGGAGTCATTAGGGGCTGCGGCTCCTCGGTACCTCTGAACACCAGCCTGCTTCCGCTGAGATTTCTAGCTGCAAACTGAGGTGCCAAAGTTGCCGGGGATTATTTCTGACTCTACTGTCCTTTGCTGGTAGCTCCTTGGCTCTGTCCCCTAGATCCTGCACCGCTTCTGATAAGTCGTATTTGCCTGCTTTGCTCCAGTGGAGCAAACAGCGCTGTGGATGCTAGTGGAGTGTCTTCTCAAAGTGCTGTAGCTCAGAGGGATGTCACTTGAATGGCTCTTAAAATTAGGTCTGTCTGGAAGAGAATAATTTAAATTCCACAGTTAAAACTCCTGGTGATTGAGAACAAATGAAACTGCTCTGAAGCCTTCAGAAACTTGCTAATGGCTAGAAAGAAGAGGGTCAGGGTCTTGTTGGGAATCATTTAAAATCCTTCCCTCCCCATTACTCACTCTTCAAGTGACACCTTGATAGTTGCACTAGGGTAGTTAAACATACATTGTTAATACCACAAGCTTGGGGTAGGTAGGGCGCTTTGCTCCAAAATGAAACCAATTTATTTTCGTGCTGGTTACCACCAGTTGTCCAGGCTATTAAATATTCTTCATTACATAGAAATTGATTCACATAATGGAATCATGCTAATTCACAGAAATCCAGTTAGGCGTATTGTTGGTGTATCATTCAGCAATCGCTCGGAAATGATGAGCCTGAAATCACCCGGTGTCGCTTGCTCCCCGACTTCTGACGGGTGAGCACTGAGCAGCGCGTGGTGCCGCCAGCTCCCGAAGGAGCGCTGCCGCACCCAGCGCCCAGCTGAATCGCTCCCCGGCAGCATCGCTGTGCGTGCCCATAGCTTCGCCGAAGAAACCCACTTTGGGGCTTCTAGGATCAGAGGTCGGAGCAGTCTGTTGGCTGTAGGTGACCCACTGTTCTGGCCACTCTGAAGATTTAGGCTGAGAGAGATCTTAGCTGCCGGGGACGGGGGTACCCGGGAGGTGGGCGGCACCCTGAAAGTGTCAGCGGTGGCTATAAATGCAGATAATTCAGATGGCACATTGCATCTTTTTGTGAGTTTTCAGTGTTATGAATCTGTTGGAAAGTGTTTCCGGGACTGAGATTATTCTGGAAAGCATGAAACAAGCCTTGTTCTATTGTGTTGTCTTCTTTTATCGCCCTGGTTTTTTTTCCACCCATGAAGTAATTTGGTGGCAGACCCAGCACGGATGCTCGCCGTCGTCCTAAAGCTCAGTCTTCAGGTGTCCTGTGCCTGTGCAGAGACCTCGGCTTGCTACTGTAGGAGCTGCAGGCTAGAGCTCTAGGGAGCGTAACCTTGCGAAGGGGAACCACAAAGTATATCGTGTTCACAGCTAGAAAACAAATTAAAAGCATTCAAAAGTTACTGTTTTCCTTAGAGAGCAAACTTGTAACGTGACAAGGATTCTCATTAAATTTTACGTTGTTAACTGTTCATCTTTGGCGTGTTTTGAGCGCTGCTTTGGAGTCGTAATGTCTCTGGATACTGCGTAAGAGCATATGTTATAGGGAGCCTGAGCTGGCTGCGGGGGTTCCCCAGCTGCGTGGCGCAGGGCAGCCCCTTGCAGGCACACCTGCTCGGGCGCTCGCGCCAGCCTGGCGTTCGCGTAGGACGCGCCGGGTTTGCGGATCCCCGTTTCTCCCCTGGAAGGCGGTGCCCTGCTCTCCCAGGTACGCCGGGGGCTTCTCGTTTAAGGGCAGGGCTGGTGAGTGTCGCCTTCACTGTTTCTGCGGCACATGCCAGGCATGAGCTGTGTTCTCCAATGTGAGTAAATAGAAAGGGGAGCGGGAGGAGATTAGTTCGGGATAAACCCTTGTCTCAGTGATTCCTTGCAAGCTGTGGCTGCTGACGTCAGTGGAGCAATGCCGGTTCCCATCTGCTGAGGATGCAGCCCATTAGAAGTGCAGGAAGCCCAATTCTCTGAGTAAAAATAAATTCTTACAGAGAAGCCAGAATCCTCTGCAAATGTGTGTGGATGAAGCCTGGGGAATTCTCACACAAACCAGGATAGTAACACCTTCAAGCAAGCCTGTGCTGTGTTACATCCCTCAAGACCGTGTGCAGCAATCTGTAGGCCTGTGGAATGTCCTCCTTTCCCCCCCTCTCCTCTTAAACTGGATCTTATTTTCTTTCTCTTGAATGCTGTAGGCACTTCCATCATTTGTTATGCAGCTTTGATCCAGTAATCAGAGACGTGCTTTGTGCTTCAGACTAATCCTCAGAAGACCTGGGGTGAAAGGGGATGGGGGAAGGACATGAGACTACACATAATCATCTCCACTCTTCTTTTTTCCTTTCCCATTTGGGGGCCCAACAAACTGATGTAGAGCAGCACATAAAGCGCTGGAAAGGCCGCTGTTGGGAAGCATTATTAATGGCAGGGCAGCTGCTTTCGGGGGAAGATAGCTCCTAAGCTCAGCTACCATTCTGTGCCCCCTGGGGCAAGGGGCAGCCCAGGCTTATGGTTCCCTGGTGTAAATCCAGGAGAAGCTTTCATTAAAGGAAACTGGTGAGCTGCGAAGGTAGCTGTTATCGCTGATGCCGTGTGTACGCACACGTCTCATTGCTGGATGTGAAGCTTGCCTCAGAGCCTGGCAGCTGGTGGCCGGTTGCGTCGGAGCCGACGGGGATGGACTGTGTGCACCGTGCAGACAAGTCTGGTGGGGCAGAAGGAACCTTCTTGCCCAAGTTCACCCACCAAGTTTATGTTGGGTAGGTGTGAGGCGGGAGCAAGTGTTTCCTGTTGCCCATTCTTGAATATCGTAGCCTCCTACTGATCGTTTGGTCATTATTAATCAATTATTATTGATTACTGATAGGAGATGGGGATTATTTTTTGTATGGAGCTTAACATACCAGCCATCCAAAGCCTTCCCAGCAGTTTGAGTTATTGGCAACAAAAGCATTTGTCTTTGGGATTTGTATAAATATTTTCTACTTTTTTTTTTTCTCCCCCTTTCTTTTTTAAAAATGTTGTTTGCTCTCAAGTTCATGCCAAGCCTAGTTCTCTTAAATAAAATGGAAATTTTGGCCACAACACCACCTTCTCCTGGGTCTCAGCGTGGTGCTGGTGGCCTCCAGCAATATTGTTTTATGCTGCTGAGCTGGGTCCAGGAGTGTTTGGAAATTGGATGGGAGACCTCCAGGGTACTTTCCAGTGTATGTTGGGGGTTCAGTGAATGCTACTTCTCCAAAGTGTTCTTAATCACGTTCATTGCAGCCACCAGGAATAGGCCTCTGTTATGCTAGCTCCTGTGCGAGGAAGCGTATGCCGCAGGTACGTAGTGAATTCGAACCAGGCAGATTCCAGAAAGCTTTTAGAAGATGGAAGAAGTTATGGCACGATATAACGCTGCTGTTCTGAGCAGCTCCAAGGTGCTGCCAAACCTTCAGGAAAAAGGATTATTGAATTGCTGACAAAAAGTACAGGAGCAAGGAAAACTCCCGTACAAAAGCTAAAGAAGCCTGTTTTAGCTGCATTAGCTGCACACATCATGTTCCAATTAGTTGAAGATATTTGGGCTTCCTGAGAATGCAACAATGTCCCTGAGAGCGATGCTTCGACCAAAGGCTGTAAGACAACCTGACCAACACCCCGAGCCGTGGTTCTCCTATTTCGGCAGCCACGAGAAGGATGAGCTCGTTGAGGCTGGCCTGAGCCTCTGTGAGTCTAAGATGGGTAACTGATCAGCGATGACATCTGACACTTGGCCTTCTTGACCTGCATGTGAATCCCCAGGAAGGGCACAGGCTCAGCTAGGGGAAACATATACCTTTGTGCGTGCGTGGCTCTCAGAACCATTTTTAGACAGTTTTTAATCATAAGTTGCGTTTTCTAACAGTGTATCTCGATCTCATCGTATGACTTGCATCTGTTAGATGCCTGATGACACGATACGTTTGCCTTTGTTTAGATTGCAATAGACCAGTCCCAAAGCGTCGGGTGAAAAAGAATACCTTGATTATGCTCCTTAACTTTTGCTCCTAATGACTGACGTTCGCTCTCGGCAGAGATGGCTGATTTGATTTCCATTTGTACGTACAGGTGAGGACCCAATCATGAAGAATAGCTTTTTAGATGGTTGGGTTTCTGGTTTGATCAAAATCAAGATTAAAATTGAGGTATATGTATGGTAATGTTAAAATTGTGAAAACTGTTTTCAAGAGAAGTCTGCTTAAAGTGATAAAACTGCTTCTGAGACCTGCTGATCCTAAAAGATGTTCATGTAGTCTGAATGGCGTGTGGATTTTTTAGGCTGGCCTCCTGTTTCAGACCAGGACCCGTTGGGAACTCATTTCTGGTTTATTAGTGCATGCCCAGGTTCTTTACGTAGCGTGGGGTCAGGAATCTGACTTGGATCTGCCATGGGGTCTGACGAATTCTATCTCTATATTGTCTTTAACTGTAAGTATATATTTATAGTACACTTTAATCCGATATGTAGACATACATACATGTATGTTGGCACTTGGCATCTAAGCAGTGTTTTTATCTTCATTTATCCCTGTTATTGTTAGATATATTTTGCAAGAAAAATCATATCTATTTTTGTATAGAGGGTTATAAATTTATTCAGAATGATATTAGAGTTTGAATCCTTAGCTGATTTCTCATTTATTCCCCAAATTCCCTGAGCTATTAGTTTATTTACAAGGCTAATGAATGCCCTATTTTTTTCTTCATCCTATGTCAACAGCATAATGTTATACTTTTATTTTTTTAAATCAACACTTCGCCTACAAATCTTTTAATAGTATCTTGTTCTTCTAATCAGTAAATAACTGGAATAATAACTCAGACTTAGAGCTGTTGCTGTAATAATAATAATACTAAGCATCGTCATGGTGGTCTCACTGCCGTGACTTTTGTCCGTCTCCCACCTAGCGCAGCACTAACACTAAGGCAATACAGGGAGCAGCAGCGTTTCTGCGGAGTTTTCAGCGTGATCGGAACCGGAGAGGTTGCTGGCAGGAGATTTGGAAAAGCCTGTGCTGATAAAGCTTTCCTGTCTGGTTGGCAGAGACGGGAGGTCTGCTTAGATAAAATGCTGCTGGAAGCATAAGCATTTCAAGGGCATTTATCTAAACTGGACCAAAAAGTCTGACACTTTTTGTGTTGTTTCACATTTTGATTCGAGTGCCTATTTTGATACACTAGGACGTGGCAGGTATCAGAGCAGGGGCGTGTGCTGGGCCGATACTTTAGCCATCAGGCAACTGTTAAAATATTGCTCTGAATGCTCAGTTTAAAACAATTAGTCAGCGGGAACATACTTGAGATTTTTTTTCCTTGCCTTTGCAGAGTTGGGAGGAGCTGTTTGTGGTTATTTTAAGCTATTCTTTGATCACGGTCGCAGACCTACTGCTTGCCTCCAGTGCCGTAAGCGTGTAGAGCAGATACTGGGGTTCAGGAAAGTTGGTCAACTTTGGAAGAAATGTCTTCCCCTTGAGAATGGTTTGAGGGATTGTGCAATGTGCATATACAGAAGAATGTTCTTGTTTGAGAATAATTGGAACACGATCTACTTGACATTCGAAGTCTAAGAGAATAAAAAGGAATTTCGATTAATGTGACATAGCAGTTTTAATGCCTGGAAGCGAGTGGAAACAATAAAGAACTTCAGGGATTTTAATCTTGTTTGTCAAGTAATTTATCACAGTTGTTTTCCTAAATCTCAGAGATAATCAGCATCCACAGCAAATGGAGACCGGATTAAACACGAGCTAGCGCGTTGTTCAGTTAAGCTGTATCTTGTATCACAACGCGTCAGGTTTTAACTGGGCGCGTCGCAAAGCGACACGGTTTCAGGAGCGTGGTGCAACGCAACAAATCGCACATTGAAGAGGGTATTTGGAAGCGCGGTGCCTTCTGATAATTCTAGTAACAAGCGTGTTTGTGTCCGTTTCCATTCCCTCCTGGGCTACTGGATTATTGAATCTAGAAATAAGCCCTTGCCTTCACATCTGAATGCCAACGTGAGCTTCTGCAAAGCTTAAGATGTCTGGTTGCAGGTGATTCTAATTCAGGTGGTCATTACAGAGCAATTGCTGCCTTTCTGTAATAGAAATGGCAACTGGTTTCCGTTATTAAGCATTGCTCATTCAAGATTTTGCTTGAAAGGTTCTTTTCGCCTCAAAATTGTTACCCTTTTCACTAATTTGAGAAAGATTTGTGGAACTGCGCTCTGCATTCCAAGTTCTTTGGAGCAAAACCTCTTCATGGCTTGTTAATACCATGCACGATTCTGAAGCCACCTGAAGGCTCGTATCTCACCGCTGTTACTAGCTGTCACCTTAAGTTATAAAGGCTCATTGCCCTCGTAATGTGGTGCTTGAAACCTGAGCCAGAAAGAACCCGAAGGCCAAGGCGAACGCTGTTCTGTGTGCGGCCCTGCGGATTAGACTGCAAGGAGCGCAGCTGGGCTTATGTGCACATCTAGGACGCCAGTCAGGTGTTGAGTGTAGTCCTCGATAACTGAGGAGGTCTCGATCATCAGATATTTGGGGTAGGGGTTTCAGAAGCGTCACCACTTGGCGCTTGTCTGGCTCCCGGGTTGAACCTGTGGCGCGCTGAACGGTGCGTAGGAGTCTGGCTGAACACCTGGACTAACTGCAAACGCTTGTGCTTAAGTTAAAACTGGCAGGAATGAATTTTAAATATGTACTTGAAGTACTTGCTTCCTTGAATCGGGACCAGCTATTGGATTCGGTGGAAAGCACTCATGCTTGGCTGAAGCATGGAGATCTGTCTCTATTAGCGTGTTCTCTGGTTTTCAGTTCAGGGTGCCTTTGGCTTCTGCGTCAGCTGTATTTTATCACTTTAAAATGCTGTGTAATGCTGCATCAATAAATTCTGTATTAGTGAAATCTGCAAAGAAGCAACAGCCTTATCTTAATTAAGCAAAATATATTACTCCTGCCACAGACCATACCAGGAGCCAGTCAACCTTGTAACAGTCGCTTTTTTCTTTTCCTTGATACTCCTTTAGGTTTTGGGGGTTTTTTTTATGGTAGAAATTGGTTTTAGGGAAGAAAATCATGCATCATGGAAGTATGACAAGTGGCAGTGATGGAAGGGAAGCAAGCTCTATTGCTTGGTAAAGTACTATCTCATGTGGTCTCTTCTCTTAGCCCCTTCTGTACCTTTGAAATATGGACTGTTCCTCAGGATCTAGCCCTGGTGCCTCCCATCTGCCTCCCTGTCACCAGGGCTGACGTCTTGAAGCTAAAAGAGATCTGCTGCTGGCTTTGACTGATTAAATTTTCCAAAGCACTTGAAGTGACTTAGATCAAATGGATCCGTTTTCCTACAGTTCCTTTTTTTGTTTGCAGTTTTGTTTTGTTCTCCTGACCCAGAAAATTCAGGCTGCCGTCTGACACTGTATGAAGCTGAAGTGGGTGCCTTGAAAATGGGGGGATGTAAAACCCGATTCCACTCTGACCTTTGCTGTACCCTTGAGCTACCTCGACTGCTTCTTAGAAGTAGTGATAGTGCTGTATTAGCTGTACGTTTGCCAAGCTGATGTTACTCCTCACCTGTGAAACATGAAGAGATGTGTTTTCAGAGAATTTATTCTTTGTTTTCCCTGTTCAGAACCTCTTGGCTGGCTTTGCAGAGAGCCTCTGCCGTGTTCTGCTGCGTCAGTGCCTGGTTTTATTTGGAGATGACTGACCTCTATCTATACATAACCAGGAGAGCGCTTTGTGTTTTTACCAAATGAAAGGCAATGTATAAACGCAAGCTATTACTCAACATACCGATCTGGGATCGTAACTCTCCAGAGAGAGACTACATATGCAGCGTTTTTGTGGGGCTGAGGAGCTCCATGCTCCGCCTGGGTTCCTTCACTCAATCACTTGATTTACAGTAGCTGCTTTGCCTGTACCTATTTCTCTTTAACTTCTGGATTTATGGAGGAAGGTTAAATGACTCTGGGTTTAGGTAGGCAAGTGAACATGCTGCTAAATCAGCAGCAGTGCTTGACCATTTAAAGTCCAGTTAGCCCTCTTGGATTGCTTCCTTGCTTAAGGGCAAAGGAAAGGTGGCAGCTGCCTCTCTGCTTCCACTTGGTGAATCTAACTCCTTTACTTTTAGGTTAATTCCTTGCATCCTCCCCAGCTAGCTACTTCTGTGTCCCCTAAATGTGCTGGAAGATCCATAGATAGGTGGCTTAAAGCCACCCAGACTTGCCGGGAGGCTCCGACTGATGCAGCCACTGCTTGTGGCTTACCGTGGATAGGAAGGAGCCTCTTCTGTGTCTGTGAAGTTCCTGCTGCAAGGGGCGCGTGTCTTGCCCGAATGCTTGTTGGAAAGACAATCTGTTTCCAGCTCTTCCTCTCGATCCTGTTGCGCGGCTTTGAGCGGTGTGCAGGTGCACGTGGCGTGCTCCCAAAAGAATGGGATGCATCACTACACAACTTTCTCTGTCGCTTTTCTGCGCAGGCTCCGCTCCAGGCTCTCTCGCGGGAATTGATGCTGCCTAGTGACAAAAGGAGAGAGGCAACAGGGAGCAGGAATGGTTTATTAGCCGATTGAGGAAGAATTCTAGGGCTAGGTGGTTCTCGCTGACGGTGAGGTTCTCGAACATAAAGCTGGTATTACTGAAGGTGGTGTTAGCTGAATGCATAAGAGGAGGGCTGAAGAGCTAGAAACCCTTGGAGCTGGTGGAAGGAAGTGGAATGGATACAAGAGATGTTTTACTTCCAAGTTTCAGTCAAGGTTTTTGAAAACACATTGCTAGCAAATCTACGATGAGGTTTTCTGTGTAATGCACGTGATAATGAGTTTTAGAGGATCTACAAGACCCGAGTCAGGAATGCCTGACGCAGGGTAGGGGGAAAGGGTCTCTCTGTTCTCAATGAAAATTTAGATCAAGTCTTACCAACATCAGGCTCTTTCTCCTGCGGAGCAGCAGAGCCAAATGGGGTGGCTACTCAGCTCTTGTCTATCCCCAGCAGCTCAGTTCCTGGTAGAGGTTATACTGGAATTTGGTTTATGCTGGTATGCAAGTAGGATCAGAATGAGGGTCCTTGATCTTTATAAAACAATAAGTTTAGTGGTGGAATAGTGTTCAGTCCTCCTCCTCCCGACTCCTACAGACAATCAAATGCTATTACTCATTGCTGCTTTCTGGAATCAGGAAAGTACAGATGGTATCAGATTGTTTGGAGGCTACCACAGATAAACTGTGATGAAAATGCTTTGTTACTAGTGATTTCTAGCTCAGTTCTCCTACTTTTAAATATGTTTATTCAGTGAAGGGAGAAAGAAACCGTGGGGCTTTTTCATTTTAATTCTGAAACCTCACTGGCTCTCTGCTGTTGCCATTTAAAACGTAGTTATGGTCAGAAAAATGATTCTGTGAAAAATAAATTACCCGGGGAATGCCATAAATTTTGCTTGCTCTCTCCAAGACTCCCAGATCAAATTTTCTCTGCTTACAGATCCAAAAGATGTCTGTGCAGATTGCCAGTACTGCAGACTATGTGAAACTGCATTGGAAGCTGTTCTCTCTTTGGATCTGTGCTGCGCCTGAATTTCTGCAGTCAGGGCCAGCCAGGTTGCTATGGCAGTCAGACCTGAACACTGACGGACCGTAGTCTTGCATCCGATTTCTAATAGCAGCAAGTGTCAGATACATTTGAAGAGGGTACAGGAGGCTTCTCAAAAAGGAACTGCGTGGTACCTTTTGATGTCAGTGTTTTTGTATAGCTGCGAGTGTCTCTTTGGCCGGCGACTAGCCTAGTCTTCCGTCTTCTTTGGACTTTGCAAGCAGCTGCCCATGCTGTTAATTTTACAAAAAAAAAGGTGAACTGAAACGTGCCCGTGATCCTCCCCCACAGGTTTTGTGTTCCTGAGAACACAAACCAGCTTAGCAAAACAGTATCACTTGCAAGTACTGTAAGTCCCACTGGTTTAGAAATAGGTGAGTAAGTGCTTTGCTGAAATGGGGGCTTGGATGCAGTACGTAACCCTTCGTAAGGACAGCTGCAAGCGTTGGGTGGTATGGGTTAAGTGGAACTTGAGGCGTTGGTTCCTTGTGCTGCTCTCCTGCCCAAACCTAACGCACCAGCTCTGCAGGGCCCGTGCCGGTGTAATTCCTTTTCCCGTTGCTACGTGAGTTTTACATTGACGTAGACTTCTTCAGCAGGAAATCCTGAGGGCACTATCCCATTGACCCTCCAGTAGCCACTGGGAGGTGCCTGCCCTCCTCCACGGCCAGTGCTGTTCTTGAACCGTGTTTGGTTTATCTAACAACGCAGTAGGTTTGCCCTCTTTGTGGCGACTCTCCCTTCTTCCATCACTCAAACTTGACTTAATTGCTGCCAGGGACAGTAGGCACTGTTGAAGTGAAGAAGCCGGTTTAATGAAGCAGATCTAATGAAAAGTCGTAGGGACCATTGTAGCTGTATGTTGTGACTCAAGTCCAAATAAATAGTCCAGATAGGACGTTGTGCCCAGCTAAGAAGGGTATGGCTGGGAAGCCCTGCTGAGGGGGCACCTATGCTTTTACTGAGCTTCTGGCTCACTCAGCCAGGAAAAAGTAGTCAGTTTTGCATGCTTTTTATACACCAAACCCCCCCTTCTGCCCCGCTCCCAACAGACTGCCAAACTTAGGGTGAATTTACTGGTTACGCTCTCCACTGAGAAGAACTTTGCCATGGTTTTCGGCATGAAAGCAAGGAACGACCATGCGGCAGAGCTGCGATCGCCAGCCGTTGCACAGGCAGATCCAGGGAAAATGTAATTCGCCAAAGTGACGTGAGAAGCCGAGTTGTTTTTCCAGAGCAGATCTGCTCTGCCGCCAGAGGCCGGGAGCTCAGCTGGAGGTAACTGGGCTGGCTTCGCTTTTTCTTTTTCATTTTTAATTGAATTCTGGAGCGCTGCGCGTGGTGGCGGCCTGAGGCCCGGGTTACGCAGGCTGGCTGTTGGTCCTCCCCCTTTATGCAACAAAAGAATAGCGACCATGAGGTTGGAACACCTTAAATGTTTGGCAGATGTTTTTTGGTTCCTTTTCCGAGGCTGTCTCCTTGTATTATACAGTAGAACATGGAAATTCTTGTTCTATTCATGCGTTAAGAATGGATCACTCTATTTTGTTACCGAATAACACAGGAAAGTGAAGCATCTGTGACAACTTTAGCATAGAAAAATCGTAAATCATCTTCGCTGTCCCCTGTCCCCCAGAAATCATGAAAAATAAATGTGGAGCCCTTTAGGGGATATTTTTATGCTTTTCATTCTTTACAGCTGGGAGGCTTAAAAATGTAGTGCTTTTGACATCATCACGTGACTTTAGAATTGGGGATTTCAATAAATAATAAGCGCAATTAAAATGGCAAGCCATAACGCTAAAAGAAGCCTTGAAAATAAAGTAGTTTCACAATCCTGTTGCTCCATAAATAAACATCTACACAATTTGTGATAGAAGTGGAGATACTATGTAGGCTTCAGCTGATAATCAGGCTTTTGCAAGAACTGTACTTATTTAACAGTCAGGCGGACAAAAAAACCTTTGTTATGTTAGTTCTTCTCATCTGACCTCTCTGGAATACAGGGGCTCTTGGCGCACAGGCTTTTCACTTAACATAACCTCCCTCACCAAACCTTAGAAGGTAAAACTGTTCTCTCGTTTGCCAATTTACTGCAGAATGCAAGAAAAATCACTTGTGTACTTTGGTTTGAAGAGATTTTTAACCTTTTTCCTTAAGGTTAATCAGGCTCATTAGCAGAAGTTAATTAGAGTAATTAGGTTAGTTAGCATATTCTCCTTAGACTTTGCTAAAACTGGGAACCTGGGACCGCAGTAAATATACTGAGATTAATGAGAATATTCTGCCATTATTTATTCCCTTAGATTGCAGAGAGGTGATCAGTGCCCCATCAGTTCTCCTCTGAACGGTTCTTTCTCAGATGACTTTATCATAAATATTGTAAGTAGCCATAGACTGTTCAGTGCTGACTTACTTAATGCATTAAACTTTTATCCTTTTCATCACACCCTCTCTTTGAGAACTGGTGACCTTAAGAATATGTTGGTGAAAATATAAGTTCCCTCCCCCGAGGGAATTACATTGTGCTCGGTCCAAGGAAGATGTTTAAAGATATTCTATGCCATTGCTTCTGTTTAGTTTTACAGCTTGTCTTTAGCTATTCCGACATCTCCTTTTTGAGCTGTTATGTTTTGGCTACCAGCTATTTTCTCGTATACGCATCCTTCAGCCTCTGACATCGCTGGACAGCCAGACTGGATACGCTTCAGCTCGTATCTTGTCTCAGCTGGGGGAGCGTATGCTGGGGAAACGGGCTTTTTCTTCTATGCTTTTTTTCCTTAGGACAATACAGGTCTGATTTCCCACCTGCCGCTTCCATATCCAGTCTAGCGGGGGGACAGGAGGCGTCCCCGCACCTTCTCTAGAGACTTTTTTTCTTAGTAAGACCTTGAAACTTCTCCCATCTCACTTCGTCATTAACTCCTTGTGCTAATGTGCACCGATGCTTGGTGTGACTTCCAGAGTTTACATTCTGCTGATGAGAAAGCTGAAGGCCAGCAGCTTTATCTGTCGATATGGCCAGTGGCCAGGTAATCTGTGTGTACGTGGGCTTTGTCAGGATACCGGCAGATCACTGAATAACCCCTTTTCCACGTGTGTTGTAGTCACGGCTCATCCAGCGCCGCTTAAACACCACACTCTCTGAGTGCATCCCGTGTCCGCCCCCCAAATGTGTTTGTTTTGGCAGGCTTTTTCCTAGATTTTTTTTTCATAGTCTGCCTCTATTTAACCGATAAAGTACTAGAGGGTTGTGTAATTTGCATCTTGCCTTACTCTAGGCAGGGTCTATGCCAAACACTGAAGTCAGTGTATTCAGATGTTCAGTCTTTCATTCCCTGAAAAGCTGCATTTCTTCTAGTATCTGAGCACATAATTTCTTCCCTTTTGCTTGCCCCATCCAAAAGGCACTGCTTAGAGGTGAAAGGTGATTTCAAAAAATGCAGATGTTTTTTGTTTTTTTTTTTAAAGATGTGAGAAACACCTCTGGTTAAATCTCAAGAGATTCAGGATGTGGGAGGCTAGGGTTACTTGAAGTGACCTGGAAAAAGATGCGAAGCTGTGTCTGATAACACTTGCTGATGTGCAGCTCACGCATACCAGAATACGCCCTTAACTACTTCCCATGGTGTTGCTTCGTTGCTCCCAAGTTCATGGCAGCAGGCAACTGAAACCTGATAATTCAAATTTGTGAGGCAGTACATAGGAAAGGTGAGTCTATTCCTTCTTGAAAGACCTTCGGAGTCTAAATAGAAAACCTAGACAAAGCGCTAGCTGAAAATGGGATGCTGATTCCATTTTGTAGATTAGTTAAATCACAGGCAAGCTGCAGAGATCTTTTCAAGGCTTAAAGCTGGGAGGGTGCCATCCAATTTTCAAACTGTCCTCAATTAGCTTTATGCCTTATCAGTCCAGAAGTCTCTGGCCTGAATAGGAATTGAGCATATGTCTCCTGGTGATTGCATATTTGATCTTTTGGACCAGTGTCTTCCACCTTTTACCTGGGTTTTTCCCTATTTGGGTGAGAAATTACCGCTTTTGCATGCTGTAAGAAGGCGGGTGATAAATCTATGTGTGTACATAAAGAAGCTGTCGGATTGCTTGACCTTGAAACGTGAAAAGAGCTGGGCAGAGACGGACAGACTGCAAGCAGTGCAGCTGTATTTCGGTGTCTCCCCTCCCTTTCCCACTTGAATTGGCCGGTGTGGCGGGTGGACCCTTGTCCCCAGCCTGCCGCCTGTTTGCAAGCTGCCCTGCCCGTGTCACGGCCGTCTGTGCCCTGCGTTCGCTGCTCTCCGAGGGATGTGACCCAGCACTTCGATCCTGCCAGACGTGGGTTGATGCTGCCATGAAACAAGCCCATGGCTAAATGGGCCTAATGGGTCAGGCGGCATCTCTCTGCTTCTCCGTGCCTTTGCCGCGCTTGCGTACAGACCTGTGCCCGTCAAGCCGGGCTCTGCTGGGTGCCCGTCTCCTGAGATACTACAGGGAGAAGGCTCTGAATTGAGAAATCGGTCTTAGAAAGGTCAGGCATGGCAGCAGCCTTTAAACGCTCTCTCCTTCCTTCCTAATGGACAACTTCGGAGGGGTATCAAGGAAACGCACTAGTGTCCCACTAGGATATTTATCACTGACTTTAATCATGACTTTTCCCTCCCCTTTGGTCCCCTGTTGGCTGCCTGGGAGGTTTAGCAGTCTCCCATGGTTACTGCGTGGGAGACAGAGCAGTGACAAGAAGTGGCACAGGGATAGAGAGTGTGGGGACAGCGGGTAGCGGATGAAGACGTGTGCTCGTGTGCAGCGCTCTGCTGAGACCTGAAACGGAATGCCTTTGGAATAGTCTGGTTGAACCCCACTTTGTGGGATAACTGGGCATTAGCAGCCCGACTGCTAATGGGAAATGCCCGGTGATTAATTTTGAGTCGCACAAGCTCTTTCCCCTGTTTGCTGATCTACCTGTTAAAGACTCACTTTTATGTAAGTCTCTCATCTGATTTCTTATTCTTCGCTGTACGGGAACATCTGCCGACTTGCACTGTAGAGAGTCTGCCATATTTATTACTTCTATCGCAGAAACACATGAAGACCTTTACTCTGGAAAGATTCTGTGCCAGGTAATGTGCAAATACCAGTTCCACATAGCAAAACCCTAGTCAAAGTCTCTCCTCAGAAAGCTGTGCCAGCCCAGATCCTGGGAACGTTAACTTCAAAGGCTCTCAGAAGAGGAGTAACTGGATGACATTTGGTGGCTTGTGCTGTATAGGAATTCAGAGGTGATGTTCCTCCCTGGTCTTAAAATGTTGAACTTCCGGCAGGGTTTCTCCTCGCTGCAGCTGGAGTTACTAAAATGCAGTGTTAATAACAAAAATTCTCTTGCATATTTATTTATATTTAAAAAAAAATGTGTAGAGCTCACAGTGCTTCACAATGCAAAGCAAGTGGTGGTATTCCCCCTTTTAACTGCAGGAAAAATAAAAAACAAATGGGGGACAGCAGACCCTGCTCAAGGTCATGTGCAAGATAGAGAACTAAATCCAAGTATTTGAGCCCAGGTTTGACTCTTCCATTGAACCCTATTTCATCTCCAGAGAAAGCTCAAGTTCATAAAAGATGCAGAGCTGATGTGATTCCATAGGAGCCTCTGCAGCCATAAGAGAGTGGTGAAACTTCCCCCAAAACTGCACAAACATTCAGTGAAAGTACTAGGAGTAAAACCCAGGAGGAATAATAATTGAGTCAAGGATAAAGGGACAAAGTTAGTAAATCACAATCATTATTCAGGGATAATATTTCTTACTGTCCAAAGAGAATATTCAACTACTGCCTAGGAAAAAAAAAAAAATCACTAAGCAGAAAAAAGTTATTAAGAAAAGATAATGGAAGGAAAGGAATATTATGCTGATTCTCCAAACAGTTATGAATGAATATAGATACACTGTCTGTGATAAAAGAAACGCATTTCCCCAAAGAGAATCAGGGGAAAAAAAACAGTCATTGCTGAGCACTGATCTGTCTTTCAAATACCGAGTACCAAAATAACCCACCTTTTCAAGTTTTCTGTTGATAACTCCTAATGAGAATCTTTGAGTCATGAAAACATTTAGAGATTTCAATCTTGTCATATAAGAGCAATAAATCAAAAAGATGGGACAGACAGCCACTTCATGAGAAGTCCCTGAATCAGTCATTTAGCACTTAAAAAAAAAAAAAAAAGTGCGAAAGAAAAACCTGTCTTCTGTATAGTGCTTATAATAGATCAAATGTTTCTATTTTATAACAGTCATCAACAACATTGTGGAAGCAGCTCCTTTGCAAAAAGCTCTGGAATTAGAAAATCAAATGGTCTCTTAACATTGCAGTCTGTTTGCAGTAAGTCAATTGACTGCATTACCAGCGTGAATTTAAAACAAAACAGAACAACCCTCCAAAAAAAATATCAGTTATCCTTGCAAGTTCAAACCTCCCCTTGAAGCTCCGGCACACGGCGTTTCGCATCTGGTTGATTGACGTGCAACTCTGGCAAGAGCTGGGCTACAGTCCCTTAAGCCAAGGAACCATTTGTGGCGGTACCTACCGAAAAATAAGCTACCGGTGGGAGCAACGTGGGCATCGGCTGCCTGTCGGTACTCCTGGTGTTCCTGTGGGTCCCCGCAGGGACTGCTGTCCAACATGCTGCCTGTAGTTGTGAGCTGATAAAGTCGGGAAAAGTTTAGAAGAGGGAACAGTGCTGTAAAGAACGACGGTTGGGTGAGGGTCATCAGAAGGTCATGAGGAAGTCAGAAGGGGCTTCAAATGTGGTAGGTACTCTTGTCTGTGGGCTGGGTCCCACTGTGATCCTCGGAAAGCTTCCTGGTATGACATAAGGGTGAACTTGATCCTCCCAGACGTGCCACGGAGGCCCTGGCTTCTTCCCGACGAGGGACAGCCTCTGCTCGTATGAAAGATGGGAGCAGACATGGGAGAAGCCTTGTCATGTCACAGGGGAGAAGGGGCAGAGTTGCTCAGATTTTAACTTCCATTGGAAGGTGGGGAAGGCCATTTCTCAACTTCTGTTGAGGTTTGTTAGAAAAAAGAAGAGAATAATTTGAGTTTCTTTGTGCCTTTGTGACGAGGGAAGATTGATTGCTGGCCTTTTTGTGTGTATGGAAAGAATGACTCTTCTGATATCCCACCTCAGTTATTATCCCCCTTCGTTTTGAGATTTCATTGAAACCGTAAGGGTGCCTTTGGCATTTGCTCTCTATTGTTAGCAGGTGAACGTTGCTTTAGATGCACAGGCTTGGTGATGTTTTTGGAAGGCTTAAAAATAACCGATGGGTCCAGAACTCTTGAGAAATTAGGGTCTGCAGATTGACTTGGTGGCTAGTGTGCGGGGGGTGTGTGAATGGGGTAGCCCCCTACCCCCCCGCCCCCCCCCCCCCAAAAAAAAACCACGTGGAGACACGTAGCCTTGCTCGTGCAGGTATTAGGCTCGGGGAGGAAGCTTGCGTGCATCGCTACTATATAAAAATCTTCTCAGATAACATTATATTTTAGATTATATCTGTTCTACTCTCAGTCTGACATCTGGCTGAGATCAACCACTTCTTAATTTCAGTTTAGGATTAAATCTAGCCTATCTCTTATACCAGTGAGTGATAGTACTAAATCATGCCTTTGCTCTAGGGCAGCACTATAATGACTTAGACTTGTGGAGTAGCAGCAGCTGTTCATCTGTTCTGCCCCCGGGGAATTCAGTGTCACTAGGTAAAAGGCAAAAATGTGCCTATAATCTCTTTTTCTGACCCCTTCAGACCAACCGGGTAGCTAATTAGATGGTTCATAGGGTACGGCACTCCACAGGGCATAGTAACTGATACGAAGCTTTTTCTGTTCCCCCATGTTCTCTGTGTAACTCTGGGTTATTGCGTTCCTTTTTCTTCTTCTATTCAGGATAGGTAAAAACAGGTAGTGTGCTATGGCTGAAAATCTAGTATAAAAGAATTACCTTTTCTATTAATTAGTATAATTCCCATGTAAAGCTCGTGTTGAGTTTTTAATTAATCATAGCCCAAAAGGAAATACTTCTTTCCTGCTTAATTCTGCAGCAAAGCAGGGATGCCTTTCCAAGATGCCCGCTCAAATGGTAGCATTCCCACTGCTTCCCATTAAATGGGGTTGCGCAGATGGCTGCAAGACCATTTGGGAACTTTAGGTTTCAAGGCCGTTGTTGGATGTTCTCATGCCGCTTGTGTCAAGTGTCTTGGATTGCTCGGATAACGTGTTGGGGTGTATACTGATACACTGCTTGATTCCTCTAATACTTCAGAATTTAGTTTATTTTCTGGTACCTGAGCTGGTATTTCATCTGTGTTTTATGATTTGCACATTAGCTGTGGGTCAACGTAGCATGGTTTTGAGTGTCCTGATTGATGGAAACGAGAGCAGAGGGAAGGGTTAACCACAAGGTTTAGCGCTCAGCGTGTTGAAAGGATTGGAATGATTTACAGGAGATACGCGTTTTAAAACTGGCACAACTCTCTCAGCCTGGTGTGTCAGCAAATCTTCAGCCTGTGTAACAGTCCAGTCGTTGAGGCCAAATTTCCTCAGCTTCCAAATAAGACTGCTGTGGCCCAGGGCCCAGTATGGTCTTTCTCCTCATCCGGTCTCCTTGATCTCCACTGGTACGATTGCAAGAACCATTCCAGGTGGCAGCTTATTTGTGTGAGAAACTTCTAACTTCTACCTTAACCAGATGTGGCATAGGCAGAATATATTTGTTTACTGCACGGCTTGATTGACGTGGTTTCCACTGCTGTCACATCCGCGTCTAGCCTTCAGTGGAGCCAGAGCAATAGCAGCAACTTACAGGGATGTGTTGACATGAGACTGGGAAATGGTTACCTAGAACAATTTCCTCTCAAACTGTTTTTACCTGCGCTCTTTTCTGCCTTTTTAAAAACCGAGGCTGTGCTAATTTCTATGAAAAAAAGAAATTCCGTAGTTAAAGAAACAAGCAAATCTTCGCTGCAGTAAGAATGAGGGGAGCTTGGTAACTTTGGCAGAGTTAGAATTACACTTCTTCGTATGGCTTTAAACGAGCATGTGCTGTGGATGGACGTGCAGAAGAAAGTAAAGTGATGGCCTTTAAAAGGGAACAGCTTAATTCCTACGTACCGGAGTTGCCTGTTGGCACAGCCTGTGGTAACTTGTGTTTCGGATGCCCCAAGGCTCAGAGGCAAAATATGGTGTGGTTGGTCTTATATTTGTGTCAGAGACTCCGACTTTGTGGGATATCATGTGGTACTGTGTGAGACTGAGACTGACTCTCCATACATTGATGAGCCACTCTTGGGTTAGGTGTTTAACCATCGCGGACTCGAGCAAGCAGAAGGATGCCTTTGAAGCTATGTGGATTTACACGTGGCAGGGATTCGATGCTTAGGTTGGTAATGACCTACTTCAGTATCCTCCACCTAAAGAAATATTAAAACGTAATAAAGCAGATGCTTGGCTGTATAAATGAGATCTAACAGCGTCAGTTGAGCATCTGGTGCGTTTCCTTCCTGCAACCTGTTGAGAGGCAAACTTTAGGGAGCAATTAATGCTAATCCCTTCTGCTGTTTGCCACCGGCTTTTCTAGCCATTCTGTCGGCAAACAAGATGCGCGGGGCGAAGCGTCCAGTTGAATTGGTCTGACAGCGAGAGGTAAAGCAGGGAGCTTGGCTTCATCAGCCGGGATCAGAGCGCTCAGAGATGACACTGGTGTATTGTGGAAATGGAGTGCTGGAGCACCGTGTTCTCGGACCAGCGCACAGCGGAATCACTTCAGCGCAGACCTAGGCTCTGAGGTCTCCAGTCTTGCATCAGCTAGGGATGACTGTCGGCGACCTCAGGTTTCACCCGGTGCTCTTTCAGAGCGTTGTTTGCGATGATCATTCCTCTTGCTTTTTGGATTTGTTGGTAAAGAAGCTTGGGGCAGGGCGGTACTGCAACCAAACCCGAAGCGCTCGGCGGTGTGTCTCGGTACTAAATGTGTAAATGGGGATTTCATTCTCTTGGTTATCTGACAGTTGCAGAGGGTTGTTATTGCTTTCAGGAATTAAGTAATCCTAAAGGTTAAGCCTGCGGGGTGTTCTCAGCCCTGCAAGAATTAATATGGTGACATTTAACTGCGATTAAAAAAAAAAAGTTTTTTCTCCCCCACTTGCTTTTTACTTGAAAACCGAGTAGTTTCCTTTGCATGCTGGTGCAGCAGTGGCTATTCAAAATAAATCAACAGATCACACAACTGTCACTGTCATTTATTAGGCTAATTATGGTTATCTCTGCTACCACAGCGTGGCAACAGTTGGCGCACGCTGACTTTTTAATGGCCATTATATTAACTCTTCTGTATAGAGCCCTTTCCCTCAAATACTGAGGGTTGGGATCAACCCTCAGCAGATGCCAACTGGCAAATCTCATCCGGGGAGGTTAGTTTTGTATTTTTCCCTAACATAGATCCCTTGCCCATTGGGAAGTCTCTGTTTGATTCCTCACGCAAAAGTGGACCCTTCTGTCAGCTTTGTGTGTAAAAACTGGATGTGGTTTCATTGATTTATTTTGATTCCTAGTGTCCAGAAGGGAGGGGAAGAACAGAATATAATCAGTGGCTGTTATAGAGGGATGTCCCTACACAGGCATCATTTTGCTACTCCAGTTAGAGCTGGTTCTGTGCTTCCTGAGCGTTTGTTGGACAAGAATGACTTTTTACATGTTTGGCTTTTTTTTTAAAAAAAAAAAAAGCATCTTGACCTACTACATTTGCTTCCTCTTCAAAGTGCCTCATTCAAGTGGGTTTTAAAGAAGTTACCTGCCTCTTCTCCAATCCAACTGGCTACAGTAGAACGCGGCTACCAATTTGATGCAAGAATGTTAGAAATGAGAGAACGACCCTGGGTTTGGACTTGTTCCAAAGCCCAGTAAAGTCTCTTCCCAGGAAAACTGGACTCTCTGGATTTTAGATTGTTACTTTTCTTTTCCTCCTCCCTTTTTTCCACCCTTTTTTCCTCATTTTTTTTTTCCAGAACAATTAAGTACACGTCTATTAATGTTATACATACTTTTCTTTTCCTCCTCCCTTTTTTCCACCCTTTTTTCCTCATTTTTTTTTCCAGAACAATTAAGTACACGTCTATTAATGTTATACATACTTTTTAAAAAAGTAAGTCCATTCATCAGAATAAATACCCACTGTCTAAACTTGTGATGGTAAAAAATAGCTGAGTTAACACACATTTGCCTACCGTGTAAGTGGATGGCCACTGTAGGACAGCATAAAACCAGATTAATAGGCATTGTTTCCCATGGCTTTCTTAAGAAGTCCAAAACAGTAATTTTTTGAAATTAAATATTGGGAACATAAAGCTATTTTAAACCCAAATTATGATCCACTTGTGCAGTTTTCTGTAGATAACACCTTCTTTTAATATCATATAAAAATTATTTCTTCCATTTAAAATAATTTAAATCAGTTTCAGTTATATCAAGTCATATGTAAAATAAGCTATACACTATTAAGGTAGGAATTTGGTGACGCTGTGCGGTTGCCTTATTTTGTGAAACTGCCTGTAAAACACGCAGTTTACCTCTGTGAACAGATCCAGCGCAGCTAAGTGCCTCAAACATATGGCTGCATTTGAAAAGAACTAATAATACCATTGATTTCAGTTGGCCCACCAGCTATGCAAGGAGAATTAAGATTTGAGATGGATCACTATTGACGGCGGGGTACCAGAGGGGAGAGTGTTAGCAATGGCTTTGTCAGCCCCTTTTTGGCAAATATCTGTCTTGCTTTTGTACCTTTTTTTTTAAATTGTCATACCTTATTTCATCTTATTATCTAAATCAAGTCTCTGGAGAGTAGCTTATCCCAGCTTTGATCCATTATGTTGTTTACTCTTGTTTCACAAACCATTAGGGATGCTCGAGGATGTAAAATAAGAAATCCATCAGGCTAAATCTTTGGAGCCATTTGCTGCAGATGTAGCCTTGTCCTGATTGCAGCGGCAGGATTTCAGTCTCCTAACAGAGTCCTCCTTGTGCAGATAGAGCTCTGCTCTCTTGCTGCCGGGTATTAGTAGGGACCAGGGGCTACTTCCATTACTAACGCTGCCGTGCTTCCTGGTGCGGGCGGGTCTTGTCCTACCTCCACGCTTCAGCTTCTCACCTGTAAACAGAGACGTTGCTTGGCTTGCAAAGCCCATAGAGATCCACTACACAGGAGCTGGATATAGACCCTGTGTAGCTGCTGGGACTCGGAGTATGTCCTTTTGTCCTACTGAAAGGCAACCCTTGGCTATTAACTAGTCTGTGTTCCTTCTGACTTCTAATGGCATCCGCTGTACCCTCCTCTGAGTAAGAACCCAAGCTGCCTCTGGTGCCTAAAATTGCCAGGTTGTATTATGAAGCAATAGCCCAGAGCATAATCCGATGATTCAGATGTTTTGAGCAAATGTATAAATTGGGGTTCTCTTGGTTGTCTTTAGAGATACGTCAGGCACAAAAAACGCCAATAATGACTCGTGGCTACAGCGTAAGCTGCATGGAAATATTTTACTTGTAATAGTAATAGCTGTTAAACGTGTGTCTTTTTAAGCAACTTTTTCATTGGAAGTTTGGGTTTATCATAAAAGGGGAAGAAAATCATAGAATCATAAAGGTTGGAAAAGACCTCTAGGATCATCAAGTCCAACCCCCAACCCAACACCCCCAGGCCTCTGAAACCATGTCCCCAGGTGCCACGTCTGCACGTTTGTTTTTTTTTTTTTAAACCCCCCCCCAGGGCTGGTGACTCCCCCCCTTCTCTGGGCAGCCTGTGCCAGGGCCTGACCGCTCTTGCAGTAAAGAAATTTTCCCTCATACCCAACCTAAACCTCCCCTGGCACAGCTTGAGGCCGTTTCCTCTCATTCTATCGCCAGTAACTTGGGAGCAGAGACCAAAGCAGAAATAAAGCAATGCTGTGTCACACAAACACGCGTGCCATTATTTGTTCTTGCTTTCCAAGGAGACAGGTTAAGAAATATGCAGGATTTAATTTTTTAATCTTCATGTTTTGTGCACTTAGGTGAGTTTACTCTTTGTTTGCCTAGAAATAACCAAAGAATTAGGGGGCTGGAGGAGATGCATAGGTTTGAATCTGTGGAAGTCAGACAAATGTCATCCTTAGGATCAACGTAGAGGATTCTAAAGGAATTTTCTGAGCAAGGTACTTTTTGATGGTCAAGAGCCTTTAGACACCAGCTCAGCAATCTCTCTCTTCCACGTGATTTCTGGCCTCATTAGGCGTAGGGATGTCCTCTTTGCTTTGCTGGCTCTCGGAGCACGCTACGTGAGCACACTCGTCCCCTGGTGCACTGCTGCCTGCAGAACTCGAGCCCTGAGCAACTCCTCTGAGCTTTGCCAAAGTTCGACTTCAGGCTCTGGGGCTTGATTCATCGCTGGTATGAAATCGAGCAGTCCCACTGACGTACTGGGATAGCGCTGATAGGTAGGAGCTCTGAATTTGAGCTCTTTCATGCAAGGTTATTCAGCATATACTCAATGCACATTTATGGGAGAGGTGTGCTTATTAGATTTATTTTTTTTACATCTTTTCCCTTTCTAAAAGCAAAGCATTCTTTAAAGTGTAAGCCCACAAAGCTCTCATAAGTAACAATGTGTTTTGAACAAGGGAAGGCCATAGGCTTTAGCTGCTGTGAGAATTTATACATCATTCATTAAGCTCCCAAAGTCCTAAGCCAGCTCTTTCCCAAAACATTTGCAACCAAACTGCTCCCTACAGCTCTCATGAATTCAATGACATAAATTGTTAGAAGTGCTTTAATATAATTTGTAAATTATGTTGATTTACTCATTCCAAAGCCTTTTGAAGTAAATAGATTGTGTTAATTTTCTCCAACTAGCTGTACATTCAGAATAACCATTGAAACACTCCATTTAAATATATATTCAATTAAACTAATGATGTTTTAGAACATCCTAAATAACAACACATCGCAAGGACAGCTGTCCATATCCTTTATTTAGGTTTACGTTCCACGCTGCTACGCGGTTTTGCTGGTTTATTTTTCCTACAAATCTAGTGTAAATCATCGACATTTCTGCATCACAAACAGCAGCAGCTGCCCCCAGCTCAAGACTGGCAATTACAGGAGGAGGAAAAGCGTGGAAACAAAGGCCATAGTTAAAATGAAAAGCTGTTCAGGTGTAATGCTTTGGAGTAAAGCGGAACGCTATCAAGATGGTATAAAGAGACTCTAGGGTGAAGGAGAATTGGGCCCTGTAATATCCAATGTAATTATGCAAATTGCTGTTACAAAAAGGGGTTTTAATTGGGAATGCTAAACAATGATTTAATAATGTCAGGTCGTTAATCTGTGTGGGAGTCAGTTCTATCAGAAGACTTATTATGGGCTAAGAAAAAGAGACGTGCCAAGACCTTTGCTGAGAAGTGTTTACAGACATTAACCTTGTTTCATACCAAGTATTTACCAGGAAGGGATTTTCCCCACGCAGGCTCACAGTCACCTGACTTTCCTCCTCCTGCACTGAAATCAGTTCCTATTGAGTTTCATCTTCTCGGTAAATAAATCTCCAGGTAAAACCAACTTCCAAGGTAATGATTTCTGTTTTGAACCTGCTGTGAACTCACACAAACTCCCAACTTCATTGTCACCTTTTAATTTTAATAATTGCTGCTTCTGTTTGTAACTAAACCTTCCGAGGTTCTTCCATTCCGTGTAGAAATCCACTAATGTTCAGCTTGTTAGGATACGAGACCCCTCATTAACTCGGAGTATTAAATGAAACAGTTGAGTTAGTAACCAAATCGGCAAAGAAACAGCTGACTCTCTCCGCGATTAGAGACTTTGTCATCTCGTTCATGGATTAATTATATGGTCCATTATACTAAAATGTGGTTTTGATATCGAGACTGGTTTTGTTCTGGAGTTTTTGTACTCGCCAGCTGCTTTAATGTTCGTTATCTTCCTGTGAGCGAGCACCAAGTTAGAGATTTCTTAACCTGAAGGACAAATTTAGAACGTAGGTTTGAATGTAGGTTAGTTAAAATAAGTTCAAGGCTACACAGAACAGTCTTCAGAAGGGTAGGTCTGGCAGAGCTCTTCTCTGCTACGGTGTGTCCGTGAAAGCAAACAAACCAACAAGAACCCCCAGGAATACTGGTTTCAATGCCGCACGCGCTCCCTAGGAGCAGATGATGTTCTGGGAGGAAAAGCCACGGAGAGAAAGTAACGTTTAACTCTTCTGCAGCTGCTCAGGAGGTCGGCCTGCTATACTGAGCGCAGCTCCCAGTCGCCTGAGTTATTTACATTTGTATTCTGAAAATTAATTGGATTGTAATTTTGAACCCTTATTTCAAACAAATGTCTCGATGTGTTGCCATTGTAGAAATTTGGTGAGAAACAGCCCTTGGCACGGGAACTATATAATCAAAATAGATAAAAAGATAAGAAAGAATCGCAGAAACGCCACGTGTGTTTTACAGAGGCGGGGATCCAGAACATGGGATTAATCTCTTGGAGATGAAATCAGCAGCTATTGGCAGATCGTGGTTTTAAAGCAGCAGGGCTGAAGGGGAGCTGAGCTCAAAGAGGTGAATTTCATTCCAAGAGCACGGATTGTAAATGGGAATGCGTGGTACTGTGATTCGCGGCTCGCCGCATGACAGCAGTTTTGAGGAGCAGAATTAGGGGTGACAGTACTGAAGAAAAAAAGGAAAGTAAATATTGTGACACAAAAAGCAAGATGGCAGGAAATTGCTGGTTTCAAAGCCTCTGTTTTTACTAACAATTGATTTTTGGCTACAGAAAATGGGCAACCCTGTACAGGATGAAGTTTGCTCTGAATGACGGAACAGTTTGGACTCTCTTTGTGTTCATCTCATTAATTCTCTTTCTCCCTGTTAACTTCTAAGCAACACTTTCTAGAGAGGGCGGGAGCGTCAGCAGAGGGGAGAAAAAGTGAAATGCAGTAGATTCTGAAAGCCTGCGGGAAAAGAAATTAATTGTGTAGCAGCAAGAGGGATGTTTGAAGGCTTTTCTTCTAGCAGGTAGCAGCCAGCAGAGTTCTGGGCTGAAAGCCTCATCCAGCTTTTAATCCAGCAAATTGATGGCAAAACTCTTTGGCTTGAGATGAGAGGCTGGAGTTCTGTAAGGGAAAACGCTAGAGATGGATCGTGTCATCAGACAGAGTAAACTCTGCAGCAACTTTTTTCCTTCAAGGTTCTTCTGGGTTATAAACCATGTTTATAAGACCTTGCAGGTACGAGTCCCTGGGATGCGTTAGGTAAACGAAAGGCCCAAATACAGCCGGTGGTCTGTGCTCTTCTTGAGTTAACTAGAATGGGATGTTCCTAGTTTGCTCTCCGGGCAGATGGAGGTGCGTGGACCCTCACAACTCCATGCTTTCCTGTTGTGTTGCTCCTGGTCTGGCTGCGGTTCGGGCTTCAAGGCTGTGTTGGCAGACAAGCTGTTGTAGTAGGAGCAGATCAGGATGTTGAATTAGTCGGTGCTGAAGCTCCTTAAGTGCTTTATGTGTGATCCAGAGAGAGGTTCCTTGAGATAGCGTCTACTCTGGTCTCTTGGGCAGAGCTTTTCACAACCAACAACGGGATTTGAGGTTTGCCGAGAGTGAAAAGAGTTCGATACTTGCTGGAAGGAATCAGGGCACTGCTTGCGAGCTAGCTTGGAAGGTCGCAGCCCCGTTAAGTGCTGCAGGGTCTTTGGAGCAGAGCTTCCAGGGCTGAACTGGAAGAAAGCTACGTTGCTCATGCCAGAACTGCTCTGTGGACTGAACCAACATGCTGTCAATGGAAACAGTTGGGAATTGCTTCAAAATCCATTCTGCTGCTCCAAACCAAACTGCTGATGTTGGTACAACCAAAAGCGTTCTACGACTTAAGGCAAGCAAAGCTTGATTTGTTTGTCTGTTGGCAGGGAGGAAGCTGTGGCGTGCCCAGCCCGTCCAGGCTTGGAGGTGGGATCATGTCAGCGTTGCGTGAGCGGTTGTATTTTGCCCCTCGGGAGTGCTGCAATGCGAGCAGCAGGACTCGACGGCGTGTCAGCCGCGTGCTGGGGCTCGAGGTGGAGCGGGGTGTCAGTGCCAGGCTATAAAGTACCAAAGTAACAGTAATGACAGGAGCTGTGTAAGTACCTAGGTAAACTCGGCTCTGTTTGGGCAGTGAACGAAAACTCAGTTTTTGATGAGGGTTGTGACACTTCAGAGACGGTGATAAGGAACGAGCACTTGAAAGTGAGGTATGTGTTTATCTACAGCAGCTGCCTAACTAGGGGAATGGGAAAATTAAATTTGTCCCATAATTATCTTTTGTACAAACAGGCAGTGTCCCTCCAGCCAAGCAGCTTCTAAAAAGGCTATAATTATTGCATATAATAACTGCCAACATTAATCTTAGCTGTTGCTTGTACAAAAATTATAAATTACTGCACCAAATCCTATTACTGCAAATATTAAAAGTTACTAGATGTTTGTTTGAACCTTAATTTTTTTTCCTTGTAACTTTGTGTTAATTTTCTCCATATTCAACAGTCCTGCAATCGCTATAATAGAGGTTTGATAGTTTTAAAAATTCATCACTCTGAGATTGGACTAATATGAAAAAAGAAAAGGTCTTGAAGCCAGGGAGGGCTGTGAATATTATTTGGACGTGACCAGCTGCAGGACAGTTCATTCTTGCATATAGGGTGTTTCCCAACAGTTGTTCAGTCTTGCTGCTATCAGCCCAATACTTGCAGCCGTGCCTTTGAGCCCATAAACCATCCCATTCTTTCCTTTCAATAGAGCTCAATCCTGCAGGAGGACTGACTGCTCTCTGGGGAAGCATTTCAACCGGAGGGTAAACGCGCTTTAGAGCTTTGCTGGAGCTGTACTGGAGTGCCAAATGCTTGTGGGACTGGGAAGGAGATGGAGTTATGCTCATAGTTGTTATTTGGCCTTACATATATGGATGTAATTTTCAAGGCTTCTATTCAAACACTGTTGGATCAAGGCTTAAATGAGCCTTTATCACTCTTATTATTCTCGGGTCCCGAGGTGCTTGTGAAGACTTGAACTTTTTGAGATTTTTATGTGCAGGAGGGCCCAGTTATTTCTGATTTCTTCTTGAGGACTTTGCAAGATCATCTTTTGCGTGCTCGCAAATTGAAGCAGCCACAGAAACAGGCTAGACAGCCGTTGAACCAAAAATATTCTACGTTGCACCTTACTTTCAGATCTCTGCCCAGAAACCAAGATACCATTTTTTCCTTTTGCTATTGTGCTGAAAACCAGGAGAAAAGTTTGGGTACCCAGTCACTTGGGTCGTTAAGAATTTAAAGTGTAAGACGAGGTTCTTTTTTAGGCTGTGCTGGTACATAAAAAGATATTTTTGAAATCTTTCTCGAAGGTATTTATAGTATTCTCTCTGTTCTCCCTAAATAATCCGCTACTACCTTTTTTCCTCTCTAGTTCTCAACTTTTGAAGGCCTTTTTGGGTCCATTTTTGATATTTTTTTCATTAAATGTAAGTTCAGATCTTACCTATTTGGATGTCTCTAATACGTCACACTGTCGCGGTTTAACCCCAGCCGGCAACTCAGCCCAGCGTGGCCGCT
This sequence comes from Phalacrocorax aristotelis, assembly GCF_949628215.1. Taxonomy (NCBI): domain Eukaryota; kingdom Metazoa; phylum Chordata; class Aves; order Suliformes; family Phalacrocoracidae; genus Phalacrocorax; species Phalacrocorax aristotelis. The sequence continues at coordinate 5,809,385 of NC_134299.1, forward strand.
CGCTCGCTCCCCCCCGGTGCGATGGGGGAGAGAATTGGAAGGATAAGACAGTTTAAGAGGGAAAGCAAAAGCCGCACACGAGCAAAGCAAAGCAAGGAATGCCTCCGCCCCTTCCCCCGGGCAGGCGGGTGCGCAGCCCAGCCCCAGGACAGCGGGGCCCCATCACACCTAACGGTGCCTTGGGAAGACAAACGCCATCACTCCCAACATCCCCCATCCTCCTCCTTCCCCCAGCTCTATGCGCTGAGCGTGACCCATGCGGTGTGGGACATCCCTGGGGCCAGCTGGGGTCACTGTCCCGGCCGTGCCCCCCCAGCCCCTCGCTGGTGGGGTGGGGTGAGGGGCAGAAAAGGCCTTGGCTCTGTGCATGGAACCACCCCTGGGTTATCAGCACTGCTTCCAGCACCAATCCAAACACAGCCCCACACCAGCTACTGTGACAAAATTAACCCTCTCCCAGCCAAAACCAGCACAGACACGTACAGAGCCACCCATCTCTTGCACTCACAGCGGGACATGGATGGCAAATGCTTGATAATGCTGCAGGACCTTGGTGGACAGGCAGATGCACAAGGCACTTACTTGGAAGAGAAGCGAAAACAATAATTATCGGTGACCTGTTCATGTGAAATGTAAGTTGAGGCAACTGTGCAGCGACACCCTTTGGAATGGGTTACCTTTGAAAGTGTACGGAGTGAATGCAGCCATGTATGTATATCTGAGCGCTCTTTACTGTGGCGGTATAAAACCAGAAGAGAATGCGGATCATTTAACGTCACTTGGAAGGGAACAGAAAGGAGTGGAATTGTGCGTTTTGCCCATACACAGATTTTCCGTAATCTCAAGGTTTTATGTTGCTTTGTAGCACTGTCTCCGAGCACCTCCTGTGCATGAGCAATCACAACAGCTAAATGACCTCTGCAGAGCTCGTGGCGCATCTCTGTTTTGGGGTGGAACGGTGTTTTGGTTGGCGTTCTGGGTAAGCGCCGTTCACGTGACGGCACGTGTGTGAAAAGGGGGGTCAACTTCTCTGTGGAGTTCAGGTCCCTGTGCCTGGGATCCGTTATCTCTAGGGCAAGCGATGCCGCTGCTCCTTGCATTTGCAGTACGTGTTTGTTTGGGGAACATGGATTCTCTCAAATATTTTTATGCCTTGCTATGGAGGAAGAAGCCAAGTCGTGAAGAGCTGGAGTAGCTGGCTTGGGACGCAGCCGTTGGAGCCCTGACTCTTCTGGGACAGGGATTTTGTATCCCATAACAAACAGGCTTTTCTATATTCTTGCTCCCACTTGCATTAGCTGCTGGTTGTTTTTGCAGCAGCTTTTTATAGCGTTCGATCCAGTTTTGCCGATAGGGAGAGTATCAAGAGGGAATGTGTGCGTGTCTAAATGCATTGCCAGGCATGGAAATGTCTGCCTGTGCGGCAGGCTCGGGGACAGGCTGCTGACAGGTTGCCTTGTCTGCTTCTTTGGCTTCAGGGAGGTTTTTTTTCCTCCCTGAAACTGTGTTGCGGGAGTAAACAATTCAGAAATCTTTCGGAGCCAGTGGAAAGTCTGATTTTAAAACAGCAAGTGATGTTATTCCAGATGTCCCTATTTAGAACTCAGCAATAGCTTCTTTCTATTCTGTGCAGCAACGTTTGTGCCCACCCTGGTTTTCCTTTTAAAAAGAATGATGATGGTTCAATTTAGAGATTTTTTTTTTTTTTCCCCTGGATTGTCAATCCCTAATTTATCACTGTATCAATGCGTAAGGATTTTCTGTCAGAACTGAACCCTGCTAACCATGTCACGTCTTCCGAGCTGTTGTGACTAATTCTTTTCTTAAAATGGAATCATTCAGACTGCTTCAAAGGCACCATATATCTTCCTATATTTAATAATAATCATCTGCTTAAGGCAAACATTTTCTGCCACTCAGATGGATTTTTAAGTAAATGTGCTCTGTTCCACCCCACGCCAGGGTCTGATCTCGCACAGCTGTACAGGTGGTGGAACTGCTTGTTTCAGTGTACTCGGCTGTTATTTCAGGTAATCGGGGCTATCGGGCTAGTCGTTTCTGTAGTCCACAGCTCAGTGTGGCTGCAGGCAGGATTCCCAAGTCCTGAAGACCTACAGAAATCATTGGTGAAATAGTCACTGAGCCAGTCAATGTGTATAACTGGGGAAGGAGAGTCATTTTGACAGGACAAGGGGATATTTAATGTCCTGGAAAAGCAGATACCCAGAGCTCTCTTAGAAGGATGTTTGTATTTAATTTTCTACTTACTTTGTTTTGTTGCATCATGGCTTTCCGTGCTCTTGATTCAACCCAGAGAAATCAAGAGTCAAATTCTTTCCTATTTATGTGCATTCTTTCCTTAAAAAGGATGACGATACTCCAGGATATTTCAGACCCATGCAGAGTCACATCTTTTACTTCCCCGGAGTAATATTCATCCATTAGAACAAAAAGCCACCATGCTGACTTGGTAGCATTTAGCACTCTTTTTGCTTTAACATGAATTACTCCATAAAGTGCAGCAACGAATGAGGGTCATAAGTTTAAACTTATTCAGAGCTGTAACTCTTTCCCTGCAATCCTATATAACTTTACTAGTTAAGATCAGTCCCTTCTCTGGGTGTGGGAGCTGTGTGCATCTGCACACTTCTCATTTGGTTTTGCAGCCGCTCTCCAGAACGCCATGTCTCAAAAAAAAAAAAAAAAGTCTCTAACACACGCTCTCACCCAGAATATCCAGGCTAGGATGAATTCCTTCCATTTAATATATGCATTTTTGAGCAACATAAGGAGACAGGGGACTCTTGACTTTATTAGCTTCAGGGCAGCAAAAGCTAAATGACTCAGGTTGACTAAGATCTCATTCATGTTTTATGGACTTGGTTTTGCCAGGCCACAGCAAGCGGAAGGTTGCGGTGTCCCGTGAGATGTTAGGGGGGCCTCGTTCTATTTTACTGCTGTAGCATCCTTGGGAAAGGTGGGGTCTCACCCTTCCACGTAAGCTGTCTTCTCAGCTGAGACAAACAATGTGTTCCTCTCAAACTCAATGATTCAACGGTGGGGGAAGCCACCGTTTGTCCAGTGACAAACTGGAGGAAGAATCTGCACCTATTGCTAAGGAAACACGTCTAATAGTGATCAGGATTTATTCTTGGATAGCGTTCGGCCCATAGCTCCCTGCCTCCAAGCGTTCAAAGGCGGGTGGATGGGAAGCTAGGAATAGTGCTGCCATCGAAGCGAAGAGTCGCCGGTCTTACTCAGGCCACACGTATTCCTCTCTGAGTCAGAAGTAACTGTATTGACTTCAATGTGGTTGATTTTTTTTCCCCTGCCTCACACCTAGCATAGTCATTTAAGCCTGCGCAAAGGTAGCGCTAAGTGAATGTAAAATGCTGCCAAATCACAGTAATAGCTTTTCATCCACTTAGATGTTACTTTGGACATGCCTTACTACGCGTGGCTATAAGTAGTGGAAAATTGGGCCCATTAGGGTTAGTAGGATATATTTCAAACTCTGGAAAGTTTAAAAAATTTCCAGTCTTAGGGACTTCTGTGAGGCTGAGGGTGTAGTCTGTATCCAGCTGTAGAGAGGGATACTTTTGGCCGCAAAAAAAGGCAAGCTGAGCTTTGTTTTCAGGTGTGATACATACTTGCCTTGAAAATCATTCAGCAAGTAACTTGGGCTGGGTTTGAAGCATACTTTTTGTGGGTACGTTGAGCAGAAAGAGGCCTGTAACTCATCTGCCATCTTTAAAAATACCATTTAATATTGAGGAGCATTCGTTTTGATCTTTGTCGAAGCGTCTTGGTCTCTGTAGCTCATATTCTTAACAGTCATATTGTTGCACTCTGTTTTTTCCTGCGTTGAGAATGGATTTTGAATGTGTAGAGGAAAACGAATCCGGTTGTCACCCCCTTGTAAACACAGCAGGCCAGGCCTCTAACTAGATGGGAAGGGCACGATTCTGTTGATACGGGCAAAGCTCAGGTGAGCTGGAGGTCCGTGAACAATAGACAGTATTGGATGGATAAAGGATGGTTGTCAGACAAGCCCCTCTCGGTAGGAGCGGGGGTTCCCGTATGAATTATTGTAGTAATATTTGCATTTCCGCAAAGCCTCAGGTACTGTCTTAGATGGAACCGGGAAACGCATTCAGATAGTTTTAGAAAAGGCCTGTGGTGTAAACCAAAGGCCAGCTGGAATACAATGAGTAACATCTTATCTAACCTCTTTAGCAATGATTTGAAAGAGAAATTGCTGTTTCTGAGGAGTCTGAATGTACAGCCTTTATACAAGACCCTGCACCGAGGATTTGGTTGTCATCTTGGATCTGTCTTGTAGCAGGATTCTAGCAAAAGATCTATAGATAATTCTTATCCTGCAGCCAATCAAAGGAACCATTTGTTAATAGCATCAATTACCCAGTGTAAGTATCATTTATAACTCTGCACCCGCGCTTGGGTCAATGGATCAATGTACCCACAACTATGTAGATGCGATAGATTGAATGTGCTTTCCTCAATTTTCAGGTACCAGCTGAAAAGGCATGGTTTGTTTTTCATCTTGAAGTGGTATCATCCAGTCCCTTAGTTTTCTTCTGGTTTACTTCTCTCTGAAATTTTTAGAGGACCAGTATTTCTCAGATTTAGTAACAAAATTGGGAGGAAATTACGAAAAAATTCTATGAAGTAGGACAGTCCATGATGGATGTCAATCTTTAGAAGAATGAAAATGATAATACTTAGAGGGTTGGAGAAACTGTCTTCCTGGTCACAAATTAGTGTTTATAGTTACAGGTTTTGTCAAAACTAGCCCTCGCTCCAGGGGGTGTTGGGGGGGTCCCTACCTTTACAGCCCCAGATTCCCACTCTGCTCCCCCTTACGCCGTCACCAAGAGTTCCTGTTGATCTCAGGTGTCATTAAGTGGCCACTGATTTTAAAATAATAATAATAATAATTTGTACTTAAGGCTTCTCCTGATCTTCCTGATATTCACGGACGTTTTTGTCTTAATCCCGGCTTTCTTGTCCTGATTTGTTTCTGAGCTGGCTGGTTGCAGTTCATCATAAATAGTTTTTCTGCTCCATAAGCTCAATTGCTTGTGTAAATTATCTTCCTGGAGCCCCAGTATCTCGTTAAAGACATTAATGTCTTTTAGGCGGCCTTCCAGTGGTTCCACATGGAAACCACAAAGCGGTTGTTACCATCTGACTTACTTAACTGCATCTGTCCTGCATTGATCTGCGATGTCGATGTACTGTCAGGGATATTACTTAGTTTTGCTACCCTCCCGGCCACTGGAGCATGTGAGTGCATTAGGCAACGTGATTAACCTTTGTTATCCATGGCCTTTTCCTCCTCAGTTCCTCTCCCCAGAGACCGTGTTCAGTGCACTGGAGTTGTGTGTGTTGTTTAATTAAGTTATAGAGAGACAGCTGATGTGGCAATTTCTACCTTTGGTTGCCTAATAAGACTGTCTGGTGAATGTTTTCTTAATTAGTTAAAGTAAGGTCAGAATTAGTCTCTCCCTTCAGTGTTATTTCATTCCTAACAGTTGTACTGTTTAGGTGTAGGGGCATCTTTTTAGTAGCATTTAAAGTATTATTTGATTCAGTCTTTTAATTATCTGATGAAATTGCAGTGTCATCTCCAAGGCCAAATACTACATTGTAAAGGTTCCTGCATAATATAACCAAATGCCTTCTTCAATGAGACTGAATCTGTTCTCGTCTTAACTTCATTGACTTTGGTATAATTGTGCTCTTATTCCTGGTTTATGCTAGTGTGAATGAGGTCCTTGTTCTCCTCTGTCAGCTTCTCTGTCACTTTGGTAATGAGCGATGTTGATGGTGCCTGAGGGCTGGCGAAGAGCGTAGTTAATAGTGTGCTAGGTGCCCTACGTCTTGTCGCCCTGTACTGTCAGCTGAGGGGCTTTAATGGACCTTATGTTGTTGCAGTGTAGTCCCAAAGGTGCTCTCAGATCTATTCTGTGCTCTGCCCTCCGATGTTCCCTGCCTATTTCTGACTTATTCCTTCTTCAAAGATGGCTAGAGTAGATGCAGGACTATCTCATGTGCTTCAGGCCTGAGAGCCAGGGTGTTGCTCACTCCCGGTCCTTTTGCACCTCCTCCCCATCCCCCTACTAGTGGAAGAGGAATCGGTCCGTTATGGGAGCACGTTGCTGGCTGCTCCAAATTTAATCTGAAGCTTTTGATCTGAACCTTCCTGCCTTTTATCCCTTAAGCCATGTAGAAAGAGACTGAGGCAAAGCATTTTTCTTAGCTGCATCTGGCATAACTGTGACACCTGGAAGAAAAAATTAGCTGTTCACATGGCACGTTTCCAGCAAAGGGGACGGGACTATTAAAGGTTTGTGCCCTTTGGGAGATTAGCTCCTCATTTTATTTAATATTGGCTTGTTCTACACGGCACAATGGCACGCAGATTAATAGTTTTAACAGGTATGTAGATACAGTTAATATCCTCTTGGTTTGTTAATCCGCTTAATACTTGAAGTAAATAAGGAAGTGGTTTGGACTATACCATGCTCTTAAGGCAGAATCAGCCCGGTATGTTTGTTATTACAAAGAAAAGGAGGAATACCCAAAACAGGGAGTTTTCACCCGTTCTTTTTGCAGGAGCAGCCATAAGGTGCTCTGGAGTGTTTGAAAACGAAGATATCTCTTCCAGAGTTGAATCCGAAGAGTGCGGGATCTCTGAAAAGCAGAGAAGGAAGCACCATTGTTGTGATCGCTTTGAGTTTGGGGTTTTTTTTGAACGGCAATGTCACGTCTTTTGTACCAAGCTTAGCGCTGGCTCCAGAACAGAGCCAAACAGCCTCCTGGTAGCAGGTGCGAGCGATAACTGAGCAGCACTGAACTGTGTGTGATAAATGCCAACACCTTTCCATGGTCTGACCTTTACTCCGTTTTAGTCTGTAATGTGCAGCTGCATGTTGGTGTTTACAGATGACAGTGAAGATAACTGATGCTATTTCTCTCTCTAGCTGGATGGCACATTTTTTTTCCTCAATGTATCAGCTTATAAACAGACTCATAATTTTGTTGAGACTGCTGTTGCTGCAGGACCTGATAAACAAGGAAGTGGTCTGATATTGGATTCTGTTGCTGTCATTTTTGGACGTGTTTCCCATTCTGTTATTGACCTTGGACTGGTCACTCGGGCCAATAATATTCTCGGAGTCTTCGGCACCTGCTTTTTGCCTTCTCTTCCTAACTCGGGTCGGGGGAAGCATCGTGTTACTGTTGGCTTTACAAAGTTGTAATAAATTGCCTGGTAAAATGGCTCGAACACTTTCACATTGTTATGAAACATTTTCTGATACTTTCTGGCTTTTAGTTGACCAAAATATGTTTGAGACCACCAGGACCAAATCTGGTTAGCTTGTCACAGATATTTTATTTCAATTGTTAATTTTGAAATCCATCCTCAGAATCTTGAGTTAAAACATTTTAATTTTTTTCAAGGAAAATCAGTGTTGCATTCCCCAGCTCTTGACAGGATCAGAGGTTTGCATTATTCAGCAACCTGAATAATGACTGGACCTTGGATAAAGACATTTACTCCCAGCACTTATTTTATATGCAAAGTAATAAGTATATGCTGAGAATGTTACATTTAAGCAAACAAAAGGGATCTGATTTTATGCACCTTTGTCCAGATTCATAAGCGTCTACGGAAAAATTAGCAGTACTTTGGGATGGGAAGGATCGTGTATTTGTTTTTGCATTGGTGCTCCGTAGCATTGACTCTGTTGATGATGTAGTACTTGAAAAAACTGCTGTTGAGAGTCGGTCACTTTTATTGACTACTGAGAAATTCCAGCAGCGGTCTACCTGTGGTTTGCAGGTAGTTCAGCGTTAAGCATTGCATGGGAGTGCTTTACAGAAGAGCAAGGACACAGGCAGAGCAGCCTCTCGGCTATACATCATGCAGTCGTTCTTCTGAGCTTAGCAGTCCCATCTAGCCACCAGGAGATCAGCGGAGCTTCCCGAAGCATGATTTAATGCCTCGAAACAGCAGACAAGTTTTATGCCGTTAGATTTAAGCCAGCATAACCAAATAGCAAATTTTGCTCTTTTTGTCCACTTTCAGCGATGTCGAGTGCAGCTGACTCCTACTCGTTCCGCTCCTGAGGTCCCGTTGTCTTCAGCTGAGTTACTTCCGATTTACACCGCTGAGACAGGAGATCATCGCCCATGAATCTATATAAGACTACATTGGGTAGTAAAAATATGTGGTTAAGATACTGACTTGGGAAGCCTGGATTTCATTCTCTGTACTGCCATGCACCTCCTGTCTGACCACCTGTACAAAACTTGCACAGTTCCACCACATCTCATTTTAGGCACTGAAATTGCCCTACGGTGCATCTGTGGCTGGCAGAAGGACAGGCAGTTCCCGAGACTGATCTATTGTACAGGAATTGAACGCTCTGGGGATGCCTCCCTGGTTTCTCTCTACAGGTTTTCCAGGCAGAGTGTGGGACAACTGCATTTCCAACTAGGATGTCTCAGCTAAGTGCCTGTGCTTAGGCTGGCTGCGTTTCACGTTGGTGCCTCTGTTTTGGAGTTCTCTGTTGTGAAAAATCGCGTAATAGCTATTCTTTATCTTACTGCAGGGACTTGTGGAGAAATCTATTATGATTATTAATTTTCCAGTGCACTTTCTGATTTACTTTCCTTGTTTAAAGGAAAACAAGTAAACAGAGAGCTCATTAAGTAGTTGGCATGTTAAGAATTTGCAGCCAAAACTGACATTTAACAAGTACGTTATGAGTGTTACATGAAGACTTCATCTTTTATATAGCGCCTTGTTTTGAGGGGTAAGGTAGTGGTATCATTCGATTAAAGGTTACATTCCCTTTATTCTCCTGAAATGTGCTCCTCCATTTTCTCTAATAAAGGTGTTCTCCACCAAGACTACCCTGGCTGTCTCATAGGCTGAAATGGTTTCCCCATCCCAAGGGAAAGAATGTAATTAAGCATTTTGGTTATGTTAGGCTTCGTATCAGGGCTGCGCTTTTGCAGGAAAATAATAAACAGATTAGTAACATTGCCAAGAAGAGATTTAGAGTATCATCTCTGATGAAGCTTTTCAAAACCAGCCAGGCAACAATGGAGAGAGGTTAAAGCTGTAGAAAAGCACAGCGGGGAAAAAAATGACACATTTAGTTAGTTTGGTTCAGCTTATTCTCTTGCAAAGCAATTGCAGAAGGCAGCGGTGCAGAAGAGGCGAAGGACCGGGGGTGAGGCCCTCTGGGGTACGTTCCTTGCTTTGTTACCGGGTTGCACGCTGGGAAGTTTATTGCTTTCTTCTTCCGTCACCTATCTGAAAGTTTGGGGAGTACGGATAATCTTCTTGGATGTTCTTTTTATAGCACCTCCTGTAAGAATCTCAGGCGTCCTCTCCAGGCGATACTGTAATATTCATGCATCTAGCAGAGCTTGCCGAATCCTACAAAGCAGTCTCAAGGCTCTCACTCGTTCTTGCTGACTTTGCCCCCGTTGTGCTTGAAGCCCTTCAGCATTCGCGTTAGGTCCACTTCATCCCAAAGCAGAGATTGAGTGCTCAATGTTACTTCAAGTAGAACCGTGGCTGCAGCGAAGTTTGTTTCCTCTCTTGCACAAAAGCACTGTAAAACAAAGCAAAGTGGGTTCTTTCTCGTGGGTTTGTGTTATTCTGCTTCAGCCAGTCTTCCTGTGAATTTTTTTCCTGACGGTGCAGACTGCGTTACCTCCAGGCAACGCGCTCCCCTCCAGGCTCTCTTTGAAGACTTGGATGCTTTGGCTGGTGCAACGTGTGTTTTCTGGCCACCTCTGAGGCGCTGCTTCACTTTGTTGGACTAAGGTGTGTCCTAGGAAAGACAGTCTGGTACCCAGGTACCGGTTTTGTTGAGGGCTGTCTTCTGATGGGATGTGCGCAGCTCGCAGCGTGGTACCTTCAGCACATCTGGGAACCTTTTGATGCCCTGCCGCTTCCCCGGTGTGCTGCTTTGTATCCCACAGGTAGGCGGGTTTTCTTTTCCTAGCAAATTCCAAATACATGTCATGCAGACCCTATGACACCCCAGATCCCACTGGAGACTCCTTGCCCTTCCATTCCAGGGACAGAAGAGGGCCTAGACGACATTATCCTGACAACCGCCCTGCCTGTCTCGTTGCCAAACTGCAACAGTTCTAGCTTCACGTCACCTGTGTGAGTACAAGACTTGCCAGATGATCTCAGGGAAGAGCTTGGGCCCATATACGGGATGTTTTAGGTCTGTACGGAAGTCTTACATGGCCTGTTGTCAGGTTTTACTAGACTATTCTAGAAGATAAATCTCATTAACTGCAGAATTCTTCCACTCTTACTTTGGGAGGTGCAGCCTATCTGCAGGTCTTGTTTTGACTAGTTTGCCTAGCAGCAAATTTCAGTCCAGTTCCCAGCGTTTAAGCAAATACAACAATGGTTTCTTTGATACTAATATTACTGGAGGAAAAAGAAAAGAAAGAAGCACTTAATATAATACTCTGGCCTCTTTCTCCCCTAGTTCCCTGCCCTTGTCTCAAAAGGAACTTGATTGTTCTTTCCAACGCAGTTATAAACTTAGCTTAAAGGGAAGGGGAAAAGAGCTTTCTTTTTGCCCTTTTTTTTTTATCTGCTCCCCTGAGTGCTTCTGTTTTCAGTCATTCAGCCTGATCTCTGTTCAGCAGGGCTTCTTGGATGCTGACCGCAAAGAAGGGAAAGAAACTCTTTGAGTTGAAGTTACTTCTAACTTTTTTTTTTTCTCCATTGCCTCAGAAAATTTCCTAATGGTGGGGGAACATCAGGAGTTCAAGGTTGCGTACCTACAGCTTTGACTGTTTCTGCAGGCTTTGAAATCTTGTTTGAAATCACACAGCCTTAGCCACACAGACCTACTAGTAATTCTAAACCAATTTCCTTCCGAAGGTGACTCCTCTGGAGGAAGACAGCAACACCAAGCATGTGCTGTAGGGTAGCTGCAACAGGCCTTTAAGTCTTTTCTTGCTAACTTAGGAATGTAGGAAGCAGCATTCGAGGTCATCAGGCCATATCGTTTCCCACAGCCTGTTGTCACCACACCGTGTTTGTGTATGGGGCTCCTCAGGCAGTGGATGTGGTAATCGTAGGTGAACCCTGTTCCTTCGCCAAGTGTACTTTGACATGGGCCTAGCGTTGCATGGGGAATGCCGTGGCAGGGAAGAATCAAGTTAATCATAACTGATTTCTCAGGGGAATATCTGTTGCTGTCTTCTATTTTTTTTTCCCATCTCCATTTCCTTTTATCAGCTCTCCTCACTTCCATAATACGTCCACCTTGCCTTCCTCAGTCTTTTCTTTTTCTATTTTACAAAGCAATAGGGATAATACAGCCAGGATCAAAATGCCAGACACGGTCCTTTGGCTGGATTTAAAATCAAACAAAAAGGTATATCTGAAATCTCAGTCCTCTCCAAAGATGCAGATTAGGTGTCTGCGCCTTAAAGAGCATCAATTAATAAACCAGTGCGGGCTACATCAGTTTATTCCAGCTGAGAATCTAACCCTGAGTTTGTGTATTCCCAGCCTTTCGGAAACATGACAAACTGTCAGATTCAAGGTTTGATATTCTAGGGTGGAACAGGCAGAACTGAACATCAGGTCAGCGCAGTGCTCTAACCTGGCTTTTTATATGTGATCTGTGCTGTAAGGGAAGGAAGAAGTGTGTGCATGTGCGAATAACAAAATGGCTTTGGAACATTCGAGATCACCTCGGCAGAGAATAACTTAGAGGAAGACTGTGTGAGATAATACAGCAAACGTACTGCTGCTCCTGTGACTGTGTAATTGAAGATACTTTGTGCAGTTTGTTTTTATACAAGTTTATAAGGCAGAAAGTAAATGCTAGACTGAGAATCACAGAATCACTTAGGTTGGAAAGGGCCCTTAAGATCATCAAGCCCAACCACAGTTGTTAACCCACTTGGTGTTAACCAAGTTAACACCCAGCACTGCCCAGCCCACCACTAAACTATGTCTCTAAGCACCACAGCTACATGTCTTTTAGATACCCCGAGGGACGGTGACTCCCCCCCCTCTCTGGGCAGCCTGTGCCAGGGCCTGACCGCTCTGGCAGTAAAGAAATTGTTCCTAATCTCCAACCTAAACCTCCCCTGATGCAGCTTGAGGCCGTTCCCTCTCATCCTGTCACTGGTGACTTGGGAGCAGAGACCAGCCCCCCCCTCACTCCAGCCCCTCTCAGGCAGCTGCAGAGAGCGAGAAGGGCTCCCCTCAGCCCCCTCTTCTCCAGGCTAAACCCCCCCAGCCCCCTCAGCCGCCCCCCAGCACACTTGTGCTCCAGACCCTGCCCCAGCCCCGCTGCCCTTCTCTGGACACGCTCCAGCACCTCCAGGCCCTTCTTGTCCCGAGGGGCCCAAACCTGAGCCCAGCATTCGAGGTGGGGCCTCCCCAGGGCCGAGCACAGGGGCCCCATCCCTGCCCGGCTCCTGCTGGCCACACCAGGGCTGACACAAGCCCGGGGGCTGGTGGCCTCCTTGGCCACTGTCTTCACTTGACCGCTTGTCTCCATTTTCCCAGCAGCCTGACGTTATAAAGATGATCCTCAACTCCGTTCCTCCTACCTCAGATTTTAGATATGGCACAGTTTGGGCCAAATATCTGAAAAGTTGGTGTTTCCTCTGGCTTCTTGACAGGTGCTGAGGTAAGGCGTGAGAAATTAGTGATGACTTAATGCTGCGCTCTGACCATTGTTGTGTGTTCAGAATTTTAAGTCACGAGCTCATGGAAAGTTTCAGATTAGACCTCTGCAAATCAGTTAATCCAGCTTCCTCGTCAAACCAGAGCTCATCTTAAAAGCTCGGTTGGCTTGTCAAAGGCTTCCTCTGGTTCTTTTGAAGATCTTGATGGAGGCAGATGCACTAACTTCGATGCAGACCCTCTTCTAGAGCTTGCTTTAAATGGTAAAGAATTCTTTATGATTCAGAATGCGTTACCTCCATGCCCTATGCAGGGGTGTACGTATATACCCAGTCTCACAAGATCATGCCCTGAAAAACAGTAATAAAATCTGTGGTTTTGCTATTTGCTCTTGGTTTGCACTGGTGTTGCTGAGATGGCAATCTGTCCTGCCTATTACAGAGCATCAGATGATTGAAAACATTCTTTGCGTTCCTTTCTCTCTCCTGTATTTGCTTGCGAACATTGCCATTTGGCTTCTGTCTTGCTCAGAGAGATTCTGGTATAAACCCCCTGTTTCTGTTGCTGGATTGGGGTCAGAAGGTTGTCTGAAGGAATGATTAACTGCAAAGGTGCAGAAGCAGATAAACCCTCATAAAAACCACTTGTAAGAATGAAGCCAAGAATATATATTTAGAAATCCATTTAGGTCTCACCATCTTGCTTAAAATGGAATTGGATAATAATACCTGGCTGGGCAATACAGTTAATGAAAAGCACCGAATGTAAAAGTTACCAAATGTAAAAGTTGAATTTTTTATGTGAGCTTTGCTTTCCAGTAAGCTTTTAAAACCCTATTCTCATTTTAAGCAATCTACTGATACATTTAACAAATGTCAAGATGAAATGCTTCAGCAGAGATCAAAAAGACTGAGGGTTTTATTGTACTACTCTTACAGCACTGATAGCCTGTATTGAACTTTCATGCCTAAGGATCAATAGCTTTTTTTGATCAAATATGGTGAACTATCAAAGACATCGGGCTCTACCTAAAGGACACTTCACATTGAGCTGTCTCCCGTGAGAGCGCTAGGACTCTTGGATTTGTGCTCTGATATTTGCTTGCATCCCTGCTTGTTTTGAAATTGTATTTTAATTATTTTTTTTACACTTATATTGTTGTATATTCACGGATATTCTCCGTGCCCTGGCAGGGCATGCGGAGACCAAAGCCACTGCTTGTGATCACGAGGCCAGTGGTGGTCCTAGCAAAGCTTTGGGTATATCTCGACAGAGTATGTCGAGCTAATCTCTCGAAACCAAAACTCAGTGCTGTTAGAAGTCTTACGATCGCAAGGAAATCACAAGAAGGGACGCGACTGGGCTGGGAAGTTCAAACGAACCCATCCATTGGGGGTGAGGAGGACAACAGCCCAGGCTGAGCCGTTTGTGCCGATGGCTGCGGAGCGGGAAAACGATGCTTCCCCTGAGGCTGCGAGCTGAACAGTTTGCCCCGCAAACTGCCTTGTCTTCCCCTCCCTCCCACCTCTGTAGTAAATGGTTAAGAGCTCTCAGCTGCTGAACTTAGAACAAACATTTGTTTTTGTCAGCAGAACTGCTGAAAGAGGAAAGCGGTGGGAGCAGGGTGGAGGTGGCTGGGGAGAGGAGGAGAACGAGGGCTGGAAGGATGCAGGGAAGGAGAACTAAAATATACCAGAATTAAGCTTTCAACCACACTTTAGACCAACTTTGCTAAAGCAGCATTTTAGTCTGAATAAAAGGAATGGCAAAAGCTGGAGGAAGCTGAGATGCAGCGGGGAGGGCTGCGGTGGCAGGTACTGGTAGGTGGACGGGGGTTCTCTAAAGCCCTCGGAGCCGTCTGTTTTCCTCCGACAACGTGCTCTGAATCATGTACCTTAAGGCTGCTTTTAGTGGCAAAAAAAAGTGCTTTAGCTTCTCTGGTAACCCAGCTGGCACGCTGATTTTGCGGAGCAAACGTGCCAGTGTGTAAATCCTTATGGGATGAAAGAGCAGGTGAGTAAACCACCTCGGTAGAGATGCGTGGGTCAGAGTAAACAGGCGCCCTTGTGATGAGAACCTGTACAGTTAATAAAGAAGAAATACTAGTACCCACTTAGCATGCAAGATTGAAAGTGGGGTTTTGCTTCAAGAGGGGGAATTACAGCTCAGAGAGGAGTGTAACATCCCTAAGAGTGGTGTTACAAGAGGAATGTGGCTTTTCTCCTCGCCCTTCTTTGCTGCTTTCTCAACCAGTGGATTCATTTCAGCATAGTGGCGTCAGGCGGGAGGTTGGGAGCATCGCAGGCTGGACAGGAAGGCTCTCCATTGTGCTGGTAGACTTGGGGGTCCAAGAGGCTGAAGATTTGAGTGAATATTTCAGTAGTGCATTAAGTTACTCTGCGGTGAACCCAGTTTAATTTCATTCATTGCAGCAGAACTTGTTCAGTTTTGCACCAAACCAAAGCTGGCACCCAGACCACTGGCCTGCTAGCCAGACCTTACCTAATGTGAAAGTGTCTTGGATTTGCAGTAGATGCAATATAACGCAAGAGATGCGGCTGTCCTTGCATTACCTGTGGAGCGGGGGTTTTGTCCCGCATTCCCCGAACACCGTCTCTACGGACATCATGAAGTGACTACTGTTCAGAATACCCTTTAGAAGCCATTCCCGCAATACCGCGAATGAGACGTTAATGCGGTTTTACAAACACGTGCAGAGCTAAATCCTTCTGAGCTGTGGGTTCCAGCTGCGCCGTGCTCTTAGATCTAAGGAAGCTTGCGGAACAGAGGTTACCCTCTTCATCTGAGCCACGGACCAGCCTCTTCCTTCTGGTTAGGTGATTCATAGAAAGAACAAGGCAGAAGCCTGAAGCGTAGAACCATCTTGACTTTTGTCTTTTGTTTGTGAATGCTGATGACCCCAGTTATGATTTCTGGCCTTGCTGCGTTCTTCACGCAGTTTTCTACTGAAACACAGAACGGGGGAATGCAACCGTGCTGATGCTTCTTAATTTGGATAAGGTTCAGTCTGTGGATCTGTGAATGTCTTTTCAGTGGTCTCCTTACCAGAAAGTGGCAAGAGGGAATGTTTTATGCCTGCTTCTAGTGGAGGAAAAAAATGCTGCCAAGTCTGTTGCCGAGGAACTGGCTGTGGTCAAATTAAAAGATAATTCAACCCTGCTATTTCTCTCTCCCATTTTTACAACACGGCTGAGTGTGGAAGTTGGGTGGTTGGTCTGCCGTGCTAATGCCCTGGTGGTAAGGCTGTGCTGACTGCTCAGGGGGCCAGTACGCTGGCAAGTGCTGACTCTGGTCTCCTCACTTTGCTCCCGTATCAATAAGATCTCACTTTATTGTGCAAGGTACTCTTCGTCTTGCGTGAAGTGCAGTAAAAGGGTATTAGAATGCTGCAAGAGCTCCTAGGACAAAGTTATCTCCTTCAAGGCGATGAGCGTACTGATTTCTGAGGGCGCTGGGTGAGTAGGGTGCTGTTTGTTACTCCATCACGCTTGTGCGCCTGCAAGTTGGAAGGAAAAAAGGCTCTGAATAACTGGATTCCTGGTTAGGGTGGAGAGAGCATAAGAAATGGATAGAAAAGTGCATCCTGGTTATAGCTTAATGAGGCACTAGATTGCAAAAGTGAGTCTCTTACACACATCTGAATAAACTCCATATTTATGAACAGATACAGAAAATTGTAGAAAATCCTTCTGAAGGGAGATGAGTTTTCAGGGAAAAAAAAAAGAAGCTGTTTAGTCCTGGAACTCAGGGCTTCTTATTCATTCTCTCTCATGCTAGTTCTCTGGAATTAGGAAGTGTGTGAACAGTAATCTTAAACTGTACAAAAAATGAGTTTCATACAGATAACTCTTCCCTGCTGACAGTCTGCGAAGATGTTCTCGGTGCAGTAGAAATCCATGCTGGTTTTGCTCTGTCGGTATTTCCCAATGATACTTTCTCTTCCACGTGTTCTACTCCTGTCGATACTCCTGTTCGACTACCTGTTGATAGTTCTGTCGTGACAAAGTCCTGTGTGAAGTGCTCCAGTGTGTCTCCATACCGCCAGCTCTGGCTTTGTCGACTGAAAGACTAAGAGGAATAGTATAGTTAAAGGGCTCGTTGTGAGGGTCTGAAACTTGACCTCTGCCGCATGCTCCCTTGTAATTCTGGGCAAGTTATTCAGTCTTTCAATCACTTTGCTCCAAAATAGGCTCATCTCTCTTGCTGCCTGTCTGGTTCAGTTAAGCGTATGCTACTTTGAACGCAGCTTATGCCTGCTTTGTGCGTGTGTGTGACGCTGCACAACGGGACCCGGGTCTTGGGGTGCTGCTGTGACTGCGGTAACGACTGGGCATTGGAAGTGGCCTTTCTGCTGACTTGGCAGTGTGTGCGTCTTCAGCCTTGAACGCTGAATGCTCGGGTGGCGACAAGATGTTGGGTAAGACAGAAGAGTAAAAGATTGTTCTGTGCTGGCTGCCCTGGGAACAGAAATAGTTATTTTCTTAAGCAGACTAATTGTGTGGGGTTATTAAAGCGACTGGGTAATGGCTGCTTGCTTTCTCCAGCCTCCTTAGATTGCTGGTCGGTACCTACTGATGATCAGTTCTAGTGCTTTCCTTCACTTTTAGGTGCGGTGTAATCTGTACACCTGCGTTTGCAGATGCAAGGTCTTACCTGATTATATCCACTGGGAGGGCAAACAATTCAGTAGGTTATTGTTTAAATATACACTAAAATTAGCAACTGTTTAAGAGCGTTCTCGTATTGAGAGACAAGAGGAAACGTGGTAACAATGAATGGAAAATAGCGTAATAGAGTGCACAAGATGAAATTCACTGTCTTAACTGTGATCACGTGGTCTAGGCACCGTTAAAGCCTCAAAATGGGATCTAAATTGCTTATAGGAGCAAGTCTTGCGTCTCGTTATAGGGATAAATTTCATCTTACAGCAATGCCCTTACTGATTGAAATAAATTGCTTTGGGGAGTTGATGTGCCTGGAAGCAAATGTACTGGTTGGGGGATAACTAATATTACAGAAGGTTCTCTCCTGGTGTATATAGTTTCATTCGTACGCTCACAACTATTACAGTAAAAATGTTACTAGTTTGCATATTCAACCACAGAAGTGCTGAGCAGAGCTGTGCTCAAAAGTGATGGAAAACCCTGATCCGAACATGTATTACTGCCTATATCACATTCTAGGGCACTGGAAATTAAACACCTGAAGTTAGTGGTCTCCCTTGACCATAAAGGCCCTCTTTCTCTCAGTTTGCTGTTTGTCATCTGGACATTATGTCTTTTATCTCTTAGAGATGCTGTGAAAAATAAATTGTTTCTGAAAAACTCAAAATAGAGTGCTGAGAGCAATAAAAAACCCCAGTGAGGAGCTTAATTGTATCTTCAGGGAAGGTTTAGAGTAATATGCTGTAAATAAGGTATAGGACCTCTCACTGAACAATAAAGGACATGAAAGTATTGAATAGCTGTTGGTTAAGTGAGGAGAACCTGCTTCGTACATCATGGACCCTACCTCTGGGGAGAGAAAGAAAGAGGTGAAAGAAGGGGTATGATCATGAAAGATGGAACCGATCTGCATTAGAGCAATGCAGGCTAACGTACTGGGCAACAGCAAAGCTAATATTTCCTAGCTTTCAATTCTTTGTCTCCAAAATTGACTTTTTGGGAGCGTACTCTGTCACAACCACCGTAGCTTATGCAGTCAGCACAAAGGACTTGACTGCAACTGTTCCTTGGGCAAGGCTCTCCTCGAGTTTTTGCTACTCAGGTTTTGAATCCTGCCCCTTCCAAACCACCAGGTGTAGAGGGGATCCTTTGGTTGGCGGCAGCAGCAGGTCATTATCGAGTAAGCGGAGCAGGCACTAGAGGGAGGTACAGTACTCTTTAGGCTTGAAACTCAAAGCATGGGGTTGGCATGGGCTGTGAGAACCTATCGCACCCCTGCTTGCCATTAGCTGCCAAAGCTGCTTGGATGTACTTTGCTGTGTACAGTCAGAATGTAATCTATCAAGAAATAAGAGGTAATGAGGTAAACTACACTCTGTGGATAACTGGGTGTCGTGTGTTGCAAATGGAAGACGCTGGCATTTTCTCACGACAGCCTTCTGCTCTACAGCCGAATGCGACAAAGTTGTGCTCGAAGATGACAAACAGATTTTTGACTGGAAAAGAGTGGAGACTCTTTACTGCCTTTCCTGGTGGATGTTATCATCCCCTTGCAAATAAGTGGAAATGTTTTAAGGGACTGCCAGGTGCAGTAACAGTCTGAATTTCTTCTTTGGTCTCTGTTTTTCAGGAGCTGTGCAGCAAGATCATCAAAGCAATTTTAATGTTTGTGGCTTCTCAATTACCGGGAGGACGGACACAGTGCTGCTAACTTGGGGAAATTATTAGAGGTTGCTTCAGACTATGACACAGACTTTGCTTACTCAAGCATAATTACCTCTATCCTGATGAGAAATGAGAAGAGCACAGTACGAATTTCTGCCCAGTTCAGTGTTGTTACTCTCTTTTGACCAAGCCTATGAAAGGGATCTGTCTTCCTGACTGATCTCACACTGTCATGTCTTCGTGCTCCTGACCAGTTTGGTTAAGCAATGGAATATTTAAGCACTCGGTGGCCACCGAGATGGGTTTCAGTGTTGACTGTCGTGGTACCTGCTCTGTTCCTAGCCAGTACCTTGACAACCAGCTCTTAGACGAAACAGCCAGATAGACGCGTAAAGGCCAGCGTGCACATTTGCCTTCCCAGCAGATAAACCCGCTGGTTACTTGGAAGACGTCTTTTCCATCTTTGTGAGGGGAAATGGCCACTATTGCACCAAACAAAGGGACAAACTGGAGCCCACAAGCATTATTTTCTTTAAAGAGGACTAGATTCAGTCTTTGGACACCGGGGGCAGTCCAGGCACCTCTGAAAATCTCCTTACCATGCTCAGAGGGCACTGAAGGCAGCAGGAGCATCAGTGCCTCAGCTGGAATGGAAGCTTTGGAACTCTTGCAGAGAAACCATGAGGCTACAACTAGCAAGAAGCCTTGGTGGCCATAACTAGCATTGCTTCCTCCATCAGACATCCAGCAGTTGCTCTGCATTGTCCCATCCGTGTCCTGAATGACTCTGGGCCAGCTGAACTTACAAGAAGCACAACTCATGGCAGTAAGTGTACGGCTTTACATTTATTTGTGGGGGTTTTTTTGTTGGTTTTCCCTATGTGAAGTTATGCCAGCATGGAGATGTCTCTTTAAAGAGAGGAGAAAAGATACTTAGTTAATGTTTAATGAATGAATGTCTGTACACACTTTGAAGATTTAAGTTGTTATGGAAGTGCTCAGTTTGTGTTTAGAGCCCCGTACGTCTTGCGGTCAAGAAAGTCCCGTAAAGATCTCGGCGCTGCCTGTTTAGCTCCAGAAGTTTGCTTTGACTTAGCACATGTAAAGAGGCATTTAATGCGTGCTGTTTAACTTGTGTGTGGAAACATCATTTTCACATCCGATGCTTACTAAGATAAAAGAGTAATGTTTGGTGAAAAAGTGAAGGTTTTAGTTGCTTGTCTGATCTTGGCCAGTTTCCACCATAACTGAATTACAGAACTGGAGAATTGTTGAGGTTGGAAGGGGCCTCTCGAGATCACTTAGCTCAACCCGCCGCTCAAGTAGGGTCAGCAAGAGCAGTTTGCCTAGGAAGGTGTCCAGTCAATACATCCGTGGATGGAGCCGTCGCAACCACTTTGGGTAACCTATTCCAATGTTCAACCACCCTCGCGGTAAAAAAGTGTTTTCTTACATTGAGATGGATTTAATCATCATGATTTAAGAGTGCAGAAGAGACATGGGGCTCCGTGTAGAGTTGAGACCGCATATAGCTTACCTGTGCACTTGCAGTAGCTTAGACCAGAGTGACCTCTGCTTTTGGGAAACTTATTTTAGCAGTTAATTCGGGGTAGGTTTGATCTTCCATCTTTTGCCACATCCCTCAAGTAGTGAGGACCTGGTGTGGACCCTTAATTCTGTATAGATAACCACAGCTGGATGTGGGATTTCTCCCACAGGAGGTTTTCAGACACTTGCGTAGCAGCTAAAAGCATAAAATGATAATGGATCATTGCTGTAGCAATGGTAGCGCAATCTCGTCCTGGTGAGAATGACAATGTGAGATGGAGGACAAAGTAAAGTTAAATTGTTTTATAGCTGTGATAAACCACTGGTCCGGGGGACTAAAATGTCATAGGCATTTACTGGGACTTAGCTGAAGTGTTACGACTGTGGTAGTTTTGCTCTGTTTTTCTACTGGCCTCCACGTTTTACTAAATTCAGATATACTCATGGTTTTGGAGATAACTGGATCGAGCAGACTGGTCCCTTGAAATGTCCCCGTCATTGCTGCTAGTCTTGTTGTCTATGACCCATTCTTTCTGCGAGTCGAAGGCTCGCTGTTGGCTGTCGGAAGGTTTGTTGATGGATTTTCACTTATATGGGTTCATCAATCAAACCTTCAGAGAGGAGGAAAGCAATAGTATCCTGCTAGTGGCAAGAGCACACAAGCCTGAAGAGAATTAGATGGTGTACGGGGGATGGAAGACATGCTAATGTGAAAATAAATACCGAAGCTGGGCTGTATAATCGCAGATAGTGTGTACACGTGTATGTTGTTGGCTGGTCGTTTTTTAAGGGAAGGTAAATCAAAGCATTCTGTGCCCTTATAGGTACTTTCTTGGATCAAGAACACAAAAATGTAATTTTCAAAATTTCATTTAGCTCCTACTTATGAAGAATTTAATATACTAAAGCTTGCTTGCTTGCTTTAGTCCCCAAAACTGTGGTAGCTCTACTGGTAATACTTTTCCCCCACTCAGCTGAGCGGAAGGGCTGATTTCAGGATGTTTAATAAAAAGAAAATGGCATTTCAGTCTTTCATAATGTAACACTGCATAGAGTTATCACTTATCTGTTAACTGAAAACAAGCTGGTATAAAACACACGGAATATAGAAGCTGCAAATGGAAAATTCTTCTTGCTTCAACCCACTTCCTTTTGTTGCATCAGCAAGAGAAGTATTTACATAGAAGATCTAGTTCTCACAGTGAGTGACAGGTTACCATCTTTGCCCATGCACGTGACTCTTAATATATCTTCAGATATATTCTATGGAGTATGTGGGTGTCAAAATAAAGCAAAATAACGCAGAATTCTTCTAAGCAGCTCTACTTCGAGAAAGCTTATTGGTGTTCTCAGTTGTTACATGACATGCACAGACCGCATAGTGTGTGTATGCTCTTCCTGGAACTAAAAAGGAACTGATATTCAATGTGAGTTACAGTCGTGATTGTCAGATCAAAGTAACATCCTGTCAGTTCTAATTTGCTGCTGTTTTCCTGAAATTTTAAAGGGCTGAATCCTTCAACATTCCTATTCAGGTGTCAGGCTTGCATCATGATGAATTCAACCTGTTACCTTTTGACATCCTGCGAGATGCAGCCCCAAAATACGCATTATTAAATGTTATGGCACATACCTAATATATACCAGTAAAACTGGCGAGTGGAAATGAACATAACTCCTAAAACTACTGAGCTGATTCTGTTCTTTGGCTTCATTTTTATGCTTCTGTCAGAATACAAGATAAATAAAAAGCCAAGCTTGAGCTTGACGGTCTCAGTTACTTCTAGTTAGGTTTAAATTCTGCATGATTGAAGTCAATAGTTGAAAATTATCTTCATGCCTGTGTTAGACCGTCATGAATTTGTTACTGGAAGACAATCTTAATAAATACAGGCTGGGCTGTTGGTTGCTAGGAATTAGTAGGTCTCTACTGAAATAAATGCAGTTGGCATATAGACACTGCAAGTGATTCTTCCATTTTGAGTAGTTGCCTGTGTGTGTATCTCTTTGCATCGGCCGAAGCAAGCGAGCGATTTGGAAGCCGACGTGCCAGATACCACAATAACTGCCGAGCGTGCGCAGAGGTTCCGGAAGGATGAACAGTGTATTAGCTAAGAAATTGGGGCAGCGTTAACGGTGCCGTTCTTGCATGTATTGATATTAAAAATGAAATGCAAATAAGTTAAACTCTTGACAGCGAGTTCGAAACTTCAGTGTGGTGATACGGTGATAGAACACTTTGACTTTCCTGCTCTCTGCTGTCAAGTCCTTATCCTGCCCATCTTTTCTGAAAAGTAACTTCTGCAACTCCCCTTTTAATGCGAGATCCCAACCGGCGCAGAAATTGCCTATCGGTTGCCCATCTGAGGTCTCTTCTTGCTCTCTGGGAGTTTCTCAGACCAAGGATGCTGCTTTCGACAGGATCCAGTTGGCCTTTGGCAGCCAGTATCTCCTACTACGCGTCAGCACCGGTTCTTGGGTTTGCTTCTCAGAGCTGCGAGGCATCGTACGCTGGCCCCACCGAAATCGCTGGGGGTTCAGCGCTTGTTCACCCACCCCCATGTGTAAGTCCCGCAACATGAAAGGCTGTGGGAAGCGGTTGTGGTGACAGCGGTCATGGCTGTTTGAGGTGTCCCGACCCCCTGAGGCTTGCGAAGACCCTGTAACAGAATGAACAGCAGGAGCTGGGCGAGGGTGTGTTGTCTGCCTCGGTACGTGGCGAGGCAACTTAAATAGATCTTTTTTTTTTTTTTCCCAAGGGGTTAAGCAAAGTTAACTGGCTTCTCACTAAACTGCGTAAGTAGCACTTTCAGGGTGCTGCTGCTGCGAGGTGAAAGCTTTTTGCTGTGCCATGGTAATAAGCAGCAGGGGACAATGACAGTGTAAGCTGCTCCAGGTGTGTTTTGAAGATGATCTCTAGAAACAATCTTGATGTCGGCACCGAAGTGCCACGGTATTGCTTCTGAAGTGGCCTGGATTAATATGGGCGTATATTTGTCTGCTTACATTCCTCCAATTTATTTCCCTGCAAGTTGCAAAACTACAGAACAAATGTTTCAAATAGAATACTTAAATCTGCAAAGAACAACAACATAAGCAGAAGGCACTCGCTGATGCCAGTAAATTCTTCATAGCTGTAACTTATTCATAAACATGAGCAGATAAGTATTCAAGGGGAAGAAAGGACTAATTTTTGAGTGAATGAGGCAAAATTTCTTCACGCAAAATATCTGATACAGCGCTCGTAGGCAAAACTAGTGATAAAGGTAAAACGTTTGAGAGAGGAGTTGACACAAATTTAATGGAAATAGAGAGATCCCAAACACACAGCCAACACTTCTGTTATTTAAACAGAAAGGCGTTTAGGCTATTCTGTACATAATTTCCTAGGGTTAATAAAGGTAAGTCTCTGTGGCTCACGGGCAAGAATACGGCTCCAGAAACAAGCTCAAAGGGATGCTCCCCTCGCCTCCCACCGCCACGTGTCAAGAGGAGCAGGGCAAGCAAAGCCATCAGGCAGAAGAAAGGATGTAGATGGCAGGAGGTGACAGTGGCAGATGTGGGCATTGATTTGAGATTGTAACTAATGGGATTCATCGAAGCGTGAGGCCTGGTGCTGCTTGAGAGTGGAATCGCTGTAAATCCGGTAGCGCGGTTATATTGGGTTAATTTCAGCCTGTTAAACTTGGATCAGAAGGATCCTTTTTGTTACCTCCTCTTCTGAAGATGATGCTGGAAGGCAGGATGCGCACTGAGGAACCAGATCTCTGTTTGGGGAGCTCACAGAGGGCCGTATTTACTCTTAAAGCCTTTTTAATGGAGTGGCTGCTGTGCTGTGATGTCTGAGGCAGAGCAAATACAGTGTCTTTGCTTAAGAAGGGTTTTGCTGTGCGAAGTAGCCCCTGCATCAAAGGCCTTGCCTCTGAAGTGCACCAACGGAGGCAGAAGGAGGCGTCGCTGTTTCCCGATGGGGAACACGGGTTCGCAGCGACTCACCCGAGATTTTTGTCCGACGTCTTTGGCAGAGCTGTGAATTGGGAAAACCAGTTTCAGGCCCCACTCCGGCGCGCGAAGCGAGAATGTTCTTCCTCGCCCCTAATCAGATAGCAATTAAGAGTAGAGCAGTAAAAGGCAAATCAGAACAGCGTGCCAAACCTATGCATAGATTTGTTAGCAATTTCCTTTCTTATTTAACTGCATAAACAATCAAATGTGAATATTGGAAAAGCTGAGATATTTCCCTTGGGATCTAGACCTGCCTTGCGTGTTTAAAATATTTATATATTTGAGCTGTCAATTTTTCTAACGCTATCAAGGCTGAAACAACTATAGGATCGGCAGATGAAAGATGGTACTTGAAAAGGGAAAGAAAGCGGTGTGTTAGGCCCATTTAATTTAAATGTGCTGTATTAAGTCTAAAGCGCTGTCTCTGCTGTGTCCATGCAGTTGGGCTCCTTATTAGTATTACTAAGAAAGAAAAGATATTTTAAAGCAGGCATGGTTTGAGATTAAGGTAATTTAAGTCAGCACAGTGGTTTAGAATACCAAGGCACTTTTGTACCGATCCCATTGTACTCTAAGGCGAGAAAGGAGGCTGGATGTGTGGCAGCAGCGCTTTGAAATGCTAGCTTAGCCGGTACGATTCCCGTGTCTCCTGGGAATACGGGAAGAGGCGTTACCTGGTGGTGCAGGGAGGAGAGAACAATGAAGGGCAGCACAGAGGGTTTGCCCCGAGACTGTAATAAGTAGGTCAGCGAAGCGCAGTCCTGCTCCCGATGTTTGTTCTGCCTGTTTTGATGGAGCGCTGCTGAGCTATACAAGTCGCGGGCTTGGTTCTTGTCCCTCTGAAAAGGCGATGAGCTGCTGCGAGCCGTCGGACCTCTCGGGTGCTTACACACATTGCAAAACAGCTTTGAAAAACTCATCAGGGAAGAGAATCTTTTATTTATTGGTGCGGCCCCGGCAGATAACAGGGTGAGATGCAATTGTGTGAAGGATTTTGAAGTCACCTCCTTTTGGTACCAAACAGCACCACTGTATTAACCCCGGTGACAGAGGGTCCTTTGTTAAAGGCTAGGATAAAACTAACTGAGATGGCCCTCAGTGTTGTTTCGTTGGGAGGTTTTTCTTTGTTTTTATGTTTGTATAGGACCTTCCATCATGGGGTACCGGCCTGTGTTTGGAATTTCTACGTGACAGTTGAATAAAAGCAACCAGAGCTCGTTTTGTGATTTAATAAAATCTGAGAGCCTTGGTATTATGAAGATGACAGTACAGAATAATCTCTTGAGCTACTTATGATTGGGAGAGCATTTCTGCTCTAGCTCCACCAACCTTACCAAGATTTTACAGTGACTCCTGTGCTTCATGTTTTCCTTAGGCAGAAGAAAGGGAGCCAAAACATGCAAATATAATTGAATCTTTTAGATCTTTATGCATTCAATTACTGAGGGGAAAAACAAGTGGGTTTGGGTAACACAATGCCCCCACCCGGGAATCTTTGCTATTCCTACAGACGCTCTCTTTATTTGGTTTCCTTTTTTTATGTAAGGCTTTTTCTGAACAGGCTAATGAAAAGTTGCACGACAGCTGAGTAAGGACCTTGCTCATATTTAGCTGGGCCTTGCTGTAGAAGCAATGTCGCAGGAAAAACTGTATTTGCAGAAGTATTTCTGTGTGGATTCTAAAATGGATGCTGAACAAGCAGGAGCATTTGTTCTCCCTGTATTTGCAATCCCTGTAGAAAACCTCAGGGAGCTCAACAGCTCTTTTTCTCTGCTGCTTGTCTTGTCTGCAGCCCGAGTCGTACCAAGGGAAGGAGACTCTGTAGAAGATGAATGTAATCAGTGAAGCTTCCAGAGACCAATGTTAGCACCACCACCATTCTCAATCACTTATTATTTCTTTGGGTGAAAATATACCCAGCGTTAGATAATGCTCTTTCAATAATTGCCTATTACAGAGGTGTTTTAAGTTAATGAATAACTACTTGGGGGTTAGTTTTCAGAAGGGCTTGGTTTCCTTTCTCTGCTAGCATCTGAGTGCTGCCCGTTAAGTGCATCTACGGAGCACTTAATGACAAGAAAATTGTTTGATGGAACCATCCCTTGTAATGAGATATTTCAGCAATTTATCCTGTACAATATGTTAGCACTAAAAATTAGAACTTTGGGCAGGCTCGTGGGCAGGTGTGAAAACCTGTCGAGTCTCCCTGCAGACAAAATCTATTTACCATGGAAAATTTTCCTTCAGGATATGTTTTTGCGACCGTACGAAATGAAAGCACAATGATGCACATTCAGAAAAGGTCACTTAAGTGTAAGTTATTCAGCAAGATAAATTAAAATTTACCCTTACCCTGCTTGACATGAGCTAAAAACTGGAATTTGAGGTCTAGCAGGTTATTTTAATTCAGAGAAGAAATCAGTTTTGAGGTCAGATATCCTTTGGATTCAGTCCTTATTTGTTACAGTATTACCTGAGCTCCTGTTTCCCTCGGTACAGAAGGAATCAAGCAGCAGGGGATGGTTTCTTTGTTCACTTCTCCAGGCCTTTCTTTAGCCAGCAATTTATCTCAAAACATCCTCTCCTCCTCTTCTCCCCCAAAGGCAGCCTCTCTGAGTGACACCAAGGGGGCTTTTCTAGGGCGATGGGTTTTCTTCCTGCTAGCCTAAAATGAATTCCCTACACCCAATATTTGGGTTGGGGTTGTGTTCGCTGTTGTTTTAACTGCCTAAAACTTAAGATGGGGCTCGGCCCCATCTCACCTGAATAGAAGACAGCCCTGAAACCTTTCTGGCAGTGGAGTTTTTCCTACGCTCCAACCCAATGAAGGTACGTCCCCCCCATAAAGACAAGAGAATACGGCGACTCCGTACGTTTCTGCCATGCTCCTTGTGCTCGAGTCATAATGCTTAACTCAGATTTATGGGGTTGTTTAATTTGTCTTTTCCATTCTTACCCTTTTCTCCCTCCCAGGTCATCTTTCTCACCTGGTCAGCCATGAAAGGCAGAAACTAAAAATTAAGTGTCTGCCTCCATTTTGTTCTGAATTCGCATGAATCCAGCAGCTGGAGAATAAAGGCAGCAAACCCCACAGAGCCTGTGGGAGCTGGCAGCACCGATTGCAGCTCCCTTGGCTTGTTGCCTTCAAGCGTGGTTCAGTCAAAGTGGTGGGAGGACAAGGTAGAAGCAAACACAGGACTTTTCCAGGAATTAATAGTCACACTGGACTGTCCAGCCACTACCCTGGCGAGAAGCTGTTAGAGAGACGTCTGTTGATACCTTGTTAATCTGACGCGATGCAGAGCAAAAGCAAATGCGCCTATTTTGTAGCAAAGGCAGACTGAGAAAGAGCCCGCTGAAGGTGTGCGGTTTTGAAGGACACGGCACTTCAAGTTTCTTTATGCTTGTTAGACAAAAGAGGGCATAATTAGACTTCAGGCAGGCTCCTGTCCTACAGAAATCAAGGGGGAGTTTCTTTATATGTCAGGTTAGTGACTGTCTCCTATAGCTATAAGCCTACTCGAGTGTTTCCAAGACCTGGTTGGCATATGAGCTTGCTGCGAGCTTTATGTATCCACAGCTAGAGGCCTGTCACTTGAATGGTACATCCATTTGCTGTTATTATCCCATTGTCATGTGGTTTTTGTCTATTACCGCTGCAGCCATGTTTTGAAATAAGTACTCCCCTCCCACGGATCTGTTGCTTTGCTGTGTGTGTCGGGAGATTGCTCATGCTGCATATCAACGGGATTTAGGTTGAAACAAGAGAAGTCCTGGGATTTTTGTAAGCCAATCCCATCATCTGTCTTTTGTGAGCTTGGAAAGTTGTCAGTAAGCACAGAAAAAATATTGGCAGGGCTGGCTGTTCCCTTGCTGCTCAGTGGGTTTCTGGAAGGACAGCTGAAGTGATGCAGTGAATCCTTAAACAAGTCAAAACAAGTCAATAAAGGCAAATGTGGAGGAAAATGTCGCAGTCAAGGGGAGGTTCCTCCTAGATTTTTGTGGGACCAGCTTCATGTTGTGGGCTGCTCTTTTTGGGACCATCCAGCTACAAAGGACAAAGCAGTGAAGGATGTCAAAACTCCCTTCCTAGGAATGTGGGCAGCATTTTCACCAGGTTCGTACCCACAGCACTCCTTTAAGACAGTGCAGAGAAGCATGTGGCTACCACCTTACAATCTCTAGCAGTGAAATAACCCAAATAAATAAAGTTCAGTGAGGAAGAAGTAATTTTAAGTCCAGCTGTTACGTACAAGGGCTGTTGTGAGGGAAAGTCAGGTATTGCTGTCAGAAGGTGGGCAGCAATCGCTTCTGGATCTGAAAGGCTGGAGGTTTTGAGCTTCTCTTGAGGGCACTAGTAGGGTTTCTGTGTCTGGGACCTGACAAATAGGCTCGTACCCAGCGTTCGCAAGAGCCACCGGTGAAGAGTTCTGTTATGAAGTAGTGTGTCTAAATAGCAAGGCAGCATTGGTGATGCTACGTGGGGTCAGCATGAACCCGTAGCAAGAGAAAGAAAAATGGTGCTTTCTGTTCTGTGCTGTGCTAGTAAACTGTCTTCAAGAGAGGTCTGGGATATATCCTTCTTGGTAGGAGCCCAGGACCTCGCAAAAGCATGGCTGAGAGCTTGGGGCGTAGCTGAGGAGCTGCAGGAGCTTTATTGCGTTAAGTCGTTCTGCTCCTCCTTAAACCCACTTTCAAGTGCTTCAGTGCCTTGAGAAACTGCACAATTTGTAAAATAGTCCGTCGAACTAATTGAAGTTAACTTGCCCCAAATTCTAGCCGCAGACAGGTCTTGGAAGGCAGATGTAATGTAGAGCTTCGTTCGTAACGTGGCATGATGGCCGCAGTGCTAATGATTCCATGGGTCTGTGTCCACAGGAGACTGGTTTGGAGCAGGACACTCGATCACTTCTGCAATACGGACAAAATGTACGTTGAAGAGAGGGTTCTTAGTTTTCTTTTTTTGTCTGCTGCTTTCTGGGATTATTTTTTCTTTGACAGGGAATTTTTAGACAGAAAGAAAGAAATTAGTACCTACCAGAAAACTAAACTACTAAGGAGTGTGACTTGCAGCTGAATGAACAAATCTGACACTGACAATAAGCATTGTTCAGCAGGCACATAAATGTGAGGAAGACACGGCCACTCATTTGAAGACAGGAATCTCTGTTGCTGGGTACTAAGGAAAGCAGGCGGGAAAGCTCAGCGTCATTGCGCGCAGGAGAGCAAGCGCAGCAGTGGGAATTTTTTAGCTCGTCTTTTACATCTTCAGTGTTGGAGATTGTAGAAGCTGGTTTGGAGTACTCAAAGATTTCTTTTGTAATAATTTCTGCCGATTTTGAGACGTTTCATGCAACCCAGAATCTGGGCCAGCATATTCCAGCAACTTCAGTATTGTCACTTTATTATAGTAGCATTTCAAGCCTTCGGCTGAAGTCAAAGCCTATGCTAAATGAGGCATTGCCAGCTCTTGTCATTATATTGTCTTTTTCAGTTTCACCTGCTAAGATAAGCAGCCTTAAACAAGGATCCCCGTTTTTCCATAGACTCTTTCCTGCAGTGTCTAGACCTGGGGGGGGAAGCCTGAAAAGCTTAAATATTGGAAGGTAAATTCAAGGGGAAAAAAAAATCTCTCTTTTGATGTTGGCTTGTTTTAACTTTATCCCTTATTCAAGCTTTTCTGAGAGTTAGGGCTGGTAGTAGCATAGGAGGCCAGCCTTGCCTAGAAGGTCTTGCAAATACACAGGACATTGAAATGAGGGAGCTGGACTGTCCTGGGTTAGGACTCCCTCCCCACTGCGTCAGTGCTAACGTTTTTCAGGTTGTCGAGATCTGTACTGGTCACCGGTTCATCAAAGTTCTTCCCTCCTGAGTCGCGTGCACTCCCGTCTATGACATTTCTAGCCTTGCTGTGTATTTGGCCTGGCCCACTGCGGTGGCGACAGTGGGAGCTCAGGGAGCAGAGCTTCCCTGCACCTCTTGCCTCTTGTCTCAGTACATTTTCTCTTTCTACAAGTCTGATTGTATAGCAAGCGTTTAGGCAGCGGTACGTGGTCTGTGGCGTTGCTGCTTGAGCAGTTGCCGTGCATTTTTGATGTTAAAAAGTTTGACTTGCATCCTAAAGACAAGGGTAAAAGAGATTAGGTAATATATGTTAGATTAGGTAATGTATGTGTCTGTGCTGATGTCAAAGAGGACCCTTGGAAGGGACAAAGTATGTCCGCCGAGGCACTACGTCAAATATGTGTTAAACTGCCTTTTACAGGATATTTTTCTTCAGTTTCCACAGTGGATTGTTACAGTTTCCTTCCTTCTGCTAAAATATAATATGGGCAGAACCCCAAGCGGATGTTAAACGGTGCAGCTCCAGTAAATGCGGTGGAGCCACTGACCTCTTTGACTTGATTATTTTGGAGGATAAAGTAGTGAAGTTAATAGAAGAATCAGAAAATGAAAGAATGAGAAGAAGGAAAGGGCTTTTCTTCAACCTTTTAAGCAGGTTCAGTTTCAGCAGTGACAATTTGGGCCACGTGAACCAGTTCCTCTAAACTGCTCCTGTCCTGCTTACAGGATGGTGTGGTTTATGGTGCTGTTTTCCAGCATGTTATCCTTTGCTTTTTATTAAAAATATTCATATCATTGTGTAGAATGTGAAATTCGTGCCGCTGGGCCACGTTAAATCCTGGTCTAAATCCTTAAGCGCTACCATGACCGATTATGCGGTGTTTAAGTGATATCAGCAGAGATGGTCGGCGCAAAGTAGCGTCCACATCCAAAAAATAGTAGCTTTGCACCATGCTCCAGAGACTGAGGCACCGATTTCAGCAGGAAACAGTTCTACCGAGCACCCATCTGAGATGCCTCCAAATGAGCGGGGTGTCTTCCACAGCGTGTTGATGCAAAAACTGGGTTAACGTTAAATACCTCGTTAGGTATCTGAATGGCTAATCCTCTCCGGCTTGTTGCCCGCAGCTGGGTGTTTATGTTTGGTATCTGGCAAATGTTGGGGTACAATGAGCTTGAAACGGTTTAGTGATTCTCATTTGGACATTTCTGCTATTGACTCCTTCCCTGAAAGTTATCTATTGCAAGAGGAACCCAAAAGATCCTCCTCTCATCCTCTTCCTGATTTTATCATTATAATAGTTTTCTTCCAGTGAGATGTTTGGGATGGAAAATTATGAACTTTTCGATTCCAGAGCTCCAAGATTTCTGAGAAATTTGAATTCCAGCCTTGTGTCCTTTCGTATTTACCATGGATCACGCAGATGGTTGAGCTGCAAACACTGAATAGTGTACGTTCTGTGGGACTCACTAAAACTTGGGGCCAGGGTCCTGTTTTTATTTACCTCATCTCCCAAATCGATACTGCTTTAAGTAAAATCTTACGACAGGATTGTCAGCAACGTTGAGCATTCATCTATTCATCCCAAATGAACAGAAATTGTGATTGTTTTGTTATTTTCCATCTAACAAAAAATCAGGTCCGTGTCCGAAGTGAAAGTTCACACTTGATGTGCCTTTTCCCGACCTCCTCTCCGATGAGGCGCCTGCCGCGGGTTCCCATTGCCAAGCTGCACCGAGTAGTTACAGCAGTTTGCAATCAGTCCACATTTTTCATCTTCTCAGACTTTGAGCTCATCAGTATTCATGTAGGTGTAATCACACCTGCAAAGTTTGAATTACCCTGTTGATAAGTCTGTGACAGAAATGGACTGAGACTGAACCTGGTACAAAATTGATAAGCGCTTGTGGGGAAGAATTGGATAAAAGGGAGACACCTGCTAACACACACTTGTTTTGAACTGGGCAGATATAAAATGTGTCTCTTTGACGTCCCTATTCCTGAGGCATCATTCGGAGACCATTTACATCAAGAAATGGAACCTCTGGGTGTCTTAGTTATGGACTAAATTGTTGGGCCACCCCCCTGATGAGGTTTGGTCTCTGCCAAGAGATTTTTTTTGGAATTGCTTAAGGGCTTCTGAGTGCAGGCAAAGGACTTCACGGGGTACATGTGAAGATAGCCTGGATTTCCCCTTAGGAAACACCGCTAGATTTTCCTGTTTAAACTCCTGCTTTAAATGAAGAGTCTCAGCAATGCTAAGCAACATGCAACCTCACTGATAAACCAAGTATAGGATTTATTTCACAAGTTCATTAAAACACATGGAAATACAGAGCCTTTCTGTTACTTCCAACACATACGACTAAGTCTTACAGTTATAACTGCATCAATTTAAAAAAAACAAACCAAACCTTCTGACCTAGAGTTGTTTAAGGGCATAAAGGATATGCAGCTCAGACCTAAACTGTTAGCTTTTTGCAACAGGGATTATTTTTTTCACTGATGTGAATGCTTAAAATTAAAAAAAAAAAAAAAAAAGAGGATTAGCACCAATTACAAAAAAGGCGGTAATTTTTACTGCACTGGTGCCTTTGAGCTCGCAGCGATGGGTGCAAATAGTGTTTTCCTCTTGCGTCCCACTTATAACGACCTACGCACAAAGAACCCCCAGATATACTTATTATTGCTAATTGTATACTTTGTGTTTAATGAGGGGGTCCTGTCTCCTGTCAGAGGGTTTAGTGAAATGTTAATTTTTGCTGCTAATCAACTTGAAACATAATAGCAGCAGCTCACTACCAAATCCGTGAACTTTGTGTTCGCCCTGTGCCGTTTTGGAAGATTTCCAGGTTCTTCCTAGCACAAATTCATCTGTCTCGCAGACTGCAGGGAGGCAGCAGCTCGGCAGAGCACATATAAATCCATCACGTGTCGAACAGCGTCTAATCAGTTAAATACTTACCCGAGTTTTATTTCAGCCTTAGAAATGCATTTTTATCGCTGCAGGTTTTCTTCTAACCAGCCCTGCAAAGGTTATTGTGTACTCTTGAATCCTCTCCTGATAAATAAAGATGATTAAACGCTCTGACAAATATAATAACTCACCTACCTAAATTCTGCCTTGCACAAGTGACACGATCTTTCCAAACACCACTTAACGCTTGGCGTTCTTGTGGGCCCCAAAATCTTCTGAGATCCTTGAGAACGTGAATGCAAAGCGTGTGTATTTCAATGAAGCTGCAATACCTCTCTAACTCTGTATAAAAAAACCTTTATGATGTAGTGATCAAAAAATGTTTACTTAAAAGAAGAGTGGCTGTGCTCGTGCATTTCAGTCTAATTTAGGCAAATAACACTTTTGGGATCCGTTGAAACCACTGAAGTAGTCTGTTATTTGGGGAGGGAAAGGTGGAGGAAGGAAGAATTGTTAGGTTTGCTTTGGTTTCTTTCCTCCACGACTTTGGATGTTGCATCTCTTCGGATTGCTGAAGTAGCTTAGGCATGTTTTCTTGACTGAACATTTTGTAAGAACATCTAATTGAAGGTTTTCCGTGTGCTTATGTATCAAACTTGAAGCATCAGCCAGTTGATTTTTTTAATCTTTCACAAGCTGCGTGGTTCAGGGCTTCCTGAAGATCTTGCACTCACATGCTGGTGGCTGTAGATATCGTGTGGAGCTCTAAAGGAGTGCAGCATCTCCCCAGCCCCCTACTGTACCTGCAAGAAGAGGCCGGCTTCAATTATACATTGGTTTTACACCAAGAAAGTGCAAAGTAACCCCATATCAGCGTCGTCCAGATTTCTCAGCAGAGCTGCATATGGCTTTTTGCGCCATGTGCAAGAAGAGTTCCCTGCTCCGAGGAACTTGTAAACTGATCAAGGCGTGATGTAGTAGCTCACCAGTGACAACTGCGCGGCGGCAAGCAGCTAGGCTGAGAATCGCGTGTTACCAGGCAAAAATTCAAGCATCGTGTGCTGTGCATCACGTGAAGTAATTGCTGATCACGGGAGAAAGCCAGATATGCGTCGGAAGTACAGGTACACCAAAAGCCTCTAAGTATTAATGATGTATGGGTTAATTATCTTGGATATTGCTTAATAGCAGTCTCTTGCCATTGCTGTTACCAGCCAATTATGCGTTGTTCCAACAACGTGTTCCTTTTAACATGTTTTTCATTGATTGCTGCTTTTTGAAATCTGCATAGCTAAATGGGATTTTCACCTGGGTTGCTCTCTATTGACTGAAATTTCAGCCGACCTCTGATGAAAGACTACAATAAAAAGGTCAGCTTTTCAGAAGCCCTTCAGAATGTAGTGAACGCACGGGTCGGTTGGATCGTCAGAGCTTATCTTTCCAAATGACGCGCAGTTCTGTAACGCTGAGTTGCAAACTCTTGCCGTGTGTTACTTAGTACCTTGCTTTCTGGAGTCAGAATCTCACTTGCTGCTGGTTCGGGTTTTTTCTTGTTTGAGGGAATGCTGAGATTCGTGTCCTGGTGGCCGAGAGAAGCCTCAAAATACAGTCCCTCGTATCCGAAGAGCTCAGAGCGGTTGCACTTAGGGACTCCTTCATAGCTGAAGTCTTTGGCGAGTATGTTTTCCAGGGGCTTTGAAAATCTGTCCAAGGAGTCTTTCTTGGAAGTACTTTGAAGCTTGTAGGTGAGAGCTGGGTTTGACCGAGTCCTACATTTGAAGCATGGTGGAATTTAAGGCATTATTTAAAGCTGTGACGTATTTTTTTTCTCCTCTTTCCCCACACTTCAAGTCTTTGAATCAAGTATTTCTATTTGTTTTGAAAACAATTATTACTTTTAGTACCTTTTTTTCTTGGACCTTTAATAAGACATTGCACTGAAACAGAATGCCCAGTACAGGTGAGATTGGGTGAATCCAGTCGTGTGCATGTGTGCGCACGCGTTATCTCTGCCAACCAAGCACGCAGAGATAAAATAAAATCAGGAAGGTGACAATTGAAGATATTGAATAGTTGAGGTAGGTGAATTTAAGGCAAGGAGTAAGGAAGGGGGACTGAAAACTCTGGTTTTAAAATGGCAGAGTCTTGAAAAGAAAATTGAAGCCCTAGAGATAATGATTGATTGACCTGACATTATTTAACAAAGAGTACCAAAAACTGTAAGAAGTTGAGAAATTGAATTGATGACCTGGAAAATAAGCTCAGATTAAGAAATATCATGATGATGGGGTTGCTGTAAGCCTGAGGATGAGTTAAGCTGAGGTGATTCCCCCCCCCCCCCCAGTCCTTTTTTTCTGCTATTGCATTATGAAAGAGGCTCAAGGTTGGATAATTCTGAACTCTCTGATGTGTCAAGCTGCCTCCTATCTCTATAGGAGGACGCGGGGTGATAAAGGAACATCACCATGAATGTTGCTGGTGGCATGTGTGATTGAAAACAAAACTGGCTTTGTTTTGTTTTTTGTTTCCTAATTAGCATGTCTATTGTCTATGGGGAAAATACGATTGTGCTATAGAAACCAGGCCTGTCCTTCAGTGTTAGGAAATTATGTTTGTTCAGGCAAAGCTGAAAAATATATGCCAGACATCTGCTCCACAATGTATTTCCTGGCTGTTTGTTGGGAGGCTGGTGTCTTAGCTGGCATCGCATTTGGCCCGATCTTCAGCTACTGTTCTAACACTTGTTTGGAAAGTGGGAGTAGGAAGCAAACACAGTTTGGAGACATCCTTGTGCTTCCCATAGGTCAGGGCCATGCAATTTTTTTTATCAACTTGGGGCGGTGTTGGCCTCGGAAGCCGACGGGTGCACGAACCATCCTTGGTAACTGATTTCTCAGCGTGTCCTTGCTTTGCTCCTCATGTCACCTTGAAAGTGGGAATGGGCCCAAGAGGCAAGTCCTCACATTAGCTGGAGAGGTAACAGTCTCTGCAAAAAAGAAATTATTGGGCCTTATTTTTCTGCCATTTTAGTGTTACCGGGAGACCTTGGTGTACATGAAAAACAACCTCATTATCTGCCATCATTCTCAGCCTTTTCATACTATGTCCCCATCTAATTTTCCTTGCGTTCAAATAATTGGACAAACAAGAATTTGCCCTCTCGATGTGAGCTGTGAGCTTTGGTCTTGCCCTCACCTTTCTCTCTTTGGCTGCTTCAGTCATGTCATTTTAAAGTTTGGAGTGCGGCAGAGGCTTTGCAGGGGAAAATTGAGGCTTGACTCTTCGGTTCTTTATCATTTCTTCTGGATCTCGCATTGATTCACTGAATGTCTTTGGGCATGTCACGGAGCCTGTTTCGGTAATGCTCCTGTGACTATGAAAACTAGACCAGTCATTCTGCCCCAGAAAGCAATTTAAGATTTAATTAATACTTGAGGGCCACACTGCTTCAGTGAAATTAAAGGTAAGGTCTGTTAATTTCAATAGGTAAGCGTCCTACATTTGCGACTGATTAAAGCACCAATTTGATATTAAAAAAAAAAAATCGAAAGAAAAGAAGGAATCCAGAGTTAAACTGGTGACTGAAGAGCCTTCCATATTCCTGGGGTCTCTTTTATAGTTAGCGTTAAATGCAAATTGGTGGAGCCTCAGAAATAGAAATAGGTAATAAGAAATCGGAGATGTTTTCTTCCCTCTCACCTAAAAATACCTGGGTGTGGGGAGGGTTTTCTGCAGAATGTTTAAATGTGGTCATCGAGGTAATAATAATAGTTAAGGAAACACAGGAAAAACAGTGCTGGAATGAAGCAGGTCTCTGAGTATTTGTGTGGCTTCTCTGTGAAAGCTGTATTTGCTACCCTTTTCTTTTTTTCCTTTTAAGTTTATTTGATTTTTAGAACTCATTTAAAAATGAAAACTGGATGTTTTCCCCTGACATGCTGCTGCTGTTCAGAAGTTCTCTGTTCTTGCTGGATGGATTTCACAGGGCCTGATTTGCTTCTATGAAAGGTTTTGAGCTTTTTGGAAATCACCCCCGCCGCCACCTCCGTACCCGCAAGGGAAGGCGGGTGGTGTGTGGTGTTGCAGAAGGGCCGTGCTCATCACGTAGTGACCAAGAGTGCGCCTCCGGCACTAAGGCTTTGAAAGGTTTTGATTACAAACATGCTGGCAATGGATTTTCTAAAATCATTCCTCAGAAATTCCCGCTGCGGTGTCTGTGGCCACACTTTCAGATCGCTCGATTTTGGTTTGGGTGAGTTTCGTTTTTATTTGTTGTTGTTTTTTTTTTTTAATTTGGCAATTTTAATGGCCAACAGGGAACTGACTTTTTAAATCATGCATTTCTTGAAATGTACAAGACAGGCTACTTCCGATTGTCTCGTTTCTCCTGCTTACCTTGTTCTGACCCAGTTTCTTTGCTGCTATGAGAAGGCCAGGTTGAAGCATCAGGAGCAGAAACGTTGCCTGCCTTTCCCTTTGGCTCTTACGGCCCTTTCGGCACAGCATTTTCTCGTTGGCCGTAAATCAGAATGTGAACTTCCTATAAAGATTACTTTAAAAACAATCTGAAATATGACATATTTATGGGATCATGACCATATTACTCCGATATGAGAAGGAGTTAGTTTCCTTCATTTTTTTCCTTGGTAAATGAGAGTGGGTTCTCCTTTCAGTAAAGTGTGTTTCATGATGTATGGAATGAAGCAGGCCAGTAATTTAGTTAAGATGATTTATATGAGCCATACATATAACTGTTTTTCCCCTTTGTCGTACGAGGTGGTGCCAGGAAGGCTGTAAACAAATCATTGACCTTTTTATGAGTGTGTAACCGTTGACCTGAGGGCTCCTCTGTTTGATTGATCCCGTATTTCCTGGCAGTACAGAGGACGCGTTGAGAGGAGGGTGAGTGCTTTTGTGCCCGTACTATCTCTGCCATACGGGGGCTGTTTACATTTTGTTCGTCCTATTGCCGCCCTCTTCACTGTGTATGAGACCTGCCTCTCCTTTTCAAGTGAATTGCTTGGGTTTTATTAAGGGCAAGTCAACTTTCAATTCAGAGAGAAAAGGTTTATTGCCTGAAAGAGATGGTTACTGTCTCATTAATAATACTTTCCATTTCATGTGTGGCCTTGAAGCACTTTACAAAGTAATATGAATATCATAATTGCCAGATTACGTAAAGTGACTTGTCTAGGGTGACCCCGCAAATCAAATCATGGAACAAACCCTGTGTTCTGCCTACAAAACCAGGGACTCGGTCATTCTCGCAGGCTGTCCGGTAGCAGGTCACCCATGTCCAGCAGCGCAGCCGCTTGCCTGCACTGGGGCCCATCAGTGATGTTAGCATGTCAAAGCAGAATGAAAACCTATTTCAAGAGTGACCCTGAAATGAAAAGGTGGAGTGGCAACAAATACTCAGCCTCTGTTTTCAGAGGGACTCGGAGCACTGCCTAAACTTAGTGGGAATTTCAGGTCGTGAAAGTTAGCCTGCCGTGTCGCAGAGATGCCATAAACATATTTGAGCACAATATTGGAAAAGAATATTGGGAAGGGGTGCTTTTCTCCCTCTTCCTTCACGCTTACCATCTCCTTAATTAAATCGCCCACAAGCAGAGCAGATTCACTCAGCCAAAGGGAGTTAAACAGGCTATAGAAGAGACATCTGCATTTGCCTCATTCTCTCTTACAGCGTGACCCTTTGCGCTGCTCAGGCCTTGGAGCTGGGCCGTGTACCGCTGCAGAGTCATGAACGCAGTCCTGACTGTAGCGAGAATCGAGGACTTCTAATCTTTTAAATTTTTTTTTTTTTTTAATGCTTATCCTGCTGCTAAGAAAGGGCAGTGAGAGAACCGCGCAGAACCAAGGATCTTCTGACAACTTGGGTGTATGTTGCTTTTGTGGCCTCCGCGCCGCCTAGCCGTAGAGTGCCCACAGCAAAGGTGCTGTCGCGTGTCTGCGTGTAACAGCTGTTCTGAATGAATAAAGCTTATTCCACGACGGTCACAAGCAACTGCTGGTTGTGTGAGAGGTTGGGGGGAGAGACCAAGCAGTTCTAGAGCATGAACAAATGCTGAGCGCGTTTGCTGTGCTGAGGAAGTTGTCACAAGCAACACTCTTTTGCTTGATTGATAGCCTGTGATAAATTGGTCCCTTCCATGATATAAGTTCTGTTTCTCTTTACTTGAACTTTCATGCATTATTCTTTCCTCCAACTTTGTGCATTTCCTTTAGTGCCGTGACATCAGCGCATATGTCACTTGCCTAATCCCGCTGCTCCTACGCGAGGTCTAGATCGCACCGGGCATGGGTTTAACTGGGATTAATTAGCAAAACACTGTAGAACGATAAAGCTATTGATATAGTCCACCATCTTAAAAGAAACCTGCTACCTACCCCGCGTGATAATCTGACCCATCTTGTTTGCAAAATCGTGTATATTTACTTTTATTCTCCAAGTCAAAGCCTCACATGTGTGTCTCAAGTGCTTGAGAGCTGGAGATTTTACCAGTTCGGTTCAAAAACTTCGTTGTAGCTTTTTGCTCAGCCATCATATTTCTAAATTACTTGCACATAATTTATTTAATACCTATACATTTTTTCCATAATTAAAGCATGTGACATGAGTTATCTACTTTCACCAATTATTTATCTCTTTTATTCACAGCCATTCACAGAAGTCTTCCTCCTAGCCTAGTTTCTCCTTCAGTCTTAAAGGTTAACTGCAATTATGAATTTGTTTCCAACCCACCATATTAGGAAATTAATTATAAAACATATATCCGCTTCCTAACAGACATTTGCCACTCCAAGTTTATGGGATAAATTAGTTTCTACTGCTTTCTCGGCTGTAAGTAGTCTCTGTTTAGGGGTCAGGGTTGGGAGGGTGGAGGGTGAAGAGGCTTGTGAACACCCAAATTCTACGTCTTCGCACTGGGCAAAAGGCTGCCAGTTCCAAGGCTGATTCAGGAGCAATTTTGTGGTGTTTGCCTGCCCAGCCTTTGCCTCTCAGGACAAAAAGGGATGCGGGAAGCTTGTAGGGACCAGCTCAGACTTTCTGTACCTCTGAAAACGGTTAACGCCTGAGTGATCAGTCAATTTTATTGGACAGGATTGACAGATGGCAAGATCACGTGAGCCTTTTCCTGTTAATAGATCCGTCTAAACAAATTAACTATTAAAGATACTGATTGAGTATCCTATTGGCAAGACAGGCTGGGCAACCTGGGAGTTAAGGTAAGAAAAAGAGGGCAAGGCAGGAAGGGTTCGGAAATGTACTGCTGAGTCATATCGCCGTATGCACGACGCTGAACGCACGGTTCAGCGACCACCGCTGCTGCTGGCTGCCCGTGTGACCATGTGCAATTAAATTATTATTTAATTTTTTAAAAAGAATGTGGGGCTTATATATCTAGAGTCACTAAGGGTCTGAGAATGTCTTAATGGTGGTTTTGAAAATCTTCCTTGCAACATCCTCTAGATAAATTAAAGCGCCCAGGTTTTCAAAGGCACGTGTGATTCTGTACTGTTTTGAAAATCTTGCCTTTTGCACCGCGGTGATTCCTCACGCCGTGGTGAAGGCTGGATGTATGAAAATCTGTCCTTAAAACTGCAAGCTAACTTTTTACTTAACTTTTAATTACAATGCTTCCTGGTTGTTGGTGGTTTTTTTTTCCCCAGGAGACTGGTTTTGTTGTTTGTCGTGCATCAAGAAGTATGCATTAGTAAGAGCAATAAGGGCAAATCCGGTGTTGAAATCAGAAAGGCCAAGGCACTGAAGAAGTTTCTGCATTGAAATCAGTGGAAGTAAATGTAGTCCTGTCAAGATAATTAGTATGATGAGTAAAAGTGACCTTTATAGCAGGGAACATAATTGCATTGTCATGGCCCATTATTTGACCTTCTATAAACCATCCTTCAGTACTGCTAATGAGTACTTCTGTGTATGCGTGTTGACAGCCAGGACATTGTTGGGAAATAAGTGGCACCTAGAAACCAAGCAAAATATTAAGTACACAGTATGCTTATTATTTATAAAAGATTCCTATTAGTATAGTTCCTCCATGGTGTAGTAATTGGTGAGAGCTTTACAGGACTTGTTCCCCCCGTCTCGCTTGCAAAGCCTAAGGTTTCTTCTTTGTAACACCCTAAAGCCCGTTATTTTAGTATGTGCTACTGAGACCTTAAAAAAAAAATATCAAAAAGCCCTTAGCCTACGTGTTTTTCAAATTAAAAGGAATTCACTGAGACTCAGCTGCACACTCCTGCCTGAAGGATTGGCACCGTGATCTTATTTTTTCTAGCTTACAAGTTAACGGTTTGTTCGTGGAGTTTGAGTAATGTGTAATTTACCTTAAGACATGAATTGTGAAGCCATCTTTCTCAAATTCATGAAGGAAGCCTCTCATCTGATTTTTTTTTTTTTTCTTCTTCTTCTGCAGCTTCTTATTCGGAGCTACTCCTTTATTCAGACCAGAAGGAATCATTTTGATAATCAGCTTCTGCATCCCCTGAAACAGGCTAGAAAACCTTCCCTCCCAAACATCTGCCTTACACATCCTTAATGGCTCTGAGAGCTCTTGAATATAGCTTAGAAAGAAACAAAGCCTTGATTTAGGCCTCCAAGTGGTAGAGAATTTGCCATTTTCTTAACTACGCTACGTGAGTAGTTGATTGCTTTCAGAAACTATGCCTCTCTCGGCTAAATTCATGTAGCGTGGTCTTCCAGTCATTGGCTTTTGTTTTACTTAATTTGGGGGTCTCAGCTGTTGTGGTAGATCTCTCATCAGACATTCTACTACCTCAGAAGAAGCAGCTATTTCAGCGCCTCCTCGATTGTAAGAACTTGGTCTCTAACTTGCATGTATTTCAGGATAGAATAAGCTGTGGGTCTGGAAAACATCTATTTTTGGGGCAGCGTTTTTTAATATTTATGTAAGTACCTAAAATACTTATCATTTTTGTGTACTTGAAGGCTGTTTTGCTGCATCCCCATTTCCAGTACTTTCAGGGATTCTTGTGGCCTTACCCTAAATCTAATCAGTTGGCCACTAACTTATTCCAGCTGGTAGCGAAAGATTAATACACTGCTCCCAAGTCTTATGAAAGCTGAGCAAATGTCTTCCTTTAAATAAGTCCTTATAAATGATGATCAAGTCACCAATTAGACTCTTCTTGAATAGAGGCTGAGCTTCTCAGCTGTCCATAGGAAACTTGTTACACGATCAAGCTCTGAGCTTTCCATAGGCACAGCTGGCAGTGACTGCGCTGGTGTCAAAAATCATTCCTGAATCTGGATTTTGGTGTCAAAAATGTGGAATTAGAAACAACCCTCTCCATCTCCCGTTTTAGGCACGCCCATGTTGGGTGGCTTACATTTCATGATGAACTAAGAAGCAAAATAATACTGCCAGTATAAACACTTGCCAAATATTGTATTTATCCTGTAAGGCATTAAAATTTAATGGCTGTTAGATCTATCTTGCCAGTGCAGTTATGGCTGTTGTACGTGCCAGCCTTCTGTTCTAAAAACCTGCTAAATCCAATTATTGTCAGCAGTTGTCTTCTGTCTTGACTGTTTATCACAAGCGCCGCTGTTTCTGTGTGGTCACTTGAAGGGCCAGAGAAGAGGAAATCGGAGGAGGAATTAGAATATGTTGAGCAGAGGTTGCTGAAATTCCTACCCGTCTGTTATGAGGTTGCCTTGGTTTTATTTGGGCAGTTTTCATAACTCTGACTCTCCTGGTTTGCTGAATGTGTTTCCAAACCAGTTAATGACCATGCTCTTGCTGAAAAGATCTGCGTAGCCTTTGTGGGTACGGCTGAAGCCA
Organism: Phalacrocorax aristotelis; assembly: GCF_949628215.1. NCBI lineage: Eukaryota > Metazoa > Chordata > Aves > Suliformes > Phalacrocoracidae > Phalacrocorax > Phalacrocorax aristotelis. Next base: position 5,852,601 of record NC_134299.1, read on the forward strand.
CTGCTTACTCTCATTATAGAGGTTTACAAGACAAAAAAAATTTGTTTAAGACTCAGAACAGAAATTCAAGAGATGAGACTTTGGTCCCCGACTGTGCTGCAAAGTCAATGGCCGTATTGATGAATTCCTTTGTGCTTTATATAATCCCTAGAAGATCCAGAGAAATGGTCCTGTCACCTACCGCTTGCCTGTCTGGTCTAGGGTCACTCATAGACTGCAGGTGGTTTAGGTCTTTTCACCTATAGAAAATCTGAACATCTTGATACTGTTTCTAGTTCTCCAGCTCTGGATGACTGTAGATAATATTTTGAGATATGGCTAGCTGTCAGTGTGTAGATAACCTGCCACTTCTGCTTTGAATTAATTTCCAACTATTAACTGGGGTTTTTTAATCTTCTTTATTGAGAGCACCTTTTTTTTTATTTATTTTCCAGCACGCTTTTAGAGCAACCATTCCACCCCTAATATTTTTCTAATAGACTTAAAAAATTTAAGCATTTTAGTTACAAAGTGTTTCCTTCCTCTTTTGTCTTCCCCTCAAGCAGTGAGAGTGCGTTTAACCGATTTCATAGCTTCCAGCTGTTTCAGAACTTGCCTGTGCAAGAACAGGTTGCCAACAGCTGTACTAGCGAACCTCCCAAGAAACGTGCTCAGCGTGGCTTAGGCAGGCGAAACAGTTCTTCTGCTGGTATTTCTACAGGATTCTCCAAATAATGTAGGTCACGTTAGTAAAAGAATTCCTTCCTTTACAGACATAACTATGGTAATGACTTTTGACTGCTTAAGAACAAGAAGGAAAAGAGATTATTACATCCTGTAGGACAGAGACTGGAAAAGTTTTCCATGCCTTTAGAGAACTTTGCATTTTTCCTAGCGCCCACCATTGGGAAGAATTGTTTGTGCCCAGTCCTTCAGCATTTGCAGACCTTAAGCTGTGGTGTACATCATGCAGGTGATCCAAGAAAGACAAGTTGTCCAAGCCTCTTAGTTTTATAGCTGCTAAAATGGAGGATTGGGAAGGGGCCTGCGAGATCGAGACCATCAACAGTAACTCAGAACATGCCTGATCTATTGCTTTCCGGGTGCGGTGAGACCTACAAGACATTTTGCACGTACAGAGCTTGCAAAGCTCGACTGAAGGGTACCTGCTGGAGTTTTCATCATCCTGTGTGTCTGAAGCCATGTGATGACTCTGCTCTGGTGCTAAGTGTTTTTGCAGACACAGGAGGCCAGAATACCTAAATTCCATTAAGCTCAAGGAGACTTGGGATTCTTAAAATCTTTGCAGGTCTTGGCTTAAGTAATTTGCGGGGACAAGGAGTAAGATAGTGCTCAACATTGACAACTTATTTCCTGTATTACATCTGTTTCTTGCGTTACAGACTCTTCATTAACTCCTTTTTACAGACTTTGCGTAGCAGTCTAATTATGCCCTTCTTGTTGACTGCATGCCCAAAGGAGAAGAAACTCTCTCTGCTTTTGCAGCGTCTCCCAGTGCTGAATCCTAAATGGACTGAGTAGGACCACGATATGAATGTTTATAGCTAAAGTTGTGGTTTTCTAGTCCTACTCATTTACAGCAAGCCTGTTCCATCTGAAAAAGACACTAACGCAGGTGTCGAAAACCTGTCGCTGTTCTTTTTATCATCAGGTGGCCTGGAAAAGTCATTAATTTTTCAGTGGTACCTGGGATTGTGTAGGTGGTGCACTGGGAATTTCAGTTTTCTTGCCTTGCATTGGAAGCGAAAGCTGGCATTTAAAATGTATTCTAACAGATTCAACAGTTTTCCCTGTGCAATCAAAGATATTAATTATTGAGCTTATTTTCAGAAAAGTGGTTTTTAATGGCAATGTATAGGCATGGTAAATGATTTTGATTTCATATCTGTAGAGGATGCCGAAAGATAGGTTGCTTAAGGCTTGAATATTCCAGTGTAATGAGGCCCTAGGGGATAAATAGCAACAGTCTGAGCACCCTCGCTATGAATTGAAAAACGCACAGGACGTGCCTGTCAAGAAAGAGGCCAATTCTGATTTATTTGCTGCGTTGTGGCTACTCTGCTGACAGAGCAGTAGCAATATTCTGCATTGATCATGCAGAAGTTACCGAGAAACAGTCAGGAAAACTCATTCCTCACACTCAGTGAACTCTAGCTGTCTTTAAATGTTGTGTCTCTAGCATTCAGGCTCCTGTCAATCGCAGTATTGATGCTATTTTACTAACAAAGTTCCTCTAAAATGTGCTGCAACTCTGACGGAGTGGAAGGGACTAGATCTTCTGCCATCGCCGAAGTATTTAAAGCATATCCAGCACTTACAGTGACGGTCCCGTACATAGGGTACAAACTTACAGGAATGCACAGTTGCTTATTTTTTATCTGTTTATTATTATTATTTACATTAGGCAATTATTACTTTACGAGCAAAGAATTGGAAAAGGCCGATCGATGTACGTGCCTTTGCAGTAAGGTGCAAGTCAGCAGGTGTGTCTAGGGGAGAATAACACGGGCCAACAGCACCATTTGAAGGGGTGCCCTCGGACAAAGAGACTCTCCTGTTCATAAGGAGAATACTCTGTCTGGAGGCTGAACTGAAAATACTCGTCCTGTATTGCAGGAGAAGCATGTTGCAGAAGAGGTGTAAGCCATACGGTTTGCCTGAACCTCTGATATTAGCAGGTTGTAACTAGATAAATATTTTAAATTGCCTAGTGTGAGGGTATCTGAGAGCTTCCCACAGTTAGCGTTAACTCGGAGGGAGAGAGGATGGATTCTTGCGCCAGTTACTAGCTTGGGTACTGCTGAAAATCATATACCCTTCAGCTGAAAGTTGTTTTGAAATAAAGTCTCTCTTGTTTCTAGAACTCTTAGTCCAGCGGGCCTCTATTATTGCAATAACAAGGTTAGTAATTCCTTGCTTAAGTTTGAAATCTTTCTAGGGGCATAAAATTCCTACCATGGTTTTTTTTTTCCCGTTTACATTTATATGCCTTTTCTTTTTGGATTAAAAATTTCACAGATTTCTTGGCTATAGCGATGAGCCTGTATCACTTAAGTGACTTGTGAACCACATGAGAATACAGGCCAGGGCAGCCCGAGTGGCTCACCCAGTCAGCGGAAGGAAACAAAGCGCTAAACCCAAGAGGAATTAAAAAAAAAAAATCTAAAATCTCAAGTAGGACGTGTTGTGAGAAACTCATCCAGAGAGGGGGAGATAACATTGAGGCAAAACTGAGGACTAGTCTGGGTAGAATTAGAAGCCTCTCTGATTCTAGGTACGTGCATGTCATTAACACGTAGCAGACTTGAATTTGGATGCTATGATTTCCTATCCTTTCCAGTCACAGCGGCAGCAAGAGGGATTACCCCTGAGACTGCAGAACCAGCCCACTGGCGCTGGATGAGCTGTGAGTTAGCAGCTCTGGGATCAGCTGCAGCGTATGGATCAAAAAAAAAACCAAACGCCAAACAAACCTTGGAGGTCTCTAAGCTGCATCCCGTTACTGAAATGGCTCAGGAGCCAGGATGGCACTGAAGGTCAAGGAGACGCGCGTTTGTTGCCCAAAAAGAAAGGCACAAAGGCAGCCCGTGTCCCTAGCAAACCTTGCTTTTGAGGTCTGCGAGGGGAAACGTTTTGTGTCAGCACTTGGCACTCTGCTTTGCACCGCGGGCTTTTATACCTTATACTGCCAACGCATGACTTTGTCGATACCGGGCAGGGGCTCCTGGTGCCGCCACTTCAAAGGCATTTGAGGATCGTATGATAACTTTGGGAACTGAATTTATGGCACCTTGATCATTTATAGAGAAGCCAGTATTTTGTAGAACAAAGTTCCCCTGCTAACAACATTTTCGTGTGGTTGGTTTTTTACGGAGCAGCTCAGTTTTGAAAGTTGTCTTTTTCTGCTGGCGGCTGCAGGGTTTGTGTTTTCTCCCTTACTCCAGATAAAATGTGCAACAGTACTAGTAACAGGTTTTCCTTTGTCATCAGACTTCCATGGTTGAAAGCAAAACAGGCTTTTATTCTTTGGGGATGTCACTATTTCTAAAGATCAGGTTGAGAGAAACGGGGTGGAAATACCCCTTGCAACAAAAGTATTAAGGAGTTCAATTTATTAAGTTAATCAAAATACTGCTGAAGGAAACTTGATCACAGTCTATCCCCACAGGGAGATGCTATGTGATTATAAAGGGCTTCTTATTCTGAGAGATAATGAAACAACAATTTCTGATAGCTGGAAGTTGTCTAGGAAAGAATCCCATCTCGTGCTAGGAATCAGGTGCAAACTCTTACAAGTGAGTAACTATTTGGAGAAATTACTGTAGTTGTGGTTTATCCATCACTTGAAAGATGCGACAAAAACCCGTGCGGTAGCAGGTTTGTTTCATACTTGGCAAACAGCTTCATGCAGTGGCCAGAGGAACCAGGAGATCTGTGAGCTGTTGCTGTCTCTGCCACTAACCTGCTGAGTGACCTCCTGCCTTCACCTCACTCCCCTGCCTCAGTTTCCCCATCGTGAATTGACAGGAGCGGTACTTGCCTCCATTTGTAGGAGCGTTGGGGGTCTGTTGATGCAAAGCACTATGTGCGAGACCGGTGTTACTGTCGCATCCAGGATCGTTGACTTGCGTGCTTGCTTTCAAGCTGCATTTCTGACAGTCTAACAGAGAAGTTCTGCGACCACATTTCCTCCTGGAGTTATCAGGGAAGCCTCATTAACAGGAATCTTGAACTCTCACCGCTGCTGAGTTTCACTATGTGCATTGCCACCGTGACCCACTTTCCTTTCTTAGATAAAAGCTGCCCACAAAGCGTCATCATTTTCATCCTCCTCTCCACCCCCACATATTCTCCTTCCAAAACACTTTATTCGTCTCAACGAATTCCTGTGTGTGATTGTTGCCGTACGTTACTGATCTGCTTAAAAAAAAATTTAGAAAGCCGTTGATTGAGATTTCAGAAGAACGCAAGTCGTAATGAAACCATAAAGCAGGAGTTAATGGATGCAGACACACAACCACAGGTGTCTCTGCAGGTTCTGGAACATTTACTAATGCAGAGACAAAGAGGCGTTGCTGTTTTCTTTTTTAAGGCTGCTGTTCTACTTAGTTTCACGTAGGAACCAGCCACGGATGGAACCCCAGGCTGCCAGGGACGAGAGGCAAACGGCATTTTTGAAATCCAGGAGCTCTACGTGGCTGAAGAACCTGCTTGAGCTTTACAGCCTGCCTCCCTTCCTAGGACGCGGCTCTTTCACATGCCCTGGCGAGAGGAGAGGGGACTGGAAGTGCGGTCCCCCACCTCCTCCTCCCCTTTCAGCAGGGCACAGAGGGCACTTCCATGGCCTGACACAAAATGGTGTTACCGATTTCAGCAAACCGCTCTGTCTACACAGAGATATTAGCTGGAGTCCCAGAAGCAGCATCGTTATGGTACTTTGCCTGGGATAATTATCTTCTTAACATGGGTAATTAGGCTGGTTGCCACACTATGCTGACTCAGCTATGCCGTGCCTGCCCGTGGATCATGCTCAGCTCGGAGCTGACGCGAGCGTCCTCGCTGCACAGAGGCATTCCAGGGTAAAGCCCTGGTATCAGAGTAGGCTGATGAACTAGGTCACCATTCGGGAAATTCCACCTGGAGGACTCCGGCTGTGGAGGCAGCTTATACAAGCCTGTTGTCCTGTTTAGGTTGTCCCTAAGATCGGGATAATCTGGGCTGACCTTGTGGTACTGAATTATTTTTCATGTTTATAACATGAATTGCAGGTGGTGAGTTTTGTGGCTAAGGTGGCTGATTCTAAGCATCTGCATCCATTTCTGATGCCTCCCGTGGATTTTGTAGCCTTGAAATATACGAGAATTTCTTTATCTCAGTCTCTGTTTCACCAGTTTTGGAGAGAAATAGCTCTTCTCTTCCTTAGCTGTCTGCCTTGTCTGTATTTTTTTTTTTTTAATATGCTGTTGGAGACTGGGATTTCCCTGGTTCCTTTTATTTTTCCGAGAATGGTCCAGAGTCTGCAAAACTTTGCAGTTAGGGTTTTACTTGGCTTCGTGTCAAAAACCATACACTGATCTTTACACGAAAAGATTCTAGTTAGGCAGGAGGTGATAAAGCAAATTAGAGTTTGGCAGGGATTCTGGGGCTGTTAAATGCCATCCGAGCTCCTAACGACCGCAGGCGCTCAGACGGCCAGTTTTGCCACCCCATCCAAACCGAAATGGCAGCAGGGGTTTGTGTGCGCGGGTTGGAGGACGTCTGGTACAAACCATCGGGTTATATTTTCTCGAGTCAGTGAAAATCTTACTCCCTAAATGCACACACATACACATTTCAGTCCCAACCCTTCCGCACAGTTGGATGTCTCGCGCTCCTTCTGAGGCAGTTCCTTCGAGCTGGTGGTTTGCAGCCCGTGTCCAGGTAACCGTTAAGCTGTGTTTGGGAGACAGCTGAGTAGCTGGTACTTCCGTAGCTATTAACCGGTCTCCTTTCACAGCTGAAAGTCCCCTTCCCTTCCTGGTTTAGAACTCACTCATGGTCAGAAATGCTTCTGTTCTGCAGCCGCGACCCAGTTCTACACTTCCCGTTAGTACGAACTCAGAGTTACCGCCTTTTGGCTGCACACGTTGGACGATGACAAGGAATTGTTGGGCAATGACAAGGAATAAATCGCAGCTAGAGGAAGTAGCTGGCACAGTCAGCTGGTAAGGGGAACATTTTCTGGATGGTTCATTTAGATCTCAGCTCTACGCCCCGCACTCAGGTTTGATCCTCAGCTGGCGTAAGCGACTTCAGTTCTGCTCGTGAGGGACGGGTCCGTGCTTGCTTTGGTGAGCGTCCAACCCTCCGTTGCTGGCTCTCCATTGACAGGGAACCGGCATTCCAGCTAGAGTCTTGTTTCATCCTGATTTTTTTCTCCCTGCCTTGCCAGTAGGAAGGGCTCTGTTGGACTTCACGAAGTCTCACCAAAGGGGAAAAATAACCAAGTGAAATGAATCGCGACTCTCCGTCTGCCGGGACTGAGCAAGTGCAGCCTGCGCATGAGCTCAGCTCGTGTCTCGTGAACTTGCAACTAAAGAGAGCGGCCCTTCATATTTGCAGTATCTAGCTACAAATAGCTGACCTCGTGTGAGTTTTTAAAGTGGCATCCTGTAATAAACCTGCTGTTAGAAAGTCACCTCCTTGATAGCTACATTAGTCAATGGGTTTATTTACATGGGACGCTCAGTAAAGTGAATTCAAGTTGACCTAGTTTAACTTGAACCAAAGTTAAATTATATTGACCTTCTGTGTAGTCCCCCTAATTCAGAATTAAGTAGTCTTAATTTGCTTCTGTGATTGTTTTGATTTTCAAATGTTTTGTTCCTGGCTGTCGCTGCAATACTCTCTGGGCTTGCGCGGACACAGAGACAGGCTCCCTACCCTTCAGCCTCGAAGTTCAGCTCCAGCAGAGGTGAGAACGTGGAGAGAATGCGGGGTAGCTGAGCTGAGGTTTACAGACTGCAGACAACCACGTATATGGAAAGAGAATTGTTTTGGTCCTCGCTCTTGCTTAGGCGCAGTCAGGGCTATAAGGAAGCAGGATCTTATTTTTATGAAGCAGATTCCCAGACTGTACAGAGAGTTTAAGCAAGATTTTCCCCTCTTCTGCCTGCCTAAAGCTTGCGAATAGGAGGACACTGTGGCCGGGGGGGGCTCCCCCTTCATAACATTTCTGCTGTTGATGCTGGGGTAATAGTAACGACGAAGGGCCAGCTTGACTCTCCACTGCTTTCATGAGGTTGTGCACTTATTTTGCACGAGTACATAAAATCTCTCCCTGAGGTGAAAAGCGGGGAGAAATCAGAAGCACGGCGCACCTCCGAAAGCTTGCTGTTCCTTAATCGTCTAACCTAATTTGCTGCTGCTTTTCACAGAGCCTCTGCATTGGCAGCCGTGTGAGAGACTGAAAACTAAAGGAAAAAAAAAACTCCGTTCGGAGTGTAATGCTTTTCTAGATTTTCTGCTTTTGAAAACTCAATAGAAAAGCAAGGGGCTAAGAAGATTTCTTTAATGTAGGAGAGACTTTCCAACAGAGAGATAAATAGGTCTCACTTCTCCCATTCTCTGCTACAAATCAGAAACGACTCCCCCGGAGCTAATGATGTACTGGCGATACACGAGAACGAAAGGCGGATTTTGACACCTGGTTTTTGCTGTTTTTTAATTCATGCAAATGGTTTAGACTCTGGCAGGTTTTAACCCTCTCAGTTCAGCTGTATCTGAGGTATGTCGTGGAAGGTTTCCGTGTGAAACCTGTCTGCACGAGAACTTCCCGGGCTCGTAGACCTCCTTTTAAATACTAAGGACAAAATCTTGAACCGGCGTTACGCAGCGTCAGTCCGTTGGTTTGGGCAGGTGCCGACTCACACCAGCCTCGCCGCTGAGCTGGCAGGGAGGAATTATGGGCCCTGTTTCCCATTTTCTGAAAAAGCACCTCTGTATTCCTTTGGCAAAATAGTGAGGTCTTCGCCTGTCATTTATCTCCAGTTTGAGGCTCCTGTAAAGTAGCTTTGTAGAAATGAGATTCAGAAGGAGCCACACACTTGCTTTCTCCTAACGTGAAGTAACGATTTCTGCTTGTTAATTCCATGTTTGGTTGCGGGGAACAGCTGCTGATGCCATTTCCTGACCAACTGTGTTAAATTCATTCACGACAAAATATTCATTTATATTGTGCCCCCAAAGCCCAAACTGGGTAACACCCACAGGTGTTATTGAAGCCTCAGAAATTTGGGCTCCTCTTCATAGCTTTCACTCCTCAGACAACTGTCTTACCACGTCTTCTCCTAAAGAGAGGTGAGAAGGACCGCTGATGTTGGTCAGTTGGTGGCATCTGATTTAAAAGAAAGCACAAGAAACTAGTGGGCTCTTATGATGCAAGAAGCCACTATGGGATGTTAGTGAAGGGTCTGGAGAGCAGGTCTGATGAGGAGAGGCTGAGGGGGCTGGGGGGGTTTAGCCTGGAGAAGGGGAGGCTGAGGGGAGCCCTTCTCGCTCTCTGCAGCTGCCTGAGAGGGGCTGGAGTGAGGGGGGGGCTGGTCTCTGCTCCCAAGTCACCAGCGACAGGGCGAGAGGGAACGGCCTCAAGCTGCGTCAGGGCAGGTTTAGGCTGGAGATTAGGAACAATTTCTTTACTGCAAGAGCGGTCAGGCCCTGGCACAGGCTGCCCAGAGAGGTGGGGGAGTCACCGTCCCTGGGGGGGGTTCAAAAACCATGCAGACGTGGCACTTGGGGACGTGGTTTAGGAGACCTGGGGGTGTTGGTTTGGGAGTTGGGCTTGATGATCCTAGAGGTCTTTTCCAACCGTAATGATTCTGTGATTCTACGATTTCCTTACCCAATAGATGAGACGTAGGATACGTGGCAGTTTCCACCCCTCTGAAAGACACCCAGTGTTAATTTTTGGTAACCCTCATGCAGATGTTTTTTATTCTGACTCATTTTTCTGAAATTAGTTGAGTTCTTGTTTTTCGTGATATCTGAATATGATGTTGAAAGGGACTATTTTTATCCTAATACTTTATTAAGGAACATACAGGAATTTTCATTCTGTTTTCTCTAGGGTTTATTTCATCATACTTTGCCTCTGCTACTAGGTATTTTCCCCTTTTCTAGGATAAACAGTAGTGATCTTTTTAATATCTGTAGCATTGGCATTAAAAAAAAAAGGCTTTAAATCATCCTATAAAATGTAATAGAAAATGTTGGCTGTGCTATATAATTCTGCTGGAGAGCTTCTAAAACCCTATAGAAAGGTTATCATTTTCTATAACAAATACAGGCTTTTAATGTGCTTTCTACAAAATCCTATTGGGCTTCATTCCTATTAAATTCTGTAGGACTGAAGATGCCCCTAAGGATTATTCTGATAACAGCAAGACGCCACTTTGCTGGGTAATGTATCTTTAGCTGGGCTGTTTTCAAGCTTGCTTTTTTGCAATTATCTGGTAAAACTTTATCACCCTTCTTTAATTTCTCAGCTGTCTTTCCCATTCTGAAAAATGCTGATGAGATCTCTCTTTCTGAATTTCAGATTATAAGGCTGTCAGAAGTGTAAATATTTTATAGGTGATGATTTGGCTTTCCAATAAATTAGCACTTCTCCAAGTCCCCTAGAACCTTGTGGGCCAGGTTGACAGAACGGTGTCAGTTTTCGTACCAGCACGTTGCTTCTGCATTCGCAAGCTCTGCCTTTCTGCTGCGGCAATGCGCGCGGCGTCCGAAGGCGATTTGCTTTGTTTCGTAACTCGGAGCGGTGACCTGAAGGATCCATTTCGTAGGTGGTGAAGGAAATGCTGTGCGTTGGCAGATGCTCTTTCTCCCTGCTGCCTCTCTGCTGTGGTGCAAGTGCTGGTTAGTCCCTTCTCTTTTGGGAGCAAAGGGCTTGGTGCACCCTTCTTGTCGAGCTCCAAAGTGCTGCAAGCTGCGCAAATGGGGGCAAGATCCAGTTAAACTACTTTAGGTCTATCTTAAATGCTCAGACGCATTTCTTCAGCAGTACCGCCTTCTTCCCCTATAAAGGGAGCTAAGGTTCTTTGCTCAAATCCACCGAGTTTCACCTAAATTAGATGCCTGAAGTATCCCTGATGTGAAACCCTTCTCCAGTGATCACAGCTCAGAGGGAGTGGCAGCCCTGCCTAGGCTCACACTGCACAACATCTTTCCAAATGAACTGAACATCAGGACATAATGGGCCTCGCTGGCAGTCCTCTGTGTGCCATATGTTGAGTGCAGCTGGTATGTGGCACCATCACTGAAGCAGGTAATTTACTGCAGGAAGGAGAAACAGACTGCGAGTGCCAATTTATCAAGGTTAAAAGCAGTGGCAATGAAGACACCATGGAAAGGGATGGTATAGAAAGATCTGGACAATGTCTTCTGAGAGGGAATAACTCTTAACAATGACTTCCATCGTTCCGAGGAGCCCTGATTTATTCCCCCGAGGGGGAAGGTGAGGACTGCGCTAGACAAGCCTGTTGGATTCCGGTGCGTTTACTGGAGATGGGAACTCCATCTGATGCTTCAGACCTTGGCATCATCACCAGGGTTGGGTTTCTGGGGGTTTGTTTGGGTTGTTTTTTTTCAGGGACCTGTGCGTAAAAGAGATGAGATACATCGGTATGTGTGAACTTGAAAGGGAGAAGGCAGATTTGGATCGTGGTCTTACCTTGGGAAACAAGTGTGATGCACTGATAAGATATAGCACTGTAAGACTGGAAAGGCTTGTGTTCCTTCTGTAATTCATGATGTTAATGTCTCCTTTATTTGCTCAGTTGATTTAGCTGCTGGTTAATTCAAGTGGGGACTGTCTCCTTCTATGTGGGTGTATTAGGACTAGGGGCACGAGTCTTTCCTGCAATGTCTGTGCTCCACTGAAGACCAGATTTATTACAATTGCACAAAATAATGGATTTCAGCAAACATCCAGTGTCGTGAAGGTGCTCTTCATTCTCCTTCTAATTTCCACTGGGGTGAATCCTACTTTTTATCCTCATGTTGCCATGTTGAAGTAGAAAATCAGCAGTTGACCTGGGTGTAAAATGTGAGAAACAGCAATATATTCCCTGAATGGTCATGCCTGGCACCTTTCAGAAGGTAACCATGTCTAGCACACGCTTACCTTTTTTCCCCTGGGTAGGCTGAAATATGTCTGAACAGCTCACATCGTTATTAAGGCTCCAGCAATAGTGTTGAGCAACCTGACGTAATTAGAATAAATCTGAGTGGAGTGTGTTAGGCGAGAAGAATCATAGTTTCTCAGAAATATCATTAAAAAATCTTATTTCATGCAATATTCTTGTCCAAAGGACCATGCTAGCTCATTTTGGCACATTGGAAATGAGTCACTGGCTCTGATTGTCTAGTCTAGGAATTCCCATATATCAACATCCTTCTAAGAAATTGCAAGAAATACAAAAAAGCAAAATTAGCTTTTAGACACTCTTTCTCAATCCTCTGTACCTAACTTAGATGAGATTAGGGATTTCGTTTCCCTGGCCAGACCCTAGGATTTTTTCTTCTTATTAAAGATAACCAAACAGCAGCCCAACACAATATATGCCAGGATCTTTCATAAAGCCTGACTTTATCTTGCAGGTTAATCTGACTTCTTCATTAGGAGCTATATGGGTATTTTGGGCTGATGCCCAACGGATGAACATTCACCACTGAAAAAAAACAAACCCGCATGGTCCGAAACAGAAAATTTGTTAGTTACACCTTTTATTGGCTCACCTACATTGGGGGCAACAAAGGTTTTTGTCAGATAAGACTCTCTTTCTTCCCCCCCCTCACCTTAAGTCTGAAGCACAGAGTCCATGAGCCAATATCCTGAAGTGATGTAAAATTGATTCCATAACCTTTGGGGCGGGGGAAAGGCTCTCACAAGGATAAGAGGAAGCAAGTTAACAAAAACAGGTAGACAATACCATACCTGCCCTCCCCAGATACAGCTACTGGGTTCTGTGGGTTCAATTTAATATGATTAACTTCACCTAGGAGAATGTGCATCATTTGACAACTAAGACGCGAGGCCCCTGTAGTGGTGCTTCTCATCTAAAAACAAAGATGGAGCTCTAGGTTCAGGCCTCTGGCAGAGATTAGCTGGAAAGGCATCAGGACAGAGCCCACAGCGAGTTATTTAATTCCCCTCGCCCCTCACTCGTCCCCTTCATCCAAACGGCTTGAGCTGACTTCTCAAACAGCCATTTTGTTCCTTCCTTCAAGACAGTTTGGGTTCTTTTATTCCCCTTTTCGCCCCCACTGACTAAATCATATTGGACATTTCACGCGGAATACACTGATAGTCTTTAAAATATCAAATGGTTTATCCCTGGGAGCCCCCTAGGAGTTGCTTTTTTTAATGGATTAACTATGACAGGGACTGCACTCCCACAGTTTTTAAAATATACAATAAGTATATTACATACTTTTAAAGCTATAAATAAGATTTATACACAACCCATGGGGATTTTCCATTAAAACTTCATAAATCACATTGTACATTATCCTTTTTAATCCTCAGCCTCGCAGTGTTAGTCACCAGAAAATATATTTAACCCTGTATAAAATCCATGATAAGCGTGTATAAAGAATGTTAACGAGAGCTTTTATGTGATCTGTATTTTCTTACCCTAATGCATTTTTTTTTTTTCCTGGCAATTATTTGCAATAGTAGCAGTTATCTCTCAGCCCCGCTTTATTAACCGAAAACCCAGGTGCTCTGCCTAGAATAGGTCTAGTACAGACCAGCAGCATAAGCTTTCCCTGCGTTATCCCCTCTCTAGCCTGAGGGGTCCCTGTTGTTTGGTGCTCGAAGAAGGCGACTTTCAGATTCTGCGCCTCATTCACTCTCGCCCGACGGATTAAGCTCTTCCTTTCTGGTGAATGGCAGACGACGAGGAGCGCTGATCCAGCTGCATCGTTCGGAGCTGCCTTCAGCTCTCTGCCCTGCTTAATACGTCCCAGGATCCAGAATAGCGGAGACTGCCGTCGTCTCTGCCCCCGCAGCAGTGGGGCTCCGTAAGGGCTATTTAATTCGCTTTCATGCCAACTTAATATCTTGGCAACAGAATGAAAAAATGAGGCTTTATGTGGTAGGGTCTTGTCATTTGAACCGTTGAAGTGAAAAGCTCCGTTATCCCTACCTGCTCCTCTTTTTGGCTCCAGAGAAAGGAGGGTGAAAGGGCGCTCCTAGCCCTAAAGCTTGCGTTGCGTTGCAGATTCCCCAGAGTTGTCTTGCCGATACCAAGGAAGCGTGTTTGTGTTAGAACCAAATCACACTTGGGATTTTTCAGTTTACGTAGGTGATTGTCAGTTTAAAGCTTTAAAGGGCTTAGTTAGATGCGGATTCATTAAGCTGCAGCTGTTGGTGCAGAGTTGTGCAGAGCTGTTAGTACGTGGGGGGGTTTAACTCACATATGTGGTTTTTCCTCTGTTGACTTGAAGTTGAAGGAGGTGTATTTATTCCCATCATATATACACATAATTTAAAATTCACTGCAATTTCACTGAGATAAAACTGGAATTGCCTGTGCCCTGGTGTGGGTTTCACCAAACAAACTGAAAGCAATAGATCCTAATGAGGTGCTCTGTGAGATCTGTTGTTATCTCTGTGATTATGGAGACACTAAGCGGACCTGGTTTGTCTTTTCCACAGCTGAGCAGACGTGTTTTGCCATTATTGACGTAAAACAGTCAGAACAGAATGATCAAGCTTCCTTCTGGACTGTGGATGCCCTGTGAAGGGAACTCCTTACCCTTACTAAAAGGTCTTCACAGCTTGGTCCTGCTTGCACTGCCGTCTCTTACGCTCCGCCTAGACATCCATCCGTGCCCTTCCCCACCCTCATGCCCAGCCTTTCTCAGCAGCCCAATTTCTCCCTGAATGCTTTTGTTCTCTCTGCAAAGACCCCTTGGAGGGCTCTAAAAATCCACTCCGCCTTCTTCCTTCTGCTCCTTCTCGGTGTCTCTCCGACGGTGCCTGGTTCATTCTCACACCTGTAACCCTGAGGTGGGGCGATTAAGGCTCCGATTTCAGGTGGCTCAGGAAGCCTTGGCTCAGATCTGCACTCGCAGCTCTGAGCGCAGCTTGCGCGGGCCTGCCCGAGCTCGCTTTGAACTACCTGACCGGGATGCTGATGACAGCGCATCCGCAGCAGAACTCATAGGAGGGGCAGGGTCGTCATCGGAGCTCTCAGCGCCTCGTTGCCTACCGCACCCACTTTGAACGGGTCTGGGTGAGGTGCCGGTGTGCTCTAGATGCCGCATAGCTATACTCGATCAGCCTGAGGATGAGCAGCAAAATCAGACTCCTTTGGGCTTTGCTGCTTAGAGTTGGGGTAGTATTGCAACCCCTACCCCCCCTACAAAACCCTAAAGCCCGGCCAGAATTGTGAAATCTTTTTGTTCACACAGTCTATGGCTGTTTTCCACAATGACGGTGGCAACGGTGGTTCTACAGCTGGAACTGGTGGCTTCTGGGCCTTTTTTTGGGTTGACCTTTTGATGCATCAGTGAAGGGGACGAAGCTGCAGTGAGAATCTAAGTGCCAGTGATGCCAGAGCAGCTGGCTGGCTGCCTCTGCTTGAAACCCGGAAGACAAGTGTCTGTTGTTACCCGGTACTTCTCACCCCAACTATCTGTTGATTGGTTTTAGCTGTTACGTCCTCTTTTCATGCATGTAGGCTGTAAACTCTTTAAAACCAGGACCATCTCTTCCCACTTGGAAGAAGGGAATGCTGCAGAGTAGACGTGATACGCAGTCATAGTCTTCCAGTGAAACCTGGTCACCTGCAACGCGATGTATGAGCAAGTATGTTGCTTCAGTGTGTTTAATGGTGTTCGGGAAGATGCCATACAGAAAATAATGACAACGTTCTTGAACACCAGGATGCTGTTAAAACACTGGCACATGCAGTGCAGCTGCTTCCCCACCAGGAGCCACTGGCAATCTGACTTAATTAACAGATCCCTTCACGTTTACAGCAGGGATGTTGTTTTGTAGAAAAGCATCATCCTTAGCGCTAGGAAGAGTGGTGCCTCAGCACCACGGAGACAAGCAGCAATCTGGATTTTGCTTTAGAGGCTTTTAGGAACAAGCAGCTCTGATTAGCTTATTGCCAGCCCAGCCAAAATAATAATTCATCGGGCTTGGAAAGCTCCATTAAGGAGGAAGGCAGGAGGAGCTTCTTGTCTTACAGGTGTGTTGGAGGACAGGCAGTTATTTCATAACAGAGTATGGTGGCCTAGATGCCCTGGTGGTGGGTGGGGTAGATCCTGCCCCAGCTGAGGTGGCAGGGGTGGACTCGCATGATTACCCTCAGTTGAATGGCAGCTCCTGTTTTGACTGGTTCTGTCAGGAAAGCATGCCTCTATCTGATCATGTAAATGAGGGTTTTTCCTCACCAAATGCAAACAAGATCGAGAGTATAACCATGAAGTTCATTAAGAACTGGAGAGCAGAACCACGCCGATAGAGACTGTGCCAATACCTGCCCAAGACAACCTGCAGTCTAAAAATGAGATGCAGTCTAGAGATGAAAGAAGCAGCAGAACTGTGGAGCGATGGGTTTTTTTTTTTTTACTTGAAAGTGAGAAACTAAGGTGAGTATAGAACCTGTTTGTGCCCATGTTTAGGAAGGAACTCTTACGTACTGATCTACAGTGCTGGCTTAATCGATGTGACAGTAGGCTGGGGATGGGTACGCAAAATTACAGCGTGAGAAGTTCCTGGGGGGGGGGGCTTGCTGAGTGCCTGGTGAGCTCCCGTCTTAGGTGAGGGATGGGATTCCAGCGCGATGTGGGAGACAGCAGAGAAAATGAGAAGGTGACCCTCGGTCTACAGCACGGTACCTATTAACCCAGAAGACATCTATTTTTATGGCAGAATAAAAGGACGTATCTTGCTTAGATTTACAGGGCTGTATGTCAATTCATGCTCAAAGGTGAGAAGGTTGCGTAGAAGAATCGCTGGCAGCTGGGAGCGTAATGGGAAGGTAGCCAGTTGATATCACACTGGGTGAACCACTTGAGAAGTACTGGCATTCGTGCAACGGCATCTGCTTATGCAGCCCATCAAAAGGTGCCAGATGCTGTCTGTGCAATAATAGCTTCTCTGGTTTGGCATTTGTGTCCTACAATTTACAGCTCTGCCTCATAAATGTTGGGAGGGGACAATCCCATGCTGCTGGGCAGAATCTCGACTCGGCTAGGTGGTCTCTGTGTGAAAGTGTCTTGCCCGATCCCAGGTAAACGCTCTCCCCATCTACAGCACAGCTTGAGATCTCTAGAGATCCCTGACATCGCTTCCGTGTCTTCAGGACTGTCATGAACTCAGTGCGTTGGACCAATTTCTTCGCCGTCTAGGTATGGGGGGATTGTTTTTGGTTTCGTAGACCTTGCACAGGAAAGTGGATTGATTTACAGGGCAGCTTGTGTGAACTCTGCCCTCGTCATCTACGCTTGCCTCCACCATCTTAAGTTTTAGTGGCAAATTTGGAGAGATTGTCTCATGCTAATTAAAGAGGGACAGACGTTGCAAGGCTGTGTAACGGTACCTGACGTGGGTTTTTGGTTGCCTTTGTGAAGGGGGAGTCACTGATTTGCCCATTCTTTTCTTTCCCACAGTCCAAGAGTGTAAATATACCTGAAAAATATAAACATGCGTAAGATGAAAAAGAACAGACACGTGTCAAAATGTTTCATTAAGCAAGATCAACATCTTTCACTCATTTTAAAGGTCAGGAGGACAGAGGTACAGACGTACATCCAGCAGGATAAAATAGGTTGTTCATCATGGATTTGTCTTTTTGTTTTACTCCATGAAAAAGGGTATTTGCCGTGCATAAAATGTATGGGTATCGTCTCCACTTAGAGTGTAGGGCAAAAACATTTGGCTTTGTATACTGACATTCCACAGGTCAGAAAATTCAGGAGTGAGTGTAATATTTCCATGTACTGGTCAGATATTTGTGACTCATGGTGCAACAGTTGTGTTTTCCCTTTGGGATCCAATGCAGGGAACTAATATGGCTAATGAAGGACTTAGAGGGCTAATAAGCCCTAAATCAGGCTTCCCAGCCTTTTAATTATGCTGCATAATTATTGGAGATTTGCCATCATCTTTTTAATCTGGTTGATTAATAGGTAGCTTAGCCAATCCATATAGCAACCTATTTATGCTTCACTGATGATTGACTATCAGCTGAAAAATTACAGGGGCATGGGCTAAGCAGTGAAAAATATCAGTCGCTTGTTTGTATGAAGCGCATTTATCACGTGTGTCAAACTTCAGCAGAGGTTAAGTTTGGCTTCTTGCTTTTAAGAGGTCAGGAGGTGGTCGGTGTGTCAGCCCAGCTCTAGGTCACCTGCTTACCTACAGAAGGGGCAAGATGTTAGAGCTGGGGGCAGCGGGTGTCCCGGGCGAGGGAAGTAGTGTTGCTGCTACCATAGCAGAGCTACCTCCCTGCTGCTACCAGAGAGGTGGGGGAGTCACCATCCCTGGAGGCGTTCAAAAAAATGAGTAGATGTGGCACTTCAGGGCATACTTTAGGAGGCCTGGGGGTGTTGGGTTGGGGGTTGGACTTGATGATCCTAGAGGTCTTTTCCAACCTTAATGATTCTGTGATTCTGTTGTTTATGAATGAAGGCCAGGGGCAGGTGGACCCTGGCTGGGATGGGGTGAGAGGGAGAGGGTCAGAGCTGCCATGCTACATGGCTGATGCTGCGCCTCGGAATGTATTCGGTGGTGCTAAGGGGGGAACTACTGGTCCTGTAGTTTCTCTGTCTTCTCCCCACCTTTAAACCCATACCTGCCACCGACCCAGTGAAGACCCTCATTTCAGCCTTTTGCAGGACTGAGGTTTAACCAGCTTTTAGGCAAGTCATTTAGGGAAGGTGTGAGCTTGTTCGTACTGCTAGGGTGGGTGAACTAGCCTTCTGCACGTGAGGCTCTGCAGAGCATCGTGCTGCTCTGGGTCGATGTCTTGAGTGTCCTAGCGGGTCCCTTTGCCGCTCTTAGCCCATAGCATACACACGACTTGAAAATTAACTGGAAAGTATTTTTCACCCTTTCCAACGACCGATTTTTCAGATCTTTTTTTTTTACATAAATGGGTACACAGTTTGGAAGAATTCAGAGCAGGTATTGAATAAACTTGCTTTTTTTATGATTCTGAATGGTCCAAGGAGGGAATGCTTTTGTTTTTGTATGCCAGTTCAAATGTGTTATTAGATGCAAAGCCCATTTAAAATCTGTATCTTGCCAGCAGTAGAACTCACTACCGCTTGTGCCTGATCCTTAGCTAATGCATGCTTTGATGCTTCTGCTGAATTCATTTGAGCTAGGCTGCTCTGAGCAGATCTGACCCATCTTTTTTAATGGTACTGCCTGATTTCTTATTTGTATATATATTGAATTCAACTTTGAAATCACATGTGTTTTAAATTGTTATGTATGCTGTTTAGGGATTGCGAGAGACTAGCACATTGTGATCAAAGAGATTAGGATTTTAATACCTTCTCCACCTGTATCCCGCTTTGAACAAAATGTGCCAAGGTAATTACATCTTGGAAAATATTTTTGTGCTGAATAATTCAGTTGAAGTGGAACATATTCTCTCTGCAATTTGCTGAGCTCTCTGCACTGCTTGGATCTTGGTGGGGCCGGAGTAATGCTTTTGGCCTTGTTTTGGCCATTGCATAGGAATGTAATGAAGCCTCGCTGCTGCTAGAGGCAGCTACATTTCATGGGCATATTTCAGTTTTCTCCAGTGGATTAGTTACTTCCACCTTTCTTGTTTGCTCTGGGAGCTGGAAGTCTGTGACACAGGCTCTGTCATTCATTCTGTGATAAGCCTGGTAAACCACTCAGCATTATTTTTGACTACTGATCATGCAAGCTGTTCTGGAGCAAAAACTTCAGTGCGGATATGTTTTAAAACATTGTCACTATGCATATTCACATATGCCGTTTTAAAATTCCCCTCCCCAAGACATTTTTGGCAGTGAAAAGCCAACCACCGAAATGTTTGTAGGAAGCAAACATAAGATGTGGGCACGCAGGCAGGACTGAAATGTAGCTAGTTAACCACGGCAATGAGAAGGGATGAGAAGTTCCTTTTGCATTTTCTCTTTAGAGCTGGCCAACTCTAGGCTCACCCACGTGCTTCTGACCTTTTATTTCCTGTTTCACCTCTAGCTGAACATCAGAAGTGTTCACGGTCCCATAACAAGGCTTATGAACTGGTAATTCCCTATTAAGGTTACATTCCGTATACATAGATTTAAACAGCTGTTGGTCTTTCTCAACAGTAAGACCAAGGGCTTCGCACACAACATGGTCATTTTAACTACTTGTCTGGGGTGTTTTCAGGGCGTTTTGTTTGTATCCCATCCTCTGACATTTGGTAGGGTGCGGATCCGCCAATAATTGTGTGTTTGGTTGATGCCATGTAGTTCAGCTCTGCGATGCTGGTAAAGCCAAGCCCTTGGTGAAGCCCTTGGTAAAGCCAAGCCAAGTGATAGGCAGCGTTGCCCTGATCTGCAGAGCTATCGAGGAAGGCATTTTTTTTTTTTTTTCCTTTTTCAAGAGCAGTTGAGATTTGTGGTTCTGGTTCCTGGCTCAATCCCTAGTTTTAGCAGCTCTTTGGATAACAGGTAAGACTTGAGACTCTCTATTCAAATGGAACCAAAATTCCGAATAAATATAATTGGCCTCCGTAACGAAAAATGCCTGTCAAATGTCCGCCAGAAATGACTTTTTTTTTTTTTTAAACGTCTGTATTATAAACCGTGGATATAAGAGGTTGAGCAGAACTGCTGACAGGCTCTTAACTGGAGTGGCACAAGAACAACAGTATAATATAGGGTGACAGAGAAATAGATTTTTCCATGTACAGGATGTGTATGTTGGTAGAATAGGTTGGACCAAAATTACCACACAAAATTGATTAGATCATCGTGTAATGAGAATCATAATTTTAGCGGTGGCTTTTTGACATGATCTTGACAACATAATTAACCTGGGAGATGTTGAGGCAATGAAAATAGAGAAGAAACCTATGTAATTACTGGCAATAAAATATAAAAAATGTTACAGAATAATAAAAAGCTTAATCTTTTGCCTTCCTAGCATATTATCATAATTGCACCTTTTAGACTATTGCCCCAAATCCCATTGCTGTCCTAAATTGGAAGCCTTTTTTGAAGAATCATATTCTGTATATCGCTTTGCGTGTTCAGAGTTGCCGGCAGGCTAATCAGTGGAATTTTACCACGCCTAGTTAAATTACACAGCTGTTTGGAGAATTAAGTAATGCGTATTATTAAGGAAAAGGTGAAATTAGGTAAGCAATGCTCAGTGAAGAGGAAATTGTATTACTCATAACTGATGGCCTTAATGGAAATGTGTCCTTAAAGTTGCAGTATGATTTGAATTACCACTTTTGGCAGCTGAAATATGTAGCTTTTAATTACCCTGTTTTAACTCAGGTAATGGCTGCACGTATGTTATATTTTTATCGTCGTTATTTATCTCTGCTCAACATCGTAATTTTATAGAGTATCTTCATAAACCTGCCTTCTGGCAGAATAAATACCTATTAACGCTCTCTAAACATACCATATATAGGGCATTTGTTGTACAGAAAGTTGAGCAGATAACTGTCCCCGATGCCTGTTCTCACCTTCCTTCCCTCCACGCGTGTATTTTCTCCTCTGGGACAGCTTTTAGCACTGAAGGGACTCCGCGGGGAGGGACGGATGGTACTTCCAGTCCTCTGGTAGCCCTGCAATCTCTTTAGTCGATGACGCCAGTACAAAGAAGGGCATCTGCAATGTCCCCCATCTGTTTTGCACAGCTCTGATGGAAGAGAGTGCAGAAGATACAGATCAGTAAGACGGGGTGGTTGTGTGGTCCGTGCAGACTTTGGGATTTGGATTCAGAGCGGTTTGGCATCAGGTTTTCCCAGGCTTTCCCAAGGTGCCTGACTTTGGCCTTTTCAGTTCTTAGCTGTGGAGTAAGCTATAAGACCCCTGTTAAAGGCAGCATTGAGAACTACCACGTCTTATCCATGGATAAGCCCCATCGCTTTAGTCTATAGAAAGGATGGATCAGATTTTGGTCCTACAAATTCCTCCCTCTGTAGGGGCAGACCGCGTTGTGCCATGCTGACACATGAATCACAGCCCCTGCACTATTTAGGACCTTAACCGTGGATACGACGCTGTGCTTCCCTGTGACACCTCTGGGGTAAGGGCAGTGAAACCTCCGCCTTAGCTTGGCAGACCAAGGTAAAGCTTTTAACAGCCAGGTGGAGCTTGAATAATATGAGGCCGGACCGGTAAGGTAGATCTGCGGTGGATCTCTTTCTGATCTGTTCCCGTATATGGCATAGACTAAAGAGGATCCTCCTCTCTTTCCTGTCCCAGCCCAGCTACCTGGTGTTCTCGATGGGAGAGAGAGAGGAAAGTCTAATGCAGTTCTGCCTGTCATTTGATTTGACAGAGAGTATAATGTTGAACCTGTAAGAACAACCAGCCCGCTGCACATGAAGTTGTAATGCAGACTTAATCAGCTTGAAAAGTGCTGCTAGCACAATATATGCCACCTCTTCAGCCTATAAATAATTGCCAGTGACTAGGCTAGCTATTTTTTAATCATGAGCACAGGGTGAAGTCAACCCCTGCACAGAGGAGCCAGCATAAGGGTGACTTGCAAAACAAGGGTTTCCTAGGTTGGTTTTGCTCTGGTCCTTTGCACAAAGTCAAGAGGCTCTAAACACCCTTTTCGCACCTCTCTTTGCCTTTTGTCTGGTGATCTCAAAGCACTCCACAGTAGGAATCAATTAAGCCTCAGAACGTGGGGAGGAGGTGGACAAGGGTGAACTCAGCTGAATTCAGAGTGGAAAAATCACAGCCACCCAGACCAACTCTGCAGGCAGCAGTTAGGAGGGATGCTTGCCCTGCCCAGGGAGCAGGGATGCTGCCTCAGGAGTGTTTTTGCTAACGAAGGACTCTGTGCCGTTGGTCTCGGTTGTGGCAATCGGGCAGGAGGATGCAGGGGCAGGTGTAAATGGACGTGTGGGTGTGTGGATTTATGTTGTTGAATTTGTGGAGGTCGCGATGGCTCTGTACCAGGGCAGTGCCAGCCTGTGTCCTCTGTCCAGTAGCATGAAGAGTGTAACACACTCCAAGCTGCAAATAGCTGAGTGGGTGGCGAAGCCCGTGATTAGTGCTAATGACTGACTGAAATAGCACGTATATTTGCTTTATGCGTTTTTAACCATCTCATTGCTTCCTACACTCCGCTACCTGCCAAAGGTGGTGTTTAGATTGAGAACGTTTGGTGGAAAAGGCTGCCCTGTCGCCAGAGCTTTTCAGCATCTTACACTCTAGGACCCAACTTCTTACTACCATTGGGTTTATTTAATAAAAATCAGTGGGTGATGAGGCATTGTGCGATGCCATTAGCAGACGATGTGCTTTGTGTACGAAAGACCAGGAATTCTTGGCTTTTAAAGAAATGGAATTGGGAAGAGAAAATGAAGCTGTTGTGAAATGTGCTCCTCTGTAAGTCGTTCCGTTCTCCTGTGAAGGATCTGGCCTTCCTCCTTTCCTTCCTGTGCTCGTTGTATGAGTCCAGAAGGAAAAGCAGGTCTCTTCCTTTCAGTTTTAGGGAACGCAATGCCCCCGTGGTTCCGTTTAATCTCTACTCTCTTCCTAGCCCAGTGGGGAGCGGCAGGCTTGGTGGGGACAGAGGACAACAGCAGCAACCCCACACCCTCACCAAAGGGACGGGATGAAGGATCCAATTACTCAGCCTGCTTTTGCAATCCCACGCCTCCACCTCTCTTGCGGGGATCCAGCCTCTCTGCCTTTGACAGCAGCAGCGGGAGAAAGAGGCACCTGGGGAGCTAGAAATAGAGCTTAAACCTGAATTTCATACGTGTTAGCAGGAATGATAAGGTGAGGGGGTGGAAAGAAGACATCACAGAGCCTCTCATTATATATTGACACAGTACCTGATCTTCCCATCAAAAATGTGGTTAAGGAGAGGAGGCTTTAATATTAATATGTGAGATATATACACATATATGCATTTACACATGTGTATGAATACGTACGTATTTTTTGGGTGGGTGAGCTGCATATATTATTATTAGGGGGAGGGATCTATAAATGCGGTTTGTAGTCTGTCCACATACATTGTGCAATCCATAAATCAGATTTTCAGCCATGTGCGATACAGCTGAATATTTGAGATAAATACAACTTTCAAACAATGATTTCTAAATCAAAACGAAGCATTTAAAATTCACTGGCAGCTTTTATAAATCAGTGACCCAAGATGTAAAACCCCGAGCACTGGGATGTGTGTATTTTTAATTTCACCTTGTAAATCACAGTGGTAGGAAGCGAGAGAGAGGGAGAAAGACTGTGTTTCTTAAATGTTTATTTGTAGAGGTTCCCTGTGCAGGGAAACACAAGGAGAAAGGCTGCGTCCGTTCTTCAGCTGAACTGGAATTGAACTAGAAAAAGCCTTGCAGCAGAGCTGTGATACCTAAGCCTGCTTAACTTGTTTTATTTTTACTTTTTCTGCTCTGTTTCCAGCTTGCAAATAGGGTTTGGTAGTGGTTCAACAAACCGGTGTTTTTGTGTTTGAAAAGGGAGATCCCAGGTCTGCTTTTGTTCAGTGCAGCCACCTGTGGAGAGAAACGCAGCCTCAGCTCCATCCTCATCCAATTAAGGCAGTGAAGACGCAGCTTTCCCCGCACTGTAAGAGCTCCCGGGGCACAGGGAGTTGTTTTGTGAAAAAGCAATCATTCATCCTTGTGTTTAGGATTAGCACAACATTTTAGATGTACACCTCGAGTGCCCGTGTGCCACAGGAGGTCTTAAGACCAAAAAATGCGCAGGACGGCGGAGTTTATCTCTCATCCCAAAGGTAAATGGCCCGGCTGGCACCGTGCGTTGGTTTCTCCGTAGCAAAACTTTGTTGATTCCGGCAGCGTAAGCGGAAGCAGGATTAGGTGCTTTTCAAACACACTCCAGCTTCCGCACACAGTATTACAAATCAATGTTCAGCAGTTTAACCAGATGAGCTGCACAAACGGAACACAAATCCGTATCAGTGTCACTATTAGTTAATCGAGCAAATAGGTGCCGTGGTCGGCATTAGAAAAACGGGAGCAAACTTCTTGTGTAAACGATATTTAGTCGTAGAATCCCAGAATCCCAGGCTGGAAGGGACCTCAGGGATCATCTAGTCCAACCTTTCTAGGAAGGGCACAGTCTAGACAGGATGGCCCAGCACCCCACCCAGACGACTCTTGAAGGTGCCCAACGTGGCCGAGCCAACCCCTTCCCTGGGGAGATTATTCCAATGGTGACTGTCCTCACTGTGAAAAATTTCCCTCTCGTGTCCAGTCGGAATCTCCCCAAGAGCAGCTTGTGTCCATCCCCCTTGTCCTGTCCATGGGACTCCGTGTAAAAAGGGAGTCTCCATCTCCTTTGTAGCTGCCCCCTAAGTCCTGGTACACGGGGATGAGATCCCCTCTGAGCCTCCTTTTCTCAAGGCTGAACAAACCCAGCTCTCCCAGCCCATCCTCGTATGGCAGCTTCCCAGTCCCCTGCTCATCCTGGTGGCCCTTCTCTGGGCCCCTTCCAGCCTGGCCACATCCTTCTTGTACAGCGGGGACCAGAACTGCACACAGCGCTCCAGGTATGGCCTGACCAGCGCTGAGTAGAGCGGGATGATGACTTCTTTCTCTCTGCTGGCGATGCCCTTGTTGATGCAACCCAGCGTCCTGTTGGCCGCCTTGGCCGCAGCAGCCAGCGTTCGCTCATGTTGAGCTTTCTGTCCACCAGGACCCCAGGTCCCTTTCCACAGAGCTGCTCTCCTGCCAGGTGGATCCCAGTCTGTGCTGCACTCCCGGATTGTGTTTTCCCAGGTGCATGACCTTACACTTTTCCTTGTTGAACTTCGTAAGGTTCTTGCTGGCCCACTCCTCCAGCCTATCCAGATCTCCCTGCAGAGCAGCTCTCCCTTCTGGAGTGTCTGCTTCCCCACTCAACTTGGTGTCATCAGCAAACGTCATCAGGCTACACTTGATGCCGGTATCCAGATCACTTATAAAGATGTTGAATAACATTGGGCCCAATATCGATCCCTGGGGCCCCACTAGTGACAGGTTGCCAGTTTGAGAAAATGCTATTTACCACCCCCCTTTGGGTGCGGCCTGTCAGCCAGGTCCCCACCCACTGCACAGACCACTTGTCTAGGCCATAACGCATCAATTTCTCCAGGAGGAGACTATTGGGGACTGTATCAAAGGCCTTGGAGAAGTCCGGGTAACCAATGTCCACCGCCCGCCCCATGTCAACCAGGCAAGTCACTTTGTCATAGAAGGCCACCAGGTTTGTCAAGCACGAATACGGAAGCTCAAGCTTAAGCTGAATCATAGCAAGGCTCTGTTATAAAATAGTTACAATATATTTCTGAATAGCAATCTAACTAGATGTATACTGAGATTGGCAGCAGCCTTCCTTGCATATGCTGGGGAAAATTCAAAAGGTTTGGAGGTTCATTTCAGATATTCAAGTTTGTCCTTGGCTTATCTGAAGTGTGAGAATTTTTGAGGTGTATAAAACTGAGCTGTAAATTTAACAGAAGACAGATTTTGTCAGAAGGTGCTGCAGTGCCCCACCTCTTTCCTTGTCTGGAACTAATTGGCACAAAGGAATGACCAAAGATGATAAGAAACAACTTCACACAAACACAAAGATAACATCAAAAGTCCGTTTCGGTTTTGGTTTGACTTCTGAGCCTGGGAATAGAGTCGTTTTAGTTTGGCCTCAATACCGAGCAACTCCACAGCATGTCACACTAGGGGAGCTAATAATTCCTCTTTGTCCTAAATTCTATTAATTTAGCATGAGCCAGAGTCCAGCTGACTTTGGGCAGGGGCTTTTGTCTTGAAATATTTTAGGCTCAATTATCCTTGGATAAGAATAACGGAGAGGGGACATTACCGGCCCGTTACCCCACGTTGACCTCTAACTTCGTGTCATGTCTTTATTTTAGCATGTCTGTCTCCACAGAGAAGTAGGCGATGGACTTCCTTGGTTCAGGTTGCTCCTGGAAAGACGCAGCTTTCCAGAACGTTAGCAGAATGGTGAAAGCAAACGCTCTTTTATGCAGGGAGGTCTTTATAAGAGCTTCAGAGTGGCTGCTTATTAAGCGGGATATCTAATAAGGCAGGGATGGCAGTGCAATCCCTGAAAGCCCTGTCGCTGGCGGCCTGGAGAGCGTACGTCCCGCTTCTCGTGTGGTTTCTTGTACTGCTGTCCCGCCACGCTATGCTGAGGCAGGGCTGGATGGACCCTTTGGAGCCTTTGACCTGATACAGCTGTTTCAATAGCTCACTGAAGTGCTAAATGTAAGGGAGCTGTGGCTGCCCTGAAGGAGGATAGTAATATTGCCATTTCAACATTGTCTATCCTAATTTTGAGCCAATCCGCCCTGTGATGTGGGGATATCCAGATGGTGTCTTTTACACCTCCTCTTCACCAGCTTGGGTGTATCTTAGCACATTCTCCCTCGTCGTCCTCCCTGGCTTTGACAAGACTCAAACCCTGTTTTTCCTGCGTTTAGGCCCTGCCAGTGCAGATGGGTGAGGTGTGCTTTGAAAGGCCAAACGATGGCAATTAGTGCTGTTTAAAATGAATGACCGTGGTGACGAAGTGGAGCGAAGGACACAACAGGAGAGGGGAAAATACCTGCTTCATAATAATCAGGTTGGGTTTTAACCATCTCTGGTTAAAAATTTTTTTTTCAAAGGTTGTTAAGAGGCAGATAAAGGTCAAGGTGGGAAATGAGGGGACTTATTTATTGTGTTTCTGGCATATTGTGTTTCCACATGCATTAGTGGCTACTAAAGGATAATGGAGAATTGGGAAATGACATTTCGTGCTGGTTTCAGGTCCTGGCGTTACTGTTAAGAGCAGTGAACTTTGGGTTATGAAATCCTAATGGTTGCATCTCCTGATTTGTTCGCCGTGAGCGATGAGCTCTGTTACCACTATTAGAGCTGTGATATCCTGAGGCCCTAAGCAAGAACAAGCACTGACCAAACCCTGGGTTGGAGGCAGGACCAATGAACCGATGATGGAAAACTACTTATGTCTCTTGCACTAGGGAGAATATAGCGTCTAGAAAGATTGGGTGATTTCTTTCAAGCCATGAGAGGGTGTCTGTGGAAGAAATGGAGATTCAATTTATGTTTCCTAAGCTTTTCTCAAGTTCTTGCTTTTACCCAAGACCATTTTGTCGTCTTAAACTTTCCTGCTGACAGCCTTCTAGCCCCGCCTTGTTTCGGGGTACATTCAAATGAGACTGAATTAGAGGAGGAAGAACTGGAAACCTCAGTCAGCTTGAGCTCCTGAAGAGGAATATATTCAACAAATGTCAATCTCTCTGCCCAAGCTTATGTAAGGAGAGCTGCTAGCTGGCTCCGAAGAGCACGGAATAGTGCATTTTGTAATACATATGCTAGAGGAGGAGGAGGAGTATATAAACAGGTTGTGCAGCTAACTGGTCTTTGTGAGGCCAGGGGAATATCCTCCAGAAAGATAACACAAACAGGGTAGATTAAATGCACAGAAGGCAGAGCCAGAGACTTTAAATTCTCTCCTCCTGCATTCCCATTAGTGCCAGCTGCCGTAGACTCAAGGAAAACAAAGCGCAAGCAATTCCAGGAGGCAGGGATCCTGTGTTCACTGGGTCCCCATGGCTCTGCAGGTGTCACGCAGCAAGCTGGCTCTGTAGACCGCTGTCCGCAGCAGCAAGATGCTTCCACAGTATGAGCAGGCAGCTCCACGGTGCCTGCAGATGCTCAGGTAGATCTGGAAGGTGCTGCCTGGCCATTTCTTGTGGGCTCTTGTCTCTGTGTGTGGCCTTTGGCCCCTGCTGAGTTCCCGCAGCCTCGGATATGGCCAGTTGTTATTAAAACCTGCTAGGGATGTGTCACCCCTGTTACCCTAAGCTGAAAAGCATCTAACAGCATTATAATTTCTAAATACTCACAAATCTGGAATCAGGTGTGCTAAAACAGAAGGGAGCAGGCGGAGAGAAATGTTGGGTTTGTCCTGTTTTCTGAGACTTTAAGGTAAACTTAAATTATGATTTCAGCCTTTTCTCTGAAGACTTGGAGGCTATCATTTATCTGAAAAGAAAAAGGCAGGGGTGGGGTCCTCCGCGATGCTTTCTTAGGCACCAAAGCATAGCCGTACGGAATAGGCAAGGCAGCTACTGAATTTTAGGAGGCCTTAGGAGGTAATCAAGAATAGCATGGTGGCCTTTGCCCCCAGAGAGTTCAGAACACCTTCGGAGTGTCTGCAACCAGGGCTGAAACTGTACGGCACCTTAGAGAGTTTCTCCCAGGGGTCCATTTCTGATCTGTTTGCTTGTCCTTTGTCCTTTACTAAAACTGCACCACTGAAGTTTCCTCTCTCCACCAAAGAAATATCATATCAGGAAGAAAGACTTGCAAAAGCAGTTAATCAAACTGAGGGTCAGCCATGAGGGTCGGTAGGTAGGAGGGAGAGCCCTGTTGTAAGCGCTGGGCTGGAGCGGGGCTGATGGGCAGCCAGCAAACGCAGCGCTTCGCACAACTGAAGCAGCCAAAAGATGCGGCACTTGGCACGACGGTTCACGGAGAAGGGCACGGAGAAGGGGAGCAGGAGCTCAGCCCATGGATGCTGTCCTCAGCAAAGCCATGGCGGTGACACCGGCGTGGTCCGGAACAGCTATTCCTTGGCATCAGAGACCTTGATGCAAGAGTGAGGTGGGTCGGGAGGAGGCAGCCGCGCGGGTCTTGGGCTGCGGGGAGTGCTCGGTGCCCCGGCTGAGCCTGGGGCAGGGCAGAGGTGGTCCCCACGCCTGCAGGAGGCGTGCAGTAGCGGAGGGTCTGTTTTGCCGTGGCAAGGAGCTGCAGCAGGAAATCAGCAGGCTGCGCGGCGTCAGAGGTGATGGGAAAGAGAGTGAGATCTCTGGGACCTTGCACTTCGAGACGTGCCTGAAGCCCCAGCTGTACCGGAGGCGGTGAGGGCAGAATCTGTGCTTACTCAGTTGCGAAATGGAGACTTATGGTGACAACTGGACGCTTGTGACTTCTGGCAAAATTCTGGAAGAGGTTGCCCAGAGAGGTTTTGTGGAGTCTCCATCCTCGCAGATATTCAAAGCCCAATCGGGCAAGATCGTGAGCACCCTGCTGTGGCTGGCCCTGCTTGGAGCAAGGGGGTTGGACTAGATGATCTCCGATGGGGCCCCTCCAACCTCAACCATCCTGTGTGGTTTTGTCTGTGAAATTTTGAAGCTGGACACCCTGTTACTGCAGGGCTCGGTGTTATTAGCTAGTTAAAGGTGGCTCAGAACTCTTTTAGGCATTATATTTAGTGGATTAGATTATCAGAGTCAGATTGCCCTGCTAGGCTAAAAGAGTACGGGCATTGACGGGAAAAGAAATGCTTTTTATCAGCTAAATTTCCATAATGAATTTCCTGTGATTTTTTTTTTTTCTTGCTGCTAGGGTGGGGGCTTGAAATAGAGGTTGGCTTTGAATTGTAAGTAATGCTAGTCTTCTGTGGATTTTGCTTTTTATAGAGATTACAAAGAAAAAAGAAAGAAAGAAATGCATCTGGGCTTATATCCAATTGGATTACTGTCAACCACATCCAGCTGAGAGGGGAAAAGACAGATGTATTGATGGTCACTGAAATGAGATGGAACAAAAGACGACAACCTGAGCAGGGAAGAAAAGGTACTTTTTTAAAATGGTTGTGTTTTGATGGTGCATTATTCTGGTCTTTCAGAGCTTCCTGCATACCCTCCTATGCCAAGTAATCCCCCCTCCTTTTTTTT
Organism: Phalacrocorax aristotelis; assembly: GCF_949628215.1. NCBI lineage: Eukaryota > Metazoa > Chordata > Aves > Suliformes > Phalacrocoracidae > Phalacrocorax > Phalacrocorax aristotelis. The sequence continues at coordinate 5,883,064 of NC_134299.1, forward strand.
TTTTTTCTTTTTGTCTCAAGGACTTTCATTATCATTATTTTTTTTAACCAAAATTCAACTGTACTCCTTTCTTCTCAGCTGTCCTTCATCACAAGCAAAGTGGCACATTTTTAGACCTTTGTAACCTGCAAAAGCCTGCTGCTCTCCCCCTTCTTGTGATCTGGAAGATGCAAAGCCCTGGAACCTAGGGCTTTTTGCTTGTGCTGAAGAAAAGGGCTCTCGGTTGCTTCCATTTGCTGTTGCGTTACATTTTTTGTATGTACTTTGTCTTTTGGCTATTTTTTCTGCCATTGTACGATCTGAGCTCACATACTAGACTGGAAACGTAGTTTTTCTTCCCCACAGTGTGCTCAATGAGTCACCAACCACCCAAAATTTTGACCATTAGCTGACTTCTCCCTGTGTTTAGGCAGCAAGGTCCAGCCGGCAACGTGGTGCCTGAAGGACTTCATGCAGCCCAAGCCGACCTGTACGACATTCAGTTAAGTCATTTTGGTCCAGATGATCACACGTATTTTGTGATCATTTGTATCCCGATGGCAGGAACGAGTTGGTTAAACACCTTTAAGATCTGTCAGAAGTCCTTCCTTGTTTTGCTGTAGAGATCTTCCAAAATAGTGTGCTTTCTGGAATGAAATACAGTCTTGGTTCTTCCATCTATCCATTCGTATTGCTCTGTGTCCATCTGTGAAACAGCAACCCAGCCCAGCGCAACAAAAACACATCCCCAGAACACACAAACTCCAACCGCATGAGTATAGGCTTAATTTTAGCTATAATCTGATGTCCCTTTGATGTGAGTGGATCACGAAGCGCGCATCCAAGTACTTGAGTCAATAAGGGTCTACAGGGAGATTTGCCTGCTGTGGTTTTAACCGTTGGCTGGTTCTTAGTCTTTGCCTTGATTTACCTAATTTTGTGTAATGGAGAAATTGATGCCTTTCTTTCTGATTAAGGCTCAGTATTTTATTTGTGGAAGTCTCTCAACTGAAAGGTGCTGTACGGAAGTGTAAAGTATTATTATTATTTCTCTAAAGCATGTTGTCCATAACTCATGGCAAATATAGTTTATGAAACATGTTAGCTATGCAGTTTTCATTTTTCATCCTTATTTATTAATGCCTTTTCAGAGCACTTTAGATAAGTATTTGGAAACCTAGTCATAGGAAAGTCGTATTTTTCACATTTCACTTTAACTGGGAAGAACATTGTTTTCTGATTTTAATCATAAAAATGAAATGCTCTTAATAGAGCGGAGAAACCCAATTTCCTCAAGAAGCATTTGCAGGCTGATCTGGCTCAGATATTCCTGCGATCACAGGAGAGTAATATCTTGGGCATGAGAAAACGTTCTGCAGTATACCTGAAACAAATATAGCTGTACCGGACAATTATGCGTTTAGCGTCACTGACTTTCAGCAAGGTGGCTAAGATACTCTGTACTGTCCCTTGTCAATTATTAACCTTCACAGCTACAGTGCTTTTTAATTCTGAGTGCAGGGTACGTACGCACGAGGTGGAGCACAGCGAAAGAAGGCAGCTGAAAAACGTACCATCCAGGGCACCGTAGCACGTACGTGATGACTCTGCTGCATTGATTCAGTATTTGCAATTTGCTCCTTGCCTCCTCTTCCTCCTCCTAATTATTCCCCACACGAGCAGTCTGGTGACTCAGAGGGGACAGGCTGTGTAAGCGCTTTTGAGAGTCAGAGCTTAGCGATGAACCTAAGCCGCAGCAGCGTGACAAAGTCCTCCCGTTTCAGCCCTTTGCTGGGACCTGCCCCTAAATATAAAATAAACACTGCTGGGCGCAGTGGAGTTATCAGTCCGGATTTACAATACAGCAGAACTGCTGGGACCAGAATTTATTCTCCATCTCTTTGGAACGATCAGCTGGTGGAGGCAAGCAGTGCTCATAATGAAGACTACGGATTTGTCATTTTCTCCTGGATCGAATTCTTTTGCTCTCCTTAGCATTTGTCATTCCTGGCCTCATATTATGATGTTTGTGCCAGGCCCTCGGTTGGCATCGCCCCGCACAAGTCAGCGTAGCTGATTTACACCAGCAGTCATCTGGGCCCTTTGTATATAAAAAGATCCTGTGAGTAGAAAGGGTGCTGCTTAACGAAGGGTCAGGCACAAGAGCGTCAACTGCTTGAGAGTTTCTAAGGGGTTTAGACTGAAATTCAACGATGCCATTCATTCCGTTTCTTTGACCTATTCTCTGACCATTATGTTTATACCCGTAATAAACTTGCCACTGCATTAACGCAAAGTTAACCTTGCTTTACGAGATATTGCAGCGCGAACCATAAGTAGGTACAAGGAGAAAGTACAGGAGCCCCCTGCAGTGTTAAGCAGCAGTTTGTTCAGTTCACGGGTTGTAGGCAAGCGGGATTTTTTTTTCCTTTCTCTCGCCCCACCCCTTGTTCGCAAATCTGAACTAACATCACTTGATTTTTCAATCTATATGCAAACAAATCACAGCAACTGATTTCATGGTCAGCGCTAACAGAGTTCATTTGGAGCTCCACAGCAGCACATTTTGAGAGCAGGGGGATCAAACATAAAATTATATTGGCAACTCGTAGCCGTAACGGCTGCAGGATTAGGAAGCTTGCGTGAGGGCTGGAAGTTGCGTTATGGGATCAGAAGCAAACAGAAAACACTCCAGGCAATGCTTTCAAAAATGCCTAAGTGACTTCAGGAGCCTTTGGCTTTCCATTAGAGCTATGGAAGGTTTTCCACCGGTGATTTTTTTCCTGGCAAGGAATGCAAGTTTGCAGGCACTGAGACGCCTCTTGAATTCATCTCAGCTTGACTTGAGTTTTTGCGTTTTGGTTGCTTCGGGGTGGATGTTTTATCTGGATGCCTATAATTTCTTGGGAAAACTTTCCACCGATGTCCTTTTCAATTGCCTAGAGTCATTTTTTTTTTTCTGTTTTCTTTCCCATCTTGGGACAATCCAGTTCCTCCATAAGCATTCTGAGCACTTCTGTATTGAGGTTTATGGCTGATAAATTTGCTGTGGTTTTGGATGCCTTGTTGCTCTGTTGGTGGACTTTGTGATATCAAGCACAAGAAGTCATGTCTCTTCCCAGATGTTTAGCTTTGAAAGCAGCAGCGTTTGGTAAGTTGCCGGTGTTGTGGGGTTTTTATTCCTCCCCAGAGGCCTCACTGCAGGATATCGGGCAGGGTCTGTCGGGCTCCAGTTTGGGGCTTTTTTTTTTTTCCCCCCTCCTATTTTTAGGTTGTACTTTTGGGTCTGTCACTGACATATTCATACTTAAGTCATGAGCTCTTCAAGATGGGAATTGGCTACTGCTACTGGTGTGTTTGTATGCTGCCTACCATGAGGATCTCTTATCGATCAGTCTTAACACGTTCTTCCAGCAAAATTACTATTACCAATTATGATGATTAGATCTGTATGTGCCTGGGTATCTTTCACAAAGAATTGGATTATTTCAATCTATCATAAAGAACTCTGAGATTAAAATAAAACAGTGATTTGTCACTGCAGGGTATTAGTACTTCCATCTATATTGGCACACATCTTCTGCAATATTCACAGAAATTGCATTCAATCTCTCTCCCATACAAGTGTAAGCGCTAATGAAGCAAGCATATGTTCGAATACGGGATGGTATCTTGTTGGAGTACTATACTGAGAAGATGAAATTTGGCTAAAAGTAGCACACGGCGTAGTGATTTTGTGTGCATTCAGCAGAGTAAATATTTATCCTCTGCTTTTAAAGGAACAAAGGCCCAAGGGAAGGGAAGACGCACATCATCAATATGTGCTGGAGTGGGATTTAGATGCTGGTTTTGGTTCCCTCATGTGCTGTTCCCTCCTGCCCTTGTAGCCTCGCTTTACTTGTAAAGTAGCCATTTTGTGTGACTTTAGTTACTGAATTCCATGTTGATGCTCCTTTTTCACACCAGTGTTTTTCCCTCAAGCCTCCCCAGTCACGCTGCCATGGCAGCTTGTGCTTGCATCACATGCGAGTTCCAGCCTATGCGTTCCCGTTGCTTCTCCTTTTTTCTGGATGAAATCATATAAGCAGCAATTGTTCATTTTTAAAATGCTTGCAGGGTATTTGTCTTATTGGGTGTGATTGAAAGAAAGCCGCGTAATTAACTTGGTGAAGTAAACGCTTGAATCTGCTAATGCCCTGTCTCTTCATAGAGAATTCAAGTTATGTGTGGACTTCACAGCAAGTCGTCTTAAAATCTGAATGCTTAGAGTGCAACTTCAGCCCTACGTACAGTTCGGAGATGGATTTGCACCAGCTAATGGTTCCCGACTCGGAGGGCTGTGATTTTCTGGCGCTTGCTGTCACAGGAGGCTGCGGAGGCAAACAGTATTGGATGTTCAGACAGGGAGTACGCAAGTTCGTAGGCGGCGGGTACGCAAATGGGTGCTGGAAGAGCTGTTTCATACGACAGTTCTGGATGCTCTGGAAATACGAGGGGAACAGACCAAAGAGGTGGCTTGATTTGGAAGTTCTGCTTAAATAGCATCTTATTGCTGCTCAAAGGCAGAACCGGTCGGTTCCCCTGGACCAGGAATCAGAGCCTGTAGGTGTTTTGTAAGCCTTTACGTCTAGGGTAGATTTCAGTATAAGTAATTCGATAGATGTCTACAAATGTGTTAAAAAAAAAAAATGCATCCATCAAAACGTTATGGAAAAATTGTCATGGAAGCAAATAATCGCTAGAATAAAATTGTATTGTTTTATTTGGGAGGGGGTGATTGGATTCTAAAGTGAAAATAATGAACCCATATCTCCCCGAAACAGCCATTTAAGGTATGTGTTACGGTGCCTGTTACACTCTGTAAAGTCATTAAAATGATCACTTTCAGACTGTAAAACTTTTCATTGTAGTCTGTAGCATTAGAGAGTAAAATCGGCTGTGTGAGGCAGGCTGCGCACCACACAGGGAAGGTGGGCCCGGAAAAATACCAGAGGGAGGGCAGCACCGGGACCCTTAGGAAAGGCAGATGTTTGAAGTGGTGTTTGCGGCGCCAGGAGAGCAGGGTAGCGATCCTGTAATATTCCAGCCTAGGAGTTACTGAAAACGCTGGGTTCGGTTCTCTTTCCAGCTTGAAAAAGTCCTTAACTCCCAAGTTCTGTGTCCTTGAAGAGTGGGTGCGTGGGGCACAACCACGGTCAGGGCGCAGGGGGTCATTCCTGCCGCGGCCAGGACGTCCTGCTCGGGAGCGACAGTCCGCGGTTCCGCCACGTTCCTCAAATTATTTCTGCTTTCTGTCATTGACAGCTTACATAAAAGGCTGAGTCATGCTTCCTATTGCAGCGTCTTTTTCCCTGGCAGGATATAAAAAACACCCAACGCACCACCATAAACTATTAATGTGAACCAGTATGGTGATTCTTATGTATCCAGCGCTGAGATTTGCGTATTTTCCAGCCGAACGTCACTCGGTGCTAATGCGTGTGAGATGGAGAAAGTTAATTTGACATAATCATGACTTTTTTAGGATCTCAAGTGGGATTTTTGGTTTTGTCTTTGCCAGTGTCTAAAGAATAATAAAATGGGGTAAGTTCTAGGTCCTACAGAAGGAATTATTTACAATACCATGGTGACATGCCTTAAATGTTAACAGACAATATCTTGCAAGATTTACTGTAGGAATCTCGCTGCTTCTCCATTTTGAGCTATTGAATAAAAATGAGAGTTATTGCTAGGTATGATGAACAGCAACAGTATCTTGTGATAAGTTTGGCCATAACTCAACATTTACTGCAGGTCACCACTGGAATGATAATGCAAAGGAAATTAATCTCTGGCCCTGGTTAAATGAATGCAAGCGTGAAAAGACCAGCACAAAGACTGCTCACATGAGGATCAGCCATTAATAAATGTATTTAAAAGAGATTCTATATTCAATGAACGCCGGGCACATCATCCGTAGCTCAGATATGAGCAGAAAGTGCAGAACTTAACTCCTGCCTAAGACCCCAACAGTCTAATCCAAAAAACTACACGTGATCACAGAGAGGGTGGAAAAGACTCCAAAGTCACGCGAGGTCTTGGCTCCGTATGAAGTAAAGCCGTGGAAATCTGTAGGAAATCCCGGCGCCAAGAAATTGTCACCTTGGACAATGAAGTCAACATGGTGGAAGAAGGGGTTATTACACTCATTAAGAGACGGGGAATTACTCTTAGGCACTTGGTTTAGTGAGTCTCCTGCTCCGAAGGGCATCTCTCTTCTCTCTGACTGTAAAGGAATTCCAGAGGGTCGGTGGCTGTTTGGCCGGCTAGGTTAGGCTTTTAAAGCGGAGCGGTGCGAGCAGTCTGCTAAGTGCTACGTCTGAGTTAATCAAAGAATCTGCCAGCTCCAGATTCTGAGTCCCGTTCTTGTGAATAACCCTCCTGTAACTTCAGACCATCCTCTTGTGATGTGTTACCTTCGCGCAGAATCAAGGCGATTCACTCACCTAAACAAACCTGACCGAGGCTCATCCAACGCTTGCGGGGTGAGTTTGCCGCTCTGGTTTGGAAAACTTTGCTGCAACGCCCTGGCCCCATTTCGGGTTTTGCAGCACAGCCCGCTGAGATGAAGTCACTCTCGTTCCGTCATCCATCGCCAGGCCAAATAAATTTCCCTTTCTGTCTCTTCATGCCTGCCGGTGGGATCCAAAATTAATATTTCGGTGTGTTCATCTCCACTGTATTCTCTGCCCATTCTTTTTCTTCCTTCTTCTGTGTTTGTAACGTTTCTGAATGAGCAGAAAAATCAACCAGGGCGTCATTTTGGCTTCCTCTGTTCTCTGAAATAGGAATTAGCATGCCTCTCTGTACTTTGCAGGCAGGCGTTCCTCCACTCGCAATTTGTTTTGAAGGAAGTAGTTCTGGGGATCACGTATAATAAGGTTCGCAAACATGCCTGTCTTCTGCAAACCAACAAGCCACGATACTGTGATTGGCATATAATCAGTTATCCACTGTGCAGTTTTATCAGGAAAGAGTGCATGAGACGGCTCCTTAGGTGGAAATGTACTTGTTGAACGGAGACGGGTTTTATGGACCATGAAAAATCTAAGTTAGATTTTTCGGGAGAGGGTGAGGGAGCGAAAGAGAGAGCAACCATCAGTAATTCTTTTCATGGTCTTTTTGTATAGCACTAAATACCAACTGTGAAGTATCAAAAAGAGAACTTGGCCATATGATAAACTGTTGTTTGTGGAGAATATTTTTTTTCCCTGGCCCTTCATTGGAGCTCAGAAGTTGTTTCATTTCAGGCTCTGCCACTGAGTAAATTCAGGACTGGGAGTAAATCTTTGTCTCTTTTGGCCTCGTTGCTTCACCCGCAGAACGCAAATCACGGCCAGTGTGGGGGTGTTACGGGTGGGTATTTAAACGGCGTGTTCGTGGAGCAAGGGCTACCTCGTTGCACAGGTGGCGCAGCTTGGAAAGCCAGCGGTAAGCGGGAGTCCTCGTCCTGCTTGGAACGGGTGAACGTTGTGGAGGAGAGGGCTTTAAGGTGTTGTTCTGAAGGACAGCTTTTTTTGAAGGCATACGTTAGAGAATCACCGTCATACTTCCCCCCGCCCCCAGTAAATATCATAAATGGAAATAGTTAATCAAAACTGGAAAAAAAAACCTCTGATATCTAAGGAATATATAACTAAGGAATTACCAAGTTTTCCCTATTCCCAATATTCTCTCTGAGACCTACCTTATTTAAAGTCTTTGATAAATTTAGCAAGGAAGAACTGTGCCTAAAATGACGTTCTTCTCTTTTTCCTTTACATCAAGAAGCACAAATATAACTGTAGCTGCTTATAGGCGATCAAAGATAGTAATAATTAGTGTTTAAGTGCTAATCTACATTTATAGACAGTCATTATGTAGGTCTGTTCCTGAAAGTGGGGAAAGAAGCGTGGGAGGGAGTACAGCTGATGAAAATCTAAGTAGCGTGATTGATTTCACAGAAGTTGCACAAGTTTGCACTAACTGAAATGTGCCCCGCGGAGGTAAGTGCTTATGTTTTCAGAAATACCTGCTGGGTGTGAATTACCCGTCAGAGGGGCAAGGGCTGGATTTTGGCAAGCACTGAGCACCGTGAAGCTGCCGCTGGGAGATGCTCCCAGCAGAGGCATGATTCCAAGCGCTGGAGCCAGGCTTTTGACCTTACTGAAGTTAAGAAATATTTGGAAACTTCCCTGATTCAGCCTAGACGAAATGAAAATCCTGATTCATTTGGTGTAGCGTTTTTCCCCTGAGGTTCGTGGTCCTTATTGATGGCTTCAAACGGGCGGTCCAGCCTGCAGAGCGGTTTTCACAACACAGTTCTGCCTCTGGTTGTTCCCTACACCAGCCTTTGGGGGGTGGCCAGGTGGTAGGTGGTCGGCCCATGCCTCCATTTGAATGAAACACTGTGAACTCACTCATCTGAGGCATCTCTTCCTCAAGTAGCTCTGTTGGCTTTGCTTTACCTGTGTCCCTAGGACCCCTTGCCAGGACAGGGGTTTTCAGTGAATTGACTTACCAAGGCCAGCGGGGGTCTGAGCTCTACCCTCGGCTCTGCCGCGCAACTCATTGCAGCTTCACCTGAGCCTCGCCCATCCCCCTTTGAGTCCCAACTAGTGAGGAG